>NC_088775.1:80074036-82474036 GCF_954871325.1 Gordionus sp. m RMFG-2023
ATCTATATAATTAAAATAAAGGATTAATTTTAATAATAACGATGGCTAACTACTTACTTTTGAGCACACCTAAAATATATAATGTAACTCTTTTAAATAATTCTAATTTATTAAATTGTAGACTTACTTTTTCTGTATTAAATCTTTCCTTTTTATTAAATTTCACACAAATTTCGAAGAAACAAAATATCGTCTGTAATTCTTTTATTAAATTAATTTTTAAAATATCATCCGTTAAAAAATAATTATTTTTCTTAGCTATTTATATATTTTTTTATAGCCATTAAACATTATAAGTATTTGCATATTAAAATAATAATTTTTCGAAGAAATAAACACATAAAATAAAAATCCATCATTTAAATTAATTTTGTTCCATAAACTATAAAAAAATGTAAAATTTATTTTGCATATACAAATATAATTTTTCGAAGAAATAAACACATAAAATAAAAATCCATCATTTAAATTAATTTTGTTCCATAATTATCTTTTAACTAAATTTGCATAATCCAACATCTCCCCCCTTTAATTCTCCCTTAACTCCATCGTGTTTGCCGATGCTACCATGTTCCTCCCTGGTGCACTCGAATTACTATTCGTGGTCAACTCCATACTTTGGCAAAACCGTAATTTGTGTTCACCCCCGCACGCCCAGCATTCCACTCTCCTTCTTGTGCTATACGGTGCTATTCTGCGACCCCCTCTCGTCGGCGCTTCTTGTAGCCAATCTCCGTATCTTTGTTTCGCCTCGTTCCTAGCTGCTTCTACCCATCTGTTTGATTCTTCTGAACCGTCGACGTCTCTTATCTCTATCCTCATTATCTTGTTACCCACTCTAACATAGGAGGCCATCTAAATAAAATACTTTATACACATATATATATATTCTTCGACTCTTATTTCTCTATACTAGGTTACAATTTCTTCTCTAACTCTTTATAAAATATAAATCTCATAATTTAGTCTAACATCCCTTTTATTTCCTACAACGTATGATTCTCTTACTATGTCTATCATCAAGTTATTCCTATCTAAATTATGATTCTCCTACTATGTCTATCATCAATTTATTCCTTTCTAAATTATGATTCTCCTACTATGTCTATCATCAATTTATTCCTTTCTAATTCTTCGTATATTTCTCATTTCTCTCTAAGGCCCTAAGCTTCTACACCTTACTTGCTTCAGGTGCCTTGTAAAGGTTCCTTCTTGTCCTTCAGTCTTTACTTCTACTTTTTTCTTTCCTATATTTTTGCTTATTACACCCTTCCCTTATTTAATAGGCCCATCAAACAACAATACCCACACCAAACTTCCTACTGGCAATCTTTCACTCTCTACTTGTTCTCTCCTTATCACTTTTTCCTTTAAAAAATCTAATTCTGATCTCGTCTTTCTTCCTAAAAATATTTCAGCTGGTGACTTTCCTTTTGCAGTTTCCGTACTGTTGTATGCTAATAATGATAACCACCATTGACCTTCTCCATATTTTTCAACCAACTCTTTACTAACGCTACCATTCGCTCCGCTTGTCCATTGCTTCTTGGGTAATAAGGTGGTGATAATAAATGTCTAATATTCCACCTATCACAAAATTTATCAAATGCTCTATCTTTATCAGCTGGACCTCCATCTGATACTATCGTCTTCATTAAACCATATTTGCCTACAAAATCCTTTATCTTATCTAAAGCTACTCTTGTTGATAAACCCGAAACTTGCTGACAATCTATCCATTTTGAATCTGCATCTACCATGATAAAAAATCTTTTCTTCTCATATTCTAAAAAATCTACATGTATTCTTTCGCATGGAATATCTGTTTTTGGCCATTTATCTTCCTTATTCTTTGCTGGAACATTAGCCCACATGTTACAGGTTTCACAGCTCCTCGCTAACTCTTCTATTTCCTTATTCATCTTAGGCCACCACATATATTCTCTTGCTTTATTTTTCATTCTTTCTATGCCTTGATGACCTGAATGTATTACATTTAAGGTTTCCTTTCTTAATTTATTCGGTATCACTAATCTATATCCTCTCAATAAACAATTGTCTTCTATATTTAATTCACTCTTAACTTTTTTAAACGCTTTATCTTCATTTTTCCATTCTATATTCTTTTAAACAAGCTTTAATTCTTATTAATTCTTCATCTTGTTGGGATATCTTATCTACTATTTCAAATGTTTAGGTTTTTCTCTTGTATCTATTCTCACCGCTCTTATAATATTACCCTTTACATTTTCTTCTTCTTCTATATATTCTAAACTATTGATTACTGGCTCTTTGTCTTCAATATCTTTATTAAACAATCTTGATAAAATGTCCGGTAAGCAATTTTGTTTACCTTCTCTGAATTTTATTTCAAAATCGAAATTACCAACTAAAATTAGCCATTTTTGCAGCCTGGGTGAAATCATAAGTTCCTTATTCTCTTTCTTAAATAAATCTACCAACGGCTTATGGTCCGTATACAATAAAAACCTTTTTCCTATCAGATATTCCTTACACTTCGTAAACCCGAATTTCACTGCTAGAGCCTCTCTTTCTATCGTTGAGTAATTTTTCTCAGTGTTATTAAATCGTCTCGATAAAAATAAAACAGGTTTCTCCACATTATCTATCATCTGCAACAAAACTCCTCATATACCTTCATTAGAAGCATCGACTGCTAAAATAATATTTAATTTCTCATTAAAACAACTTAAAATAGGCTTCTCTACCATCTTTATTTTCAACTTTTCGAAACTTTTCTCCTGTGCTTCTCCCCATTCAAACTTTTTATTTTTCTTTAATAAATCATACAACGGTGTAGCAATTTCTGCAAAATTTTGAACAAACCGATGATAATAATTTGTTGCTCCTAAAAACGCTTGCACCTCCGCTTTATTATTCGGGGCTCTAATATTCATGATCTTATCTATATTCTTTACAATTGGCGTAATCTCATTTCCCTTTATAACATGTCCTAAATACTTTATTTCTTTTACTCCAAAAACGCTCTTCTTCAAATTAGCTTTTAAACCATTTTCTAATATAATATCTAACACTTTAACTAATCTCGAATTGTGTTCTTCTTCTGTTCTACCAGATATCAAAACATCATCTAAATAATACATTATTCCTTTTATTCCTTGAAATAACGCCGTCATCGTTCTTTGAAATATTGGTGCTGATATTTTCAAACCAAAAGGTAGTCGGCAGAATGCAAACAAACCTCTATGAGTTGTAATCGTTAGTATCTTACTTGTCTTTTCACTCACCTTAATTTGCAAATAAGCATTCGAAAAATCAATCTTTGAAAACAGGGTGTCTCCTCTTAAATTCGCTAGCAGTTGTTCTATTCTAGGTAGTGGATACTTTTCATTTATTACGAACTTATTCACTGTTACTCTATAGTCTATACACAATCTTAAACTGTTATCTGGTTTTCTTATGGGCACTAAAGGTGTTGCCCATTCACTATGCACTATTGGTTTTATTATTCCGTTTTTTAACCATTTATCTAATTCTTTATCTATCTCTTCTATCCACGAAAACGGTAATCTTCTTATTCCGCAAAACTTAGGTTTATAATTTTCTTCTAATCGTATATCTTCTTCAAAATTTTTCAGAGTACCTAATTCTTCTTTAAAGACTTCCTTATACCTATTCAAAATAATCTTTATCTCTTTGTCCAAAATATCTTCAACAACCTTCTGATCTACCATATTATTACTTTCTTGTTTAATTTCGACTGAATTTACCTCTATTGTCTTTATATCTCTTGTTTTCTTATTTTCTTCTAAGTTGCTTCTATATTTAATCAAAAATTCTGGTGTTCGATTTCTAAGTTTATCGAGAACTAATTCTTGTTTATCCTCTATAATAGGTAACTTAAATCTATCGAAATCACTCCTTATTATTTCACTATTCTCAATAAATTCTGTTGTTCGATTTCTAAGTTTCTCGCGAACTAATTCTTGTTTACCCTCTATAATAGGTAACTTAACTCTATCGAAATCTATCATTTCACTATTTTCATCATTACTTACAGGGATAGTATCGAAAAATTTCCACCAATTATAAACTGGACCTAACGTTCTTATATCATACCATCCTAAAATCGGTTCAATCTTCAACGTAGTTATCCACAAATTTATACTTTTATTAGCTCTTGGTAACCTTACCCTATAATACCCTAAAATTTTCACCATGCTACCATCCAATTGTTTGGCTCTTATCTTTTTTGTAACAAATTCTTTCTCTGGCCAAAATCTCATAAAATCCTTTATACTTATCAAACTAATTTCTGCTCCTGTATCTAATAAAAAACAAATTTCTGCTTCCTCCATGTTTATCTTTACTCTAGGGCATCTATTTTTCATTAAAAAATTCTCTAATTCCATCTTTAGTACGTCTACACTAGTTGCCTTTTTAATTCTATATATTTCAAAATCTCTACTTTTTATTTTCATATCACTTCTATTAATATCGCTTGAATTATAATTATCCACGTTAAAGCACTTTTTATCATCGCAAAATTTATCGTTCTTATTACAATAATTATTCTTACTTGCACTAGCATTATCAACATTATCCAATTTATCATTATTAAAATTAAAATACTTATTTTTACTACAATTATTAACATTAACAAAATTATTATAATGATCTAATCTATCATTAAAATTAAAATGCTTAATTTTACCTGAACTAAAATTCGAAAAACTATTATTACCAACTTTATTATTACAATTAAAATATTTATTCTTATTTTCTACTAAATTATCAACATTAAAAAAATTATTAAATTCATTATCAAAATATTTCTTTCTTAGTCATTTGTTACATTTTTCTTGAGTGTGTCCATCCTGGCCACAAATATTACATCTCACAATTATATTGTTTAACCTACATCTTATAGCTAAATGGTCATTCCTGCCACATCTCGCGCATTTCAAATCTTTTGTTAAATCACAATCACGCGACATATGGCCTGGCTGACCACAGCTATAGCAACTTATCTGTCTGTAATTATCCGTTCGTATGAAGTTGTTTATATTTCTTTTCTTATCTTCCTCTCTTAATATATTCTTAATATTTTCTAACTCTTTAATCTCTATCTTAACGTAAGTCGTATTTCTTCCTATAATTAAACCTAACGTGAAACTTAAAATTAGCACCAAAAATATAATTATACTTATATTTTCAAGTATTAAACTTAATAAATTTATTTGCGTAATATACATTACAGTGTACTCAATAACCACTTGATTAAAATAATTTAAAAAAATTGTATAAATATAAAATTACTACTATAATAAATAAAAGTAATAATAATTTAAATAACATAAAATAAATTTGTTTTTACCTTTGAATTCCTAAGTGAATATCTAACAGGCCCTGATTTACTTCGGTCCAAATTGTTACAAGTCCGAACTTAACTCAGGGTGTTAACACAGTATTGGGAGAGCTAATTAAGAATCAAAGGTGTATTAAATCTATATAATTAAAATAAAGGATTAAATTTAATAATAACGATGGCTAACTACTTACTTTTGAGCACACCTAAAATATATAATGTAACTCTTTTAAATAATTCTAATTTATTAAATTGTAGACTTACTTTTTCTGTATTAAATCTTTCCTTTTTATTAAATTTCACACAAATTTTGAAGAAACAAAATATCGTCTGTAATTCTTTTATTAAATTAATTTTTAAAATATCATCCGTTAAAAAATAATTATTTTTCTTAGCTATTTATATATTTTTTTTATAGCCATTAAACATTATAAGTATTTGCATATTAAAATAATAATTTTTCGAAGAAATAAACACATAAAATAAAAATCCATCATTTAAATTAATTTTGTTCCATAAACTATAAAAAAATGTAAAATTTATTTTGCATATACAAATATAATTTTTCGAAGAAATAAACACATAAAATAAAAATCCATCATTTAAATTAATTTTGTTCCATAATTATCTTTTAACTAAATTTGCATAATCCAACATCTCCCCCCTTTAATTCTCCCTTAACTCCATCGTGTTTGCCGATGCTACCATGTTCCTCCCTGGTGCACTCGAATTACTATTCGTGGTCAACTCCATACTTTGGCAAAACCGTAATTTGTGTTCACCCCCGCACGCCCAGCATTCCACTCTCCTTCTTGTGCTATACGGTGCTATTCTGCGACCCCCTCTCGTCGGCGCTTCTTGTAGCCAATCTCCGTATCTTTGTTTCGCCTCGTTCCTAGCTGCTTCTACCCATCTGTTTGATTCTTCTGAACCGTCGACGTCTCTTATCTCTATCCTCATTATCTTGTTACCCACTCTAACATAGGAGGCCATCTAAATAAAATACTTTATACACATATATATATATTCTTCGACTCTTATTTCTCTATACTAGGTTACAATTTCTTCTCTAACTCTTTATAAAATATAAATCTCATAATTTAGTCTAACATCCCTTTTATTTCCTACAACGTATGATTCTCTTACTATGTCTATCATCAAGTTATTCCTATCTAAATTATGATTCTCCTACTATGTCTATCATCAATTTATTCCTTTCTAAATTATGATTCTCCTACTATGTCTATCATCAATTTATTCCTTTCTAATTCTTCGTATATTTCTCATTTCTCTCTAAGGCCCTAAGCTTCTACACCTTACTTGCTTCAGGTGCCTTGTAAAGGTTCCTTCTTGTCCTTCAGTCTTTACTTCTACTTTTTTCTTTCCTATATTTTTGCTTATTACACCCTTCCCTTATTTAATAGGCCCATCAAACAACAATACCCACACCAAACTTCCTACTGGCAATCTTTCACTCTCTACTTGTTCTCTCCTTATCACTTTTTCCTTTAAAAAATCTAATTCTGATCTCGTCTTTCTTCCTAAAAATATTTCAGCTGGTGACTTTCCTTTTGCAGTTTCCGTACTGTTGTATGCTAATAATGATAACCACCATTGACCTTCTCCATATTTTTCAACCAACTCTTTACTAACGCTACCATTCGCTCCGCTTGTCCATTGCTTCTTGGGTAATAAGGTGGTGATAATAAATGTCTAATATTCCACCTATCACAAAATTTATCAAATGCTCTATCTTTATCAGCTGGACCTCCATCTGATACTATCGTCTTCATTAAACCATATTTGCCTACAAAATCCTTTATCTTATCTAAAGCTACTCTTGTTGATAAACCCGAAACTTGCTGACAATCTATCCATTTTGAATCTGCATCTACCATGATAAAAAATCTTTTCTTCTCATATTCTAAAAAATCTACATGTATTCTTTCGCATGGAATATCTGTTTTTGGCCATTTATCTTCCTTATTCTTTGCTGGAACATTAGCCCACATGTTACAGGTTTCACAGCTCCTCGCTAACTCTTCTATTTCCTTATTCATCTTAGGCCACCACATATATTCTCTTGCTTTATTTTTCATTCTTTCTATGCCTTGATGACCTGAATGTATTACATTTAAGGTTTCCTTTCTTAATTTATTCGGTATCACTAATCTATATCCTCTCAATAAACAATTGTCTTCTATATTTAATTCACTCTTAACTTTTTTAAACGCTTTATCTTCATTTTTCCATTCTATATTCTTTTAAACAAGCTTTAATTCTTATTAATTCTTCATCTTGTTGGGATATCTTATCTACTATTTCAAATGTTTAGGTTTTTCTCTTGTATCTATTCTCACCGCTCTTATAATATTACCCTTTACATTTTCTTCTTCTTCTATATATTCTAAACTATTGATTACTGGCTCTTTGTCTTCAATATCTTTATTAAACAATCTTGATAAAATGTCCGGTAAGCAATTTTGTTTACCTTCTCTGAATTTTATTTCAAAATCGAAATTACCAACTAAAATTAGCCATTTTTGCAGCCTGGGTGAAATCATAAGTTCCTTATTCTCTTTCTTAAATAAATCTACCAACGGCTTATGGTCCGTATACAATAAAAACCTTTTTCCTATCAGATATTCCTTACACTTCGTAAACCCGAATTTCACTGCTAGAGCCTCTCTTTCTATCGTTGAGTAATTTTTCTCAGTGTTATTAAATCGTCTCGATAAAAATAAAACAGGTTTCTCCACATTATCTATCATCTGCAACAAAACTCCTCATATACCTTCATTAGAAGCATCGACTGCTAAAATAATATTTAATTTCTCATTAAAACAACTTAAAATAGGCTTCTCTACCATCTTTATTTTCAACTTTTCGAAACTTTTCTCCTGTGCTTCTCCCCATTCAAACTTTTTATTTTTCTTTAATAAATCATACAACGGTGTAGCAATTTCTGCAAAATTTTGAACAAACCGATGATAATAATTTGTTGCTCCTAAAAACGCTTGCACCTCCGCTTTATTATTCGGGGCTCTAATATTCATGATCTTATCTATATTCTTTACAATTGGCGTAATCTCATTTCCCTTTATAACATGTCCTAAATACTTTATTTCTTTTACTCCAAAAACGCTCTTCTTCAAATTAGCTTTTAAACCATTTTCTAATATAATATCTAACACTTTAACTAATCTCGAATTGTGTTCTTCTTCTGTTCTACCAGATATCAAAACATCATCTAAATAATACATTATTCCTTTTATTCCTTGAAATAACGCCGTCATCGTTCTTTGAAATATTGGTGCTGATATTTTCAAACCAAAAGGTAGTCGGCAGAATGCAAACAAACCTCTATGAGTTGTAATCGTTAGTATCTTACTTGTCTTTTCACTCACCTTAATTTGCAAATAAGCATTCGAAAAATCAATCTTTGAAAACAGGGTGTCTCCTCTTAAATTCGCTAGCAGTTGTTCTATTCTAGGTAGTGGATACTTTTCATTTATTACGAACTTATTCACTGTTACTCTATAGTCTATACACAATCTTAAACTGTTATCTGGTTTTCTTATGGGCACTAAAGGTGTTGCCCATTCACTATGCACTATTGGTTTTATTATTCCGTTTTTTAACCATTTATCTAATTCTTTATCTATCTCTTCTATCCACGAAAACGGTAATCTTCTTATTCCGCAAAACTTAGGTTTATAATTTTCTTCTAATCGTATATCTTCTTCAAAATTTTTCAGAGTACCTAATTCTTCTTTAAAGACTTCCTTATACCTATTCAAAATAATCTTTATCTCTTTGTCCAAAATATCTTCAACAACCTTCTGATCTACCATATTATTACTTTCTTGTTTAATTTCGACTGAATTTACCTCTATTGTCTTTATATCTCTTGTTTTCTTATTTTCTTCTAAGTTGCTTCTATATTTAATCAAAAATTCTGGTGTTCGATTTCTAAGTTTATCGAGAACTAATTCTTGTTTATCCTCTATAATAGGTAACTTAAATCTATCGAAATCACTCCTTATTATTTCACTATTCTCAATAAATTCTGTTGTTCGATTTCTAAGTTTCTCGCGAACTAATTCTTGTTTACCCTCTATAATAGGTAACTTAACTCTATCGAAATCTATCATTTCACTATTTTCATCATTACTTACAGGGATAGTATCGAAAAATTTCCACCAATTATAAACTGGACCTAACGTTCTTATATCATACCATCCTAAAATCGGTTCAATCTTCAACGTAGTTATCCACAAATTTATACTTTTATTAGCTCTTGGTAACCTTACCCTATAATACCCTAAAATTTTCACCATGCTACCATCCAATTGTTTGGCTCTTATCTTTTTTGTAACAAATTCTTTCTCTGGCCAAAATCTCATAAAATCCTTTATACTTATCAAACTAATTTCTGCTCCTGTATCTAATAAAAAACAAATTTCTGCTTCCTCCATGTTTATCTTTACTCTAGGGCATCTATTTTTCATTAAAAAATTCTCTAATTCCATCTTTAGTACGTCTACACTAGTTGCCTTTTTAATTCTATATATTTCAAAATCTCTACTTTTTATTTTCATATCACTTCTATTAATATCGCTTGAATTATAATTATCCACGTTAAAGCACTTTTTATCATCGCAAAATTTATCGTTCTTATTACAATAATTATTCTTACTTGCACTAGCATTATCAACATTATCCAATTTATCATTATTAAAATTAAAATACTTATTTTTACTACAATTATTAACATTAACAAAATTATTATAATGATCTAATCTATCATTAAAATTAAAATGCTTAATTTTACCTGAACTAAAATTCGAAAAACTATTATTACCAACTTTATTATTACAATTAAAATATTTATTCTTATTTTCTACTAAATTATCAACATTAAAAAAATTATTAAATTCATTATCAAAATATTTCTTTCTTAGTCATTTGTTACATTTTTCTTGAGTGTGTCCATCCTGGCCACAAATATTACATCTCACAATTATATTGTTTAACCTACATCTTATAGCTAAATGGTCATTCCTGCCACATCTCGCGCATTTCAAATCTTTTGTTAAATCACAATCACGCGACATATGGCCTGGCTGACCACAGCTATAGCAACTTATCTGTCTGTAATTATCCGTTCGTATGAAGTTGTTTATATTTCTTTTCTTATCTTCCTCTCTTAATATATTCTTAATATTTTCTAACTCTTTAATCTCTATCTTAACGTAAGTCGTATTTCTTCCTATAATTAAACCTAACGTGAAACTTAAAATTAGCACCAAAAATATAATTATACTTATATTTTCAAGTATTAAACTTAATAAATTTATTTGCGTAATATACATTACAGTGTACTCAATAACCACTTGATTAAAATAATTTAAAAAAATTGTATAAATATAAAATTACTACTATAATAAATAAAAGTAATAATAATTTAAATAACATAAAATAAATTTGTTTTTACCTTTGAATTCCTAAGTGAATATCTAACAGGCCCTGATTTACTTCGGTCCAAATTGTTACAAGTCCGAACTTAACTCAGGGTGTTAACACAGTATTGGGAGAGCTAATTAAGAATCAAAGGTGTATTAAATCTATATAATTAAAATAAAGGATTAAAATTAATAATAACGATGGCTAACTACTTACTTTTGAGCACACCTAAAATATATAATGTAACTCTTTTAAATAATTCTAATTTATTAAATTGTAGACTTACTTTTTCTGTATTAAATCTTTCCTTTTTATTAAATTTCACACAAATTTTGAAGAAACAAAATATCGTCTGTAATTCTTTTATTAAATTAATTTTTAAAATATCATCCGTTAAAAAATAATTATTTTTCTTAGCTATTTATATATTTTTTTTATAGCCATTAAACATTATAAGTATTTGCATATTAAAATAATAATTTTTCGAAGAAATAAACACATAAAATAAAAATCCATCATTTAAATTAATTTTGTTCCATAAACTATAAAAAAATGTAAAATTTATTTTGCATATACAAATATAATTTTTCGAAGAAATAAACACATAAAATAAAAATCCATCATTTAAATTAATTTTGTTCCATAATTATCTTTTAACTAAATTTGCATAATCCAACAGTGATCTGCATCGGGCCTAATTTTTCAAGCCCGGCCCGAAATTTTTTTTTAAAAAGTTACGCCCGGCCTGAACCCGAAATTTTTTAATAAAATTTTGCCGACATGGCCCGAATTTATTATAAATATAGAAATTAATTATAAATAACTCAAAATAAACGATATATCGTCGGTCTAGAATTGGAGTGCTCCACTCGACATTTTCAAAATTTTTGAGTTATAAGTGGATAATAACTTATTTATTCCTAATATATATATAAATAAAAACTAGATTAAAAAATATTAATTTTTGCCAAAGTTATAGCTCTGTCAATTTTGCTCTATTTGCATATAACGATGTAATTTTTGCATCATATGCATGCCCTATCATTTTATCTTATTTAATCACGTGTTGTATTTCCCTCCTTTTTTAATTTTTTGCTTTCCATATTGAATCGTATAATTTTCATTACATTTATCTCTATTCCTATTTTAATGTCGAGGTAAATTTTATATTATTACATATTATAAATTAAATATTTGAATTATTAAGGTATAAACTTTTTATTAAGAACTTTATAATATTTAATACATTGAACGTTAAAAGTAAAACATATATACGTAATTTAAAAAAAAAATATATATATTAAAAATGTCATGTAAACTATTTATATAAAATCTATATAAAAAACTGTATAATAAAAAAAATAAAATAATTAAAATAATAAATTAGAAAGAGAGCCATGGATGGCAATGCAGTTAGATCTGCATATATCAATAGATATGCGCTGTCTGAGATAGAAGCCTTCCTGAGGGTCACCAGTGATGGCGCGGATTTTTTTATGTATTAGTTTCTTAATATAATAAATTTCATTTTTTTTATTTAATCAAGCTGGCAATTTTTGATAATTTTGGATATCTATTTTTATTTAATTTCCACCAGTCTAATGGATTTGTATTATTACAAATTGTGGCTTCATCCACATATTTGCTTATTTTTAAGTTATTATTGTTGTGACTAGGTTTAACATATTTTATAAAACCCTTAACTTCTAGTTTTAAATAAACATGGAAAATAAATCATATAGCTTTACCATAAAAACAGGGCTAAGAACCAACTCTCAAAATTTTACTGAATCCAAATTCTTTTTTTAAACTAGGTGGTTTAAAACATTATTTAGCAAATCACACGACCAGTCAAATCGAAACAATACAAATCAAATATGGTGCTCCAGGCCATTCGATTTTACAAGAGGTAGATTCAATACATAGCCAAATAGAAAGATGCTTAAGAAAAAATGAGATCCATAGCCCTCTAACTCTTTATAGATTAATAAGAGGTACTAATCGCAAAAACCCATTTGAGGTAATTGAAATGACTTCAAATAATTATTTCGATTACCATTCTGCTTCGAAAAAATTCAAATATAACCACATACCGTTCACTAAATTATAATCAATAAAAATTTCAAAAACGGAACCTTTTTATTTGCAATATAGATTATCGTTTAAATCTAATAATATGATTAAAGTGTCTATTTTACAGGATTCAAAAACACGTAGGCCTAATTTTGACAAAGAATTAGTTACAACAAATTTTTCGCATATTAAATTGATCCCGAAAACGAATGGCAAAATAAACGATGAAACTAAAAAAGATATTAGATCAATGTTAGAGTTCATGCCCAGAGTTGATAGAGAATATATGGGAAATATTATTAATTAAATGTTAGATTTATTTTATATCCATTTTTATTAATTGTAAGAATAAATTAGAAAATAAATAAAGATATAGTGTTAATTTATTTATTAAATTTAAAAAAATGTAAATGGAGCATTTAAATAAATTTTTTGATTAAAAATTTTTTAGGCTATAATTAATTTACAATATGATAAATTGTCTCTTAAATTTTGAATTAAATTGAGCAATAAGTTTTTCCTATATTTGATTTTAAACTTTAATGTTGATTTTCTCATTTTAAACTTTTGCGCAAGTGGAGCTCTCCAATTCTATACCGTATATGGCGTCTAGTTTCTATAAATAAAATCAAATATTTTTATTTTACATAAAACTTCAACATAAAATTGATAAATTTAGATATATTTTAAAAAATTTCTAAGGCCAGACCCGACCCGGCCAGAATTTCTTTAAAAAATAGTAGGCCCGACCCAGCCCTTACCCGATTTTTTTTAAAAAAATAGGCCCGAACCCGACTCGGGTACAAGCCGGGCCCCTACTTTTACAGATCTCTACTTCTCATTGTCTTACTATCAATTTAATAATCCACAAACAATATCCAAAAAATAGATATTATTATATATTATCATCATTTATAAAAAACATTTAAAATCTGCTTTGCTGGATAAAATTTAAAAATTTTTATGAAAAATGGCCGATAACAAAAAGGATTCCACGAAAAAATGATATCAAAAAATTAATTTTTTTAAATAAATTTAGTAACTCTTTTTAAATAGTAAATCTTTTATAAATAAAAATCGTAATACATGTTTTTTATATTATATTATTTTTAACATATAATTTTAAAATAAATAAAATGAAAGTTTAAAATAAAAAATTTTTTTTTAAAAAAAAGTTTGGAACCTGAACCCTAAATTAAAAAAGTTCAGAGTTGGGTTTGGGTTCAGCGAAATATCGAGGGTTTGGTAGGTGCGATTTCAGAGTTTGAGTTTGGATTCTCATCCCTGCTTTTGAAGATGTTACAAGGTTTTAAGTTAAAAAATACAAATGTTAGGTTTGGACCTTTATTCGCCAAATCTTTAAACTTATATAATATTATTTTAGCATGAAAATTGACACATTATTTAACAGCGCTAGTGTCATTCATTTTATTTATGAATTCTGTTTTAAAATATCAATAACTGTGTAAAACATTAGTACATAATTTCCCTTGGTATAAAGTTTATATTAAGTTTTTTAATTAAGTCACTCATTCATATATAGAGATAAAGGAGATCAAGGTAGGCTAGAACACTTTTTATTCAAACCTGAATTAGTTTCATACTAATAAATTAATTTTAATAAATAAAACATAATCCTTAAATTATAAACTAAATTTAAAAAAAAACATTTTTGGACCAACATGCATAGGTAGAATTCCTACAATGCAAGTTTTAATTGGTCCAGCAAAAAAAATGAGTCTAAATATAAAATAGAATTTTTTATCATTATAAGACTAGATTTAAAACATGTTATAATATTACTTTGGCACTTGATTTTTTTCTACAAATTAAAATTTACTTAGAGGGATATAAATAACACATTTTCATAAAAATTTATTCAAACGTTTATATAAAAAATAATACCATGACTTCATATGGAATCTTTGATACATTTTTATTGGTGTTGTTGAAAGTTACTTTGAAACGCGGCCCAAGTACACAGGCTGGGACTTATTTTATTTTTTTTCAAGTAATGATTACTAATTTAGTAGTTTATTCCAAAATTATTTAATTCTAAAAAAATTTAAGTCTTTGTCGTTCCTTATACTAAGTTCTTTGATCTAATTTAGTTTAAAAAAAAATACATTTATATGAAATTCCATAAATATTACCAGCAACTTGAGGGCAAAAAATATGGAATAATAGGTAAAGAAATATAATATTAAAAAATAGGTTTATTAATTGAATTTGGTTACAAAATTATGAAACCCAGCAATGTAACAATTTAAGAAAAGAAAATCTATTTGGACTGGAAATTATATTATTGTTGCATAGTGAAATCAGACATTTAAACAAAATTGTAAATTAAGCCATATGCCACCTTGGCTACGAATGGTTAGAAACTATACCTAGTTTTAATTTAGGCTTGTTTATTAACCAACGAAGAACTTAGAATAATGTCTTCGTTCTGTGAAATTGTAACGCCGACATCATGTGTCCCTTGTGAAACTCATATCGATAGCCTTAGACACTCCATACTGGCATTTTCCAAAAGGTAAATTATCCAGGCAATCTGCCATCAATTCGATCATCAATAGTATCTTGAAATCCGCAAATATTCCTTCTACACTGAAACCTTTTGGCTTCAGTCCTGATGGAATGACGCTAGTCCCTTGGAACCAAGGTATACCCCTCGCTTGGGATTATACATGTGTAGATCGTTTTGCCAGATCTTTTTATTTCAACTCTATCACGAAAGCTGAAAATACAAAAACAAATAAATATAGCCACCTTAATAATCTTTTGTTTGTTCCGATAGTCTCAGACACCTGTGGATCATTTGGACCCCAAGCCCTAAAATTATTTAAAACAATAGGGCAATGGTTACGTTAAATCACAGGTGATCCAAAAAAGGCTTCTACCTACGACAAAGAATATCAATTAAAATTTGTCGATCCAAATGTATATCTATAACATGGGTCATTAAGCCCCGCCGACCAAACCTAAATACATTAATTTATTTTATTTCTCTTCTTTTAATTTTTTACATAAAATATAGGTATAGTATTATAATTTTAATAAATAGTTATATTATTTTTAAAAAAACATATTAAAAATAAAATTAATTACTAGAATATATTATTTCGATTTATACATATATATTTTTTTTTAAAAACTAGTTACTTTTAGCACATTCCCAAAAATATAATTAGTTACAGTTTTTTTTAGCAAAAACAACACTAATTTTTATGTAAAAAAATATACCAAATATAAATTTTATTTTTTTGAATTATATGATAGAAAACAATTTTAATTATTTTAACTTTGCATTCTCCATCGAATCCTAGAATAACATATAACTCTTTTCATTGGTGCTTTTTCTATTCGATGACCAATGCCCAATTTTATCAAATTTTATATCCAATATTGGCTGAATATCGATTTCCTTTTTTTACTCTTCAATGTAGGTCTGCCTAATTTTTTTTATCCTGCCAGCATCAGTCTCATAGATATCTATGATTTAAATAGTAATAACAAACTATATATTGTAATGTTTCTTTGTTTCATATGGCGTTTATAAAGCAACCAGAAATTCAATACACATGAATCTAATAAATGTAAGAACACACATATAATCGCTTCCACTTTATATCCGTTCAATAAAATTCCACCAGCCACCAGGATATCTTGTAGATCTACCCCGCCCCAATATCTTCATTATGGTCTTTTATTATATTCAGAATTCTACATAGGTAAATAATTTTCAACTACTGACCATCGTTTTCTACAAGATATTGGATATATACTCAAAAAGGATGATATGATGATAACCGGTTTATTATCATACCACTTGCATATTAAAACATTATTATTTATCTCTAATTTGTAATCTTCTTTTCCCCTTCCTCTTTTTTTCAAACTTTTATCATCTTCCAGACAACATCTTGTCAAATGATTTGATATTATTTCTGACATCATAATATAATCAGGATCTTTAAAGGAAGCTGCTAATTGACTGATGAAAAAATTTATCCAATGTAATTACATACCAAATTGATAACTTTTCGACTCGACCTTTTTAATTTAGATAAAATTTTGCATACTGAGAGTGAGAGGATATCATTAGAAACTATCGAATCTAAAATTTTAGCCAGGATATCATTAGAAAGCATCGAATCTAAAATTATAGCCTCTTACAGAGTTCCTGAAATGTTAATGGTCAAAATGACCCTTATCAAAAAATACGATTTTTTAAAATTTAGATAAGTTAAAATATAATGTTGCTAAAAATAAAAATTATATATCATTTTGTAACTCTATTAAAAGCCTTTTATTAAATATTAAGGATTTTTTAAAACAATATTGTTGCGGTTTTTATTTACATTATAAATTTTAAGCATGAAAACTCTAGGTTTTCGCTTTCCAAATTTTTTTTAGTTTAATATTTTCTTATTCACTCACATTATATCTATTTAAAAAAAAATTTCAACTCGGGACAGCCATGAGTTTTTTTTAGTTATTGCGATTTAAAAAATCAAAAAACTAATATTTTTAAGTCCTTTTCTCTTCAAAGGCCCTATCAGCAGCTAAAAACGCTCTTTTAATTAAGTATACCATCACCAGGATCTTAAATTTCTAGAAATTGTTGTGGGAATGATGCTTTTAACATCAATATTTCTATATATTGAGCCAACTTTGGCAAAATATTGGTGTAATCAACAAGGCCTTCCTCATAAATTATATCAAATGATCTTAAATCATGTTCACAAAACTTGAGCGCATTTATACACTCTTTTTAAATTGATACTAATTTTGAGTTTTTTGGGATCACCATCAATTGTTAATTGATTATTTTTACTCTCTATTGTAAATACACATTTATTCCTTTTTAGTTGATTTGTGCCTGAAATAATTTAATAATATCATGTTTAGTACAATATACTAACTTTGATGGAATTATAAACCAACATATATTTGCAAGAATTGCAACTCACATAATTATTTTGTTCATTGTTCATCATATATATATATAGAAAATTTTTTTCAGACTTCAAATTTGCCATTAGCATTTCGCTTGCTTGATATTCATTACTTTTAATTAAAATAATTTTTTTAATATGAAATTTTGAGGCTATTTAAATATATATTAGTAAATATATTTATTTAACTTGATAGAATGAATTTGATAAAAGTAAAGTATGAAATATCCTATTAAATGATGAAAATATATTTACATAAAGTAGTTTGTTTAAATTATAGTAATTGTAAATGACATGTTATTCTGATTGACATTTTAAGAATAAAATGTGATAAATAGAAAATAATATGGTGTTATAATTGACGTTATGAATTATAATGATTATTTTGGATATTTATATTAGTATTAGTATTTATTTTTTGGGTCGTCTTGTAACCTGAGCCCGAACCCGAAAAATATTTAATGGCCGAAGGCATGATCAAGTCGGTTTAGACAGCCCATGCAGTTCTCTAATACGGAGTAATTTTTGAACCAAGATAGCTCAGCATGTATTGAATTTTGAAAACCATAACTGGTCCTATTTGAGCTAAAGCTTTAAAATTTTGATTTATATAAAAGTTAACATAACTATAATGTCAATATTCACTTTAGATTTAAACAGGAATTATATTTTGATAGTATATTCAATCCCATATAATCGAAAAAAGAAATCTTTAGTAGTTATTAATGAAATATGTTTTTGTTCTGCTTAAATTTTACATGATTATCTTTGTTTAAATATTTTCTCTAATCTTAGCAATTTTCGGTAGCTAAATGTTGTTTAATTTAGTTTTTAAAAATTAGTAAATATGATGAGCAAAATATTTATTTATAATGTATCACACTCATGCTTACGAAATGTAAGTTTATATTATAATATTTTAATTATTTAATATTAGACAATGCTCAAATAAATCTGGATGTTGATTATCAAAATAGGTATTTGATATTGGACATAAAATTTAAAAGATATATATCTAGCCTTCATCTATATATTAAAAATAAATATAATGAAAATAATTTGGAATTGGTGTACACATTTAACTCGGATAATATTTCAGACATATGTTTTATGAAGATAAAAAATAGATTTTTTATTAAACTTCCCTTTAAATTAAATATTTGGAATAAAATTAGACGTGATTTTTACACTGATATCAAGAAAAGTTTACATATAAATGATGTTAAAAGCAAACAATACAGAATTAAATATATGATAATTAAAAATTGCCAAAGTTGTATTATATCTAAATTACAATTTTCCACATCACAAAGCATTGAATTGGTTGAACCTACCATTGAATGGATAATAAAAAATCAAGATGCAAAAGGTGGGTGGCCTATGAATTTTAATCTTAAAGAAAAGAAATTACGTTCAGGATGGTATTCTTCTATGGCACAGGGTCAAATTATTTCACTCTTAGTTCGATATTATTATTTAAAGAAAGATGTACAATATCTAAAAAGTTCTATCAAGGCTTTTAATATCTTTAATATATCAACAGTCAAAGGAGGCGTTAAAGCTTACGTATTTAATAAATATATTTGGCTTGAGGAATATCCCTCGATTCCACCAACATTTGTTTTAAATGGATTTATGTATTCGATTGTTGGAATCTATGATTTGCAGCAAGCATTGAAATATTATCTTGTAAATAATGATAATAGTTTTAAAATAATAACGAATCGCATCAATATTTTATTAAATCTTGTTGGAAAATCTCTCAAAACCTTATTACCTCTCTATGATACTGGCTCCGGGTCCTTGTATGATTTAACACATATAACCCAAAAATATCCTCCTAACAGAGCTCGTTGGGATTATCATGTAGTACATATAAACTTACTCCAGTTAATGTCTGTGATTTTTAATGATTCATATTATTTCGATGTATCGATGAGATGGAAAGGATATTTATATGGGAATAGAACGAAACATAATTAATTATATATAATGATTTATAAGTGTAAAAATAAATATAAAAGGGTTGTATAGCATTTTTTAATATTATAAATCAAATTGTAAATAAAAATCGATTTTGTTAATTTGTATTACACCGCATTTTACCTACAACCACACGCCATTTTTATTGCAGATAGGATGGATAAATATAAACGAAAAAGTAAGCCATAAACATAATTTTAATCATGTCCTAAACATTATAAATATATGCTAAATATCAATTAGATCATTTGTTTTTGTTTTATTGTTAATTAGGTAGATTATTTTATATTTTTCTAGACAATATTCGATAATGTTATATTATACCTACCTATTCAATATTATTTAAATCCTAAAATTTCGCTTAAAATTTTATTGTTTATCATTATTTATGATAATCTCTAGTATATTTAGTGTAGTTTTAAAAGATTTATGATTTTTTAGTCTAAATTCTATGCAAAATTGGCCGCTATATAGTTCTGAATACCTTATTTATGATTAAACTTAAACACAAGATGATCTATTGAGAGATGTATATGTTTATAAATAGTTTTTATTAGAGATATTTATTATTAATAGTTTTAAAATTTCCCAATCTAAGAATATATGCCAAAAATCTAATTTGATATTTATAAAAATTCGTCTGCTATTTATTAAAAATTTTGGCGCCATATATATTTTCAAACTTAAATGCCAAATTTTTTTAGTAATAAAATGTTTGGTTTGGTTGAAATGTTGAATCCTAATTAAAACTAAAATAAATTTCAGATGAACTCAAAATCTCTTCCATTTAAATTTTTGCAAAAACTATATGCAGAATGAGTTTTCTGCAAATTATAACTTATTAACTGATTGATTACAAGATTTATAAACATTCTATTATGATATATGAATATTAGTCTACTGATAATGAAAAATTATAAGCATGATAAATTTTACTCATTTTTACTCCTTTAAAATCATATTGTATCTGTTTTTTAACAATTAAAATTTTTTTTATGTTTAATAACATTATTTTAAATGGTGTAAATAACTTATCTGGGGTTTAAGATTAAATTTTATAAATTTAATTTACTGAATAGCACAAACATATAAAAATTTAATATAATAGTTTTGTTAATAATCATAACATTTATTTACTATTATTTAATATATTTGTTTTTTATTTTTCATTATTAGAATTATGCAATAAATTTTCATTGAATTGTTATTTAATAAATAAATGAAAGTTTATTTTATAATAACCTAATATTTATATTAGACTATTTTATAGTGTTGTTAAAAGGCTCCTTGAGCTGATTTTTAAAAACTGTTAATTCATTAATTTAATCAGAAAAATATTGCCATGTTAAATGGCTCTTTGGGCCTATTTTTAAAAACGTTTCGAAGTATAGCTATAATTTTCTTGCTAAATTATTAAGTTAGCCATTTTTAAAAATTAAGTTGTTTGACAACACTATTTTAAATACAAATTAATCTATATCAAACTTAAAATATTTCATTTTAATAGTATCATTTAGGAAATGTTATACTTTTGTCAATATAATTAAAAACTCTTACTTTAGTTCAATTAATACTATAATTAAATTTCTAATTAATTTAGATCATTGAAAGAATTCCAAAATTATTTTATTGAATCAGATTTTAAAAAATGATGAAACTTTTAATCATTTCAATAATATTAAATATTTAATAATTTTAGATCTATTTTAAATTAGAGTATCATTTCTTGAAATAAATTCTTTGGATTATTTAGCCATGTCAAAATTTTTATGCCTTTTAAACAAACATTATTATAAATCAAAAGATAATTCTAAACCATTTTTTCATGTTAAGTGAAGAATTGATTGCAAAATCTTTCTAAATATTTTCTTATTATGGTTCAGAAAATTTTTATATTTTTGATTGACACATTACCTTAAATTAACGCTATCAATCCAACTTTCTAATAATCAAACAATATTTTATTTAAATTTATAATATAATATAATCAAATATTATGCACAATATTTGTCACTTAATCCCCCAGTAAAGTTGTTTTCTACTCCTTTTTTTGTAAGTCTTAAAATTATAATGTTAAGAGCAGTAAACTGAGTCACCAGATTAAAGATATCAAATGTATAAATATGTCTTAAAAGATATCTTAATTAGAGAGCTGTAAAATCAAAAAATTTTGGCTGGAGCCCATCTACAGCCTGTAACATTTTTTTATAGATCTAGGCCTGGTCAGTCTGAATTTTTTAAATAAAAATTCATAAGGAAAAAATTTTCATACTCAATATTTTTTTATAAAAAATTTTAAATATTTTAACAGTGATTCTGGTGCATAATATATCACTATAAACAATGATTTGAAAGAAAAATAGGTAAAAGTTAATTTTTTAAGGACTATCAAAATATTAAAAAAAACATTTTTATAAAAAAGACAGAAAAATATTTTTTAAGACTATAACACTACCAAAGGTCTACAATAGGTGGACATAAAGAACTCCAGTAAAACTTATAAGGAAAAATTCACCTTGCTTTCCCCATTATAGACAAATCCTGGATATACCTATACAGTGACTGAAGCTTAATAGGCATAATTATCCTTCACAAATTGTAGAAAATGCTTAAGTTAACCTTTATTAAATAAAAAATGATAATATTCATTAAATATATACTACATTATTTTTTGGTATCAGCCAAAAGGGTGATATTGATGTGTCCTTGCTTAATATTTCTTATTGTATCTTGGTATGATGCAATGTTTTTCAAATTTACTCTTTTTATAATCATAGAAATTGTATAAGTATTCAATCTGTATATATCACTCTTATTAAATACCAAAATAGCAAAAATCAATTTACTATATTAGCAATATTATTTTTTATTTCAATATTAACCAACATTTTAGAGAAAGTATTTTGAAATTTCCATTAGCAGAACAACTTAGAATCTATCCTTTAGATTAGGGTTCTAGAAAATTTAAGGCCATTTCCAAACAAAATGATTTCTCAAGCCATTTTTTAACGTTTTTCACAAAATTTTTGACTTCCAAATAACAAATAATTTTTTTATTATACCTGATTTTTAATATTACAAAGTATTTCAATAAATATTTACCTAAAAAATTTATACCACAGAAAAGTGACCAACATAACTTTTATTTTTTATATAAAATATTTCAATAAATAATTTACCTAAAAAATTACTATATCACAGAAAAGGGACCAAAATTACTTTAAACTAATATTATTTACTTATTAAAATATATAAAGAAATTATTTTTAAATACCCTGTACAAGAAGGATAAGATTGAATATTAAAAGGGATAAGAAATATGATATCTATTAAAATATTATTCATCAGATAAGTTTATATATTTTTATTATAAAATTTACATTAATAAATGTTATGACATAAAAAATACAGGCAATGAATATATAAATATATAAACATGTTTTATACATAAGATACATTTAAGAAAAAAATAAAGGATAAAGATGCAGCTATAACTTATAAAAATTATATTAAATGGCTTTCCATATAACTGTAATAAGTAAATTGAAAGTTTTTATTTGTGAATATGTAATTGTTTATGATATTTATAATAAATATATATAAATTGAATTTCTATAAAAATTTATGTAAATTGTAACAGATATTTCAAGAACTACATATCTATCAATTAGCTAAGGTTTATAATTGTTCTAAGATATTCTGGGATAGTTATATCTAATCTATAAATATTCATGGAAAGTTATCCAATAAATCTTTTATCGTAACTTCGTTAAGTTCATTGAATATCTTATTTTAATTTAGCAGAAATATAAATTAATATATTTATATCAAGCTACCCTTTGATTAAAAATTATAATATAAAAGGTGATTTTAGAAAGTTATAGTTTGAATTTTATGATCAATTACAATACCATAAGAGAGAAAGGGCTGAAAATTCTTATTACCAATAAGTTTTCCATATCTTATATACTATATGGTAAAATTCTCAATAGGAACCTTATTTCAAGTCTTCAATTAAAAAAAAACATTTTAAAAAATTCAATATTTTTTTATAATCGCATGGTGATTTAATTGGTTGAATAAATCGATCCTGAACTATATTTTGTTATATAAAATATATCGAGATATGCTTTATAGCAAGTATCGGTATCTAGATACAATTTTATATCTGTTTTTAGCTTTTTAAGATAATTTTCATATACTGGAATTTAACGTTTTTTTGTCTTAAAAATACAAATATTTGAATGAAAAATTTTCATTTTATCTCATATGTGCATATAATTTAAATAAATATTTAATAAAAAATATTAAAATTTATATATAAAAAATATAAATATTCGTTAAATAATATTTTTGCTTATTTAAATCTTTAGATATCAGTTCAAAATTTTGAAAGATATTTTTATCTTATAAAGGGATATATAAATCCTTGCTTAGTCATGACGTCCATTATTTATTCAAATTGATGTACAAAATTATTTTGAGCAAATAAATTTATTTAGAATTTTTTATTTTATAGATATTTCGCTGACTAATTAAAAAATTATAAGTTTAATGTAATTTTTTTATAATAAATGCTCGTTTTAAATTTGGTCAAAGGGATGTTGACAATTTTTTTATATGGTGTTCGAATTAAGTGAGTACAAAATATTTAAATGTTTACTCTCATTATCAGAGTTTCTGTTCGGGAACAACGACATCTAGATACATTTTTAAAATTGTATTTGTATATAGATACTTTCTAGGCTCGTTATAGACCCATTTTAAGCTATGTATCTTTATTTAGATCTATTTAAAAAGTATCTTTTAGGAACTGACTATATATTTATGTTATTGATATTTTGCAAAATAAAATGCCCCAAAATAAAAGGATATGTGTTTAATATAATAAAATAAGTACCATTCTAAATCGCTAAAAGCAAAAATAATTTAGAATTTTGTTTATATCTCCAAGAAAATTTTAAAAACAATATTTAAAATAATACTATATTTAAATGGAGTTTTTAAAAAATTCGCTAAAAATGGGGGAAATATCAAGATTCCCAATTTATTTTAAATAGCGATATAGAACCGATTGCAATAAAGTGTATCTAATGAAAGATATAGTTAAAAATGTATCTAGATCAGATACAGATACAACATTTAGATATTTAACAACTCATCTAGTAGGATATACATATTACATAATCTCTTTTGTTTCCACTGGGTTCATAATATTATAATTACATTTCTTTATTTTATAGATATACATAAAATTATCTCAAAATCTTTCCCAAGATTCGCGCGTTTATAATTTTTTTTGTCTTAGAAAAAAAAACATTCAACTCCTAAATCTTATTTTCAAAAATGATTTTGCATTCATTTTCTATTAAATGTTGATCATGGATCTCCACAGTGACAACAATCACACTGATAATACAAATACTAATAATAACTATGTGATTCCCATTGGCCATCCTGGTCTTCCAGATTTTGCAGATTCCGGAGATTTAAATGTTAGCCCGGCTGAAAGCGATCCGGAGACCTGCGAAGTTCCCGTGGAAGAAATGTCGGGTGACGATGAATCGGGGGACATTACTATCAATGATACGAATAGTAAAAAGCCGCCTATCGCTAAGAAAGTAATCACGGATACCGATAATGACGAATATCTGCCACCCACGCCATCCGATCCTAATTTAAGTCAAAATGAGTTGGAGGAAGAGGAAAACTTAGAAGTTTTTGAAAGAAATACTAATATAATATATATAGTTTAAAATAATATAGGATTCTGGCAAATAGTATAATTCTATTTCCTTTATTATTTTTAAAAAAAAGCTGAGCGTCCTCAGAATTGTAAAGCCTAAAAAATAAAATTAGGCTCGAACATGGATCTTTGAAAATAAATTTTTGGATTTGTTAGACAAATTTTTTTGTTAGATCTGTTGATCTGAAAAAATAGGTTCGATATAGAAATCCACTAAATAAATGGACGGTGTCCCAATATATTTGAAAATATGGTTCAAATTACTAAAAAAAACACATGTTCTGGTTCCGAACTTTTTATAAACAATATATAAAAAAAATTTAAACTTAATAAACCTGACATGAGATTTTGAAAAAGATAACGCATAAAAAGGTTGGTCCTTTATCATTAAAACCTATTCAAATTCGTGAAAATTGGGTTCTGGTCTGGTCATAAACATGGCTAGCAACATTATAGAGCGAATTTTAGGCTTAATTTTATTATAAATAAGCCCGTTTGAAAGCTTACGCAAAACATTTTTTTCCGCCAAGTCTGAGCAGGGCTTGAAATTCATATAGAGAATTTTGAAAGCTTAGATTGCTATAAATTCATATTTTATTTTTTACACTAAAAAAATATATTACTGGCGGGGTTAGACAACTTGTACAACATTATTTTATATGCTGGGTTAAAAAGATTACGAACCAGACCAAACAAACCGCTAAAATATATTAATCTTATTTTTTAATCACTAGAGTGGTTACTTTTTAAAAAATTATAAAATTGCAAATGAAAGCCTCATAACAAAAAATTGAATGGTAAAATACTGTATTTTATTGTCAGTCAGACCTCCATCTCATATTTTACATGTAGTATAGTATATGTATACCTGAAACAAGACGCTTCCTAGACAGGGTTGCCAGGTCAAAATTTTCAAATAGCGAGAGAAATTTGGTATTTTGCGGATGAAATATGAAAATTGCGGTAGAAATATAAAAATTTCTAAAATGGCTTGGAGTTCAATTGAACCTCAGCGGCCCGCAAAGTGCCGGCATTCGGCCAGGATTGTGAATTGGCCTAGTTATCTCCCGATTAATTTTTTTTAATTACTTTATATAAATATTAACAAAGTCGTTAACGTTTTATAATTTTTCAAAGAAAATGATAAAATATGAATGAAAAATGTTGATTTGTTATTGGATAAAAATAAAATATATGATTAAGATAAGGATAAAAAGGAAGGAAATTTACAAACCAGATATGTTTTTTGAATAAATATTTAAAATCTATTTTAAAAATATTAAAATAATCAAGTACTTGTTTCAAAATTATTATTTATATATTAAAAACGTTAAAATGTTTTTAAAAAAATTGTCCGGGAGAAATTTAAAAATTGTCGTAGATTTCCAATTGTGATAGTTTTGCCGGAGTTAGATGTATGCGTTTAAACTAAAAAACCTGGCAACCCTATTCCTAGAGGTTATGCCTGGAATCAGAAATCTCCAAAGTACGATAAACATTTGTTCTCCCTCTTTTTTTAGATGTTGTTAGTTAACTCTTATCCGTGATTAATTTTTTTAAAAATGTTATTTTACAACGTATACTTTAGGAATCAGAAGATGATGAAGAAAGCTTAGACGAAGAAGGCGAGAGTGAAGAGGAAAGTCATAAGAAGCTACAAAAGAGGCGCCTGACAAATAATGTTGACTTGTCTAATGTAATTTAATTACAATTATAATTAGTTTTGAAGTTTTTAACCTTACTCTATTCACAGCTGATTTACTTTAATACAGCTGTATCTTAATACCTTATTCATTCGAAAAGTTTGTAGCCATAAAATCAGAAATTATAATACTTTTTGTAAAAAATCTTAAATAATTCGGTTGAATTCTGACTATTCCTTTGACTCAATTCATATTTTAAAATAAGAATGAGATTTCCGGACGACTTTTTTTAAAAATGATTTAAACTCGTCTGATGGTTATAGAGTAAATTTTGTACAAATAAAAATTTAAAGCTCTACCACATAAGTTATGGGACTTCAAAATTGAATATGAGCGTTACACGATAAATATTTAATTTGAAGACACAAATTAAGTGTAATCTAATCTTTTAACCCTTAAATTCCTCGTTAAGAAAATTATTATTTTTTAATAGTGTCGATGCATTTCCGGTAAAATCTTTAAATTATATTTTGAATTATCCCAAATTGGTGACGACAAACCTAACTAAATATCTTTATTATCATTATATTTAGAATATTTTGGAAAAATAAAAATTTAACTTTTATTTAAAAAAAAATAATTTGGCGGATGAAAAAATGATGAAGTATAGAAGACGCTATTTCTTTTTAGTATAACTATTTTTATATAATATTAATCTTAAATATAATAGAGACTTATAGTAGTCAAGATTTTAAGCAGACCCTGCTTAGAATATAAGCTGCATGACGGATTTTACAAAATTTAAAGATTTTAATAAACAGTAAATGAATATTAAACAATAAGTTTTTGTAGTATTTTTTTTAAATAGGCTCTGCTATAGTTAAAAATGTTAGTATTGCCTGAATACCGTAGGGCACAAAACTTTATATGTGTTTGTGCGATATAGCAAATATTTGAAGTTGATGTTAATTAATGCTAATTAATGACTAAACCAGATGATCCATTACAAAAAAATATACCAAATTATAATGTAACCTAGCACTCCCTAGTTGCTATTTTTATGAATGCGATAATTGCACTGGTATGTTTTCAATTCAAAAAACGGCTAGAAATTATATTTAAATGAAAAAGGACATTAATTACATTTCCTTTAAACAACGTTTCTGTCGATTAGTTATAGGACTACCTTAGAAATAACAAAGTATTTGAAAATTTATATTCTTTTTTTTTGGAAGATAATTACGTCAAGTATTTATGGTTCCATGTCAATTCAGCGAAACTTTTATCGCGAAACACTTTTTCGCGAAACTTTTATCGCGAATGTCGTTTATCGCGAATGGATTTTATAGCGAAACTTTTATCGCGAATCCATAATAGCGAATACTATTCCGCGAATGCAATATCGCGAAACAAATATCGCGAATTTTTTATAGCGAAACCTTTATAGCGAATACATTACCGCGAATACAATATAGCGAAACAAATATCGCGAATTTTTTATAGCGAAACCTTTAATGCGAATACATTACCGCGAAACTTTTATCGCGAATCAATAATCGCGAAAATTTTATAGCGAAACTTTTATCGCGAAACATTTTAAGCGAATACATTACCGCGAAACTTTTATCGCGAATCAATAATCGCGAAACCTTTAAAGCGAATACATTACCGCGAAACTTTAATCGCGAAAATTTTATAGCGAAATTATTATCGCGAAGACAATGTAGCGACAATTATTTCGCGAAGATATTATAGAGAATTTAATATCGCGGTAATTGCTAATAATGACTAATTTATTTTGAATCATTTTTTTATAATTATATTATTTGAATAATATTTTTTTAATTCACATAGTTTGTAATTTTCTTATAACCTTAAAAAAATTTTACAATGATTAATTAACTTAGACTGGTTTATGAAATTTGTTATTGAAATACACTTTTTTCGCTATCCTAACCTTTCCTTCGAAGTTCTTATTTTATAATAATCGCGCACAAGGAACTCAGCTTTATCAATATATTAATCATTGAGTTTATTAGTTAAATCTTGATATTTATTGGCGAAATTGATATTTGCCAAAATTTTGTTACTAATAGTTTTTTCCTTTTACGAGCTACTATACTCGTTTAAATACTCAATTGGTACAAATAAAGCAAGAAATAATGATATAATTTACAATCAGTTCGTAGAACTATTCAGCCGCTAAATTTAACGGCGCTGATATTAAAATATATAAATCTTGTTTATTCCTCTGTCATACACAAGTTGAAGCATATAAAGAAGTTACTCAGAATTATCAAACTATTATGGTAATTATAGATATAAATAGCTTAAACCTTTGATTTTGAATGATACGATCAAGTTAGAATATTTAGAAAGAATTAAATAAAAATGTAAATATAAGCCTAAAAAATATCTAAAAATTTATTTTTAATTCTACATTCAAATGCTGGCTCAGAAATGAGTTTAATGAATATGATTAGGCGAAAAAATTTTTCTTCGGTCTCATTTGATTTATTAGAGGCCGAATTAATGGTAAAGCAGAATTTTGACATGAATTGCGAAGAGTTAAAATTTATTTCATATATAATAAACTTTTAAATAAAATAAATTCCTTCCGATAAATATGTAGATTTGGATCTAATTTTTATATATTTTGACTTTATATTCAAATTTAAATTTGTAAATTATAATTTGAAAAAAATTATTCACCAATATTAATATATAAAAGAATTGCAGTTGTGGCGCTTTCCCGCTTTTTATCCTTTAGTCATTAAAAATCCCACCTCACTCTTAGAATATGGGAGGTATGGCCGGGCCTAAAAATTTTTGCAATTTACAAAATGAATGAGAAAATTGAATAATACACCTATTTAATATAATTAAAATATAGCCACTTTTTATAATTATTTTTTATTATCCTTCATTTATATATTCCTCTCAAAATTTAGAAAATGTTTTTAACAACCCCCCCCCCCCCCACCCTTGTCGTGGTAAAATATGTAAAAGTAAATAAATAAACACTTAACCCATTTTGCCCTGATTTCCCGATATTGGAATATCTTTATTTTCTTGATTTGGATTTTCTATTTATTTTCAAAAAATCCTGATTTTTTTAATTCCATTTTATTAGAAAAAATGAGTAAAAGTGCTTACAAATTGAGTAGAAGCGTTTAGCGTTGTTTTCACAAATACGCTATGATTTAAATTAAACTGGTATTATTTTAAAAAATGATGAAAACTATTATCCGTTTTTTTAATTTTTATATTGTTTAGTTAGACTTGTGAAATCAGCAAAAATAAAAAACTAAAATAATTGAAGATCTAATGATTTATTTCCATAATTTATTCTTCATAAATATTACAAATTTATGTAATCTAGAATATTTTGAATTTTTTTTTTGATTAATCATAACTTTGCAGTTATTTCTATTTATTAAAATGCGAATAGAAGAAAAAGGAAAGGTCATAATATTCAAATGAATTAGTTACTATTATTTCAAAGTTATATCGATGTGCATTATCTCAAAATTGTAATTAGGAGGCATTAATTATCAGTAAAATTTTCTATAATTAAAATAATCTGAGAAAATCAATAAAAAATTCTTAGCTTTCAGTATATTTTTTTTATCTAGATTAGAAATAAAGTATTACTTTAAATGACATAAAGCACACTTTTAAATTTTATGTTGGGGGGGGGAGGAGGATTAACTTATTTTGCTAAAAACTTAACCCAAAATGTCCGCTCCATACTTACAACCATGAGTGAGTGAGACCAGGAAGACTAATATATTTTCTATTACATCAGATAGAGGTTACATGCTTATTAAATAAACAATACGTAATAAAATATTCTTAAAACATTAGCGTTTATGATTTAAGAAACTTCGGTTGGTAAATTGATATTGAATATATCGATTTCACTTAAAATGAATTCACAATTTTCGCGGTCATGCGCTCGTTATAATAATTTCGCGCAAATACATTCGCGGTAGAAAATTCGCTATAAATGGTTCGCGATTAAAGTTTCGCTATAACGAGTTCGCGATTAAAGTTTCGCTAAAATGTATTCGCTCTAAAGTATTCGCGGTTTAGGTTTCGCGGAAATAAATTCGCGATAATGAGTTCGCGATCAAAGTTTCGCCAAAATGTATTCGCTATAAAGTATTCGCGGTTAAAGTTTCGCGAAAATAAATTCGCTATAAAGAGTTCGCGATAAAAGTTTCGCTATAAAGTATTCGCGGTTACGGTTTCGCGGAAATAAATTCGCTATAACGAGTTCGCGATCAAAGTTTCGCTATAATGTATTCGCTATAAAGTATTCGCGGTCATGGTTTCGCGGAAATAAATTCGCGATAATAAGTTCGCGATATTGTCTTCGCTATAAAAGTTTCGCGGAAAAAAATTCGCGGAATTGGTTTCGCGATATTGCCTTCGCTAGAAAATTCCTTCGCGATAAACGACATTCGCGAAAAAGTGTTTCGCGATAAAAGTTTCGCTGAATTGACCTGATACGAGTATTTATTGCTACCCAGCTATCATCCTTCCATTGATATCTTAAATAATAATTTTTTTCATTCCTTCTTTCTATACATGATAGGAAAAGAGAAATAATTAAAGGAAAACATAGCTACTTTTTTAAAAAAAATTGGGCTAATAACGCGCTACCTTAAAGAAAATAAAGATTGTTGTAGAGCACTCCTTTTTAAAAAAATTTATATAAAAAATATCTACTATAAAAATTACTATTTAATTTTAATATTATAATCTTTAAATTAAATTTACAATTTCAAAATGTGCTTTATAAATTATAAATCTAATTTATCACGTAATTTAAAATGCAGCCAATAGAGATAGATATAGAAGAAAATTTTGAGACAGATGATTACCACTTAATTTCATTAGAAAAATGATATTCTAAAATTATCTTTCCCCGCAAATGTGGATGCATAAAATATTGAAGGACCTTATTCAATAAATTTAGCAGTTTCAACCTAGAAAGACATCTTAAGATATTATTCATAATTTTAAAAATATTACTATCTACATTATTTAAATTTAGAATGTCCACCCCTAAAATTTCATGGAAATTGGAAAATTTCTAGATAATTTTGGTGTAGTAGAAGAGGCTACATCAAATAGATCATATTTAAAACTTAATTTTTTAATAATCCCTTTTATTAAATTGATTACATTATCACTTGATACCAAGATATCCTATTGGCAGGAGTGATGACGAATTTTGGATAATTTTCTAGTAATGAAAGAGTCTTTTATATTAGATCTATCAGATATCCTTTACATTTGCACAACACATAGTTGGGACTCATGAAGGTAAAATGAAGTATTTTTGTTCTGATCTTTATTAACTTGATTAAATCTTGGATCCAAAGAGAAGCTAAACAAGCTATCAGTAACCTTGACTAATTAGTACCCACTGAAGATACATTAGCTAATAAATTCTCAAATAGGCCACTTCCAAACACAACGTTTTTCCCAAAACGTTTTCCGAGGCACGTTTTTCACAATATTTTTCTTCCAAACAACCAACGATTTATATTATACAGCTGATTCAATATATTTTAATAAATCCCCAAATGGGACCAATAATACTTCAAAGCTAATATTAAATTATTAAAATATAAAAAGCATAAAAACTTCATACAGGGCCAAATTATTTTTGAATAGGGATAAATTATTTAAGAGAAAGATAAAACTTAATTCTTAAATAGATTACTTTTATTAAAATATTATTCACCAGATAAGTTTATATATTATTATTATAAAATTTACATTAATATATATAATGACATAAAAAATATAGGCGATGAATATCCGAAATATATAATACATGTTTTCAATATTGAATTAAAAGATAAATTTAAAAAATATAAAGGATAAAGATTCTATTGATGCTGCTATATTATTAAAATTATATTAAATGGTATCCACACTGTTATAATAAATAATTTAAGATTTTTATTTATAATATATTTGTAAATCTATTAAAATTATATAAAATTTCTAGAAAAATTTATCCAAATTGTAAGAAATATTTTATTAACAACATATCCATTATTTTAGCTAAAGTTATTCTGGGACAAATGTAATCTTCTATTTTATTTTTATAATAATGATCATGGAGAGTTATATATTTCCATTATCACAATTTCATTAATGAATATCTTGTTTTAATTTAACCCTCTATTGCGCGACATATTAATAAATGATATAGTTTTTTAAAAATTATTTTGTAAAAAAAATTTCAGTATGTGTATACACAATGCGTGTAAAAAGTACTATATTTTTTCAATTTTAAACCTATTACAAAATATAGATATATAATTTTATTATTTGATAAATAATATAATAAAACTAATTTATATTAATTTTCATGAAATAATTTAAAACAATCTTTTTTTTCAAGTAAAACATAATGATACACCACATTTGATGCAAACCACTTTCGTAACCAATTTACTCCCAAGGTTTTTGCATCGCGCATTTTTACTATATTTTAGCCAATGTGCTATTAATCTTCTCCTATTTCTTTCTGCGGAATAAGACTCGTCGACCCCTTGCGCGATTTTTCTTTATATTTAATGTAATTGATATTAGACTTTTTACGCTAGCGTTCATATTTTTGTTACATTTACAGATTATCTCTGCTATTGAAATTTTAAATGTTAATAATGGAATCTGTACTTTTACCGGTAACTTAAAATCTACAAAATCTCGTCTATACATTAACCCAGAATTTATGAGCATCATATCAAGTATTTGGAATACTATACGTTGATACCATTTACGTGATGTTATGTGAATTCGATGCAATCAATGAATCCATGAAATCTACACCTCCCATATTTTTATTCTGCTGGACACGGAATTTTCTGTCGTTCCTTAAAATGGAGCGAATCTTTTATTTGTTCCCATCTTTTCTGGCACATTACATTATCAGCTGATGGTTGCCTTGTATTTGATGACCAATACAGTCTTGATCTTAGAAGCTTTAAAATTGCTCTAGTTTATTTTTCTCCTTAAGCCATTTCTTTCTATAAATATATTACTCTTATCTATCTGTTATCAATATAAAATATTTGAAAAAATATATGCTTAGTTAAATAAAATCCAATCTTAATTTTGCAGGCAAGGTATCACATAATCTTAATATACCCATGCCCATCCCATTTCTCCAAATTAACAGGTAATCCTTATTTCTTTAGAAACGAAAAGTGGCACATATTTTCCTGAATTTATTATATTATATATATTTTTATTTAAAATGCAAATATTTATGTTGCGCCTTGCGTATAGAAATACAAATAAATAATATTTTGCTAAATCAATAATTTTACATTTTATTAAAAAATTAAATATCGAAAATTTTTCGGGAATGATAATTTACAACTAGCCCGCCCTCTTATTATTTAAATATTTAATTCTAAAAATTTAGGACGAAACTGTGGATGATGGCTATTCAATGTATGGTTTACGTAGATCGCACAGGAAACGAAATTATCGGACGGATATTAACGTATTTCTTAAATAAACATTTTTAAATTATTAATATCAATATTAAAAAAAATATAATATAGGTAAATTATTAAAATAAAAGGGCACATGGTAATCATAATTTTCGTAAGCTTGATGTATGACAAGTTTAGTATTTACGACTTGACAGTTATAATTCATATCATAAATATTAGGCTAGTTTTTTTTATCACGTTTTATTTTACCCAATTACCTTGAAGAATGTATCTAAATTAATAAAAAAAATATATTCTTTATTTGTATTATAGGATCAAGAAAGTGACGATGAAAATGACGACAGCACATTTAGAAAAAGACGAAAAAAAAATATTAGGTTTCATTATGTTTTGTGTTATTTTTTCTATTGTTTGAAACCCGATTGTAATCCCTTCTGTTTAATGTTTGTTCTAAATTTTGTCAACGACTCATGATGAGTTTTTGATCGAAAAATCAACAACTGATTGTTACCAAATTAGTCGATTAATCGACCAATTTTATCAAATATTAACTGTGTTCATATTGGAAAAGGTCGGTCGCATTTTTAATGTAATTACAAAGATTACAATGTTCATATAACAATTCGAATTCATGGAATTTAAATAATTACTATAATGATAAAGAATTTCTAATTTAGAATAATATTTTTTTTTACTTTGACTGGCTCATTATCATTTTCACTTTAATGAATAATTGAAAATTGAGAAATAATTATGAGAATAAAAATATAAATGGCGTTAAATTTAATTGTATCTTGTAAATTATTAATACACCACTTTAAAATTGGTCGATTTAGTCGACTAATTTGGTCACTCGAGTTTTTGGTCAAGTTACTCCACTACAATTTATTGACACTACTCCCGTTTTATTAACATTCCAATTTTACCCTTTGCGATTTCCTTAGAAATCTTTTATGACATTTTCTCGCATTTTTTATATTTAATTGTACATACCTTTTTTAGATTATAATTTATTATAACAAAACATCGGCCATTGATATAAATAAGAATTGAACGCACATCGGGGACACCACTATTTTAAATTATTTTCAAAATTATCTTTATTTAGTGTTATAAAAAAAATTCAAAATTTTGAGGGGGCTATTCAAATTTTTCAGTGGGCTAGAACCCCAGCGCGTCTCTTTCTCCTAATGACACTAGTGACGTACATAGTGTTAAACGGCTCGAATTAAACGGCTAACAAATTATTTCAGCCAAAAATATTACGCAAGATAGATGACAGAAAGATTGGGACGTCTATTAATAAAATCTCAAGACGTGCATATAATATATTTTACCCAAAATATTGACTTTTAAAAATTTAGCCGTTTAACAAAAATAAATTTATTATTGCAGGATTATTAATTTTTAAAAAATTAGATTTATAAATTTAATATTTGGTTTTAAAATATAAGTTGGACAAATTTTTATATTAATTTTATTTTTTGACTGCATCTGCTTACCCCTTTAGTATAAAATAAATAAATAAATAATTTATATAATTAATAATGTACGCGAAAGTGACGAAGAGTATTTAGAAGAAAATGAGCAAGTGAGTGGGGCAGATATATAGTGATATTTCGTCCAATGATCGATTTTCCAAGAGTGACGATTCCTTTATTGATGATGGATCAGATTCCGATGATCGCAGCTATACCAAACATCGGAAACGTCACAAGTTTACATTCATCTTATTTAGTATATATATTTTATTTTTTATATATGACTATAATACCTTATTAGGCCAATGGCGCATGAGAAGTTGAAACTATTAATTTATTTATATAAATATATTATATACAAAATAATTAATTCAACAATTTTTTTTTACCCTTTGTTTGGAAATAAAACAAAAATTGATGGAAACGCATAGGAAACCACTTTGAAAAAATGTTCTGTCTGAAAATAGGCTTACATAAAATCATTAAAATTTTGAGATAGTCAGATTTAGAATTTTTAAAATAGAAAAATAATAATGTTTTCTGGAAAATATAATATACTTTATAATTATAATTTGAAACACATTTAAAAAAAATTGAACAAAATTATAAAAAGAAAAGCTTAAGATTTTTTACGTCTACAATTAGTTTCTTTTTAATTCTTTTCAGAAATCCTTAATAAAGTGGTGTTTAAAATATAAAAAAAATCGATTCACAAACTTTTGAAACTTTATCGAAAAACAAGAAATAATTACCTTATCTTTTTACTACTAAATTTTTTAATAAATATTCTCATATTGTAGAAATCGATCTAAACACAAGGTTAGTCGTTTGAGCAGTGATTCCGAGGAAGGTAGTGATTTGGATTATGATGTTAATCAACGTTCGGGCAAAACTAAAAAGAAGAAAAAGCATCATCATAAAACCGGGAAAGGGGGCAAGCATCGCATAAAGGACAAATACAAGGAGAGGGGAAAGGATGATAATGATGCCGAGGATAGTAACGATGAATGGTTAAATTGTGGGTTCAAAAAAAGGCCCAAAGTTAAGAGCTGTTCTTATTCCCCAGATGAGAACGATGAGGGTGTCGATTCACGCCAAAAACACGGCCGAGGAAAACAGTTTAAGGATGATGCAGACGATCCCTCAACTTATAATACTAGGCGAGCTGCTATAGCCAAAAATATATGGTATTAGAATTTTTTTAAATCAAAAAAATGAGTAAATTAACTTCTAAATTTATTGATTGAAAACACCAAAAAGTTACAAAGAACAAGATAGTTTAGACGAGGCGGACCTCAGTTCAAAAGCCGACCCAGACCTAGATAATGAATTCCACGATAATTTATTGGAGGAGAATGAAGAGGTTCCTTTTTTTAACGATGCCCAAAATGTGCCTGCTGTAAAGTCTATCGATAAAGTTTTGGCTAAAAAATACTCTGTAGATGGAGGTTTATATAGTATAGATATATTTTTTAAAAATTTTCCTGCAGGGTAATTGGGTAAAAAAAAGGACGGATATAGGTATAAGATACTTGTTCAAAAAAAAGCATATTTTCCTACAGGATAATTGAAGCGCTCTGATTTAAATATGCAAATTCCTTGTTAAAGAATTTCTTTAAAAAAAGAAGATTTGAACAAAGGATATGTTTTATATTTTTTTCTAATGTGAACTTATTAGTATCGCCTTCTTTATCAAATTATTAATTGTTTTATATTTAAACTAAAGCAGCTATTAATAATCTTTAATAATTAAAATAAACTTCCAATTACTTAAAAGCTATATCATTTATGTATGACAAAGAAATCTATTCATGAAAGCACGTCCTATCACCGATCAAAATTTCTTTATGGAATAAGTATTTTGTTGAATGTTATATCTTTTTTTTAAAATAGAAGTTGATGGTGCGTCATCGAATTCAAGGAAATATCAACTCCAAAACGACAGAAAAGCAGGTGAAATGAAGTTTTTAATTAAATGGGTAGGAATCTCCCATTTACACAACACATGGGAAACCGAACAAAATTTGAAAGACCAAGAGGTCACTGGTATTAAAAAGCTGGATAATTTCATTAGGAACGAGAAGGAACTGGATATATGGTGAGTTAGTTTTAGATAGATTTTAAATTCAAATATTTTATTGTATTCTGTTGCGTCATCTGACTTATTATTTTGTTACGAATTTTAATTTTTCTGTAATTGTTTGTGAGCAGTAGTGAAAGTCACGGTAAGGTCTTTGGTCCGGACCGGGTCGATGCATCCGGACCAGACAATGGTCTTTTAAAAAGATCCATCCAGATCGTCGTCCTTAAAAAAAGACCGGTCCTGAATAAAAAGACCGGTCATGGACCAATCTTTTTATTTTTTTGGTATTTTAAAAATATTTTTGTTTTTTCCTAATTTAATTCTTGTTTATTGGGATTATAAGTAAAATATTGCAAAATAAAATTTAAACCAAATAGAAAAATAACATAAAATAAAATATAACAAAAAAAAATTAGATCAAAAATATAATATTTTGAAGAATGAAACAAACTTAAATATTAATAAAAGTTTGGTCCGGTTCGTAAAAAATCAAAAGACCTGTAAGTGTTCCTCAGAAAAGATCGGTCACATAAGTAATTTCTTATGGATTCATATTCTTGATGCTTTTTTCATTTAATTACGAGCCAATTTTAGAAATCCAAAAAAGCCAAATTATTGGTCTTAATATTGTTGTATACCGATATTTGATTGGTCTCACCCCTACTAGAAGATTGATTCATATGATTTTATCTTTCAGAAATGCGTTCTTTGTTCTTATTTTAGTTAGCCTTATAAAAGATTTTACTTTTATTTAATTTTTGCTTAAGAATGGGCTTTTAAATCTAAATTCAAAATAATAAAATTCGGAAATTTTATTTGTACAGTATCCTTTTTTTTATAACAAATATAATGGCATTATATAATTCTAGGAAGCATCATGCCTCACCCGAAGATTTAGAATATTATTATTGCCAAAAAGAACTGTCAGAAGATTTGCTAAAACAATATCACCTTTTAGAAAGAATTATAGGTATAATTTGCTCTCATTAACAATTTAATTATTAAGCCTATATATTTTTTTATCCCTCTCATCTTTATTTTTTTTAAATAAAATTATATAATGTTTTTAAGCTCATAAAACTGTCGAAAAAATTACGCTTGTTAAGCGCAGAATCAAGATAAACGCGTCTTCTACTGCCGGCCAAAATTTACACGAACTAACGGAATCAATAAAAAATTTGGTTGAAGAAGGTTCTGGAACAACTGATATTAATGATAACATAGAAGATAATAATAATCAACTTAAAGCAAACTTTGAGGAACTTGAAGATAACGAGATTAAAACGGAAGGAAAGGAATCTCTGGTGGATCAACAAACGATGGCGAATGATATAAAAAGAGGGGCCACTATGGAGGACATAGAGGAAGAAATAGAGAGGGAAGAGGAGATGATCGAGAAAGAAAATATGTACTTGTGCAAATGGAATGGGCTGCCCTACTTCGAATCCACTTGGGAGGATGAGGAATTTGTAAAAGAAAAATTTCCTAGTATTATAACAGAGTACGAAATGAGGCAAGCATCCGAAACCACTCCTTACAAAGGATGCAAAGTATGATTGCATTTTCTTAACTCTCAATGTTATGTAATTTTTATGGGGATTTACAATAAGACATAACTTGATTTATTTAAAAGGTTATTTCTCATACCGAAATAGTACAATTGTGACAATTTGTATTAGATCTTACTTTATGCCATTAATTAATAACAATATTATTGAAGCTGCCACTTTTAGAGATTTAAATATATTTAGTATGGCTTGGATTCAAACAAAATTTTAATCCAAACTCTAACTTTCTTTATTATAATCAGGTCCTTAGGATTAGGCCTAGATTCTCCCTGATGAAAGAACAACCAGATTATATGGGAAATAGCTCCTTGATACTCCGGGATTATCAACTAGATGGGGTAAACTGGCTTGCACGATCTTGGTGCAAGTAAACTAATTAAAAATTTTACAATACTTGTAGTCTTCGTACGCCAATCATTTTATAACCATATTCATTTTCATTCATTTGATCGATTTCAAAATGAACTCATTATTCATGTCTTTTGTTTAGCTTAAAACACTTATTCCCTTTACAACTTATTTAAAAGAAACAACCGAGTTATTTTAGCGGACGAGATGGGTTTGGGGAAAACCATTCAAGTGCTCAGCTTCGCCAATTATCTTTTCAATCAGCACCAATTGTATGGTCCATACTTGATTGTAGCACCCTTATCAACGATTGCCGCTTGGCAGAAAGAGGCTTCCCTCTGGACCCCACAATTTAACACCGTCGTTTATCTGGGCGATATTAAAAGCCGAGGACTGGTTAGCAATCTTATTTTAAGTTTACATTAAAAAAAAGAATTTAAGTGAAGTAAAGGTCCATATATGATTGAGACAGAAGGAAAGGGATATAAAGATGGTCTGACTAACAGGTCGAGAAACAAAAAATTTGGTTCGAAATCTGATGTATATTATGTATCATGTCAAACCTTTTAGAGAAGCTATAAATTGCGTTTCGTTATATTACCAATAAATTTAGATACAAGAATATGAATGGTTTCATCACGGTACAAAAAGACTGAAATTCAATCTGGTCCTAACAACATACGAACTATTACTCAAAGACAGGGTTTATATTATTGTACTATCTTAATATCATAGTTGCAAACGATATAACTTTTATTCACAGATATTTTTTATTTTTAGTGGTACTGACTAATACCATTGGTGAAGTAGCAGGTGATTTCGTAGCTATAGCTAATAGTACTCTACTTTTTATATTTGATTAAAAGTAGTGCTGTAAATATTATTGAGGAAAAAACCTCAATGTTTATATTTAATAATAATAAAACTAATAAATTGCCCGTCAAAACTAATGGGGAATGATAATTATCTCCTTACCTTTGCCATTTTATTTGAAACCCATATCCAATTTCTATTTTTTTTAACTCCCCCCTCCCCCCCCAATTCACAAGTTTAGCCCATTAAGACTAAGAGTAGAGAAAAAATATTTTAATTAACTTTTACTTGATACCCATAACTGTGTTGTTAAAATATTAATGATCACCTATATCTAAACTCGCCCATTAATGGGGAGAGGTTGACCTTCAGTTGAATAAATCTTCTGATATGCTATCGATTGTTACTTATATTGGACATATCTATCTTCATACAAAAAAACAACTTTAAAAATAAATAGCAATAAAATTTGAATACCCACAATGGTATAAGATAAGCTGCATCGGCCAGGGCATAGCTCTAAGCTGCTGCTATAAATGTAGAGTTATTTAATTAGTCACGAGTTCGATTCAAAATCCAGGTATTGTTACAATTTATCACAAAATAAGACAAAGAATGTGACAAAATGTGTCTACAGAAACTGCGTATCTTATTTACATCTTAATCACTACTATTATCTGAACACCAGAGCTCCCTTTAGTCAGAATTTCTGTTTGTTCCCCACCATTTGAAGGCGGGAGTTGTATTTTAGTGATCATTGAGAGGAAGAAATAAAAAAAAGAAACAAAGATATGAAAGAAGAATTCTAAAAAAATAGTTATCTTATCTTATCTTGCACGTTGGTCATAGACCTGCCCAATTTAGGTGTATTGCTTGATTAGAAAGGTTGTACAAAACAGGATCAGCATGCTAAATTAAACAAATCTAGGGCAAAGTACAGGTCCTTCAATCACGACAACTATCTATTCTCTTGAAGATTAGATTATTCAAAGTTCTAATAATGGCTTCCCTCTATTATGGCGTGGAAACTTGGAAGGATTCCAAGTTAGATAATATCAAGACGCAGACATTTATACGCAGACATTTATAAATAAATGTCTAAGATATATTACCAGGACATTTCCCACTAAATACTACTAATTATATGTTATGGGCTAGATGCGATATCCTTATAATCGTTTATAAAAACTTACAGGTTGTCTTCAACACACTCGCATTTGTAGCCATATAAAAAAAATGAAACAATATATAAATATTAATAAATTAAAAATTATACGAAACAAGAAGTACAAATAAAGGCAAATAAATGATTGACACAACTGTATAGGCATAAAAAATGTTTACGCTTTTTCCATAAATGTTTCCCATTCCTTGTCCAAATAAATTTTTTTTAGATGCCGCCTCTTTAAAAGTATCAAATAAAACTCCATTTACCTTTCTCAAATATTCAAAACTTTTGGTGGCGACGACATGAAGTAATAATAAGCGTAGGAGAAATCTCGCCACATTTAGAATCAACAGCATATATTCTTGTCTTTATCTTGTTTTCACTTATTAGCACTGAAAATATAATGATATGGTTTAATGACAATGCATTAGAAAATCATCTCGACACACTTTTTTAAAATCTAAAAATAGTCAAATGAACATCTGCAATAATTTTTATATTTGAAAATATAAAAATAAATGTATCACGTCAATACCGCGAAACTTTTTCATCGAAATGTATTACCGCGAAATTATTCTCACGAATGCAATATCGCGAATGTATAATACATATTTAATTATGATTTATATTTGACAAATGATTGATATAATTAATATTAAGTATTAAAATTCTACTTACTTTCTAGTAAGGAGTTCTCATTAATATTTTTCATTTTTTAAATATATCGGAAACCATAAATTTGTTACCTTTTGGAAATTTCTGGCTGATAATATTTTTCCACCGAATATCTATTTCTCTAAACACTGGCCAATTTTTTTTAGTTTGCTATTTAATGCTTATTAATTATTTTATTTTCTCATAACATATTTGAGAATATTTTTTATATCATCTGTCTGACTGTTTAATTTTATTTATAATAATTATAGAATATGAATTAAATATTTTAATAAAAACATGTTTTCTATATTGTATCTTAATAAAATAAAACAGGAATTTTTAAACTCATTCACGTGGGCTTTATTGGCCGTCGACGAGGCTCACCGACTCAAAAACGAAGCCTCGCTATTATATCGCGAGCTAATTGGGTTTAGGACGAATTTTAGACTACTAATAACAGGCACACCTCTTCAGAATTCCCTCAAAGAGCTTTGGGCCTTGTTGCACTTTATCATGCCACAAAAGTAATGATAAATTAAACAATTTAAAAATATAATAACTATATTTTAAAAAATACATATAAGAGAGCTGGGCTAAAAAAGGAACTCATTGAGATCCTAGGAAACTCAAATAGTTGCCTCATAATACGGCGATTTTATAAAATTTTAAAAGAGGATCCATGATTAATTTGAGGAATTTTTTGCCAAAATCTTAAAAAAATGATAGCCTAGGGACTCTTTGGTAGAAATAACTATTGGGATTCGAAAAGTCGTGGTACTTCCTAATTTTTGACCTTATAGCTATAATAATTAAATCAATGCTTGGGTCAGAGGAATATTGGGAGACACAAGTATAAGGTGTTTTCCTCCAAACCTGAGAATGTTTGTGAGCCTATCTGGTCTTTTCTCATCAGACAGGGATAAATGGACGGATTCCAGTAAGTTTGTAGCAGGTAAACCCTAATTTATTCGAGATTATAGAGTTAATAGCTCTATGGCGACTTAACCATCCTTTAGAATATACGACTGAACCATCCTTTAGAATATAAATACGTTAGACCATTTCGGCCCTTAGGATCGTAGTCTTTCCTGCAACATTTATATTTGGTTGGACATATGTCACAACCAAGTTTATACCCTATGGCCACCCTTAGTTCCTCATCGGATAACAAAAGACCAAGATTGACACTAGGGAAGCTTCATATCATTCATGGCCAGAGTTTTGTCCCAAGTATTTGAGGATCGAAGTGTCTTTAAAGAGGAATTGATCCCTACTAATATTGTTAAACGGCATATTTTTAGCCGATTTTAAAAATCGGCTAACTTGATATTCTATTAATAAAAATATTATGCAAACCTTAAGATTTTGCTCATAGGTGGCATAACATCTTGAACATTTATTAACGAAATCTCGAGGCTTAGACAATATATTTCTGGCTAAAATATTGAGTTAGCCGTTTTTAAAAATGGGTTCAACGAGCCGTTTAACAACACTACTCCCTATCAATTCTTAAAGTTAGCCAGAAGAGGATTAAGAAGGCCTTTTTGTACCGAGGACTGTGGAAAAGATAAAAACATAAATTTTTCTTCCAGCAATAGGCAGTTTCAAATAGATTATCTTTACCACTCACAAGCTTACTTATAAAAAATATATATACACAATTATTAAATCCATATTAATTAACCCAACTTTTATAAAGTAAAGCGCGGCTTTTCTATGTTTATCCCCATCCTCAGATAAACTTAATTCGTGACTGATTCGTAAGTGAAAGGAAAAAAAGCACTCACATGTTATTGATTTCACACAAAAAATTAAAATACTAGATTCGATATTTGGGAAGACTTTGAAGTGACTCACACAAACGCCGATAAATCGGGATACACAAAACTTCACAAAGAGTTGGAACCTTTTATCTTAAGGAGAGTCAAGAAGGATGTTGAAAAATCTCTGCCAGCTAAAGTTTTTTAATTTCTTTTTTTTAAAAATGTGAATTTGTTATAATAGAGTTTTAAAAAAGTTTCCCATGTATAAATTCTGCTTCAAATAATTATTTATTTCAAGCATGTTATTTCCCCTTATACTTTTAACACCAATTTTTTGCTTCCCACATTTTTAGGTAGAACAGATTTTGAGAGTTGAAATGACAAGTTTACAAAAGCAATATTACAAGTAAATATTTTTTTATAAACTAAATTAATAATGCAATATCGTCAAAATATGCTATTCCATTCATTTTTTGATAGATATGCTAAATTTTGGAAAATCCCCATAATTTCAATAATAGAAGGAAGGAGGTTATTTCTGTTTTTACAATTTTATCAAATGATTTTAGTTAAAAAATTAAAGGTCACCATTACTTCCCACATCCGTCTATCAAAATTATCTAATAAATTAACTTCAACCATTGGGGAAGGGAATCAAGATAATTTTATGCATGTTTTACCACGCATTTAAATTCTAACGCAATTCAAGTTTCATATGATTTATTTTTTTAATAGGTGGATTCTGACCCGCAATTACAAAGCTCTTTGTAAAGGCAGCAAGGGTAGTACGTGTTCCTTTCTTAACATCGTCATGGAACTTAAGAAGTGTTGTAATCACGCCAACTTAACTAAACCAGAACTAAGTTATCCTCCCAACGTTAATCCCCTACAGGTTTTTGTCATGCATATATAAATAAAAATTTTTTAAATTTTGAATTTAAAACAATTTTTTTTAACAAAAAGCATTTGATTCGGGGTAGTGGCAAGTTACTTTTACTGGATAAATTGCTGTGCCGACTTAAAGAAACAGGGCATAGGGTTTTGATATTTTCTCAAATGGTTCGCATGCTGGATATTATTGCAGATTATTTGCAATATCGATGTTTTACTTACCAAGTAAGAGATATTTTAAAGAAGAATTCAAAGATATTTAGATGTTTAATGCTAGAATGAATAATTTAATTTAATGATATACACTGTAAAATCTATAAGGTCATTCCATCATTGTATGTAGTTTTTTCTGACTTGTTTAGATTGTGTATATAAATTTATTCCGTTTTATTAACAATCTTACGCGAAAATTTATACGAATTCATTATAATCATTTAAAATATTATATTATTTGTGAATTTCAAAAATTAGCGGTTAGACGGTTCTGTTAGTAACGAGCTCCGAAGACAAGCTTTAGATCACTTTAACGTCGAAAATTCTCAGGTATATATATAATATTTTTGATAAACTATTTTTTTTTATTAGTTAAAAAAAATGTATATATAAGTATTTTGAACTAATATTAATAAATTTAAATTAGGATTAAAACACGTACAAACAAGCCTAAAGAATTATTCTACAAACTGAAAAACCTTTATTTTGCTAAAAAAAAAAACGATTAACATATCTAAAAAAGTTTCCAACCATTTATAAAGAATTTTTTTAACATTCATCTAGAGACCTCTATAACCCTTCTCAAATAAGTATAAAAATCGTGAGGACAAATTGTCCACCGATAAAACTTTCCCAGACTAAATATCTTTTAACAAATTGTCCGCCGATAAATCTTTTATCAGATTTAATGTACCTTAACTAATTGTCCTCCGATAAATCTTTCCCCAGACATAATGTCCTTTAACAAATTGCCCACCGATAAAACTTTCTCAGACTAAATATCTTTTAACAAAATTGTCCGCCGATACGATAAATCTTTTCTCAGACTTCATGTCCTTTAACAAATCGCCAATAAAACTTTCCCAGACTAAATATCTGTTAACTAATTGTCCGCCGATCCAAACTTAATGTCCTTTAACAAATTGTCCGCCGATAAAATCTCAGATTAAATATCTTTTAACAAATTTTCTCCGATTAATCTTTTCTCAGACTTTATGCCCTTTAATAAATTGTTCGGCTATATTTCCCAGATCAAATATCTTTTAACAAATTGTCCGCCAATAATTCCCATTAATGTTTCCCGTATTTAATTTGGATCATATTTGAAGTATTGAATTGTGAAAATATTTTTATATTTTATTTCTATTTAAAAACAATTTTCATATAAAAAAAGATTTAGTTTTCGCAAAACTTCCCGATATCGAGACATAAATTATTTTTTTTTACTGACAATTTTATCAATTTTGAATATTATAAAAATTTTATCAATTTTTTTATACAAGATTAATGCATTTTTTAACATTTTAATTTTGCAAGTATTTTATAAAACCGATCCGATATTTCGAATTGATGTTCTATTTACCATCAATTTTTTATTTTTTGAAACAATGTCATAAAAAAATTTATATTTTTTCAATTAAAAATACAACTAACTTTCACGAATGAATAAATGTTTTTTTGCAAAGTTTGGAAAAGTTTTTGAGCAAAAAAAATATTTTTTTTAAATCTTGGATATCATCTTGAAAGATTTTTTATGTATGAAAATTGCAAAAGATTTTGGCATTTTTTTTCTTAAATTTGATCGAAAATCTATCTTCATGCTCAAAATTTGTTGATTATAAATTTTGGATTTTCTCCTTCCCATTTAATTTGGGTTTAAAAATGCGTGAATAATCTATGGGGGTACTACCACTCACAATTTTTTGTGCTGACTGTAGTTATCTGTTAGCGTAAGAGACACGCAACTTACGTAAACGCTCACGGAAAGTAAAAAAAAAGATAAAAGAAAAGCTCGTTTCTGATTAAATAAAACTTTTGATTAAGGAAGGGTTAAAATAAGATATTAATTTTAAACTAAAATATTGATGTTATTTATTGTTTGAAAAGTTATTCACGAATTTTTAGAGGGTTTATTGATTTCATCTGCAAAAAAATAAAAGTATGGGACGATACCGATACTGACCAATGGTATGATTATCTGGGCATCTCTGACTATAAAATTGAATTTTAAAAAAATAATTTTGGATTTCTCTAACTTCATTTTGTAAAATTTTACATTATTAAATTGTAAAACATGGTACATTTTTAGGTTTTAGTATAGAACGAAATTTTTTCTCATCAAAATTCTTATTGTTAGACATAAAATCTTAATGAGGGCATTTGATTTTTAAAAAAAATATATTCTTGATAAATCATGTTTATGACCAATTATAAAAAAAATCATATAAAAAACTTGTTTTTGTCTCTGTTCCACACCCATGAATTTAAACTCTGGTTCTTGGATTTCTCAGTGAACCCGAACCTTGTTTTTAAGGAGCCTTCACGACTGTCGCTAAGCGGGGTTTAGACCACAAGTCTGCCTGTCCAGTGTTATTATAATAAACACGATGAAACGATTTAAACTATCGTTAGATCTTAAATATTATTATCTTGTAAGATTTCATTTTATTGAATCATGCCCCACCTTTTTAATTTTTTTATATAATAATTATGAAATTTCTGGAAGTAAAGTTTTTTTAAATGAAAATATACGTAATATATTTCCCAAAGATCTATTTTTTAAAAATTAATTAAAAGCACCCTTTTTTATCCAGACATATAATTGATTTGTCCTTATCGCATATAAATTCTAAAATCATTTTCATTTATTTTTTTTATTAAAGGAGATTTATTATACCTCGAGGCTATTTTATAAAGAAATGTTTATATTTTGGCTTTACATTTTTTTTTTGCTTCCGCATATATTTATATAATTTTTGGGGTGGTTTATTTTCTCAAATTTTCTTTCCACGAGTTTTTGTTTCGGGTTTTCTTTAATAAGCTTGTCTCATTTATGAAACAAGATTAAATATTTTTCAAAATAAATAGGATTTTTGTTTCTTACTGTCGACTCGGGCCGGCGGTCTGGGAGTTAACTTGGCTACCGCAGATACCGTCATAATATTTGACAGTGATTGGAACCCTCAGAACGACTTGCAAGCACAAGCCAGGGCTCATAGGATAGGACAAAAAAATCAGGTAAAATATTATATGTGTTCCCTCCTCATAATAAATTTTAAATATATTTATTTTATAAACAATATAACATTAAAATACAAAAGCACTAATATATAAATATAAATTAAAAATAATTAAGAGCATTTATAGCCAATGGCCAGTCATCTTTGAGTAATTATTATAACGAATAACTTTAAAACGAATTTTTTTTTAAATTGTAAAAGCCTTTGAAACTTTAGATCTTGGGTTCCTCTGACAAATAAGTCAGAAAAATGATCTTGTTTTTTTCCGAAAGTGCAAGAAAAGGTTTCAAAATTTCTATGAAGGGGCATAAAAATATCAACACAAGCGAAATTTCACTACATGTTTCTGCCATATTCATCTGTAATGATAGTATAACATTTAAGTCGTGATCTATTAAAAATTGACGAATCCTTCTTGGGGTTCAAGTTGGGATGGAATATTAATTTCCTTTCCATATAATACACTATAGGTGATTTTACTAATTTTAGTGTTATATTTCATATTTTATCTATTGGAGTGATGTGTAACTTTAAAATCTATCTTACATCTGTGACAGTTGAAAGGTAGAGATATGCCAGAGCTTATGCCATATAGCGAAATTATGTGTAAATTCCTTATTTAGTGAAAAATATTTTAAATATACTTGGATATATTTCTAAACTATTTATGGGTTTTTATAACTAATGAACGAAGAACGAAGGTTTGTAACACTATTAAGTGTCATTGATCGAATAAAGAAAACCAATAGAGCACACAACAGCAGCATCTCAATCCTTTTGTATACTTAAGAATGGCGAAATTATGCCACCAACATAGCACATGTGAACTATAGCTCCCGATCTGAGTTATATACTCTCAATCCAAAGGATTATAGTGAGATCTTAGGATTTCAATTGTATTACATTTTTGATCAACTTAGAATTCCAGAAAAAATACCCCTACCTTTCAATATATCTATCACTCGTGTCATTTATATCGTTGTCTCATTCACTTTTAGAAAAAAATGTTAAGTCATTCTTAAAATATTGATCAGAGAAGCCCCCCCCCTTATAAACTGTTTAAAATAATTAGAGGCTGACTAAATACAAGATAATTAATTATGTAATAAGAATTTTAAACTTAGCCTTTATAATTCAATTAGGTTCAGACTCGAATCGTGAACTGATTTATTTTTTGCTAGCTAAGATGGAATTCTTTTTGAGTTAGAGTGGGTTAGGATAACACCTAATTTAATATTATGCAATGTTGTTAAAGTAGCTATTAAAAGTAGCCCGCTACATTTTAACGTTTATAAAAAGTAACGTTAAAAGTACTGCTATTATATATATTTCTTTCGTTTTTTAAGGTTAACATATACCGATTAGTTACGAAGGATAGCATAGAAGAGGAAATAATCCAAAGAGCTAAAAAGAAAATGGTTTTAGATCACTTGGTCATTCAACGAATGAATACAACGGGCAAATTGGTTATGTCTCAGGGAAATAACCCATCCAGGTTTATATAAAAAAGATTTCCTGTACCTCTTATACGAAATTGAATTTTAAATACATATTTCATCATGAATATATTATTTAAAATATCTGTTTGATGATACCCTTCTTTAGTTTATTGTATATTGATAACTTGATTAGGTAACATGTTTCATTACTTACCAAAAAGATGGTGCTCTAATCGTTGCTTTCATACTGAAATATATATATAGTTTTTTTAAAATAATCCAATGATATTTTAGATATTCATACTTGTTTCAATTGGTTAATTTTTTTTATTAATTAAAAAATTTTTAGCAATCGTATACCCTTTAACAAAGCTGAACTTTCATCAATCCTCAAGTTTGGGGCTGAAGATTTGTTCAAGGACGAAAAAGATGAAGAAGATCCGCAGGTTTTTATTTGAATTTATATTATAACTTTTCAAGTAGGTCCCGGAGAAATCTTATAACATAATTTGCAAAGTATTTCGGATGCCTTGAAGAGAAAAAACCATTTATAAATTGAGGATCAACCCAGAATTTTAAAAGAATTTAGCCACCAAGCTCAACATATTTTTTTTTCTAAAAAATATTTTTTGGGCTTAATCCATGTTTTTTTATTTAGGCACCCAGCTCAGATTTTATAAAAATTTTGATCATTTTATCCTTCAGATTTTTTTAAAATTTTTATTATTAAAATACGAGAGACCTATGAATTTTAAAAGGCTCTACGTGATTTTTCAAATGGCTAATTCATATAATTTAAATTTACTTTAAAAAAAAGTATGTCCTGTTCAGGTTTTTGTATTTTTAGACCCTGCCAATATTTTATAATATTATTTTTCACTCTTAGCTGGATACCTAAGGTCGTCCTGCATGTCTCTGATATTTACTCTATATCATTATAATAATTTTTAATGATTTACATAATATTTCAAAAAAAATAAAATAAAGTTCGTAAAATTTTATTAAACAGTATTGATTATTTATATTGTATCAAACTTCGATAACATACTTTATCAAATCCTCAAAAGTCTATAATAGATATCTTTCAAAAACAAATAAAATGAAGATTCTTACAATTTTATTAAAATATTAAAAAAACTAATTTTATTGTATCATTTTTTATATTTTTTATCAAACTTTTGGTAACATAAAGTGATATCAAATTCTCAAATATCTATCATAGTTATCTTATAAAAAAAATAGCCATATCCTATGAAAATAAATTTAGTTTTTTTTAAAATATATTTATTTATTTTTAAATATATTTAATTTTTCTATTTATTTTTAACTTAGGTTGATATCGATGATATTCTTAAACGAGCCGAAACGGCGGAGGAGGCTCCTACTTCCCTAGCTGAAGAGCTTTTGTCCCAATTTAAAGTTTATTTTTATTTAGATACTGAAAATAAAAATATAATTGTATTTTTAAAAAATGACATTTTAAATTACATCTTTCTTTTATGATAAATTTTTTTTATTTTGTTTAGGTCACCGACTTTACCGGTTTGGAAGAACCGATGGAACAATTAAGCGAAGTTTACGATGAATCCTCAAGGAAAAATAAAAGCTCGAAAAAGAAATCTAGGTCATCAATAGTCAATTCTACGTCCCACATTAAAAGTAATGGTGTATTTTTATTTTTTTACTGATATAACTCAACATTTTTTTTTCGAAAGTCTGATCATATCAAGTTAATTTTTTAAAAAAGAATCCAGCAGATCTAACTCAAATATTATATGTGTTTTTAATTTTTTTTAGCCTTATTGTTTAATGAACTCGTGAATAAATATAAAAATATCTAGTAAGTGGGTAACTTATTTCGTCACTATTATTATTTTTTATTGATCCCCCGTTGGGACCAATATGTGTCTAAATACAACCTCTTGGGCGTTGTTAGGGTTAAAAAGGATAAAGGTATGGTATAGGCTTTATATTTACTAAAGGTGATAGCTCAATAAGCTACCCATATAACCTAAAATTTATTCATAAAATAAAAAAAAGATGAAAAAGATTACGCCTTCGACGATTCTTCCCTCTCCTCTTCCCTTCGATCCCCAATTTCGGGTTATTCATCCGACGAGAATCGAGTCCCTAATCATTCAACAACCGACGGATTAGGTAAGGATTGGACAGATATAATTCCCAAGGACCTCAGGGATAAAGTGGAGGCTGAAGAGAAACATAAGGCGATCATGGAGCTCAACAAATTGGGTCCTAGGATCAGAAAACCGGTACTATTTAAATACTATTTTCTTTTAATCTTAAAAAAAGATATATTTGTTATTTTTGGAAAACCAACAGAAAAGTCGAAATAATTTAAGATTTTAAGAACAATAAAAATAATCTTTAACAAAAATCAAATATTATTTATGGGTAATTAATTCCATGTCAGATCACTCAATAATTCGGCCGACCATTTTGATGAAACTTGTTATAATGGTTATAAATTTATGCAATTGAAATTTTAAGCTCTAGCTCAAATATATCAGGAGTTATGGGCCTTTCTAATGCTGGCGTTTTCTTCATTTAGTAAAATACCAAAGTAATATAAAATGGAGGAAATACGAATTTATGGTTAGGTTTCTAATCGAATAAAATTATCAAACTTAAAAAATAATTCTAATATTTTTTTGTAAAAATTGGCCTTTTATATTATAAATACAAATTTGATATATTATTCCTGTGTCGCACGTAAATTTTAAAATCATTTTAACCCCCCCCCCCTCCTCCCCCCTTTTTTAAAATATTTACAACAATTCCTAAAAAAATATTTTATTTAAAAAGCTTTCTCCCTATCATAGACAATTTCTTATAAACAAAAATAACATCAATACAATCCAATTAAACAGAAATAACATAAAAACTGACCCATTGATATTACATTAATAAAAACTATAAACAATAATCTAATGGAAGTTTTATCAATGAATAGGCAATCATACACCAAAATCACAATATTTTATAGAGCAAATGTATTTAAATTATTATTCAAAATAACCCATATCGCAATTAAATATTATATCCTCATTTCCTTCATTCTAATTTTTATTAAATATATATTGGATTGATGAGTTTTATTGTGCAGAGTTCGCGTTAGCTCAGCTTTACATTATTAATAAGAATTTTAAAAAAATATTATATAATTTGATATTCGTTAAAAGAACATAACCACCACATTGGACATTGAGAACCCTTAACTCCCCACATAAAACACACTACCATGTGATACCTAGTTTCATTCGTTTAAAAAAAAGGGTCGTCTGAAAATCTCGTTTTTTGGTCCATTTGTCATGATTAGCCTATTCTAAAGCGAATACTATTCCTTATTACACAAATCAAATGAAAATAGTAAATTTAATTATTTGTATGAATACGTTTATTAAATTATTTGATTTATTTAAATGAATTAAATTCGAATAATTTATTATTCGATTCGTATTCGTTTTTGAGTTGGCCTAATCATGACCCTTATTCTTCATACCGAGATGATCCACTAGATAAAAGTTATATGGTGACAAAACTAAAACCTAACAACCCTTGTTCATCTAATGCAGAGATTTACTATATATCGTAATTTTCTACAAAATAAGTTGAAAGGGATGGGGATCTTGATTTAGTAAATGAAATATATTTTAATCTTTCATCTTGTATACATCCCAAGAGAAAATCTGTACAATAAAAAATAATAGATTTACGAAAATTTGGAGCTCGACCCTGCTTCAAATTCAAAAAAACTTCTCAAGAAGCAGCAACTTCAACAATCCTCGGAGCTAAAAATGACTCGTTATGGTAGAGTTTCTCAAAAGAGGACTAATAAAAACAAACACTCCGACTCGCAAGAGTCCTATAAAGATGAAGAGGATGATGATGATATATACGTTGGGGATGAGGATGAAGATAACCCCCAAAAGAAGAAAAATAATAGTTCTAAATCGGGGGTTGGCCAAAATAAATTGTTTATTGTTTCTTTCAGTGACGCGGAGATTAGAAAGTTTGACATTTTCATTTCCTGTTTAATTAATTTATACAATATGAGCGGTAGATGATTGTGAAGTTAAAATATAGCGCCATTTTATATAACCTTTTTTCCTTTGAATTTAGTTTTTTTTTGTTAACATCTAGGGATTTTGAATTAAATAATTTTTAGGGATTATTTTGTAAATAACAATTTTCCCTATACTTACTTTGATACCCGTTATCATCCCTATTTTTATATGGAAAATTATGTTATGACTGGCATAGTGAATATATTTTTAATTTACACCCTCGTGAAAACTACAAATTAGCAAAATGTTCTTTATTTTTACTTGGCTATAATAAAATTTATATGTACCTTTGCCTTTATAACTGGATATTCTTTGTGCCAATGAATTAATATTATTTAGACACATTCTGGGAAAGTGATTTCCATAGAAACTCTAAAATATTCTTCAAAAAATCTTTTGTTCCATATAGTTGTTTTAGTTTGAGTAAACCCCATATGTTTTCAATAAGATTGAAATCTGGAGAATGTTAACAGGTGGATATTATGATCCTTGCAAAGTTTTTTTATATTTAATGGTGTCCCAAGGAGTCCTTTCTTGTTTAAGATGTAATTTGCTGCATGCCCTAATAATTGAATTGATGGGATCAGTACTTCCTTGAGGATATCTTGATAATAATTTTACATATTATTAAATATTATAAAATTGCTAATAACAAAACTATCCATCATGATATATTATCAATGTATAATTTCTTTTTTTATAAGATTCGTAAAAAGCTTCCGAAAATTCCCCAATCCTCAAAATCGGTAATATATATTTTTTGTAACAAAAATATATACCATGCCCACCTATTTTATTTTAAAATTTTTATTTAATATGAATGCAAGAACTACTGCTGCCTTACACTTCCTTTTGTGTAAGTAACAGATCCTTTTTACTGTTTCTGAAAACTTACTCAAATTTTTATCTACAATTATTTTAATACTTTTCATAATACTATGTAATAGTGATCTGCATCTGGCCTAATTTTTCAAGCCCGGCCCGAATTTTTTTTAAAAAAGTTCTGCCGGCTCGGCTCGGCCCGAACCCGAATTTTTTTTAAAAAGTTCTGCCGGCCCGAACCCTAAATTTTTTAAAAAAAATTTACCGACCCTACCCGGCCCAAATTTATTTAAATATAGAAATTAATTTTTTTAATTACTCAAAATAAAAGACATATGTTATATGTCGTGATAAATAAAATCAAATATTTTTATTTTATATAAAAAATTCAATATAAAATTGATAAATTTAGATATATTTAAAAAAAATTCTAAGGCCCGACCCGGCCCGAATTTCTTTTAAAAATATTAGGCCCGACCCGAACCCAATTATTTTAAATAGAATTAGGCCCGAGCCCGGCCCTAAGCCTGTTCAGGCCGGACTAAGGCCGGGCCTAACTTTGCAGATCTCTACTATATAATATGATAATTAAATTACGCGTTATAGCTTAGAGGAGATAGTCTACGATGCCGAGTTACAGGGTAAACCATTTTCCGACATAAAGACGATCTGTAAACTCTTATTGAATAACTATAGGGAAGCATTGGCGAAAGATCTGACCATCACCAATCAAGATTTAATTGGAACTGAAGGTTTAAAATAATATACATTTACAAGGATGAATTTTTTCAAGTGTTGTCAAGGCGCCTATTCCAATATTTTTTTTACAATTCTATCTTTATTTTTGTTGTAATTGTCAAATTCTGATTTATTGGGAAGGGGGGGGGGGATTTTTATCCTATTTCTAAAATTTTTTACATTTACCACTTTTGTTACACATAATTTATCTTTTATATTAAAATGATAAGGAACGTTTAAATTAAACCAAGTTTCTTTCCCCATTCAACAGTTTAAAAAATCGATGGAGGATTTGGAATGTCTGTACGCATTATTGCCTAAGGATAAAAACGATAGGAAAAAGTTAAAAAAAATATATATTTAATAGTTTTATCTTTAAAAAAAATTAAATAGCGAAAAATTCGTAATTTGGAAAATAGACTTTTCAAACTCATATTTTCATTACAAAAATTTTTTCATATCAACACCTATACAAGATTTAAATTAACTATTCCGCTCAAATCACCATTATGGGGTGTACCGTGGACGAACGAAGAAGACAGCAAAATACTCGCGGGAGTTTACGAGCATGGCATAGGTAACTGGGAAATCATAAAGAACGACCCTGCATTGGGGCTACAAAATAAGGTTTATACGAGAGTTTATTATTATTATTCACTCACACAATCACCTTTTAAATTCGGCTTAATATTATTACATATGAGTGAACATATTTTTCAAAAATAGATACAAACTTATAGATTTGTAAAAAACTGTTAACGTTAAATATCAATCATAATTATTGTTATCTGAATGAATTTTACGATTTAAAATATATAGCATAAATATGAATAGAATCGAAATAAGTGACGAGTTATAGATAGTGGTATTTATTTTTTATAAAATGTTTAAACCGATTTAAATATTGGCGTCAAAATAAGGTGGGGGCTAAATTCAAAAAACAGCATTATAATAACCCTAAATTTTCAGAATCTGTGACATCTTTTTTGAAGGGAACAAAAGTTTGACTTGAAAAAAATAATTGAATTACATATTACATAATATATTTTAATTTATAGATATTACCCAATAATAACGGCAATCCGAAGGCTAAAAATTTAATCACCAGGTTGGATTATTTATTAAAAACGGCGAAAACAACCATACCCGCTTTATCAGGCGATTCATTAGTAAAAACATTATTTGTCATGGCTTAATTTTTTTAAATTGATTTTCAAAAATAAGATTATTATAGGGTTTTAACCTTTTGACCTGAATTGAATCAGGGGGCGAAATAGCATTTTTAATATCAGGGTTGAGGATTCGAATCTTTTAAACTCTCAGATTTTACTGAACTTTCGCTGAACCCATTTTTTTAGAACGAGGGGTCACACTCACAGCCCTGCTTAGCATAATGTCAAAATTTAGAGAATCTGAATATCATAAAAGAAAGTTTTGGCAGGTTTGATCAAATAAAATTTATCACAAGTTATTTAGACTGCTAAATATGCCTATTTAATTTGCTTTATAAAGGCTCATTTAAAGGTAAACTCCAAACGACAAAAAAGCCTGAAGTCTTATCTCGTCAACCAAATAGCGGAAGGTACTATAAAGGATACAAAGAAAGATAAAAAGGTATATATTATTTTTCTATTTAATATTATAATATTAACTTTTGATGATGAATATTCGCTTAGCGATAATATTTTTTTTTAAAAACTAGGGAAACTTATTTGTCCCCAAAACCGGGGAACCCAAAGTGGTATACACCTTGTATGATTATCTGACCCTTCCTATGTTCCGTTTACTTACTCATGGTGTACTATAATAGTCAACTTTTAATATTTATTGCAAATTTTGATTATTTTTTTTTCAAAGGATTCAAAATCTAGCAAAAATCGCTCAAAGAACTTGACAAACGAAGAAATTGCTCAATCTGAAATCGATAAGGATTTGCCAAACGAAATATTTTTGATTGTAAATTTTTTTATATAAATCCATATTTTACGAATAAATATATTAAATTTTATAATTGGTTTTTAATTCGATTATATTTTTTGCTCACCAAATTATTGTGTCAACATATTTGAGGAAATTACGGTTTAAAAACCTTTAATGGCCTTTCGGAAATACTATAATTATTCACGAGAAATGGCAAAAATATTTACTATTTTAAGTACTAAGTTTGGAGGAATCATAAAATTATATCATGAATTTTGTCAATTTTTCCTTGATAATAAAAAATATTTGGAAAAATTGAGAGAAATTAAAATTGATTTTAAATTTTACGGCAAGATTGCATGAAATTTATAGGGATAGTAGAAATCTGAAATAAATGAATTGATTAAAAATTATTTTTTATGGGCAGCTAGGCGAATTAAATTTACTAGGCCTTTAATTTATAACAAATATAAATTTTGTTTTGATTTCATAATATTGCAATTTTTATAAATCAACCAATTAAATAATTTTTAAAAAAAATGGGTGGGCAGACTAAAATCAATTTTTAAAAATTAAGCGGGTAAATTAAAAACTCGCCTATTACAAATCTCTAGGTAGGTACACAATTTTCCGTAAAAATTTAGTTTTTTAAAAGAAAAAAAATATATACGCTTATATAAATGGTTTAAATTTTAGATTCCTTTATGTCTTACAACATACATAAGTATTTTAGTTTGTCCACTTTAATTATATTATAGCAAACAGTTGAGTGGGTGACTAGGTGTGTTCGTATGATCACCCCTAGAACTAGATATGTCAATGATCTCAAAGATGATAGCCAATTTATTCTTCGATTCTTTTTAAAACTGTTATTTATAAACCTTTAAAAAATTGGTAACTCAATATTATTTTAAAAAATTTAGTGTAAAGAAAAAATGAGACCAGTGAAAAAGGCACTTAAACAATTAGATAACAACCAAGCCTTGCAGTCAAAAACCTCCCAAATACATCACATCAAAGCCTGCTTACTCGTTATAGGGAATCACATACAACTATGTGAAAAAGAATACGCAGATCAGCCTAAAAAAATGAAAGAATGGAGAAAGTTATTTATATTTTTTATTTGTTAATATTATGAAAGTTATTTTTTTTGTTTGCTCAAATTTATTGAATTTTTGACGTTTGATTAAGGCTCAATGTAAATTTGATTTCTCAAACTAGTAGTGTTGCTAAACGGTTCGATTTGAATCGATTTTTAAAAACAGGTAACACAATATTTGTAAGATTTTGCTAATAGATGGCACAAAGGTTTGGACATCTATTAATAAAATCTCAAGGCTTAGGTAATATTTTTTGGCTAAAATATTAAGTTAGCTGTTTCTAATAAAATCGAGCTGTTTAACAACATTAAGTTCATAGATCCTTTAAATTAAAAAAAAAATCCCAAAATTTTTTTTAAAATAATAGTTATCTCTGGGTATTCGTTTCAAAATTTACCGAATATAACGGCCGAGATCTGCATAAATTCTACAAAAGCGCTCAGAAAAAACGTTCAGAACAATCAAAGACTAAATCGGACAAGGAGAAAGATGAAGTAAATAATATATATTTTTAGAAATTGTAGGAAATATCTTTTTTTTTAAAAAAAAAATAAATATTATGACAAAATAAATTTTAAGTAACTTATATAGATAAAATTAAATTCTTTTATATATATATTATAAAAAAAATCTTGTAGCCTAATTCTATAATCGGCTCCACCAATACAACGCCCACAAATATACCTCCGAAATCCGATCCCATTCAAATAAATGATAATAACAATACCTCCTCTTTGCGTTGCACTTCTTCAACCACTCCAACTTCTTCATCCATTAGTTCTAATATTAACACGAATCAAAGCAACGCAAATTCGATAACTATCTCATCATCACAGTTTATAATTAAAAAAACAATATATAAATTTTTTTAAATATATATACTCGAGGCAAGGATAACCACCTTGTGAACATTTTTCAAGTATTATGATTTTGAAAAATAGTTGTATTTCTAACATATATATGAAGCAGTGGCATAGTTACGGGGGGGAGGGGGAGTTCGGGTTTGGACCTCCCCCCGTTCCATAGCAATTTTTTTAGATTATACGTTCAAAAGACTCAAAAGTGATTTTATATGAAATACCATGAATATTTATATTTTTCTGGTTTTGATGTTTGTGGAAGGATATTATATTACTATTGAAATTATTCTGGATATCTACTAAATTATAATAACATGTTATTGATATATTTGAGAAATATATTTATTATATATTATCTAAGATATGGTTCCCCCAGAGCAACATTCAAAAAATACTTTTATTCAAATAAATACCCCAACAAGATAATATTTTAAATAAAAAATTTGTTAAATATGATTATAAACTTTTAAAATCTAGGACTTCTATTTTATAAGAAAAACATATATGATTTTTAAGATAAAGCCAGACAAAAGGGCCAAAGGCCCGTTAAATGCAGGCTTTTATATGAATGGACCCCCTCTAAGGAAAATTCCTAGCTACACATTTATTTGGTTGTTAGAAATATTCGAAAGAATATGAACTGGTTAAAATAAAATATTTTTAATAATTTGGGAATAAGCAAAGAAATTATATTTTATTATCACCCGAGTTCGAGCACACATTTTTAGATCCGACCCGAGCCCGCCTAAATTTTTTTTTTAATTTGAGTTCAAATATTATAATATCTAAGAAACAATTAAAAAATTTGTATATCTATTCACATATTGCCACATTAAATAAAAGTATATCTAACTCCCACAATCTAATCAATGTTCATATAAAGTTGCATTTTATTTAATTTGTGTACATATAAATTTTATTCAGTTTAAAGTTAAAATATATCGAATTTAAAAATTACAGTGATTGTATGAAAATAAATTTGCATGATTGATGTCGAAAAAATATAACAATGAACATTTTAAAAAGACATCAATATCAATTATTCTTATTGACATTTTTATAAAACATAAGATATTTATATTTTAAATATTTTATTATCGGGTCGGACACATCTTACAGCCTGTCCGAGCCCGAGGGTCGGGCTTTGGACCCTCAAATATACCCTTTTTCCTATTTGGCCAAATTTGGAAAATAATATAAAATATTTGAGATAAGATAAAAATAAGTAGCACGATTTCGTTACATTAATGCAACACTCGTCCTTTGGGTTAATTAAAATTTTAATTTTTTTTATATACAATAGAAAATACATTCTAAACATTAATATGATGTTTCACATTTGTTTTTCCCTCTCTCTTATGCCAAATATTTAAAACACAAAAATTTAGCGAAAAAACTCACACCACATCCAAAAATTCGAACTTTCCTTCTGATTCGTTTCATTCGAAGTAAATTATTAATTTTAAATTTTCTCATTTTTTTCTGGCCATTATAGTTGTAAAAAATATTGGTAGCAATGCCTTGAAAACTAGCATATAGAACGAATTTTAAACAGGGCTGGAACCAGAACCCTCGATATTTTACTAAACCCGAACCTTTTTTAAAATTCAGGGTTCAATAAAATTTTAATATAATATAAAAAAAACATGTTAATTATTTAAAATACATTTTTTTATAATTCGCTTATATTGTAATTATAATGATGAATTATTTTTATGGTATAAGGGCTAAATATAGTAAAATAAAGTATATAAAAAACTGATATTTCTGTTTTTTACTAAATTTTATAAGTCTTTATTTTCTGGGTCACGAATCCTGAATCCAAGTCTGGTTCAGTGACCAAATCTGGACTTAGAAGGAGAGTTCACAGCCCTGATTTTGAATAAAGTTATATTATTGTTTTTTAGATTTTGGCCATATTGATTTTTAGATCAGCGAACAACCATTAATCTTTTCTTTTTTGTAGAACTTAAATTTATATATTTATTTTCAATTTAAAAAAAACAATCATAGACTAGGGTTGTTAAATAGCCCTTTAAAAACGACCCGATTGAGATTTTAGCCCTTCACGCAAGCCTGGAGATTTTGCTCATAGATTGAAAGGGTTCATTCTCTATTTGCCAAATCACGAGGCCTTCACATAAAGCTAAAATATTTATCGGTCTTTTTTAGAAATCAACCCAAATCGGGCTCTTTAACAACCCTATATTAGACTATTATAATTTTACTACTTCTTTTAGAAGGAATTATACTAACTCATACAATCAAAGACCCTCATCATCCACACATAACGCCAAAACAGATTCTCTATCGAATAAAGATGAGAAAAGGAAAAAAAAGCAGTAAAAATCACTCATTTAAATTATAATTAAAAAAAAACTTATGGAATTATCACTGTATTTATAGGAAAATTATTAAATTTGACTTCATCCCTTAAAAAAAATTATAAGAAATTTATAAAAAAAAATTTTTTTTGTGAATTATGTACGACACAAATATTTGTAATGATGTTTATAATTTGTAAATTATCATTTTTGCTTGTATAAATATCAAAATGTATACACCTTATATAATTAATTATAATATTTATTGAATTAAGTGCCATAATTAATAAATGAAATTTGAAAAGTATTCTTATTTTGAATCATATTGTATTTATTTATTTTTTGAAAAGACGGATAAATAAATCATTAACTCAATTATCATTGCTTTTATATGCTTCAAAAAAATATTAAAAAATCAACTTTTGAAATATATGCAAGCTTTGCTTTTTTTAATCGAATGAATGATGTAGTACAATGCCTTATTTCGCTTGTAAGTTATTTAATTTGCTTTCATGCTTTAATTCATTTTAGAATAATGTAAATTTTGGGCTGGCGGGCTTTAAGTATGTTATTCGCTTATAAATAAGTCGTTGCTTGATTATTTTAAGGTTCTAACTACATGTTATGATAAAAATTGTACCCTTAAGGGGATCCCATATGTTTTTTATGTAATAAAATATAGTTCTTATGATGCTCTACATAGATGCATGGTCTTTATGTGAAAGTTAGAACCCTATAATAATGTATTTTAATAACAATAAAATACGTTTGTACATGTGATTCTCAATGAAAAATGTCTTTATTTTAAAATATTAATTAATATCTTTTTAATTTGTTAAAACATTTAAATATGACTTATAAGCCTAGGTAGGGTAATGCCGAATTTGGCTTAATTCGCATGCCAAAGAAAATTCTACAAGCATTGAGGCGCGAATTAATTTATTTCAGCTTTCTTCAAAAGTTGAGTTACATTTTCAAAAAAGTAAAATACCCGCCCCTGCTAGAAATGGAGCAATTACCCTACTATACCTCACACTTTTCTTCTAAAATATTTTTTTTGGCTTTATTTTTAAATAAAATTTTTGCGTGGGGTATTATTTCCCCTTTTGAGTTCAACTCGATGCACATGTATATCAAAGTTAAATAAATACAAATTTTTTTTTAAAACTAAAACAAAAAGAAGTAAAAGATACTCCGAACCCTCAGAAGATCAATCTAGCACGATGATCGGGTCTTTAAAAAAGGAAGATTCAATAATTCTAGCTATTGAGGATGACAAAGAAAAGGAGAAAGTAATGGAGGAGAAAGAGGAAGGGGAAATTGACGCGCAAGCTGGAGATTCGCCCATACAATATAAAACCACTAATAGACGCCATCATTCGGCAACTTCTGAACGTCGTGATAGGAAATATGCTAGAAACAGGGATGAAAAGTCCTGTCACAGTGTAAAGATAAATTGATATAACTAACTTTTTTTATTTCCTAAAATTGGTTAATAAACATTTAAAATATTAAAACCAGATGTGGACCATTATATATAGTGATGCAATTCTTTTTTATAGTGTTTTCAAATAAATGAATACAAGTTGAATGCATGATTTAATCGTATTAAAAAAAGAAATAATATAGATTGAAAAGTAAAGTCTAAATTAGAAGTCTGCAATAGGTGGGTTTACCCCAACCGCCCATTCTACGAAAAGATGGGCGGGCTTTCTTAAAGATTTTAAACATAAGGGTGGGAATAAAAATCTTTATATAACAATAGGCTGATGAATTTTAAGCATTTTTTGGGTGAAATTAACAGAGCAGACTTTTATTTATTAAAAGTTATTTTTTTTAATATCATAATGAATATTTTATTAGTAAAAAATAAAGAACCAAACTAAATCATGAAAATTATTTTTCAACATTGGGCAGGCGGGCAGGTTAAACAAATTTTTTAGATAAATGGACAATGAGTGGGTTTATAAATTTTTTAAACAATGAGTGAAAACATTGCAGATCTCTAGTCTCGATTTAATTAACAAACGCCTCAAATTACCATTAAGATATTTGAAACAAAACGGGATTTAACTGGTTCAATAAAATTATTTTGCATCTTTTAATAAATTTAGTTATAAATTTTTGCGGTTCTGAAAAATAATTCGTTTCGGTTTTATGGTTTACTTTATCCTGGGTCCTTGGTTAGAACAATTGTAAGTGATACTGGGAACTTGAAATCAACAGGGAAAAATATATTATCTAAAACGGGTTATTATTCAAGGTGAAAAGATTACTGAAATAATGTAAAGGTAACTTGACCCCTAGTTAATGGGCTATTAGCCTAATGCATCCTTAATATAAATTTGAAATTTTTTTATTGCTCGTTAAGGCACATCACGATTACAACCGTCGCGGCTTTGGCTCCCATTATTACAAAAATGAGAACGACGATGATAAAAACCATCGCCTTGATTACGACGATGAAACTCATAATGTCGACTCACCCCTTTCACCATCTTTAAGAATCGACAATACCTATACTCCTCTGTCTATTTCGTCAAGTCACCATAATCGGAGAATACCTCCTTTACACCACCACTTTTATCCGCCACATATACCTCCCCCTGGCTTGATGCTACCACCTCACCCTTCCTTGATTCCATCTCCCCATATTCCCATAGCACCTCGTCTTTACGGTCATAGTATTCCTCAGAGACCTTATTATGAGTGCGTGAATATTTTTCATTTATTAGGAAATTAGACAATTATGTCATTATTAAATTTGATAGATAATCGTAAAACCATGAAAATTGTTTTTAACTATTATCAGAGATTTGCAAAGCCCTGCCCGTTATTTACATGTTTGTCCAGCCCGTCCAGTGGCCAATTTTATAAAAATAAATTTTTGGCCGCCCATTTAAATTTTGCAAAAAATATTTTGGGCGAGATTTCCAGCTGCCTTTTTTTTATAAATGTCTAAATCTAATTTTCCTAAGTGACAAAGATTCTTTATCTCCACTCTATGATTATCTATTTCTGTAACAAATTATAGATTTGTGTTATAATATCTATATTTGTATTTGGAATATATCATAAATAACATATTTAATTTCTTGTGAATATACTATATAATTTATAGATTTCCTATTTTAATTAGACAGCTCCTAAAATATATAGAAATAAGCATTCTATAATTTACTTTCAAATAGTATTAATAAAAATATTTGCTTGAAATTCTATCAAAATTTCAATGCCTTGGTTTGCCCATTTTAATTTTACGAGAAATCAAATATTTTGGAGGCCTGGTCCCATTTTTATATATAAATTGTCCTGCCCTATCTTCGGGCCTGGTTTTACAGATCTCTAATCCATATTGTGTTAAATAAGTTTTTAAAGCGTATTAAGCTATATATTTACCATTATTGTCTTATGTGTATATTTATGTAAATGCCCATTTTAATTTTACGAGAAATCAAATATTTTGGAGGCCTGGTCCCATTTTTATATATAAATTGTCCTGCCCTATCTTCGGGCCTGGTTTTACAGATCTCTAATCCATATTGTGTTAAATAAGTTTTTAAAGCGTATTAAGCTATATATTTACCATTATTGTCTTATGTGTATATTTATGTAATTTGAAACTTTTTAAATGATATAATTTGCGAAACTTTCATATTAATAAAAATTTTAATTTTATATTTTTGAAACTTTTATTAAAAAAACTTTAAAGTCGTTGGTCATCGAAAAAAGGATCGAAATCTGGAAGAGGTCCTTTATTCTTGTCAAATCAATATAGCACAAGACCCGCGTATCCTATACCAACATCTTCACTCAACTTACCGCCCAACACTTCAAAAAATTGATTTTCTTCTAGAAAACAACTCTAATCACCAAAATATTCATTTCTAAAATGTAGTAATTATTACGAGTTTTAAAGTGAGCTTGAGTTTTGTCAAAAATCTAAATATTGCATTTTATTTTGGATTTAGTTTAAAAAAAATTCAAGCCAATAAATTATGTAATATCAAGTTTTATATTAAATCGTGGAAAATCGAAACTTATTACTTAATAAATATAGCCAAATATTTTGTATACGCGGAAATTATATATTCTTGTTTTTTTTATATTTAATCAAAGAAATTTATCATGCGAATATATTCGTTCAAATAAAAATATGACTTTTTTTTATTTATAATAAAAAATATATAAAAATCACAATTCTTTGAAATTAATTTTTTTAAAAAATTTTTTTTTGCACATGTCATATTTATGAGCTGAAAGGAAGATAAAGCGATGTAATTTAGGATCAATTATTTTAAAAATGAAATATTATAAATTTGGCAATAATTTAAATTTGAATTTTATATGATTATGTAAATATTCTTATCTTTAAGTTATTATGAATTGCTATTGCATATTGTTTTTTAAATAACTCCATTATCTTCTGAATCCAGTGTAGGCGGCTACCAAAATTTTAGGAATTGTTTTGCGCTGTTCAGAATTAAATCTACCATACCTTTTTAATCACATCCTTTAGAGTTAGGGGGTACTCTTAGTTCTTCTGAGAGTAGAGACATCTGTTTTAGTAAATTTTGACCCACTTTTCGCCTTCTTTACCTTAGTAATACTCATGTATTTTCTCTCTTATTTTAATAAGCAAGCTAAACAAGGAGGAAAGTGCATCAAAATGGCATAGAGGTATATCTCATGACAATTATCACTCCTCACAAGTAATTTTATATATAAGTTACGTCACCCAACCAAGGTAAACAAGGAGGAAAGTGCATCAAAATTAAATATCGTATACAGATATTAATATTTAAAAATAATTATACACTCAGACCTTTCTATTCCCTTAAAAAATTATTGGAAATATTTTTTTTATCTTGTTTATACTTGATTTAGTCATTGTTTTGTTTCAGATATAAAATGCTACTAAACTTTTGTCACCTCTGGGATAATCGTGATTTATTTTAATTAAAAATTTTAAACAACTTTAATGCGTTCTATGAAATATATCAGTAAAATAACTAAACTTATATCACCTTTCGGATAGTAGTAATTTACTTTAATTCTTTAAATTATATTAAAACAAATTTTGCCATCTATAAAATCAAATATTAGTAAAATGACACTAAACTTGTATCATCTTTGGGATAGTCGAAGTTTATTGTAAATAAAATGAATAAGATATAGACAACCTTAATGTCATCTATGAAGTGAAAGTATATCTATTTTTTTAAATAAAAAACCTAAAACAAGGTTGGTAAAAAAATTGATTATTTGAGATTTAGATTTTATGATATGATATACCCTGGAAGAAAATAATCGAGTCAAAATTATCAATCGAAAATACATTCATCTTATTAATAAACATCTGTTTTTCGGAAACCATTGTTAAATTAGTAATAATGAATTGATTATAATTTTAATATATTTTGAGTTTCAAAAACGAAACCAATATTCGTCGAATAATTAACCGTTTCGAATACGAATAATGCTCTAATCGATCTCTATTTGTTTTTGAATATGCCTACTTTCGAAAAAATATTATTTTAATTAATATGATTTATAATAAACTATTTATAACGGCATCAATTAATCTCAGTGTCGTCAAAATATTGAATCCACTATCTATTGAACATGGCAGATATTTAAATAATATTTTTTTTAACAGGGTTTATCATATTTTACCAAAAAAAAATAAAATAATTTTAAGCATAAACTTAAAGGAAAAATGTATATTAATAGTAAAAGGAAAATTGATCTGAATTATAATTTTTTATAGAAGTTATCTATTTTAATCGTGATTTAAATCTTTTAAACCAGACCCTAATATAGTATGTTCGTAGCGATTTATAAAATTCATGATTCTGATTCATTAACCCTTTTTTCGGCAAGTTATAAATCAATTTTAAGCACTTATTAAAATTTATTTTTAAAGACCTGATATTGACTTACATTTTGAATTTCGGAATACAAACAATACATTGGTTCATTGTAAGCCTCTTTCAAGAGATATCCTCTTTCAGTTTTCACATTATTTATTTAAAATTGGGCTGATATCAATACATCTTGAGGCAGGGATGTCACTAGCCTTTACAATCTCAGGGGAAAAAAATTTCAAAATTATATTTTTATTAAGCTAACATTATCCAATACCTTTTTTTAGCTAACATTATCAAAATTATATTTGGTATAATAAAAAAAATTTAAAATTTGGCTCTTCAAATATTTTAGGAGGCGCGAAACACTTCCACCCCCGGAATTCTTGAGGATTTGAAATCTCTCGATGTCAAATTCTTTATCGAGAGCGATTTAAAAAAATTTAGAATCCAATTTAACCGAAAATATATTTACCTTAATTTCAGCCAATTTCCTCTATAGATATTTTAGTATTTTTTTTACTTTATAAAAAAAATCCATATAAAAATTAATATAAATTAGGAGTATTTCTAAAGTTTATGGCAAGGAACTCTATTGAAATACAAGTCCTATTAAAACAGATTTTTAAAATCGCCTTTAATGATTCAAAATCGAAAGATTCCGAATCCCCATAGATTCCATATCCCAATATATATATTTACAATAAAATTATAATGGTAAAATGAAATTTTAAGTTAATAAAATATAAAGGTTATCTATCTCACAGGCATTTGAAATATTAAATATAAGTATATTGAATGTATGAATAGTCAAATTAAATCATTATAAATGTTCGTCGACTACTGATCTAAAAAAATTAATAAATATAACTAAAAAATATTTTTATAATATTATAAAATAAATAATATAAAATTAATAAAAGGCTAACAAAAATACTATCATAAAAGATGGATTTTAATTGTAATATTTGGACATAAAACTTTTAAACCAATGTTCTGGCGAATATATAAATATTCTTTATGATCGTTAGTGAGTTGGGTAATTTATTATCCTATCTTTTCCAGGGAGTTAAATGCCTCGTTGTCGAAGCTTCCGAGGGTTGATGTAACAACAGGAACGAATTTAATATTGCTCAACTCTGAGTTTTTTTTCCGCCCCCGAAAGGGAATTTTCGTGGATGTTAGATGTCTAAACAAATGTATTCCCAATCAAAATGGATATCCCTTTCCCATGGAATTAAGGTTAAACCATCTTGTCTCATACCATTGGAAGTATTGAGACCTAAGGGCTAGAGAATGCATGATATGTTGGCTCAATTGCGCTATGCCTAGGATGGCGGCCTTTAAATTAGCATTGTAATGCATGATTCCATTTTCTTCAACTCTGATCTCGCAAAGGAAACAGGTGAAAGGATAAAGGATATTGCAAGGCAACCAGTACGAAGACCAATTTATATTCTTGATTGTTAGGAAGTCTGACATAAGTTTTATTCTAAAATTTTTGTTTTGACTTTAAAAATATTTGACACCTATATTTTTTTTAAATCATATTTTTAAGCGTGACACCATTTAAAAATAGAAGAACCAAGCCGACATAAAATTTTTTCAACCTAATAACTATATATATTAAAATAAAATTAATTGGTTTGTAAAATTAATTTCTATTTAGAACGAGAAGTTTTAAGAAAAATTTTTTATTGCTTTATATTGACTATTTATTTTTTAAGTAATGCTAGGATTAAAAAAGTTAATTCCTCCAAACATTTGTTAATAAGTATGGGATTAATTCAATTTTTTTAAATACTTGGCAAAATAAATTTTATTCTAATAAATCACAAAATAAATATATGTACCGCTAATGCTTTCAATAAATATTTTTTTATAAAAGTGAAAAAAGAGGCTTCATTTTGGAGAAACCTCTTTACAACCTAATTAAAACTATATTTATAAATAAAAAATAATTGGTTGTAGAATAAATTTCTACACGGAACGAGAAACTTTAAGGAAAAATTTTATCTCTTTATATTGGTCATTTATTATTTAAGTAATGGTAGGACTAAAGTTTAAAAATGCCTGAATATTAAAAAAAGTTATATTTCTGGCTGGGATTAATCCGATTTTTTTTATAAAACTACGTAAAATAAATGTTCTAATAAATTACGTTTAATTTTAATATATTCATATAAATTATTTATATTTTCTTTAGTCCCATTCCAGGATTTTATTTTCTATATCTCTAAATTTAGCGAGTTATGCATTTTACCCATATAAAATGCGATTATGGCAAATAAAATTACCCATTAAAATTTATTAGCCATGGTGGCAATACAGTGACCCGCAGAGTTCGGAAGGACCATGAAGGTTTTTAGAAGATTCAGGGGTTATCTAAATAATGCCGATTTAATTTAGAAATGTTGAATTCAGAGTCAATTTCTTTAAATATCTCTTCTCTATATATTATAGTTCAATGGTAGGAATATTATTTTAATTATCGTATTTTTAAAAAATAAAATGATTCAAATAAAAATGTATCTTATTTTATTTTGGGATTTAAAAGAATATTTATAATCAAAAGCAACAAGTCGTAAGTTAAAAGCTTTAATTTCTATAAAACACCAGAGTTGGGAAGTACCGCGAATACTTGTATCTAATATACAAGATCCTTTTGCATCTTGTACTCAGTGTCTTTTTCATATTTCTATTAAGATCTTTTATTCTGAAAAGAGTCTTGAATCTTTTTCATTTTTATTTTCTTGACAAAAGATACAGATACAGATTCTTTTTAATGTTCATGTTTAAAATTTTACATATCATAGTTTATATTTTATTTACTTCGAGAATTTTGTAATTGACAGCGAAAATTACCTGGAAAATTTACCACTCATATTAGGGTAGAAAGATAAAAAAATAACAAAAACGAAATAAGTGTATATTATATGTTATATATTAATGTAACATATAATATATCATTACCAATTTTATGTAATATTTTTAATTTGTAGGATGATTAACACTCATTGGAGGGAAATTTAATTTATAGAAATAAGTTCCCCTGAATCATATTCCAATCTTAAAATTTATGAAAATTTTTTTTAAATAAAAGTTAAAAAAGACAATTTACAGGCTAGATGTAAAACCTGTCTAAACAAAAAAATGATAAAGGGTTAAACATAATTTTGTTAAACATTATAAGTATATTATTTATGTGTAGTTAAAAGGGACATAGGTTATCTTAAAAATTCAAGTTTACAATATTGTCTACCTTTATTAAAAGCTGCCCAAGATGGTATAGGCAAAAGATTTTAAGAAAATATTTTACTATGATTTGATAATGTGGCTTTTTTGACATCAATATCACATCCATATTTTAAGAACTTATGGATTGAGTTGGATAATAAAATAAATAATAATAAAAGAAGCCCTAAATGTAGAACCAGACTATATAATCAAGTTGAAACTATAAAACCAATAGATTAACATCTAATATAGAAAATGATGAATATTTTTCTTTTGGTGAAACAAATGGTGCTGATGCTGAGTTCAATAATGCAAAAAACATTGAGCTGGAGGTTTTAAATTATATTAAGTCGAAATATATTATAAATGCTTAATTATCCATCCATTAAGGAAATTTTTTATACATATAATACTGCAATACCTTTATCAGCTCCAATTAAGGTTATTTAGTTTTGATACAATGTCAAGTACCCCGAAATGGCAAAGGTCTAAGGATAAATTATTTCAAAGATTTGATTCTTATAATGAATGTATTTTAAATATTCTACAAATTAATATTTCAACTACCATTAAAAATACGAGTCTCCCTTCTCATTCTATTCTAAGGTGCCTGATTATTAAAATTAACTTATTATTAAATGTTTTATTAATTATTGTAAATATTCATTCTTATTATATGTGTATGGTTCTTCACAAATAAATAGTAAAAACTGTATTTTATAAGCTATTCTAAATTGGTAATGATAATTTAAAAGTATATTGTATTTAAGATACTCTAATTAAGTAAAAGATACAAGTATCTTTTATCTTGTATCTTTTTGATATTTTGTAAAAGATACTTTTATCTATATCTAAGATTCATTTTTTCATAGAGAATCTGTATCTGTATCTAGATTCCTTTTCAAGAGGACCTGCCCAACTCAGGAAAACACCAAGCATTTTATTTTATATTATTTTTTCTTCCTAATAAATAAAAAATGAGGCAGATCTCAGGGGACCCCAATGAAGGATTTTACGGTCCAATTTTTTAAGCATTCACTCTTCTCTAGGGTGATTTGTTCCCTTTTTTAAAAAAAATTTTATTATTTTTTTTTATCTCATTTCTCTTTTACACATATATATTTTTTAATTCATTTTTAATATATTATTAGTTTTTATATATATTTTTTTAATTATAATTCGTAAATGAAAAATTTGTGAAATTTGTTATTTAAATAAAGTATCTAATCCATAAAAAAAATAAAAAATAAAAAAAAAATATATTAACGAAAACAAAAATTATTAATATTATTCTTTTAAATAATAATAATTGCATATAGTGCTAATATCTTATAATATCATAAGATATAAAATAAATTCTTTTAAAACTACAGGACGACCGGTTCATTTTCTTGTCTATCCAGTTTACAAGATATTGATAGTCATAAAGAAATCTCTGGGCTGTCAAAAAATATAACATAAACCTCGTTAATGAATAAAATAGATCGCTGGTAAAAAATTCAAATATGACAAAGTCCTATTTAACGGGTAAAACGCTTTGGCATAATTAATCACAGTGGCGTAGATAGGAATTTTCCTTAGAGGGGTCCATACATATAAAAGCCTGGGGAGCTTCGCCCCCAGACCCCCCTTTAACGGGTCTTCGGCCCTTTTGCCCGGCCTTTGGCCGGGTTTATCTTAAAAACATGTGTTGTTAAACGGCTCGATTTGAGCCGATTTTTATAAACAGCAAACTCAATATTTTAACCAAAAAAATATTGCTCAAGCCTAGAGATTTCACGAATAATGTATAAACAAGTATTTTTTGAACATATGATCTAAAAAATTTTTTGCTCTGGGGGAACCATATCTTCGATAGTATATAATAAATATTTTTTTTAAATGCATCAATAATATGTAATTATAATTTAGTTGATTATTCTCATGACTTTTTAATAATACTATCCAGAATAATTTCAATAGTAATATAATATCCTTCCACAAATATCAAAACCAGAAAAAAATATAAATATTCATGGTATTTATTTTAAATTTAATCACTTTTGAGTCTTTTGAACGTACAATCTATATAAAAAAATTTGCTCCTCTCCGTAACTACGCCACTGATTAATAATATTTACAAAACTATTCTAAAATTACATTACCTATATTAATTGCAAAAATTATTAAATTCATATATTTATCTGGAGTCAGGGGCTTCTACTTCTACCATCACTCCCTATTGTTTCTCAGTGACTCTGTTAAAAAAATTTGTCGAATATAATGTTGTTAAACGGCCCGATTTGCGTCAATTTTTTAAAACGACCCGATTAAGATTTTAATCAAAATAATATTATCTAATCCTGGGGACTTTTCTCATAAATGGCAGAAAGGTTTAGACCTTTATTTGTCAGGCTTACATATATTATTTTGGCTAAAATCTTAATCGGTCCATTTAACAACACTAGTCCGATACATAAACTGTCATCTGTACGGTTGTGTTGGATGTTTTGGCTATGTAGGCTGATACGAGATTATAATAAAAATACATAGATCTATTATTTTATCTCCCCCTAAGGGATTTTGAGTTCAAGATTATTTTTATAACCGTATATAATTCTAGTATAGTACGCATTTATAAACAGTTTTGCTATAGATTCCAATACATTATGACAAGATGTATTTAAAATATTTAGAAATAAATTTTAACCAAACTTTCAAAAGTTAAGTATAATTAAATTAAATAAAACTTATAAATGTCAACACAATTTATTGTAACTTTTTAAAATAGTAAATAAAACGTAAAAATTTGTATCTCACTTTTAGCAAAATATTCTAAACCTTGTTGAAATTAATAAATGAAATAAAAAATTTTTAAATCACCATTTAGTTATCTTTTTTTCTTCGTTAAATAATATAAGCCTCTAATTAATAATAATTAAAAGGGTGTTTTCCTTATATTCAAATTTTAAATTATATCAAAGTATTTGATTGGCGGATATTAATTTTTGGTAGAAGTAAACTAAAAGAGTAAAATATTCTCCAATTATTTTTTTAATTTATTTTCCAGATTTTTTGCGATTTAATAAATTTTTCTAATCCAATTTTAAGTAGTAATATAATTTTTAAATTGATAGATTTATGCCCTTTTTAAAAATTAATTTTCATTTTTGCTAAATTTTGATCGAGTTAATCTCGTGTTTTATAAATAAGGAAAGATAATGCCTTCATCGGGTGACTAGCATCTCTGAAGTCTTTTGCTCAATACAATATCTGGTCCTTGTTCAGAGTTTAAGTTTAAGTCAATTTTTCTGCCAGAGCAATCGATTCTTAGTAAAAGATGATCTTTATACAACAAGCCGGCCCTCTTGTTATTGATAGGATTAATATAATGAACCAATACACCATCCTTTCTTTGAGTTAAAGTCAACTTTTCGTTTAAAAAAATAGACAAATAAATATATATATTACTTAAATCTAACTATGTGAAATATTTTACCGGAGAAAGATCGGGACAAGGAAGAGTTGTACGTAAAATCGTCGATGGCCGCAAATTGATTAATTCCATTTCACATTTTTCATCAAATTTTTCAGTAGTAAGGGTCAAAGAAGCCTAATAAATACTTTTTTTTATTATTCTAAAATTGGAAAATTACTTCGTGGTTGATTATCAGACTGTAATTATTTTTACCCCAAACAATATTATGGATATTTTCAATATCGTCCTGTAAAAAAATGTTCATAATTGTTTTATTTTCTTCGTTTGGGTTGAAAGATGTTTCCTTAATAAAATAACCTTCAAACTCGCCGAACACATCACCAGTATAATTTAATAATATATTCCTATAATAATATATACATAATATATTAGATCTTGTAAATAAATATTTTGTGTCTGATAAAACATTTCATTAATCTATTGGCAAAATAAATAATACGATATTGTATTAATATGGTGATAAATAATTTGGTTAAAAAAAAATATTTAAGCTCAAGGTTTTAAATAAATCAGAGAATTGTAAAGTGGTCTAATGTTGCACAAGTATACTTTGGAAGTGTATTTTTAAAAATTGTAGTCATTTCAATAGTTTTTTTTTAAAAAAGGCGTATGGTAATGGTACAAAAAAAACATAACAAACGGTAAATATTTTAATTACTATATTTTAATAGCAAAAAGATTTTTGGCATATCAATGTAAGAGAAAATTAAATATAATTAATGGGTTTTACCTGTCAGATATCACTAATCTGCAGATTTGACAAGTAGTCACATCACTTCATTCGTTTATATGTGAGTTATAAATTTAAGTAAACTCAGGCTACTAATGGACAATATATAGCAAATTATTCAAGCAGTTTTTATTATATATTATTATTATCCCTCATATCTTGTGAACCCTGTAAACCGCGCCTTAACCTTATCCAAGTGAGCAGTTGGTATTAGAGAAAAATTGTCAAACAGATTACATTAATAGAGGATTGTAAGCCAAGTCTGGAGTTTTAAAAAATCGAATCAACTCGTAAAAACCCGGTCTGTTTATGGAAAAATTAGTCCTTTCTAGAAGCTAAATTAAACGGAAGTATGTAATATTTTAAAAAAGTGCATAATCGCATTTAAAAAAAGGAACTTTATTTAATTAATTATAAATTGCATTTAAAATACATTATATGCATATTTTTTGCAAAATCGAGTAATAGTATATATGAAGTTATTAAAATTTGTGCTAGGTTGGATATGCATATTGGGTACTATCTTGAAACTGAACTTTCCCTAACAAAGAGGCACAATTTATAATCAGAGCTAACTATATCAGTTTCAATAAATTACCTTTATTATTATTTATTTATAAGATCTTAAATTCAGTTCATCTTATTTTTATTTAATATTTAATATACTCCAATTGATATATTTATATTTATATTCGCTTTATTCCCATCTTATTCTTTTTTTAGCTATAGCATATTTATTTTTTTTAATGTCAATATCAGTCACGGTTTACTTAATTATTCATTTTTTTGTAAGGTTCTTTCAATAGCAATAAAAATAGAAATAAATTTAAAAATAGATTAAATTATAAATGCTTGGTTCCCATTCTAAATTGCTAAATTTAAAAATCTCTCAAAACAAAAAAAAATTAGGAATCCCGCTTATATTTCCTAGTAAATTTGAAATTAATATTAATAAATGCTAGAGAAGTAAACACTTGTATTAAAATTGAGTTTTTTTAAAAAAAAATCGCTAAAAATGAGGGAAATATCATCAAGAGATTCCTAATTTTTAGCGATATTTGTTTTTAGCGATTTAGAACCTATCCCAAATGTTTAGCATTTGGTTGCTGCTTGATTATTAAAAAGCTTATAAAATCTATTTACTCATTTTTAATTTTTTTTAAAAAGGTAGTAGATCACTTCTATAAATATTTCCATCTTGCTAACCATGCCAATTTTTTTTATTAAATAAGGATTTTCAAAACTTTAAGTGCGGATATAAAATAAAAAGGTTCAAGTTCGGTTCTTAAAAATATGAATATCGGCTCGGGTTGAACCTTAAAAACCCGGTTGCAGCAAAAAATAATAATATTGAACAGTATGTAAAAATAAAATATTTTCAAGTAATCTTAGTTATATTTATGATGAGAAAGAATAAATTCTATGGTTGAGAACACATCTATACTAGTGTTGTTAAACGGCTTGTTTTGAGCCGATTTTTAAAAACGACTAACTCAATATTTCATCCAGTATAATATTACGCAAGCCTGAAATTTTTTTTTTAAAAGGAATAAAGGTTTGGACAACTATTAGCGAAATTTCAAGGATAAGGCAATATTTTTCTGGTGAAAATATTGAGTTAGCCGTTTAACAACACTATTCTGTACACGCTAATTTTGTTAAATGGCAACGTCAAAGCGATAAATAGCTACTGACTGATTGTTAAATCTTTAAAAGAGGTCTCTTTTGAGGTTCGGTTTAAGTTCGAGGGAAATCATTTTTAAAGGTCAGGTTCGGTTTAGAATAAGTAAATAATAACGGTTATAACAGGTTCAGGTTTAGTTTAGATCCCTGATTTATTTGTTTAACCCTGGGCCCTATATTATCAAGAAAGTTAGTAAATAAATTGTAAGCTAGATATATATTTTGTATTATTTGAGAGAAATAACTCAAAATTAGAGATTAAACAAATTCAATTTAGGTTCGCTAGCAGCTTTATTAATCAAAAATAAAAATCAGAAAAAATGACGACCAACTATAAAATGGCATTGACACCTATCTATTGTTAAACGCTCATTACAGTAAAGCCATTTTTCTAATACATAAATTATGCATAAAAATATTTGCCCAATATTTTATATTATAATAAATTTTATACCTAATACGTAATTCATATTAACAACTTATTCGCGAATCCTATTTTAAAAATAACAAGCCTAATATATTAGCGCATGGGAAAAAAAATAACAGAAAGAGTTTGATCAAAATATGCAAGTTTTTTTTTAAAAAGTTGCCCCCCTCCCAACCACAAAAAAATCTTTAGTTCCAGCCCTGCATCTAATTTCTTGACAATATCGGACAACTGTATTTCATAGATATAGACAAGCTCATGGAGAGACTTACTCAACTGCTATAAAAGTGATTTTTAACATTTGAGAAATTGAGCATTTTGTAGTCATTAAATAATATATTAAAATTATACATATATTAGTTATAAAAAATTATAAGGACTTATTTTAAATAGATTATATTTACACACCTATTATTATTATATAATATGAAAATTAGCTCGGAAAATGCAACTAGTAATAGCAGACTAAAAAAAATTTAAGGTTTATATGTGTAAATGCACAAAATATTCTAATTTTTGGAAACGATATTTTGTAACGCTCAATTTTTTAGTTTGCTTATCATTCTGCATTTATAAGCCATGATCTGGTATTCCTTTGCCTTAGTGGACTAACATAATAAATCCAAGGCTTAAAAAATGTTGATAATTTTTTTAAATATCGAGTAATTCTAAAATTCTCTCGTTGTATAATTAGTGAATCCCTTCCCCCTTACCTTGGGCATAATTCAATATATATCATATGTAATTTATACTTTAAGTTGATAGGATTTGGTTTTTTTGGATAATATTCATTAAAAAATCTTCCGACATTGTAAATCCCTAATTTTTGGCAATATTTGCAAAGAGTCCTCGCGTCAAAGGCTATGGCTTAAAAAAACATAACATTATTATATAAAATTGAAAGTAATTTTATGAAGAGTCAATTATTTAATTTTATTACTTAAATTAAGAACATGATCGAACGTATAATCTGGATATTTTATCCTCCTGTCAAAAGATCTTGCTCTTTTGTTATTAGATTTACGCATTTCGTTTTCTAAAAGGTTTATATTATAATATTAATATTATCCATACATATAAATCAAGTTTAATTTTAATGTCTATTGGATTAAAATATCTAGATTTGTTTAAATCATACTTAATGGTTTGGTTTCTTTATTGCAGTCCTCTAAATAAACCTTTAGCTCATGGAAACTGTTAGGCATATAAAGATTTTTTCGAACATTTTCTGAATCATTTGTACCCTTTTAACAATATTTTTTTTAAACATAATCTTATAAATTTTAAATAAAATATATTTTAAACTATTGTGACATGCGTCAGATAGCTTATATCCTCAAGTATAATAATGGTTGTCAGTTCATCGTATTTCCTTCTAATTTCAACATATTTATCCATTTGCGAAATTTCAATCTAAAATTAATTTTTTTTATTAAAATGATTACAATGGTTTAATAGCATATGATCCTTAAAATCGAAGTACCTCATTTAAATTAGTTCTTTTTGCAAATAAAGAGGTCAAATTGTGACAAATTATGCAGCGTGTATTTAGCCTAACATCATTACCCATAAGGCTTAATCCGCACACTTTGACTGATTGGTTGCGCTTGATCTTAAAATTTAACTATTAAAAAAAAAAATTGTATAATATTTATAATTTGATATAAAAAAATATATTTACGTTACTCTCTATCCTATAATATATATTTGGAAAGCGATGCTTCAAAGTTGTCATAACAATTTTAAGATTTCGCATTTTTTTCGCGTCGTATGTTTCATTGTTTTGTCTAAATTTGGATATTTCTTCTTGCTTATCTACAATCGTGCCAAATGAAGATAGTTTCTTACCGACATTCGCGGATCTTATTTCGTATAAACCCTTACCATCTACACTATAATACACGGCTTTTGATTTGTCTATATAAAGCTTGGCGCAGAGAGAAATATTGTGACTTGTTATGTTTTAACAGTATGAATTTGCATATGATAAAAAAATTTTAAAGAAAGTATTATAACTTTTTTTTTAATTATTGAATAAGGGTGCATTATAAGTCAAAATAATTTTCAAAAAATAATGATTTTCGCATTTATTCCTGTATGTATTCACAGTTAGTGCGAATTGGCGCGAAAGATGCAAAAATTAATAAAAAATTATTATATTTCATATTTTGTACACTTAGCCGCGAATTTGCATTATCTGTGAACGCAAGGTTATGCATTTCGTAAATTTCAATAATAGATTAATTTTTTTTTAAATAAAATTTTGATTATTTATTATAACTAAAATTATTCAATGGTGCCATTAGCTCATTCTTGATTTACGCATATACTCAATTAGCCTTCTGCGAAGGCTACCCCCCCCCCTCAACAACTTAATTTTGTCATTGATTTGTTTTTTATATAAGTGGCAATTAAAAATAAATAAAGCTCTCATGTTTAAGTGAATTATTTCTGATGAAAACTAATAAAAGCATTCCAATTACATAATTTAAGGAAATAATTCTTTAATTACATGATTGATCCAACATAAGTTTTATCATTTATTAACTCATTCGTCTTGTTGTTTATCCCCGAGGAGAAATTTACATTGTTGCAAAAAGATATGTCATCTGCGATATTCAAACCTTTAGGAATTTAATTAGCATAATATCATAATTTTATGGATAAGAATATTATATAAAAAGATAATAACTAGAATAGTGAATTGCTTTTTTAATTTAAATAGAATTTTTATAATAATATGTTAGCGGAAATGGGCGTAATCAGACAATCCGCGTATTGCCCAAAGATATTAATACTACCAAAGACTTGCGATTCATTTATCAAAAGTGTACAATCAGCTGCATTCAAATGCCATTTGCTGTAGTAGACCCCTATGAAAAGCATTTCGCTTAAATGCCTCTCACATTTTGTTAAATTCCTTTCAACTAGGGACTTCTATGTATGTAAACTGTTGCATTTTAATGAATGAATCCCCACTCTGATTACACTCAATTTTAGCAAATAAATGCAAAAAAAATCCAAAAATTTATGATCTAACTCTCTGAAATTTAAAAGATAGATGATATTTTAAACATATTTAAATATATTTTCGACAAAATCAGATCTTCAAATTTAAAAAAAAAATGATTTTGACAGAAATGTAATCAGCTGTGGGCAAAATACTTACCCTATAAATTTAAAACAATTTTATGAGATATTATGCATATATTGAAATCTTTAAAATAATTATTTTTACATGAAAATAAATGGGAATTAAAATTATTTCACTCACCAATGCCTTTATTAAATGTAACTACAATTAAGGCCCATAAAATGGATATACCAGTAAAATTATATTTCATCTATCAAAATTTTAATATATTTTTACAATTATATAAATTAGATTATATCAATATGCTGGGAAGTGTAAACACTTCAAAAGAAAAAGTACTTTTTTTTGCTTACCAATTTAAATATTAAGTTTAAGGTCATTCTTAAGTAATCAAAATATAATTAGAAATTTAAATGAATAGAGTAGATTGAATATTAATAGAATTCGAATCTCTTTTAGGAATAATATATTTTAAAGTAGGATCCAATTTTTTAAAACATATTTATTTAGGTTCGCAAATATTTATTATATTAATAGAAATACTTGAATGACTTATTATTTTAGAAATCTTATAATTCAAGGTTCAGGTGCCGATTGAATTTAATAATATTGATTTTTTATTAAATTTTGAATTTGACCCTGGATCAGATTCATTAAACTGATCTCGACTTTCGATGCAACGAACTATTCCATTCCATACAAAAAATAGAACATTTGAAAATGAAAATTTTAATATAAAAAAATATCACTTTTTTCTTTTATTAAATATTGTAGCTTGAAAGCTTAACATGTTCAATTTTTTTGCATGTTAAAATTATGTAATGTCAATCACCCCTACAAGGGGATCCGATGAGATCTAAACGGGATAGGGTAAGAGATACTTTTAAAATATTTTATACTAATTTATTGTAGTTTTTTTTAAAAAATTATATTTTCTCAAAAATTTAACAAGCAAAACATTTTTTGCCTCTTTTTTTAATTCCATCGTGTCGTGCCAAGAACTAATCACCAAAAAAATATTTGGGTATGATAAACAATTTTTTGTGGGACAATATACGCTCTTAAAAATGACAAAAAAGGGTTTGGAAATAACCCTTGAGCTCATTTTCGAAGATGCAAAAAAAAGAAATAATGTTACTGTCAAACTCAAGATACAGATATGGAGTAGCTTACGATTTAAACCTGAAAATTATCAAGAGAGTTAGATTTCTAAAAATAAATAGTATGTTTAAGAAAGGGTTAATTTTTAAAAATTATTTATATTAAATACGAAATATATAATTAAGCTTCTATTGACGATGATTCTAAATCGAATACCTACAATTGGACGAATTTTTTATTTATATTATCATATCTTTACTAAATTTGTGTGGCTTTTCTAAACTTTCAATATTTTTAAATTAAAGGGTTTTATCAGGGATCCAAACTTAACCTGATCCGAACCCTTAAACAGCTAAAAACCAGTATTTTTTATCGAACCTAAACCGCTAAAACCCTGTATTTTTTATCGAACCTAAACCGCTAAAAACCTGTATATCCAACCCAAACCGCTAAAAAATTTCTAGCCTAATCTGAACGGAATCGTTAAAATGCCTCAGCCTCATGATTCTATGCTTATATAATAATGTGTAAATTATTACTAGTATATTGCAAATAACTTAATTATATTCGAATTGTTTTAAAGATTTTTATATCACATTTGATTGATAAGCGTCAGTCATAATTTTTATAAACTTTAGTACATTGCCATTAAATATTTTAAGCTTATAAATTATAATGCCTAGAGAAAAATAAAATCTAATATATAAATTATTTTATTTACATATAGTATTATAAATGACACATCAAATCTGATATCATACTGGGATTGCCGGCTACCCAAGTTAGTGTGGAAATATGTTTTTCAACAATTAAATTTATATCTCATTATAGATGTAATTTGAGTTAGAAGAATTTTGAAAATATATTAATTATGCTGCTTAATAAAAAAAATTTAAGTAAATAAAGTTAAATATTGTTCAAAATTAATCATTGATATTTATTTGTTATATATATAAATCAAATATAATTTTATATGTGCAATGCAATTAATAAAAATGAAGGATGTAGTAAAAAATATTCTTCCCTATACATAATTCGAATGTAGGTTTGAATACAAAAGTGTTCAAACCGGTTTTTAGAGGTTCCAACTGAACTGATATTTTTATTTTTTACGAACATCTGAACCTTGAACAGTTATTTTTATCCGAACCTGAACTGATATTCGTTTTGGTTTGGATCTCTGGGTTTTATTATTAAAATATAATAATAGAATTTAAATAATTGCCCTAGTTTGAATTATCCCGAGATCTTTGAAATTTAATAATTAGTATATTTTGTCAATTTTAAGTTTTTCAATGACCCATATCTCCAGAAAACTAAATTGGAAAGAAAAATCCCATTTATTTCCCAGCAGTATTACTCATGCAAATAAAAAATTAAACTGAGAAAATGGCATTTTGAAATGGGCCCTTAACATATTTTTATAAATTAAATAATTCCATTTTTTATCATAAAATTTTCTTTTATTTTCGTGTATACAATAAAAATTTAATCATGTGTTCAAGGGGGGTAGGGATATCAAGATTTAGCGATTTTAAAATAAGGTCTCATTTTGATCAAGTTGATTGGCAGATATTTCGCGTCAGTAGCTTAGGGGATAAGGGCCCCTGCACAATGCCTGCTGGAAGCATAAGCCGAAAAGTCAAGTTACTAACAGCACAGAGAGAGGACCAAGTGACCTTACAATTGACCCAGTGCACCTTTGATCATAATTGTTAGGGCCAAACTAATTGTCATAACAGAATTTACAAAATATTAGATACCTAAACCCTTTTCTAAAATTATTTATGTCCTAAATTATTTAATAAATAATTCTTGGGCAAAACGAGTTTGGATAAAATCTTAATCAGATTGGCTTTTAACAATCGACCCAAATCACACTTTTTAATAGAGACCTGGAGTGAACTGTAACGAATCGTTAAACCATTATAAATATCAGAAACTCAACTGAACCGATATAAATATTTTTTGAAGGAGTAAAAAGAACCTTTATAAAAAAGATTAAACAGGTTCAGTTTTTATATTTTAGGAATCAAAAGAATTTTAATGTCCAGAATTATATAAACTTGCTCTTATAGTACTGATAGTTCCCGCAACACAAGTTTCTGTAGAAAGGGCCTTTCCAGGGCAAAATTTATGTTAACGTCACAACAAATATGATTTCATTTATATGAGAAAATATATAACTTATAATATATTTAAAAATGAGTTATTTTGAATCTTATATATTTTTTTTTATATATAATTCATAGATGCTTATAATAAAAATAAATTAAACGTTGGTGTTGCTTCAATAAAAAAAAATTTCTAACCGTAATGAACCATTATGAACCTTTATAATTAGCTGAACCGAATTTTTGTAAATTTTTTATTATAATTTTTACATACTCTGAACCATTATAAATAATGAATCGGGTCCGTGCTTTTTAACAACCTGATGGCCCAAGGATTTTTTATCATTTTTTTTAACCCAACTTGTAAAATAAAGTGGTTTGGCCTAGCCCATTATGATTTTTTATAAAGAAGGACAATTTTGATTAATTATTAGTTTTAAAGAAGCATTTTAAAAAACTTTGGCCAATACCATAAAAATATTTTGTAAAATTTGCCCAGCCAGCTTGGTTTGGACTGAGCTTGAATATACAACTGCAAATTTGATGGGGATTCTAAATATAAAAAGAGATCAGAAAATATTTAACAATGCTTATATTATATTGATTAAAGTTGTTTTTTACATTTTTATATTAACTTATATTTTTACTTGCAATATTTGTGGTATGGTGTTAGAAATTTAAAATAATAAAACTGTTATTAAGATAAGGCCTAATCATAATGTATTTTCCAAATATCTAATATCTTTCTGTTATAAGTAGTGTTGTTAACAGGGCCGTAGCCACGGGGAGCCCAGCCCCTCCCCCCCCCCAAAAAAAAAATTTTTGGCCCCCAAACCTGGCCTCCAGAATAAATCTTTCCCCAAAAATTTCTCTGCCCCCCTCCCAAATTTGGAATTTTTTTTAGAATTGATTATTTTTCTATTTTTAATATAAATTTTGAATATTTATTCAAAAATATTCTAAAAAAAATATGTCTATTTAGAATTGATTATTTTTATATTTTTAAAATAAATTTTGAATATTTATTCTACAAACATGTCTAGTTTGTAAAATTTTTTCTATCATGCATTATTTTTATTTTTACCCAATATTAAATTATCATTCATTCATTTTTTTTCATTTGTTTTTGTTGTGTATAACATTCTCTATAGGTATCACATTTATATTATAATATATAACTAGTTATTTTATTTTACAGCGTTTATTTTAAAATTATGAAGAAACAATCAGTTATTAACTCTTATTTTAAGTTAAAGAAAAATGTCAAGCAACATCACCTCTACAAACTACTAGTAATACTACATCAGAAATTTCAGAAACTGATTCTTCTCATAGTTAGTATAAATTTATATTATTATTTCATGACTTATATGATATTGATATAGGGCAATACCTATATATTATTATTTCATATATATTTATTTTATATAAGATAAGAGACAGACATTTATTATTAATATTATCATTTTTGTATAATAATTTTAATTATTAAAATAAATATATTCACTCATATTTCAAGTTATGAATGAAGCTAATAATCTAGAAAATGATCCTCACTACACTCAGGAGGAGGAAGATGGTAAATAGTTTAAAATTAACCCAAATTTTTCTATTTATATATTTTTGACAATATCAATAGGAGTAGGAGATTATGGTGTTTCATTATTACATTTTGTTTTAAATCAAATAAAGACGAAGAAGAGACTCAATCATCTTCATCTAGCAGCTCAGTCTCTCATTGTCAAGAGGCAACTAGTAATTGATTTATAAATATAAAATTATTATATTTTTTCGTTAATCTTTAAAGATAATGTTTATGACCTTTTTCTAGTTTTTTTAATACTGAATATCTATAATTTTACTGATCAACTTTATTGATAATCTTCATCAGGGTTAGGCACTACAGTATAGCAAATACTTGTATCTTAAATACAAGATAAATTTTGTGTTTGTTCATTTTCAGCATGCCCTTCCTTCGCCCATCCTGATGACCATTATTATTTATGACCCTTACAATTTATTAATTATAATATTTTTAGTGTCAAAAAAAAAGTCCTCTAATGGTTCAATTCAAATCCCAGGTGAACTTGGCCAGAATAAATCAAATTAAACAATTACGCGAAAAAAGGTATCCATGGAAGGCAAAGATCATTTGAAAAATCATGGTATAGAGGCCGAGACTGGTTGGAGTATAGTGTAGAAGCTGACTGCCTTTTGTTTTCCATGTAGGAAATACTTGTGTAATCCAAGTGATTTGGACAAACGGGATTCAGAAATTGGAAAAATGCGTTAGCTGCCAAGAAGGGACTTCTAAAACACGAGAGCTCAAAAGCTCATTTAAATTCAATTACAATATGTCATGATAAAAATCAAAATATAAACAAAGGTACAGAAATAACTAAAATGTTGGGAAGCTATCAAATTACGTAATCAATATTATATTGAATCAATATTTGATTTGATGTTTCTTAGCATACAAGAGCTACCTTTCCGTGGGACTGGTTCAACAAATATTACGGATGCTGCAAAAGATGAAAACATAATTTATTCTTCTGGGCTATTTATAGCAATGTTTTCCTACACCATCCAAAAGACCCTGAATTAAATAAAATTATGAAATTTTTACCCCAAAATGCCCAGTATACATCATCACAGATTCAAAACGAAGTAATATCCATTATGGCAGACATGGTGCTTGAACATATTTCAGACAAATATAATAAAAGCGAGATGCCTTTTTTTTGTCTTAAGGCTGATGAGACAAAAGATGCTTTTCAGGTTGTGAAAACCTGAGCATAATAATTCGCTATATTTTTTCTGGAGAAATTCAAGAAAATTTAATAGGAATCATTAATTTAGAGTGTCTTTCTGCTGAAAGAATACAGATCGCATTTTAAAGCAACTTAATGATCTAAATATTAATTCAGCTAATATAATAAGCCAGGCATATGATGGTGCAAACGTTATGTCTGGCCGAAATGGAGAAGTGCAAACACTTCTTCAAAAAAAAATAAATAAAAATGTTCCTTTTATACATTGCTACAACCACAAGTTGTGGTTCAAAATTGGTATAATAATATTGTTATTATTTCTAATTTTTTAATTTATCAAATTCATTGTATAATTTTTCAGGCGTTTTAACGTATCCTGTAAATATATAGGCCACACCCTTAAGTAGTGTTGTTAAATGGCTCGTTTTGAGCCGATTTTTAAAACGGCTAACTCAGTATTGCATCCAGGATAGTATTACGCAAGCCTGAAGATTTTGTTTGTAGAAGGAACAAAGGTTTGGACATCTCTTAGCGAAATCTCGAGTCTTAAATAATTTTTCCTGGCTAAAATATTGAGTTAACCGTTTTTAAAAATCGGCTCAAAACGAGCCGTTTAACAACACTACCCTTAAGAGACTTTTAGACCAGAGGTGGATTGGTCATTTGGAAACATCTCGCATTATTTATGAGAATTTTGAGGCTATTGGTAAAGTATTATTTTACTTTTCTAATAGAACTCTTAATTCAGAGGTTTCAATTCATGATTCAGTCGAAGCCTCTGGTCTTTTATCTCAATGTATATAAATTACATTATATTAGCCATCATAATTTATGAGATATTAATTACAATAGATCCACTAAATAAGTATTATTAATCAGTAGGTACTAATCTAGTGGATGCTAAAAATTGTATTGATTCTACTATCAATATATTAAAAAATAAAAGAAGTGATAATTCTTTTGCTTTGATTATGATTAAGGCTGAAAAACTTTTATCAAAATTTAATCTTACTCCCCAAAAATCATCACGGGTACGTAAAACGCCTAAAAATTTCCAAGATTTTTTAGTTGATAGCAAACTAGAAATTCGATTGTGAAAAAGACTCCAATTGGAGTTCTTTAAAAAGGATATATTATGAAATTATAGATAACTTTGTGGATCGTTTTTTAGACCGATTTACAGAAGATGATTTTAATCATTTTTCATCTTTTAATACATTGCCCCCTCTTGACCCTGATTATTTTTTATCAGATAAAATGGTCCCATTAAAATCCCTATTAAACTTAAATATGGAAACACTGCATCATGAAATGAAGATAGCATAAGGATTGCTAGCTTTGAAAGCTAAAGAAAATCATAATTTTGAAAATATCTTACATATTATGTATAAAAAATATATACTCATGCATTTAAAGAATTATATAAATGCTACTCAGCAGCAATAATCATTGGGATATAAACGGCTTCTTGTGAGGCCTTGTTCTCTACATTAAAGATGGTTTTATTGAGCAGTAGAGAGTCTATGAAGAATAAACGTAAACAAAATTTAGTATTAATGGCATATGAAAAAAGAATAACGCAGAATTTATCTTTTAGTTCATTTATATTAAAATTTAAAAATAAAAATCGCCGTATTCTATTATAGTAATATTTTGTTTTGTATATTCATATTATAGTATTATTTTGTTATTAAATTTTTAATAAAAATAGGAAATTTCTATTAATGCATAATTATTTGTTTGATTTTAAAAAAATAGTGCCCCCCTACCAAGTAAGCACTTGGCCCCCCTAAGAGAAAATTCCTGGCTACGGCCCTGGTTTTTAAACAACTTGCTTTGATCTGATTTTTAAAAATGACTAACAAAATATATATATAAAAAATTACACTAGCCTGAAGATTTTCTTCAAATAAGGCACAAAGGTTTAAACATATATTGGCAAATCTCAAGGCATAGGCAATTTTTCCTGCTATAATGTTGAATTATCCATTTTTAAAATTGCCTTATAAGTAGCTATTTAACAAAATTACCTAACTAACTAAACCATAATATTTTTTAGGTAACATATTTAACTTAATGTGCTCATTCCAGTTTATAATTAAATGCTATGTTATAGTTATTGATTATAATCTAAAATAAAAATTATTGTTAAATTTAACAAGTAATTATTACTAATAATTTATATTAGAGATAACATATAAAAATAAATTATAATATATCATCCTGAAATGACATTATTCCATTAATTTCATAAATTAAGCATCTAAGTTGAGAAATTTTGGTTAGTAATTCTGCATTTTTTTCTTCTAATTCCTATAATAATATAATTTTATATAAATTGTTGTAATATCTACAACTTTTTTAAGATCTTGATATTCTTTTAAATTTGTTTGGTTTAAATTTTCACAATATTCTATATTTGCATTTGACAATTTTTGATTATTATTTCCATTTTCAATCTTAGTATCTTTCACAAATATTTTCTGTTAAATTAAATGTATTTCAAAATTTTTAGAATTTATACATCAATTTCCAACTTCAAATTAGTTCTATCGAGAGAACATTTTGCATATAAATTTTCCAATTTCACAAACATTGATAATACATTATTCAAAATTTCTTGACATTTTCTTATCTTTTCCTGCGTAGCAGTTATTTTTACATTAATAGTGGTTGGAAGCTATAAATATAAATTAAAACAATATTAATTTTTTTCTTTTTGCCTGTATTGATTTTAAACATTGAAAAGCTTCAGATGCTTTATGAACAATTTCCTGCACCAAATTTTGTCCAAGTTGTGTTAATATTGTAATGTTCTTTTTGTGTTAAATTAGAAAATCGTAATAATTAAGGTATTATTACTTGATCTAGAGAGAATTCGTGTTGTTCTTTTTCAATATTTTGTGCCTTTAATGTATCAGTTAAAGATATTGTTTCTTTACTAAAATTGGAATGTAATTGTGACGATATTACAATAGGCGATGCTGCATGAATATTGCGTTGTATTGGGTTTATAAAGGGATTACTTTTGACAGGACTATAATTAACATTGTATGGATTCGATTGATTACTATATGGTGAAACTAATGCTGGTATTGGACTTAACATTCGGTTAGAAAGAGGTTCGGTATAATTATAACTGCCATGTGGTGATATGTTAGGGGAAAAGGCGGAATAAATATTAGTACTCACAGGAGATGGATTAGGAATAAAGCTTTGTTGAGGTGATGGTTGAGCTTGAGTGTTTGATTTCATTAATAATCTTTTATATATTTTCAATTAACATATATTTGACATGTAACTGATATTTCCATCAAATATTATATAATATTATTTCGACGTATTCTTTTTTGATTATTATATATAAATTTTTATTCTATTATAATAATAAAATATTTTTATGATTATAAAATTGGAAAAAGTATATTAAAAAAAGTATAATTATTTATAAATTTAATTGTCCCTAGAATTTTCTGTAGTCTTGGCATTGATTTATAAGATGTGACACTTGATACAGTAAAAATTATTTATTAATATGGATGAAAAATGATGAGAAGCCATGGGTAAATAACTAATCAATTTTTTTTAAATTAACCATCATTAATTTTGGTTATAAAATTGTTATATATAAAAAGGGGTAAGGAAGGCAATATGAGTAATCTTGAGTATGAACACACTTATATATCAAATTCGCTTTTGTTAATGTTTAGTGTGAACTCTAAAAGAAAAGTAGGAAATATTTTAAAATAATGTATGGTATTAAGTAAATTAGCTGTCACGTCACTTATTATATTTGTGAATTTTTAAATACAGTTTATCAATCAATATTTACCCTCTATTCCAGGTTAAAAGGGTTGATGCAAGATCATTAAAATAAGAGGGGTAAATAGTTATAAGATGCTACCATTAATGTATTTAACAAATTGCATCATAAATATCTTAAAATCCTTATTCATGATTCTTCCATTTCAAACACGAAATTGTCAACTTATAACAATGTATTTCAATTTGTAATCAATTTTTAACAATATTAAAAAGGAACTCTATACTGTAAGTTTATTAAAATAAAATAGTTGTTAATACAATTACGCAACTACTTTCCTTAAATACTGAATTTTGAGTTGTACTTATTAAAAAATATTCTCCATTTTTAATGTCTTCATTAAAACCAGTCACAACTACCAATGAGAATTTCTTGGGAATATAGGAAATTTTCTAGAAAATTTGGAACATTTTGAAAATTTTATGTGAAAATGTTCCAAATTGGTTAAAAATCAAAAAAAATTAACCTAAAATGAGTCATGCTTGACTCAAATAAATTGGATATACTAAATAGAGTAAAAACCAAAAGATAAGTCTTAAACTGCAATATATTAATTTTTAATGCAAAAATTTTATTTAATATTTGAAATCACAATTATTGAAATATATATGCTGTAAATTAATTGGAGAATGAGGAGTTCAACTGCTCATTCTCTAATAATATCTCTCGTTGATGTTGATATTTTGCAGGGATGTGAACCCGGACCCTAAACCCTCGTATTTTGGCTGAACCCGGACCCGGAGCCTTTTAAAAAGTGGAGGGTCCAAGGGTTCAGGGTGCTAAAAATTTTAACTTAAAATAATTTTTTTAAATTAATGTAAAAATATAATTTGTAAAAAAATATAATTTTTTAATTTTTAAAAAATAATATAAAATTTTTATAATTTTTTAATTTTAAAAATTAATGTAAAATTTTTATAATTTTATTAATTTTTAAAAAATAATGTAAAATTTTTATAATTTTATTAATTTTTTTCGTGGAATCTCCCAAAAATAGTCACTTTAAAACTATAATTGATAAAGCAAGGGATGTTGTAAAATATTTAAGAACTCCCACAATTGTTAGAATATTAAAATCCATGAAAAGGTAAATGGCAATTTTAGATTGCACAAGACGTTGGTCCTCTATATGTATGATGCTAGAGCGATTATTAAGTTTGAAAGATTTCTTTAATGATTTATCATAGGAGCATGTGAAATCATTTTGTCAGAAGATGATTGGAATCAAGTAAAAGAGCTTACTAGTGTGCGTTCCTTTAAAAATAACAACATTAAGAGTGCAAGCAGAACAATTAAGTTTATCCGATTTTTATGGCATATGATTAAGAAGTCGATTAGAGTTAGGGAGATTAACAAGTTCTTTTTCAAATGAAGTGTTAGAAAATACGAAAATAAGAGAGCAACAATATTTACAAAATAGTGTTGTATATGCTTCTATATATTTAGACCCGCGATATCAGGTTTTATTAAGTAGTGAGCAAAAACAAATGGCTATAGACCATCTTGAAGATTTATGGCATACCCAAAACTCTATTATTTACAATACATTGGTGGTTACAACAATATCTACGGGTTGTAGAGAACAATGATAATGATAACGATATTGATGATCTGGAAATTTTACTATTAGGTAGAGAAAAAAAATTAAATTATCATCTCATAGAAAGGAGCAAAAAATATCTATTGTATCTATAATAGAAAAGTTCTCGGAAGTTATGAGAATAAATAGAGATGCAAACAATAAAATTCTGGGAGGAAAATTCTTCAATATATCCAGAATTATATACCTTTTCTAGAATCGTCATGGCTGTACCGGCGACACAAGTACAATAATTTATGTATTATAAAAATGACTATCTATTTTAGGTAAGCGTAGAACGTGGATTTTCATCGTTGACTAATTTACGTGGAAATCTGAAGGATGATATTTTAGAAGATATCATGATTGTGCGATTGAATAAAATATTTAAAATATAAATTATCTCATTTCGAATTATAAATGTGTATATATTGAAGTATAATAAAAAATGAATGAAAAAAAGCCTTATTTTGAGTCATTATTTTTATGTTTCCTCTGAACCCGTACCCAGGTCCTTTTTAAATTTATTACAAGATCCCGAACCCGGACCCTTTTTTTTTGTCGAAGGGTTCACATCCCTGATATTTTGTACAATTTCAGGAATTAAAATAACTCAATGAAATAACTAGATGATTGTTATTGCATTAATAAGTTGTAAAAAATTGCATTTTATGGGAAATTAACTTTTCTACGCGATTGGTAAATCTATCACGATTTTTGGAATGGGGTGTTCCAAAATAAGACCAAATTCTCTCCGAAGATGCATTCGTCGGAGGAATCGATATAAGTTTTATAGCAATCAAACTTCTAGTTTAGTGCACACAAACGTCTTTCCACGATATCAGAGAACATATTTATTCCCCTATTCCAAAAAACCACACTCTGATCGAAATTCTGCTAGATTGGCTAAAACTCCGTTATTTTGATTAAATTCTACAATTTTTCAAAAATACATGTCTGTTAATAAATTGATAAGAACTGAATCGATTTTGTAATATTCATTAATCAAACAATGAAAATTTTTAAAGAACATGCCTGCCTTTTGTCATATAAAAATTTTCAGTTTTTTTAAACATTTTCAATAAATTGTAATAATAATTACCACACTTCTGGTTATAATTTTTTACAAATAAAATCCTCTTCGCTTTAAAAATAGTTTTTTTTATTATCCAATCAGACATTTTGCAGATTAAAAATTTAGTTACTGCATACAATTTTCATAATTGTATCGACAGTCATACATTTATGAGGAAATTTAAGATAAGTTTTTATTTTGAGATTTCAAAATCTATTCTGACTCATTAATTACTATATTGGTAAATGTAATGTTTATTCTGTCACACAACGGTTAGAAATATGATTAATATTCATAAGCCTACATTTAATTTTCATAATCATACCGTTTTTTGGTTGTGCGTACAGTACCAAGAATAGTTGCATCTAAGTTACCTGATCCTTTTGCAACTTGAACTCTCTATATTTTTTTGACATCTTGAATAAACTTATATCTATATCGAAGATATTTTCTTAAAATACTTTTTAAAACTTTTGTTTAAAAAATTCAATTTCGATTTGTTTGAAGAATATTTTCATTATAATGTCCCTTTTGGTTTCTTATTATATTTATATAAATTATATTGTAAGAATATTTTATTATAGTGGTCGAAGCATCAAGTGTTTGATAGTTTTTAGGTAATTTAAAAATATTTCGTTGGCAAAATTTATCTTTCAGCTCGTTGAGGTAATTTCCTCATAGTAGTTCTGTTTGATTATACATCTCTCAATTTCCACTATTATTGCTAGGTCACACACAATTCTTTGAAAATTGTAACTAAATGATGAAGAGGAGATGTAGGCGCGAGTAACATTTGTAACATTTATCCATTAACGGTAACTTAACCCACAACCAGAGATAGGCACCTTAAAAAAAAATCTAGATACATATTAAAATTTTTTATAGAAAAATATACCTTGATACAGATACAAGCATCATTAAAATGGTATAAGATACTTGTATCTTTGGCCAAATAATATTGATTCAAGATACTTTTATGAATAGTTTATTTATTCCTTCTGCGCAATAAGCTATAAAGCACATGAGGAAGTCAAGAAATTCCATACACAAAAAATTGATATCATCCTAACTAAAACACCAGGCAAGCCATTTTCTTTTCTAATCTCCTTTTTCCGAGTCCTGGATCGCCCGTCTATATGAGGCAATTTAATTTGGAGACGACCCGTGAGTATCTGTACCCTATATAATTGGCCATTACAAACCTACTCAACAAAAATATATGGAGGCATATTTCAATAAATTTTACAAAATTCAAAAATATGATTATGACAAATTTATAATATTCTTAATTTGGCAAAAAATATATATCATAAATAGATAGTAATTTCAATATTTAAAATAAATATGACCAGTAACTAGTCATAAGGAAATAAAATATAAAAGGACATGGCAGGAAGTTGGAAATAATGGATGGAAAATAATTTTCTAAAATAAAATTAAATATGTATCAACAATATAGAAAATAAATAATAAAAAAAATTTGAATAAAATCTTATTTAAAATAATACTATTAAAAATTATTTTTATAGACAAATATTTTATAAAATTTAAGTATAATAATATAATTTATATAAAAAAATACAAATTTAAACAATAAATGCTCTGTGTACAAATAAATTGGATTATTTAATTTGGCTCGTCGTCGTCATTATGCTTGATATTCTTTTTATATTAAAACTTGGTATCTCCTATATTTTTTTTTGATAAAAATAAATGTAGAATATATAATGCTATTAAGATAAACGATTAATTGTGCTTAAACGTAATAATCAGAGTTCCGACTATAGTTGGGTAATTACTAAATTTTTAGCCGTTAAATAACAGTTTTTAGCCGAAAACGATCGCTTTGGTCTTGGGGTTTTTCTTAAAAAGATAGCAGCTCAAATTTGGAGAACACTAATATGGTTAACGGTGCAGATATGCACCAGGCTAGATTTTCTATTTAGGATTATTTTTTATTGGCTGATTTTTTTTAGAATATCATATTTGAGTATTAGTCAATATAATTTTAAAAAAATGAGCATTATTCCACTAGAAAAATCTTGACCATTAATGGGTTAACAGATTTCCTCCGACAAGCGCTTGAAAATTGAGGCGAATTAGCCGACATTTAACCATTGCCCAACTATAATTCTGACAAGTAATTCAAGATGTAATAATAAAATAAGAATACCGGATTAAATTTTATTATAAAAAAATACTCTTTAAAAATGTCAAAAAGTGATTATTACAACGTTAATATCAGGAAAACCAGTAAATTATCTCCATTCCTATAATATGCTTGATAAATTACGGACAATCATAATTTCAAAGTATATTTTAGGGAAACGAGTTAAAAAAGAAAAAAAAAACCAACTTCATACAATAAAGATTAAAACTTACGCGTCTAAAAAAAGAAGATAATTGTCGAAAATTGATCAAAGGCATTAAGCTAGGCCTGCCGTGGGCGCATTGAAATGGTAAATTGCAAAATTTAAGCTGCATAATCAATTCGGCGCACTGTAAATTGGTGAGTGGCTCGTTAAATTTTATGGCGTCTTGAGATAACGTTGAGAAAATATTGAATATTATATATTGTCTTTTATAAAAAAATGTTTACTATGACAAGCCTTTGAGCATAAAATTTCGAAAAGTGTTTTGGGAATCCTCCTTATAATACCATTGCTTGATTTGATTTCCTAAATATAGATAGAAAAAAAATAATCAATTTAATTATAAGATGGAAAAAATTTTTATAATTTTTTTGAAAAATTTTAATATTTTATTAATAAAAAAAACTTCACCTGAATAATTTCGATTATCAAATTTTTAATCAATGCCATAAAAGAATTAGGTAAAACAATATTTGCATTATAATCATCATCCATTTTGAGAGCTAATTTTTTATCGCCATTTTTCTTGTTTTTTTTATGACTAGTACTATACTTCTGGCTTTTGTAAACATCGCCCAATAAGAATTGAAAATTTAAAAACAAGGCCTCGGGAAGATTCTTTATTCGAATCCGGTGTCCATCTTTAAAAATAGCGAAATCACCAGTATTGTCAATATATTCATCACACTCAAAATGTATACCTAATCTCCAGAATTGTTCCCTTATGATTTATAAAAATAGAATTTATAGTTGCTTTTATATGTGTTAGCGTCAATCTGTTTTCCGGCAATGTGTTATTTTTAATACTTTAAATCATTTTAGAGCACGTTTTTATTTAAAACGGGAAATGTATTCCTTCATGTTTGGAATACCTATCTTATGAATTGAAGACAATTTTGTAGTTATCCTTTGAATCATTTATAAGAGAAAGAGACATATAAAGTGTAAAAGTTCATGCAAAATTGCCTGAAATTCATAGAGTAGGTATTCCAAACGTGATGAAATAGACCCGGTAAAATCAGATTTTTAAATTTAAAAATGATTTAAAATTTAATAAATAACACGTCGGAAAAAAACACGTTGACGCTAAAAAGTATATAGCATTTTACCTCGTTGAATATCATATTAAAATTCACGAGCACCACTTTAAATATATGTAAAATAAGTCTAAAATGATGCTTTTAAAATTTATACTTATATCCTATAATTAGCTCCGTATCTTCTTGACTCAAGGAAAGTAGAACAGGCACAGATAAAGGAACGATCAGCGAAGCATCGATATCTTTGTTCCTCGGGAAATATTCTTTTTGTAGGTTTTATAAAATGTTTATTATAATGCTTTGCAAAAAAAAACTAAACTTACTTTTTGACAGAGATTCTAATAAAATTCTCTCATGTGCGGCGTGTTGATCCAGGAGATAAATATCGAATTCGTTACTAATCTCGCCGATTGTTGTATCAAGTGAATTATTTACATAAAAACAAATATATTTCTGGTCTAACTGACCAATCACCTTGCAAAGATATAAATTTTAAAAAAAAACAGTCTAAGTGTATATTAAATATGTTATTTATTCTTTCTTTCTTTTTCTTTCTTTCTTTCTTTCTTTCTTTCTTTCTTTCTTTCTTTCTTTCTTTCTTTCTATCTTCTTTTTCTTTCTGTCATTTTTTTCAACCTTAGCTTTGTCGAAGATCGTTTTATCAGTGTTTGTAGGCATATCAATTTTATAAAGATTATTGTGAATGACTGGTACAAGATTCGCAATAAATTTGTTCTAAAAAAATAATAAATGTATTTTTTATTTATCATATTGTTCATATAGAAAAATATTTATTATATATTAATAAACTGAGTTATGGAGTTTAGAGCTTGATTGATAAGGAGTCGAAGTCTTGAATAAAGCTATTTGTTTTTATAAAAATATTTTTTAAGATGGGAATGAAATTCTTTAAATTTTAATTTCCCACCTTAATATTTAAAGCAAGTTCGAGAGAGACACTGTATTAAAATTTATTATTGGTTTATTATAATTCTCAAAAAACACAAATTAACACAAAAAATGAAAGAAGAGTATATAAATAAAATAAAAATGATCAGGTGATGATATTCTTACTTTTTTTAATGCCTTTTATATACTAGATCGCGAAGAAAAATTTTTCAAATAATATAAATAATCCTTTCTATTCGAATCATATAATAATAAACAATAAATAAATTTCTCACTCGTTAAAACAAATGACACACATATTTTCTTACTACTTTAATAGTATATATATTACTACAAAATTTACTTTTAAAAGTTTTAAAATGTTTTTGAGTCCAATTGTTTGATATAACACGCTCAGCTTTGCTTAATAATGTATTTGTTGGTTTAAATAAATTATCAGATTTTTCGAATGAAGAAAAGCTGATAGCTTCTTCTAATATTGTTGTTTTATCAGTTTCTATCATCGAATAATTTGAATCAGAGTCTTTAGAAGTGCTGACAACTTCATTAAGAATATTATTATTGTCAACCCGATGCTTCTCAATCACATTTATGGAATCATTCATAACTTTAGCCAATTTTTTGGAATAATTTAAACGAACACGAATAGAATCTTGAGTATTTCGTTGTTTTGAAGTGATATCACAAAATGATAGCTCATCATTATTATAAGCTTTTTCTATAGCTAAAATCGGGGAAGATATGGGTAAATTTATTTTGATCGGGTTTTGATGAGCGTCCTTTCTACTCGAATCGTGCCCATCTAAACCCGCTTCGAGGTTTATGTATTTTTGAAAATTGGTAGTTATAAATGGAGGCGCTTTTCTTTCATACACTTTTGGCGATAATTTTGGTGTCTTCTTATCTTCATTTTTCCTTTGAGGATAACGGTTAGGATGGAAATGTGAATTCTTAGGCGATCTGTTGAACATAAACTCAGATGCTGTTGGAGTATTCGAAGAATGGCAAGGTACATCATCGATTCTGGGGCAAACTTCTTGTGATCCAGAATGGAGGAATGTATTATGACTGTGTGCGGGATGAGTTGACGTGTTTAAAAACAACGGAGTTATATTATTATCAATGCATATCGGTTTAGCGGTAACATTTTCTTCTAAAGGCACATATTCGTCAAAGTTTTCTCCGCATGTCGAATTATTAACATATTCATATCTATTAGACTCTATCACCTTTCGCGGGGTTCGGTATTTGGACAAATAAGGGAGACTTAACATTGATTTATATTTAATTTTAACGGAGTTACAACATTTATGAGCATTCGTGTCTCTTCTGCGATAATTGTATCCTAAATAAAATTAGTATGTCTTTGTAATTAAATATTGATTTTTTTTTAAAAAAAAAGAAACATACCTAGGTTTTTGTAAGATATATTTTTAGCTTTAAAATTCTTCAGTATTTTATCTTTACTTCGCTGATGGTCAGCACATTTGCCAGCTAAAATAGTATTGTAAACGCTGGTTTTTGTACTACATGAATCCGACATTGATAGCCTAAATAAATCTTTTTCGCGAATAATCTCACTCAGGGAATTATAACCTTTATCACTACAAATAAATGGCTTATTAGACCATTTCTCGTTGTATCTATACTTTGCCCAAAAGTGACTACTCCTGCAATTTATGAGAACAGGCTCGCGCAAAAGTTTATCCGAAATTGCGACTTTATTTTGGATCGTATCCGTTTCAAATTTCTTTCTTTTACACCTTAGAGGTTCCTTGACTCGTAGATGTGATAACTCTAAAATAATATTCTTATCAGGTTTCGGTAATGTTAGCCCAGAACCTAGGGTATTGACATTTAAAGCATAGCACGATCTGGGAATTTCACTTTCTTTCTCGGTCATTTTATATTCCTGTTGATTCGATTTATTGTCATCATTATTTTTAAAGTCGAATGGTAAAAACGAGGGTAACTTATTCACTGTTTTGTTAGGTCGAGTATGATGGTATAACGACAGGATCTCGTTTATCATACTCTGTAGGAATACCGCGAAGCTGGAATGGTTCAAAAGAGTGTTTTCAAATTGAGAGTCCGAATAACTAGTGCGACTCGAGAGATGACCCGAAGAGTAGTTAATGTCTAGTATGAATACGGGGTAAAAATAATGGCCACCATTGTTCACGAAATTAGCGTATAAATTTTTGTACCCATTTGGGTCACCCAACGAGTCGAGTAGACCGTTTATAAAATACTTGTTTATATGAGATCGAATCTGGTTCGTTTCCAAAGCATCGACGTTCGAATATCGATTTTCGTGACTCAATGAACGTGCCTTCCCGTTGAGAATTATAAACTGATGCTGCTTATAGGATAGACCCTTGAGATGAAGGTCGTTAATTTTTAGGTCCTTAAAAAACGATGCTTCGTCCCAACCGATGATAAGGTTTACCGAAATGTTAATGTCAGTTTTTGTTCGTCTCAGCGGGCTTGATCTTTTCTTATCGCATAGTTCAGCGCGTTTTTTGTTATTAGAAGCAAATCGATCGTTCAGGCATGTTAAAATAGTCTTTCCCGGAACAAATTTGTCGATATCGTCGAGCGTAACCTGATATTCGTTGTTATCGTTCAATAAAGTTCGATAATTTACTTCCCGAATCGAATGATTCAATCGAATCGAGGAATACTGCGGAAACAGGGAGTAAAAATTAGATATTAGTATATTACAATGTAGAACTCCCTTTGAGCGTAAACCTAACTGACAGGATGACTCTACATCTGTCGAAACTGATGGCCTGTTAAATCGTTGTTGTTTGGCAAAATTGGTGTCATTCTTGAAGTTAGAAATGACGTATCGAGAATGTAGGAGAGACTCACCTCCGCGGACCTTCTTAGGTGTTAGACCTAGTTCTTTACGCGAAAAAACGGCTACATGAGATGATAATTTTGTTGATTTATTATCGAAAATGCTGATTATAATGGTCAAGGGTTCGGAGTGAGGAATGAGCCCAGTTTTTACGAGGAAGATCAAATCGCTTATATTCAAAAAATATCTTTCCCGCGAAATGGTCATCCATTTTTTGCGCACCGGCAAATTGTAGAATAGATTCTTAATAGTTATTATGGTTCCCGAGGATGATAACGGTTTTGAAGACGTTGTAATATCGAGCGCCCGACCTGTTTATATATATAATGATGCAATGTAAAATAAAAGCAAACAAACACAAAAGATTGTATCCGTGAAAAAAATAAATCTTGTAACTTGTTATTAATAAGCAGCGTCTAGCCGCGTCCAAAACTATCTAGCCCTGGAACGGAGGGTTTTATATAAAATAAATAATATAAATCAAATTTGTAATTCGTTTCATTTTAATTGGTATTCCATTTTTATTGATAAATTTTTGAGTAAATTACTAAAAAAATTTAAAAATAAATATGCAAATCATCAGTCACACTTGTAAGACTTCGAAACTGATATTTAATTTCTTTAAAAATATATATGTTCTTTACATTATCGTTACCTAAAATTTCGATCCCTGCAAATATTAATCTTTGAGCCCGGTTCAAAATTTGTATGGCCAGCTCGAATTATTATATCCATTCAAGCCCCGAGCAGCGAGTTTAGAGTTCTTATTTCAATAATATAAATATAATCCTAAACCCATAGATATTTTAGTAATCATTTTGTTTTTAATAAAAGAAATTCAACTAAGATATTATTTTCTAGTTTATTTTTTTTAAGCCCAAACCCGGACCCGAATTATTTTAAAATGTAAATTTAAGCCTGACATGCTAGGCTCGAGCTCGGCTTCAGACAGGATTTAGGAACGACTTGCAAGGCTCTAAACCCAGACTATGAAAAATACAAAATGGTTAACGCATTGATCTTCGGGTTTGTATTTATACTAGCAAATCAAATATATAATAACATAACTAACTAACTTCTATACTTTTTTCTGTGCGTTAGAAGTGGACTAAAAAAAATTAACAAAAATCAAATCTGTCATTAAATAGACAGCAAGGACTAGAGGAACAGTATTTTCTAATTATTTATTTTTTTAAAAAAATTAAAAACAACACTGTGTAACAAGAAAAATGAGAGAAGAAAATAAAAACAAGTTTTGGTGCAGAATTTGACGCTGAGTTCGAATCCGCTTTCCAAATTTTCCCTACACGTGAAGTTTTAAAAATATTACCGTATAAAGACAACTTTTCAAAATCTCAAAAATGGTAAAATTTAGGTCTTTATTTTAAAAAGTATTGAATAAAAATCCTTGAAAATTGGTGATAGTGTTAAACTTATATTTCTTTATAAATTTACTAATTTTTATAATTTTTTATCGATTGGTTTTTGAGAAAAATGATAAAGAATTTCGTTTTGGGGCCTTAAGTTTTCAATTTAAATTACTATCAAAATTATTAACTTTAGAAGATAAATTTTATATAATTTTGCTTCAAATATGCTCAAGATTATATATTAATTCTAATTATGTTTCAAAAGTACTCTATGCCATGAAAATTCAACTAAAATCTATAAATTTAAAAAGTCGGTACAGATATTTTCGAACTTTTTAATTTATTAAATTTTCTCTGTAGTTAAGGTAATATTTATCTTTTTTAGTTGTATTTAGTAATATTTTATGCTTTTATGATCAATTTATACCAAAATCAGATATCTATACCCACTTTTTTAATTTTGTACTCTTTTTGAATTGAGCATTTTTGAAGCAAAATTCATTTAAAATGCAATAATTGGTAATTTTTTCATATTTTTTATTAATATTTATCTTTTTTAGATGTATTTAAGAATATTTGTTTTTTTAATCAATTTATATCAAAATATATGATTTTCCAACGGAGTACCTTAAACCCGTAGTATGGGCAATAAATAATAATGCCAAATAACGAGTAGCGCGCTTAATTTTTCATAAACATTTAATTTCTTTCAATAATTTTTTTTTGAGAACGAAATCCACAATAAATATATATATTAAATGTAAGCTATATTAAAAAAGATTTTAAAGGTAAATTTAAAAAATATAGGTTGTTAAAAAATTGAGTAAGGATTTTATAAAGAAAAATGTATAATAATAATAAGGAAGGTTTGCTGCAAAAATTAAGATAGTTTTTTAGTTGTAGGGATCATTAAAACCGAAGTTATAAACCTTCAAAAAGTGCTAAAATGACCTTTTTGGCCACTTTAACCTATAATAAATAAAAAATCTGACGTGCTAGAAAAAAAACTGACAGCAGATTTAGAATATGCATAAAAAACTGTCTTAAAATATGTTTATTTTATTTTCTCCCAAAAAATCAAGTCGAAATTTGTCACACAGTGTAATATATCAAAATTGGTAAACATTAAAATAATATTTTTATCTAAGAATAAAAATTATAATATAAATTTAAAAAGACTATAAAATTTTCATGATAAATTATCTCCTGGCAAATATTAATGGATACAATTACTCCGAAAGAAATTAATAGAAAATAAAACATAAAATCACTAAAATTAAAGAAAAACTCACAAGATCTTTATCATTAAAGAAATGCAAAGCAAAAAAACCTATAGGGGGGCAGGGGTTAAGTCTAAAATGTAGACTAAAATTTTTATCATTCAAATTAAATAATTATACATAATATTTTATTTCAAAACAATTGAATAATTTTTATTCATAATCTAGATAATATTCATCAATATTAATACGTCTAACTAAATATCCTCCTTTATCCTGAATCATGGTTAGCGCGAATTCGCGACGATTAATACAAAAATACGAAATTTCTTTATAAAAAGTAAATATATTTTGTATACCTAGCCACGAATTAGCGCCAACTGTAAGTACAGGGTTAAGCCATTCCATAAAAATACGTCTATTCAAAGCGAAAAAAAACATAGAGTAGTAGTAGAGTTGTTAAAGTTCAATTTAGCCAATTTAAAATTAAGATTTTAGCCAAAATAATATTGCGTCCGCCTCGAGATTTCGGTAATGAATGCCCAAAACTTTCTATCATATATGAGCAAAATCTCCAGGTTTGCGTAATCTTTTTTGAAGAAAATATTGGGTAAGCTGTTTTCAAAAATAGAGCTTTTTAACATTAGGTAGGGGATATAACGATTCCAAGTCTTTTTTCATTGCACAGGTTTTGCCAGTTTTTAAAAAATTTTTATAACCCGTCCTAGGTAAATTACCTCACGAATTTTCTCAGAATGAATTAAAGTCATTTAACATAAACTTATACACATAAGTGATAACATAATTACTTAAATTCAGCGAGCAGTCATTTCCATTAAGCTATGAAAAATATTTTGATCTTTATTCATGATTATGCTCCAGATATGATTTAAATAAAAGTGATTATTTTTATTATAAGTTTTTTCTTTATTTTAGTATGCAGAATATCTAAATAACCAATTTGTAGATTTTTGATTTAGTTGCATTTATTTAATTAATTTAAGTAAATATAACCACCTACCCATGAGTAGTTAGATGGAAAGGCCATTATTCCTATATTTCAAAATGAACAAATGTATAAGATTTTAATTTTATATATTATTTATTAAATTTTGGCATTTGAGTATATTTTAAGGCATTAGTACAGTTATAGCTAGTGTTGTTAAAAAGTCGAGTTCACCCGACTCCGACTCAGAGTCTGAATTCGTTAGTCGTGAACTCGAGTCGAGAACATGAGTTTTCAACTTGAGTCGTGAATTTAAGTCAACTAGAGGACGAGTATTTAGAATTAGTATTGTTAGTGTTGTTATTCGACTGAGTCGAGTCGACTTAGTCGAAAACTGAGTCTAAGAGTCGTGAACTCAAGTCTATATACTTGAGTCGACTAGAGGACGAATATTTTTATAAACTTGAGTCGTCGACTAGAGGACGAATATTTCAAATTAATTATTAATAAATAAGATTTTTTCTGTTTTTTACATTTTTTTATTTTAGACTTCCACCTTGAGATTTAAATAGGAATTATATACTTTAGTCAACTAGAGGACGAATAGTTCTATGAACTAGATTCGACTAGAGGACGAATATTTCAAATTAGATATTATTAATTAAGATATTTGTTGTTTATTACTTTTTTTTATTTTAGACTTCCAACTTGAGTTGCAAATAGGAATTATATACTTGAGTCGACAAGAGGACAAATAGTTTTCTATGAACTTGAGTCGACTAGAGGACGAATATTTCAAATTAGTTTTTATTTATTAAGATATTTGTTCTGTTTTTTACATTTATTTACTTTAGACTTCCAACTTGAGTTATGAATACAAAATATATACTTGAGTCGACTAGAGGACGAATAGTTATACTTCTATGAACGTGAGTCGACTAGAGGACGAATATTTCAAATTTTATTAATTAAGATATTTGTGATCTATTTTTTACATTTATATACTTTAGACTTTGAACTTGACCATGAATACGAAATATATAATTGAGTCGACTAGAGGACGAATATTTCATATTAGTTATTATTAATTAATTTATTTATTTGTTCTGTTTTTACACAGGATAATTATAATGACCAATATTGTTTGTTAGCTGTTTTAATTTTCCACCTATTAAAATAAGCTTAAAATTTTAATGTTGCAGATACACATGGTATGTGTACCTGGACCACCTGCTAAAACACAGTTTTTAGGTCGTAAAGCAAATCTACTCACCTAACTGTATATCGTTATGAGTCTCTCCAAAGTGAATGAAAAGTTCTTTAATATTACATAAAATTAGCCTTTTCTGCACTTGATATTTTCCTATTTACATATAAAATTATTTTTGCCTGCATAAGTAGTGTTGTTAATAGGATGGTTGTGTAGAGCCCAGACCCGGGGTTTGGGTCTAAAATATCGGCAAAACCAGCTCTGAGCACGAACCCCGAGCACAGACCCGGCGTTCAGACCCAAGGTCCAGATCCGGATAGATGGCACAAAGGTTTAGACATCTATTATCGAAAACTCGATGCTTAGACAATTGTTTTCTGGTTAAAATATTGATTTAGCCGTTTTTAAAAATCGGCTCAAAAAGAGCCGTTTAACAACACTAATGGAAATCCTGTTCACATTATTTAGTAAATATATATTTTATTATATCATTGAAAACATAGTCCCTTTTTTGCTTAAAAATACAGGTAAAGCATTATAGGTAAACCGAATGTTAAAGACTCAATTTGGCGCCAATTTTTATTATTTTTTGATAGCCCTTTAGAGAATATTTTTACTTACAATATGATATATAATTAGTTTTGAGATAAAGATTTTACAGATTTGAGCCCCTATATCTTAAGAACCAGGTGTTATAGCGAGCTAAAATAAACGGCTTTCTCATTTATTTACCCTTCTAAATAATTCCAGAAAATAATGAAATAAAGATGTGGATAAAATTTAATTTTAACTATTTTATATAATTATTTTTACTTTTTGCAAAGTCATGTCTGATACATTTTTTATATATTTTATAAACAGACAAAGTTAGATCATGTTTTTTTTCAAATAATATTTTATTTTTTGTTTATAAATTTTTTTATGTACATGATGAGAATTTATTTTTTAGGTATAGAAATTAAAATATAAATCATTTTTGATTGTTGCTATTGTATTATTTTTTTATAATATTTTTTATTTAAAAAAAACTTTTCTATAATTCAAAGATTCAAACATTAATAAATCTAAGAAGTAATTATGGTCTGATCAACAAATTCTTGAATAATATAAGAGATATATAAAATAGTGATGTTTTGGACGGCCTGATTAAGATTTTAGCCAAATTAATATTATGCAAGATTGGAGATTTGGCAAATAGAGGTAAAAACCTTTCTGCCATATATGTGTAAAATCTACAGGCTTACAAAATATAATTATGGTTATAATCTTAATTGGGCCGTTCAACAATGCTAATATAAAATAGCTAAAAATTTATTATTAATACTTTCTAATTTTCGTGAAGAGCTTAAATTCGAGCATAAATTTATTTGATCAAAATTATTCCTCAATAATTTAAAAGAGATATAGAACTTAGCTAAAAAGTTATCTAATATTTTTTAATTTTCAAGAAAAATACGAATCAAATCAAATATTTACATAATTCGTGTTTTCGAATCGAATAATTATATTATTCGTATTAGTACGAATTAAATAATTCCTTATTCGTGTCCGTTCGAATAATGAAAACATTGGATTTGATTCATCGAATATTCGATGCCAAAAATTAAATTCTTCAAAAATATATTCAAAAAGGATATTAAAATTTATTAAGTGATTTATAGATGTTGAAAAAAAAAGTAAAAACTTTTCAAGGAACTTTTAAATACTTAAGAATCATGTCAAATATTTCTGGGTTTGAATATTTCTGAATAATTTCTAATATTTATAAATTATTTCAAATAATAAGAATAATTCGATCGAATAATAAATAGATAAAAAAAAATATTCCACAGATAATAAATATATTTTCTTTATTCGATTCGAATCAAATAATCTTTTTATTCATAAAATACGAATCTTATGAAATAAAATCGAATAGTGAATAATTCGTTTTAGGTATAATTTTATTTTTTGTTAAATTTTACTCAATTTTCTACAAAAGAAAATGATGATATTAAAGTTCGAATCCAATATACTAATAGAGAATTTTATTTAAAAAAAATAGTTTCTCGTTTTAGAATCATAAAGATTTCAAAACCCCAGTATTTTCGTAATTTTTAAAGGAATTAGAACTATCCGGGATCATCGCGGGTTTTAAAGGGATCCCTTTATACAAAGAATTATTTTAAAGAAAATATAATCAAATATCTTCATTTGAACATTATGATATTTTTTTTTGTGAAACCTTAGATAAAAGCTGTTAAAAAGCCTATAATCTTATATTAAATAGATTTTTACCACATATCTTCAAATTATTAATTACACAATATTTATTTATTTTGTAAACATAAAATAACTTTTTAACATAATACAATAAATAAGATACAATATATATAAATAAAATATTTTATATTATATCTCTAACATCCCAATTATTAAGGCACATACAATATTTAACGGTTGTCCCCGACATCCTATTTCGTTTCTTCGTCAAAAAATCAACGGCCTTGCTAAAGACTCTTTCACTAGGAACGCTTGTTGTTTGTTGTGTGAAGAAATCTTTAGCTATGAGCGACAACGTTGGGTAAAAATCACTATTTTTGGCCCACCAATCAAGTATATTGGTTGAAGCTGGTGCAACCGGTTCTTTGATGTAATCTATAACTATAAATTCATCTCTACTGAGATCTGGATATTCATAAGCATCCATAAAAATTATAAATTAATATACCAAACATTTATAATTACTTTCTCATTTAGTTATGCATGCAAACCGAATAGGGTTGTGTTTCCATATCATCTTTAGAGAAGTCATAAACATTCGCTTTTTGCGATGGCCAATCATAGCTTTTATATAATGATTTAAATTTTTCATTATAATCCTCCTTTGCTATAAATTTAGGCATATATTTTATTTTTGGAATCTAATAGTGTAGATACAAAATTGCTAAATGAACCAGCAAATTTTTATATGTTGCACATTTTATCAACATTTTACTAGCCGCATTTTTAAGATCGCTATCGGGATGATTTTTCGAAGTTTCGTCTAAAATCTGCTCTATCTTTGTCATAAATAAAACTGAGGTTCCAATAGTAGAAGTATCTGACGATATTTCAAGTGTTATTTTATAAAAAGGTTTTAAAAAATTTTCAATTTCGTTTAAAGATCTCGCCTCACTATCATTTATATCGAAAGGCGCCATATATTTTTTCCAAAGGTCTTTAATTGTATCTAAATTCTATATAAAATATATTATGAAATGTTATATCTCTAAAATTTAAAATTGTAAAACTATTATCTTTAAATATTATTGAATAAAATAATTATATTATGGTTTAAAAGGTAGGGAAGACTGAGATTTGTAAAAAAATGGTTCGACTAGACCTAGTTCCCTTTATATATAGTCAAAATTTTGTAAAATTAATTACCATTTGTCGTATTTGTAAATACGTACATTTTATATTTTTTTGTTTACGCGAAATGTCAATCAACCGATTAAAATAAGGTTGATTGGATAGAAAAATTAGATGTAATATATTATATGTGGATTTTTTTTTTTTATGAAATTAATTTCTTTTTATATTAAAATGACGAATTTATTTTATTTTGATTTAATTTAATTATTAATAAAGAGATCATTGGTGAGTTATATTTTTGTCTGCTTTGTGATTTTTGTAGTTTCGAGAGTTTGTTTGAGTTGTTTCTGTTTTTCTCTTAGTTTGTGTTTAGGATTTTTTTTTTAGTGTGTAAGTTTAGATTTCGAATAAAGTCTTAATTTTTTTTAGTGGTGCCTTGTGACGCTGATAGTTTCTTAGGAGTTATTCGGTTTAGAAGGTAAAACAAAAAATTTTTAATTATATAATTTTCTTAATTTTTTTTGACTGCGCCTTTGTACTAACCATCATACGATTTTGCTAGTGAAGTTTAATTTAAGGTGCTATTTTAATATTTTCTACAAATATTTTATTTTCTACAAATATTTAAAGTGTTAGTAATTGATTATTAATATTGATTAAAAGATTTATGAGCAAATGGTTTATTTTTTTAGGCATAGTGGGGCTGGGGAGCATAGTTTTGGGGATAAGGTTCTCTTTTATAAGGATTTGGGCTATAAAGTTGTGTATAAGAACTTTAATGAATTGGATTTAGGTAAACAGTTGATTACTGTGGGAATATTGGTAATGAGGTATTTATTGATTATTATATTGAAATTGTTGGTAAAAAGGGGTACTGCGGTACTTGCAGGCATGTATTGCAATTGGAAGGACACTTCGGTGTCAGATGTTTATAAAAAGGAAATGGCAGAAATGTATGGTAATTTTAAAAAGGACACTGCGGTGTTGGCTGATTTTGTTAAAAAGGCAGACTTGGAAAGTAATCTAAAAGATGTTTTAGAGGAAATCAAGGCTGGAAATGTTGGGGAGAGGTCAGATAGGATCCTCTTGGAAATAAAAGAAATGAAAGTAGCAATCAATGCGTTGATAAAGGAAAGCAAAGGTCCAGTTAAGAGCCAGGTGAGTGATAGAAATATGGATAAGAAATTTAATGATTACGAGGGAAATAAAGGATTGTCGGAAAATAAAAGATTTGTGGAAATGATCATTTGCCATCGTTGCGGATGGCGAGGACATAAAAGGGATACCTGCGTAGTCCCAGAGCAAAGGTTTAAAGATGGATTTCCGTTAAAGAGACCTGAAATAGGAAATGCTAATGTAAAAATGGTTAGTTTAAATGGGGCCAGATTATGTTTTAAATGTAAAAGGCCGGGACATGTAGCTGTGGACTGCATGGAAGTATCACGAAATTCGTGTTGACTATATGATTGCAGAGTGAATCATATAGGAGTCGGGGCTCCGAGAGTTCGGAAAAATTTGTATAATAAAACATTTAATATTATTAGTCGAAATGAGGGAAATGATAGAATTAAAATAAGAAATCATTCTCGTAATTTCTCTGAGAGGGAGGTTAGTCGATTTAGGTGGGAACAATATCCGAGGAATATTGTCCGTTATTCTCTTAGAAGGGATGTTAAGAATTTTATTTGGGAAAGATGTCCCACAAATCTTGTTAAAAGAAATGTAATTGTCAGTAATAAAAATTTAAATTCCGAGTTGAATTTAAGGGGCAAAGAGAATGCCAATGAAATTATTATTTTAGATAAAATAAACGCTGATTCTCCGATTAAAACATATGATATTTTAATGACGGAAAAATTAGATGGACCATGTTTGTGTCCGAGGGTTAGTTTGAGGATTGATCATAGGAATATAGAAATGCTATTTGAAACCGGGGCTAGTATTTCTCTAATGTCGCAGGAGAATTTTTATAAGTATTGGCCTGGGGGTAAACTGGAAAAAGAGACTATGTGTGTCAGGCAGTTTGATGGATCGGAAGTCGCTGTGTTGGGAAAGGCCAAATTGGGGGTTAATCTTAATGATACTATATTTTTCCTTGATTTATGGGTAGTTAAGGAAAATGTTGAGACTGTTATGGGGTGGGATTGGATTACCAAGCTTGGTCCTCCTAATAATTATTGGAATATTTTTAATACTAGTGATAATGTAATAGTGGATGTTGGAGAGAGTGAAAATTTGGATAATACCGATAATAAAATTTGTGAAATTTCGGAGGAGATGATGGAGAAATCGAGCAAGTTGGATTTTAATGATGAGGGAAATGAGAAGCAAATTGTGGCCGGGGGAAAAGAGAATTGGAATAAGGTTAATCAAGCTATTCCTATTCTAGTGAGGCAGTATGGCATTATTTTTGATGAAAAATTAAGTTGTTTAAATGATTATAAAGTTGATGTTCAACTTAGGGAGGGTTTTTCACCGATCTTTTTGACTTGTCGGCGAGTTCCTTTCGAATGGAGGAAGGAGATCGATGAGGAATTAGATAGATGGGTGAAGGACGGCATTATTATTCCTGTGGGATATAGTGATTGGGCAACTCCGTTAGTACCTGTTAAAAAGGCAAATGGTAAATTGAGACTTTGTGCGGATTTCAGGGTCACGGTAAATCGATGGGTGGTGGAGGTTAAATATCCATTGCCTAGGATTGAAGAGATTTTGGCTCAGTTGAAGGGTGCGAAATATTTTTCCAATGTGGATTTTTCGTCGGCGTATTTGCAGTTACCTTTGAGAAAGGAAATCCGTAAATTATTGACGATAACGACTCCAAAGGGGTTGTTTGCGTTTTGTAGATTACCATTTGGGTTGAGCGTATCTGCTCCCATTTTTCAACGGACCATGGCGTCAGTTTTTCAAGGATTGGAAGGAGTATTTTACTATATGGATGATGTGTTAATCACTGGAGTGACGCCGGAGCAGCATAATCAACGTTTGGAGGAAGTGTTTAGGAGAATTCGTGATAAAGGCTTGAGAGCTAGTAAGGAGAAAAGTGTTCTGGGGGTAATGGAGGTTGAATATTTGGGTCATCGGATTAATGGAATTGAAGTGAAACCTTTGGATAAAAATTTGAAGAATATATCGAACATGAAACGGCCTGACACTAAGGCTGAGTTGCAGTCTTTTTTGGGTATGGTCAATTATTACCATAGGTTCGTGGAAGATTTTGCAAAGGTGGCGGCGCCGTTATATGATTTATTGAAAAAAGGAATTCATTATGAGTGGAAGGATGTACAGCAGATTGCTTTTGAAATTTTAAAGGAAAAAATTGGAAAAGAGTCAGTTTTGGTGTGTTTTGATAATAACTTGGAAATTGTTTTGGCGGTAGATGCCTCAAATAAAGGAGTTGGTGGTGCGTTATTACAGGTAATAGAGGGCTTGGAGAGACCCGTATTGTTTTTCTCGCGTGTTTTTCGTGAGATGGAAACCAGGTATTCTGTGATTGAACAGGAGGCCCTGGCTGTGATTTTCGGGTTGACAAAATGTCGTGAATATTTGATTGGCAAAAAATTTGTAATTTTTACTGATCACAAGCCGTTAATTCACTTATTTCGGAAAAACAATCGGGAGTTAATGATGTCTCCCCGGTTACAACGTTGGTTGTTGTTGGTGGGCAGCTTTAATGTGGAGATCCGATATCGTTGCGGTAAAGAGAATTGTTTGCCTGATAGTTTGTCCCGATTAGGATTAAGTGAAGAAAATGATGAAGGGAACAAGGATAAGGTTCGAAACAGTGAAAAAGCCCTGGTTTGTTCGCTTTCGCATATGCTCAAAGGGGGTCCTACCAATTGGGAGGATCTTAAGTTGAGTACATTGAGTGATAGAGAAATGACTAGGATAAAGTTATGTGTAATGGGGAAAAAGACTTGGGAGGAGGATTGTAAAGTTTTTAAAAAGGTGAAGGAGGAATTGTCTGTGATAGATGATTGTTTAATGAGGGGTAATCGTGCTGTAATTCCGTTCAAATTAAGGAATAAAATTTTAAATTTGTTACATGCTGGACATCAAGGTCAAGGGAAGATGAAATCGTGGGCCCGTGAATATGTTTGGTGGCCGGGTATGGGAAAAGATATTGAAAATATCACAAGGACATGTGAACCGTGTAATTCGTGTGCGGCGATGCCCCGAAAGGAGGTGGGTCAGATATGGCCTAGGTCGAGAAAACCGTGGGAACGCTTACATGTTGATTTTTTCGATTTAGACAAAAGGTCGTATTTTTTAGTAGTGGATTCGTATTCGAAATGGATAGAGTACGAGGAGGTACATGGATATACCACGAAAATTGTTGTAAGGAAATTGAGGGCATTAATGGCCAGGTTTGGATTGCCGGATACCATTGTATCTGATGGAGGACCTACCTTTGTTAGCGAAAATTTCAAGCAGTTCTGTAAAGAGTCTAGGATTCGACACATTTTGACCCCGCCCTATCATCCCAGCTCAAATGGTCAAGCTGAGAGGATGGTAGCAATTGTTAAGAATTGGATAAGAAAGGCCGGCAATCAGGGGAATGGGGTGTATTTGGCCCAGTTTTATTACCTCAATTCTAGGAATAAGGAGGGAGTGACACCTGCTGAATTGTTTTTGGGTCGGAGGACTAGGGTTCCCCTAGATTTTCTAAGGGCCGAGAGTCACGAGAAGGGAGTTTTGGAGGACCGAAAGATTAGGTTTGAAGTTGGAGAAAAAGTATGGACTCGTTTGTTTGACGGGAAGGGCAAGAAATGGGCCAGGGGCATTGTTGGGGTAAACAGAGGTTCAAAGTTGAATTTGATTCAATTAGAAATGGGCGGCACAGTGATGCGCCACAATGATCATATAAGACCGCGGAAGTAAATCTGAGGTACCTCATATGATAATATAAATATGAAAATATATGTATAAATAAAATGAAGGTGCATCCCGAAGGATTAGACTCGTTTCCGAGCAAATATATAATGTGTAAATGAAGGTTTGGGTAACATATGTATGTGGGAATGGGAAGTTAAAGGATCAAATAGGAGAGGGGCTCATCTTAAAGTGGTAAATATATATATTTATGCAAAGCATGAAGGAGTAAAATGTACATGAACGGTCGGTAACCTTTTTTGTTTAAGTTTATGTATTATTATATGATGGTATTAGAATTTATTGATAGATGTTTATGTAAAAAAGTGAAATTGAATAAGGAGGTTATCTCGGTAATATTACGAGAAATTGAAGTATGTATATGTAATGTTAGTTTAATGTTCCGGCTGTCGGTAATTAACAAGGGAAAAAGATTGAAATTGTGGTAATATATGTATTGTAAATGAATAAAAGTGTAAAAAAATAAAAGGAATGGAAAAGTTGTAATTCATTTTGTGAATACATTTTTGTTCATAGCCTTATAGGATTTTTGTTCATAGCCTTATAGGATAAATCACGGTTGTTGAACATTGGTATTGGTACTGGGAAAATATTTTTTTTTAAATAAAAAAAGATATAATTAATTAAAAAGTTTTTGTTTGAGTTTTTTTTTTCCTTTCCCCCCCTTATCTCTTGTTTATAATTTAATGGTCTGTGTATGTGTGGAATACCGTAAAAGGAAATAGGAAAAGTTTAAAACGTGTTTGTGTTTTGGAACGCAATCATGGATTGATTTTGTTTTTGTGTATGAAGTGAATTTTTTTTTTAAGGAAAATTAAATTATAAAAGTGTTAGTTAATTTAAATTTTTTTTTGTAAAAGATTTTTTTTTTAAATTATAAAATTATTTTTTTTTTCAATTAAATTCCCCGAAATATTAAATTATACTTCTTTTATTAAATTGAAGTTTTTGTTGTTATAAAGTCAATTTTTTTTTACAAGAAATTATTACTACCATTTTCTGTAAACTAAAATAAAGAAAAGGTCAACGCATATCCTGGAACCAGTAAATTATATTTTTTTTTATTAAATTGAAGTTTTTGTTGTTATAAAGTTTTTTTTTCAAAAAAATTAAGTCATTACTACTAATTTCTGGAAACCAAAATAAAGAAAGGGTCCACGTATAGCCTTGAACCAGATATCCACAAATATTTTATCACCTTCGAGAAATGGAAACAATCTCACGACTTGTGGACCTTGGAGATTTCTATCTCCAGGTCACATTAATCAAGATGCACGATGGTATGACCCTGGGAGATGGACGCCGGAAGGAAAATCAACCACCGACGTATGGGATTAGACGGAAAAAATGTTATAATTGTCAGGGAGAGGGTCATCTTAGACATCAATGCACGCAACTACCCAGGGATCGTGTACCTATGGGGGTGTTATCGGAGAATCCGCGGGTAAAACCATATGAGGAAAAAAAAAGATATATAACGAGATGAATGTGGAGCAGCCGACAACTTCTGTTCTTATGGGACCGGCCATACCTGCTGATAGGCGTCCTCCGAAAAGACCAAGTTATAATGATGGAGTGCCACAATTAGGGGAATCTCGCGGACATCGAGAGGTAGATATGTTGCAGAGAGCTATGGCTACTATAGCTACTGAGGTTCTACCGACGACTAGTGCAGGGGATTTTTGGAGCAGTCCCATGTCGGCTTAGGGTGAGGAATATTCATTTAACATGAAGGTGAGCATGAACATTTTTTGTATACATGTAAAAAAAAAATTTTTTTTTGTTTATCGACATGCCCTGATCCCATAAAGGAGTGGCATGTCGTATTTGTAAATACGTACATGTTTACGCGAAATGCCAATCAACCGATTAAAATAAGGTTGATTGGATAGAAAAATTAGATGTAATATATTATATGTGGATTTTTTTTTTTATGAAATTAATTTCTTTTTATATTAAAATGACGAATTTATTTTATTTTGATTTAATTTAATTATTAATAAAGAGATCATTGGTGAGTTATATTTTTGTCTGCTTTGTGATTTTTGTAGTTTCGAGAGTTTGTTTGAGTTGTTTCTGTTTTTTCTCTTAGTTTGTGTTTAGGATTTTTTTTTAGTGTGTAAGTTTAGATTTCGAATAAAGTCTTAATTTTTTTTACCATTGACCATATATCTTTTAGTAGAATATAAAAGACATTATAAAAAAATTATCTTATAATTTACTTTGTTCACTGTTGATAGCATTATATATTTTGAGTTCCATCTGGTTATCACATCCAACGGAATCCTCGTTCCACCAGATAGCTGCATGTATTTTTGTAAAAGTTTGAGTGAAGAATGTAGCTTCTTTACAACGTCAGTTATTTTAATTAGCTTTTTATCTAGGTATGAAAATCCCTCTTTAACTATCAAATTTATAACATGTGCTAAACATCGGTGGCTGTATCCGCCTGTTTTATATTTTTCCTGATAAATTGTATTCATTTTTTCAACAGCTTTTATTACGTTTAGTGCATTATCATGCGTGATTGAGATAATTTTGTCCTGAATCTCAAAATCATCCAGAGATTCTAATAAACATTGTGATATATCCTCACCACTATGAGGATATGGTAACTCAATTAAATCTAAAAGGAAACTTTCCATTTTTTAATAATATAATGGCATGTTATTGCGCAAAACGATGACGAATTAATTGAGGTCCACATATCAGTGGTGATGGCTATCTTGCTATCAATATTTTTTAACTTAGTGATAAGATTTAATTTGGAACTTTTATATAGCTTTTCAATATATTTACAGGCCGTTTGACGAGTCCAAATTTTTTCATTTTTAAATATATAAGATAATATTCCACTGAAAGAATCACTATTCAGTGAATTGAAAGATATATTATTCTTTATTATATATTATCGAAATTTTAGAAAAATTCTGACGGCCTAAGCCCTAGACCCGACCATTTACTGTTATTTAATATTATAGTCTTAAGAGGTTTCATTTATATTATATTTGATTTTTTAATATCAAATTTTTATTTTTTAACCCTTCCTACTCCGGACCTAATCCAACACATTAAGAGACCAAGAGTGAATACTAATATTTTAGTAGAAAAATATTTTAATGTTGATAAAAATATTCCTGACCCCTCAAAACCTAAACCTGCCCCCTTTAAGTGATTATTATTATTATAATAAAAAGATATTCTGATTTCCTTTTATTTGATACCCATATCAAAAAAACTTATTTTTTACCCCTCCCCCCCCCTTCATCCACCCCCCAGACCAAGTCATACCCATCAAGACCAAGAATGAATGCTTTCAGTCAAAAGAAATTTAAATTAGCTTCTATTTGATACCCATATCGATTTTTATATTTATAAAAATATTCCTGACCCCCAGACATAGACCCACCCGCTTAAAGTGATTATCATTAATACAATAAAAAAAATATTTTAATTACCTTTTATTTGATACCCATATCAAAAAAACTTATTTTTATCCCCCCCCTTCACCCACCCCCCCAGACCAAGTCATATCCATCAAGACCAAGAATAATACCCATATCAAAAAAACTTATTTTTACCCCCCCCCCTTCACCCACCCCCCAGACCAAGTCATACCCATCAAGACCAAGAATAAATGCTCAGAGTCAAAAGATCTTTAGATTAGCTTTTATTTGATCCATATCAAAAAAACTTATTTTTTTACCCCCCCCTCTTCACCCCCCCCCCAGACCAATTCATACCCATCAAGACCAAGAATAAATGCTTAGAGTCAAAAGATATTTAGATTAGCTTTTATTTCATACCCATATCAAAAAAACTTATTTTTTTACCCCCCCCCAGACCAATTCATACCCATCAAGACCAAGAATAAATGCTTAGAGTCAAAAGATATTTAGATTAGCTTTTATTTGATACCCATATCAAAAAAACTTATTTTTTTACCCCCCCCCCTCCCAGACCAATTCATACCCATCAAGACCAAGAATGAATGCTTAGAGTCAAAAGATATTTAAATCAGCTTTTATTTCATACCCATATCAAAAAAACTTATTTTTTACCCCCCCCCCCTTCACCCACCCCCCAGACCAAGTCATACTCATCAAGACCAAGAATGAATGCTTAGAGTCAAAAGATATTTATACATCTTCACAACAAATTTAAAATCTTTGTGCTCAAGGGTTAAAAAGTATTATCGTTGTTCGGTCTCCCCTAATTTTTTTCCCACTTGTGGTGCGACTGAGGGTTAAAAACTATTATGTTTTAATTTTATAAAGAAAAGTAAAAATTCATTTATTTTAACAGCGAATTTAAAAAATCATGTAAAAAGGGATCATATTGATATGATACGGATTGAGAAGACAGAAATGCCAAAAAATCTAGTAGGCATAAGGAAACTCTTACCCGAGGAGATCATATATTTAAATAAATTAATTCTTAGATATATAATAAAGAATAATATATCTTTCAATTCACTGAATAGTGATTCTTTCAGAGGAATATTATCTTATATATTTAAAAATGAAAAAATTTGGCCTCGTCAAACGGCCTGTAAATATATTGAAAACTATATTAAAGTTCCAAATTAAATCTTATCACTAAGTTAAAAAATATTGATAGCAAGATAGCCATCACCACTGATATGTGGACCTCAATTAATTCGTCATCGTTTTGCGCAATAACATGCCATTATATTATTAAAAAATGGAAAGTTTCCTTTTAGATTTAATTGAGTTACCATATCCTCATAGTGGTGAGGATATATCACAATGTTTATTAGAATCTCTGGATGATTTTGAGATTCAGGACAAAATTATCTCAATCACGCATGATAATGCACTAAACGTAATAAAAGCTGTTGAAAAAATGAATACAATTTATCAGGAAAAATATAAAACAGGCGGATACAGCCACCGATGTTTAGCACATGTTATAAATTTGATAGTTAAAGAGGGATTTTCATACCTAGATAAAAAGCTAATTAAAATAACTGACGTTGTAAAGAAGCTACATTCTTCACTCAAACTTTTACAAAAATACATGCAGCTATCTGGTGGAACGAGGATTCCGTTGGATGTGATAACCAGATGGAACTCAAAATATATAATGCTATCAACAGTGAACAAAGTAAATTATAAGATAATTTTTTTATAATGTCTTTTATATTCTACTAAAAGATATATGGTCAATGGTAATTAATTTTACAAAATTTTGACTATATATAAAGGGAACTAGGTCTAGTCAAACCATTTTTTTACAAATCCCAGTCTTCCCTACCTTTTAAACCATAATATAATTATTTTATTCAATAATATTTAAAGATAATAGTTTTACAATTTTAAATTTTAGAGATATAACATTTCATAATATATTTTATATAGAATTTAGATACAATTAAAGACCTTTGGAAAAAATATATGGCGCCTTTCGATATAAATGATAGTGAGGCGAGATCTTTAAACGAAATTGAAAATTTTTTAAAACCTTTTTATAAAATAACACTTGAAATATCGTCAGATACTTCTACTATTGGAACCTCAGTTTTATTTATGACAAAGATAGAGCAGATTTTAGACGAAACTTCGAAAAATCATCCCGATAGCGATCTTAAAAATGCGGCTAGTAAAATGTTGATAAAATGTGCAACATATAAAAATTTGCTGGTTCATTTAGCAATTTTGTATCTACACTATTAGATTCCAAAAATAAAATATATGCCTAAATTTATAGCAAAGGAGGATTATAATGAAAAATTTAAATCATTATATAAAAGCTATGATTGGCCATCGCAAAAAGCGAATGTTTATGACTTCTCTAAAGATGATATGGAAACACAACCCTATTCGGTTTGCATGCATAACTAAATGAGAAAGTAATTATAAATGTTTGGTATATTAATTTATAATTTTTATGGATGCTTATGAATATCCAGATCTCAGTAGAGATGAATTTATAGTTATAGATTACATCAAAGAACCGGTTGCACCAGCTTCAACCAATATACTTGATTGGTGGGCCAAAAATAGTGATTTTTACCCAACGTTGTCGCTCATAGCTAAAGATTTCTTCACACAACAAACAACAAGCGTTCCTAGTGAAAGAGTCTTTAGCAAGGCCGTTGATTTTTTGACGAAGAAACGAAATAGGATGTCGGGGACAACCGTTAAATATTGTATGTGCCTTAATAATTGGGATGTTAGAGATATAATATAAAATATTTTATTTATATATATTGTATCTTATTTATTGTATTATGTTAAAAAGTTATTTTATGTTTACAAAATAAATAAATATTGTGTAATTAATAATTTGAAGATATGTGGTAAAAATCTATTTAATATAAGATTATAGGCTTTTTAACAGCTTTTATCTAAGGTTTCACAAAAAAAAATATCATAATGTTCAAATGAAGATATTTGATTATATTTTCTTTAAAATAATTCTTTGTATAAAGGGATCCCTTTAAAACCCGCGATGATCCCGGATAGTTCTAATTCCTTTAAAAATTACGAAAATACTGGGGTTTTGAAATCTTTATGATTCTAAAACGAGAAACTATTTTTTTTAAATAAAATTCTCTATTAGTATATTGGATTCGAACTTTAATATCATCATTTTCTTTTGTAGAAAATTGAGTAAAATTTAACAAAAAATAAAATTATACCTAAAACGAATTATTCACTATTCGATTTTATTTCATAAGATTCGTATTTTATGAATAAAAAGATTATTTGATTCGAATCGAATAAAGAAAATATATTTATTATCTGTGGAATATTTTTTTTTATCTATTTATTATTCGATCGAATTATTCTTATTATTTGAAATAATTTATAAATATTAGAAATTATTCAGAAATATTCAAACCCAGAAATATTTGACATGATTCTTAAGTATTTAAAAGTTCCTTGAAAAGTTTTTACTTTTTTTTTCAACATCTATAAATCACTTAATAAATTTTAATATCCTTTTTGAATATATTTTTGAAGAATTTAATTTTTGGCATCGAATATTCGATGAATCAAATCCAATGTTTTCATTATTCGAACGGACACGAATAAGGAATTATTTAATTCGTACTAATACGAATAATATAATTATTCGATTCGAAAACACGAATTATGTAAATATTTGATTTGATTCGTATTTTTCTTGAAAATTAAAAAATATTAGATAACTTTTTAGCTAAGTTCTATATCTCTTTTAAATTATTGAGGAATAATTTTGATCAAATAAATTTATGCTCGAATTTAAGCTCTTCACGAAAATTAGAAAGTATTAATAATAAATTTTTAGCTATTTTATATTAGCATTGTTGAACGGCCCAATTAAGATTATAACCATAATTATATTTTGTAAGCCTGTAGATTTTACACATATATGGCAGAAAGGTTTTTACCTCTATTTGCCAAATCTCCAATCTTGCATAATATTAATTTGGCTAAAATCTTAATCAGGCCGTCCAAAACATCACTATTTTATATATCTCTTATATTATTCAAGAATTTGTTGATCAGACCATAATTACTTCTTAGATTTATTAATGTTTGAATCTTTGAATTATAGAAAAGTTTTTTTTAAATAAAAAATATTATAAAAAAATAATACAATAGCAACAATCAAAAATGATTTATATTTTAATTTCTATACCTAAAAAATAAATTCTCATCATGTACATAAAAAAATTTATAAACAAAAAATAAAATATTATTTGAAAAAAAACATGATCTAACTTTGTCTGTTTATAAAATATATAAAAAATGTATCAGACATGACTTTGCAAAAAGTAAAAATAATTATATAAAATAGTTAAAATTAAATTTTATCCACATCTTTATTTCATTATTTTCTGGAATTATTTAGAAGGGTAAATAAATGAGAAAGCCGTTTATTTTAGCTCGCTATAACACCTGGTTCTTAAGATATAGGGGCTCAAATCTGTAAAATTTTTAAAATAATTATATATCATATTGTAAGTAAAAATATTCTCTAAAGGGCTATCAAAAAATAATAAAAATTGGCGCCAAATTGAGTCTTTAACATTCGGTTTACCTATAATGCTTTACCTGTATTTTTAAGCAAAAAAGGGACTATGTTTTCAATGATATAATAAAATATATATTTACTAAATAATGTGAACAGGATTTCCATTAGTGTTGTTAAACGGCTCTTTTTGAGCCGATTTTTAAAAACGGCTAAATCAATATTTTAACCAGAAAACAATTGTCTAAGCATCGAGTTTTCGATAATAGATGTCTAAACCTTTGTGCCATCTATCCGGATCTGGACCTTGGGTCTGAACGCCGGGTCTGTGCTCGGGGTTCGTGCTCAGAGCTGGTTTTGCCGATATTTTAGACCCAAACCCCGGGTCTGGGCTCTACACAACCATCCTATTAACAACACTACTTATGCAGGCAAAAATAATTTTATATGTAAATAGGAAAATATCAAGTGCAGAAAAGGCTAATTTTATGTAATATTAAAGAACTTTTCATTCACTTTGGAGAGACTCATAACGATATACAGTTAGGTCTGAGTAGATTTGCTTTCTTACGACCTAAAAACTGTGTTTTAGCAGGTGGTCCAGGTACACATACCATGTGTATCTGCACATTACATTAAAATTTTAAGCTTATTTTAATAGGTGGAAAATTAAAACAGCTAACAAACAATATTGGTCATTATAATTATCCTGTGTAAAAACAGAACAAATAAATAAATTAATTAATAATAACTAATATGAAATATTCGTCCTCTAGTCGACTCAATTATATATTTCGTATTCATGGTCAAGTTCAAAGTCTAAAGTATATAAATGTAAAAAATAGATCACAAATATCTTAATTAATAAAATTTGAAATATTCGTCCTCTAGTCGACTCACGTTCATAGAAGTATAACTATTCGTCCTCTAGTCGACTCAAGTATATATTTTGTATTCATAACTCAAGTTGGAAGTCTAAAGTAAATAAATGTAAAAAACAGAACAAATATCTTAATAAATAAAAACTAATTTGAAATATTCGTCCTCTAGTCGACTCAAGTTCATAGAAAACTATTTGTCCTCTTGTCGACTCAAGTATATAATTCCTATTTGCAACTCAAGTTGGAAGTCTAAAATAAAAAAAAGTAATAAACAACAAATATCTTAATTAATAATATCTAATTTGAAATATTCGTCCTCTAGTCGAATCTAGTTCATAGAACTATTCGTCCTCTAGTTGACTAAAGTATATAATTCCTATTTAAATCTCAAGGTGGAAGTCTAAAATAAAAAAATGTAAAAAACAGAAAAAATCTTAATTATTAATAATTTATTTGAAATATTTGTCCTCTAATCGACGACTCAAGTTTATAAAAATATTCGTCCTCTAGTCGACTCAAGTATATAGACTTGAGTTCGCGACTCGAGTTTATAACTAAAGTCAGTTTGGGTCGATTTTTTCGACCCAAAACTTAGACTCAGTTTTCAAGTCGACTAGATTCAGTCGATTAACAACACTAGTAATAGCCACTATTATAAAAAATAAATTTTGTGTTGTCAATGCAAGTTTAGCAAATGTTTTTTATATTATTTCATAGAGGCTAGGAATTGTAAATATTTAATAATATCCATATGATCTGGATTTAGAAATTGATGAGGAATTCTAATTAGTTTATATATAATAATCTTAGAATATTTGTTTGTCTGACCTCATATTTTTTATACTATTTATATATAAAAATGTATTTTATTTTCCTTTAGAACAAAATGGTCCACACTAGAGTTAACCCAGTCAATTCCTTTTTTACTTATAATATTCTCTTAAATAAATCAGCCTATAATATAGATAAGTGTAAAATCATATTTAAAAGTGATCAACCATACCTAATTGGAAAGGCGTCCAAAGGCATCCTTCTAAAAACATGAATCCCTAAATATAATAAAATTAAAGCGTTTTATAACAATTTTACCATCAATATCAAAATTTAGCCATAATATTTCTATAATTTTATGTTCAGGATTAAAATGGATAAAAAATTCACATTAATAAATTCTTGTATAGAGTTATTATGATTTTTATATATCTTTTATATATGATTCATAGATACGTAAAATAAAAAATAAATTAATTTCATCTATTTTATAAATAAAAATATATTAACTTAAGTGATGGAAAAATCTTAAAAAATAATATTCTTAATTATTAATTAAAATTATAACGATGGTGTTGCTTCAATAAAAATAATTTATTTTTTATAACCAATAAGCTTTTACAAATAGCTGAACAGAACCCAGTGGTCTCTACAAAGAGGAGGGGTCCGAAGCAACTGCTTCTTAATTTGAATGAGGGTACTTTTTAAAAATTATTTCATTTTTTGTTTTACCACACCCATCCCCATCCATAAAGATTTCTTGTCTTATAAATTATTTTTCCAATTTCAAAATAAGCCCAAAAATATTAACCAAAAAAATACAAATGCTTAATTAATAATTGCACACAGCCTAATATAAGAGATGATAAATGGACAGATAATATTAGAAAAAGACATGGTGGGCTAAATTTTAACGATATAAAGAAAAACTTTGAAATAGTGGTTTTTAAAGATATTATTAAACTAATTGCAGATTCGGAACCTGTCCACAAATTGCATACTCAAAAAAAATAAAGAAAAAAGAAGGTGAAGCATATTATAGCACCACCGTATCATCCAAGCTGGTCAGGTGGAAAGAATGGTGACAGTTGTAAAAACCTAGTTATGAAAGTCAATTGTGTGGTGGTGGAATTTGGATAGCGGTAACGTATACAACAACATTCGAAGGGGAGAAGAACATTCCCAAGCTGAAAAACTATCAGGGAGGAGAACACGGATTTTACTGGATTTATTGAAGCTGAAACCAGCTACAGCGGTGAATGCGGAGATAAATGAGGGGCCTGAATTTTAGAGGGACAGATCGTATGGGCCAGAATATACGGAAGTAAAATAAAATAGGAATCCGGGGTGATCATGGAGAACATTGGACACAAATTACGGGTAAAATTCGCCGACGGAAGAGAATAATTGAACAGCAGGATCAAATACGAAAGGGGTTAGAGCCCGGAAGATTGTGATCGGGTCCTGGCATTGTAGGGGGTAATGGTTTAAAACCTTCATAATTATTTAAGAGTTGGATCTTATATTTGAGCAATGATTTGGGAAAGATCAAGTTGAATTGCCAAACCAAATCGGATATGGATTGGGTTATGTAATGTTGTTAAACGACTCGTTTTGAGCCGATTTTTAAAAACGGCTAACTCAATATTTCGTCCAGAATAGTATTACGCAAGCCTGAAGATTTTGTTTATAGAAGGAACAAAGGTTTGAACATCTATTAGCGAAATCTCGAGGGGGTCATTCCACATCAAATGAGCAAAAAATGAGATTTTAGGCCTACCCCTTTCGATTTTTTTAAAATTTGGTAAGCAAAGAAAGGTCAATGTAACTAAGAAATAGCCAAAATTTTAGCCTCCTAACATTTATATTTTTAAAGATATTAGGGTTCAAAGTGGCAAAAATGACGTATTTTTACCATTATCTGCCTTCATTCAATTAAGCATATCTTAAAAACTACATAATTGTAAATAACGAATTTAATATCAAAATTACGTAGAAAGATTCTACTTTTAGATAAAAAAAATTTTATTTTTTTTACAATTTCCGGCCATTTTATTTAATATATAAAGACTAAAAACAAATTTTTGGAAATAATACGACCTTCAATTTTTTAAAAAAATTTAGTAGACATTATTAAACTCTTCCTTTATATTTATATAAAAAAATTGGTTTGGGACGCGGCCATCTTCATTCTCAAAATCGATAAAAATGTTTAAAGTGTATAAATATTTTCCCGAAAGGGAGCGTCTTTGTATAAAATAATATATTAATCAGTTTTTAATGGTTTTTCTTGGACTATTTGATATAATTTAAAGGATTATTCATCTTGTAAGTGAAAATAACAATAAATGGGGCTTTCGTTCAATTATAGAAATTGTCTATCGATAAAATAAATTCAATTTATTACTTTATTTATAATTTATTATAAAAATTTTGCCCATATAGCATATATTTAATGAATATTAATAAAATATATTTAACCAAATTTATAGTTCTTGAATATATGAATCAGAATCTTGTGCATTTCATAGACGCCAAAAAATAATATCAAAATTTTCTCTACTCAATTTTTTAAAATAATTTGATATTTTTAAAATATTACAAATATTAATTTATTATTATTATGAAATTATATACAAAATAAAAGTATTATCATAAAATAACCCAAAACAATATAAATATTGGATCGGATTTTCTAAAATCGGCATAAGCCTTACTAAATTAGAATAACAATAAATAAGTGTTTCAATCAATAAAATAAATAAAAATTTTAAAATTGATTAATCATTCAATAATACATGCTCACTATATTAATTCATTTTTTAATTAATTTATTGGTATTTTGATTTCTATCAACACCTAACCCCAAGCCTGGAAAAACTATAGACGAATATACAGCTAAAATTGTACAAGAATTTTATTGTATGGACGAAATAAGCAGAATCATGCCAGGCAAGAAAGATTGCGTTTCGATTTTGACCAAAGACGGAAAAAAGAATACCATACATAAGAGATTAATTTTAGATAATATGAAAGAAATTTATATATTTTTTAAAGAAATGAGGCCTGATGTTAAAATTGGTTTTTCAAAATTTGCAAGCATTCGCTCAAAAATTGTATACTCGTTGGAGGTAGTGGTACACATGTATGTGATTGCAGCTAACACCAAAATTTTAAATTAATGATCATTGGATCAAATTTAACCAATGATATGTTGCCCTTTAAAACATACAAACATATTTTACACTTAATAATTTGTAATCCGCCTCAACCATCCAGTTTATATGGGCAAATGTGATAATTGTCCAGGGTCAACACATTTACGCGATCAAATAGAAATATTGTTTCGTTCTAAGGACATCGAATTTATAACATACAAACAATGGCTATCCGTAGATAGAACCACTCTTGAAACAATAACCACAGTAGGTGAATTTATCAATGCCTTTTTTGAAAAAATGGAATCTTTATTACTCCATTTTTTTATTTTAACGCAACAATCGTTGTATCAAAACAATCTAAAATTGAACTTAGATTAAGACCAATATTTATTTTATGTGATTTTTAAGAAAAGCTTTATACTTCATGATGAAGTATAAAATTATCATTGGAATAGGGCTCAATCCACTGCTCACCCTTTTGTTATATATTATAAAGATAATTTTGCCAATATTTGTTGCCTAAATTATGTAATGATATCCGAATCTTTGCAACACAATACAATAGCAGTACATAATTTCAAAAAAACATTGGTAAATTTTTTATTTTTCCGATGATAAGTAAAAATTTTTATTAATATTTGCCATCATGAGATGGATTTCGGGGTACAGGCGAAATGGCATTTTTCTGCTATAGCACACAGGAAAAGTGTTTGTGATGGGATTGGTAGCACTGTTAAAAGATTAGCCGCTAGAGCTAGTTTACAAGGCCTTACTCAAAGTAAATAACCACATCATATGAATTGTACGAGTTAAAAAAGAAAATATTAATGTCATATATCTAGAATAGATGACCAAAATAAATTATGATTACAAAGATCTATTACTCAGGGAAAGATTTTCAAAAACTAGATCTATACCTGGAACACACAAAATAAACACCTTGATTCCAACAGATCTACATCAATTTAAAAGTAAAATGTATTCCAATTCAATAGAGAGTACTATAGAATAGTTATCATATAATGATGAAAGTATAATTATTGAAGAAATATCAGGATACCTAACGTATCCTTATGATTCTAATTGGTGGTTAGCTTTGTTTTAGTGAAAAATTAAAAGCAGGAAGAAATATATATAAAGTTTTTAAACCATCCGGACCTTCTAATTCCTTTACATTTCCAAGTATAGACGACACTCTTTACTTGCCCAAATGTCATATCTTAACATTAGTTCCACTGTTAACTGCTACTGGCCGTAGTTATACATTGTTGTCACAAGAAAGTAAATGCGCTACCAAAAAATTAGAATCTTTTAAAAGTGAGTTGTTTATTAGATTTTTAAATTTAAATTATATCAATTTTTTAATATTTAGGGCGCCATATATGAAATGCACAAGATTCTGATTCATATATTCAAGAACTCGAAACTTAATTGAACATATTTTATTAATATTCATTATATATATGTTATATGCGCAAAAATTTTTATAATAAATTGAATTTATTTTATCGATAGACAATTTCTATAATTGAATGAAAGCCCCATTTATTGTTATTTTCACTTACAAGATGAATAATCCTTTAAAGTATATCAAATAGTCCAAAAAAAACCATTAAAAACTGATTAATATATAATTTTGTACAAAGACGCCCCCTTTCGGGATAATATTTATACACTTTTCTAAACATTTTTATCGATTTTGAGAATGAAGATGGCCGCGTCCCAGATTAATTTTTTTTTATAAATATAAAGAAAGAGTTTAATAATGTCTACTAAATTTTTTTAAAAAATTAAAGGTCGTATTATTTCCAAAAAATTGTTTTTAGTCCTTATATATTAAATAAAATGACCGCAAATTGAAAAAAAAATTAAAAAATTTTTTTTATCTAAAAGTAGAATCTTTGTACGTAATTTTGATATTAAATTTGTTATTTACAATTAAGTAGTTTTTAAGATATGCTTAATTGAATGAAGGCAGATAATGGTAAAAATATGTCATTTTTGCCACTTTGAACCCTAATATCTCCAAAAATATAAATGATACGAGGCTAAAATTTTGGCTATTTCTTAACTACACTACCCTTTCTTTGCTTACCAAATTTTAAAAAAATCGAAGGGGGTCGGCCGAATCGTGGTTGATTTGTCATGGAACGACCCGAGGCTTATAAAATATTTTACTGGCTAATATATTGAATTAACTGTTTTTAAAAATCGGCTCAAAACGAGCCGTTTAACAACACTAGGGTTATGCTCAACAGTGTGGCAATCTATGGATGTAGCTGAGTTCAACGCGGGGCAATTTATGGGAATAGTTATGTTCAACACCGACACAGTTGATACTGACGAGGGGAAGGTAATCGTTACTACAAACGGCAAAAATGAGGAACCTCACGAAAGTAGGGGGCAATACTAATGCTAATGATGGATAAAACTATGGAAAAATAACAGTCTTATGGGATGAAAGCAAAGGCAATGGCCAGTGAGGAAGATGGGAGTGCGATATTTGGATTTCAATTAATAGGGCGTGATATATATTTTATATATATTGGTGGACAAATATTTTTTTATTATCGTGCGTAATCATTATTTTATTCAAAAGTTATTTTATTTTGTTATTCACAAAATAATATTCCATATATTTGAATTATAGAATATTAGTAAATTAATATTTATTTATTATATTTTGCCTATTCATTGTGGTATATTATAATTTCGATTAAATAAATATTAATTTAGTGTCTCAAACTTGCGTTAAATATTAAAATGGGTAAATTCAATCATTTTTTTTCTTCTTAAATTAATTAATCATGGAACTGATATACAAAAAAATATTACATTAAAATATGAATTGATTTAATTTTAACTAGGACTATACCAATATTTATATGGTTATAAATGTGCATACTTGCCACAAGATAGGCAGTAAATTTTTAGTGCATAATCATCTTGGAATGTTAACAAAACTTTAAAATAATTTATTAAACAAAAATATTTTTAAGGAAGAGTCAGCCAGAATTGATAAAATGAGCATATATTTTAGATCATTTTTTGACAATTTTTTGCTGATCCAATCCAGAACAAATTTTGATTGCCTGATTCTGACATCTCTTTATAATTATTTTTTTATAACAAGTTTAATGTAATATCAGTATTTTGAGATGTTATATACAATTTATAATAGTTAGTTTTCTTTTAATATCAGAAAAATATTGGCACAAATTATTTTTCAATACCAGAGCAATAAATAACAGTTAACCGGTTTTTAAAAATGTACTACATGAGCTAAACCAAGATTTGATAAGAAAAAAAAATTTGATCTATACATTTCTAAACAGGAGAGAAAGTGTTGTTAATTTTTTTTTCTATATCTTTTTCCTTTTATAATTTTGTTTGTTGCAATATTAACTTATTATGAAGAATAAATATCAGAGACCTATGCAGAGGTACACTGGCCATATTTTTATATTTTTTAAATATACCCAGGCCAGGCTGAATTTTTTTTTAAATACCCAGACCAGGCTATATATTTTAAAACCAAATACTTTAAATCGCCATTATTAGCTATAAAAATTAAAAATAAATAAAATATTATTTAAAATTTGGGTCAGCAGGCCTGAAAATTTTTTAAAAAAAAAAATCTGAGTTGGGCTAAAAAAAATTATTTATAAAAAATCCAGGCCAGGCAATGCAAATGGTACCTCTGCTGGTCTAAGTATGCATAAAAATTAATTATGAGTACAGGTTCCAATAATATTGGAAGACATTTTTATGGCTTAAATAATAACAAATTATTTTTGAAGGATGGATATATTTTTCCACATAAATTTGTTTTTTTTTGTATTATATTTAATAAAAAAAAATTGGCATTAGATATTGACCATTAATACAATTGTATTAGATTGGTGTTAACTGCAAAAAATGAAGCATTAATGCATTTTTTTATTATATAAAAAGGATAAATATCAATAACAAAGAAAATAATGAATAAGATTTTTTTAAATTTGATAATGACTAAAAAATAATTTTTTAAGCATAAGAATTAACCTTGGCAATATATCTTTATATATGTCAAGGGATTTGATTTTTCACGAGTTTTTATCTGCAATATTGATGCCAAGCTAGATATATTAGCTAATGTTTCCCCACGATTTACGTTTTTAAGTATTTCATTTGTTGTGTAATATCTTAAGGAGTTATTATATTTTACAATTTAAAAATTATTTTACCTTTCACCAACTTTAGCTAAATTTTTAAGACTTATACCTATGCCATTATCTTTTATTTTGATATAAAAATTTGAAGGATCTAAATCTAAGTGAAATACTGATGCTTTTGCATCTAAAGAATTCCTAATTAATTTTAATACACAAGAATTGTATGAGTTAATAGAGTTTTCGGCGCATATTTGATGTTGCAAATTTTTATTCAAAGTTTGCAGCATGTGTTATCACACCATGTTTATAGAGGGTGTACAGATGGCGTTAATAATAATATTGAAAAGGGCTTTTTTTGACCATTAGGTGTAATATTTTATAGTGTGATTTAAGATGATCAGTTCAATTTAAAGAGAATGTGATATATAAATTTAGCTTATTTTATAATTTATTATAATAATATAACATAGTTGAAAAATATTTGATAAAAATATATTTCATTGAAAGTTTTAAGCTACATTTTGAAATCTTTACAAAATACAATATATTTGAATTACTAGCTTAAATTAAATAAATTTTATGTCTATTTTCAAATTCAATATTAAAAAATAGGACAACTTTTTGATTATAGATAGTAACATACATATCTATAAAAAATATATTCAATATATATTTATAGTAGAAAGCCCGTCAAAAATGACAGATATTGAGATTTTTATTCATTTTTTTACGATAGATGTCATGCCAGGTCCAAGCTCACAATATTAGGAAGCATCTAAGATCTTATAATTATATAAAAGTTTATCAAGCCTAGCTCAACCTTTAATAATTTGTAAAAGATATTCCAAAGTCAGGTGCAAGCTAATGTTAATTTTGAGGTTATAAGCCCAGTGGTATCCAATATAATTTTAAAAATTTTTTCCTATCTCGGAGATAGTTAAATTTTTAATTGATATATCAAGGGGAAATATCTGATTTACCAATTAGTCTAAGATGTAAAAAAAAACATGTGAATTTCGTATTAAGGGAAATTGGGAAGACCTGGGCAACTTATTAGAGAATCATGACAAATAAATTAAAAATAACCGACTCTTATACTTTTTGATCAATTAAAATTATATCTAAAAAATAAATGTTTATTTATTATATAGGGTTATTGTTGCTTTTCAGATAAATTTAATGTATGTCTTGCATTTCCGAAATTATTTGTCTATATTTTTATATTAAGAAAAAATAACTGCTATCTATTTAAATTACAAAAATGTCATTAAACACTAATGAAACTTATATGCAAATTATTATATTTTTTTAGGAAATATTTTTTATTTACATATAAATTTAGGCTAATTTTTTTAAAATAAATGAGTAATAATTATTATTTTGTGTATTTGATAAAATTAAGAGAAAATCCTTGTTAACATTTTAATTTTTGATGGAAAAGGCGACAAAATAAATCTGGGCGGTCGTCTGGAGAGGAAAAATGTATAATTTCATATCATTTAGGGTTGTTATTTCGATTAGGTTAGTGGGGTTTAATGACTCATGTATAGATGTACAGTTGAATTGGCAAATTTTGATCGATATTCTTTGTCACAAGTAAAAGACTTCTTTTGGATCACCTATGAAAATGTGAAAGTAAAAGTAGAAGAAAGGAAAATAAGAAAGGGGAGGAAAGGGGAAAAAAGGGGAGGAAAGGAAAGGTAAGGAGAAAGAGAAAGGAAATGATTAAATAAGAAAATGAAAAAATGAGAAAGAGAAAAAAAGGGGAAAGAGAAAGAAAATGTGTGGAAAGAAAAGGGGAATAAAATAGGGAAAGAGAAAGTACAAGGAAAGGAAAAAGAAAAAGAAAAAAAAGGAAATGGAAATGGAAAAAAGGGGAAAAATGGGGAATGGAAAGAATGGGGGAATGCAGAAGAAAAGAAGGGAAAAGCAGATAAACAAAGAAAAAATTGGAATTCTGCTTACAATTTTAACATGTAAATAATAACCCTAAAAATATATTGGTTATTCAATCTTTCATATGGACTTAATTTGTCATTATTTCTTTTCATTTTGAGTAAAAAACAATTCACTGGGAAAATACCCCAGAAAAAAAATTTCCTCGAAAAATAAAATCCCACAAAAAAATTCCCATAAAAAAGAATTCCCAGGGGAAAATTTCGGAGAAAATAAATTACCCAGAAAACCGCCGCCTGTGCCGAAATAACAGAGAATATAAAGACGATCTTGTTTTTATAAAGTTCTTTTTTTATATAATTAAATATTTTGCAATTTCTACATATTGAAATCTCTCAAGTTGAATCGCAATTTATATTAAAAATTAAACTCCAAAGATTTATGCTCAAATAATTTCTGAAGATTTATTTAAAACTCAATGCAGATTTTAAATTTAATAAACCCTTAAGACATCGAAACTTTTACAATAAAAACCCATTAATCTTTTATCCCAAATATTTATTAATGTTAAATTTTACAGGTAAACTTTTCTCTTGAATCAATATACGCAGAATATTTAGAAAATACCATATCGAGAATTTTTTATAGCAGAACTTTTATCGAGATGTATTTAGAGCGAATACATAACAATGAAACCTTTATCGCCAATATATATAAAAATATTATAGAGAAGGTGAAACCCAACCTTTATCGCCAATATATATAAAAATATTATAGAGAAGGTGAAACCCAAATCGCGAAGACTATAGCGAAAACTAATTCATAAATCATATATGGCGAATTTATTAATGAAGTTAATATTATAGAAAAGCGCGAAAGCAATACCACGATAATTGCGAATAGTGATTATTTTCTTAAAATCACTATAAATTTTTTAAAATATTTATAGTAATGAATTTTTTAAATTCAATATCAGTTCTATGGTCAGTTTTATATTTGACCATTAAGAAATTATTCAAGAGTTGAGATTGAGTAATTATATTATTAAATTGTTTATAAAAATTTATAAAGTAGTTATAATTGTATGGGGCGTTTGTGCAGGGCCATAGCCAGGAATTTCCAGCTGAATGAGGGGGGGGGGTGCTGTTTACTCGGGGGGGGGGGGGATATTTTTATGAAGTAAAATAAATAGTTGGGCATTGATATAACCATTTTGCTATTTATATTAAAAATATGTAGACGATTCTAGTTTTAAATTTTAACCTAAAAGAATTAATGCTAAATTCTGTATTATTTTTTTCCTATATGTCATTAATGCTAAATTTTGTTTACGTCGATCTTTCATGGATTCTCGAATACTCGCTACTCTCTCTAGTATAGAGAATGAGGCCCGAAAAGAGCCTTTGATACATGATGATGCATAGGCGTAGCTAGGATTTTCATAAGGGGGGGGGGGGAATAAAAAAATTACTGGGGGCTTCGCTTCCAGACCCTCTATGGGCGGGTCTTCAGCCCGCTTAACCCAGGCCTTCGGCCGGGTTACTTTAGTCTATATATTGTTATAAAATATTCAAATTTTAATAAAAAATAAGCTTGGAACAAATATGAAATATATTTTTATTAGTTTATATAAAATAAAAATATAATAAATTACTTGTATTGTATATACCTTAATATAAAAGCATGGTAATGATTTATTCCAAACAATTATAAGAAATTTATTTATAATAAGTAAAGACATATAGTTGATTTTTCTCTATTATATAGAATTAGTTATAAAATACTAGGTAAAATTCCACTTTTACAGACATATTTGACAGTTAGAGAATATATTACAGTTAATAATTTAACAAATTTTACTAATCAATGCTCTTGATATTAAATATAGCAACAATTTGCATTCAATTATTTAACGCCATCTATTTAATTTAAGTAAAAATGATATTTAATTTAATTTTCATATTATTCATCCCACAATGTCTTAAGATATTTTATGATGTCCTTATCAATATTTTATTGTTTTCTGTAAAATATATAATTCGCTATATTGGTAAAAATTACTTGATTGTCATTTGATAATTAGATATACTGTAAATCTACGTCATATAATATTCCACTGTTTGTATTGTGCTTTAATATTTTTTAAATTTATGATTTAATTTTATCAATAGTTTTATAATTATATTTTACTTTTATAAAGATAAATAAATTAAAATTACTCACTTTATAAAAAAATATATTTGATATATTATATTATTTAGTAATTTTATGGATCTATTATTAATAATTATAATACATTTCACTTCTGTCTTAAGACTTATCTTTGGCTTATATTCCATTTATTAAAAAACATTTTTGGTTCATTTTATATATTTATAAATTTATTTTTCCCCAAAATCTATAAGTTATGATGAATAGTTTTATAAAAAAATATCAACTTTTACAATCTTTCTTTTAAATATTATTTAAGATATATGCATACATATTTGAGGGTCAGAGAGTGGGGGGAGGACTAAGGGGGATATTTTTTATTAGCTAAAAATGATATTTACAAAAAGTGATAAATTTCTGAAGGGGGGGAATTTTCCCTTGTCCCCTCCCCTGGCTACGCCTATGTGATGATGGCTGCTAGGTAGCATTTATACAATTCTTTAGATGCAAGATAAAAAAATTTTTATACATAATATTTACGATATTTTCAAAATTATGTTTCTTTAACTTTTGCAGTTAAAAATCCTTTTGTTATTTTTATTTCATAATGTAAGGTTTAAAAATTTAAGTTTAATAATGATTTTAGCGGGGGCATTTTATCTAATTGAAAATAATTAAGGTCAAAGTTATTAAAACCTGATAGAAGATTATAATCATCTTGTGTAAATCTATCTAAAACGATCTAAATAACTATAAAATAATCTTTTTTAATGAATAAGACTCTTATTCACAATTAAATTGTTATTTGGCATTGACTAAAAAATCTTGAAGATTTGACGGCGTTCTACGTGCCCTTGATAATATTTAAGGAATGAGATAAGATTTTGATACAAGTTTCTAAGTTTTAATTCTTTCCAAATCAAAAGAATTCTTCTTTTATTTTTTAATATAATGATTGTGGAATCAATAATCTACTATGTAACTATTGATTTTAGTTATCTATTTAGTGGCATTATTATTATAATACCTCATAAATTAAAATAGCCAATATATTTTAATAATATTAACACATTGAGATAAAAGATCCAAGACTTCGGCTGAATCATGAGTGGAAATTTCTGAGTTAAGAGTTTACTTAAAAAAGTAAAATAGTACTTCACCAATAACTTCAAAATCTTATAAATGATATGAGATGTTTCTAAATGACCAGCTTAGGAATAACCTGTATATTTACAGGATACATTATTATATCTAAAAAAATGATAGATAAAATAAAAAATTAGAAATGATAACAATATCATACCAATTTAGAACTAATAAATGGTATGTTTATATAAGGAGCCCTATTATTAATTTTCCTTGGAACAGGGTTTGCACTCCTCCATTTTGGCCAGACATGACGTTTGCACATCATATGCCTGAATTAATATTTAAATCATTAAGTTACATTAAAATACAATTAATAATGCTATCTGCAGAAAGGAAAAACATTGTAAATTAATGATTCCTATTAAATTATCTTATAATTCCCCACAAAAAATATAATTAGTAGCCACTTGTTTATTAATATGTATAAATTAAAAAACATATTTCTAAAAATGTTGTTGTATTTTTATTTAGATTTAATCGCTAATGATGAATTAAAATTGAAATCTAAATAATTATTTTTAAATTTGGAGCTTGCCCCCACCCCCCTTCTCCCCGTGGCTAGGGGTCTGGGTTAACTAAGAGTTATATCATTAATTGATTTTAATAGTCTTTTTTAAATGAAATCAAAACACTGACTGTGAATACCTCGCCCCAAACAAATAGTATTTCTTTAACAATAATATGATATGGAATTTATTATCCCATGGATAGGCTATTCTATATGATTAAAACAATGGATAATTGTGTATTAATTATCAATTTTTCACGAGTAATTCTGTTTTCTAGAATTACATTATAAAATTGTTTAAATCGAGTCAAAATTGCTTACTTAAAATTATACTGGGATTAATTCTTCTCTCAAAAAGAATTTTTTTTAATACGCATAAATTTCTATAATTATGTTAAATTTTTTTTAAGTATTATAGTTCCCGCGCTTTAATAGACCAATAACTGAATTGCGATAACTTTACGATGAAGTGTTCGTACTATCATATGCACGGAAATCATTGGAGGAAAAAAGGATTTCATCCATTTATATATTTAATTAAGAAAAATTTTATAAGAAAAAAAATTGTTAATTTTCTTTTAAAGATTAAATTTATTAACAGGCCATAAATAAGTAAAATTTGAAATTCGAAGTATATTTAGTTTACCTATTCATTTCTAATTTAACCTCGTTTAGCGTCCGACGCATAATATCATAATTTATTCAAGATCACCGGGGATTTACATTCATTCAGCACAAATCGAGAAATTTATATTAATGGTATAATTGTTTATTTATTCCTAATTTATATGAAATCAAAGGCTAACAGCATTCCTAAATTTAAAAAAAATGCTCCACATTATAATCACTTACCCTACATACTCGGTAAAACGTTTGAAAAACCTAGTGATATGACTGCTAAGGATTATTATTTTGATTCCTATGCTCATTTTGGTATTCATGAAGTAGATTATTAAATTAATTTTTATATAAATTTTTATTTAGGAAATGTTAAAGGATGAAGTTCGAACTTTTACATATAGAGATGCCATATTATACAATAAACATCTGTTCAAAGATTCAATAGTGATGGATGTAGGCTGTGGAACTGGTATACTTTCAATGTTTGCTGCTCAAGCTGGTGCCAAAAAAGTTTATGCAGTAAGTGCTATTTTTTAAAATATATTTTGGATGAGAAAATAATTACGTATTTCAGATTGATTGTTCAAGTATTGTTAATTATGCTGAACAAATAACCAAAGATAATAATCTAGCTCACAGTACATTATATATTATGGCCTAAATTACTATTTATCTTATTATATATTAAATAATTTAATTTATTATATATTATTATACAATATTTATTTTAAACAGTTATAACTGTTGTAAAAGGCAGAGTTGAAGAAGTTGAAATTCCTGATCTTGACAAAGTTGACATTATTATTAGTGAATGGATGGGGTATTGTTTATTCTATGAATCAATGTTACCAACAGTTTTGTTTGCTAGGGATAAATGGCTGGTGAGTAATTTTTTTATTTATTGATTAAAACAAGAATATTATTTCATTGCTACCTTAACTTCTTTTTCAAAAATTAAACTCATATTTAAAAAAATAATATAAATAGAGTCTACTATAGCATATTAAATGGTTTTTTAATTAGTTTTGCCAAATGGCTCAATTTCTGAAAATTAATATTTTAGCTAAAAATATTATTTAAGCCTCAAGATTTCATAAATAGATGTTCATACCTTTCTGCTATCTATGAACAAAATCTTTGGGCTTCCATATTTTTTAGCTAAAATATTCTATTAGTTATTTTTAAAAATCTAGCTATATAACAACATTATTATAATTAATAAGGCTGCATCCTAGCATTTTAATTTTTGTTCTTGATTTGAATAAAAATTTGAAAATAACATTCAATTTAAAAAAATAACTAGGTTTACATATATCGATTTCCTGATAAGATGAAATGATTGAAATATGCTTATAGGTGTACTTATTCTTATTTTTAGGAAGTGTTTAGAATTTGTTGATTTAAAATATTTTCAAAATTATATTGGTTTGGCCAATCCATCATAGAATGATTTTGCAACTATCAACCCCTCCTTAAAAATATTTTGTTTTTAACATTCCAAATTGGTTACTTATTAAAAATAACCCAATCTTATGACACTTTCGTAATATACACACTTATAACCAGGCTATTTTAATATATAATACAAAAAATTGGTGCTTAATATTAATCGATAAGAATAATATATTACTGGTATGTACATGTTATATGCAATGCATGTGTGATTTGGTATTTAATTATTATACCAAATGTGCCAACACAATCTGATATTCAATGATTTTTTTGCATTACATTTAAGGATTTTATGATTGAAGTGTCTTTGAAATGTCCTGCTCATAGTTAAAACTTAAAAATATTTTCAAAATATAAAAAGCATGATTTATAGATGTTGAAATAAAATATAAATATATACAAATTTCTGCAAGGAACGTATTTCTTTATTTGTACCAGTTATTCATATTCGTAAAATACTAATCAAATCAAATAACGATTTTAGATATAACTCTAAATTATTAGATTATGTTGAATATTTGAGAATCGCAACTACAAATGAAAATATTTCTCAAATCATAATATATACAAATAGCAATTTAGCTACTAGATATTTTATACATTACCCATACATAACTACGATTGTAACTTTGCAAATAAAATCTTTTTAAATGTTTTTGAGCACTATCTTCTCAAATTTTAAGTTTTATTTTCTCATATTTGTAAAATATTTATTTTTTTCATGTATTTTATATAATATTAATTCCTCTTAAATATGAATTAAAATTTTACATAAATTATGGCATAAAAATTGTATTCACCTCAATATTTAAAGCTTTGATAATATAAAATAAAATATTTTTTTAAATATGACTTTTTTTAAAAAAAATCAATGATTTAAATAAACCCTTATTATAATATACATTATTTTTTTGGAAATAATTATCGAAGAAACCAGATGGTGCTATATTCCCAGATAAAGCATTCCTTTTTATATCAGCACTTCAGGACAAACAATACAAGGAACAAAAAATTGATTGTATATTTTAAAAAATACTTAGTTTTTAATATTTTGTTTAAATTGTAGGGTGGGAAAATGTTTATGGTTTTGATATGAGCTGTATCAGGGATGTAGCATTAATGGAACCAATTGTTGATGTCATGGATGCAAGGCAGTTGGTCACTATTCCCTATTTACTCAAAGTAATGTAAATTACAACTATGTTTTTTTTCGTTTCTCGTCTGAGAAAGATTATTCCATATCCACTTTTTATCAAAAATAATTTTTTAATAAATCTATTTTTTATAATAATAGAATACTATTCTAATTACGTAAAAAAAATCGAAATATTTATAAAATAAGTTAAATTTTAGCCAATATAAAGTTTTATCATAATATTGAAAAATAAGAGAAACTTAATTTATAAAATTGTTCTCCTGTAAAATTAATGGAGATGGAGCAATCTAATTCTTAGGCGACGATTTAAAGATTAAATTTATAAAATTAGATATATTATTAGATTTATAGAAGTGACTTCCAGGGTGCTCTAAAAAGCTATAAATTGAAATATTTAATTTGAAGGTTTTTTTTAAAAAAATCTGTAAATGTTATTTTTTAAAAAACTCTTCAAGATTCTGTACCTGGGTTCGGGCTTAAAAATTTGAAATCTTTGTTGCAAGAATTTTAACAAAAAATTTAATTGTGACCATTTTCCAAAATGGGTCCGAATTGGTCCTAAAATTATCCGAGTTTATTAAAAAATCAGTCATGTTCGCCAAATGTTCAACAAAATAATTGTAAATTTTTCTGTTTTTTTACAATTAGTTGAAATTTTATTGATGCGAAAACCAAATTATATTAGAAGAAAATAAATGTTTTCAAGATCAATTTATATTAAACACTTTTTAAAAAAAATTAAATACACATAAATTTCTTGTGAATTTGAAAATTTTTATTTAGTGCGTGAAATATCAAACTTTTACTAAGTAAAAAAATGTCACGATAACGACCTCTTTTTAATATGTAAATTATTATCATATTTTGTTAGGAATTAAATAAAATTAACGCGTGTTTAGGAAATGTTTTGCAAAAAATCTCGTTTTTTTGAAAATTTTTAAAAAATTTACACTCAAACGGATTTTCTCGAACCTGCCTGTAGATTAACCCGAATGTCCAATTATATTTTTCCATTGTTCATTAAATGTTAAAGACAGTTGCTTTTGTTAAATTTTTTTTAGTTAATATAAAACACTCAAAAATAGTATAAAGGAACCATTCCTGTAGGGATTTAATTAGTGTTATTAAACGGCTCATTTTGAGCCGATTTTAAAAAATAGGCTAACTCAATATTTTAGCCAAAGAAATATTGCATAAGGCTCCAGATTTCGCTTTTAGATGTCTATGTACCATATATAAGCAATATCTTAAGACTTGAGTAATATTTTTCTGGATAAAATATCGAGTTAGTCGTTTTTAAAAAGCGGCTCAAATCTAGCCGTTTAACAACACTAGATTTAACGGTTAACCTACTAACACTTTTGAGCTACCTCAAAGTCAAAACCAGGGTTGTGATCCTTTAAATCAAGAAAATTCGGGTTTATGTAAAATAATAGGATTCTCAGCCCTGCTGAGAACTTTTTAAAAAAAATTAAATACTAAAATAGTGGTACTGTCTAACAAGTTTCCACTTAGTCTGGTATTTTTAATTTTTCTTTAACTTATATTTTTCTTTCTTATAAAATCGCGCTTTTTTCCTTTTTATTATATATAAATTTTTTCCGTTCAAAACACTTTTCCTTTTTACGTGATACGTGATATATAGCGCATCGCCCTCTATCGTTGAATACACAACAGAGCTACGCTAGGTTTTCCTCATTTCCATCTAATTGGAATTGATTAATTTGGGGGAAAAGAAAAATATGAGGAGCTCTCCACACGTTTGTGGGCAGCACGTACTTGTACGCACAACATTCCTAAGAAATGTTGTTAAAACGTCTATAGGCTTTGAGGAAAAGAGCGGGACCAAAAAAGAGCCTATACCCAAGAACTGCATTTAAATTTAATTACTTTAAAGGTGGGAGGTGGATAATTTATTTTAAAAAGTTTTACTGTATTAATGCTAGTTTATTTATTTTTTGAGGGAAATTAAAGAAGAATACTTTCAAAAAGGAATAAATCCACATAACCAAAATAGAAAATAAAGAAAAGATGTGTGAACGAGAGATCCCCAGGAACGTTTTCATCTGAAATATCTATCTTTGATGCGAAAGAGTTTTCTGATTGACCTTTTGCAATTATTAAGCTTTATAAATTGTTTCATGTTTACATTCAGCTCCATTACGATAGCTTTATAATACCATAACGATTTATATTTAGTATACTGTTTCCCTTTGTGTGTGTATAGCCAGACAATAGCATCATGTGCGAGGTTGTGATCGGAATTCCTTATTATATGAGCTAGGAACTGTATCCGACGTTTTTTTAATGTAATATTTATCGGAGTGTATCTAGATTTCATCCAGAGGATAGAGTTAGAGATGACTTTGGGGTAAAAAATACCATTAATCGTTCTCAGGCAATTGTTTATAAAAGATTGGGTACGTCTTAAGTCAGTTTTGTTAGCTTCCTATATGTCATCTCCGTATAATAAAATGGGGATGATCGTTGAGTTGAATAACCTCAATCTCATAAAAACCGATATTTCTTTAGACTTCCAAATTTTCATGTACATATAGAACGCCCTTTTCGTTTTTTGCATTCTAATCTTCATTTCCTCCTTGCATTCACCTTTGTTGTAGATCGTCACACCCAGGTATTTGATTTTGTCTACTTTTTTGATTACGTTTTCACCTACCAAAAGATTTTGGAGTGGTGGTGTATTAGGCGAGGTAATGATAACAGTTTTTTGGAAATTTATCTTTAGACCAACTCTAAGGCTTAGGGTTTTAATAAGATAAATCAGTCTTTCAGTCTCTTCAATGTTTTATGATAATACTACAATATCGTCGGCGTATGAAACGATCCTATTAGCAAAGTGAAAGTTTTCGTTTAACCCAAAGTCTGCCAAGTCAGCTGCGGCAATTACCTCTTTTATGACTTTATTTATTATGATGTTAAAAAGAAGCGGTGATAGAGGTAACCCTATTTTACTCCTTTTTTTATTTTGAAATGCGGTGATATTTTATCATTTGTTTTAAAGCATGACATTAATTTGGAATAATAGTTCTTTAAGATGGAGATAATGTTTGGTTCGATGCCCCACTCTGATAGTGCTTTCCATAAGGCGTTATGGTCTACATTATCAAAGGCCCTGCTAAAATCAATTAGAGTGTAATAAGAAGGGATCTTATATTTCCAGCACTTTTGCATAATTATTTTTAGTGATAAAATGGGTTCTAAAATGTTTTTATTTGGCTGATATGTGCAGATATATTTAGGGAGAAGGTGGGGAGTTGATGTTAAAATTCTATTTTTGATAAGTGTCATAAAGACTTTTTAGACACAGGAGGTGAGAGCTACTGCCCGATAGTCGGCAAAATTTTTTGGTTCCTTGATTTTCTGGAAGTTGCGCAGAAGGGATTTATTCCATTCTACCGGATTTTCCCACTTTCCCAAATTTTATTAAAGAGAGCTAGGAGGAAAGAAGAGATTGTGTTCGAGGATATCTTTAAATATTCAGCCGTGATGTTGTCTAAACCCGGAGCTCTATTGTCCCGTAATTTCTTTACAATATTTGAAATTTCATTAGAAGAAAAACCAGCCGGGGGATACGATTGTGTGAGTATTCATTGTGGTTAGAGGAGTTGCCTTACGGGAGTCGAAGACCGACATATAATGATCAAGCCAAAGTGACATTTGCTCGTCTTGATCTATTATGATTTTCCCATTCTCTAAGACGATCATAGGGAGTTTCGTGAAGCAACGAGGTTTGCAGAAATACTTCAATTTTTTATACGCATCATAGATTCTGTTCTCTTTCATGTCTTTATCAATGTCTGCCGCTTTTTTTGCTATAAAAATTATCCTATAATAACCTTTGAATTTCTTTCCACAAATCGCTGTTTGAGCCGTTCTTTGTTCTTAGTTGATATATTTTTTTCAAGGGTCTCACCAGACATCCATTCTTTCCTTGACACATGTCCTCAGCAATCTTAAATGAACCGCCAACTTGTTTTTTATTCCATTAATATTTAATGAAGCCATTAGTAGCTTGCCTGCGAATAGTTCCTATATAACCAACCGTGAATAATATAGATACAGAATATGAATAGAAATTTAAACTAGTATCATTCCTTAAAATAAATTTAGGACTAAAACAATATACTCTGTCAGCTATCTTTTTACTTATTCAGAAGGAATAGTTATAATAGGTATCCAGGAAACTCACTGCCCAGATAATAGTATGGCGAATTTTAGTGAATATAAGATGTTTTGCTCGGGGACCACTTTGGTTGGGCCGGAATCGCTTTCCTGATAAAGAAGCGTTTACATAAATACATAATATAATTTGTACCCGTGTCGGAGAGGTGCGGACTTCTATATCTAAACACCAAGTTTAGACCTATTATTATTGCGAACTTCTACGCTCCACCAAATAGGAATATGAGGACAACTTTTTTAAACATAATGATAAATATATTAAACTCACTCTTTAATAGATATAACATAATAATCCTGGGGGATCTTAACATGAAAATTGGTAAAGACAGTGAATATATCAGTAGAGGGGTTATCGGGCAGGCTGCCATCCAACAATCAAATGATATAGATAGTACAAAATTCCTAGATTATTGTAGTAATAAAAATTTCAAGGTCGAAAACACCTATTTTTGCCATCGCGAAATTAACAAGTATACCTTTGTGAGAGGTAGGCAGAAATCTCAAATTAACTTTTTTATCTCTAATATTCACAGTTGGTTTGAAGATGTTAAAGCATCTACCAGGGTCAACATATCAGATCATAAGATGGTTACTGCAAATATCAAAATAAAAAACATTTGGGGATCATAATAATAGCATTCCTAACTCAATGGCTACCAACGTAAACTCTCCTAACATAAATTTTCCACGTAAACTAAATAAGTTTCTAATGCAGGGAAATAAAACACTCTTTGGACAGTCACTTATTTCGAAAAAAGTAAACTTTATTATTGTTACCAGAATGGAAATGTTGAAGATTGTTGGGAACTTTTCAAAAAGGAACTGGCGGAATCTTATGAAAGACTACCAAATGTAAATCTTGTGTCAAGGAAAGAATGGATGTCTGGTGAGACCCTTGAAAAAAATATATCAACTAAGAACAAAGAACGGCTCAAACAGCGATTTGTGGAAAGAAATTCAAAGGTTATTATAGGATAATTTTTATAGCAAAAAAAGCGGCAGACACTGATAAAGACATGAAAGAGAACAGAATCTATGATGCATATAAAAAATTGAAGTATTTCTGCAAACCTCGTTGCTTCACGAAACTCCCTATGATCGTCTTAGAGAATGGGAAAATCATAATATACCAAGACGAGCAAATGGCACTTTGGCTTGATCATTATATGTCGGTCTTCGACTCCCGTAAGGCAACTCCTCTAACCACAATGAATACTCACACAATCGTATCCATTGGCTGGTTTTTCTTCTAATGAAATTTCAAATATTGTAAAGAAATTACGGGACAATAGAGCTCCGGGTTTAGACAACATCGCGGCTGAATATTTAAAAATATCCTCGAACACAATCTCTTCTTTCCTCCTAGCTCTCTTTAATAAAATTTGGGAAAGTGGGAAAATCCGGTAGAATGGAATAAATCCCTTCTGCGCAACTTCCAGAAAATCAAGGAACCAAAGAATTTTGCCGACTATCGGGCAGTAGCTCTCACCTCCTGTGTCTAAAAAGTCTTTATGACACTTATCAAAAATAGAATTTTAACATCAACGCCCCACCTTCTCCCTAAATATATCTGCGCATATCGGCCTAATAAAAACATTTTAGAACCCATTTATCACTAAAAATAATTATGCAAAAGTGCTGGAAATATAAGATCCCTTCTTATTACACTTTCATTGATTTTAGCAGGGCCTTTGATAATGTAGACCATAACGCCTTATGGGAAGCACTATCAGAGTGCGGCATCGAACCAAACATTATCTCCATCTTAAAGAACCATTATTCCAAATTAATTTCATGCTTTAAAACAAATGATAAAATATCACTCTATTTCAAAATAAAAAAAGGAGTAAAACAGGGTTGCACTCTATCACCGCTTCTTTTCAACATCATAATAAATAAAGTCATAAAAGAAGTAAATGCCGCAGTTGACTTGGCAAACTTTGGGTTAAACGATAATTTTCACTTTGCTAATAGGATCGTTTCATACACCGACGATATTGTAGTAATATTAAAAACCATTGAAGAGACTGAAAGACTGATTTATCTTATTAAAACCCTAAGCCTTAGAGTTGATCTATAATCGTAAGAATAAGAATAATTTTATTTCTTTTTTTTCCCTTATAAATAAATATTTTCTACAATAAATACATAATAATAAACAAAAAAAACTAATATTTTTTTCGCGTTAAAAAAACAATATTTTCCTACAATTGATATCTAATAATAAACAAAAAAACAATAATAATTCTACGCGTTAATATTTTATTACAACTAAACTAAATAATTTTTAAAAAGTTATATTTCACTATGACTAAATTACATAATTTTAAAACCACAACACTGTCCTTTATCATATTTGAAATTATTAATTTTCTTAAATACATTTAATCGAAAAAAAAAATATATTTTTATATTTAAAAACTAGGAAATAGATTTGTACACTATCAAAATTGAAGATTTAAATTTCTCAGCGCCATTTTTCCTTAGGGCTAAAAGAAACGACTATATTCATGGGCTTGTCACTTATTTTACCGTGGAATTTTCAAAATCCCATACAAAAATTATATTATCGACAGGTTTTTTCTTATTAAAAATTATATAATATTGATTTTTAGTGTTATATGAATATCTATCCACAATTATTACTTTTTTTCTTCATCTGTGGGAGAAATCTTTCCATGCTTCAAATCACCATCTTAAATTTATATAAAAATTTATAGGAACCTATATTCCTATTGAAAATAAGAATTAATTTTATAAACCAAAGCTCGAATATTGATCTAATATTAATAACGAAGAAAATAGTTGCTAAATATGGCCGGGGGCTGGGTAAGATTAAAATTGGGGGGGAAACGATATTAATTATCTTTTGTCCGGTAGAAAATTTAAAATGATTTTTCCTACATAATGAGCTCCAAATTTATAAGTCCTGGCTAGCTTGTAAAATTTTTTAGAAAAATAAAATAAAATTTACACACAAAATGATAAACACTAGTGTTTATATCTCGTGTTATTTATTGAGATTGATTAATAGTTAACATAAGTTTACTCTTTTAAATTTGATGACTAATCTCAATATGAAAAAATAACTTTTTTAAGCCCCAGAGGAAGAATATACTCATTGGAAACAAACTATTTTCTACGTCGATGACCTGACTATAAATCGTGGTGAAGAATTATATGGGGTTTTTAGCCTTAAAGCGAACGATAAAAACGAGGTATATATTTTTTTTGTTTTTGTAGATTTTATAAATAAATCTAGCACAGTTCTCATTAGCTCATTTAAAGCATACTCAGACAGAAAATTTAAACAAACCTAGTGCTTTTTATTTTTACTCTCGAAAAATTATATTAACTAGTTAGCATAAAATTTTTTTGTTTTCAATTTAATGTAATACTTACCAAAAAAAATCCATATATTTAGAGAGATTTGGATATAGAAATATCGTTAAACTTTCAAGGACAGCATTCCCTATTGGATAAAACGTTGACTTATAAAATGCATTGATTTATTTTTAAAAAGAACGAAACTTCTTTTTCATATTTTTTTAGATGTAAAATAAATAACATCGACATGTTAACCGAAGAAACAATTATTTTACTAATTTTATGACCATATTTTACACAATTTAAAAATTTTTTGTATTATTACAAATTTATACGTAAACATTTATTATAAAAAAAGTTGAAAATAAATATTATAAAATTATTGCAAATTGTGTACTTACTAATAATACATATAAAAAAGAATGAATTAATTAAATATTATTTAAGAGAAAGAGCTTTTTTTTTAAAAAAAATAATAATAATTCTATACATTAATTTATATCGCATATATTTTGGAAAAATATATTATCTAAAATTTGAATTCCAAAGAATTTTGATAAATAGATCATCTGATAAGCGAATAATAATTGTTTTTCCAACAAAACGTTCATTATATAAAGTTTAACAAAAAAATACGGGATGTTTTTAAAGGGTATTAGGAAACTTCTGATATTATTACCTTAATTTTTTTATGTATATAAAATAATTATGACTTTTTGGGGTTCTATATACTTTTCTTTAATTTTTTGTTGACAATCAATTTATCATCAGGAGTTATACTTTCTTCCGAATCGATTATATTGTTATTGACAATATTTTCGCGGATTAATGAATTGTCTTCGTAATGGTGTTTTTTACTATTAGAGATAGCCATGCACGTTATCCTGCAAGAGGTGTCGATGACCAATAGTTGTTCTAATTTTAGCTGTTTATTATTTGCAATTAATTTTTAAAAAAATATTTATATTCTAATTTGTTAATCCTTATTATTGGTACGCTTTCTACAATTCACTAGCCTCAGCCTAGTTTTATGTTTCATGAAGACCGAGATTTAACCTTCTATTATGCTAGTGGAAGAATATGTTTTCCAATTTAAAACCTGATATTCATCTCAATAAACTTCTCCTGTTAATCATAACTCTGATATTTTATTTTAATTTTTTCCCCAATAGAATTGATCGTTAAACTTAATCTTTATAATATAATATTAGATCGTTTCCTTACATAATATTCTATTCTTTCCCTAATTCAATTTTGCTTTCTAATTTAAGATAGATGGCATTTTCTTAAAACTCGATAGTAAATACTAACAAAATCAAAACTAAATTTTTGTAGACTAACGTTTTTTTACCTTGAATAAATCCAAATCGAATAATTTGATCGTACCATCACTTGAAGCGGTGATTATGATTTTATGTTTAATGTTATTGTTGAGTCCTGTGTCAAAATTTCGGCAATATTTTCTCGATATATCAAGGGATTGGTTACTTGGGGTCAAAGGCTGATAACACACCGATGATGTGGATGAAATAATATTTTCATTAACTAGTATTATTTGTTTGACCCTTTTAATATATATATTAAATTTAAACCATTCACATGGTCTATATGTGGACAAACGAAAGTTTAACTAGCAAATCAATAAAAAATATAGATACTGGCAAATCTATTAAAATATATATTTTGGCAAAGTTCAAAAAATATTATAAATTCGAATAAAATAATGGAGAAAAAATGACTGAATATGAAAAATAAATTTAGAAATACAGGACATTTTAAATGGCAAATATAAGTATAAAATATATGAAAGAGACCCAATAGTCAATCCTTAGGGAATATAAAGATAATTTAGTGCATATAAAAAGGTGTCAATCAACAATGGAAAAGTTGTTTAAAATGATAAGGAAATAAAGAGATGGTAGTTGATATCTTTTCTTTAAAAACCGGATAAAATTTGATACTAGATAAATTAGGGCATATCTAAACTAAAAAATAATAAACGCTTTACGCGTTTTAACATCATTTGTACAGTGGACACGTAAAGTAACAATATGTAAACCTTTTCTTATTTTTTTGAGTTTGAACGTACCCTTTAGCCGTTTAAAAAAATAAAATAGTTGATTGGCTCATGGAATCCAGTTACAGGGACAGACCACATACTTTACAAAAATAATAAACTAAAATTTGATACATCTTTTTAATAACTTAATAATTATGACCAAAGTAACATTTTATTTGTAATATCTTTTCTTTGATTAACCCTAGGTAAGGTGGGGAAAAAATAACGCGAGAGGTTGGATATAGTTCCCTTATTTTAAAATCACTAAAATTTCTAAATTAAGTTTCAATATTTTAGACATTTATTAAGTTAATCTTAAATAATTATAAAAATTTTGAAGATTTATTATATAATAAAAATATTGTTAAAAATAAATTAAATTACAAAAATACTACAATTCATATATTTTTACCATAAAATAAAAAAGATGCAAAAATTTTATTCAGTTTATTTTTAATGTACCTTTGCCTCCAAAATATGTTTATATCTTAAAAATCATTCAATAAAAATGCACACAGCTTAGCATAATATAGAAGGTTAGTGAACAAACAAGGTCAAAAGTTACAAAAAAAGTAATGCACTACCTTAACTAGGGATGTGTTATTTTTTATCAGATCAGGCCGATATTTAATCCTTTTTATCGCCTGTCGGACTATATTAAATAATTTTCTGATCCAATAAAATGATGTCTTAATTTTAAAAAAAATTTCAAATTTCATAAGTATTTGTATCAGATATGATATCTGATCAACCTCCAAAAAGTGGTATCGGTCTCCTCTAACCTTAACACTGTCACTTTTGTAATTTGTTATCTGGGTATCTAAAAAATAATTCATAATTAAATTATTGCAGAGACCTGCAGGGTTACCATTTACAAGGCCCAGCTCGGATTATTTTTTAAAATATTTTTCAGCCTGACCCAATATTTTCAGGTCTGGCCCAGATTTTTTAAAATATATTATATTTATTATTAATTTCTATAACTAATGATAGCAATAAAATATGGCACTGCCCTTGGACCCAGGCCAGGCCTGCAGGTATCTGAATTATTGAAAGTGGAGTTCTATAATAATATATTGTTTGATAAATAAATGGAGTAATTGTAACAGTGGCTTTGTTAAATATTATTTAAGGAAGAAAAATATTAATTTTTCAATGGAGGTGTTCAGACATATTTTGTTGAGATAAAAATACTTGAGGTGTGTAGATAAATTGCTCCATTTTTTAGCCAACTCCAAAAATGGCTAAACCAACAAAAACTAGGACTTCAGCCTCTAAGTTTTTGAATAAAATATAACTTAAACTTGAAGATGGTAGAAAAAATATTTGGATTCAAGGTATATTGATTTTTCAATTATACCTATAGTTTGAGACAATTTAGCCCTAAGAAACACAGTGCAGAGTAAGAATTTTTCTCTCACCAATGAGGCTTATAATTTCTAAGGGTTGTTACTCAATTAAAATTTTATCTCTTTAAATAGGAAATTTTTTTTTCTCATTCAGGCAATCAAATAGATGCTCTTGTGATGAAAGTTTAAAAAAAAATTTCAATCTATTACTAATCTTGTGTAATCTTTTTAACTACCTATAGATTAATAGATGAACAATTTTTTTATCAAAATTCAACAATTTTATTATAGATCGGGTAATTAATCTTATTGGTTTATGTTATTTAAAAGTAATAGAGTTATAAAATAAATACACTTTTATTAAAAATTGAGATTTTTCTCTTAATAAAGTGAAAACTTTATAAGATAAAAGTGTGCTAAAGAAAGTTAGCTTAAACATATATAAATTTTTTTTTTACCTATTTTGTTTGGTATTAAATTTGGCCAATGTACATTTTTTGGACAAATTATATAATTTAAGGAATCCTTTTTCAATAGCAATTAATAATAAATCATCCTATATGGATTTAATTTTAAAGAATTATTAATTGCATCTAACTTCTATAAAACATAAAGTTGTTGCTTTATGACCAAACTTTAATGATAAATACAAACTAGCAGTTTCCAATTGATATATTTGTAAGTATTGTGAGGAAAACAAAGCATAATAAGAACCACCTATTGACCATATAACTTGATCATAATCTTAGTTATAATGAGATAGAATTTATTATAATGTTATTTCACTTTTGTCTAAATTTGTTACAAATGCTTTTTTTTGCTGTGTTAAATTCCATGTTATTAATTTTTTATCTTGGCCTATAGAAAGCATGAGTTTACCAGAATAATGAATCGCAATTGATGATATAGGTCCCCTATATAAATAGAAAGATGGAAAAATAGGTCATAATATTTATAACTGATGAGCTAATAGAACTTTTTCACAATTCCAATTATTCAAATTCCATATTGATATATTTCCATCCATTCCACATGCATATAAGTAAGAAGTGTTTAAAAATTTCAAGGAAGTTATTTCACCTAAAAATATTTTTTTAAATTAATGCACAATTAAAATCGATACTTTCATGTTTTACTAAAGATCCAATCGAGATTCTTTTATTTAAATCAACTATGTTAATAACTTCGTCAATACCTCCTGTAGCCATAATATTGTTTGAAGACACATCTATGCATTTCACACTATATGAATGAGATTTATCAATAAAAGTTGGAATAGAACGGCAATTCTTATTTATTAATGAAAATATATTAACCCTTTTTAAATATACTTGTACGGTTTTTGTTCCACTTTTGATACTATAACCCATTAATAAACCTTCATAACTTCCAACAATTATTTCCATCTTAAAAATTATGATTAAAACTCACTGACCTAACTTATGAAGGTTTCAAAAAATAATTTTCCATGAAATAGATCTTTTCGAAAATTTATAATATATTAAAATGAGCCACTGCAAAACTGGCATTTTTTTGTGCTGCTATTTTCCAATTCCTTAAAAAATATTATTTCTTCATTTATATTAAAAAATATCAAAAGTAACATTTAAAAAAAATTAAATAAACATTTAAAAAGACGAAAGTTATAAGTAAATTATAAAGAAAATATAGAAACGGGAGGGAGTGGCAAAAAATGCTTTCATTAAGCCTTAGGAAGACTAATATAGGTGCTTCGGAACACGGTGATTTGGGTTTATTGTAACAATTTAAAAGAGGATCTCTGATCACCATTAATTTGTTTTTTACATAAAATCTTAAATATTAGCCTAGGGGGTCTAAAGACCCACTGGTAGAAATAACATTTGGGATAAAGTGAAAATCATAAGTACTTCTGGGCTAGAGGAAAATAGGATGACACAAGTGAAATCCCAAATAAAAAGTTTTCCTCTAAACCAAGGAATATTTGTGAGCCCATCTGCTTCCAGGAGGTTTGGATAGTTGTAAACCCTAATTTGTTCGAGATCATAGAGTTAATACCTGTATGTCAACTGAACCGTACTTTAGAATATAAACAGGTTAGACCATATCCACCATTAGAATCGAAATCTTTCCCGCACCCTTTACATTGACTAGGTTACAGCCATGTCTATGCCTTATGGTCACCCTCAGCTCCTCATCGGATAGCAAAAGACCAAGATTTCCACTAATTATTACGTTCAAGTTTTTTTAAGATTAAAACTATTTAGCTCTCGAGATTTTCATATGTGAGCAAAACTTTAGAAACCCTACGAATTTTTTTTAGAATACATTCACCTGTAAATCAAAAGTATAACAACCTGGAATATTCCTAAAATTATGATGGTCTAAAGAATGATATCATAATTTCTAAAGAGGGAAGTGATAGGTTTACTTCACGGATTAAAGTATTACGTATACATATAAAGTATGATAAATACAAAAAATTTCAGAATTATTAAAGTATCGACAATAATATATCTGAAAAAAACATTTAAGACTTTGATGTATCATAGTTTTATTTAACGATTATTTTATCGTATTTCAGTGTTATAATTCTTTTTGTTTATAGAAGGATAATTGTTATAGCTGTAGTTAGTTTTGGTTTCAGTTTTGTCGCAATAGTTAGCTGTAAAAAATGGACGCATAATTAATAAAAATATAAATTTGAAAGATTGCTGGATAAGCAAGTGTATTATTATATATACAATTACAACATAAATATCAGAGATATCTATATAGATCACACATTTTTACTTGCCCAGATTTTAAAACAAAAAATTTTCGAGCCATATTTGATTCCTATTTTCTTTATTTCTAAGGCCAGCCAGGATTCTTAAATCTTGATTTTTAAAATTTTAAATAATTTTAAAATTATTTTGTTGCATTTTTGAAATTATTTTAAAGAGAAATAAAAATATAAGTAGCAAATGAGTATTAAATGGTTTATTATATGAAGGATATTATAAAAATTAAATATAATATTCTGAAACTTTAAATTTAATTATGCTAGGATAATTACTTTTCTAAATAGACAAAATATATAACAAAACCATAGAAGTTTTTTAATTCCTTCGAAAAAGTTCCATTGACTCTAGATTTATAATGATATAATTAAAGCCTTTCAAAAATATGAGGCAGTTAGAAAAAATACCCACGAGTTAGCAGTATCTTCAGTCCGCCCCTGGTTGTTAGTTTATATAATTTTAGTCCCTGTTGATTCTAATTTATTATTTTCAGGCATCTTTTTATTGCTTAAAAAATCCAGCAGACAAGTTTATTTCTAAGTATTTTTGACTTATTTTTATAATTGTGAGAAATTCGTAAATCTCTGATCTTCCAGGCATGAAGCTTATTTGAATCTCTCATATTTCGAGTATGCTCTTAACTTTTTATTTTTCAGTGTTTAGTAAAGTTTTGGACAATAGTATATTAGTTTATACTTCTGTAATTTTGACAATTATATGGATCATTTTCAATAATAAGAATTAAATCGCTCTTCCCACATGACAGGATATTCACTGAAACCAAACCCTCCCCAAATACCCCCCTCCCTTATAAAAAATCTATCGCCTTCTGGGACGTTATTTTTACATTATTACTAACACGTTTTTAATAATAAGGGTATTGAGAGGAGGGGGTAGGAAAAGTTTGCATCCAATTTTTTTGAAGAGGTTAAGGGGGGGGGGGTCGTCATTTACGGGGGGTAGGTTTAGCCTACTATCGAGGCTCAGTTTATATAAACTTTCTGTTAACCTCTTTGATGATGTATAGATAATATACTGCTATAATAATTTTTATAGACCTATTATAATATAAATAGAATGCTAAATTTCGACCAATATTATATACATAATCATTATTTTCCAAATAAGACGATTTCTGGATTATTAATCAATATAAAAGGGTAGATATTCTATCAGTAAACTCATATTCATGGCAAACAATATATACTATAATAATGTATTTTTAGAAATGAACAGGTTTTTGATTCAATTCATGCTTAAATAACTCTTTTGCATTCATAATATTTTGATAGTTATTTATATTATAATAGGTCTATAATTAAATTAAAATCATTATAGCAATATATTATCAATACATTGTTAAAAAAGTTAATTCTTTATTGGCAAATAGATTCCATATTTTATAACCGAGAGGGCAACCGACGTTCCACAGTATGAGTGCGGATTTTATTTTAAATTAACCCTTCAATACTCCGGTGAAAAAAATGACGTTAGTACTCCGGTGGGGTTTAATAGACCCCAATTTCAAATGTATATATGTCCAGTTATATTCATTATTTTGATTTAATATTTGAATATAAGATAGAACTAACCTTAAACTTGATAAAATATTTATTTATTTTTATTTCTTAAGTTCAGATTAAAGATGGTGAGGATAATTATAATTTGTGCCAAAATTTTTTAAAAAAAGCTTACTTTTTTTAAATTGGAAATTAAAAATTAAAAAAATAACTTATCCATCATATAATCCTGATAATTCATAACATGGATCTTTATTCTTCAATATTAAAAAAAATTACTCTGATAAATTCAAATATAAAAAAAATATTGAACATTGAAATATGTTAAATTTGACATTCAAAACATTTGTTACATAAAATATTAATATGTTCTAAACATAAATTTATTTTGCATATTTGACAAAAATATTTAGTTTTTTTATCCTTTTTTCTAGGACACACACCACACCTTCCTATTGAAGGCTTAATATTCTCACTTTGTTGTTTGCCTAATATATTGTAAATAGATTCTTTTAGAATTCGCGGCAATCTGAGGCAATTTTTTCTTATTTCCAAATGGGGAGTAATAAGTTCCATAGATAATTTTTTAATAAAACTACTTCTAGTAATTGTTTTGTTTGTGTTTGCAGTATATATAATATGGGAATTTATGGTTGTTATGTTTAAAAGTGTATAAAAAATGGTTAAGGGCCATCTATATGACCTTCTTGAAATTGAATAATTTTCTGTCATTTGGTCAACCATGTCTACACCACCTTTAGTCATATTATAAAAAGTTATGATTTCAGGTTTTTGTTGGTTATTATTATCAATATTTTTATTATGATGTGTTAATGGAACAAGCATTAAACTTAGCACGAGAGGAAGATAATAGCGTAACATACGTGAATAAATAATATAAAAAAAAATACGTGAATAAATAATATTAAACAAAGAAAAAAGATAATTGACGTGTAATAAAAAAAAATAATAAATAAAGGATGAATTGGTAAAAAAAAAACAAGTATATAAGCGTGGAAAGAAAAACAAACAAGAATGTTTTTTATATTATATTTTTTTTTTCGATATATGTTATTGATTAAATAAAAAAGGAAATAAAAAGTAAAAGTTGTTTGATTTTTTTTTAAAAAATATAGAAAAATAGAAAACCAAAATATATAAATAAGGGTAAATATTTATTTTTGTAGAGAGAAAATTAATATGATGGAATGTTGATATTGGAAGAATTAATCTATTGACTACATCTGCTGGTTTATTACTTATTTGATATTGTCCCTCTGGTTGATTTCCAGTATATATTTCAAGATTTAGAGTATAATATATTTTGGCATCCACCAAGGAGTATAGTTTTATGCCATATTTGGATGGTTTGTTTGGCATGTATTGTCTAAATGGGCATTTACCACGAAATGCTGGAAGCATTTCATCTAGGGTTGCATATTCTGATATTGTATAAGATTTGTGGCAGTTATCAACAATCTTGAAAAATATTTCTAATGTGTGTTGCTTTGTCTACCACCTTTCTCTCTTCTCTTGTTAGTATGTCATCAAATCTCATTGCATGAATTAGAAATCTGAATCTTTTAAGAGGCATTGTTACTCTAAATATATCAATTCCAAACCCATCAGATTTCCATAAATCAGACATATTTTGATGGTTAGATTTAAAAATTCCAGCTAAATAAAAAATTCCCAATAATGCTTTGAATTCAGTTATATCAACTTCTTTTGTAGAACTTTCATATTGATTATAATTTTGACTTACAATTTTAATTTTTTGGTTGGTATGATAAATTATCTCTTCAATCATTTATGGTGTTATGAACAAGTCAAAACATTTTTCTGGAGTGTCAGCTAATTTCCCATATTCGTTTACTCCTGGCTGATCAATAACTATATTTTGCTGACGAGTTCTTATTCTCTGATTGGGAAAATCCTTTTCCCATTGAGTAACCTTATTTTTAGCTAATTTTAAAGAGAAATATACTATGATAAATGATTTTATATTTACCTAAATAATACTTAAGCTTATTATCTGTTTCAGCTAATATATCTTCTTCTTCATCTACATCAGATTGTGTATCATGATCACTATCATACATAAAATCTTCATCCTCACTATTAATTATATTATCCAAATCACCTCAAAAAAATATTACATTTATATATTTTATATTTATTTTCAGAATCTGCAAAAATCATAGTAGATGATAGAAATAATTTAAAAAATGAGTTTGTTGGAGAAAATAAACATAAAATAACTCCACCAGAAAAAATATTTGTGTTTTCAATTTCATATATCTCATTTGAAATATGTTATATTCAAATTTCGTTTTAATAAATTTTATAATATAGTGGTATATATTTATAATTATAAAAGTTTTAAAAAAAAAATTTTTTAAAAAATTACGAATTTACTCCGGTGGGGTCTCACAAACCCCAAGCAGTCACAAAATGCTTATATGCTAAAAACTACTCAACCAAAATATGTGAAATTTGGAATATAGATTCTAAGATATATTTGATGAAGCTACTGAAGAATCCAGATCATGATAATTAACCGTTTTTATGCAATATCATTTCCAGCATGCCTGGGGTTTCCTACACCACACCGGAGTATTGAAGGGTTAAATTGGAAACAAAAGAGCTGATTTATCCGCACCGTAGTAATAGTGCGGCTTTCATTTAAATATAATTTAGGGGAGGATAAGGGGCCGATCTACCGTCATAGTACGAAACATATTTACAATTAATTTTCAATTAAAATAAAAAGAGAATTTATTTTATTAGTAGAATTTACAACTTATTTTCTAGTAAAATGAAAAAAGAATTTATTTTATACCGAATTCACATCCTTTTTCAAATAAAATGAATTATACCATGTAAAAATTAGATCAAAAATATAATGAATAATTTCGTTTTTATCCTCACTATTTTTACAAAACGTATTATGTTAACATAACAACAGATTGACTAAGTAACCTAGTAACCCCAATTCTACACCCATTTAGGAGAACAGAAAAGAATTTTGGAGGGGCAGTTAAAAAATTATTTTAACAGCATTGAAAAAATATTTAAGTTATTTAACACAAAATTGAAATATACGATTTTATTTGAAAAATACCACATAAAAAATATACAATGAACAAATATGTTTATAAAAATTAGGAAGATATGAATTGACTTATAGCTGAAAAGAAATAATTTGATTTAATAATTTTTCAAATATTATATAATAAAGTTGATAGGGTTTAATTGTGCTTGTATAATATGTTAGGGATTTAATTATAAAATATATGTAATAAGAAAATATTTATAACTTTAATACAATTGATATTATGATTAATAATTGAGCAATGCAGTGCAAAGCTACTAAAAATAAATCATTACAATATAACTTTGGTTGAGATGTATTTTAATTACCTTAAAAAATTTCCAATATTAATGGTTTATGTTTTTCCATGTACTAATAAAAAAGTCACCCTTTATTATAGCATACTCAACCGATTATATGATTTAATAATCCTCTTGAATGCTAACAAAGTTGACTCACAACTCGATGTGGATGATAAACTGATTTCTTTCAGTTGGGAAAACCAGTTTTGGTATAGATTGATCCACCATTGTTTAAGTTATAGATCTTGCATGGAAGGCAAAAAATTGGACTAGCTATTATTCAACCTATACGTATTTATAAAACCTTTAAGAAAAACTTCTTCCATTATTAGTAACATTCTTTTTGATTTGAGTGATATTGATATTGTTGTTAAAGCCCAGATTTGGGTCAATTTTTAAAAACGGCCCAATTAAGATCTTAGCCACAATAACATTATGTAAGCCTCGTCATTTGGCAAATAGATATCCAAACCTTTCTACCATCTATGAGCAAAATTTATAGACTTACATAAAATCGTCGTTATAATTTTGATAGAGCCTTTTTTTAAAATCGAGTCGAATCCAATGACATAATGTCTTTGGCCGAATCAAACTTTTTAACACCACTCGGTGGCCTATTTTCCAAAATCTGAATCAAATCAGTTGTAAAATATTTACAATAAGAATAACTAAAAAATCTTACCTATCCATTTTGTTTTTGGAAGCTCAGGCTCATTTTTCTTATTCTGAATCTTGGCACCTTGATCATTTTTAATCTTCCACCAAATTAACTATATTTACATTCCCTTCCTCAGTACAATATAACGTGCTTTGGCATTATTAGGAATTTCAGCACACATGAACAAATAGTTTTTCTTAACCGATAGTAGATGAACAATATTTCTCTTTATCCTAAAAATATTTTCTAGGAACCAAAAGACTTTTAAAAAATTGTTGATTGTTTTTTTGGGGGGTTGGGGAGGGGGGGGGCAGATGCAAATTTTTTTAAGGCCTAGAATGGGACCTGTCTAGATGGGAATGTTTCTTTTGTTAAAATAAATTAATATAAAAACAATTATAGAATAAAAAGTCAAAAGAACCCGTATATATTTTTAGAAATTTATAAAAACTAGTAGATAGCCCGTCAAAAATGACGGAGAATGAGAATTTTATTCGTTTTTTAAGAAAGATGTTAACTTTTATTAAAAAATCATATCCAATTTATATAATTTTTAAACCCCCCCCCCCTCCCCATTTATGTCAAGTCCAAGCAATGTCATTGAGTCCAACCTATTAGGACTAAGAGTGGAAACTATTATTTGAGTCAAAATATATTTAAATGAGCTTGTACCCAATACCAAAATTCTTTGTAAATATAATACTGGTTACATAAGACTAACATTTAACATTAAAAAATTTCAAGCCAGGTCCAAGCTCATAATATTTGGGAAAAATTTCCAAGCGTTCAAGACCTTATAATTTATAAAAAAATTTCTCAAGCCTAGCTCAACCCATAATAATTTTGAAAATTTTTTCCTAGCCCGGCCCATAATAATTTGTATAAGATATTCCCAAGTCAGGTGCAAGCTATTAAAAAATCCCAATATAGGTTCAAGCCTACAATATCTGGAAAAAATATCCAAGCATCCAAGACTAACCTTTAACATTAAAAAATTCCAATATAGGTTCAAGCCTACAATATCGGGATAAAATATCCAAGCATCCAAGATCTTAATATTTAAAAAGATTTTCTCAAGCCCACCTTCCCTAATAATTTTGAAATCAAGCCCAGAGATATTTAATTTATAACATAAGACTAACATTTAACATTAAAATATCCTAATATAGGTTCTACCCTACAATATCTGGAAAAAATATCCAAGCATCCAAGACGAACATTTAATAATAAAAATCCCAATATAGGTTAAACTGGATAAAATATCCAAGCATCCAAGATCTTAATATTTAAAAAGATTTTCTCAAGCCCACCTTCCCTAATAATTTTGAAATCAAGCCCAGAGATACTAAATTTATAATTAATGAAGAGGAAATATCTGATTTACCAATTAGTCAACAGGTAAAATATATTACTTTATAAAAAGAATAATATAAGACTAACATTTAACATGGAAAAAATATCCAAGCATTCAAGACTAACATTTAACATTAAAAAATCCCAATATAGGTTCAAGAAAAAAGCATCCAAGATCTTAATATTTAAAAAGAATTTCTCTAACCCACCTTCCCTAATAATTTTGAAACCAAGCCCAGAGATATTAAATAAAACTAACATTGAACATTAAAAAATCCCAATATAGGTTCAAGCCTACAATATCTGGAAAAAATATCCAAGCATCCAAGACTAACTAACATTAAAAAATCCCAATATAGGTTCAAGCCTACAATATCGGGATAAAATATCCAAGCATCCAAGATCTTAATATTTAAAAAGATTTTTTCAAGCCCACCTTCCCTAATAATTTTGAAATCAAGCCCAGAGATATTTAATTTATAACATAAGACTAACATTTAACATTAAAATATCCTAATATAGGTTCTACCCTACAATATCTGGAAAAAATATCCAAGCATCCAAGACGAACATTTAATAATAAAAATCCCAATATAGGTTAAACTGGATAAAATATCCAAGCATCCAAGATCTTAATATTTAAAAAGATTTTCTCAAGCCCACCTTCCCTAATAATTTTGAAATCAAGCCCAGAGATATTAAATTTATAATTAAGGAAGAGGAAATATCTGATTTACCAATTAGTCAACAGGTAAAATATATAACTTTATAAAAAGAATAACATAAGACTAACATTTAGCATGGAAAAAATATCCAAGCATTCAAGACTAACATTTAACATTAAAAAATCCCAATATAGGTTCAAGAAAAAAGCATCCAAGATCTTAATATTTAAAAAGAATTTCTCTAACCCACCTTCCCTAATAATTTTGAAACCAAGCCCAGAGATATTAAATAAAACTAACATTTAACATTAAAAAATCCCAATATAGGTTCAAGCCTACAATATCTGGAAAAAATATCCAAGCATCCAAGACTAACTAACATTAAAAAATCCCAATATAGGTTCAAGCCTACAATATCTGGATAAAATATCCAAGCATCCAAGATCTTAATATTTAAAAAGATTTTCTTAAGCCCACCTTTCCTAATAATTTTGAAATCAAGCCCAGAGATATTAAATTTATAACATAAGACTAACATTTAACATTAAAAATTCCTAATATAGGTTCTACCCTACAATATCTGGAAAAAATATCCAAGCATCCAAGACGAACATTTAATAATAAAAATCCCAATATAGGTTAAACTGGATAAAATATCCAAGCATCCAAGATCTTAATATTTAAAAAGATTTTCTCAAGCCCACCTTCCCTAATAATTTTGAAATCAAGCCCAGAGATATTAAATTTATAATTAAGGAAGAGGAAATATCTGATTTACCAATTAGTCAACAGGTAAAATATATAACTTTATAAAAAGAATAACATAAGACTAACATTTAGCATGGAAAAAATATCCAAGCATTCAAGACTAACATTTAACATTAAAAAATCCCAATATAGGTTCAAGAAAAAAGCATCCAAGATCTTAATATTTAAAAAGAATTTCTCTAACCCACCTTCCCTAATAATTTTGAAACCAAGCCCAGAGATATTAAATTTATAATTAATGAAGAGGAAATCTCTAATTTACCAATTATTCTACAGGTAAAATATATTACTTTATAAAAATAATAACTTAAGACTAACATTTAACATTAAAAAATCCCAATATAATTTTGAGAAATATTATACTTGATAATTAAGAGAATGTTCTATAAAAATATTTTCTATAAAATAAAATCAATAAAAAAATAAAAATAAGTACGTACCGATGACATGACGTAGCGATGACATGACGTCACGATGACGTAGTGAGGACATCGGAAAATTATAATATAGATGATGGGGGACACAAAAACAACATTTTTGGTAATAAAACCTAAATGCATATTAAAATAAAAGTCCAAAACACGACAATATTCTAAATAATTACACTCTACCCCAGGGCCATAGCCACAAAAGAGCCTGGGAGTAGCCCCTCCCTCTTTCCCAAAAAAATTTCCTGGCTCCCAACCTGACCTATCAAATATTTTCTGGCCCCCAAATATAAAAAAAATGATTTAGTTATTAAATTTTAATTGACCATTAACGATCAAGAATTAAAAAATTCTTGGGGCGAAGCCCCCAGACCCCATTTAGGGCGGGCCTTCGGCCGGGTTACTTTAGTCTATATATAGTCATAAAATATTTTTACAAGAGAGGAGATTATTTTTAATAAAAAAAGAAACCTAAAACAAATATGAAATTCATTTTTATTAGTTTATATAAAATATAATAAATTACTTGTATATACATTAATATAAGATCATGGTAATAATTTATTCCAAACAAGTATAAAAAATTTATTTATAAAAAGTAAATAGACATATAGTTGATATTCCTCTATTATATAGAATTTCTTACAAAATACTAAGTAAAATTATCCTTATACAGACATATTTGACAGTTAGAGAATATATTACAGTTAATATTTTACAAAATTTACTAATCAATGCTCTTGATAATAAATATATCAACATAAGCATTCAATTATTTAACACCATCTATTTATTTTAAATAAAAAATGATATTAAAAAATAATCTTCATATTATTTATCTCACAATGTCTTTAAAATATTTGATGTCCTTATCAATCTATTATAATAATCCTCAAAAAACGTGAATCAAGTTTAACCAATAGAGTTCTTTTAAAAAATATTTATCCAATGATAATCATCATAGAAATTTTAAGCCATTAGTAATTCCCATGTGATATATAATATGGCGAAACACAATATCCATATCAAATTTGCCATTGCATGTAAAATATTCTTTTCAACAAATTTTATCTAGATAATATTTTTGAAATATTTGCTCAACACCATAGTAAACACTATATTCTTCATTTATTTTATTTTTAATGTGTAAACTTTCATTAGAGTCTATGACATCTGGGTTGAATCAAGGAGAGTTGGCTTCAAAGTTAAATTTCAATTATTTTATTTTTGATAAAATCACATATACCAAGGTAAAAGTTCTTATATTTTAAATTTATATAAAATTACCTAATTAATCAAAATTCAGATGCCATATCAATATCAGATGATGTTTAGATATTAGTAATAAATATTTGCTCAACACCAAAGTAAACAATATTTATTAAAATCTTCAATTATTTTATTTTTGATGTGTAAACTTTCATTAGAACCTATGACATCTGGACTGAATCAAGGAGAGTTGGCTTCAAAGTTAAATTTCAATTATTTTATTTTTGATAAGATCACAAATACCAAGCTAAAAGTTCTTATATTTTAAATTTATTTAAAAAAATTTCTTTTTACCTTTTAAAACCTAATTAATCAATATTCAGAGATGCCATATCAATATCAGATGATGTTGAGATATTAGTAATATTAGCCAATTTATCTTTCATTTTTCAAAAGTATAAATTTTAACAAATAATTTTTATGCATTATTATATCATGCATTTTGCTTTTTTTTTTAAATCAAGGCCTATACCAAAATATATGTTGATGTACACCAAAATAAACACTATTTATAATATTGGAGAGTGATTAAATAAACACTATACTTTATGAATTATTACTTCTATGAAATATCAGAGCAAATATATATATATAAAATAAGGTCAGACAACTTTAGTAAAAAAATTGAAATTAGGTTAAGCAAAACTTGGGATGGGCATTAATTAAATTCTTAATGGGACTAAAAATGTTGTCATTTGCAGACCTCTGGTGATAATACAATTATATATTTTTGTTTTTCTTTAAATTTCTGAACATATTAAAAAAGTAATTTTTATGGTTCCACGTCAATTCGGCGATATAAACAAATAGCATGAGAAGCTATTTTGCCTTCTCCCTTAACTCCAAATCCTAATTGATACGTATACTCAGTGTTTTATAAGATAATCAGTTTGGCCCTATAATTGATTTTAATCTATGATGGCGTCTTTTCTAATTTAGGAAGGTTTTAAAAGCTTATAAATGATTCTTAATGAGTGCAGATTTTATAAGAAGTGAGAACAAAAACCATTGTATCTGAGTAAAAAATTTGTTACAAATATCATAACTTACAAATCATATTTTTTTTATTCCATATTTTCCGTAATATATTTGACCTTTTCTCTAAAAATTAATAGAAATCATGGAAGAATAAATATGGATAATATATTCCTCTCATTTTATTATTGATTAAAGAAAAGATTTTTTCAACGTTGGCATTATGAGCTGATATAGAAAAAAAAGCATGCTATAATAGCAGTTCACTACATTGGTGAAAGATTGGGATATAAAAGAAATTAGATCCATTTTTGATGAAGAGCAAGTTTTGCATATTCAACACGTCTAATTTTATTTATAATAAACAATTAAAGTTGCAAAATTGGCTCAACAACTTTGAGTCATATAAAGAAACATTTATCTATATAGACTTTTCTAAATCTGACTTAAGAAGATTTTAATTTTCATCCATTTGAAACATTCCAATTTTTTATAAAGGTTCTGATTAGAGAGCAAAATATAAAATTCTATATCTATACATTCAATAAATCATTGAATTTATTTAATTTTTTTGTCCATTTTTAATATCTGTTTCAAATGTTACTTGAAAATAAGTTATGCTCTCATCTAGCAAGGATATATTTTTCAGATTATAAATTACAAATACAAATGAATAAGAAATATTTTTAAAGATTTTTTATTGTGCACATAAATGAAAATAACTAACCATATACTTCATATAAATAATGAATTTTAGAATATCCCTTCATCTAAAAAATATAAATTTCTAAATCACACCTCTTCATCCATTGTTAAATAAAGGTAAAATTTATTATTTTATCATTGAATAAAGGATTACCCGTCATTTTTGACGGGCTATCAGCTAGTATTTTATAATTTTCTGTAAAATATATATTTCGCTATATTGGTAAAAATTATTTGATTGTCTTATGATAATTGATAAAATTAGATATACTTTAAATCTACGACATATAATATTCCAATGTTTGTATTGTGCTTTAATTTTTTATTTAATTTATGATTTAATTTTATCTATAGTTTTATAATTATAATTTACTTTTATTAAAATAAATAAATTAAAATTACTCACTTTATAAAAATTTATATTTGATATTAGATTATTTAATAATTTTATGGATCTGTTATTAATAATTATAATACATTTCACTTTTGCCTTAAGACTTATCTTTGGCTTATATTCCATTTCTTAAAAAACATTTTTGGTTCACTTTTTATATATATAAATGCTCCAAAAATGTATAAATTATGATGAATAGTTTTATATAAAAATATCAACTTTTACATTCTTTCTTTCAAATTATTGTTTAAGATATAGGCATACATTTTCGAAGGTCAGGGAGTGGGGGGAGAACTAAGGGGGAATTTTCTTATTAGCTTAAAATGATATTCACAAAAAGTGATAAATTTCTGAAAGGGGGGGGGGTTTCCCCTTGCCCCCTCCCTTGGCTATGCATATGCTCTTAAGAGACTTTTACTAAGGTGTACTAGTCATTTAAACATCTCGTTTCAATCTATAAGAATTTTGAGGCTATTGGTGAAGTATTATTTTACTTTTCTAATAGAACTCTTAACTCAGAGGTTTCCACTCATGATTCAGTCGAGGCTTCTGATCTTTTATCTAAATGTGTTAATATAAATTACATTATACATATTTTATGACCTTTTATGACAGCCTATCTATGGGCATCACTAGAATTTACAATCTCAGAGGGCTCAAAAAAATTTTAAAATTATTTCCAAAATTACTTTTTTTAGCTAACATTCAAAAAAAAATTTCAAAATTTTGAGGAGGCTCTTCAAATTTTTCAGCGGACTTGACCCCCTGCACCTAGTTAGTAAAGCTAATGGTACAACCTTATTCCACCATCAGATTTTATGGCTTAATTTATTATCACCTTGTTAAAACTGAGGGTGAGTGTAGCAATATCTATTAATCTTGATGTTTTCACTATTCTGCTAAGATTCAAGTGTGTCAATATAGACATTTATTACGGAACCATCTGTCTTTGATTTTAATTTCCTTCATTTGATGCTAAGTTCTAGCCTTAGCTTGTTTTGAGAGGATTTGCTGTTAAGGCATAAATCCATTGCAATGTCTTTACCTGGGATGACTTTTCATTATGTCTTTAAACTTTTTGCGCAAGATGAGAATGTAATCTATTTGGGATTTTCGCTCTCACTTAATGGTTATACCTTTTTTTAAAGAAGGTGTTTAAGGCAAGATCAAAGGCTTGCGTAAATTTCAATACATACTCTCCTCCTTCATTTACTTCTCCATATTCAACATGGTATCTTTAATAGCCTTCTCCTACTATTCTACATGCGCATTTAATTCGCTTCCTTTTATAAATGCCACCTATAGGGGTTTTCATCAGAGTATTATTTAGGAATATCATTTTCATTCTCTAAGCCTTTTCAACCGCTTTGAGAAATATTCTGAGAGGATGTGTAGAATTGATTGGCCATGAGGAGTTTTATTGCCATTATTTTATTAGAGATTCCTGACATCTACTACTGTCGAGGTTAGATCATGGCTAACGATGATGCTGACATCATTTTTGTTGTTCACTAATTCATTATAGTAGAGTTTATAACCTCTTAGTTTGTGCAATATGGATGCCAATCCTCTTGTATTACCTTGAGTATCAATGTTTAAACTTGCAACTTGAGAATGGTGACTTTTTAGTTTTGACGTTAATTTTACTTTTCACAGGATGTATGTCTACAAAGTGCTCGTCGCTTGTATGAAATGCCCTAGCATGCATATTCATGATACATTTTAGATAACTTTTTAGTTGTTCGCACATATATCATAGCACCCAGCTACCCAAGCTAGGAAAAAACAAAATAAAATTTGAAAAAAAGATAAATAAGTCAATAAATTGCGTATTTGCTCATCAATCAAAGAAAATCTTACAAATTAAACGGCCCTCTCAGAGTTATGAACCTGGATACCTCCTTTTACTAGGCATATATCTTATTCACTAGGCCACACCGATGATATCTGATATATATATTAAAAGCCAGGACAGGTATAAGAACCATACGACATGGATCTATAGCCCAAATGACACACCATCAAGCTTTCCAATCTGATAAGGTTTATCAAGGATGGCTCTCAGCCCATTGCTGTGCATAGCAGTAGTAGATCTATCAGAGCCTATCTTAGAATCAACTTCATGATAATATATATATGGGTGATATTGTAATACCTGACGAAACAAACGATGAAATGAAAGAAAACTAACGAAATGCAATCCTAGAAAATTATGGCTATAAAAGTTAAGCAAGGAAAAAACAGAATATATGGTAATAGGGAGGTGAAACAGATTATATTGACATAAATGAATGGCAAATATCAGCAATTAAAAGTTGCAAATATTTGTGTTCCACTTTACAAAGCAATGGCAATCGAAAAGGAAATAAAAAATAATATAAAATAAATCAAGGATCGTTGAGGTGGGAAATTATCAGGAGTGCCCTTGACAAAAGAAACACAAATTAAAGGGAAAGATATGCAGTTTAGTACTACAGAGAACTATCTTATATAGTTCGGAAACATAATCAGGCAAAGAATAAGACGAGATAATTTTACTGATAATATAGAAAAATGCTATAGATTACTAGGAAAGTACCCATTAAAATAAATAAATAATTGTAAGCAGACTAAGGTGGTATGGACATCAGAGACCTTCATGGACCTTAATTTATAAGGCCCTGTCCAGATTCGCAGTGAAAAAATTTTTTAGACCCCGGCACGGGCCATATTTAATGTTAGAAAAAATTTTAAGCCCATAATAAGTATCAAAATTTTTCCAAGTTGTCTCAAGCCCATACAAAAATTTAGTTTATTGTATTTAATGAAAATAAACATTGTCTTTAAAGTCCTGTGAGCTAATTTGACATCATCCAGAGTTGGGCAGTACCGCGAATACTTGTATCTAAGATACAAGATCCTTTTGTATCTTGTACTCAGTATCTTTTTGACATTTCTGATAAGATACTAGTATCTGTATCTAAGATTCTTTATTCTAAAAATAATCTTGTATCTTTTTCATTTTCATATTGTTGACAAAAGATACAGATACAGATTCTTTTTAATATTCATGTTTAAAATTTTACATATCACAGTATATACTTTATTTTCTTCGAGAATCTTGAATTAATTTCTTCATTTTTTCCACCATATTTTAATATATTGACAGCCAAAATTATTTGGAAATTTACAAATCATATTAAGGTAGAAAGATAAAAAATAACAACACCAAAACGAAATATGTATAGATTATATTTTATATATAAATGTAACTCGATAGAATATCATTACCAATTTTATGTAATATTTTTAATTTTAGGATAATTAACACTCATGGTAGTGAAATTTAAATTATAGAAATAAGTTCCCCTGAATCATATAATCTTAAAATTTTATATGGAACTTTTTTTTAAATATAAGTTAAAAAAGACAATTTACAGGCTAAATGTAAAACCTGTATAATCAAAAAAATAATAAAGGGTTAAACACAAATTTTGTTAAACATATAGTATATTATTTATGTGTAGTTAAAAGGGGCATAGGTTATCTTAAAAATTCAAGTTTACAATATTGGCTACCTTTAAAAGCTGCCCAAGATGGTATGGGTAAAAGATTTTAAGAAAATATTTTCCTATGATTTGAATATAATGTGGCTTTTTTGACATCAATATCACATCCATATTTTAAGAACTTATGGATTGAGTTGGATAATAAAAAAAAATTTCAAAATATATTAATAAAAGAAGTCCTAAATGTAGTACCAGAATAAATAATAAAGTTCAAACTATAAAACCAATGATTAACATCTAATAAAGAAAATGATAATTATTTTTCTTTTGGTGAAACAAATGGTGCTGAGTTCAATAATACAAATAACAATGGCTGGAGATTTTAAATTATATTAAGTCGAAATATATTATAAATGCTTAATTTTTATCCTTCTATTAAGGAAATTTTTTATACATATAATACTGCAATACCTTCATCAGCTCTAATTGAAAGGTTATTTAGTTTTGGTAAAAATGTTAAATACGCCGAAACGACAAAGGTCTAATGATAAATTATTTGGAAAATTTGATTATCTTATAATGAATGTATTTTAAATACTCTTTTACAAATTAATATTTCAACTCCCATTAAAAATACTAGTCTCCCTTCTTAATCTATGCTATGAATGGCTAATACTAATATTAAAATGCCTGATTATTATAATTAACTCATCATTAAATTTTTTATTAATTATTGTAAATATTCATTCTTATTATATGTGTATGTTATGTTCTTCACAAATAAATAGTAAAAACTGTATTTTATAAGCTATTCTGATTTAATCGGTAATGATAATTTAAAAGTATCTTATATTTAAGATACTATAATTAAGTGAAAGATACAAGTTTCTTTTATATTGTATCTTTTTGATATTTTGAAAAAGATATTTTTCACAAAGAATCTGTATCTGTATTTAGATTCTTTTTCAAGAGGACCTGTCCAACTCTGACATCATCATATTGAATGTTATTTTTTAACGTTTAAAACCATTCAATGATTTAATTTAACATTTTTAAATAAATATACAAATGTATTCAATCGTATTTTATCAATAATAAAAAAATATGCTTTATTTTTATTTTATTATCATGTAAATTTTGACTATATTTCCGTTTCGATTTTTTTAGAATTACTTGATTTTACATATTATTTAAATATATTTTAATTGAAAAATTTTGTAAACTGTTTATTTTATAAAGAAGACAAAATATTCAAATATGTTATCATGAATTTATATTTTTTTAGAATTTTAATTATTTTTATAAATATAATTTTAAAATTATGATGACAAATTAACTCATTAGGAATTTAATAAGTTATTTTATTAACATTGAATAAATTTTATTTTTTATAGATATCAAATAAATTCTAATTGAAGGTGATATTTCGGAAACAGATATTGATAATAGTGAGGATAATTTTAATCCTTTTAATCATACTATTGACAATATAGATATAACAGATTCGCCCATAAATGCACTCCACAAGGAGCTTGATAATGTTCATGAAGGTCCTAGTTTTCCTTATCTCAGTAGTAATTGGGTGTTAAAAAATATTGAATCATTTGATACAACATTTTCTAAAAAAAATTTTTAATTCCCCAAATAATATTTCAACACCATATCACTTTGAATAATATTTCATTTGATAGATACTTGTATTGTGAATGCATGGTTATTGTATCGAAGACATTACTTCAAAAAAATGAAAAATCTTTTATAAAACTTATAACATTTAAATCTCAATTAGTTCCTGCCATGGCAGGTAAAATTAGTAAAAGAAAAATAGGGAGACCATCAAATGAAAATCTTAAAATGCAAAAAGGATCTAAGTTACCTCAGATAATAACTGACGTTAGATATGATAATTTAGGGCATTGGCCAGAAGTTTATAAGACTCTAAAAAGGTGTAAATTATGTGTTATCGCATATTTAAGGACTATGTTTGAAAAAATTTATGCTATAACTAGGAAATAAATTTTAAAAAATTTTCCATAATATATAAATAAATATATTTTTATATACATGCATTTCGCTCAATGATGCCAAATTGTATCATGATTTTTTTTTACCTGTGTGTACTATGAAATAAAAGTCGAAATAAAAATTTTACATCCTTGGTATATAAATGAAGATTTTTTATAAAAAATTTTTTTTAGTTTTATTTTAAAAAGTCGAGCTTTAAAGGGTTAAGTGTATAAGCAATAATTTTGTTTACAAGACTTAAATTTATCGTTATTAGATAGAATAAAAAATTTGCAGTATTTTTTTAATTTAACAACTGTTTTATATAATAAAATATAAATTAAATTTTTATGGCCAATTAAAAAGATTTTAAAAATCCTATCGCAGGCCGCTTGAAGATATAATATTAAGTCGCGGGCTGGCAGGGCCCATTAAGGTCTTTGATGGACATACGATGAGAAGGCCCATAAACTATATGAAAACTAGAACAAATGGTTTGAAAATGCTGAATATCGGCATGATTAATTATAATTATATATTTTGTGTTTTTTTTTCGTAATTTAGAATTATAGTATGTGCTTAGAAAGACATTAATATGATCATAGATAGTGGTATATTTTATTATATATACATAATGTATTAAGATATTCATAATCTGAGAAATTGCAATTTATTTTTAAACCAAAAGATTATTTATTATAAAAAATTTTATAATTCTATTCTATTAAAATCTATATCAGAATTGATTCACGATAATTTCAACATACTTCTTACGTGGATTTAAAAATTTTGGATCCATAGGTGTACAATTAGATACTCGAGGTCATCTTGCTCCCTCAAATTGGTCATAGGGGAGATGTGCCATAAAAGGACATGTTTTTGCTTTTTTCAAAATATTATATTAAGATTTGGGTTTAACTAAATAAATTTTATATCAATGTGTAGCCCAATTATTAATAAGTAAAATAAATTTGATTATGAACTAGATGAGGCTATGTAAAAGTTTTTTTTCCATATACTATATATTAACTGGCCATAATGTATTATTTAATAATTATTTAAACGACCATGTCCGTGTGCCTAGTACAGTTGTGATGATTTGATGAGACATATTGACGATTAAATTAAACACATCCATATAAATATTTTTGTTTGCAAAAATAATTAAAATAACAAAAGGAGGAATAAAACAATTTTCAATAATGCTTTGTCTATATTTTAATTGATTTTTGCAAACAAATATTTTTATATGGATTGGTTTTAATTTAATCGTCAATATGTTTCATTAAATCATCACAACACTGTATTAACTTGAGTGTGATAAATTAAAAATTATGACCAGCAGACAAATAAATGAAATGCTAAAATTTAATTAATATCGAAACTTATAATGTATAAATAAAAAGAATTCTATAGCAATGGTTGTCATTTGCTATAGGAAACCGGGAAAGCAGTATTAGATGAGACTTCCCCATAGATTATAGTGAATTTATTTTAAAAATAATTTTATATTAAATAATAAACATTAACTTTTTTGTTCTTAATAAAAATATTTTTAAACGAAAATTTTAAGTCTAATTATAAATATCGGAAAGATTTTTTTTTTTATCTAAATATAATAAATTATAAAATAAATATGTTTTATAAATTTTAAGGTTTGATTTGTGTGTCAAAATAAAAATTTTGCATAGGAATAGATTCATGTATCAAATTGAAAATGCGGTCTGTATGTCAGACCCCGCAAGAGTGAACTTCCTTTTTTTTTATTCAGTACTGAAGGGTTGAGTTAACGAAAATATATAAGATAAAAATGTGATAAAATAATGTATTATCTAATAAATTAATATGGGTTAAATTAAAAAGAGATTAATATTAATTACTTTATCTCTAATTTGTAATAATTTTAAAGAATTCCTCATTTCGGCATATGCCAACGAATACGAAATTTTACACTTGGTTTTTTTAAAAAAAATAATCACGCATTCAAAATAAAACTTATTTTAATTTTAAGGTCATTTACAATAAATTCGAACTTATGAAAGGGTAGAATTAATTATTTCATTGAAGTTGAAACCTTTTTAAAAAATTTTCCTACATTGAAATTGAAAACAGATTATTTTATAAAAATATAAAAGAATAAGGCCGAGTTTTATTAATAATCAGATAAATTTTTCTTAATTAACGTAAAATGTTTTTTTTTCTTTCTGTTATATAAAAATATTTTAAATTATTATTAAATTTATTACAAAATGATTTTTACATATGCGAAATATTTTTTAATTGCACATTCGATTTAGATGGAGAATATATGTTAATTTTTTTTTTTACTTTTTTTGTTTAATTCTAAATTGATATTAGAAAGGAAAATTATGAGAATTCATATCTATCAAAATTTGTTGGTATGGATTTTGATCCTAACAGTAAAATAAAAATATTATATATAATTACACAATTTTTGACAAATAATGGTTATGATTATTTTGATGATTTATGAATTAATAGGGTTATTAATGTTATAAAATATTGATCAGGCTAATATTTAAAAAAAAATATAGCTAAAAGTGAACTATTATATTCAGTGACCTGCAGTCCCGGACTGGAATACGGCTAGACTAGGCTCGGACCGAAAGATGAAATGATTTTAAAAATCCAGGCCGAGAATATATTTATAAAAAAAATAATCCGTGCAGAGCCGATTTAAATAATTATAAATTTAAATTATATTAATCAATCAGTTGGAAAATCATGTTTGATGGAGCATTTTATATTCATTTAATGCTCATATTTTTAATTGACTTTTAAACTTGTAAAATACAGTGTAAATTATTCCAAATAACTAATTTAATTTTAAAAATTCATGGAAAAAAAATAGGATCTAATCAATTTTTTAAAATCCAGGCAGGGAGATTTTGGCATCTGAAGGTCTATGATGAAATTGTAGAGCCAAAAAATAGGTTTAAAAAATCTTTTTGGTGTCTATAATTTCTGTTAGTGATGTTATGATATAACAAATATCACGTGAATAAGTTCGATAGGCGTTTTTCACCATTTTCTTATTTTAAAATATTAAAATTCAATATAATGTGAATATTTGATTAAACTTTTGGAGTGACAAAGATCGCGAGATCGTGTGACTCTTGACCAATTTACAAATCAAAATTTAAAGATGATATTTCTCCTTCTGTTTAAAATTAAAATTTATCATATATTATATAGTATATATATTTTTTTCATAGCTTATCAATTATGCAGGATCGAGAGTATTCAAACAATTAAGAAGTAAAAGAACAGTTTTATCTCCTCGTATAAATGTTAATGAGTCGGAGAAAATCATTAAATTCTCCTATATTCCTCTAGATAACGAAAACCTTAATAATTTAGGTATGAATATATAATTAATTATTTTTTTAAATAATGATTAAAATTGAAAAATTTCAGAAAAAAAAGAATTTTTATTTTAATATAAAGAAAGTGCAAAACCAAAATTATTTATAAGAAAAATATGCCCTGACCAAAGATAAACAATATGGGGCATAAAAAGTGCAATTGAGCTTTGTTTTATTGTACTTTTATAATAAAAAAACGTAACGCATACCTTGAATTGAGATTGCCTCTTTATTAGTATCGTCGAATTCAAAATTTTTACTAAATAAAAATGAATTGGTTTTTGTAAATTTTATTAACGTCTGCCCTTATCTCAATATTCCATTTTAAAAGATAAGTAAGTTATTTTTTTTTAACATTTTATAAAATATTTTAAAATGAAGAATAAATATCGAAAAAACCAAGCCTATTTGCGTTTTTTAAAATGGTTTCTAACGCCAAGTGATAATTTGTCGTTACTATATGGAATACATGATTTGCAACACAGCTTTTGAAAGGCTCAATTTGTGCGCACTATAATACTATTTATTTGGGAAAATTCCATAAAAATTTGTCTACTCCTATGATATTATTTAAAACTAAAAAAACTTAAAACTATAATATATTAATTTTTTTCTATTGTCAATATAATAATTATTTACTATATTATAAATCTATAAATTTCCCATATCAAAAAGGAAATATTAGTGACATTTATGGATCGTTAACATTAATAAAGCCTATAGGCTAACTATTCAGAGTTAAACACCATGTAAAATTGAAGGCCATAAGATTGAGATATAGAAAAATTATTTATTTCCTTAAAATGACTACTTGAATATTTATATGATAAAATATTGAATATTTTTTACGTGATACGTGATAATTAAGCGCCTACCCCTATAATGTTGTTCACACACAAGTATATGTACAACAGAGCAACACTTGGTACTCTCAAATAAAAGGAAAACCCATATAATTGGGTGTCAAGATTTTAAGGGATTAATAATGAGAAGGACCATCCATATTTTTTAGGCAGGCCTCAGTTGCCTGTTCCCGTAACAGAACTTAGATCGTAATTTATGGCAATACAAATATAGTTTATTAATAAATATGTAAATAACCGCAAGGATAAATTTGTTAAATTACAATTTAAATTAATATTAGGTAATATTAAATAAATGATATAGGAAGACCTAGTAAGATTATTGGATAAGTTGGACGTATTAATGAGGTTTGTATAGGGGAGTATATAAATGCACTTGGTAATCCAATTTAGAAAATAAATATATTGCCAGAATTTTGAATTCAGATAACGGGATTAATGATTTATTATATAGTTCATTTTTATTTTAAGTAGTTTTATCGAATTTATTATTATTTAGACAGGTATAAATTGTGCTAGCTTATATTCTAACTTAGAATATCTTTAGTTTTGTTTAGCCAATATATTTAGTAATTACAGATGTTTTTATTTTTGTACATTGGAAGCCAATTTAGGGCTTCAAACGTTAGATTTTCTTCAGAGTTCCTCATAATATGGCCGAAGAGTTGAATTCTTCTTTTCTTAAGAGTATCGACCGGTGTGTTTTGATATTTTCCCCAATCCTATATTTAATATAATTTAGGATACTCGAAGTCATTTATTAATCCCAGGCACATATTTATGAAGACTTGTACTTTTTTTTATCATTAGAGATTCATTCGTATCCCAAGTATCACTCCAAAATAGAAGAATTGGGATATGCATTGAATTAAAAATTTGTAGTAGGATTTTAAGAAAAATTTCTTTCGTGTGCCAAAGTTTAAAATATTTGTAGAAAATAAATTTAACATGTCTCAGTCTCAATTCTATTTTGTTTTTTATTTGTCCTTTATTATTTATAGTAACACCAAGATATTTAAATTCCTCTACTAATTTAATTCCTAACGTGGATAGGGATTGGTTTGAGTCAACAAAAGCTAGGGGATGGCATAATTACTTTTATATACAATATGTCTAGTATGTTAGTTAGAAGTCTTCTTTATTGATTGTATGATCATGACTAAATCATCTGCATAGGAAATAATACAATGTGTTAATTATCATGGGAAGATATGTATAATAGGTTGAAAGCGCCTAAGGTATCGGCTACAATTTTAGGATAGGTAACGCAACCCTGCTCAACCCTTTGCATATGTTAAAAAAGAGAGAATTAGTGGAGCCAACCTGGAATTTAGATTGCTATAATAGTTACTCAACATTTTTACAATGTTTTTTATCAATATCTCTATCCAATAAGATTTTCCATTGGACAAAGTGTTTAATGCTGTCAAATGCCTCACTGAAATCGATGAACGTTAAAAAAATGGGTAATTTGTATCTGAGACATTTTTGTATGGTGTTTGATGACAATATTGGCTCCGCTAGGTCAATATGCTTGATAGTATATACTTAGTTGATTAATCTGAGTATTTATAGTTTTTTATTAATAGAATATGTTTTTAAGATTTTTTTTAAAATTTATTATTTATCGATATTTTGGGTTTTTTTTTATAATATCTTTAATTTTCTAATTAGTCTGATTGAGCTATCATTTTATAAAAAAATTATAATTATAAGCAAATCTTAAACCGAACTTAGTATATAAAAGAAATAATTAAATACATCATAAAATAAATAGCAGACGTACCCATATTTATCAAAGTGTTTTTATTTTATTAAATGTTGATTTTGAGTAATTAACTAATTTTTTTAACTTATTAAAATTTTATAAATACATATACCCCATCTAGTGGAATTAATATTATTAAAATATAGTCTCAAAAAGACCTATAAATAATTTTATTTAAACTTAACACTTTTATAAGATGCTTTTAAAACCATCCTATAACTTATTTTATTCAAATCTTACAGTAATAAAATAAAATAATATTCTATTGTTAAAAATAAAAATTAACTTTTACCTTATTTTATAAAAAATAATCAATTATAAATGGTTAAAATAATTTGAAACATCAAATTTTTTCTATAAATTGCAAAGAGAAAACTAAAGCTAACAGACGAAGAATAGTAAAAAAAAATAATGTCGTTGTTAAAAAAAATTGTTAAAATAAAAATCAACTTAAAAATAAAAAAAAATATATACTAGAAAATACGAGGTTCAAGTTACAGTACCTAGAATTTCTTACAAAAAAATCAAGGGATTGTAAAAAGCATAATATTAATAAATTGACTTATTAATATTTTTTAAACCCGAACGCAACAAATACTATGAATAATTTTAATTTATTTCATATATACTCAGAAATAGGTTATATATCAACGAAAGTTTATTATTATAATAAACAGTATTATTATTAAAATAGCTTAATAGTTTTACCTTGGTTAAATAAATTATCTATAGAATTTATCCTAAATAACTTCAGCTATTAAATGATATATCCAAAGCAGAAAATTGAAAAAAAATAGTTATAATGGTATACCCCTTGCTTGGGATTATACTAGCTTAGATCGTTCAGATCCTTTTCTCAACTTCATCATGAGAGCAGATAGCTTAAAAATCAATAATTATAGTCATCTAAACAATTTATTATTCATATCAGTGGTTTTAGACACCTTTGTTAGATATCCAACTAAATAAATAAAATATATATATGTCGTATTGGGATATGGAATCATGTGGGATTCGGAATCTCCACCACGTTTTATTCGGTTAAAAAATATTCCGAATCCCCATGAAAAAAATATAAAATAATTTAATAGATTTTTCTTCTCTTTTTTGCGGCTGGCACCATATAATTAAAAGGCCAAAATAAGGGATTTAAAAAGAGAATTTAAAAAAAAGTAAATAGTATAAAATTAAGGCATATAATGAATGAAAAGGGATGAGGTGAAGACTTTTTTGTTTTAAAAAATATTAATAAATATATTTATAAAAAATCCGAATTATTGCAACAATTTTCGTTGAGCATTTAAGCAGGGACGGTTACGGTTCAGTATGTAAAAAATTATAATGGTTACGTTTTGGTTACGGTTCTTGAGAAGAAATTTATAAAGGTTCGGTTCAACTAATTATAAAGGTTTAGTTCATTACGGTTAGAAATTTTTTTTTTATTGAAACCATCTTCTAATTTATTTATATTATAAGCATCTATGAATTATATATAAAAAAAATATTTAAGATTCAAAATAACTCATTTTTAATTATATTATTTGAACTTAGCCCTTTCTACAGAAACTTGTGTTGCGGGAACCGCCAGTACTATAAGAGAACGTTTATATAATTCTGTATATTCAAATTATATCTCTAAAATATAAAAACTGAACCGGTTTAACCGTTTTTTCTAAAGGCTCTTTTTACTCCTTCAAAAAATAATTATAGTAACAAAAATAAATTTTTTTAAAAAAAATATGGCGATTCGGAATCTTTTTTTTAAAAAACAATTAAATTATATTTTGTCGCTTGGCTGGCACCATAAAATTTTATTTTTTAGAGATTTAATATGTATTACTTTTATGCTTTAAATCATTAAATACTCATGGATTAGTTTTATAGTAGTTTTAAATTTCAAAAATATATATCTAATACTTTTTTCAAAATGTTATTTTTTCTGGAATTTTTTTTGAGAACGAGTGAACCCTACCCGGGGACCAGTGGCCCCTACAACGGTGAGGGTCCGAAGCAACTGCTTCTAAAATTTTGAATGGGGGTACTTAAAAATTTTTTTAAAAAATTCTTTTATTGTTTTACTTCCATAACCAAGTGATTTCTGGTTTATGATATAGGACTCGACCTCGTGATTCCGTATACATATTAAATTAAATAATAAATGGGAGGTCTTAGTACATTTTAATAAATTTTGGTCGATGTTTAGCAAATTAGGTTGATTTCTTGTCATAAAATTATTTTACCAATTTCAAAATATGCCTAAAAATATTAACCAAGATAGTACAAGCTTATTTAATAATTGCACATGGGCCTTTCCATGTCAAATCGATCAAAAAAGACACATTTTCGGTCGACCCCTTTTAAAATTGTTAAAAATTTCTGGAATTATTTAGATTTGTATATAAATGAGAAATCCGTTTATTTTAACTAGCTAGCACATCTGGTTCCCGAGATATAGAGGTTCAAAAAAAAGAGCCACTTTAGAATCTGTAAAATTTTTAAAATGCTTATATCTCAAAAACTATTTATAGTAAAAAAATGTATAATATTACAAATTGTAGGTAAAAAAATCTTAAAGGGCTATCAAAAATATAATACAAATTGGCGCCAATTTTAGTCTTTAACTTCTGGTTAACCTATCTTGCTTCACCTGTATTTTTAAGCAAAAAAGGGAGTTTGTTTTCGAAATTTTTTTTTTGCTATTTATTTAGACACTTTTTATAAATATATATAGGATGTCAAAACCTTGGCGACGCTATCGACTTTTCCGAAATATATTTTTTTACCAAAAATTGAAGAAAAAAGTAGATGGCGCTAATGGTTGAAAAATATTATTCATGAAAATATAAATACGTTTATAAGAAATGGGATAAAATTTTCCAGCTCTGCCCCCCCCCCCCCCATTATTCTTAAAATGTTTTACATTTTTTAGATCTTTACTTACTACTATAACGAATGACTTATTAGCTCGATAATGTATAACAGCCGCAGTAAAAACGAATATTTTATTAGGCATATTATCGATTATATTTTACAAAATAAACTGTTTAAAACGATCTCTCTTCCTGCATAATATTTTTAACTTGCCGTTCAGATTAATTTTAAATAATTCAACTCGTCTGCAGCTAATTATTTTATCGTCTGTCTACCAATAACATTCTGGATTTGGAGAGTGCAAAAACATATATTATAGGTGCAGATCAATTAAAATTTTATTCCATATCACAGATGGACGTACCAAATATTAAAATATTGCAACCCATTTAATCTACAGAGACATGCTTATCGCAAGAATCTAAGAAAGATTCTACCCTGGATGACCCAAAAAAAATTTACCATTCAATTTAGATATGTTAATATGCTCTTCATGCCTACAAAAATTAGCAAACATTCCTTATACTTCAAATGACAATGTAGATATTGATTCTTCCCTTCATAAAATATAATCAAACTAAATTAATTAAAAAAAATTAAAATAATCAAAAATTAAAATTAAAAATTATAATTAAGTTTGTAAAATCATGATCTATCCCTATACAAATATCCTCGAATATATATATACTTTTCTATAATTCATTTATATAATGTTTTACAAACAAACTGAAAAAAATCTTGAACTTTCTTTAATTTGAATAATCATTCTTTTTTATTCATCTTTCTTTAAATCATTTGCATTCGAAATTTAATTCTTTTTTCTTGAGTAGATTTGAATATCTTTCGGCTTCGTAATTTGGTTTAACAATTACAACACCCTTCCACTTAGATTAGTCCCACCATTCTGCGAGTATAGGCCATTGACGAACTCGATTCACTTCTGTTATCATGGTTCCCGATACATTCTTCTAGCTCTTTTAATTATATCTCGTTTTACTCCCACATTATCCTAGTCTTTGCTTGTTTCTAACGGTTTCTAGTAACTAATGACGGTAAACCACTGACGATAATTTGTCTGCGAGTAACGATTGTTTCCACGCCTTCTTGTTCGATTTTTTATCCTATACTAAAGTTTTGATAAGCAATTGGCGATAATTTGTCAACGATTAACGATAGCATCCTGGTCTTGACCACTTGTTCTACCTAGTCGCTTGTCAAGTTTGTCTTAAGATCTCTTATACAATAATGATTTTTTGTCTCTTTTGATCCAAAATAAAAAATCCGATCTCTAATTGAGCTCGATTGCGGCATAAATTTTCTAATGACGAAAAGCCGTTTCTCTTTATGAAGATTTTTTGGTTAATCAACAACCTGATATTTTGCTAAATATTATCAACTTAAATAACAGTCAACCGTATATCTTTAATAAAAATTTATAACGAATTTCTTTTAGCTACATCGATCACTTGTACGTATAACGATCTCTTGTGACGCATTCTTTTTAGCTAAACGACTAATTCTCCGAAATACGACCATTAATATTGATACCATTATTTTATTGCTCTCATTCTTTGTCTTAGTGTCGATAGTCATCTCATACATCCCCTTCCCCCTTTATTTAGAATCTCTTTTCAGAGTTAATTAGACTGAATTATTGTAAAGGGTCGGTCTCCTCCGCTCTCCAACACCAGTGTAGTAAACTGTGTTAAATATTGATACCATTGTTTTATTGCTCTCATTACTATTGATAACATTAATATATCCCTACAATCAAATGAGAAATCTCTCATTAAAGAAAACCCTTATGTGAAAAGAAATATTCTAAGAAAAAAAATTCTAGAGCAAAAAAAGTTTGACGAATAAATTTATACCATTATCTTCATCAAATGATGAAAAATTTGATGAAATTCTAGATATCTTAAAAATTAAAAAAATTATATGAAAGATATTTATTATTGGAAATTTGTTACATTATTAAGTGTCTAATGGGCATATGCCCACTCTGCTCCTCAGTTTAATTAGTATATTTAATAGAAATTCAAAATTTTTTAGTATAAAAAGTGAAAATATCCGGTTATTGATAAGTTAGCAGCAAAATTTAAACCATAATCCGTAATTTGTCATCTATTTCTTTCATCAAGGAGTCGATGGCGTCGCCAAGGGTTTGATATCATATATATATTTAGCAAACGTGTCTAAATAAAAAGCAATAAGAAAATTTCGAAAACAAACTCTACTTTTTGATTAAAAATACAGGTGAAGCAAGATAGTTAAACCGGAGGTTAAAGACTAAAATCGGCGCCAATTTGTATTATATTTTTGATAGCCCTTTAAGACTTTTTTTACCTACAATATGATATATTATACATTTTTTTACTATAAATAGTTTTTGAGATATAAGCATTTTAAAATTTTTACAGATTCTAAAGTGGTTCTTTTTTGCACTTTTGAACAACTATATCTCGGGAACCAGATGTGCTAGCTAGTTAAAATAAACGGATTTCTCATTTATATACAAATCTAAATAATTCCAGAAATTTTTAACAATTTTAAAAGGGGTTGACCGAAAATGTGCCTTTTTTGATCGATTTGACATGGAAAGGCTCATGTGCAATTATTAAATAAGCTTGTACTATTTTGTTTAATATTTTTAGGCATATTTTGAAATTGGTAAAATAATTTCATGACAAGAAATCAACCTAATTTGCTAAACATCGACCAAAATTTATTAAAATGTAATAAGAACCCCCATTTATTATTTAATTTAATATGTATACGGAATCACGAGGTCGAGTCCTATATCATAAACCAGAAATCACTTGGTTATGGAAGTAAAACAATAAAAGAATTTTTTAAAAAAATTTTTAAGTACCCCCATTCAAAATTTTAGAAGCAGTTGCTTCGGACCCTCACCGTTGTAGGGGCCACTGGTCCCCGGGTAGGGTTCACTCGTTCCCAAAAAAAATTCCAGAAAAAAGTATTAGATATATATTTTTGAAATTTAAAACTACTATAAAACTAATCCATTTTTTCGAGTATTTAATGATTTAAAGCATAAAAGTAATACATATTAAATATCTCTAAAAAATAAAATTTTATGGTGCCAGCCAGGCGACAAAAAATATAATTTAATAGTTTTTAAAAAAAAAGATTCCGAATCCCCTTAAATATTTTTGTAATAATTATTTTTTGAAGGAGTAAAAAGAAACTTTAGAAAAAACGGTTAAACCGGTTCAGTTTTTATATTTTAGAGAAATAATTTGAATATACAGAATTATATAAACGTTCTCTTATAGTACTGGCGGTTCCCGCAACACAAGTTTCTGTAGAAAGGGCTAAGTTCAATATATTTAAAAATAAGTTTATTTTGAATCTTATATATTTTTTTTATATATAATTCATAGATGCTTATAATATAAATAAATTAGAAGATGGTTTCAATAAAAAAAAAATTTCTAACCTTAATGAACTAAACCTTTATAATTAGTTGAACCGAACCGAACCTTTATAAATTTCTTCTTAAGAACCGTAACCAAAACGTAACTATTATAATTTTTTACATACTGAACCGTAACCGTCCCTGCTTTAATGTTCAACGAAAATTGTTGCAATAATTCGGATTTTTTATAAATATATTTATTAATATTTTTTAAAACAAAAATGTCTTAACCTCATCCCTTTTCATTCATTATATGCCTTAATTTTATACTATTTACTTTTTTTTAAATTCTCTTTTTAAATCCCTTATTTTGGCCTTTTAATTATATGGTGCTAGCCGCAAAAAGAGAGAAGAAAAAGATAAATTATTTTATTTTTTATCATGGGGATTCGGAATATTTTTTAAATATTTTTAAAAAAAGATCCCAATACGACATATATATTACAATCAAATGACCTTCAATTTTACGTGTTATTTTATAATTCATAAATGCAATAGTCAGCCTAGATATGGATTTAATAAAATAATTTTTTATATAAAATTTAAATGCCGATCCGAAAATAAGAACAAATTTAAAGAAAGCGGGATTTGAACCTTGTACTGTAGCTAGAAATGATTTAAAGCGAACCGAACAATACTCTATTTGATATTGGAAGTAAAATTTATATTATAAACTATTGCGATTCAGCCCAGTCTTTGGTTCTATCCTTATCAAAAAGCAGGTCCAGTTCATGACTTTTAATAATTTACGGAATATGCACTTGCTTTACAAAAAAATAGATATATGATTTATTCCAAATCGGAGACTTACAGGACCTCGCTAGCTTTTTATAACTTTTTGAAACTAGGGTTTTAAATTTAATTATCTTGCGGCTAATTCGAGTTTTAAAAATGTTAATTTTAAGGGCCCTCAGTTTTTTTATAATTCATCATTTTTGGTTATATTTTGTAGATGATTTGAAAAAGGAAATTATAGAACATTAATCGGCGAACTAATGTAAATAATCTATAAAGAAATTCATCAACTAGTGAATTGATACAATTTAATATATTTCATCTAGTAGTTTATATTTCTTAAAAACACTGATATTTATTCATGTTGGACCGTCTCAGCCTAGATTTAGTTTAGGGTTTTAAAATTTATGCTTTTAATAATATTTATTTCGCTCATATGAAGATTATTAACTAGAGTTAGGATTCGTTATATAGATATAGACACTGATTTTTTGTTTTATCTTTTGACAAGATTTTGATAATGACTACGAGATAAGATACATAAAGAAAACGCCCTGGTACCTAATCAACGCAATAAATACAAAAAATAAATCTAAAGTATTTAACGTCAAAGAATACACTGATTATCGCATAACAACTCTAACTTCTCCATTATAATTAATTACAATATATTTTGATATAATAGACGTTAGCATTTAAATTATATTATAGATTACGAAGAATATTAGTTTATATGATATTTTATAATCAATAATTTTATGTTACTACTACTATTATTACGCTTAGAATATTTCCTTAACTTTATAATTATTTAATAAATAATTATTCATAAAATAATGATCAGTTAATGAGATTCACAATCATTTTATATTAATATTAAATGTGTGTATAGCTTTTTAACATAGAATAACTAACGGTTTATTACTTATTATAAAAAACACTGATCAAGAATCATATTCTCCTGCTTTAGATGATCATATTAATAGCCAGTTAATCATAAAATAGTCTTTCCATTTTTTTATCAAGTCCGCGAGTTACTAATATATTAAGTTATAATTAATTTTTTTATATCTGTTTATTATATGTATATTTTCATTAAAATATCGGTGGGAAATATGTCCCGAACAAAATATCAGATATAAATAATCATTAATTTCTTAAATAATAGTTAATCACCAATACAATTTTATAAAAAATCCCAGATGAATCTGTCTCTGAATTAATTTTTATGATTTATTAATAACAAAATTGTAAGAGATATAACTATAAAAATGTTTGAATCAACAATCTCTTAGTGCTAATTTTAAAAAACCTAGCCCTTATTGGTGCAACTACTTTATAAAAAAAATAACACCGCTTAATATAGTTATTTTCTCAAAAACCATTGTTTAGTAATTTTTTACAAATTTTTTAAAAAAGTAGCATGCTAATAGCTATTATATTAGAAAATTAGCTTTCGCTAATTTACGCTACTTTATAAAAAATATTTTGTAAAATATCTTTAAAAAATTGGAATTGATACATTAACCAAAATATATTAATTTCCTTAGTGACTTGTATAAAATAAGAAAAGATATATAAACGACTTATTTTATTAATACAGGGGTAATTGCTAAATATAGGTTCAGTTATGCTAAATTACAGATCATAACTGATAATAATATAATTGAGGGTAGTGTTGTATTTAATTTAATAAAGATATTTATAAATTAGGAAAATTCATTGAATATGATCTGGCATTATTTTTTTGTTGCAAAAAAAGAATGTCATGGATTTTCTATTATATATGTTGAGTTGCGTAAACTTCAACACAAATTTTCAAAAAACTTCTCTAAACGCCATTTCTTGTTTGAGTGCCTGCAAACTTTAAAAAATTTTTTAATTCGTTCACGTTTGTTGCTCATTAGCAAAGAATTGAATAAATTTCTGTTTTAAACTATTTGCGAGGAATGCCCTATATTTCGTAAACTCGTTTGCATTCATTCATATCTAAAAAAATATATTTAATTATAAACATGATGCATAATTATGATAAAATCTAAAACACCAATTTAGTCAATCATTTAATATTTTCATTTTATAATGGAACATAATGAATGCGTTAAAATTAAAATCACATTATAGAACAATAAATTAAGACTTAAAATATATTACTAGTTAATTTAAAACAAAATTTCTATTAATATTAAATTGTTATTTAAGATTTTGATTCAATATGCAAAAATGTTTAAATAATTAAAACTCAATTTGCTGCGAATTTCCACTCTGAGGACGGTATTGAAATATTTTTTAATGATAGATAAAAATAATATTTCTGGATATTTATTTTCAATAAACCATTATCGACCAAATTTTTCCACTAATTCTTCGATAAAAAGATTATTTCAAAATATATTTCTCAGTTCTGAAGCAACTGACATTTCTTGGTTATTTTTTCAAAATATGATACTAGTTATTTTTTAAATTATTTCATTAAGTGAAATCTTTATCAAAGGATATTATATTAGAGTTTATATAATCGGGATGCATTATGGAGAAAATAGTATAATAATTTTCATATCTAAAACAACTGTTTCTACTTTTAGAAGAACTTATAATACAAATAATCTATAATAATCTGGAATCATCTGGTGATTCCTCTTATTTTAAACCATTACCGAATGCAATTTAAATTCGTAAGAAACCCTGACCTTACTGAAACGAATTACTGCACATAATTAATTTTAGACAATTCCGCCATATGTTTTTTTCATATAAAAAGTCTATAATATAAATTAAGATTAGTTTAAAAGTTTGGAAAAATTGTCTGAAATTTACAGTGTTGGTTACTTTATTTATACTGGAATTTATTTTCCAAATAAGGTTTTTCAGATTTGAATTACTGCACATAATTAATTTTAGACAATTCCGCCATATGTTTTTTTCATATAAAAAGTCTATAATATAAATTAAGATTAGTTTAAAAGTTTGGAAAAATTGTCTGAAATTTACAGTGTTGGTTACTTTATTTATACTGGAATTTATTTTCCAAATAAGGTTTTTCAGATTTAAAAATTGCTCCCAGTTTATGGTTTGGAATTGAGAGATTTAATCCAATAAAGTATTTGGGATAAGCCCTTATCTATGCATAAATCTAGAAAGATTAAAATATAAATATAATTGATTTGAAAATGATAATTTAAGTAATATTAATCACAAATATTATCTCATTTGATAGTTCTTGACAATAAGTTAAACTTGTAATTTTTTAATTTGTATTGCCATTATTGTAAACGTCAAATAGCTCAAATGCATGATATCTTCACTTTCTAAAATTGAAAATGCATATGTATTGGCTCGATAATCTATTATAATATTTTTATATAAATTATTTTGACACTTGTTTGGAGTCAAAATCGAGATAATTATTGTAATTAGGCCAAGGATATTGGAAAAGATGTATAATCTGAATTCAAAATATCATGCATATATATATATACTAGCTAATAACCCGTCAAGAATGAGAAGGGGTAATTAGTTAGTTTGTGTATATGCTAAAAATAGAGATGCTTCAAAATTTTTGAATTTTAAATATTGATCTCAAAATTTTGTTTTGTAGACACAACCAGGGGCGGACTGGCCATAAGACCAGGTGGGCATTTTGCCCACGAGGCCGCGTTAAATGTCGATTTTTGAGGCCGATCAGAGAAAAATATCAAAAAAGAGGCCGATTAGAAAAAAAATATATTATTATGTTCACATTATTTATTATTATCATTTATTTATTTTTAATGATATCTCTATGATTTGAATATCACATTCCTTGACAATTGTCATGTCGTTTACTATAATTTAATGCATAAAATACCAGTAACGTAGCTTGATGCTATACATCATTACCTCGTTTTTTTCTTTGCTTTTATTCAAATGAAGTAAAAACGCTTCCGTTTGAGTAGAGTGAAAGTTAAGTTTTGATTAATTCATTATATTACATTTTTATACATTGATTTATTGTAGAAATAATATAGCCAACATTTCTTGTTCTTAATTCATTGAAATCAAATAAAATCCAGGTCGGTGAATCAGATTCTAAGGATGGATGCTTAGGTGAAACAGAATAATTCATCTGGCCAAAATAAGTTGAGAAAGCTGCAAAAAATTTCTCGATCTAGAAAAGGCCTTCGATAGAATCCCGGAAAATTTATCTGGTGGGCGCTACGCCACAAAAGGTTCCCGAAAAATATATAAGAATAATACAGGATATGTATATGGGCCATACAACAATGGTCCGTAGCACAACTGGTACTTCAGCAGGCTTCATAATAGCCGAAGGAATTCATCAAGGATCGGCTCTCAGCCCACTTCTCTTCATTACAGTAATAGATGTATTAGCACAATCTATACCTCAAACAGTCCCGTGGAATATGATATTTGCAGATGATATTGTGATACTTGCCGAATCCAAGGATGAAATGAAAGAAAGATTAGTGAATTAGATAAATATCCTAAAAAAGCACGGAATAAAAGTAAATAGAGAAATGACGGAATATATGGTGATAGGAGGAGATGAAACAGAGAGTATTGATATAAATAAATGGCAGATATCGGCAATTGAAAGCTGCAAATATTTGGACTCCACTATACAAACAAGTGGCAAAAAGAGATAAAGAGTAAAATTAATCATGGGTGGTTAAAAGTGCTATTTGACAAAAGAATCCCACACAAATTAAAGGGAACAATTTACAGTTCCATAATACAACCAACTATTCTATATATTTCGGAAACATGGCCAACCAAGGAATCAGACGAGAGAAGTCTACAAACTATGGAGATGAGAATGCTGAGGATGATGCTGGGGTAACAAGAAAGGATAAAGTGCGCAGTACAAGAATACTAAGTAGTTTAAAGGTAGACTAAGTTAATGGTAAACAGACTTAAGTGGTATGGGCACACAATGAGAAGGCCTATGAACTACATAGGAAATAAGGTTGAGAGCTTGAAAGTGATGAGCAAACGTAAAAGAGGAAGGCCAAAACTTCAATGGGGCCATAAAGTTAGAGCCAATATAAAGAAGTATAAATTAGATATAAGAGATTGTATGAATAACATAAAGTGGAGAGAGATGTTGAAGGAGCTTACCACCAGAAAAGGTGAAAGCTAAGGAGAAAAAAAAGAAAAAAGAAGGAAATTATGCCAGGCTCTAAAGGAAGGGGATGCCAGAAAAATAATTTAATAATATACCCCCTTTTAAAATGTTTAACTATTTAAAATTTAGATTGCAAATCTTATATTGCTGAGGACAGGGATTCGAACCGAACCCGAACCCGGAGAAGTGAACCCGGGTTTTTAGAAAAAAACTCTGAACCCGAACCGAACCTGAACCCCATTTATAAAATTTTCAAAACCCCGAACCGAACCCAAGAATTTTATTTGAACCCGGGTTCAAGCGGGTTCAGTGTATATTTTAAACAATTGAATTAATTTACGCCATTTATTTTTAAATTTTTATCTTATTATTCTTAAAGATTATTAATTAGAAGAAAATGGTTAACAAATCAAAGTAAAAATTATTATATTGTTAATTTAAAAATTCTAAACATCTAACTTAAAAATTGTTAAATGTAGGGCAGTTTTTGTGAACTTATTAAAATGATTTTAAAATTTATATATGCTAATCATTTATTTTTGGTTCAGATTAATTTTTACAAGATATTAATGAAGTGCATATTATAATGAAATTAAATTTATAAATATCTCTTTTTTAATTCTGAAATCATTGCTATTTAAAAAAATTGTTCTCTTTTTATAGATTTAAGATTAAAGATAAAGTCATATTTGATAAGCATTTTACCCTTAATACAATAGAAAAAAAATCAATATGTTCTTATTGCAAAGTAAAAATGTCTGGTAATCACTTGTCAAATTTAGAAAGACACCTGGAAAGAAATCACAACAATGAATATTTAAATTATTTAAATGAAAAAACCAAATATCAGGAAATGTTATTGGCAAAAAAACCTAAAATTAATATAGAAACCTTTTTTCCAAAAAAGCATATAAGTATAAATATATCATCTAAAGATTTGATGAGTTCTATACTAGAACTTGTTACTGTAAATGGCTTTATCAATTATTGAAGATTCGGGATTTCAAAGAATTATAAATCCACTCCTATCTGGGCTCAATTTAGTTATAAACAAAGAAAATTTATCCAGAACTATTAATAAAACAGCCCAATCAATTAGAGACAAAATATCGAGAGAGGTAGAAGGAAAATTAATAAGTTTAAAAGTTGATGCAGTTCAACGACTAGATAGGTCAATTCTTGGTGTAAATATTCAATTTATATCAAAGTCCATTATAAATTTGAGGACTCTTGGAATTGTAGAGCTGAAAGAGAGATGTACAGGAGAATATATAAAAGAGAATATATTAAAAACTTTACTAAAATTTAAAATTAATATTGAACAAATATACACAATTACTTCTGATAAAGGTTGTAATTTTTTAAGAGCTATAAAGCTCCTGCAACCTGAAACTGATTATGATATAAGGAGTGAATCAGCAGATGAGGAAAATATGGATGTAAATGTATATAAATATGATATTGATGATATACAAAATACTTTTTTATCAACTGTTATATCCTATCCGATTTATAGTGTACGGTGTGCAGCTCACACACTTCAGCTGGCACTTCAAGATGCTATAAAATTATCACCTATTGTGGAAACCATTGCAAAAGCTAGGAGCCTAAATTTAAAATTAAGACATCCCACTTACCAAAAGTTATTAAAAAATATGAAACTCCCTAAGCCTGTGTTAGATTGCCACAGATGGCATTCAACCCATGATATGTTAGAAAGGCTGATTTTACTAAAACCCAATATCGAAGATTTTTTTCAGAGCAATCTGATTATTTATTGACTGAAGATTGGAAAGAGATAATAACGATTGTTGAAATTTTAAAACCGCTAAAAATCGCAACCAAACAATTCCAATCTGAACAGTTAACACTGACAGATTTTTATGCAGCATGGTTAAGATGCTGCATCGAACTGGAAAAAAATCCAAACCATTTTGCTCAATTACTATATTCTTGTCTTAAAAACAGAGAAGAAAGGTTTATAAAGAACGAAATTCTCTTAGCTGCCATATACCTGGACCCAAGATACAAGGTTAATTAAAAGCTTAGTAAATTAATTATTTTAGATTTATATTAAAATTGTTATTTTATGGAATATTTAAATATAAACAATATAAATCCTTTAATATTACAGGTATTACTTAGTGATGATGATAAGATTTGTGCGAAAAGGCATCTTGTCAATTTATGGAGACGAATTAAAAGCTTAACAACGCCGATTTTATCTGATGATATTAGTTCCGATGAAGTTATTGAACAAGAAGATGATTTAGAGAAATTGATACAACTTAAAGAAAGGCAGGAGAAAATACTTAAAAGAGGGCCAACGATTGCTGAGAAAAGTATTGGAATAATAATTACTGGATTTAGCGATTATAAAAGATTAGATAAGAAGGAAAATATTTTGCATTTTTGGGAGTCTGCTAAGCTGGAACACCCTGAATTATATATTTTATCTAAAATCTTATTTGCTGTTCCTGCAACCCAAGTTAATTTATCATATTTTCACATATAAATACATTTAACATAGGTTAGCGTTGAAAGATCTTTATCACATTTGAAATTCATTCATTCACCACATAGATCGAGGATGAGTGAACAACTCTTGGAAGATATTATGCTAATACGTCTAAATAAAATTTTTAAAATTGATACATGACTATATGCTTTGTATTTTTAACTATATTTGCCTATAAATAAAATAAAAAATTTATTTTTTATATCAAATTTATGTTTAGTTTTTTATTATGATTTAAATATAGAATTTTTTTTATCAACTCAAAAATTCTTGAACCCGAACCAAACCCGGGTTCAAAAATATTTCCCTGAACCGAACCCGAACCGAACCCACCTTTTTTTTGTACCCCGAACCGAACCCGGGCAAAAATTTTGTCGGGTTCGCATCCCTGGCTGAGGATATTCAGCAGATAGAATAATTTTTAATTTCCTCTTAAAATGTGTGGAAAATCCTATGAGGTTGAGAAGTATGATTTCAGGATTTCTATCTTGATGAAATAAATAGTAAAGATATATATATTGCGTGTTAAATTACGTAACAAATAATGTTCATTTGCCAGTATATTCAAAGATATGGTAGCAGAATAAATGAAATGGAAGATGATCGTATGAACAAGTGAGGAGTATAATAAAGAAGAAGGAATATTACAATATCATAATAACTCAGAGTGTGATAATAAGTGTAACAAATGTTGAATATGCGCGTATGAAATTTTTAAAAGATGCAATATGCATACAAGTGACACTAATTTATTGGCATATGAATACATTTTAACTTTGTCATTTACGCAAATTAATTGCGAGAAAACATTTAGTAAATTGAAAATTACAAAAATAAGCTGAGATCTAATATTGACCAAGAAAAATTAGAAGCGTTTTTAATGATGTCAGTTGAATGAGAACCATTGGCGCAGATTGAACTAGAAGATATTCCTGTATATTTGCTTAAAGGTTCAAAATTAATGAGAGATTTATTAACGTAAAAATTATATATTTCCTTAATTCTTTTATTTGAATTTTATTAATATCTATTTACAATATGATCGGTGCCTGATTTTATAAGTGCAGCAATTTTATACGCTGTAATATTGTATAACTGCAATAATTATATGTGTAAAATCAATAGATTTGATATATTAAGTATGTATTTTTATATTTAACAGATGTATGATTTGATTTTATAGTGCAATATCGTTATAAATCTAATATAAAAAAATATATATGTGCAATGAATATTATTTTATATTGGTAGTGAATATGATTTTAGATGTGCATTTTTTAAAAATAAATTATAAATACTATTCTTTTTTTTACTAAAAATGTAAATCTTTTGAACTTATTTTCAAAAATAAGAAGTAATAAAAATCATGTAAATCGAAGAAGCCATATAAGGGAAGGGGGCGAAGCCCCCATATAAATGAGGCCGCTATAAAAAAATGTCCACGAGGCCGTACCGTCGCCAGTCCGCCCCTGGACACAACTAGACCTGATCAAAAAACCACGTCCCATAAAACTTTCTCAAAATTTTGCCATTTATTTCTATTGCAATTTAATAATAATGTCTTAAATTTAATTTTATATTTAGAATAGAATTTAAATTTGTGATAGAAAATCATATTGAATAAAATTTAAAATAGAGATGCTTGGAAATTTTTTAATTTTAAATATGGGGTAGACATTGGCCTGAAATTTTTTTTTGGCCTGATCAAAAAACCAAGTCCCATGCAACTATCATAAAATTTTGCCATTTATTTCTATATAATAATGTCTTAAATTTAACTTTATATTCCATTTATTTCTATTGTAATTTAATAACAATATCTTAAATTTAATTTTATATTTAGAAAAAAATTTAAATATGTGATAGAAAACATATTAGGTAATAAAATAGATATGCTTGAAAATTTTTTAATTTTAAATATGGACCAGACATTGGCCTGAAATTTCTCAAACCTAGCCAACCCATAATAATTTTGTAATTTTTTCCCAAGCCTGGAGATAGATAAATCTCTGAAAACCATATTGTTGGGAAAATTTTCTCAAGCCCCCCAAAGACTATAATAATTTTTGTTGTAAATGTTAGATTTAATTTGCATAAAGATTTCTTTTGGATTTTGTTGTACTTTATATGTAATTTGCATAAAGAATTCTTGTGGATTTATTGTTATAACGCGTGATAAAAAGATTATATTTGAATAGTTATGATTAGTTATAAGAAGATTGAAAAGAGTATAAAAAGGCCAATTTTGACGATACAAATAATCTTTTGTTTTATTTTATTAATTTTTGTATTTTATTTTAATTTTATTTTTCTTTTTCTTTTTTATGATTTTACTATTATAATTTTGTTAATTTGATAATGTTATAATTTTGAATAAAGACTTAAAGTTGATTTTATGATTTTGTGATTCCTAATTATTATTAATTTCCTTTTTATATATATATTTGTTTTCTATTTTTATATTTAGGTTTTGATGCATAATGACAATCTTGTCATTGTGACAATTTTGTTAGTTGAGAACTGAAATAAAATATATAAAAGTCATAATTCATTTAAAAATAAAATCAAAATATGAAAGTTGCATGGGCTTGATTTTTTTAATCAGGCCTGGCGGATTTCTGCAAAAAAAATTTTCATGCGAATGTCTACCCCATATTTAAAATTAAAAAATTTTCAAGCATTTCTATTTTATATTTTACCCAATATGATTTCTATCACAAATTTAAATTTTATTCTAAATATAAAATTAAATTTAAGACATTTTTATTAAATTACAATAAAAATAAATGGCAAAATTTTATGAAAGTTGCATGGGACTTGGTTTTTTTGATAAGGCCTGGCTATGTCTGCAAAAAAAAATTTTCAGGCCAATGTATAACCCATATTTAAAATTGAAAAATCTTAAAGCTTCTCTATTTTAAATTTTATCCAATATGATTTCCATCACAAATTTAAATTTTGATATTTCTAATTAAAATTCAAAAATCTTAAAGCTTCTCTATTTAAAATTTTATCCAATATGATTTCCATCACAAATTTAAATTTTGATATTTCTAAAAGGTATACATTGCAACAATTTTACCTCTTTTCTCCTAAATTTTAATATTTATATAAAATTTATTAATAAAGTTTATTTAGTACCATACACACAAACTAAACAATTACCCTTCAACTCCGTGCTAGTATGGTAATAAACGGCAAAATTTTAAAAATATCAGCTATTAATTAATATATATAATTAATATTTTAAATTTAATTATATTCAAGTTGGTGCATGCTTAAAACATACGCCTTTGAAATGGGAGGTTTGTGGTTCGACTCTCGTAGTGAGCAAAAAAAGGAAAAAAATAACACTCCTTAAATTTTAAATACATTAGGAAGATACGAAAACGATTATGTTTTGATTAAAGAGATTATATATATTAGATATCTATAAAATAACTTATAAACAGAATAAAATATAAACCATATTAGAAAGGAACAGCTGAGTAAGAAAATAAAAAAAGGAATAGCCGAGTAAGAAAATATTTATTAAGGCTGTGTCCTAAATCTAAGAAATAAATTTATAAATTTTGAAGAAAAAAATAACAAGCTATTTTTAATGTAAAAATAAAATAGTGTTCAAAATCATTTTTCGTCATTTATATATTTTTTTTTTTAAAAAATAAATTTAAATAAAAAAATTTCAAATTTTATTTATTTGGGTAATTCTTATGAAAAAACTAGCAAGTAATATTAAATTTCATATTTTATTCTCGTTATTTTGTTTTTATTTCGCTTTTTTTGGTTTTTTGGATATGTTTTTTTCTTTGGAAAATTTTGGACATGTTTCATAATTTTATTAATTTAAAAAATTTATACATTTTGAAATTTTTTTCAAAACATTTAGGGCACAGCCTAAAAAAATAAACTATTTAAAATAAAAATTTTAACTTCACGAAAGTGCGTTTACTTACCACACCCAATTAGGTTTATACTTTATTTAGTCTTATACTTGCATAATTTATATATTATTATATAATTTCCCTATTTTTTAAATGTAAGATGTTAAATGATAATCAAATTCAAATATTTACTTTTATTTATAATTTCCTTATTTTACATAGGGTTTACCAAAATAATATATGGAAATAAAATAGACATTTTTCAAAATAAATTAAAATGTGTATGTTTATTTCATTACTCATCTAATTAGCGTATTTAAGCTACCGCTACTGAAAAATTATTGGGGAAATAATAGCTATTTTTATATAAAATAAGCGTCGATAATGATAGAAAATATATAGGCCGCTATTTTTCAATTACTAATTTAGGTATTCTTTATAAACGGATGTAGTATTTGGTTAAGATTGTTGGCAAAGAGATATGATTTACCAAATTAAATAATTTTTGAATATAATATATAAAAAAAAGTAGTAAGAATTTTCTTAAATTGTCAAGTTATGACACATCTTATATATCGTCGCCTGAGAATTATATTATTCAATCTCAAATTATTTTAATAATTTCTTGTGTTTTGAATATTCGATATGCTTTTCTAATTTTTCTTTTTATTTATGTGTATATTTAATAGTTTCCCATCACTTAAATATATAAAATACCATGATACATTTCTCAAAAAATTGTTCTTTTATTATTTCTAAAACTAGAGATAGAATAAATACCAAATTTTATATTTATTAGTTTAAGTAATATTATTCTATCTCCAAAAAACTTCTGTTATTCAAAAATTATTATTGAATAATAATAATTAATAATGTAAACAAGACAACAGACTAAAATTTTATTATAAAAATTTAAATGCAATATTTTAATGTAAAATTAATGTATGTTTTTTTTACTTTAGATAATAATAAAAAAATATTTTCATAATTTTTATTTTTTGGATCAGTAATATCAAGATCTTTATATAAAACCATACAATCAGTTAAAATAACTCTCAATTCCATTTATGTAATATTTTAAAGTGTTTTAAAGAATCATATACTGGATTGATTGGTCATTTTTTGTAAATGGAATAATATAATTATAACAATAAGAAGAAATAGGAAGACGAATAATCTTATACTGGCTATAATTAACTTTGTATCTTAAAAGTTAAAGATTTTATGATGATAATAGATTATATGTTCTTAAAAAATAGAACAATCAACCTAATTCTCAGGAAACGATATGCAATATTGGTATATATAAATTATACCCAGTGCTGACTGCCAGTTTTAATTACAAGTTATATATTTGTTTTGATAAATACCAGTTGTGTTTTAGGTCCAAAGTTAATTGTCATAAGATAGGCATCGTAGCTTTATTCTTTTTAAAAGGCTCGGTCACTAGTCAATTCTTCGCAACACTAATTCAATAATAGAGATTGAAAAATAATTATCCAAAAATATAAATTAATCAATAATCACATTGTAAAGGTTTTCATATGAATATAATATTACGTTTTCTTGATTCATAAACCTTACAACGTCTAAAAAAGCGGGGAGGAGGGGGGTGGGGTACTAATAGTTCGCATCTTGAGGGTGGTAGGGTGTAGGCACCTTTAAAAGAGGTAGGATAAATGTATTGAGGGGTTATCTATTAAATTTTGATGAAATAGAACAAAATATTTTGCTGTAAGAATTAATATTTTTATTAAATTATGATCTAAAAACTAACTCTTTTATATTCACAATATTTTGAAAGTTAGTAGTAGAGCTATTTTTTAGGGGGTAAGGCATAGGTTTTTGAGGAAAATTTGCATCCAGTAAAAATCCTGTTATGTAGATGCTGTTTGTATATGTTGAAAGTCTATGAATATGAACAATCACTCATGCTTTTACTAATTGTGCAGAATCCTTCTTAGAGAGTGTTTTCTAAAGAGTGTTTCATTATGAAGTTAAAATATTTTTCATTTACACATTTTCTAATAGCATAAGTATTTGTAATTTAAGCAAGTGGAGATCACGTATTCATATGATAAATTGTGAGACATGGTTGAATTTGATATCTCTTATCCCAGCTCTTCCTTTTATATTTTTAAACCACTAGGAACACTCTTTATACATAAAGTTAAATTACTTTTACCCCCTGGACATGTATTATAGCACTGATCCAGGGGTGGGGGTAGTCAATTTTTTATAAAAGTTTGGACTTGAATCTAAAAGGTGGAGAGGATGGAAGGAACGAAGGAAAGAAGGTCTTTTATAAAATAAATTTAGTTTAAACCATATCTTAAATTAAAACTTAATATATTCAAATATTGTTTTTTTTTAATAAATTTGGAATTAAGAAACCATCTAAAAATATTTTATCATGATTCTTTTCAAACAAATTTAAGATTATTTTTATATTTTTTAATGGCATCACAACGGCTTATTAATTTGGCAAATTTTTCACATAATGAAAAATAATATGATCCGTATCAAAGCACCAAGAAATATCTCTGTTAAACGGCCTGATTTGGGCCCTAAAAAAGCCAGATAAAGATTTTTAGCTAATATAATATTATGTAAGCCTGGAAATATTGCTTATAGATAGCAGAAAAGTCAATCTATTTAATAAATCGGCTTATATAATATTATTTTGGCTATAATCTTATTTGAGGCGTTTTTAAAAATCGACCCTAATCATACTGATTAACAAAAATGTCATGGACTACCAATCTACTCCTTGAAATATATAATCTGCCTAGAATATTTTTGATATTTTTAATATTTATAATGAACTTTTAAATTTTATATTTATTTCTTTTTTTACATTTTGAATTTATTTTTTTAATATCTGAAACCCCGTAATTGAACATCCTATGCATAGTAGAGACTTTGGCCATTTTGTTGCCTATTATAATGTTAGCGCTAAAAGGGAACTTGAATCCCTATCATTAAAATAAAAGCAAGAATTAATGACTTTATATAATTCTGATTTACTAATATTATATTTTTTTACTATTAATATAACATACCTTGATATAAATTGTCGATATAACGATATTATAATACTTTATTCATCTTGTAATTAATATAATATAATTGATTTTTTATATTTATGATATAGCTATTACATATTGTAATATTATATTTAATATAATTAATATAGCATAATAAATTTTGTCTACCTCCTGGATTCGTAATCAAATATGGCGAACCACAATTATTACAAAATATTGGACATATCTTCGAATGCCACCAAAAAAGAAGTAATTACTCAATTTTTATATAATATAATTACAAATGTTTAGTAAAATGTCGAAAGAGGGAGGAATTTATCAAGAATTGAGAGTTAAAAATAATGTAGCTGTAAAAAAGTCAAGGATAAAATCAAGAATATCCATAGAAAGTAGAAAGAATAACGTTGAGCTACTTAAAAAGGAAAATAAATCACTAGAAAATAAAATAAAATTACTACAAGAGGAAATAATTAGTCTAAAAAAATTATTAAAAGATAAAATATCAAATTAGGCATAAAAATTTATAATGTATATATATTCTGGAATTCTGTATTATGAAAAAATTATTAAGATTATAACCGCTTATAGGAAAAAAGCATTAGTTCATCATCCAGATAAGAATATAGATAAAGATACTTCAGAAATATTTTTACTAATATCCAAAGCTCTTGAAATACTAACAGATGATGTAGCCAGACATGCATTTGACAGAGTAATTAAAGCAAAAGAAGCAAGAGAATTGCGTCACAAAACATTAGATGAGAGAAGGAAAAAATTCAAAGCTAATTTGGAATCAAGAGAAAAGGTTCTTATTTATTTATTCATTTAATTTATATACTATTTTTTAGGCATTTGAAAATTCTAAAAATGATATTCAACAATGTCATAAGAAAGCAGAAGAGAGATTTCAAGCTGAAATTGATCGCATAAGGAAAGAAGGAAGCGAATTAAGAAAAGCAGAAGAAGAAAGAATAAAAAAGAAGATACATTTACAGAGTTCTATTAGCACTGGTATATTTGTTACACCATTTATTATTTATCATGAAATAGCATAAGATATTATCTTTTATAGTTTTAAATTAAATCGTAGCTCACATATTATATTTGATAATTATTTTATGGCTAGCCTCGATATAAGTGTATAATTACGATTGCCAACCTTTAACATAACATGTATTTTACTCAAATCCTGTTTTAAAATCATTTTAATACTGTCTAAGTATCTATTTAGAAAGTTGTATAAATAAACAAACTATTAATTATTTTTAAAATAAATGATAAAAAGTTAGATGAAAAGGAATGAGGCAAATATATTTACAAAAATTGACATTCCTGATAATTTATCTTGATTAATATAAATTTTTGTATTCTTTTTTTTATACAATTCTTCCTTAGTCAATTTTAAAATTATCATTTAAAAGTCTATCCATTAAGTAACTAATAAATCTATGTATTCTCTTATACATTTCTATAAAAGGGTAAATCTATTACACCCATAGTTTTGGATGCCCATTTTTAAAATATATTAAACTTGGTACAGTAATGTCACTGGGAAGGGTGGGGGTGCATACAATGAGAATTAATTTTTTTTAATATAATAGATATTTTGGATAAATTTTCTTTTATGAAAATTAAATTAATATAATCAATTATTGATTATAAAATAATCAAATTTAATACATTGGGAGCATTTTAAGAAAAATATATAAACTATCTATGGGCAGGTGGTTTAAAAATTTTATAACTTTTATTTAAAATCATTTAAGTAAACATGAAAAAAAATATTCTCCCTGAAATTTCAACATTTTTAATACCAAAGTATCGATATCTGATGATGGTGTCATAGGAAGAAATTAATTAACCCTTTTGCGCCTAACTTTTGGAAGCATAATTTTTCAATAGTATTTTTTATGCCTTAAAAATGGCCACTGATAACTTTTGAAATCATATTTTTAATTTTTAACATTTGTTTCGTATTTTATCAATATCTTGTTTTGTTTCTTATGTTATATCATATAGCAATTTTTTTGTACCATTTTTATGCCAAAATTTTTATTTATATTTCTGGTTATCAAATCTTGCTAAAAATATTAGTAATCACTTTATTATTAATATATTTTTATTATTTAAAAATTATCATCTTTTAATCATTGTAGGTGCTGAAAATTGAGCATAATGCCATTTGGCATCTATGGTCATTTCTTATGCACTAAAATATTTTTTATCAATAAATGGAAATTTTAGGCATTATTTAGATTTAAGGTTATAGAAATGGGAAGAATAAGATTACATTTATAAAATAGTTAATCTAATATCTAATAGTGTGCTTTCTTGTATATAGGGAGAGGTTTTATTTTATATAAATAACATGTAATATGAGATGCTTTTTATATTAATATGCATTTAGATATGACTAAACTTAGGCTGATATCAAGGGCTCAGAAGAAGACTTTTTATCCTTTGCTGGCTTATGATTTGCCAATATCATCTCATATTACAAATAAACTCGGTCTTGAATTGGAGGATTTAAACGAAGATAATACTATAACTGAAATAAAATATAAACCTCTTTGGTCTAAAAAGACATAAGAAACATGAATACAGAATTTATCCCTAAGTTGGGAATTCCTGAACAGGGTTTAACTCCTCTAACCTATTCATAAATTTTTGGACAACTAAATAATTAGCAATTTTATATTGGAAACAAATATTTATTTCTTCCAATTGTGGTAAAATAAATAGCGATGAAATTGAAAAATTTATTTGTGATACATTTATACTAGCTTATTTAAGATGCCTTATATACAACAATATTGGTCTCTTGAAGCATTATCCCACATTTATCAGAAACTATGTCCCGGAATTGTTTCCTTTTGACCTGGAAATTTTTCCATATCAATAATAACAAGGATATGGTAACTAGGAAAGATAAAAGTTACAACAAATTATTCAAAATTCAACCATTCATATTACAACTAACAAAATTCAACTTGAAGAGAAGCTAGCCATAGACAAATTTTTCTCTATATTAGGACAATACATTAAGTCGAAGCCCCATAAATGGAGGATAAAAGTGTTTAATCTATGTAGCTCTTCCGGGTTGATGTATGATTTTGAAATATATCAGGGAAAGTCAACTTATGTCATAAAATCAAGTTTATGTATCAGTGGGGATATAGTCCTTCCCCTGTCGGAAATATTACCTTAGAATAAAAACCAAAAATTATATATGGATAATTTTTTCTTTTCATAACAATTATATTTATTAGTATCCGGAATGGTAAGATCAAATCACTTATCAAGGTGCACACTTAAAAATTATAAGGCTTTAAAAAAAGAAGGAAGAGGAGCTATAGCTTACAAAATCAAAAAGAATGGTACTATTATATACAAGTGGCAGGACAACAAAGCCATTACTACATTATCTAACTTTATAGGTGTTTTACCTACAGCTAAAAAGCGATGGTCTATTTCAGATAAAGTCTTTATAAATGTAGAAATGCCTGCAATAATTTAAAACTATCATGAGGGAATGGGTGGAGTATATCTTCACGATATGCTGGTTGAGTTATATTAGACAGATATTAACCCTTTTGTGCTGACTTTTTTTCCCCCGATGAAAATTTTTTTTTTTAAGAGTTATTTATTATAGACACAAATAACATATTTTCATCAAAAAAACTTATTTTGAGTATTTCTATCAAAAGATATTCAATGATTCCAATTGTTATCAATGGGCAAAATGCAAGTTCATTTAAAAAATATTTTATTTCATATGAAATGACAAATAACAATTTCGTTTATTATTTAAACATAAATAAATATTACATTTTTTGCAAATAATTCTTGAATAGGCTTCTACGCAATACTTGCACCTTTGCTTAATACTTAGTGGCATTGGGAAATGAGCTACTTGGTCATATCTTATATCCGATATGGGGGCAATGTTGATAGCTTTTCTTCTTTTAACATCTATGCTGGAAGCTCTGCCGGTTTGTATTATCCTTTCCTGCAAGCATCAACCCTTTTGCTATCTGCAGTAAATACCAGTAAAGGCATGAATTTTATATTATTTAGCGCTTTCATATGGCGTCTATATAAGAGCCAGGCATTTACCACACAAGAATTCAATAAATGGAAAACCATTCGCATATAATATCCTTTCCATTTAATATCTTTCCGATATAATTCCACCAGCATATAGTGAAGATCTACTCCACCCATTCCCTCATTATAGTTTTTAATTATTGCTGGCAATTCTACATTTATAAAGACTTTATCCGAAACAGACCATCGCTTAAATTTGGTTGTAGATAAAACACCTATAAAGTTAGATATAGTAGTAACGGCATTGTTGTCCTGCCACTTGCAGATAATAATACCAATCTTTTCGCTTTTGTAATATATGGCGCCTCTTCCTTCTTTTTTTAAAGCCTTATCATTCTTAAGTGTGCACCCTGATAAGCGATTTGATCTTATCGTTCCAGCCAAATATCCCTTTTTTTTAAGCATCAAATATAATTGATATGAGGAGAAAAAATTATCCCTATATAATTTGTGGTTTATGTTTGGAGGTATAATTTCCGATAGCCAAAGAACGATGTCCCCACTGATACCTAAACATGATTTTATGATATTAGTAGACTTTCCCTGGTATATTTCAAAATCATACATGAACCCGAAAGAGCCGAGCCACATAGGGTAAACACTTTTATCCCCCATTAATGGGGCTACGATTTAATGTATTGTCGTAATTTAGAGCGTCCCTTGAAGGGAATTATGAATTCGTTTACAGCTAGCTTCTCCTCAATTTGATTTTTTTTGAAATTTTTTCTTAGTTGGAATATGAAGGGTTGAATTTTAAATAATTTATTGTATCCTTCATCTTCCCTATTTACCATATCTTTGTTATTATTAATATGGGAAAATTTCCAGATCTAAAGGAAACGATTTCGGGACATAGTTTCCGCTACTTATGGAATAGATGTTTTAACTAGGGCTGTGCCGATATTAAATATCGGATCGGTCCCAATATTTGGCGTTTTTCAAAAATATCGGATCGGCCCGATACCTGTAAAAAACCCGATCCGATCCTTTTACTAAAAATGCAATTCTTATAAAACTTTTGAAGTAATGAAACTTTGAATTATTATTTTTTAATAAAAAAAATTTTTTTAAAATATTTAAAAAAAAAATAAATTTTTTCGAGTTTCTATTTTACATTAATAATATTTTATAAATAATTTTTTTTTAAACAATGCAAATGTTATTTATTTTTTTAAATAGATTTTACAAGTTTTTTTATAAAAATAGAAAGGAACACCCAAAGTTTTCATTAAAAAATGCAAATTTAATTTAAGGGATGCTTATAAATTGAAAATCAAAGAAAAACTAGTAATAAATGAAATCGATAGTAATGTAAATGATGACCTGCCATACCTAATAGAAATCAAGGAATATTTAAAAGAATCTTTATATATAGAAAGTATGACAATATATTTTTCATATTAATTTAAATATTGCTTGGTTGGGCTATGATTGACCCATTTGTTTGGGTGATTTTTCAAAATCAACAAAAGATTGGGTTTGTATGAAACCCACTATTTTATAAATGCTAATTTTATATTTGTGTCATTTATTTAGAAAACTCGAATAACATTGATGATATTAATATTATATCCCCAGTGAATCCACTTGAATATTGGAGAGTTAATGCTGTAAAATTTCCAACTTTATCAACACTTGCACGTAAATTTTTGGCTCCTCCAGCAACAAGTGTCCCATCTGAGTCTGCCTTCAGTACGGCAGGGGATATTGATAGTCCTCATCGTAGAAGCCTATTGCCTGAAAATCTAGAGGCTCTTATATTTATTAAAAAAAATCTAATATATTATAATTTTATATATTAAATATTACAATTTTATAAACCAACATAAAAATGGATATATTATATATTTTTTTTAAAATTATTGTTGAAATAAAAAAATTAAATTATGCATAATTCTTTTATGCATAAAAAATATTGATTTATTAATTACATTTGGTTCAAAGAGGGGTGGTAAAAAATTAATATAAATATCGGATCGGTTTTGAACCAATATCGGAAAATATCGGATCGGATCGGTAAAAAATATGTGGATTGGCACAGCCCTAGTTTTAACAGACCAATATTGTCTTATAGATGGCATCTTAACTAAGCTAGCATATTAATGTACAATAAATTTTTCAATTTCATCGCTATCTGTATATAGATTTATCACAACATTGAAAGGAATAAATATTTGTTTCCGATACGAAATTACTAATTATCTGGTGGTCCAAAAATTTACGAAATATGTTAGAGGAGTTGAATCCTCTTCAGGAATTTCTAATATAGGGATATATTCTGTATTCATATTTCCTATGTCTTTCTTAGACCACATGGGGTTATCTTTTATTTTAATTATAGAAGTATCTTCTATTATATCCTCCACATCAAGGCCTAGTTGATTTGTAATAAAAGATGAAGTCGGCAAATCATCTGCCAGCAAAGAATAATAATTGTCTTCTTCGTCTGAGACCTCTATATCAGCCTCAGATATATCACCCTCGGGGATAAGTGTAGTCATATCTAAATGCATATTGATATAAAAAACATTTCATATTATATGTTATTTATATAAAATATTTATTAGAACCTATCCCTATATCCAAGAAAACCCACTAATAGATATTAGATAATCAATATAGGTAACTATTATCTAATCTAATTACCCCCCCCCCTTCCGTTTCCATAATTTTAAATCTAAATATCCTAAATAATTAGCCAAAAATTTCCATTTATAAATAAAAAAATTTTTAGTGCATAAGAAATAACCAATGATGCCAAATGGCATTATGTTCAATTTCCAACACATAAATGATTAAAAAGATGATATTTTTTAATAAAAATATTAATATATATATATATTAATAATAAAATTATTACTTATATTTTTAGCAAGATTTGATTACCAGAAATATGAATTAAAATTTTGGCGCAAAATTGGTACGAAAAAATTGATTTTTTATAACTATAATATGATATAATAACATATGATACAAAGCGAGATAAAATACGAAACAGCAAATATTAAAAATATGATTTCAAAAGTTATCAGTGGTCCTTTTTGATGCATAAAAAATACTATTGAAAAATTATGATTACAAAAGTTATCCATGGGCCGAAAGGGTTAAAGAAAAAGAAATAACCAGAGCTATATAAGTGTTTAAAAAAAGTTTTGTTTTTGTGTTTGCTATTTTTCAAGAAAAAAAAGGAAATAAAAGAACTATAAAAGTGTACATTGAAAGTATTTAGGTAAAAAATATAATAAAATAAATTCGTAATTCAAGACGAACAAAGAACTTAAAAATGGCCAAGTAAAAAATAAAATAAATTCTTAATTAAAAAAAAAGAGAAATACCAGAGCTATAAAAGTGTGGTGGATAAACTAATTAATCTAAAATCTTCCTAAATAATATAAAAAAAATCGTTACTTTATAAATATTTTGTAACAGCCACATCTTCCCATCTGGTGTTTAATTTTGAGATGGATGCTAACTATTTCAAGCTTTGCATTTATAATTTTAAAATCTTTAATTGAATTCTCTTTGCTTTTGGGGAAATGGGTAAAATCAGATTTTCATCCATGTTGATTATATTCTTCCATGCAAATCAAACCCAACATGTTTTCTATATATTTTTTTTTTACTTAAACTAAAAAAAATATAATCTACGAATATGATAAAAATCGGACTTAATATGCCCTTTTAAATAATCTAATGATAAAGTAAATAATTAAATATCTATTTAAAATAGATACTAATGCAATTTCTTAAAGTCACAAAATCGATATTAAAAAATATTTAATTGAAATTGGCAAAAAAATCTGCTATTGTGCATCTCTATCCCTAAGGTACAATATATTATTTAATAAATCTTTAATAAAATTTAGTATGCTTTTTTGACCAAACAAATCTGAAATTATTTGACTTGTATAAAGATGAATATTAAATTATTCAATATCGACTATACAAACTATTCAAATTCGATTTTCAAACTTTAAATTAAATGTAAATATCCTATTATCTCATTTATTATCTGTTGTCATGATCAGGTGTTGGTATTTTCTACAAAATATCAATAGCGGCAATTGGCTTAGCTTTACAATTGCCTCTAATTGTTAATTAGGTTTCCTAACCAAATTGAAAAATCCATCATTTAATTATAATACTCTTATATAAAATTATTAATTTTAGGAAATTCAAATAAATATGACATAGAACAAACTAACACACATGAACATATCTTCAAAGTTCAATGGCAAAAACTATTTCATATGCTAGCAGATGATCATGAATTAAGTAGTCAGCATTTAGTTGATATATTTGAGCATTCCTTCAATCAGTTAAATAAAATTAATTGTCTTATTTCTCCGGCTCACAATTTTAATGTAATAATGTCAGGCAAGAATAGACAAACCGCTTTATTAGAAGTTTCGATGGATTATTCATTGTCTAGCAATCACATTACAACTCTCAATCAATATCTTAGTACCTTAAAAAATCGCGATACCAACGATTATTATAAGATGTTATCTGAACTTAAACATAGCAATCTTTCAAATAACGATAAATTAAACACATGTATAAATGAAATTGAAATATTTAAAGCCACTCTCCCTTTCCTTCATCATTATGACATAAACATCAAGCACATTAAAACTACTACCATACAAAAAAATGGAAAAAGTTTGCCACTCAATCTAAAGAATCGACAGAATATTGATGAACCAAAAATATATAAAACAATTGGCCCTGATATAAATCCAGATCCATCTCAAATTTTATTACCCGATTCAGCGTACATCTTAAAGGATCAAATGCATAATTCAATGGGTGGCTTGGATTTGGAAAGCTTCATATTGCAACGGCTTCGAGATGTTCAGTCTAAAAAGGATGGCGAATAATAAATTTTATATTTATTTAATGCATAATTCTTTTATATAAATCCTTAGTCATGTTAGTTAATAAATTTTAATATAAGTAAATTATTTATCGATTATTCACATCTTTTTTAGATAAAATTTTAAGAGTTGTGGACCAATTTATCATTTAATAGAACTTAGTTGTTTAACTAACTGTTAAAGATTATAATTTTAAATTAAAATTAACCAGTAAATTTATAAATTTAATTAAAAATATAATTTATGCAGATTCCATAAATTTGATGCTTTATTTTCCCATCATTCATTTAATCTATCATAGTATTTTAGTTAATCAAATATATAGGCGATAAATAATTATTGAAGCGATATAATAATGATTCAACTTTATATAATAGCGTTAGTAGAAATAAAACATTGGTTACACATTATGAATCTTATCCATAACTTACAAAGATTATTTATAACCACCTATAATCATTTCTCTATCACTTTAAAAATATTGTTAATAATTGATAATGCAACTTATAGAAAATGTTTAGGCTTCCTGTCATAGGACTAGAACCCAAATTAGAGAAATTTTTTCCACCTAGCCCAACCGGAAGGAACAATACATTTTTTCCGATCCTACCCTAGCATCAAAATATATAAAAAATTTATCATAAATTTAAAAAAGGCATATATGAAATAATTGAAAACAAACAAAATTAAAATTTAATATTCAATCAAACATCATGATTTGTTAATATTCACAGACATTTTATCTGAAAGATACACAAAAAATAGAATGATGTTTGCAGTTGCGTCACTTGAGGGGGAGGCCCACCGAGGCTCCAGCCCCCTAAAAATTTTGTTTATATTTTAAAAATAGCTCATTTTGAAAATGCTCGTTAAAAAAGGTTAATTTGAAAAGAATTTTTGAACCTCCTGAGGTTGTAAAGGCAATGACACCCCTGTTTGTTTGTAAAATTGTTCTGAAGATGTATGAAATATTAAGCCTTTTCCAGACAACGTTTTTTTAAAACGTTTTTGAGGCATTTTTTTTTACATTTTAAACAAATAAATTCGAAACCAGTTTTGGTTATATATTTATTTAAAAAAAATTTCAAATCTAGAGAATGGGAAATTTGTATTATAGCTATTAAGAACATTTTCTTCCCTTGGTATCTTCCATTTCATTAATATCATTGTCTGAATCACTTTCAACGATTTGGATATCCATAGGCGATGACATTTTAAATTATTAACACGTGATTTAGGTTTATAATACAAATGAAAATATAAATTACAAATTGAAATTATATTTTAATTTCAAAATTAAATAATAAAAATTATAATTAATTATATATTGTATTTAAATTTTGATGTTTATACTTACCTTCGTTATATTTTTTAAAAGTAGCGAAGTAGCGGCTAATTAGCTACTTTCAAAAAAAGTAGCGCGCTAAAAAAATTAAATAATTACAAAAAAGTAGCCGCTATTAGCTATGGCTACCAAAAAAGTTAGCGCGCTACCTTAACAAGCGTCCAACACCTTTAATAAAGTGGTGTAATGACACCTAGGCTAGGATATATCATTTTTAGTATTATCACCTTTGTGGAAAAAAAGTGCAAAGGATTTTATAACTATTAAAAAGGGGAAAAGGTTAAATCATAGGATTGGGCAAAAAGTTATAAATTGCGTTACATAATGTAACGCACTGATAATTCTCCCAATGAAGGGCTCTCATCGATTTGTTTGTATAAAGTAACTTGTTTTTTTATTTCTTTAAAAAATAAATCATTTTTTAAAAGGTGCATTTAATATTATATGACAGATTCAGTGTACATCGTAAAAGATCAAATACACAATGCAATGGGTGCCTTGGATTTGGAAAGTTTTGTATTGCAAAGGCTTCGAAATGCTCAGTTCAAAAAGGATGGCGAATAGCATATTTTATATCTATTTAATGTATTTTTTAGGGGCTTATCTAATATTAAAAAATTTCACAAGCCCATATTCAAAAATTTTTTTTTTTTATTTAACGAAAATACAATATAAAAAAAAGTATTTAGGCAATCATTTTGTTTACAATACTGAAATTTATTATTATTAGAAGAAAAAATGGAAAAAAAATTCAAAAACCCAAGCTCGCTAGAAAATATGATATTAAGCTCATACCCGTCCCATGGGTCTCTGGACCAAACCCAAAGGGCTTCTTGTGCAGAGCCATCAGTTACTCGATTCTTTGACTGGGTTAATGAAATATATAGAAAATAAAACTAGTTTGCTCTAATCTGGGTTATGAGTTTTTGTTATTAAAAATATGTTCTAAAAACATTGGGCTTAGTATGAAATTTATTGTGCCATTGTTTTTCAATTCCACGCAATAAAATGTAGAAATATAAAAAAAATTATATACTTTATGTTTTGAGCTCAGTAAAAGGTTTTTGATATTAGAAAGAAGTTCTAAAACCATTTCTATTAAAAAGTTGACTGCTATTATATTTTACTCCACTCCAAACCTTTTTTAGTCTTTTGATTTTAGAAGATGTTATAACCTTTGGGCTATAAAGAAATTTCTTATTTTTTAACCACACGAGTAAAATCTAGAATTATAAAAAAAAATTATATATTTGTTATGAGCCCATAAAAAGTTTTTGATATTAGAAATTAGTTTTAAAACCATTTGTAGTACTGCCATTATATTTTACCCCATGAGGAAAAAAATTATAAAAAATCTTCTGTTTTAACCTGGTTAAAAAAAATTAGATATTAGAAAGATTCTAAAACCTTTGGGTTTCTAAAGAAATTTTTAGTGCCATTATTTTTTAACTCCAGCGTAAAATGTAGAAATATAAAAAATTATAAATTTATGTTTTAAACACAGTAAAAAAATTTGATATTGAAAATAATGAATCAAATTTTATGTTTGTTAGCATTTTGAATGAGTTAAGAAGGTAAATTTAAATACATATGAAGCACACTCATAAAACCTAACATTTTTGAAACTTTATTAGAGGCAAAATTGAAATATTATGCTTAAACTAAACTAAAATTATTAGGGTTGTACCGATATATTTTATCGGATCAAATCGGGCCGATATTTCATCTTTTAAAATATCGATTATCAGCCAATGTTATAAAATTTTCCGATCTGATAAAACGGTGTCCTCATCAAAATAGCTTATATAATTAAAATGATAAATTTTAAAAAAACGAACTAATTAATTATAAATGTTCTAAAAAAAATATATAATTTATTTTTATAAGGATGTTTATGATTTTAAAACGAAATCAATGATTCAAAAAAATGTAAAATTTTACGTTGATCAGAGATGGGGTTGCCATGTTTCCCCCATCAACAAAGTCTCACAATTTTTTCCACGTATAGACCTCTCCCGCATTAAATTTAAGCATTTTAACTTTTTTAATTGATAAATAATTTTTAGAAACAGTGCACTACATGACGTTGGAACAAAAACCATCCGTTGGATTTTTTATTTTAATAAATATATTAAAAATGCAGAATATTGATATCTTGCTTGAGGAGATTGTTATACTCTATTTTTGTTTGATTCTCCGGAATACTTAAAATAAATGGCCTTAAAGATGAGGGAAAATAAGGTTTAATTTTTTTGTAATTAAGATAAGTTGCCCATAATTAGAAATAAATGCGTATATGTTTTTTCCTTACCTTACTCGAATGCCTGCCATACCAGAGAGCATTTTTAGCCTGACGAGAACTGCCTGAAGAAAGGAGAGAAATAGGAGGCTGACCTTATGGTTAAACAAAATTATAATATGTCCTGCACAACTGAAATAATATAAATACAATCTTCTATATTTTTTTTTATTAAACGTCATTTATATTTGCATATAATTATATATTTTTTACATTGGAAAATAAAAATCGTTTGCTTTTGCAAAAAAATTTATAAACAAAGATTTTATTTTATAAAATTTGGTCTCGTTTATCAAATTAAAGGATTTATTTTTATATAATAAATAAAACAAATCTACTATAATGAAATATAAATTACTGAGAAAATATTACCGATTTTGAAAAATATAATAAAACGATATCTATTTTGTTAAATATGAGAAAGTAATTTTGTTAGTAAAAGGGGGAGTCAAATAAATAAATCTAAAATAATATATACATGCCATATTTATAAATAATTTTATATAAAAATATACAATTTAAAAAAAATTAAAATTATATGGTATAGTCATAATCGGCCGCTATCAATATAATATAGAATAGAACTGACCTCAAAAAGAGATATTGATACACCTCTAATTAATTGGTTTGAGTGAAACATATTCTAAAAAACAATTTTATCCTAAAATTATAGCAATGCTCTTATCAAGAAATTTAAAAGAAAAGCGATTTACAAAACAACAATATTTACCCTTATACTTTTCATAAAAAAATGAATACGCTGTTTTGAGCATGCCATTTAATTCTTTTTTGATAATTTATATCTTGATTCAAATCTTAAAATAATAATACATTTATTTTTCATTACGAATAAACCTCAATGTGGTTAAAAGATTTTCTACTGGCTCTTTTACAGTGTTGATTATATTGCCTATAAAAAATGATAAATTATATAAAGATAAATGTTTAACTGTTACATTTAGTGATGCAAAGTCGCTCCATTTGGTCCGATTTTTAAAAAAGGGTAACTCGGTATTATTCAGAAAATTACGTAAGCCTGAAGTTGCTCATAAGATGGCCGACATCTATTAGCAAAATCTCGAGAGACAATATTTTTTGGTTAAAATATTCAGTTGGCCGTTTTTAAAAATCGGCTTAAATACATTCTATATTGAGCATAAGGGTTTTGTCATTTAAAAAAAACATTATGCTTGCTTTAATAACGAGTATACATAAATTTGTAAAAATTATACGAATAAATTATTTTAGACCATTCGTATAAATAATAAATATATTTTTAGGCCATATAATTTTTTTTAAATAAAATTTTTTGGAATTTGAGCGATATTTATTTGAACAATTTATATACTAACCAACCATACAATAGGCCATGACCCATCTATAATAGGACAAACCCTTTTAAGCCATAAGATACTGATGCAAAATATTTCCTGCTAACAATAAAGGATTTCCATAAAAAGGTTTAAAATGATCTTTACAATATTTGTAGATTAAAAAAAATTTATGAAATAAATGATTCTCTATAGTAGATTACAAATATTTAGCCATTTATAAAGTTTAATATTTCTGCAAAATAATGGCTTATCAAGAAAAAAAAATTGGTTGATATTTATAGGCATTTTATTTGAGGGATATACAATGAAAAATGTTTTGTTTGTAAAATAATTCGGAAACCCGATTTAATACTAAAAAGCAACCAAATATATTTATAAAAAAACTTCTTCAAAATGTACCCTCTAGAACTGAGTTAAGAATTCGAACAAAATAAAATATCACATGCCCTCCTTAGACATTACTGATACGGTCGCACCCCCCCCCTTCCAATTTTATAATAGTATGGATTTCATATGGTAATATATTCAGAGAATAAATTTGCACCCATATATTTATAAAAAATTATCGGCAAAATTCTAACGTTTAATAAGGATACTCAATTAGAAATCTTAATATGTATTTTTTGCCAAATTTTTTTTAAAGTAAATAATATAATATGAATAGTATACCATTTTGAAAAGATATATTTTAAAATCTCTCAATGTTTAATTGTTCAAATGTTTTAAACGCTGAAAGGTGGGTAACGCCGTCTAGGATGATCTTTTTATAATATTGTCACCTTTGTAGAGCAAAAAAAATATTAGTATAATGTTCAAATAAATTTTATAACTTCCAAAATGAAAAAAAAGTTAAAAATGCACTTAAAAAAGTTACAAATAACGTTACATAACAATTATCTTGTAATTCTCCCATTTTAAAAATATTACGAAAAGATCTGCATCCGTTAAATTTGTTTGTGTAACGCAACATTTGTTGTTCGTTACATTAAAAAGAATGGATCATTTTTTAAAAATATAAATGCAGTATTATATTGATTAACGGCAAACAAGAAATTCAATAGAAAATTTTTAATATCAATTAAGGCCTGAAAAAAATAGAAGCTAGTGAAACATTCTTAGCTATTATTTTCTATCCGATTTAAAATTACTCAGGGTTATAATCATTCGCTAAAAATTTTATAATATGTTTTAATGACAACTGCAGTAATTTTAAAGGTAATATCTCACATATCTATTTTTAAGTTTAGTTATACCCACGATAAAATATGATTTTTTTGAGTCTAAGACGTCGAAAATTGAGGTAGTCGTATATCTTCAAGATTTATCATTAATCAATATACTGCATAAATATAATAATCGATGAAACATTTTTTTGATATATAACAAATATTTATAGCATTTGCAAATTTAATAGACCAAACAGGAGACGATTAAATGATGCTTTAATTTAAAAAATTAGTCCTTTTATCTAATGCTTAAAAAATTAGCTTGATTGGCTTTTTTAATTTAGACTTTACAGATTCTTTTTGATTATCATTTATTCTTATCATTATTATGTAAAGATGAACTTCTATAATAGTTACATATCCTAAATAACCGTAACGTAATCGTTAACCTTTTATTTGAGATAACTTACTCGTTCTTATTTTTGAATAAATGGTAGCCGTATTTTTTTTCCAAGTAATGTGTCCAAACCTGTATGCACTCGTGTTTTTCCTTTTTAAATATTTATTTTTATTTAAGATACTTCTATATCAATTTTTTACAATAGTATACCAAATTGTTACGAGGATATCACTTTTATAATTATATGTAACCATTTTAATATATTATAAAGATCTCGCTTTGCAATATTTTAAAAGATATACATTGTAATTTTTAATAAGACTCTATTATATAGTGATCTTATAATAATTCTCTGTAAACATTTAGTGAAAAGAAATTATAACCGATATTAACCCGCATTCAGAGTTAGCGTCGCAGGATAGGCAATTCGCGCTAATTGTGCGTGCAGGATAAGACTGAAATTTTTATCGCCTCAAACTATTTATATTAAAAACTTTCGAATTAACTTATGGATTCAACTTTAAAAAAATATATATATTAAATTTTTACCAAGGGTTATAGCTCCCAAATTTCTGAAATAGCCGATTTTGAAAGATTTCATTTCATTATCACAATCAGCGTTTTTGTCAATTTTTTTATTGAAAATACATGAAAGGTATATTTTATCAACGATTTGCTCACCAAATTCATAATTTTCGTCAAAAATCTCATTGTAAATTTTAGGATCCAATTTTTTAATTGATTTTGCAGTAATACCTTTCAATTTTGAGAGTTTTAGAATCGTGGCATGAGGAGTGAAACTTACGTATAAATAAAATTCATAATAGTAATATAAAAATTTTAAACTACCTATAAAATTATTAAAGCTTTTTAATTTATAGCAAAATTTTTAAATATAAGATTTAATTTTTATAATAAATTGTCAAGACCTACACACCCATTTAACTATAAAAATTATTTTTTAAAAACAACCAAGGTTGAATAGATTATTTCAATCGACTAAGGTACATTATATTAAATTTTAATTAAATAATGGAATTTAAATATTCATTCGCACTATTTGACTCTCCTTAGATATCATTTACCAAATATGGCTTAAAAAAATTGTTATCTATTTTAAATATAGGGGTGGGGGCATTAAATGTTGATCTCTAATAATAATATAATCGTGTAGATGCTATTTTAGTGTTGCTAAACGGCTCGATTTAGCCTATTTTAAATTAAGATTTTAGAGAAAATAGCAAGTCTCGATATTTCGTAAATAGTTCATTGCCTATGAGCAAAATATCCAGGCTTGCGTATTATTTTTTGGCTAAAATAATTAGCTGTTTTTTTAAAATCGAGACTTTTATCAAACACTATTTTACTTTTTTTGTATTGTGTCGACGTCAAAAGCGTTTTCATCTCTTCTAACGTGACATTTTATTGATAACATGTCATCTAATAATTCGTCAACAGGAGCAATTAGTATATCATTAACAAATGTGAATCCTACACTTAATAATAGTAGAGTTATTTCACCTAAATAATTGTATATATTAATGTTAATAAAAATCATATCATATAATTCAGTTTATTAATATAAATGTAATATATAATCTATACCTAAAGCGAATTATTTATTCGATTCAGATTTTATTAATAAAGAAAATAGATTATTCTTCGAATAATTTTTTTTTATCCATAATTCGATTTAATTCGTAAGTATTTAAAATGTTCCTCGCGGAAGTTATTTTATTTTTTTTAAAATTTATTTCCACATCTGTAAATTACTTTTTTAAATTTCAATATTTCATTTTAAAAAAAAATTTTAACAATTTTATTTTTCGATTATAATAATGTTTTAGGAATAAGAAATTCGATTCGTACGAATAAGTTCAGTGTCAAGTATTTACCAAGGTTTTCTAAACCTCACTGAGCCAATGATGCAGGAACCCCAATGGAGGCTACTCCACTAGGTTCATAGATTACCCAATTATGGTCCAACTCAAGGAAATTGTCGTTACAACAGCTAATTTATTTAAATTTCTGTAATCTGATTAATCAGATCATTAATAAAAAGGATCAAATTTTATTAAGCATATCTCTCGAACTTTTAAATCCATATCACTCTAGTCTTTAATTCTTTTCCTTACTTCAGTTTCTTTTTTAATTTTAAATATATTTCATTAAAATTAAAAATTTCCTTCAGTTTAACATTCCATGAGTTGAACGATTATCAGATTACCCCCATCTATATAATTTTTCCCAGAAAACTTAATAGCATAATCAAATTAGTTTTGATAAAAAAAAGTATAAAACACAACAAGCTTAATTGAATCAAATAAAAAAAATGAGAATGAGAATGACTAAGAAGCAAAAGCGCTAGGCGAACGAGATTAGGGGTAATGACAACCTATTGATTATCATCAAATGGCTATATTTTATTTCAATCCTAAATTATGAATGTTTGATATAATTTTGTTGAATGGAGGTTAAATAGTGGCTCAATAAATTTGAAAAAATTTTTTTATATATCATCGATGTGTGCGAATATATAAAAGGGGTGGGGGGGAGTAACTAAAATTTTATATAAAATCGGGTTCGGGCTTGGTCGGGTCAGTTTTTTAAAATATATCTAAATTTATAAATTTTATGTTTAATTTAAAATATTCGATTTTATTTATAGAAACTAGACGCCATATAACATATATCTTTTATTTTGAGTGGCTGAGCAGGTATTTTTTTTAAAAATATTTCGGATTCGGGCAGGCCGACAAAACTTTTTTATAAAAATTGGGCTGGGTCGGGCTTTAGAAATTAGGCCCGATGCAGATCACTAATTTAAAATATTGAATTAAAGGGATTTTAAAAATAAATTTCGCTAAAATAAGAATACATGTGTGTTAAAATAAAATAAGAAATAAAAAAAGACGTCAATTTGCGTAAAGTTTCATTTATAGTAATCATTATGATAGTTAAACCTTTATGGTTAAACGATAGCATAGATCTATAATTTAACATTATGAATTTGTAATTTAGGCAGTTAGATGCCATGTAACGTTATTTAAGTGGTTTCTATAAGCGAGGCCTAAGGATTTCTCTACATGAACAATGATTAAATAATATAAACTTTTATTTTTATAATATACGCATTTATTTATAGTTATTTCTGTCGGATTTATTCCAACGAATGTAATAATTTATTATTCGTGTTTATTACTATTTGGTTCGAAATAAATCAAAAATTTTAATTAAATCTTAAATAGCAGCCTGGCTTGAGTGTATATCTAAAAGTGTTGCCTACAAATTTTTATATCTCGCGAAGACGCTGTCTACATCTGCGTTGAATCTATTTAAATTGCACTGTAATCACTACATTTGGCTCCGATTGACAATTTTGATATGAGAATTATTAATAAAAAAAAAATCATTTATAATTACTTTTTACCCTTAGCAGCATTTCGTAGTTTTGTTTATCACTTTTGTCACAATGTAATAAAATTACCTTGTTTCCAAAATTTCCTAAACCCTTCAATTTTATACGAAACAATGACAAATCGGGTGAGAATTCTTGAGATATAAAATCAAATATTCTAGCCACTCTAAAAAAAATTATTATTAGAATAAATATAATATATATACCATATATTTGAAATTTAAAAGGGATTTCTGGTCAAAAATTTTATAAGAAAAAACAATAAAATAAATTATCAAAAAATATATTTTTCTGAATAAATGTCAAAAATGTATTTGATCAGGCGCTCCAATCTCAATCACCCCCGAACCATTTTTTTGGCCACGAATTTGAAATTATATATCGAGTTTATTCCCAAGAAAATAAAACGATTTCAGCAAAATAATAAAAATTGGCCTGTCATATTTAATCCCATCAAAAGAATAAGCCGGGTTTAGTAATACAAAAACCTGTACAATGTGGCAATATTTTTAAAAATCAGGGGGGGGGGGGGGCGAGATTAACCCTTTGAGGAGCAAGGGGAACAATGAATTGAAAGCATTATTTTAAATTTTCTGCCACTAAGGCTTGCTTCTAAAAAAGATAAAATTATATATTTTTAACCTATAAAATATTTTGATGATTAAAACATATTTAATATGCTGGAGGTGCAATCAATTTAACCTTCTCCTTTATTTAATCATTTTAAAAAAAAATCGCTATGCCTCCTGATATGGTTAGGAGAGGTGGTATCAATATGATGTCACTTATTTTTATATGTAAATAAAATTTTCGGGACTTTTATTTCTGTGCTTCAAAATGGTTGAAATAAATTAAATATTATTTTTTCTTTCAAAATTATATAAATTAATCAGTTTGAAAAATATTAGCAAACCACAAAACGTAGCATTTAAGTTATTTATTTACTGTTTAAATTTTCAATTTGCCTTTGAAAGGATTGCAAAATATTGAAATTTTATCAATTCTGGGACCAAACCAGGGACCTGAACAGTTATTTATAACAGTTCAGTTTGGTTACGGTTCAGTATGTAAAAAATTATAATGATTACGTTTTGGTTATGGTTCTTAAGAAAAAATTTATAAAGGTTCCATTCGGTTCAGCTAATTATAAAGGTTCATTATGGTTAGAAATTTTTTTTTCATTGAAGCAACACCATCTTCTAATTTAATTTTATTGTAAGCATCTATGGATTATATATAAAAAAAATATATAAGATTTAAAATAACTCATTTTTAAATATATTATTTGAAATATAAATGGATTCCTTTTTGTTCGTCATGAAGATAACACAAATTTTAGCCCCGAAAAGGCCCTTTCTACAGAAACTTGTGTTGCGGGAAGATCAAGTTTATATAATTCTGGATATTCAAATTACTTCCATGTCTAAATATAAACACTGAACTGGTTTAGCCTTTTTTTATAAAGGTTCTTTTTACTCCTTCAAAAAATAATTATATCGGTTAGGTTACAGATCAGATATTTATAACGGTTTATAATGGTTTAATGGTTGATTACGGTTCACTCCAGGACCCTGGACCAAACTGTAATAATGATGAAAAATAAAATCCATAATTCTGAAGGTCACTTATAAATATAAACCAGAGGCTAATATGCCATTCTATACTACCTTGACTGAAAGGTGAAATTATATCATACAATAAAAATGAATATATAATTTTTAAACTAAAAATAAAATTGGAGTAGATAATCTTCTCCAATTATATTATTTTTTAAAAAAATTTCATTATATGAATGTAACAAAAAAGATATATTATTTTAGCTAATTGCATTAAATAACTGACTTTGAAGTTGAAAATAAATAATCAGATTTATCAAAAAATAAATTATAAATAAGGAATTTGGTAGCATAACATATTGTTTATCATCTATATTGGAACTAGATGATCAGTTCATTCTTGGTCAGTCTTTATTTTATTTTTTGTATGTATACATTTTGATGTATATTTTTATGAAAGGCAAATGGGATTTGGAACTGATGGGCCTATCCCAAAAATTTATAAGTTATTTTAATTAATAACTAATGAAAGAATTGTCTATCTTTTAAAATGGAAGAATAAAATATTGTTAGACATTAAATTTTTGGGAATTCTAATGTGATTGGAAAATAATAAGTGCAAGAATTCCTTAATAAAATAGTCGCAAGAAAAAGGTGCAATCCTTATATGATTCAAAACGTTCTTTTAAATGATATGTATATTAAATCAGTGATGAGAAATTAGAGATAACTTGTAATTTTTATTAAAAAATTCTTAAATTTAATTATTACTAATTTTACTACATATTTTACTACCCTAAAAAAATATACATGTAAGAAGCAAAATTAAAATTGATTATTTTTTAATATAAATAAAAATGCTTGTACAATATTGTTAAATAAACATTTGGAAAACATTTATAAAATCATGTATTTTTTTAATAAATAAAAAGAAATAATACAATTGTGTTATTTTACATTTAAAGGGAAGCAAATAAAAAAAGATGCTTATCTTATTTTTTAAATTAAAAAATTTCTTTTTAACAAAAATTAATTTAAAATCAATTGTGTTTTAAGTTTTTGAATGGTTTGACAAATAAAAAAAAATGGTTTTAAAAACTTTGACCCAGCCTGTAAAACTATCTTGCACAATTTGTTTAGCCTGATCCCAAAATATTTTTGGCAAGTCCCCAGGCCATAGTTGGCACAACATTTTTTGTAAGAGGGCTCAGGGAAAGAATTAATCAAAACCTCAAATAACAGGTTACAATAAAGATTAAATTTAAATTCATAAAAAATTTTTTATTTTATAAAACCTGTTTTCAATATTTGCATTGATGTTTAATAATAACAAAGTTAAATGAATTTTTTCTAATTGTATAAGAGCATTTTCTAAGTTTTTGTCATGTAATACAAATAGGTTTTGAACTTGTTTTATGTTAGCAATTATCTAATTGTAATATATATGATTAAATATACCATATGTATTTATATGATAAACTTCACAATTATCTATGTGAATTGATATAAAGTGTGTAGGTATGATTTTTTTCATTTTTTCTGTTGTAATAATAAATATAATTAAAAGTAAATATATTTAACTCGCTTTCTTTAGGGATTCTAAACTTCGACAAATGTCATTTTTATTTCTGCAATATTTAATTTTTTGCTTAACTCTTTGCGTAACTTCAGATAAGATATTTTTATCTAGATAATTTATATCCATATCAATATTTATTTCAAATACTTTAGTTTTATTTCAAAAATAATTATAAACCATGTGTTTTATGACTGATGGACCTTCAAATTTGACTGATTGTTTAATCATCATGTAATATAAAAAATAAAATTTTACTCCTTTGATAATGGCCATTAGGGTGCATTGTCTTTGCAAATTTATAAAAAAAACTGAACATATAAAAAAATATCGTCTAATTGAGTAGCTGCTTGGAAAAATACATCCTTGAACGAGGATCCATGGTCTAATCCTCGAAATGGTCAATTTTATCTGATGCCAACCTATTGGGCTACTAAGTCAGTATAATGCATAGGCGTAGCCAGGATTTTCATAAGGGGGGGGAATTAAAAAATTACTGGGGGCTTCGCCCCTAGACCCCCTTTTCGCTTTTAGTCTATATATAGTCATAAATATTTTTACAAATTTTAATATAAGCCTGGAACAAATATGAAATATATTTTTATTAGTTTATATGAAATATATTTTTATTAGTTTATATAAAAATAAAAACATAATAAATAACTTGTATTGTATATACCTTAATATAAAAGCATGGTAATAATTTATTCCAAACAATTATAAGTAATTTATTTATAAAAAGTAAGTAGACATATAGTTTATTTTACTCTATTATATAGAATTAGTTATAAAATACTAGGTAAAATTCCACTTTTACAGACATATTTGACAGTTAGAGAATATATTACAGTTAATAATTTAACAAATTTTACTAATCAATGCTCTTGATATTAAATATGCAACAATTTGCATTCAATTATTTAACGCCATCTATTTGTTTTAAGAAAAATGATATTTAAATTTAATTTTCATATTATTCATCCCACAATGTCTTTAAAAGATATTTTCTGATGTCCTTATCAATATTTTATAGTTATCTGTAAAATAGATTATTCGCTATATAGGTAAAAATTACTTGATTGTCATTTGATAATTAGATATACTGTAAATCTACCACATATAATATTCCCCTGTTTGTATTGTGCTTTAATATTTTTTTAATTTATGATTTAATTTATCAATAGTTTTAAAATTATATTTAACTTTTATTAAGATTAATAAATTAAAATTACTCACTTTATAAAAAATTATATTTGATATATTATATTATTTATTAATTTTATGGATCTATTATTAGTAATTATAATACAATTCACTTCTATCTTAAGACTTATCTTTGGCTTATATTCCATTTATTAAAAAACATTTTTGGTTCATTTTATATTAATTTATTTTCCCAAAAATCTATAAATTATGATGAATAGTTTCATAAAAAATATCAACTTTTACATTTTTCTTATAAATTATTATTTAAGATATATGCATACCTATTTGAGGGTCAGGGAGTGGGGGGAGGACTAAGGGGGATATTTTTTATTAGCTAAAAATGATATTTACAAAAAGTGATAAATTTCTGAAGGGGGGGAATTTCCCCTTGCCCCCCCCCCTGGCTACGCCTATGGTATAATGGTAAAAGAGTCTTCAAAACGTGGGGATGACAAATATAAATTTAACAGAATATGGTTATTGTTTAAAAAATTATTATATGTTTTAGGAAGAAATAATTGCCACAACATCATTAGCATTAAATGCTTGGATTAGTTGATTATGATAATGAAAGCGATGAAGAAGACGACTGTGGTAATATTCGAATTTATAACCATTACAAAAAAGTTGTTCTATCTTTATAGATGATAAATTACTCCACGTCAATATAAAAGATATAGTAATTAAAGAACGGAATGTATCTAACAAAAGAATTAAAATAATAGCTCCAAAATTAGATAATGTAAATTAAAGTAATTTTATTAAAATAATAATGTATTAGTCGATAGATGATGATATAGAAACCATCAACACCAAAGACATCACATTAAAATACAAATCAGAAACATCAGTTAACAATTAATATCAATATAATTTTTATTATTGATATTATAAAGATATGCAAATTGCTTTCCATCCTTCCTGAGCCTTCCCATAAATTTAGCAAAAATTTATACCAAAGCAATAAACCACAATTTTCTAAAAATGCTCATAAAGATACAAATGTATTACAGAAAAAATTAAACAAAGTCAAAGATGATGTAAAATTTGAAGAGGATAATTTAAACACTAAATTCATACCAAATATACTTTATAATAATGAAAAAATTTCTTCTAATGAGGGTAAGAGCTCTCCTATAAGCTTTTTCTTTGATGATGAACAGGATAATATTAATATTAATAAAGATATTAGTAAAGACACAGAACCACATAATATTATACATATTTATGATGATAAAGATCTTATACATATAGTAAATATTTTGATTGTTGCCTTTTTAATATTTTTAAATACGAGGAACCTGTTATTGATACTATACAATCAACTATTTCTGAAAATAATCAAACAATTGAATTTGATCCAGAAATTGAAGTAAAAATAATAAATCAATTTTTATATCAATTTTACACAAATTGATTTAGAAAAAATACATTTTACATTATGACATATTGAATAAAGCTAAGACTCACCAGCTATAATTATCAATCCTATTTATATTTTTTTTCTTATATTTTTAAGCACCAACAAAAACCTGAAATTTACTTGAAATTCATATTACAAGGGCATATATTTATGTGGAAATGAGTGATATAGGTTGGTTCCTGACTTTGTTTAAAACTTTGACCAACATCGTTTTTATAGATAATTAAGGAAATAGATTTACAAATTGTAATGCTATAAATGTTACCTCAAAAAAGAATGATTTCTTCTTATGTTTGAAAAAGAAACATGTTATTCGTTAACTTGTAAGGAACCCATTACTGGCTATTCAAAAAAGTTATGTTACTAATTACTTAAAAAATGTTGACCAAATCCATATACCTGAACCCAAATCCAACTTATAAATATAATAATATATTGTGAATATTTTGCCCAATCATATTTTTATGCATAAAGGACAAGTATCTCTATATTAGGATATAAATAATTATTTTTAAGTTTTCTTTTTTTTAATAATTGTTCTCTTCTTAATCTGAAAATATTTCCTAATTTTTACTTAAAACTAGAAACTCGAATCACTCGAGTTTTGAAAGATAACCAATTAAAATCTAGAGGATGAGCAGTTCAATTTAATATTAATTATTTATTTTGCATTTAATTCGAAATAACTTTCTTCTAGGACCAGCCTAACTTTATTATAGATTTTTATATATTTATAAATATATCATCAAAAAAGTAATATATGTTTATTTAATTAATAATAATAGGGATCTGACCTAAAGTCATAAAAATTGGCTTAGATCCAAGCTGACTAGATGAGTTGGCTTTGGCTTGAGTTGGCTCAATAGTTGGATTTGTCCTAATATAAAATATATATTTTTATTCCTATTTGTGAAACTACTGAAACGGCATCCTCCTATGGATAAAAAGGCCGCATTTCTTAATTTATTTTCTAAAGTCGTTCTTAAATGTATTTTCGGCGAAAATTTATATACAATCAAATAAGCGGAATGTTTAAATATAAAGCTTGGAGTAAATTAAAAACGTTCAATGTTATTAAAAGATTGCACAGTGAGTCGTTTATAAATTTATCATTGTTATCTTCGTAACTTTTTGTTCACCTATAAAAGTGATTTTAAAAAAAATTCACTAATAAATCAGATATTTTTTGATAATATATTTTATTTGTATAAAAAAATAAACACTTATAAATTTATTATTGTAAAATAAAACGAAAATATAATTTTAATATTTAAAATTTACTAAAAAAGATATTTTATCTAAAAATTCAAAAATTTGTGACGTTCTTTCATATATGGCTGTTAAATTTGTAATATGCTCATCGATTCTTTCATATTTTTTATTTCTTCACCGCACTCTAGATCCATTATTGATCTGGATAATTTTGAGGGCGTTAGAATGTTGATGACCTATTAGAGTTTTTATAAGAATATAAACATTTGGGTGAGCGTGTGCCGTTTTTCTCTTTAAGGCATGATGAAACCCCACTAATTGATTATTGGTGTGGGGACCATCGACTTTATATCTAAATTATATGAAAATTTTTAAAATTAATTAATTGTATTTTAAATACCTTGTCCATATTCCATGAGGAAATATGGCATTAAAACCTAGCCATGTCGTATCCATATACTCCATAAAATCCATGAGCATGGGATTTTCAGACTCCATAATATAACAATTTTGCCTTACCCTAGATATATCTTCCTCCTTACAAAAAGGCAAAGTTGTCATGCGCCTAACAACTTTGTGAACATTGGAGTAGTTCAGGTACAAGCTTACCAACCCTAAAGATTGACATCTTCACGATAACGCTTGGGAATAATGGGAAAAACTTCCTAAACAAAATTATATTAGAATACAAATCATAAATTTAACCCTTTATAACCATGCTAGGAAATACAAACTTGAGAGCTGATATAGCAGCTGCCTCAAAGTTGCTTGGCCAAATCGAGGAATAAAGGTTGTCTGGCGTTCGGCGCAAAAATTAATAATAATTTGAAAAAGCCGGATATATGTTTCTTTTGTCTTATCCGGAAGGAGAGCGTAAATGATAGGCATCACAACACCTTCATACATAACATGCAAGGTATAAAGTTGATAAAATAAGGTAGGAGCTACATGAAAAGTTCCATCCATGTAGATCTCAGAACTTTCGGTCAAACGCAACATGGAATCAGTACCAAAAACGTATAAGTTACCTGTTCCATTAATTAGAAAACGTTCATTGTGAGTTGTCATAGCATATTCTGCTGATAACTTAATATCCAAAATCGATTGAGGCATGGGGGGCCGATATTTCATAAGGAGTCTGTCTATGTGACTCCTCAAAGATATAAATGATGGTATCACCTCAGAATAGTTTTCTATTTCTGGATCCTCCGAACATTTCTTATCCATAGTTTGTTGATAAATGTTTAAGCGTGTCTAAAGGGGATTCTGAGCTACAATGTTTTTGAGTGCTTCTTTAGTTTTAAGCATCTTGGATGTCCCTATTTTAAATAAGAGTTTCATGTATACCCGAAGCAATATAAGCACCATCAAATAAACATTTAGCATGACAATCAGCTACTCTACAACGATATTTTATAATATCCCTATTTTGACAGTGAAATCTATATAGATAGTTCTGAAAGAGTAACATTTCCCCCTTTTGGCTCTTGACAAAACGAGCCTTTAGTTAATTAAAAATAATATTAATGCAATTTATTATAATTATTTTTACCATAAATATTTGAATTTAAGTCTAATAAGGCTTGTGCTATGTCAAGAGGGGAATCTAGATTTGTGTAGTTTGAAATATATCAATTTAAGAAATTATAATATATTTTATTTACTTGAGGTATTAGGCAGTAGTATGACAAAAACTTGTTCATAATTTGGAGGATTATTACATGGACCTAAATTAAAAATATAACAATTTAAGAATTTATAATATATTTTATTTACTTGAGGTATTAGGCAGTATGACAGGAACTGGATCATAATTAGGAGGATTATTACATGGACCTAAATTAAAAGTATAACAATTTATGAATTTATAATATATTTTATTTACTTGAGGTATTAGGCAGTATGACAGAAACTTGTTCTAAATTTGGAGGATTATTACTTGGACCTAAATTAAAAATATAACAATTTAGGAATTTATAATATATTTTATTTACTTGAGGTAGGCAGTATGACAGAAACTGTTTCATAATTTGGAGGATTATTACATGGACCTAAATTAAAAATATAACAATTTAAGAATTTATAATATATTTTATTTACTTGAGGTATTAGGCAGTATGACAGGAACTGGATCATAATTTGGAGGATTATTACTTGGACCTAAATTAAAAATATAACAATTTAAGAATTTATAATATATTTTATTTACTTAGGTATTAGGCAGTATGACAGAAACTGGTTCTAAAAGATTTATTACATGGACCTAAATTAAAAATATAACAATTTAAGAATTTATAATATATTTTATTAACTTGAGGTATTAGGCAATATGACAGAATCTGGTGATTGTACAGATGGAAAAGTAAGATGGGTGTTATCTTATTTGAAATTAAGATGTTTAAATATTTATTTTATTACATTTACACCTAGATGTATGTTCTATGGTAATTATGATGTCCTTTAATGATAGCTTAACCCCAGCAGAACAATTATCACGACAATTAAGGTGTACAAAATTTTTATTAGCACTTTTTATCAGGTACTCATACCCTAAATACACTATTAGATGGTTTCCTTTTTTAGTTTTCTTTAAACTAAAATAAATCTTAAATTGTTTTATTTTTAATTTTAGGTCCATGTAATAATCCTCCAAATTATGAACCAATTTCTGTCATACTGCTTAATACCTCAAGTAAATAAAATATATTATAAATTGTTATATTTTTAATTTAGGTCCATGTAATAATCCTCCAAATTATGAACCAGTTTCTCTCATACTACTGCTTAATACCTCAAGTAAATAAAATATATTATTAATTCTTAAATTGTTATATTTCAAACTACACAAATCTAGATTCCCCTCTTGACATAGCACAAGCCTTATTAGAGATAAATTCTAATATTTATGGTAAAAATAATTATAATAAATTGCATTAATATTATTTTTAATTAACTAGAGGCTCGTTTTGTCAAGAGCCAAAAGGGGAAAATGTTACTCTTCTTTCAGAACTATCTATATAGATTTCACTGTCAAAATAGGGATATTATAAAATATCGTTGTAGAGCAGCTGGCTAAATGTTTATTTGATGATGCTTATATTGCCTCGGGTATACATGATCATCCTTTTGAAATAGGGACATTCGAGATGCTTAAAACTAAAGAAGCACTTGAAAACTTCATAGCTCAGAATCCCCTTTAGACACGCTTAAACATTTATCAACAAACTATGGATAAGAAATGTTTGGAGGATCCAGAAATATAATACTATTCTGAGGCGATACCATCATTTATATCTTTGAGGAGTCACATAGACAGACTCCTTATGAAATATCGGCCCCCCATGCCTCAATCGATTGGATATTGAGTTATCAGCAGAATATGCTATGACAATTCGCAATGAACGTTTTCTAATCCATGGAACAGGTAACTTATATGTTTTTGGTACTGATTCCATGTTGCGTTTGACCGAGGGTTCTGACATGATCTACATGGATGGAACTTTTCATGTAGCTCCTACCTTATTTTATCAACTTTATACCTTGCATGTTATGTATGAAGGTGTTGTGATGCCTATCATTTACGCTCTCCTTCCGGATAAGACAAAAGAAACATATATCCGGCTTTTTCAAATTATTACTAATTTTTGCGCCGAACGCCAGATAACCTTTATTCCTCGATTTGGCCAAGCAACTTTGAGGCAGCTGCTATATCAGCTCTCAAGTTTGTATTTCCTAGCATGGTTATAAAGGGTTAAATTTATGATTTGTATTCTAATATAATTTTGTTTAGGATGTTTTTTTCATTATTCTCAAGCGTTATGGCGAAGATGTCAGTCTTTAGGGTTGGTAAGCTTGTACCTGAACCACTCCAATGTTCACAAAGTTGTTAGGCGCATGACAACTTTGCCTTTTTGTAAGGAGGAAGATATATCTAGGGTAAGGCAAAATTGTTATATTATGGAGTCTGAAAATCCCATGCTCATGGATTTTATGGAGTATAGGGATACGACATGGCTAGGCCTTAATGCCATATTTCCTCATGGCATATTATGGACAAGGTATTTAAAATATAATTAATTAATTTTAAAAATTTTCATATAATTTAGATATAAAGTCGATGGTCCCCGCACCAATAATCATTTAGAGGGGTTTCATCATGCCTTAAAGAGAAAAACGGCACACGCTCACCCAAATGTTTATATTCTTATAAAAACTCTAATAGGTCATCAACATTCTAACGCCCTCAAAATTATCCAGATCAATAATGGATCTAGAGTGCGGTGAAGAAATAAAAAATATGAAAGAATCGATGAGCATATTACAAATTTAACAGCCATATATGAAAGAACGTCACAAATTTTTGAATTTTTAGATAAAATATCTTTTTTAGTAAATTTTAAATATTAAAATTATATTTTCGTTTTATTTTACAATAATAAATTTATAAGTGTTTTTTTTATACACAAATAAAATATATTATCAAAAAATATCTGATTTATTAGTGAATTTTTTTAAAAATCACTTTTATAGGTTAAAGACAAAAAGTTACGAAGATAACAATGATAAATTTATAAACGAATCACTGGACAATCTTTTAATAACATTGAACGTTTTTAATTTACTCCAAACTTTATATTTAAACATTCCGCTTATTTGATTGTATATAAATTGCCGAAAATACATTTAAGAACGACTTTAGAAAAAAAATTAAGAAATGCGACTTTTTTATCCATAGGAGGACGCCGTTTTAGTCGTCTCACGAATAGGAATAAAAATATATATTTTTCCGGCTATAATTATTTCCCCAATTAGAATAAAGAATAAAATATATTTTTTAATATTTAACATAATGTTCTCCAATTCGAATACAGAATATAATATAAAAAATTTATACCCAAAATTTTTATCCACATCTCTATTATTATCGGTCAATCATTTACTATATTTCCATAATTTCGAATATGATTTTCTAAAAATTATTTAGATATCCTGGAATAATTCCTAATATATTCTCGAATAATTTTATATAAGGATTTTACTTCTTTTTAGCGAATACTAGTAAATATAACATACAGTTTCTTAGTTACTAAGAATGATTTTTATAGAAATTTAATTTTCTTTTTAAAATATTTTTAGCTAAATTGACATTTAATTTCTTACATAGTCAATGAAGAATATCATGGATAATATAATAGATTAGGAAAATCATTTCGAATAATTTGATGCATACTTTTTTTCCGCTATTACTTTAATATTGACTTCAAAGCCTCCTCTCAACAAAACAAATATCGAATTAGATCTTTTATGAAATTCCTTTTTTTAATATTTATTATTTTATTTTATTTTACTTTAATAATCTTAATTCCCAATTTTGGAGTATTTTTTTTAATGCTACCTTTATAATATATTAATTTCCAATTTTGGAATATTTAACTTTCTTTATTATACCTTTATAATATGTCAAATCCCAATTTTGGAATATTTATCTTTTTTTATTTTACCTTTATAATATATTAATATACAATTTTGGAATATTCATCTTTTATTTTACCTTTATAAATTAACTCCCAAATTTGGAATAATTTGCCTGGCTTTCTCTCAGTCCTTTTGATTTAAAGAAGAATATACCACACCTGAAAAAGTGATCATTCTGCCGCATTGATAATAAAGTAGTAATTACATTGCGAACTGCATAACGTATTTCTACTTTCTTTATTTTAATTTAAAACGTTCAGCAACATTTATTACACAGAAATAATCATCATTTTCTAATGTTAAATATATTGGTGGCTTGTTTAACTCTGGTACATTTAAGGCTCCTAATATTTTTTCAAAGTATTTTTTTTATCATTTGATTCAATCCATAAGTTCTTTATCATGGGAAAATATTTTCTCAAAATATTTTGCGTAAACCATCTTATTAAAAAGATACAAGATAATTTTCAGAATAAAGGATCTTAGATAAAGATACTAGTATCTAATTAAAAATGTAAAAAAGATACTGAGTACAAGATACAAAAGTATCTTGTATCTTAGATACAAGTATTGGCGGTACTGCCAAACTCTGGCAATAACCCTTATGGAACATTTGGATACGTATATGTAGGTAAATTAATATAATTTATTATACTTGTAATAAATAGAAATTTATATGTATGAATATGAAATATATATGTATGAATATGAAGTATTTATTACCCATAATTTAATTAATTTATATATATTTTTTATCTATTAATCCTTCTAAATATATATTTAATATGTATTATTTATTTAATATGTAATATTTATTAGACATATATATATTTAATTATAGATATATTTTTATCCTTCTAAATATATATTTAATATTAATTACACATTATATATTAGTGGTAACATAAAGTGAGTATGTTTATGCTATTTTAATTAATGCAATTTAGACCTGAATTCTTAATATTTATGAATTATATTGTTTTAGAATAAAGAAAATAATTTTAATGAAATTGTTACAAAATTAATGGATGCTAATTTTGAAATGACATTATCAAAAAAGGTGGTCGACATATATTATTCGAACTCCTTGATTTAAAAAAAAAACTTGGATTTCGGCAATAATTATATTTTTGCTTAAAACAATAATTTAGAGAACTACCAGATTTTAACACGGTTCTCAACCAGTGATTATCAATTGATTTTTTATCTTTGATGGGAAAACGGGATATCAATTTAATACGCTACATTTATATAGCTGATATTTTTGTTGATCATTATTATTTAGGTATCATAATTTAACATAAAAAAAATTCCCGGAAAACAAAACTTGTGAGGTTTGAAATTATATTATTATTTTACTTTTTATAATATAATCTGGGTGCCAGCTAGACGGCAGTAAGAAAAATAATATAGATTTTTATTTTTACAACCCAAAATTTTGTAATCTACCAAACATTCAACTAGGACTCAATTTTCAATTAGAAACGATGTTGGCCAAAAAATTAATATATTTGAAAAGATTATATGTAAAAATTACAAAATACTAATGTTGTTAAATGGTTCGATTTGAACCGATTTTTAAAAATGACTAACTCAATATTTTAGCCCGAAAAATATGCCCATATTTTATATCAAAAAAAAATTCCCAATCCAATAATTAGAAAAATTGGATTTTTTAACATAAAACTTGGATTCTATATTTAGCCGATTAACAACATTAAATGGTAGTATGAAAAATGAGAAAATGGTTCATCTATAGAGTGAGATTCAATTTGTTAATATAATTATTTTTAAAATTAGTTAATATTTATCAATAAAAAATTGAATTTAATATCTCACTTCCGTCCTCTTCTTAAATTGGTTTATCAATCATAACTTGAGTTTACGACTCAGGGTTCTTGTGTAAAGTAAAAATTATCAAATATTTTCGGATTAAGAAGAGAATTTTTTAAAAAAGTAATCTTAAAGATAATTACCTCTATGCTAATATTGAAATACTCGTCCTCTATACATAAAAATATGATTGAGAAAACACAATATTATAAATATAATATTAATTAGTTGGTTTGGGGTTGGTGCTCAAGTCCATGGATTTGGTCGATTACATCAACTCATTTGGTTGGGTTTGTTCTGTTTCATATCAAAAACCGTGATCTTGTAAAACCTATTATTGATCACAATTTTTTTAATTTATTTTTGGAAATAATACACTTTGACACATCTTTCACTATGCTAAACATAAGTTCAACTGGTGCAAAGGATGGTAGAGTTATGTTTTATATAATAAATAAAATTTTCAATTAGAGGAATTTGTAAAAAATATTTAAAAAATGAATTTTCAAAAACCTAATAAATCATCTCCCCAAAAATATTCACATGTTTTTTTGAATTTGAGTTTCCAAGTATTCACTAAATTCGGTTGTTTCATTCCACTTAAATTTCTAGCTTTATTATCTTTCATATCATCCAGAATAATAAATAACTAGGATCTCCGGCTTCATATCCCCTACCAACTATTTATTGGTGATGCACAAATATATAGGAAGCAAACATACCCCTCTAGCACTTCTTTCCCATAAATCACCACGCACAGGAATGTTCAATCATTTTATATAAATATTGATTTTATAATAGTATAAGAGAAAAAAATTAACATCAAAAATGTAATAAAGTAAAATTAAAGAATTTTTCTTAATGATCTGAATTAAAATCTCGATTTATAAAATTTAAAAAAAATAAATATAAAATTTTTTTTTCCTTATTTTTTATAGGGAAAAATTTGAAGTAACGAATTACTTTTCTTTTCCTAAAAATGGTAACGCGTTACTTTACAGCACTACAAAATTGACATTGAATGTCATAGAATAAAATTTTAAGCAAAAAAAATTATTTATTTTGTGGTGAGACTATTTAGAGGTCCGTAAAAATTTATTAGATAGATGTATTGGAAATCTATTTAGGCACATATTACTTTGTGAACAATTTCTCCTCTCCTCCGCGTTCTCTTGCACAGGGAATATGGAATAAAATAAATTTCAAAAATTACCTTGAACCTTAAAAAAAAGGATTAAAAAAGTTGTAAATACTCCCCTTAGAAGATATTAATTTATAGGTTTTTAAAAAAATTAAATAAATCAATTAACAACATCACTATCTATCTGGTTAATTGTATAATTCAGAATAAATTAGTGGTACTTGATTCATTAAGCAATCCTTATAAATCGGAGAGCTTAAAATTATTATACTGTGGGATGATAGGGAATCCATAGAACTTGAGAATCTTTCAATTTTAAATCATTTACCGAGGTATATTTTAAATTTTAAATATTATATTAGACCGGAAAAGTATTTCATATATATGGTACCCACATCGTGAATTTTAGATAATTTTATCATGAAGATTTGATCTAGTCATAATTAATATTGATTTATATGGATTTTTCATATAAATTAATAAATACACAAATGGCGAAAATTGTCTGAAATTAATAGGGTTGATACTACTCTACTCATGCTGGAATGCATTTCCTGTAAAATCGGATTTTTAAAAATCGCCTCCGCTAAATGATTTAGGATTGAGGAATTCCGAATCTTCGCGGATTCAATATATCCCTTACACCGAATTTATACAAAAATTAATGTTAGATTATTATATTTATGCCATATTTTGTAAATTCGCCTCGAATTTGCGCTAACTGTAAATGAAGGGTTATGCGGCATATATACGCATCTTGCAAAGATAAAAGAATTTTTCTTCTTTAAAAATATAAACATATTAGTGATATTTTAGAATATATAAATTGTTATCCCTTCTACATATGTATACATAAGGATATAAAATACTGATGGAGTCGTTGAAAAATTAGCTAAATTACAAAGGAGTATATTTTTTTTCGTAAATAAGTAACCAGCGAGTTTATACATAAATTCAATATTGTATATAATTTATGGTAGAAATTGGTATAATGCTCAAAAATTCATATTATGCTTTTTTTTCAACTTACATTTATTTTATAGTGATTCATATTAGATGATAGCTCTATTTTTACGCATCTGTCGGTCACTCATGTAGGATTTTATTGTTCCCATATTGGATTCTGCAAGAATTTCATCAGATTTTGTAACGAATGGAAAATAATTTTCTCACGCTTTCATGGTGTAGTCGATTTCTTATCTTTATGTGTTTTTTAAAAAGCAGACCATAGTCTTTCTATGGCTACACTGGATGGGAGAATAATTTTGCAGCTAAACATTTGATTTGTACAAATCCCTTTCTATCAGAATAATACCGAAATATTAGGCAATACCTTTCCAAACACCACGACGTTTCCTAAAACCTCATTTAAATTGATATTTAACTAAATTTGCCATTACTGTGTTTAAATTTGGATTTAAACGATTGCTTAACCTATTTGTGGTAAAGGCAATATTCATGTGTAGACATGGTTTGGCCTATATAACGTTGATTCAAAAGATTTTTTGCAAAATGAAAATATAGAAAAGTTTTTTCCTTTTGGTTAATATAAACTTAATGTCAAAGTCCTTTTGCGATATTGTGTTTGGGTAAAGTTATTAATTATGTTATATTTCTGTAAATACTGGTATATCAGATAAATATGATTTTTTTAATGCACTTGTCATATGGCTCAATCACAGAATTAAGGTGTATTCACATAAATCTCATTTCATATTATTTTTATTATGGTCAACCAATATGGAAGAAAATGGCAAAAAATGATAGAAATAAAAAGTTGTTTAAAATTTGGCTGAAGATAAAAAAACGGCAAGAAGAGTTAAAATAAATTGCCATATATTTATAAAAACTAAATGGGGATTCCCAGGGTGCGGATCATTTTCCTGGGTATTTTTACATCGCTAGTTTTAAGTATAAAAAATCCGAAACTATATCTTAAAATTTTTTATTACCTATATTTTAGATGAGCAAGTTTATCCCCAAAAATGAAAGAAACAAAATGGTGAATGTAATTCATAAGTGTGGACCGAATAAAAGCTTATCCCATTCCAATATGGAAACTAACTTAAATTTGATTGAAGCAAACGCAGATCAAATTTTAGGCTATGACAGAGTCGAAATAAACTTAAATAAAAACATAACAATTGATGACCAGAAGTGGGATAGTAAAAAGGCTAAATCTGAAATCGATTCACTGCAAAGGAAAAAACATCAAATAACCTATCTGGCTCTTCAGGTTTGATTTTGTTTAAATGAAATTTGTTATATTTAAATTTGATTTCTATGTCAAACATTTAACCAAGGTTATATTTGTTTTTAAACCAGGGACCTATACAGAAATGATTTTCTCTCTCTCTTTATCTTATTTTATTTGTCCTCGTTCTTCTTATTTGTGTATTTCTTTTTAGACCTGGCTAAACAGATTATGAACTAGGACAACCTATTTTGGGTTGTTTTAAGTGTATACATTAAATTAATATTATTTGTTATTTATATTTTTTTTCGATACAAATGAATATTATATGTTCATTTAGATGCACTATTTTGGAAAGAGTCACCTTTACAAAAATCTAAATACTCTTTTTAGGTAGTTTAGAGAGGGCTATATAGACGTCTAAACATACTACTATTTAGAAATAAGACAAACTAGGACACGACCTTATGATTTATAAAATCTCATATCTTTGTTATACTGGCATTATTACATCGAAGCAATATTTTCATTTGACTAGTTGAAGTATAAGTGCAAATGAGAACCCTTTCTACACAAACTTATGGTAATAAGGAAAAATAGAATATGAACCCTGAATGTTCATTTATGTTCAATTTATCCTAACAATCCATTGTGAATTATTTTTTTATTTTTTAAAATATTATCTTATTATTAGCCACTCATTGCATAGGTGATTTATCATTCAAGTTTTAAAACCTAAAAGGCATTTCAACTCACAGCTAACAATATTAATATTCCATGTGATATAAATGTAGTTAGTAAAAATATGAATATTACTTTCGTTCTACAGTATTTCTTAAAGAATGTTTGTGCCTGTGAGTCCCCGTATAAGCCAATTTATTACTTCATTTATGAAATGTTGAATTAACTGCTGTGCAGTTATGTTTTTTTCTTCAAAGGATTAATTGACGAATAGTATAATATAAATTGGAATAAAAAAATTCGGCATAAGTTGGTTTTAAAAGGGTATGATATTAAAAACGACACCGTGTCAGGTTTACAAATTAAAGACAACTCAGGCCATGCTTATTTTTTAACAATAAATTTAATTAATCAATTGATTGCCAAATGATATTCATTTACCAATTATTTATTTTACTAAGGCCAAAGAAAAGGAATTTGAATTACAAAATCAATGGGCTGCAGGTAGAATTGCCAGGAAAGAATCAAGATCCAGATATGGATTTTAAATATTTATATATATTTTATTTGTAATATTAAACATTAATAATATTCAATGGTATATTTATATATAATAAATTCTTATGGCAACTCGAAGATAATAAAAATGCATTAATACGAACTACAATTTAAATGATTATTAAAAAGTATTAGCCTAGTGATCGTATTTTCCTAAGGAAATAAAAGTAATTTTTTTAATTTTAAAAGATATTACTGAGTAAGATTAATTTTTATCAACTAATTTAAATTGATTTCTTTACATTAATTTAAGTATTTTAAAAAAATTATATATACAGAAATGTCATAAAAAAATATGTGATTTTAGGATATTAAAAAAAGGTGTTTTTGATTGGTCAGAGTAAAGTGTATCATGATTTTATGATGGTTTTCTTTTTTGTTCCATTTTTTCCTCCAACTAAATTTTACCTCTAAGTTAAAGTTAAAAATTTGATCGCAAAACCTACATTATGTTTATTTCGGGATAAAAAATAAAATAAATATTGTACATCAGTTTATTTCCAAAATAAAACAGAAATGATATCGAAAATCAATATTCAAAATGCAAAAAAAGACTTCTGTTTGTCACTTTAACCCTTGAGAGATAAGGTGGAAAAATAACTCGAGTGGTTAGGTGGATATAATTTATTAGTATTTTTATAGGCGAAAAGGAAGCAAAATTTCCTTATATTTCATATTTTTATTATATCGAAATATATTTAAAACATGTAATAATTAATTTTTTAAAATTAATATCGAAATATTAGTATAAACCTGTTTTCAAATTATTATCTTATAAATATGAGTTTTTTTGTCTACAAAGAATGCGTATACAGTTAAAACCGTTTAATTGCATATCGCATAAGTGCAAAAACTTTTAAATGCAAAAAAACCCACGATTTTAATAAAAATTACTATGGAATAATGTTAAATTACATTTATAATTGCGAATTTTTTCAGGTCTTATTTATATGACAACGTTAATTTAATCGGATAAGTGAAAATAAAAAATATTGTTCGTGATTTTCATTAGTTTGAAGATGTTAGATAGAACGATTATTGAGTTTGAAAGATTTCTGTATACATTGTATAGGCACCTGTGATGTTGTATTGAATATGGTTGGTGTAATAGAATCAATTAACCTTTAAGTAATTGATAATATGATTAATTGTATTCAATTATATTGTTAATTGTGTACGATAATTAATTGATGTATTTAAATTAATTTGAAAAATATATATAAATTTACAAAGATATAATAAAAGTTCACTAATACTCAGTTGGGACCAAATAAAGGAAGTTACTAGTTTATTGAAACCACTAAAAAATAACAACACTAAGATTGCAATAAGAATAATTGTGTTTGCCAGATTTTTATAAAAAAACAACTTGTTATTTTTCATGTATATTAGAAAACATTAAAATTCGAGAACAAAACTATTTACAAAACAGTGTAATATATTGTTCTCCCCCTGTTTGAGCAAAAACAGATGGCTAAAGCATCTTAAAGAATTATGGCATAAGCAACGCTATATTATTTACATATATTGGAAGCTATTATCACATCTACTGGTTATTGATATTAATGATAACACCGTTGATAACTTGAAAAAATTTATTTTTAGATAAATAATTATCAGACAAAAAGGAGCAACCATAAATTTCTATTACATCTTTAATCGAAAAGAAAGTCGATTTATTATAACTATGTTGCTTCAGTGTTAATCCAACATTAATATGTAAACTACCAATTAGTTTAACTGCCTTTAGTATTAACTAAAAATAACATCAAAATGTACTAAAATGACAACTCCCTCCCCCTCCCCCTAATGTTTTAAACCGCCCACTTATAGTTTTTTAAATTATTTAACTATGTGCTTCAGTGTTAATCCAACATTAATATATATACAAATTTGTTCAAAACTGCCTTGTATTAACTAACAATAACTTCAAAATGTACTAAAGTGATCCCCCCCCCCCCACACATGTTTAAACCGCCGGCTTATAGTTTTTTAAGAAATATTTACAATATGTAAAATTTTGTTTAACCTGCCTGCCATGTTTAAAAATAATTTATCAAACAGGCATAATTATGAAGCGGGTCTTTGTATAATTCACATGCCCCAATTTGGGCAGGTCCTAAACCAACGTGCTAGAAAAGAAAGTTATTTTATTAAACTTTTTATAAAATATGCAATAATATGATATAAAAAATAATTTCTAATAAAAATTTTTTCACATCTCAAATTTCTCCGCCCACCTATAGTTTTTAAAATATTTTTATTCACCTGTCCAATCAAAGTTCTAAATCAGTCGACCATTAGTCTGGAAGGGGTAAAATGAAAATCCCGCCCACTGTAGACCTCTAGCCTATACTAAATTATACCATGATGGTTATTTAAATGTTAAATCATATTATCTGTCAAATAATTATTTTATCTAAAATTCTCATATTATTCGTAAATATTTCAAATTATTTAACATGTTTCTTGAGGAACATTCTATTTTTTAGGGATGTGATCAGGGTTGCCAGGTCAAAATTTTTAAATTGCGGGAGAAATTTGGTATTATGCGGGAAAAATATAAAAATTGCGATAGAAATATAAAAATTGCTAAAAAAAAATTTTTGCGGGCCCCTATTATTTTTTAGTTTATATAAATACAAAGTCGCTACCTATTTTTCAAAATAAAATAACATCTTGATTTATTAAAATATATTAATTTATAAAAAAAAACCAACGATCTTTTTTAAATATAAAAGAATGTAAACAAGATAAAATTTTATAAAAACGATTTTAATTTTACAATTAAAAATATATTTTATGCGAATGTCCCGCAAAACCACCGCAATTGGAAATCTACCGTGTGTGTATAACATTATGAGGATAGGCGCTTAATTAACACGTTTAAATACATAATAATATACTCCAATAAGAAATAATACAGATGAAACTACAGTTGCCGTAATTGTAATCACTAATCTTGTAGTACAACATTCACAGAGATACTTATCAGCACAATGTTGGTAGAATCTTTTTCCCATAATATTTAACGACTCTAATATAAGTGAAAACTATATTTGTAGAACAAAAATGAGCAAGGCTATCATCAATGTTTTAGAATTTAAATCCAGGAGGTCAATTCTTGACGATTTGAAAAATGGGCATACATATGCAATTCTAACAGATGCATCTAATAAGGGAAATATTAAAATATTTCCCTAGATCCTCCGCTATTTCATCAAAATTAAGGTAGTTTCAAAACTATTAAATTTTTTCCCCTCAAATAGTAATCCAAAGACATAGCTAACCATATAATGGTAAATATAGCAGATTCGAGATTATCATAAATTGCATGTCAGCTTTCTGATCTGATAATGTCTCAGTGAATTTGGTAAAAACAGAGTGTATTTACAGAATTCAGTCAGCACAATGTTGGTTGCGATATGTTCCTAATACCCGCCATCGGAATTTAAAAATTTTATAAACCTTTAAAAAAATATTTCTTAAATAAAGATTATAAAAGCTGTCCTAATATTTTGAAATTTTTTTTACAATAATGAATGGCAGAGGTATATTTAGGAATGATTTCACATGAAGGAAATCTACTACATGCTGTTAATGTGTAGTTGCAATCAGAAGAATCTTAACAAAGATTCACAAAATTATTCTGCAGATGTGTTCATCTCGGAGAAAAATTGACAATAAATTTTATGGCGCCATTGCTAAAACTTAATTATATTTTATTTGAGATTTAAATAATAGAACTAAATGTTTACCGTCGTTATTGAGATATTTATAAAATTACTGGCATGACATATTATATATTTGTTTAACCATTAGCTCGGCCTCTAAGGTTGTTAAAGCAATCCGATTTCTCTCCTTTATCCAGGCAGTCCTCATCAGGCTAAAAATGCTCTCCGATGAGGCATTAGAATGAGGTAAGGAAAAAACATACTCGCATATTTTTTCCAAGCATGGAGATTTATCATTATTACGAAAAAATTCTACCCATTTCTCCTTTAGACCATCTAACTTTAAGTATTTTGGCGAATCATAAAAAATAGAAAGAATTACAATCTCCTCAAACAGGAAATCAATGTCTTTCGGTATTTTTAATATATTTATTAATTATAAAAACCATCTATTGATGGTTTCTATTCCAAGGTCATAATATTTATACATTGTAAATAGAGTTATTAAAATCAAATTTTGATTGTAAATATTCTAAAATTGTCTTAATAAAAATATCTGCAACATTTAATATTTTTAGCAATAGCGCCATAAAATTTATTATGAATTTTTAACTGTAGAGATGAACAGAGCTGTAGCATGATTTTATAAATAATTTTTAATAAAGAATATTCTGATTGCAACTGAATATTAACTGCATGAAGTAGATTTCCTACATGTGAAACGAATCCTAAATATGCTTCTGCCATTTCATACTCGAAAAAATTTTTCAAAATTTTAGGATAGCTTTTAAAATCTTTATTTAAGAAGTATTTTTTTAAGGGTTTGTAAAATTTTAAAATTCTATCGATGGCAGGTATTAATGACAACCACCTGATAGGTATACATCGCAACAACTCACACCATTCCAAGTCAGACCACTTCACCAACTCTTTTAATTTATTAACTCTTTTATTTGATGAACTAAATTTGTTAAAACATTTCATCACAATTATTACGACATCCACAGATAGTATATTCATTGCCTTCTTGCAAGAATTATGTAGTATATGGCATATAAAGCCAATTGGTATTAATTCATTATTGTGCTGCCTCAATTCGGTAACTCTGGTTTTTGCCAAAATTTACAGAGGCATTATCAGCGCAGAAAGCTGACATGAAAATCATTGATAACCCTAAATCAGCTATATTTACCAATATGTGGCTCCGGCGCCACCGGCAATTTTATTCACGCCGGAACAGCCGCCGATTGAGATCAGCGGCGTGAGCCGGCTAGCCGCCGATTTTTCTTATGGCAGCGGCTCGGCGTGTATAATATTTAGAATGTTGTTTAATTATATTTATATATTAAATTATTATTATTTAAATTTGAATATTAACATTAATATAATAAAACATGAATTGTATTCTATTGCTTTATATAATAGAATAGTGTATATCATTTACATTCATTCATACACCATATTCATTTCGGCTATATTAATTATTTTTATGGATTTGCGCGTTTTAAACCACCCTATATACAATTATGAAATAACAACTCTCTCTACTAATCAAAAATCAAGTTATGTGTGGAAGTACTTTGGAAATCTTATTTTGAAGAATGAGAATAAGAAAAGCACGATAATGCCTGATTATATTTATTGTGAACCTTGTTTAAAATTGGGAAAAAAAGATGAGGAAGATTCGGATAAAAATAATCCATTTTCACAGTAATTTACTTTTATTTTAGACTTATATAATATATAATTTATATTTTAGTTATGATATCAAATGTTATAGCAAAAATATAAGTACGAGTAACCTTTCTCGTCACTTACTTAATGTGCATAAAATATCAGAAAAAACTAATAATAATAAATCCATTCAAACTCTAAAAATGTTTCTAAAGCCAACGCCAACATGTAGCAAGAATATAAAAGATAAAAAATGGCTCTTAGGTTAGTATTAATGTTTATTAATATTAATTTTAAATTTTTAACTGGTTTGTTAAGTTAATTTTATTAAGCTCAATTTGTTCAAAACAACTAAATTTTTTAGTTTGCTTTGTCAGCTCTTATTTTGAGAACTTTTTAATGTACAAACTTAATATATAATTTATTATAATAATTATGTAAAACTTTAAAACAAATTTTTAGTATGCTTATTGTCAGCTTTATTTTGAGATCCAATGCATAAACTTATGTATAATTTAAATTAATAAAATAATTATGTAAAACTTTAAAACAACTAAATTTTTAGTTTGTTTATTGTCAGCTCTATTTTGAGAACTTTTTAATGTACAAACTTAATATATAATTTATTAAAATAATTATGTAAAACTTTAAAACAACTAATTTTTTAGTTTGTTATTTGTTAGCTCTATTTTGAGATCCTTTTAATGCATAAACTTAATGTATAATTTAAATTTATTAAAATAATTATGTAAAACTTTAAAACAACTAAATTTTTAGTTTGTTTATTGTCAGCTCTATTTTGAGATCTTTTTAATGAATAAACTAAAAATATATTTTATTAAATTATGTAAAACTTTATTTTGAAAGTTCAAATCTAAATCAAATTTTTTATTTATTTCTCTTTTTTAAATATCTTTTTTCTAATAGGGCGAAATTATGTTTTGATGGGCTGCTTAGATTTATTGCCATTTGATTCTATAAGCAATAATGGGATGACAGATTTTCTAAAGGTTTAAAATTTAAATAAAATGATTATTAAAAAATAAATTGCCTAAAAAAATAGAAATATAAGATAATTTATTCCTCATCAGAATTGCCTAATAGGACAACTATTAGTCGGGGAGCACTTGATGATGTTTATTGTTCTATAAAGGCACATGTTTTAAACCTGATTGATGCTGGTCCAAAATTCTGTTCCATTACTTTTGATTTATGGACCGATCATTTCAAGCGGCGAAATTATATTACATTTAGTCTTCATCATTTAGATGAAAATTTTGATTTAAAATATTTTACCCTGGCAACCCGAAATGTGACTCAAAAGCATACTGGGGAAACCATATTATCGGAGATTGATGGAATCGAAGAGGAGTTTCATTTAAAAGCCAAAATAATACAAATGGTAACTGATGCAGGGGCAAATGTCAAAAGAAGCGTCAGATTGGGGGATTATGAGCATCATTTATGCTTAGGCCATGGACTACATAATTTGGTTACAGTTGATGGCATAAAAAAAGTTGCCAGAATTGATAATCTCCTTAAAAAAATTAGAGAAATTATTTCAGCCCTCAGATATCGAGTAGCTGATTTGGAATGTGAAATTGAAGATGAGCATCGTAAATGTCTCCAGTCAATTTATGAGACAGGTCATATCTTGGATATTGATGATTCTGATCCATACCTTGATGACCATTTTGATAATGAAGCGGATAATAGAAATGTCATTACACCAACCAATCTATATAATACAAAAACGTTAAAATTAAATTGCCCTACCCGTTGGCACAGCATATTAATTATGCCAGAAAGTGTTCGTAGCGTGAACAAAAATCCTATTAATAATGTTTTGAATAAAATAGGAAAACAATGTTTAAAACTTTTTAATAATGAATGGGATATGATTGACGAGCTTTATGCCGTATTAATTCCATTCCGAGAGTCGGAGGAATTTCTTTCCTCCCAAAAGGGATCGACTATAAATCTAGGGTTATTATTTCGCAGTGAAATAGAAACCCACATACAGATCAATATATCTGATTCCTCAGATATTATTTGTTTAAAAGAAAATATGCAAAAAAAGCTTGACCATAGGTTTCCCATTACTGAACTTCAAGTTATTTTATATTTTTATTAATAAAATTATATTTTGAACATCTTGATCCCAGATTTCAAAATCTGAAAATTGTGTCAGAATATTTAAATTCAAATTCTACTACATCATTGCAATTTTTAACAAGACATTTAAAACTTTTAGAAAATGATAAAATTGCACAAAGTTAAATCCAAGTTGAAGATAATGGGGAGACTTCCAGTTCTTATATCGCCAAAATAGCTCGTAAACATTCCATTCCAGGCAGTGATTATAATATAAGTAATTTAGAACAAGAATGCCATATTTTGCTAAGCTAAAATAATTTCCCAGAAGAGGATGCATTAACCTTTTGAAAGAAAAAGCAACTGGAACTTCATAGGCTTGCTAATTTAGCTAGGAAGGTTCTTTGTATACCTGCAACCAGTACACTCAGCGAAAGAATTTTTTCCATTGCTGGATTAATACTCAATGCAAAAAGGACTTCTTTATGTCCCACCAATCTTTATAGAATTCTATTTATTCATGATAATTATAATTTAGCTAAATCTGAATTCTGATTTATTATATTTCTTACTTAATATTTTGTTTGCATTCCAAATATATATTTGTTATAATAAAAATCAATAGAATATTACTAATATGTGTTGTTTATGTGACCCTGATCTGAGTGAAAATGCAATTCCTTAGTCTATTTCGGAGAATGAGAAAATACATGAATTTAAATTGAAGTGAGACAGGAAATAATTTAAGAAATAAACTATGTTAACAATGTGTTAGAAAAGAGCGCCAAATTATAAAAAAATGTAATACATTGATTTATAAATTAAATTTATTTAAAATTTTTTTGAAATTGGCGCGCCGCCGAACGCCGATAAAAAAAATTTAAAAAACCGCCGCCGTCAATTGAGACATCGGCGCACAGGTCTAGGCTAGCTACATCGTTGGATTTTTCACTATCCGAGGAAAAAATTTAAACAGTTTTATGGAAATGTTCTTATTCTTGTTGAAATAGTAAAGGATCAAGGGAAATGTTTTTATATTTCCCTTATTAGATGCATCTGTTAGAATTGAATATGGATGTCCATCTTTCAAATCGTCTAGAATTGACCCCTAGGATTCAGGTACTAAAACACTTGTGATAGCCTTACCCATTTTTGTTCTGCTACAAGTAAGGTTTGCACTTATATTGGAGTCGTTAAATATCATGAGAAAAAGATTCGATCCACATTGTGATGATATAGCTCTGTGAATGTTGAACTACATGATAATTGTATACGATTTCCGCGAATGTAGTTGCATCTGTATTATTTATTATTTGAGAATATTTTTGTATTGCGTTGATATATTCCCCTGTGCTGACTTATATAAATGAAATGATGTTGATTTATTATTGGATAAAAATAAAACAGGATAGAAAGAAATTTACAAACTAGACATGTTTTTTAAATAAATATTTAAAAATATTTTAAGAATATAAAAATCATCAATTAATGTCTCTCAAAATTATTATTTATATATTAAAATGTTAAAATACTAAAAAAAAAAAATACGGGAGAAATTAAAAAATTGCGGTAGATTTTTGCGGGAGAATTCCAATTGTGGTAGTTTTGCGGGAGAGAGATGTCTGCGTGTAAACTAAAAATTGCGGAAGTCTCCCGCTGGTGGGGGGAGACATGCCATTCCTGGATAGGTCCCAGGTCCGTGAAGTTGGCGGAAGGATCAATTAACAAAACCTATGCCAATATTTGATATTCAAACCAAACAGCAGCGGAATCAAAGGTTAATGAGTTATAAGCAAAATAAGGAAAGTGTGAAATTTTGAAGCTGGCGGAAAGATTTGAGGATTAATTATCGAAACTAAACCATTGTGTAGCCCGTTAATTGATCCTAATTGATCTTCTATCCGAAAAGCAGCGCATTAAACCGTTATTGAGTTATGAGCAAAATAATAAAGTGTTGGCACTAAAACCGAAAATATAAAAGATAATGATCTAAAACTTAGCAATTATGTAGTATTCAATACGCACATTAATCAAGCTGGATATCGGTATCACTAACCGCAACCGAGTTATAACCGATTAAAAACGTAAAGTTAGCGGAATTTTTTTTAAAAGTGAGGATCAATTACCGATAATTATGCCAAAGTGTAGAGCGTTAATTGATCCTCCAGAATCTTTAAACCGCATACCAGCGGAATAAACCGTTCGAGTTATAATCAAAATAGAAAGGTTTTGGTATTTTGCCAAAATTCAAAATTCGAGCAATCCTTTTTTAGTTAAAGCCAGTATTTAGTGCCTTAATTGATCCTCCAAATTCTTCAAACGCAATGTCAAAAAAATTATAAGAAAGTGAGATATCAACAAAATAAGAAAAGTGTAAATTTTGATTAGGCTGAACGACTTAAGGATCAATTATCGAAACTTATATCATTATGTAGCCCATTAATTTATCCTAATTAATCTTCTATCCGAAAAGTAGCGGAATAAACCGTTACTAAGTTATAAGCAAAATAAGAAAGTGTTGGCACTTTGCCAAAACCGTAAATAAAAAAGATCAAATTCTGATACTTGGCAATTTTGTAGTATCCAATATGTACGTTATAATCTCCAAACCGCATATCCGTATCATTAACGGTAACCGAGTTATAATTGTTTTAAAAACGTGAAGTTGGCGGGATTATTTAAGCTGGCGGAACGACTTGAGGATCAATTACCGAACCCTCTACCATTGTTTAGCCCGTTAATTGATCTTCTATCCGGAAAGCAGCGGAATGAACCGTTACTGAGTTATCAGCAAAATAAGAAAGTGTTGGCACTGCCAAAACCGAAAATATAAAAGATAATGATCTGAAACTTGGCAATTATGTAGTATTCAATATGTACATTAATAATCTCTAAGCTGGATATCGGTATCACTAACCGCAACTAACCGTTTTAAAAACGTGAAGTTAGCGTTTTTTTTAAATTGAGGATTAATTACCGATATTTATGCCAAAGTGTAGCCCGTTAATTGATTCTCCAGAATCTTTAAACCATATACCAGCGGAATAAACCGCTCATGAGTTATGAGCAAAATAAAAATGTTGGCACTTTGCCAAAACCGATAATAAAAAAGATTATGTTTTGAAACTTGGCAATTATTTAGCATTCAATATGTGCATTAAAAATCTCTAACCCGGATATCGGTATCACTAACAGTTACCGAGTTATAACCTTTGTTTTAAATACGTGAAGTTAGAGGAATTTTTAAAAAACGAGGATCAATTACCGAAAATTATGCCAATGTGTAGCTCGTTAATTAATCCTCCAGAATCTTTGAACTTATACCAGCGGAATGAACCATTCGTGACTTAGGTAAATAAGGAATCATTTATCATAGTATATTTCTCTTTAAAATTAGCTAAAAAAAATTTAGTTTACTAAGTGGAAAACGGATCTTCCTAATCAAAGAATAAGAACTCATCAAAAAAATTTAGTATACATTTGCCAGGAGTAAAAGAATAAGAGAAAGAAGCTGACACTTCAGAAAAATGTTTTGACTTGTTCATAACACCAAAAATGATTGAAGAGATTATTTATCATACCATTGAAAAAATTAAAATTATATGTAATAACAATATTGACCAATATGAAAGTTCTACTAAAGAAGTTGATGTAACACAATCCAAGACATTATTAGGAAATCTTTATTTAGCTGGAATTAAATCTACCCATCAAAATAAAAAAACTAAATATTTGTTTTATGTATTAAATGTATAACATGTCAGATTTAACATATTTCAATGTTATATATTTTTTTTTATGTTTGAATGTATTAGTGTAATTTTTTTTTATATTGAAGAATAAAGATCCATATTATGAATTATGATGATTATATGATAGATAAGTTATTTTTTAAATTTAATATTTTTTATCAAGCTTAAGGTTAGTTCTATTTATATCCAAATATTAAATAAAAATAATGAATATAACTAGAGATATATACATTTGAAAATGGGGTCTATTAAACCCCACCCGAGTACTATCGTCATTTTTTTCACCGGAGTATTGAAGGGTTAATTATAGAAGTAATATAAAAATAATAATAATAAGACCCAAAAAATTACTAAAAATTTCTATTTTTCATAAAAAACAATAATTTTTATCGAATAATCCAAATATAGACAAAGCAACATATGATCATTCTTTTACATCTATCCAACTAACAAAAAAAACTAATTCCAAAAGATCACTTTTGATTAACATTTCATATATATCATTATATATATATATAAATATATAACAAAAATACAAAACTACAACAAATATTATATTCTTATATATCAGATTTGATAATAGCCGAGGTCATAGTCGAAATTTCTGTGATTTTCGTTTTTTTACCTAAATACACATTCATCAAATTGTTTTGAATGTTTCCTCTTAATATGTCACTCAAAATTGCTATTACGTCTCCCTGCTAATACTACATCACATATTCTACATACAGAATCTCCCTTATCATTAAATTGAAAATAATCGGCTCATATATCCTTAATTTTTCATCTAAATTTGCAATTACAAAATAGCTAACAGATGTTACCTTATTTTAATTATAATTTAATTATGATATATACTAGAAAATTTATATATGAATATTAAATTTACTTTATAAATATATAGCCACCATTTATATATATATTTTTAATTGCATTTATTTCATTTAAATTATATTTGATAATTTGAAACTTACATTTTTTAAAAAATATTGTACCACGTGATTTTGTAATTCTCTTTGTCCTACTGACAATTTAATAATCCACAAACAACAATATCCTAAAATAGATATTATTATATATTATCATCAATGTCGCAGTTGTTAAAAATGGAAATTAAATAATTTAAATAATAATAATATATTATAAGGAATGTCAATCAATTTGGATTTTGTTTTTATATAAATGATCATTATTGAGATTTCTGATTTTTAAAAAAATAAAAATTATTGTATCTGGAAAGGTAAAATTTTTGTTCGGTGAAAATCATTTATAAAAAAAAATTTTAAATTGCTTTGCTTGGTAAAAAATTTTTTACGAAAAATGGCCGACTCAATATAATAAAAATGATTCCACAAAAAATTGATCAAAAAATGCATTAAAATAATATTATTTTTTTAAATATATAAACAATTGTTATAAATAAGACTTATAAATGAAAATCGTAAATTACCTGTTTATATATTATTTTTAACATATAATTTTTTAAAAAAAGCTTGGACCCTGAACCCTAAATTTAAAAAAATGGTTGGAGTTTGGGTTCAGCGAAATTAGAGGGTTCTGGTTTCATCCCTGCTATTTTTTCCACAACTGTAAAGGCAATTTATAGTAAAGGTGTTTTGTTTAAGCGGTGTGATATTTAACACAAGGTTATTTACAAAATGAAGCCAATAGATGGATATAATTTATAAATATGGAGCGAAATGATGATTCGCTATAACATTTGAAAAATATGTTGCGACATATAATTCTAAATTATTATCGTTGTGAAGAATCAGCTGTGATTTCGATTGTTTTAAATACCGCACCGATCGTCAGCGTTAATCACATTTAAATATTTATTTTATTTTTAAAAATTTGATTTTTGAATCGAAAATCAAATAGAATATTCGATTAATCAAATCGGATATTTTTATTTATATAAATACGAAATATTCAATTCGTATGAATAATACAATTCTTTATCTTTATTTGCACGTTGGTCATAGACATGCCCAAAGGTGAGCGTACGTGAATTATATGAAGGCCCATCCTCCATATAATTATGTCGATTTTTTTACTCAAGGATACCAACAAACCTTGTAACCAAGGTATGAAGTATATAAGGGGAACTACACTTGAGCCATATATATGTGTTAGTAGTGAGTAATGCAAAGGAAGGAATAGAATCAGAGTTGTACATTTGCTCAAAATAAAAATAGATCTTTGAAGATCGTAAAATTTGAAGATCTTTTATTTTTTAAAAATTTTGTGTATCGATCTTCAAAGATCTTCATGATATTTATTTTTTTTACCCCTTTATTAAAAGCCCAGATGTTTTTCAATTTTATTAATATAATATTTTTTTATACCTCTCCTCCTGCCTTGTTGAAAGAAAAAAATATGATTTATTTTTTAAGCATGTTAAATTAAAATATAAATTCAATAAAGATGCACCGACAATTTTCATAATCGTATTTTATAAAAAAAGTTTTCAAGAAAAGTTTTACCACAGAAGGGTAAAAATTTAATTTATAATATTAATAAAATGTTAAATTCAGAAAAGCGATAATTTTTCTAATCGTTATTTTTACATAAATGGGTAAAAATTAATATTGTAAAAAAAATTTAAGTTAAAATTTCAATGAAGATATATTGTAATTTGTAACACAAAAAATTGACAATAGGTATAAAACAAATAATATATTAATAAAATTGAAAAACATCTGGGCTTTTAATAAAGGGGTAAAAAAATAAATATCATGAAGATTGTTACACAAAATTTTTAAAAAATCTTCAAATTATACGATCTTCAAAGATCTAGATCTTTTAAGATCGTTGCTCAAATTTTTTTATAAATAAAAGATCTTCAAATTTTACGATCTTCAAAGATCTTGCTCAAATTTTTGAGCTAGATCTCGCTCAAAATTGTACAACGAAAAAAAATTCCTTCTTCCAAAAAAACTTAATTATTTTATTTTATGAATTTAATTAGAAAATTGTAAATGTTAAAAAAAATTTGAATATTCGAATAATATAATTATTCAATTCGAAAATACAAATATATACGATTGTCAACATCATATATTAAATGTCAATTACTTTATTTTTGGATGTCGAGTTTGTGATGCGATAAATCATGGGTAGAAAATATTTTTGTGAACATTGTAATAGAACATTTAGGGATAGCCAACATAATAGAAAATCACATCTTAACAGTATTAGTCATATAAGGAACAAAAATTTATATTATAGCCGATTGACATATCCAAATAATATTTTACCTGAGACTACCAAATCTAAACAATGTATGAACTATTTTTTAACAGGTATTTGTAAATATCGCGACAATTGTAAATATTCGCATTCACTACAATCGCCTAGCCAATCATTTCAAAATCAAATAGCTCAAAATATTTACACAAGCCATGATAGATACAATAGTGATGAACTATATAATTATCAAAATAAGTTGATAGAGAACATTTCAAAATTTGATATTGATGAATGGGTTAGATTATGGAAATTAAAACGATTTAATAGAAATATTCAAAATATAGAATTGATTAAAAATGTCCATTTGTTAAAGGATGATTATGTGAACATAATGAAAATATGTAACAGATTTATAGAAAAAGGATTTAATTAAAATCATTTATTTTGACTCTTAAATCACTTAAAATATTTTTTAATTTTGGTGTAGAAAATAGTAAATTTAAAAAAATATATTATGGCTATTATTAATAGCAATTTAATCAACATCCAAAATAAAACGAGTAACAGCCAAATTAAATAATAATATAGATTCACAAGACTTAATAATTAGAATTAGTTATGATAATAATGTTAAGACTTATTGCATTTATTTCTGATTTTCTGAACCAAATTTGGCATATATATAAATATCCAAGAACATAAACATCATAAATAATTTTACATATTATCAACAATTATATATTATTTTGACTCTAATAAATCTTTTGCCTCGTTAATTTTTGCAGCTATTAAAGGTGATCCTCCTAACCATTTATATAATTATTAATATATATATATAATTACCTTTATCCGGATGATTTAATTGCATTATTTTAATATGTGCTTCTTTCACCTTTGCCCTACTTGCATTTTGACTATGTGTTGCTAGAATTTAATTGGAAAAATATATAAAACCTTACTCCAAGTATCAATGAGGCTTCTCTTTTAGTCATATTTCGATCAAAACCTCCTTGGTAATATTTAGTTAATGACTATAAAAACATAGGCAAATGTTAATTAGATATTTTACTTGAGGTGAAAAGTTTTTAATTTTATTTTGTAAGGAATTTATTATTGGTCTAGATAATTGAGGTAAATATCTCCCTAAAAATACAACTTAAATATATTGATTGATTATTTACCAGCATAGCCGGCAATAGCTAATCCAATTCCAGCTACAACTAATGTAGATGCCATTTTAATAAAGTAAAGAATTTTTAAATGACATGAAAGGTGAGTGACAGATACAGATTAAAATATTGACATTATTAATAAATTTTGTGAGGAGTTATCAATAACATATTTTATGTCATTGGGAGTTATTCATATAAAAGTTATTTTGAAAAAAAAAATATATGCCTTGTTTTGTGAATATTATTTTTAAATTGGCTTTAATTTCTATAAATATACTGCCAATAAATCATTTTTATATTAATTTCATATTCTTTTCCCTTGCATGAGATGGCGTAAAGAAATTATTTTTCCTTCGAATATATAATTGCTTAAATTATATGACTATTCATAAGACATATACATTTGATCACTCGTATCTTAATAACAATTTTAAAACTGTATACTAATATTGGGCTCTTGAAAATTCAGGACACTGCTATTTATAAAGTACTTTATATTTTTGATAAATCCAATTATGCCAGAGTTGCATTCCAGCAAAATAGAGAGCACCTACTGTTTGAATTTCCCCATGAACTTTTTAAGGAACGGCTTGATGGGTTGGCTCGCTGGGCTTTTGTCTATTCTCGGCCTTAGCCAATTATTTTTCTAGGTATATATTTAACATATTTTTGGCCTAGGTAGGCTTTTGAATTCAAATCGAGTATTTTTGCTACCAAGAATTTTATTTCAGGAAATAGTATTTTGATCTATGGAAAAAAATATTTGACCAATATTTATAATTTTTGATTTAATTAGTCTTGACTTTCCTTATATACAATTTTATGTAATAATTTGGATATAAAAATATTTACAGACCACCATCACAAAAAATTATTCTCTCCATCTGTCTGCCCATCCCATGATTATAAAATAATCATATCCTGCTCAAAGTTTTCAGGTTTTAGATACCTCTTAAACTCTTTGAGCAACTTTCTAGAAATACGACTCCGATATCTTATATATATCTAAACTGTTTTTGAGATTAAAGTTAAAATAAGTTTAACCCAAAAACCATTAATTAAAGAAATAGCCATAAAAGAACTTTTATAAAATTACTTTCAGTGGGACAAATAGAAAATAGCAACGCCATTTCGAAATATTTGTAGTCCATTGAACGGAATAACGTGTTCTGATTATTTTTTTGAATCATGATAAAATAATGAAAAATTGTTTTTAAATTTTAAATTGGAGTTTAAGAAATTAAGGACTTTTACTAAGAAAGGTGTGACGAAAATGGTCATTGAAATCGGAGGGGTTATAAATTTTTAGCTTAGATCAAATTATATTAAATATTTTTCTTTTATATTTTAAGAAAATTTATAGAATTAAATTTTTATTTATTCATACTAATAATATAATGCTGATAAGAAAAATATAACTCATAGAAAAAATGACGTTAATTTTTTTAAAGATATCCAAATATTTAAAACAAAATATGAATATTTAATAATGAATAAAAAGATAATTCAAAAATAAAGACATTTTTCAAAAATTTACACATTTTAATTTATTATAAACACAACAATATCAATATAAAAAGTTTTTTTTATTCCACCAAATTTAGTATATTTACCTTTTGTGCTCTAATCGATAAAATAGAACTGAAGGCAAAACAAGTTACTTTTTGAAAAATAAAATTTTCTTTCTGTTATAGTCTTGCGTAAGGAAGATTTATTGACATGTGAGTGTTATAATTGAAGTTGTTTTTCTTTATTTTATTGTATATATTTTTTATCTTTATTAAAGTTTTTTTATGTGTAATAATCTGGCCGTAAAACAACGGGGCTAGCTTTTGATTTTAAATTGTATAATTTGTAAAACTCAGGATGAGTCCTATTTTATTTTAGAGAAGAATTTATTATTTATTTTATTGTATAATATAAAAGACCGATTTTGAAGCAATATAAGATCATTATTTTTACTTCAATTTATTTTAATAAAAAATTATTATCAATTATTCAGTTTTTTTTATTGCGGACAATTCCATTTTAATTTAATTAAGAAGTCTTAGCGGATAACTAATAGTAAACACACACAGCCTCTACATGACTTGACATTCACTGGCAAAATCCCCTCAAACACCTAAACCTACCCCCCCCCCCTCCCCCTCTAAATAAATCCCTTTTTATAGGAAATTAATAAAATTGTAAAATATTTCATTCAGGTAATTATTATTAAGAATAGTTTTTGATCCTGTAGTACGTACAACGGTAAACATTACAAATAAGAACGAAATTTAAAAATATATAGCTATTGTTACATAGGTTGCTTTTAATTGAATATTTATAATTTTTAATAATGTTGAACATATTAAAAACTATGACTATAAAATTAAAGTGCAGGAAAAGATTTTCTAAAAATGACTAAAATAAGAGACTAGTAAATTCAAATTTAATAGTTCTAATTTTATAATTATTAAAAAAATAATTAGAATGTAAAATCTCGTTTCAGTTTAATTAAATATATATTTCCAAATAAAATGTATAAATTGTATGAGATGAGATAATAGTTTAGAGATCAGAACAATTTCTATTAGAATATCCTCATTAGAAATCTGTAAAAGTAGGCCCAGCCCGGCCCGAACGGGCTTCGCGCCGAGCCTAATATTTTTTATATTTAAATAAATTCGGGCCGGGCCGGTCCTGCAAATTTTTTTAAAAAAAATTAGGGTTCGGGCCGGACCGGGCCAAACTTTATAAAAAAATTTCGGGCCGGGCTTTAAAAATTAGGCCCGTACAGATCACCTATCTTCATATCAAATTTATCTATTCCATTTGAATCTAATAATATAATGTAAAATGCCTAAATTTATTCCAATTTAATTTAAAAATATATTTTGCCAAAAAATTATAAAATTATTGTCCCCTCTTTGCTATGTGATCAACCTGAATTTCATATCGTGATACTCGTTGTTTATCGTATAGTCATAATGTCAGTTGGGTTATTTAATTATCCCATTTTGCACTTTTTATTCCTTGCTTATCATATTGTCTTTTCACTGTACCATGGTCGTTACATCTATGCGAAAGGAATCAATCTTATACGCCTTCATTACGCTGTCTAGGTAGTGCTTCTTAGTGCTACATCATTTTGTTAAGTCTGCTTGTTTTCATATGTACTTCCTAAAAAAAAATCCCTTATATCCCTTTTTATATTTTTTTCATTTTACTTTTTTAAAAAATTTATCATATTTTTCTTTTTCTTCTCCTTTTGTTAAAAAAATTTTCCCCCATTTTCACCTTCAAGTAATTTTTATATATTAGAAAGAATTAAAATTTTTAGATATTTTAACTCATTTAAAGGGACACAATTATTTAAATCTAATTTTTAATTTATAATTAATAAAGATATTAATTAAAAGTTTTGACGAACTTAAATCAAAATCATCCAAATATTACGGTATTTCAATCCGTGTCGCTAGTTCAGGATTTATACATGATCGTCCTTTAAAGCAATACTAAAAATATATCTAGTTTAATCAAATTTTATATCCCAAAACATCATTCTAATCGGTTTACCCCCCCCCCCCTCTCAATATAAGAAAGCAAATCTCTCCGGATATCAATGGTATCAATCAGTGTCGATATAGACCTTTATTTTAAATTTTAGTTGATTTGAGTAGCCGATATTCAAAAATGATCATACCTCATAAATTTAAATTAAAAAACAAATTAATCAACACAATACTATGTTTTTATAAAAATAAATTATATAAAAATTTATTTTTTTAATTCGTTTTATTTTTTTTCTTTCAATTTAATTTAAGAATTTCATAAATTAAATATAGTAAAATGTTAAATATTAAAAATGATAATATTTGATATGAATTACATCAAAAATTCTCAAAATATTTACAGATTTAAAGGGAAAAATATATTAAAATTGGAAATAGTTTCATTTCAAGTTTAAATATTTTGAAGGGCTAAGAAATATCAAAAAAAAAATTGAGATAAATATAAAAGGTATATACAATATAATTTATACCTTCAGGTCATCTTAATGATGTTTGCATAATTATTATTTTTATAAAAAATATTAAATTTTAAGAAATTTAATATTAAATATTATTATATTACTATATACTATTCGATAAGTTATTGAGATTATCATTTATATTTTGAACGTGATAAATATCATATAATTGTATTCACCTTTTGTTTGTGGATATTAACTAGTAAGGATGAATTGTTGATAATTATAAATACTTTCATGTCAATAAATTATATATAAAAAATATCTCGGGCTTTCTTCTTTTATTAAAATTTACTAAATAATTTTAAATATATTTTATTAATTTTTTATTCGAGGGTAAGAAAAATTGCAAACATTAATTTTGATTAGAGCGTTTTATTCAGAAAAGCTTTTAGGATACCTTTATCGGTTATTTTAATTTTTATTATTACAAGGAAATAAGATGATACCTATAAAATATACTTAATATGTATGTATTCTTATTTTTCCTTAGTTTAAAAATCGCATTCTATTTAGACTGTGAATTCTAAAAAGAAAAGAAAAAACGAGCTAAGCAGAAGGCAGCCTAAGAGAGAGAAAAAAATTGCATCATCTCTAATTAATTCATTTATTCTTTTAATCTAATAAATATATTTAATTCATTAACAAATATTTTCATTTCAATATTCTATATTATGATAGTTTATGCTCCATGTGTAATTTTTCGGGGCATGCCCATTGCAACCCTGATTGGATAATTTTCTATCTACCATTCCGATTTCCGGTTTGTCATTTAATATATTTTTAAAAAATATTCTGATTAATAGAAGCATACGCCTAAGATAGTCAAAAAAATTTTTTTATCTCTAGTAATGGGTCGCCTATATAGCCAACCCCAACTAGATACAAGTCTTTCGTGTAGTAGGCTTAGTCCAATTTCATTAGCCCAGTATATAAATATAACCGTTTTTATTTTAGATTTAGCTTTCATCTTGTGTGGTTAATTGTATGTATGAACTACAGGATTTAATCAGGGGTAGTATCATAGGCGTAAGGCGGAAAGGGAAAAATTCCCCATTCTGAAATTTGCCTGTTCTCGCAAATATTATTTTAAGCTAATAAAAATTCACCCTCTATACACCGCCACCCACTCTCTCCCCTCCCAATATATATAATATATCACTCTAAACCAATTTTTAAAAATTAAATAAAAGTTAATATTACTTTTAAATAACGACTATTATTGAAAATTTTTATAAAAAAAGAAGTGAAAAATCAAAATTACAATTAGTGAACCCTAAGGACCTCCAATAAAAAATTTTTGCGAAAACACCTCATAGTGGCCTCTACCTTCCTTAGCAATATCCTGGCTAAACATATGAGTGGTGTTAATTAGCTTAAAATAATAATTAAATATACAAATTCCAGCTCATAGTATATGCCTATGGATTATATATTTATAGTGCTAGGAATAAATTCTGCTTTTATAAATCAAGTTCTCTGAAAAGTTTGGCGAGTCATCCAAATTTTTTATGAATATTGGATTGGATTTCCTATTTTTCGTTTTTTGATTTTTTAAAAAAAATAAGTCCTTCACACTTCAAAAGGCTATCGATGCTCTTGAATTGCATTTAAGCCTTTAAAGGTAGAAAAATATAACCAAATTACATCACCATAATATGTTTTTTTAAAACTGGTATAGAAAACTATAAACATAATTATAAAAATAAATATTTTTTTGGTATATAGGGCCGGGCCATATTTTAAATTTTTAAAATATACCCGGGCCGAGCCTGAAAATTTTTTAAAAAAAAACCCGGGCCGGGCCGTATTTTTTTAAAAAATTTATACAACATGAATTATTATATTCGTCAATTAGATATGGTTATAATGATTATATATAGTTATGATTAATATAATGTTTGGTGAAAGTTAACACTAGCTAACACTCATAGTATCTATTAAATAATAAAATTATGGTTTTCCTGCCATGGAATAAATACGCAAAGGATTAAATATATATGTTATATTTTTTATTAAAAATATCATTTTTATTTTTTTTATAAATGCATAGTATATTCTCAAAATTATATTTACACAAATTTTTTATAGTATTAATTTGTAATATACTAAATATCTGTTTAGAATAAAAAAAAAATGTTGTTAAACGGCTCGTTTTGAGCCGATTTTTTAAAACGGCTAACTCAGTGTTTTATCCAGGAAAATATTATGCAAGCCTGAAAATTTTGCTCATAGAAGGAGCAAAGGTCTAGACATATAGTATCGAAATTTCGAGGCTTAGTGAATATTTTTCTGGCGAAAATATTGAGTTAGCCGTTTTTAAAAATCGACTCAAAACGAGCCGTTTAACAACATTAGCTAATATACTTGCTTATTAAATGATAATACTCGCCGAAAAATATGATAAAATACGAAATAATGAATTTTTTGAATATACCAGGTCGAATATAATTTTTAAAAATTCCGAGCCAGGCCTAAAAATTTTTTTTTGAATATTCGGGCCGGACCGGGCCGGGCCTAAAATTTTTAAACCCGGGCCGGGCCGGGGCGTAAAAAATTTATGGAAAAAAATCCGGGCCGGGCCGAAATTTTTTTAATCTGGGCCGGACCGTACAATTGGTACCTCTGCAGGTCTCTGATATTTATTAAGAAATGAAAATGAAATATTTACATTACTACATATTTTTCTATAGGTATCTGCAACAGATTGTAAGATGCATCACCCAGGGATAAGATAATTCAATTAAAATATTTTAGTGTTTTATTTAAAAAAAATTATTTTGAGATAAAGCTGATATATGTAATATATTCATTAAATTGGTTCTATTTCTTTAACCAAATTTAATGAATTTTAAATTCATTCACTATTTTTATATATTTTTCTTGTAGAAAACTTTTAATTTTTTCACATCACTCTAATTTTATTTTATAGATATTAGTAGTGAAGATCAAAAGTCCGATTTTTCCAGGATCGCAGTCTGGACCGGTTTTTAAATTGTTTTTTAGTACGGACCAAGTTCCGGACCGGTCTTTTATTAATATTTAAGTTTGTATTACTATTCCCTTCATATAATTTTTTAATGAATTTATGTGTATATTTTATTTTATATTATTTCTTTAAAGGATTTACTTTCGTTTTTATAATTCTTCTTTCTTTTTTAGTTGATTTTTACTTTGCAATATACTATGCTAAAAGTTTTAGAAAAAACAGTTTACATTTATATTAAATATTTATATTAAATATTTGTATTATTTATTTGTATTATTTATTTGTATTATTTATTTGTATTATTTATTTGTATTATTTATTTGTATTATTTATTTGTATTATTTATTATATTATTTATATTTGATTTGATATTGTTAATAAAAAAGCTTTTTTGTTTTATAAAATGATAAAACGTGAATTTAATTAGGTAAAAACGAAAATATTATTTTAAAAAATAATGCGGACCGTGATTCGATTCGGTCTGTGTGCATCGGCCCTGTCCGAACCAAAAACCGGATTATGATCTTCACAATATATTGGGTTGTGTATGAATTGAATTACCTAAAATGAAAACTAAAAAAACTAAAATTGATTATACAAATAAAAATATGTGTGACAAATTTTTTTCTCTAAGTGTCAGCCTGAGGTAAGATGTTTACAGATATTGTCAATTTCTAGGGTCTAAATTAATAAAGAAAAGTTAATATCGACTATTATTTATTGTTTTGTGAATAAATAAAAGAATCAATTTAATTATTAAATAAAATGCTGGACTTTTACAATGTATCTATTCAAATGAATTATCTTCTGTGTTATCATAATATTAGGGTTGTTGAAAAGACTGATTCAGGTCGATTTTTAAAAACCGCCGATTAAGATTTTAGCCCAAATAATATTCCTAGGGATTTGGCAGATAAAAGCTTTCTGTCACCTATGAGAAAAAAAAATCTCTAGGCTCACATAATATTATTTTGAGCTTTAACAACCAGGGGTTCGAACCGAACCGAACCGCAAAACCGAAATGAACCGTTATGATTTTCTGAACCGTAACCTTAACCGAACCGTTATGAAGAAAATATTAAAAGAGCGAACCGAACCGTTATAAATATTTTAAACCGGTTCAAAACGGTTTTAAAAATAATTAATTTTAAATTATTAACCTAAATTTAAAATTTTAATTTTCCTGAAGTATATCAAAAACTTAATTCGTTAAAATTAGATATAGCAACTAGATATGATAGATCCATATTGGGGATCAATATTCAATTTATAAATAACGGAAAAATAAAATTAAGGACTCTATGCATGAAAGTGATTAAAGAACGACACACATCAGAATATCTTAAAAAAATTATTCTAGATGTTCTAAAAGAATATGAAATAAAAATTGAGCAGATTTACACAATAACCACCGATAATGCAGCAAATATGATTAAGTTAATTAAGCTATTAATACTACACGATGAAGAAGATGATGAAGATGATGACCTTAACGATTATTTAATTAATGATGATTTAAATAATAATGATATAGATAATGACGATTTAAATAATAATGATATAATTCATGATGAAAATAAAGAACTTTTTAATATTGAAAATATTAATCTTGCACCAAATGCCAGATCCATATTAATAGGTATTAGATGTGCTTCACATACATTTCAATTAGCAATTAATGATTGCATTAAAAATTCAAATGAAATTGTAATTATAAATAAAGCAAGAAACATCTGCAAAAAAATAAGAAATCAGACAACAATGGCTATTCTCTCAAAATTAAATTTGAAAAAACCACTAATAGATTGTTGCACAAGATGGAACTCTATCTATTTAATGTTGGAGAGATTACTAGAGTTAAAAAGCTTTTGCCAAGAAATATCGCTCCAAAGCGATCGCGAAAAATGTTTATCAGAGAATGAATGGAAAATAATTAGTGACATATTAAAAGCTTTATATCCAGCTTATGTTTTGACAAAATATTTACAAAGTGAACAATTGACAATGGGCGATTTTTATGCTGCGTGGATCAAATGTCTCATGCAAACGAGTAAAGTAGACACTCCATTTGCCAGACTTTTAGTTTCTACGATGAAAGCACGAGAAATAAATTTCAAAAATGAAGTTTTTTGCTCTGCTATTTATCTCGACCCTAGATATAATGTATTTTTAACTTTTGAAGAAAGAGAGATCGCCAGAAAACATCTTTGTAAAACTTGGAACTTGATACAAAATCTAAATAATCAGAATATTGAAATTCTAAATACTATGCCTACGTGTTCGTATTCGAAGGATAATTTAGATGATGATTTTGAAGATTTATTAAAGTCGCATGAAAGTCTTAATAAGAATAATTCTCAGGGCATCGAAAATTATAATAAATGTATAGAAATAGAATATATAATTCGTTCATTTGATAATATAGAGAGATTAGAAAAAGATACTAATCTTTTGAATTATTGGGAAAATGTAAAGAATAGTATGCCAGAACTTTATAAGTTAGCTATAACTGTGCTAGCAGTTTCAGTTACGCAGGTCTCCGTAGAAAGAGCATTTTCAAGCCTTAAGTTTATACTCTCTGCCCAGAGAACTAAATTAAATCCTGAAATATTAAAAATATTTTAGTTATCCGTTCGAATTCTCTTTTTAAACCTAAATAGTATAGTATACATATTATTTTATTCATTATTGTATTTACGCATGTTTGTTTTTATCTTATTTATTTATAAAATAAAAAAAAACGAATTTGTCTAATTTATATTTCCTAAATTTAATAAAAATATCTATTAGATTATCATGGATAAATTAAATAAGAAATTATAAACTAAAAATATTTTTCTCTAAAATTAATATATACATGGTTAATGATTAATTTTTTTTTAAATTAAATTTATAAAAACCGGAACAAACCGAAAAGAACCGTTTTAAATTATAAACCGAACCGAACCGATATGATTTTTTTTTAAAAACCGAAATGGAACAAAACCTTTATAAAATTTTAAACTAAAAACCGGAACGAACCGAACCGTTATACTAAACGGTTCGAAACCCTGTTAACAACACTATCTAATATATACAATAGATTTTATTAAGAATATGAAAAAATACCAATTTCAGTAAATAAGTTTGCAAAACTTAAATTGATAATAACTGTGATAGAGGAAATGCTAATTTAAATAGAGAATGACATCGTAAACAATTTAAATTATTGAAGAGATAATAGAAAATTTTGCAAATAAAAAAAAATCAGAAAACCACAAAAAATTTTGCAATTGTATTCAATTAAATTATATAAAAATATTTAAATATTTTATTTATAGGTTAAGAATTATTTAAAATTTCGCTTTATTTCATTCTCTAATCTCTGGATATGTTCAACTTGATATTTTTTTAAATAGTTTTTATGAATTATTTTGATGATATATTCTAGCAGCATGAGCCGCTCCTTGCAAACACTTTTTATACAAATACCTAGCTTTTTGGGAACAAAAAAAATGGAAACAACACCATCAAGCTGGGTGCGATGAGTCTTTGAAAGACTGGTCATATGGCGATTGGTCTGACGTCTTTATTGCAATGGTAGACAATTAGGCTCAAATAATAATGAGCGTATATATAAGTGGAGTATTACCTAATTATATTTTTGTTGCCCAGTAAAGTGTGGGAAGTAAGCAAATGTACCTACTAATTAATATATAGGTCTTTTCTTGCAAATAAATCAAAACAGTGGGCTGCATTCTTTTGAAACGAAGAAGTTGCCTATCTGAGTCCTTCCTGCCAAAAGTCATTAAGTGAAAAAATACAATATTAATATAGATCAAACTTTATTGTGATATTATCATGTTTATAGAGGAGTTTTTGGTATGCGGTAATGTCAAATGGAGCCACAGCTTAAGTTGAAGCTGCGAGTGGTAATGATCATTTATTTTATCTGCTATATGGTTTTTTTATACTAAAACAACCTTAAAAATATAATTATTTTTTCTTTATTTAATTTTACAAATATTTATTCATGAAATTTGAAAACTTGCCAAAAAATAAAAATAGTTCTTTATTAAATTTAGCTTTAAGGGACATTATATTCATATAGGGAGCGAAATGAAGATGATGAAATTGATAATATATTATTTATCCCGCATTTTTCTTTTTTTGAAGATTATTAAATCCATTTGATAAAAAAACGATACACTTTAAATAATAAATCTGACATTTATAAAAACTTGAAAGATCTCTTCTTCTCTTGAATTCCATAAAAGTAAAACCAAAATGTTTATAAAAGTCTAAAATAGCATTTCTTATTTTTTTAAGATATATTTTCAGAATTCCCACACCCTAGACAAGCATATAAATTGTAAGAGACTATACTTTAGTGGTTATTATATATATCTTTTGGCATAAGAAAAAAGGCAATGGATTTTTTTAATATTTAGACGAAAAGCTATAAGTTGAGATTGGTAAGCGGAAAATAATTCCCCGGAAGAAAAATCCCCAATAATAATTCTTAGCAAATAATTCCCCGGAATTGATTTTCTCAAAATTTTTAAATATTTTATTTGAGGATTTTTATTTCGTGGATATATTTATAGGGAATTATTTCTCCTATTTTATTAATTTTGTAATTTTTAATATCCACCCCCCCCCCCCTCTTCCAGCTCTTCTCACTTTTGGAAAATAGAGATTAAATTTCCTTTTATATTTTATTTTTTAAAATTGATTTGAGAAATTTCTTCTCCCATATGGGATAGACATTTGTCCTTTTCTATTTTCAAGTATACAACAGCAGCATATGTAGTTATTATTATTAATCGTTTTCATTTTCACCCATCATTTATTTTATTTTAGTACTAATTATAAACCATTTTAAGATTGATAATTGTATGTCGATTATGATGATTTAAAGATGTTACAAACAATGATAATTGTTATTCATATAATTTACGGAATTCTGAATTTTATTAATAAAATAATATATTTTACATATGGTAAATTACAAATAAAATTTTTTTCAAATCAGCATTGTTTAAATAGTTCTAATGTTTTTTTGATATATTGACTTAGGTTATATTATTTTCTAATTATTAACATCTTTCAAGATCAATAAATATGAGATGCAATACACTCTCTTTTAATGGTTTCTGTATTTTATTTACTTTATTTATTTGTTTCAATTGATATCATCTTTAAATATTATGTGGCGAAAAATTGTACCCACATTTTTGTATTATAAAAAGGAGTGCAAAAAAATTTGCAAATTTTAATTTTAATAATTTTATACCAAGAGGTAGCTAAGGCGTGATATGATAAATCATAGTTATTACTTTGTTATAATACTTGTTTTGGTTGGTGACATTGATTGATAAAACTTATATGTACAAAAAATATTAGCAAAAACCACATATTTAGAACTTCTATATTATTAGTTCTACAATAGTGCCAATTCTGGTAATTTTTCTTATTTTATGAAAAACTTTTTTTTCCCTTTTAAACCATATATTAAATAGATGAAAGCAATAAAATTTATACTAATCAAGCGCTAATTATTGTTTTGGTTTTTTTAGAATTAGTGTTTAACTCTTAGCCCATTTTAAGCTTAAAGCGGGACATGTATATCTTTTGTTCTTAACTCGGTTTAATTTTTGCTGTTGACAAAACTAATTGCTGAATTAAAGTTATAGTTAGGAATTAAATATTCGCAATTAGAAATCTTTACTTATTATGCTAAGAACTTTTTCAATTATCTACCAAACGGATTAAAACAATAATAATTAAACAATAAACAATGTTAAAATATTCATAATAAATGCTTTCAGTCCATTTTCAAACCCAGGTTTAATCAAAATTTATTTTGCTAATAAACTTTATTTTCCTTTACTCTGCTGGATAAAGAACGAAATATTGACGCAAATTTTAGAATTAGTGCTTCCAATTGTTCAGCCAACCTTGAATGGGAGATGATAAATAATATAAAATAGAAAAATAAAAGATATTTAAACAAGAATACCTAATCAAAATCTTTCAGAGCGGGATCTGGTCGAATGGCGGTGAAATGAGTATCTGGGTAAAAAAAAATTGTACAACCCCCCCTATATTTGAAAAAATTAATCTTTCGGAGCGGGATCTGGACGAATGGCGGTGAAATGAGTATCTGGGTAAAAAAATTTGTACACTCCCCCCCCCCCCCTATATTTGAAAAAATTGCTCACGCCTATATTTTATTAGATAAGAATTTAAACTTTATTTTCCCCCTTTTTGCTTGTTCTTATATTTTCTTTTACCCTTTTTTTTATTTATTTATTATTGTTTGACTTAATTTTTCTCTTCATTCCGTTGACCTTTGAATTATTTTCAGACCATTTTTGAGTTATTTTAGTTTATTTTTTTTAGGGCTGTACCGATATTAAAAATCGGATCGGATCGGTACCGATATTTAGCGTTTCTAAAAATATCGGATTGGGCCGATACTCGTAAAACTGATCCGATCCGATATTTTTACTAAAAATGCAATTCTTAAAACTAGCCGTTCTGAACTCAAATCATCATTAAAACTACTGCATCTTGAGTAATGAAACTTTGAATTATTATTACATCATATTTATAAATTTTTTTAAAAAAATATTTAAAAAAAAAAAATTTCCCCGAGTTTCATTGAGTTATTATTTTACATTAATAATATTTTTTAAATAATTTTTATTTAAACAATGCAAATGTTATTTATTTTTTTAAAATAGATTTTAAATGTTTTTTTTATAAAAATAGAAAGGAAAACCCAAAGTTTTATTTATTTTAAAAAATAACACCAATTTTATTATTTATACTTTAAATAAAAGAATTATTTTAAATATGGTTTCTGAATTATGGAAATATTTTAAAAAAGACAAAGAAAATTTTGCAAAATGAGTTATCTGCGGAATTCTAATTTCACGGGGAGGAATACTGAAAATTATTTTTTAAAAATCTAATATCTTATAATTTTATATATTAAATATTACAATTTTATAATTCATACCAACATAAAATGGATATATTAGTATATTTATTTTATCTATTATAATATTATTTTTTTTAAAATTATTGTTGAAATAAAAAAATTAAATTAAATGCATAATTCTTTTGCATAAAAAATATTAATTTCTTAATTACATTTGGTTCAAAGAAGGGTGGTAAAAAATCAATATAAATATCGGATCGGTGAAAAATATGTGGATTTTTTAAAATTTTGATTAAAAATAAGTATTTAAATAATAAATATATAATTTATTTAAAAAAAAATTTAACACTATTTTCTTATGCATTTTCGAGTAATTAATCATTTTTTCCATTATAGAAGTTTTCTTCATTTGTCAAATCATTTTAATAAAACAGTTCATTAAAAATGGATTTAAAAAAAATATAAGAATATTTGGTAACTCACTGAATCTCGGGAAAATTTTTAATATTATTATTTTTAAATATATTTTTTAAATATTTTTTAAAATAAATATGATATCGTCTGGATATTAGTGATCTGCATCGGGCCTAATTATTCAAGCCTGAGCCAACCCGAATTTTTTTTATAAAGTTTTACCCGGCCCAGCCCGAAACCTTTTTTAAAAAATTTTGCCGGCCTGTCCCGAATCTATATAATATAGAAATTAATTTTTATAATTACTCAAAATAAACGATATATGTTATTTGGCGTTTACTTTCTATAAATAAAATCACATACTTTTATTTTACATAAAAAATTCAACATAGAATTGATAAATTTAGATATATTTTAAAAAATTTCTAAGGCTCGACCTGACCCGGCCCGAATTTTCTTAAAAATATTAGACCTGGCCCGGGTACGATTGCTGATCTCTACTGGATATTGGTGGAAATTTATTTTTGTGAAAATTATCACAATTCTTTAATTTTACAATATAAATGGATTATATTATTTAAAAATTTTAAAAAGGCGTGTGCCATGATGCTACTAAGTTAGGACTATTAAATCAAATACTAGATATAAATTTATTTGAATAAACATAATATATAAACAATGAAAATATAGATATATTTATAATTTTAAGGAACAAAATTAGAAAAATTTATATCATTTAAAAATTTATTTAAATTTGACATATTTTTAATATTACGAAAATAGGAATATTCATATACATATTAATGATTAGAAAATTTTCTTCCATTTCTGGGGATGCTTGCCTTAAGATCTCTCCATAGACGCTCAATACATTGAGTATGGGTCAATATATCATTTGGGTCTATAAAGTTTCTGCTATGATTGGCCGAGTAATGATCATATCCATTTTCATTAAGATTGTTATAACTTAAAAATATTAAATTTTAAGATTTATCAATGTTTAATTTACCCCTTCCATTAATTCTTAAAACTTTTGAGTAATACTTTGATTTATTTTTACATCAAAAAATTTTCATCAATATCCAGACGATCGCATATTTATTATTTTTTTAATAAAAATTTTTTTTAAAAAATATAAAAAAAAATATTAAAAATTTCCCCTAGTTTCAATGAGTTACCGAATATTTATATGACCTGTGAAATTGTAAATATTTAGTTCTGCACATTATAATTGGCACAGCCATTTATATTTTACAATTAAATAATCATAGTTTATTTTATTAGATGTGTTTGTTTTTACCTTAAGGGACACCAGGGTATAAACCTTTAAAAGCAGGAAAGGTTAAGAACACTTTAAATTATAATATTTCCGGCGTTACAAGTAGTTTAACATAGCCGCAAGGACTGGAGATATGGGAAAAGGGGGTGGGGATAATTTTTCCTTTTTTATATTTAGTAAAACTAAAATTAAGTTTATATACTAACTTTTAATACTAATAATAACTAATTTAATGTTATATCAATTGAATTTGAATTAAGGGAATATTCAGCGTATTTAATCTAGAAGATGAATATATTATTGTAAATGAAATGATGTACATGAAATATTGGCTCCTTTTAAAAAAAATTTTCTCTTCTACTTTTATTGTAGATTTCAGAAAGTAGGTAGTCTAAAACGGTCCTGCCTTTTTAACTGGTTCTACCAGGAGCCGCCGAAATTTGTATAATTTTAAAAATCCGGGCTAGACCAGGCTTAAAAATAAAAAAAATTACAAACTCAAACTGAAGTCTAAAATTATATTATTTTTTTTTTTACCCCGGACAAGACCGGAAGAATTCATTTTTGAAATAATTCTAAATTATCTCAATTAAATTAATTTGGGAATACAGAGTTTAATATATTTTTTTAAAAAATTTTTGATTTCATCTTGAAAGATTTTTTTTATGCATCTAAATTACAATAGATTTATTGTAAAAGATTTTGGCCTTTTTAGGTAAAATTTGATCAAAAATCTTTTGTTTTTTCAAAAAATAAATAAATAAATAAAAATTCTGGTTGGAAAATCCATATACCGAAATATTTAACTTCCTCATATTTCCCATTTTCATTTAAAACAATTTTACAAATAGTTAAAATTATAATAGCAAAAATTTCAAAAATCCGGATCGTAAAATTTTTTTAAAAAATTATTGGGCCAGAATAGGATATAAAATTTTTTTAAAAAAATTAGGTTTAAAAAATGAAAAATTCAAATCAATGCCGGGCTTTGATCCCTACAAATTACTAATATTTGAAGGCAGGGATCCAAACCGAAACGAATATCGGTTCGGTTCAGGTTCGGATAAAAATAACGGTTCAAGGTTCAGGTTCGGTTCACAAAAAATAAAAATATCGGTTCGGTTCGAACCTCTAAAAACCGGTTTGAACACATTTGTATTCAAACCTACATTAGGATTATGTATAAGGATTTTTTTTTTATTTCATAATTAAAATAAAAACCTTCATTTTTATTAATTGCACAAATATAACAAATAAATATATCAATGATTAATTTAAATATGAACAATTACTTAAATTTTTTTTACTAAGCTGCGCAATTAATATATTTTCAAAATTCGTCTCACTCAAATTACATCTATAAGGAGATAATATAAATTTAATTGTTGAAAAACATCCTTCCACACTAACTTGGGTAGCTGGCATTGCCAGTATGATATCAGATTTGATGTGTCATTTATAATACTATATGTAAATAATTTATATATTAGATTAAATTTTTTTCTAGGCATTATAATTTATAAGCTTAAAATATTTAAAAAATATTACACAATGGCAATATACTAAACTTTATAAAAATTATGACTGACGTTTATCATCAAATGTGATTGTTAATAATTTTTAAAACAATTTGAATATAATTAAAATTTTTGCAATATACTATTAGTAATAACTTACACATTATTTTATAAGCATAAAATTATGAGACTCGAACCGGTTCAGAGGCATTTTAGCGGTTCGGTTCAGGTTCAGCTAAGAATTTTTTAGAGGTTTAGGTTCGATAAAAATACAGGTTTTTAGCGGTTTAACGGTTCGGTTTAGGTTCGGTTTGGATCCCTAGTTAAAGGCATTCATTTTTATTTTTTAATTAAATCAAACATTTTCCCACTCCTTTTTCACCTCCCCCACCCACTTACTAATGACCTCTTTGACTAATTCTATTTATAAAAAAAAATATACAATATCCAATTTTCCAATTCCCTAAAATTGCGTTTACTTTACATATTATAAATAATCATTTAATTGGTTTAAAAGTAGAAGGAAGATAAAAAAGATTCTTTAATGATTTATTACTAAAAACTTTGATAAAATTTTAAATTGTTGATTATGTATTAAATCTTTAAAATATTCTAAATTCTTATATATAATATTTAAGTTTAAAATTAAAAAAAAAATGATTAAATAAAACAAGTATTTTAGTTATCCACAAAATATAAATAAATTCCTTTTTAAAACTATGATAGAAAAATAAAATTCAATCACAATGAGTCATGTACCAAGTACGATATTTTCAATTTTATATATAATATAAATGAAAATGAAAATTTTCATTAATTATTTTTTTATAATTAAAGATAATTCAAATTTTCTAACCCATATAAAATATTATCCATTTATTTCAGCTCGCAAATTTCCAATATGGATGAAAAAAATATCGACCCAATCAACGGAGACACCGGTAATTCAATAACTAAAAACAAAAATAAACGTGATCAATGGTCTAATCATTTGGAATTTATATTGTCCACGATTGGTTATTCTGTCGGCTTCGGAAATGTATGGCGTTTTCCTTATGTGGCCTATCAAAATGGAGGAGGTTAATTTATTATAAAATTTAACCAAATTTATTTTGTATATTATGTAAATTAAATTTTTGTATACTAGTATTATTATTATACATTAAATATCATAGCATTGACATGATGCATTATAGTGCGCGCACTAGTGTTTTAAAAGGCCCGATTTGGGTATATTTTTAAAACGTCCCGAATAAGATTTTAGCCAAAATTATATATGCATGATTCTAGATTTGGCAAAAAGGTCCAAACCTTTCTGCCATCTATGAACAAAATCTCCAGACTTACATAATATTATTTTAGCTATATCATACTCGGGTCATTATTAAAAAAATCGACCAGAAATTAGTTTTTTAACAACACTAGTTCGAACAAATTGAGCGTTTTAAACGCTGCGCTGCAAACGAAAATATTGCATTTCAAATGGTAAAATTGTTCAAATTACTATTTGCCGTTAGAAACCATTTATAAAAACGCAAACTGGGTTGCTTTTTCAATACTTTTTTTTATCCGTTTATTTTACACGTTTGTCTATGACCAATTCTTTATAGGGTAAAAGGTAAACGCTTAAATCGTGCGCAATACACAAAATTTTAAACTTCACAAAAGAACATCATCAAAATCGGATTACAATTGCGGATGATATAATATTCTTTTTTTTTAAAAAAAATATAGATATTCTACAATTACTTAAAAAATATATATACATATATATATAATCTAGATTCACTTAAGTTAGGAGTCACCTGTCAAAAATAATATATATATTTTTTAAAAAAAATTGAATATTAATAAATTTATATAATAATACTTTAAAATTTTACGTCTAGATTAGGAGAATCGAGGCTAAAAATTTAAAATAACTCAAAAATATTTATTCATTTTTAAGGTGCATATTTGATACCTTATATTATAATGCTCTTACTGGTCGGCAAACCCATCTATTTTATGGAATTAGCTCTAGGACAATATACGCAATTAGGACCTTCCGCAGCATTTAGAATATGTCCCATAGCAGCTGGTTTTCATTTTATTTATAAATTAATAATTATAAAAATTCAGCTTAAATTTTCTTATGAAGCATATTTTGGTGATTATATATTTTTTTCAAAGTATGTCTCTTGAAATGTTTCGGTAACCGGACACTTCTACACCTCCTAAGTAAGTTACAATATTAACTACACCCCCCCCCCCCTAAGCAAAAATAAGAACAAGGAAATTCAAAACCCAAATTAGCATCAAAAGAGGAAAAATCTAAATCAAAACTAGCATGTCCCTTTCCTGCCGTTTAACATTTATTTACCTTTTTTTCCTTATATTCTAATGTTAAAAAGCATTTTTTTTCCCTCTCCCTCTTAATTTTATGCCGATCTTGCGTTCTTCCCTCTCTCCCTTTCTCGTAGTGGTGTCTTTCGGTAACTGATAGTTTGTTACTAAGAGTATATTATAAGTATTCGAATCTTTTTTAAAACAGGTGTAGGAGCCGCAATGGTTGGCATATCTTTCGTAATCAGTATATTTTATAATGTTCTGATGACGTATACTCTATATTTTACATTCGCGGGCTTTCAACGTCGTTTACCATGGACTCATTGCAATAATGTATATTCCTTAAATTTCTATATATATTTTTTTTGGTTTACTAACGATTAAAGGCGTAAAATTACTTTTTCAATTTTTTAGCCACTTTATTTGCTATCTAAAAATTATTTATTTTTTTTAGTCATTCAATACAGAATTTTGCTATCGTATTAACGACTTCCGATCTAGCAATACGAATAATTCATTAAACCAAAACTATAGTAATATAGGATATAATATAACTAACAATATCATAAGGAGATCCTCAAGTCAGGAATATTGGGAGTATGTAGTTTAATTATCTCAACGAAATTTTTTTTATATAATTTATTAGTTATGGTGTTTTGGGTAAAAGTGCTCACCTAGATAATATAAGTAATATAAAGTGGGATTTAGCATTACTTCTCCTCCTATCTTGGATTATCACATTTGGTTGCCTATGCAAAGGAGTTAAATCGGCAGGAAAGGTAATGTTTATATTATTGATTTCCAAAAAATTATTTAAAAAAATAATGGTGTATAATTATCATTTTGTAATAGGTGATATACTTTACCGTAACACTACCTTACGTTCTCTTGTTTATTTTGATGATTAGGGGCGTGACATTGGAAGGAGCTAAAGATGGAATTTTATACCTCTTTACACCCCAGTGGAATAAACTGTTAGATATAGGGGTTGGTACAAATTACAAATGATGGTATTTTATAATTTAAATATATAAATAGGTATGGAGAGCTGCATGTTCGCAAATGTTTTTTTCACTAAGCGTAACCCTAGGAGGGGTTATTACATTCTCAAGCTTTAATTCATTTAATAACAATTGCCATCGTGACACGTTGATTATAAGTATAATGGATACAGTCACGAGTCTTTTATCTGGAATTGTTATATTCTCAGTACTTGGATATATGTCACATTCAACATCTATACCTTTATCCAAAGTGGCCTCTAGCTCAGGTGATTTTTTAAAAACAAAATATATATCGTTAAAATATATTTAAGGACCCGGTCTTGTTTTTGTTGTGTATCCTGAAGCTTTATCGGGACTTCCTATACCTCAATTATGGACAGTTCTATTTTTCCTTACTCTATTCAGCTTAGGATTGGACAGTATTGTAGCAGCCATTGAGGTTGTACTATGTGCGCTTCACGACACGTTCCCTAAAATATTTCCTTGGAAATACAAAACATATGTTTGCTTAGGTGTATGCTGTCTATTTTACCTGATTGGACTGACTCTAGTTACTGAGGTTTTTATATTTAAATAAAATAAAATTTACTAATATATATATCCAATGAAATAAAATTAAAATGATAAATTTGTTTTTAAAATCTATTATATCAATAGCGTGAACTCTAAATATATTAATTTTTTCGTGATTAATATTAATTAAATATTCACTTTTTATGAGTATATCATATGAATCTATTTTATATGTAATTATGAGGTGCAATATAATCAAGAATTGAGATTAAATAATCTTAAAAAATATAGAATTATTATATTAAAATATCAAATAATTTATTTAGGGTGGATTTTATATCATAGACATTATCAATTTTTATGTGGCTGATTCAAGTTTAGTGATTATAGGTGCATGCGAAGTGATCGCCATCATGTGGATATATGGTATGGGGAAATTTTTTAATATAAAAATAGTTATTATAATTATTATGTTTACATTCTTCTGAATAGAATAGTAGGATTCTTAAGTCCTAAAAAATGTTTAAGACGAAATAACTGAAGGATTAAAAAATTAAAAGTACTTGAAAATTTATTTGATTTTCTTTTGCTTCATATAATGTGTAAATGTCATAATGGAAATTTGGGATATGATAAAAAATTGTATTTAGTAAATAATTAAAGTCGAGAGATCCCGAATTATATCCAAAGATTCGGAAACCCCAGACATACTGTATGTCATATTAATTAAAAATAATATTTACTCACAAATTCATATATAAACCATAAATAAAATTTAGTTACTTAATTAATAGGCTATAAAAACTTCATAAAGGATATTGAAGTAATGTTAGGTAAAAAGCTTCCTTCTCGATTATATTGGATTATAACTTGGATTATCATCTCTCCTGTGACTTTAACGGTAGAAATTATTTCTAAATATTATCTTATTTTGTTTTCATTTTAAACGACTAATTTTAAATTAGTATATTATAAAATAAACCCAATAATGATTTTTTTATTTCTCTAAAATTTAGGCAATATATTGCCTTTCCATCTTCGATATTGCGAAAGATGGGGCGGTATCGAACGATGGTAGACCGTATCCACAATGGGCTCACATTATCGGGTGGTGCTTAACGGCTTTAACAGCTGGAATGATACCTTTAATAGCTTTGTACAAGTATTTTAATGCTCCTGGATCTAATTTTTATCAGGTTTAGATATATTATTCTGACTGATTATGAAATATATATTTTTTTATAAATTTAAAAAATTGAACATCTTAATTTAAAATATATTTTTAGAAATGGAAAAATGTCATTAAACCTTCCCAAGAATTTAATAATAGCAATAAGTTGTCTATCTCAGAAAGTATTGATTCGATAATCTTACAAAAGGCGCAAGAACAACTGTTAGAGACTTCGAAATGTTAATTATTACATATTGTTGTGTAAAATATATTAATTTAAATATAAAAATAGTGTATAACTGCTATTGTATGGCAAGAAATTTTTATAGAAATTTAAATTATTTAATGTAATATACACTAAAAAAGAGTTCCTGAATGAAACGAATTTATCATTGTATGTATATAGTTCAGAAAATATGATAACCTTTAATTAAAATTTATTGAAATGTTGCTATATTACAATATATAAAACTGAATAATCTATTAATAATAGGTTCTTTAAAATGTTTATTATTCTTCTCTCAGAGCCCTAATTATCGAAAATATTTTAGGTTTACAAATTGAATTAGTTTCGGTTGAATTATTAAGTTAAGTCTGTGAAGCCGATGAATGAGGCCTTTCAGCGGATTGTATTTCTTTAGCGAGCTCCACAGTTTGGGCGAGTCTACGAATGTTTACATTTTTTTTCACAATAGGCTCGTCAATATTGAATTTATCAGAACTATTGTCCATTTCTATTCCCTAGTGTTAACATTATTTTATGTTTTAAATGTGTGTAAGTTTTACATAAGCTTAAGAATGTACCTTAATACCAACAAGACAAGTATATAAAACAAATCCTAAAAATGTGCAGCAAAAGAGTTGTTAGGATATTATATTTAAACGAGATATATAAAATAAATATTTGGAAAAATTAAGTCAAATGGAATGGAAGTGTCATTCTTTGGCTATTAAAACTTCATCGAAGATATTTAAAAAGCAAAAGGAAATAGGCCCGATCATATGATGTTTAATTGTTTTTTCCTGAAATATTTGAATTAGTGATTATCTTAAAAAAATTAGTATAGTTTAACTTATAATTATAAATATATCTCTGTTTAATAAGAATTAGATACAATGATGAAAAGAGATCTAAATTAGTTTAATTTAAAAAATAAATAGATAGTCGATTTAGTGGCATTGATGCATCTAGTAATGTAAATTTATTAACAAAATATTTGGTTTTAAACTATCATCTTATTTTAAATGAATTTAGTATATTTTTAGTTTTTGAATTAATTTAAAATGACAAGTATGGAAATTAATATGAATTTACCTGCATTTCTAAATACTTATCTCCAACTTTTTTCCAATCCACCACATCTTTAATTGGTTGAGTCATTAAGGGATCTCTCCTAATAAGTCCTTGTTCCGATGTAATCTATAAATTTATAGTTATGCGTGAGATGATCATGATTAAATTAAGAAAAATATTATTTATTTTTTCTTTAATAAAAAATGGTGCTAAAAACGTTAATCTAAAAAAGTAAAACGCTAAACTGCGTTCACAGTTTGCGCGACTTAATTTGCGTCGTTGAAGTATACAAAAATGAATGTAAAATTTTTATATATATATGATATTTTGTCTTCTTGTGAATTCGCGCTAACTGTGAATGCATGTTATACAATTACTTTGGCAAATAAAGGTGCATTTAATGTCTGTATTCAGAACTATTATTTACATTTCTATCTTATATTATATTGTATAATAGTAATCCCGTATGAAGATTCAATTATATAAGATATATTTTAAAAATCGAACGTTACCATTGCAAAAGATGTTACTTTATATTACGTTACTTTGTAATAGGGTTGCTAATAAGCCGGAGCCAAACAACTCAATTCATTAGAAGGATTTAATTGAACCCCACCTATCTCGAAACATTGCAAATAATGAATTTTATTAACGCGAATCTTGTTTTACGATTAAACTCTCTTAACAAATTTGAACCTTTAGGACCAGTTTAATTTGTGACACAACACTACTTTTCAGCATTATAAGAAAAAATGATAATCCATATTATGAAAATAGTATTAACCGATCTCTGTCTGGTTATAAAGCCAGTCATTAATTGCAACGACGAGTCCCCTAGAGCTTGTAAGGACTTATTACTAGCCACTCTATTTTCCAATCTTTCTTCTTCATTCAAAACCTCTTCTTTTTTCAGCGAGAATATCTTAGCTTTAAAAAATATAAAAACATTAATAAATCCCTGAATAAAAGAATTTAATTCATCATAATATTATTTATCATTTTTTACTTCCGTATAGAGAAAAAAGTCGCATATATGTCCAGATTTTTGTAAAAATATTGATAGGAGAAGGCGCAGGTGGTTGTCTTTCCATATTAATTATTAATTGCGCTCTCCCAAATTTCCATTCTAAATCAGATTCCGCCTAAGCAGTTATTTGGAGCAAAAAATGTCAAAATTTTTTAATATATCTATACCTGGATCCTTTGGTATGTATCACTCATCATAGCAATGAGAAGATTTATTAAAACGATAAAGGTGACCATCAGGAAGACACCAAATACAAATTTAACCCAAATGCCACTATAACCAGGAGTTTGATTTAATACTGGTAGCATATCAGGAGAAACTAAGCCAAAAAGAGCAAAAAAAAGAAGCTCGAATGATTCCAAGGGATTTAAAAGAACAGTTCCGGAAATTTCTTTGAAAAAAAACGAAGTCAGAATTTATATAAAATTAAATCTACCTTCTCCTACTGTGTTATTTCTAACGGTTAAAGGCATCATTGGTAAATATATGGTAGTGACGGTAAAAGAAAATCCTGCTAAGAACAATAGCAAGACTACCAAAAATCTGGCCATGTCTTTCATTAGATCTCTTATTATTATGGCCCATGGTCCAAATAAATTATCGAAGCTAATAACGTATTTATTATATAATAATATGGTGTTACTTTAAATGTGCAGTAAAAATATTCAAATGCGAAGTTTTAAAATAATTGGTCAAGTCAAAATTTTATTTTAAAAAAGTAAATTTATTATTGAAATTTACAAAAATTGAGTTTAGTCCGCATACTGTATAAATGTCAGAATTATTTATTTTTTTTAAAAATTTTTTTTGCTTTGGACTCACCCTTACAGTTTTATAATTGATTGCTCAGTTTTTTAAAAATTATTTCATAGTTTTTTTTTAAAAAAAAAACAAAAATCTACCAATTAAAATATATTTAACGCTCATTTTTAAAATAATCAATAATCCTAATCAATATATATGCCTAAACTTCAACTCATTTCTCTTTCCTTGAGATACCTTCTTTGAGAAGAGAGGATTCAGAAAAAAATTGCTCCAAATTGAGGCTTGAAAACAACTTACTATACTATAATATTAATAGTTCGAATTGGACATTAAAATATCTTACAAAACTATAAAAATCTAGTATGAAAAAAACTACGCACTTTAATTAAAAAATCGAATTAAAAATTTGGAAAATAATTTTAGAAAAACTGCGCGCTTTGATTAAAAAACTAGAAAAATAATTTTTAAAAACTGTGCATTTAATTAATTCTTCTAAAAAATTAATAATAAAGATTTTGATTTATTCTAGCAATGAGATTATCTAAATGAACGTTAATAAATTAATAGGGCATTTTTTACGAAATGAACAGTTTTTAAATTATACAGAATCCTTACCATATACTATAAAAGTTTAGATAAAATAAAACAGATTTATAATCAAAAACTTTATAAATTTTACACTAACTTAAATATTAAAAAAACAAACTTGCTTTAAAACACGGTTAAAAATAAAAAACGTAAATATTAAAAAAAAATTGTCCATATGATTTTTGTTCTCTTCTTTCTAATAATAATTTAATGTTATTAGCTAAAAAAAATATTTTGGTTAATCATCGATTGAATTTTAAAAAAAAATTTGATTATTTTAATGAAATAGATATAATTTTAGTATTTAATTGATAAAGACCTTAAAAATTCCAAAAATTGTACCAAGGTCATGACTAATGCGATTGAGAATAATTGATTTCGAGTGTATAAAACAATCAGTCGACTTCTCCCTATAAAAAATACTCCATTGAAGTGAACGATTATTGCCATTGCGCATACTATTAAAACTAATATACGTATCCATCCTTTTAAGTTATTGTAACATTTAATTGCATAGTTATGATAAGTAAACTAATTTTAACCTATTCCTCTAGGTTTGCTTCGGGCAAATATTTCTTGTATAAAATTTCCTATTATCCATAATAATAGTATCCATTCGTTCCAATGAGGTATGAGTGAAATTGATTTATATACAGGATATATAGGGATGGCAGTCTCCGTTATTAATAGTAGAGTAAATATGAAGTGAGATACCAAGTAACACAGAAACTATATTATAGATTTTAAATAAATATATACAATACATTACAAATTAATATATATTGATAAAGTAGTTTATGAATTTGCCTAATGTTGAAATCTATAAAATGTATAATAAAATTTAGATAAATATTTTGTAAAAATAATATCAAAATTACTTTAATTATTGGATTACGATTGTACCCATGACAAAATGGTAAACTCATGGCAATCCACAGAGGCGAAAGAAATAACATTAACATAAACAATACCAAAAATTTATAAGGTTTCCAAGAATTCAACGTTCCAACCCACACTTGTGACAGCCATATTTGTACAGCGGGATGAGAGACAAGCGTCTTAAGATCACCACTTCTAAGCAAAGTCTGTATAAATTGAAAAGTTCCTGTATGATCGGAAGCTCGCAAGATAGAATTGGTAGCATTCTGAGTACTCCCAGGTGCTACTTCTACAGCCAAGGACAACAGCTCATAAGCCATTGTCTCGCAATGTCTGGCCGCCGCCAAAAGTTCAGAAGCGCGTTCTTTTTCCCGATTAGCCGCCGCGAAAAATCTTTCCGCCATTATAGAAGCCACCTCTAAAGGGGCCGGAGAGTTCAGTACATATTCGTCTATGTTACGATTAGAGTGCAAACGACCACAGACCATCATATTGAAAACGAACTTGCGATGATTACTATCGAGTAATTCGAAAACGGGATGTTCCTGTTTGACGAGAAAGCTAAATACGGGCATATGATTGTTAGCCAGAGCTAAAGCTAGTGGAATATCTCCCTGATTATTAACGGCCATTGGAGCTGCATTGCTTAGAACCAAACGACGAGCTACTGAGAGAAACCCGGAAGCAGCTGCATAATGCAATGGTGTCCACTTGTTCTTAAAATTTGAAACAATTTTTAAATTAAAAAATATTTCAATTAAATAGCATTTATAAACTATGTGTGCTATTGAAATATAATAAAATTTCATTAAATTCATTAAACACATATTCTTATAAGATGGAGAGAATTTTAAAAATTTATTCTGATTTACAAAATCAATAATATCTATATCGGACCCTTGGCTAATAAGTAAGGCTATCATCTCGTTTTGACCCTTTGAAGCTGCTACGTGCAACGGTGTACGACCTAATTTATCTTTTATATGTAGCTGATCGGAAGACTTTGACAATAATATACTGGCTACGCTGGTATGGCCACCGATAGCAGCAAAATGCAGAGGGATGTAGCCGTATAAAATAGTTGGAGTGTCTACTTTAACACCTTTGGAATTTAGCAAAAGTCGGACTATATTTTCATGTCCATATTCAGCGGCAAAATGCAAAGGAGTTAGGCCAAACTTTAAAAAAAATGGAAATTATGTTTTATAATTAATAAACATGATAAAATAATTATTTATCAAAACTATAATTTAATTCTAGCTTTTGTTTACTTAATATTTAGCTTTTTCAATAAAATATAAATTACATATTTTTTGTTATTTCAAAAGCATTATTTATAATAAATGTAAATTTTATAAAATTTATTCACATCGATTTTATCCTTGGTGACAGATTTGTTATGTTTAGCGATTTCAGGAGTTAATTCAGATTTGACCGTTGCAGGCACTTTTTCCAACATTTCTCTTACAAAATCAGCGTTTCCTGATTTAGCAGCAACGTGAAGAGGATTTAATCCTGACGTTGAGCTCACCAGCATCAATACAGAAGGGGAATAACTTGTTAAAGTTTGGAGAACCTGAGTGCGGCCGTATTTTGCCGCTAAATGTAGAGGGGTATAACCGTCCTTCAATATTTATTTTTTAAAAAAATATTTAAAAATTTTCCTCGAAAAACCTTTATATTTTGATAGATAATTTTGTTGAAAATGAATAAGCTATTATAAAAATGTTGATATTATCCACTCTTTGATATTGCTACTGAAGATATTATTATAAAGTTGAATTTATTATATTTACAAATCAGGGGTAAAACTTGTAAATCCCAAAAGCTAGTGGATATATGAAACTTAAACATATTTGTGGGGTATAGTTGCATATCAGAGATTTTAAATTACTAAATTTAGAGATATTCTGACCTGGCTTTTTCGGTAGCCTTTTTTTTTAAAAAAAGACATCATATTTCTACAAATATATATGCTATTCTATAGAATAGTTTTTAAAATTAAATATTTTTTGGAGGCAGAAACATATATTTTATATAATTCCTAAAAAAAATTTATTATTTAAAAACAAGTTAAATAAAATTTATAATCCTAACAGTTTCAGGTATATTTATATAGTAAAAAATAAGAAATATGAATATTTAGCTTCTTTTACAAAATTCTTATAATAAACCTTCATATCTAGTATATATGTGTTAATTAAATAACTCTTTAAAATATCGGAAATTAATATAAATATTTGAATGATATAATAAGAGTAAGCTATATCCCACCTTTCCACCTGCGTTTTCCTCCACATCATCTTACCTCTTGAGGATTAATTTATAAAAAACTATTCTTTTCTATATAATTAATTAAAATTCTCTTTTATTTTATTTAATATAATGTAAAGAAAGTAAATATGCTCAAGCTTTTTCGCTCCGCGAAATAAAAATAGTCAGATAGTTTTTTTTAGTAACGTGAGAGTCCAAATTCCAAATTTTATTAATATTCTATAAACAATCTTATTCATATTTTTTTTTAAATTCTAAATATAATACCTAACTCTATGTTTTAAATATATCTTTCTACCCGGCTATACCATTATTATTTTCAATATAAAGGGCTCTTATATTGATCCAACACAACTAATCTCATAGATTAATCCTAGTAAACTCAGGCCAGGCCGAATGTCATTAAAAATTTATGAAAAATTTAAATGAACCCCCCCTATTTTAGTAGTAAAAATAATTAGATTCACGTGACCCTTATTTTTGCCCCTTACCTATTTATATTCATAAGCCAGAGGTCTGCACATTCAGTTTTTTAACCCAAACCAGACTCTGCCCGAAATCTTTACTATTATAAACCCAGCACTACATATTTTATTAATTTATAAAGAGGCCAACCCCGCTTTCCTAAAAATTTATTTCCGAGCTAACGCAGGTCAAATTTTTAAAGTTTTCTTTAGGTCCGACGAAACAGAATTTAGGGCCGACTTGTTGGGCTAGAATTTAGTTATTGTAGTTATAATACTACTTTTAAATATTTTAACACACCCCCCACCCCTCGACTGCGAAAAATTTGGATTTACGAGTTGGCACATCTAGAACTTTTTATAATAACATTATATGAATAGTTGTGTTAAGCTTATATAGTTTAGCCATCACTTTATTTTCTTCCTTGGGAGATGCGCCAGCTTCTATTAGTAATTTAATTATAGCTATGTGCCCCCCTTCAGCGGCTAAGTGCAAAGGAGTTGATAATGTATCCTTCAATAAAATATCTAAATATAATAAAAAAAATGGGTAAAGTGTATTACCTTATTTCGGTACTCGGTTACAACTTTTAAGTCAAATTTCATCAATTCTCTTATGACATCTATGCTACCTTTAATAGCAGCTATGTGAGCACATGTATTTCCTGCCTGAAATATGGTTTTTTAGATTAGCATTAAAAATATTTATATTCTCACCATATCCTAATGTTTTCACCGATAATATTATTAATTTTGTGTAGATTTTGATTTTGATTATTATGAAATATAAAATAGTGAATATATTTTAAAAAATAAAGCTGATTATTATGTACTTGAGTGGCTAATTTTACTAAAATCGGCTTGTTAAGCAAAAATAGTTTAACAACATTAGGATGATTATTTTCTGCCGCTAAATGAATAGGTGCGTGACCAGTAGTATCAAATAAATTAGGTCTACCTCCTAGTTTTAATAATTCATCGCACACCGCAACTTGCCCAGCCTGTGCAGCTAGATGTAATGGTGTTTTTTTGTTCTAGATGTGAGATGATATAAAAAATTAATTATATAGCTGAAAATAAATTTTTGTATAATAAGATTTATAATAAAATAGACAATTTGAACCGAAAAATTAAATTATAATACCCCTATACCAGGAGCTCAAACTTGATTATACTATCTGATTAAAATATATTATATCATAAGGAAAGCCACATTTAAGTGATTTCTGATATGTAAATATTATTTTTCGATGAAAAATATATTTAAATGCAAATTATCAATTTTCTTATAAAAAAAATAATTAAATTAGTCTCACCAGTGAAAATGACATGATACTGGCGCCATACTTTTTAATAAGTGTCGCACATAATTGATCATACCCGTTCAATGCGGCCAAATGTAATGGTGTTATACCTAATTTTGATTTGATATTAACGTAAGCCTTATTAGCCATCAACTCATCGACTACATCCGAATGACCATTCTCGCAAGCCAAATGCAATGCTGCCTTTCCTTGCTTCAATAATAGATATTTTAAGAATAATAATGCCTTTCGCTTACGGTAATAGATATTATAAATTACTGGCAATGTTAATGAAAATTTTTTTGTGATTAGCTAAGTATCAAGGTAAAGTGGTTAAAATAAAATTGAACATAACTTAATTCGGAGATGAGCTAAAGTAACTAGTTACAATTCAAATAAGGTAACTCTTCACATTTTGGTTAAAGTAACTTTTGAATGTAACTTGCTACTTTTGAAAAAAGAAACACTATATATAGAATCTCAAATTTAGCCACGTGGATTTTATACCAATATTTTTTCCATATTAAAGTATTAAAGCAATTAGTCAAATAAAAAAAAGGTCTAAAATTTATAAAAAAAATTTAACTTCTGAGGCTATATTTATTTGAACTTAAGATTTATTGGGTCCTATGCCATTTATTCGATTTTTTTTAACTTAAGGTGTTTTACTTCTTATAAATATTTACTTAAAAAAGGGTAATAAAGTTGATTTTTTAAACTGTTGAGTTCGGGATTAACATTAAAACAATACAAGTGTATATTTATTATAATAAATACTAAATTAGTTCATGGATAAACCTCATCAAATATATCTACTCTGGCGTGATTTTGAAGGAGCAATTTGACGATTTCAATGTTTCCAGACTCAGATGCGACTAATAAGGGTGTCCAACTATTAATATCTTCTTGATTTACAATATTTAGCAATTTTCCCTTAGGTGCCATTTGTAACATCAATTGTAAAATTCTTTCGTCACCGGCTTTGGCACAATAATGTAAAGGTGTTTCGTGTAACTATTTTTTTTATGGGATGAATTTTCTTTTCTAAAATTTATTATATAAATTATTAACTTTGAGTGATAATTTTTTTAAATCTCCCGAATAATTGAGCAAAATACGCATCATTTCAACTTCTTCGAATTTACTGTGAGCGTTTTTTTTGGTTAGACTAGCAGCCAAATGAACGGACGTCTCTCCGTCCTGCCATATAATAAAAAAAATTAATTAAAAACTTATTCACTATTTTAGACAGTTTTATTAAAAGAAAAATTATGTACATGGCATGGTTACACTCAAATTAAACGGATATTTAATTTATGATGGCGATTTGTAATGTCTTTTAAAAAATGATTCAAAATTAATTCTAATAAATTTAAAAAAATTTTTACTAAAGGCATAATTAGAACTAGAAGATAAAAGTTTAAGGTTTTAAAAATTTATATATATTCTTTTATTTTTGAAAAGGATTGTTTTATGAGATATAATATTATTACATGATTCGCTTGATTTACGTAATCGGTCACTGCTTTTTTCCCATGATCTTTCTCTACGTAATTAAGAAGGAGTGTGACGATCATTAAAAAGCAATACCTTACGGCGATATGAAGAGGGGTTTCGAGTTGCTAATAATCGTGTAATGAAATACAAATTTTTATTGAATTTCTTTATTTTTTTTTCCTGGATTTGAACGCGCACTACCATTAACAAAGAATGTGCAGTTAAGAAATAATTATGAATTTTATAAAAAAAAATAATATATCACCAAACATCTTATTTACTATTGGTTTTAAAATATAGACTAATTTTTAAAGAGTTCAAAGTCAAAAAAAATAATTCAAAAGAAAATGATTCTCGCATTTAAACCTTATACTTCTAAACACGATTTCGTTAATTTCAATAATAAATAAATTTTTTTCAAATAAAATTTTGACTTTGCACGATCACATACAAACGCATTTAAAAAATATATATTTACTATTTTTATTTTAAAAAAAATCTATTAAAAGCAGTAAAATCTATTAAGTATATTTATTTCATACCAATCAAAATGGTTCCCAATGTATTTGAGATTATTATTAAATAAATTTAATGTAACGTTATATATTTGCTTGCTACTTACCTCCCCCTTCCCCCAAGTTACATATTTTCAACTAAATTATTTAATATTAAATGTATAAATAGGGATCTCTGAGTTGGTGTCATACTTACTTACGGATTTCAAAACAGGGGAGAGGAGGATCAAAAATGATTTAAAAAAATGGATAATTTTTCTTATCTAAACATAATCGAATTTACTTAACAGCGCTCAAACTTTATTAAAAGGCAATAGAAGGTATCTAATCTTTGAACCATGAACTCCACTCCAAAAAATAATTTTAAATATTTTTAAAGAACACATAAAAAAACCAATTTACGACAGAAGCGAAATATCATTTTCCATCTTGTAACTTGTATAATTTTTTTCCTTCTAGATTTTGCGGTAATTGAAATATTTTTACAGGAAAAGTTTTCAATTTTTTAATATTTTTAGTTCCTTAGTAATTTTGTATTTCTATTGAATCTTAAATATGTGTATATCATTAGTGAATGATATCGTAATATCTATTAAGATTATTTATATACATTATTTAACAAAGACATATAAATTAACTATAATAGAAATAAATTTTAAGAAGAAAAATATGAAAAATTATACAAAATATTTTATAATACTTGGAAAAGGTAACTCGAAAAAAATCAATACCCTAACTTTTTTCTTCAAATTGTATTTTCTTACCATTGAACGTAAATTTTAAGAAAAAGAACAATTTCTTAATACCCTCTTCGTAGTTCCACCTCTTGCATCGCTAGTTTATATATATATATATTATATATAGTGACACAAGATTTTTCAGTTGACCGAGACTCAATGAGTGCTCAAAATCTAAAAGGAGATTTATTTTCTTGAATATTTTTATGAGGGGATCTCTAAAAATTTTAACCGGTTTCGAGACCACAACAGCCTCTACGTAATGAAGTTACTATAATATTAGTTAGATATATATGTATATATGTAATGTATGGAAAGAATTGAAAATTTTAAAAAATCAATAAAATAAAAATAATATTGAAACAAACCTTTGATACAGCGAACGGGTTGGCTTTTTCGGCAATCAAGACATTTATCATGCGCGAGTTACCAAATTTAGCAGCTATGTGTAAAGCAGTTTCACCATTCTTTAAATTTTTGTTTGTTTAAAGAGAAAAATAATTATACTACTAAAGTGGCGGATACGTACTATCTGTGTAGCATTAACATTCGCACCACTTTTAATTAAGATGTCGGCGGACCTTTCACCCTCACTAACTCTTGCAGCAATATGCAAAGGCGTTTCCATATCCTGTATATATAATAATTAATGATTATAATAATGCCAAATGCACTTTGTCGTATTGTAATATAATATTATAAGATATTTTTTTTTCCAAACAACAAAACTTAATAAATGACATATAAATACTTTATAATTATACCTTTATCTTTATTGTGATATACCGCATATTAATTGAGTTGAAGTATATATTACATTAAAACATAAAAAATATAAGTAATTTTTCTTAAATTTTAAATTTAGACCATAAATATTATATAACATAGACAATTATGATTGATAATACCAAATTAAATTAAGCAAAGGGGAAAAGTTTTTTTTTAAAAGTTCATAAATTATTTTAAATCTAACATTTAGTCGTAATATTATAAATTGATATCAAACAAAAGTATCACTTTAATTAAAGATTGATAAAATTTTAGGGAAAATATTAAGGAATACGAAAAATTACAAAAAAGCAGCGAATTTCCTGTTAATGTTATAAACAAGATTATAAATTGTTGAACTCAAAAATTAATATTTATATACTGTTAATATAATTGTCGACATATATCCAGATATTTAAAAAGTATTGTTAAATTATTAACTGAATACTGTATAGGTCTAATTATTAGTTATTGTTTAAAATAAATTTGTTTGAAAATATTTCATTTTATTTTGAAATTAATATTTTCTAAAGTCTTATTTAAAACATAATTTGAATCCCTGAAATATTCAGTTGGAATAATATCTATAGTAAATAAAAAACAAAATTTTCAGTTTGATTTACTGGGCCTCCTTTCATATTTACATTGGCGCTATACCCCAACAAAGTTAAAACAACATCAGGTTTGCAATATATAACAGCTATATGTAAAGAGGTATATCTATCATTGGTCATCGCATCCACCTTAGCTCCATTGTCTAATAACAATTTTACCATCGAATTATGACCTCTTCTAGCTGCCGAATGAAGGGATATTGCACCACTCTAATAATGAATTTAACATTAGTATGTTATAAATAAAAATTTACAAAAGACTTATTAGATATGTATAATGAGTTATACGCTGCTTAGATCGCAGACTCATATCCAGGTTACAACGGGAAGTTAGCAAAATAAAATTTCAATTAGAATTAAGAGATATGAAGCAAAAAAATATATATCATAATTTCATATGATATTATTTAAATAATTAATGTTATGAATAAGAACCATCCTGTTCATTATAATTGAGCACCTGGGGGAAGCTTTGTCTCATCTCTAATTCTATAAATTTTATTTCGTATTAATCCTATTTAAAATTGGTCAAGTAAGAGTTCTTCAACCATTTGTTTATGTGCATTTTTCAAAATTTTAAGTTAAAATGTCAAAAACACTTTTCTCCTGTATACAGCAACCAACACCGCCAATTAACTTTTAAATTATACTTAAATTATCTTCATTTTTAAGTAGATTCATATAAATTGAGAAATATAAATAATATATAATGGTAGAATTTATCTAAAATTTAAGTAGTTACTCTACATATTCTGGAATACGTTTCCAGTCAAATTATACTTTCCAAATTAAGAAATTACTCTAAATAAAATTAAGAAATTTGGAATCATCATGGATTCTTTATCCCAATACGACAAATATATACTAAAATATTAAAATATAAATCATAATTTCCAAACAATAGTCTTTAAATTAGTATTTGTTGAGTTTTAAATTGAAATTTTCTAATAAAATTTTAAAATTTTAAGAAAATTACAAATAAAATATTCAAGTTAAAAAAATTTTTTTAACAATACAATTTTTCCACCATGCGAACTAGTTTATGAGGGGGGAAAAAATTATGTATATAATGGTTTAGAGGATTAAACCTAAAAAATGATAATAGGAAATAAGATAAATATTTAAAATATATACCGCTATTTAAAATATTTTACGTGTAAATTTATAAAAATAATTTTATCGAAAATCTTAAAAGTATATATAGATATATAGAATTACATCACTCTGCAGGAGATTATTGGTTTTTCCTCTCTGAATTACATATCTTATTTTTATCCTAATTAATATGGCAATTCTTAATAGAAATTTAAATGAGATTTAACACAAATTTTTAAACTATTTTACTTTGTTAGGCATCATAAGGGGAACACCTTTTTTCAAAAAGAGTTGAGCTGTGTCTGGATGACCACTTAGAGAAGCTATGTGTACAAGCGTACTTCCATCTTCGGTTCTAGCTGTCAAAGAGGCTTGGAATTTGTCTATCAAAAAATCTACTATTGATGTATAACCTCTTTCGGTCGCGATATGAATCGGCGTTCTATCCAACTAAAACCCCCCAAAAAAATATTTTAAATTATGAATCAAATTTATTTTGAGATTATTATACTTTGTCAAAAATATTTGGATTTGCTTTGTAATTGTAAAACAAGGTGATAGCTTGTTGGTCTCCTTCCCATGCCGATATATGAAGTGGAGTATGTCCCTCTCTCTAAATAATATATATTTTTAAAAAAATATATATATATTTGGTATCCTATTAATTTTTTTTTAAAATGAATCCTTACATTTTGCATATCAATTTGTGCACCGGCGTCTAAAAATATTTTTATCAATGTGGCGTCCCTTTTCCTGCAGGCTAAATGCAAAATTGTATCACCGGTGTTCTAAATTTGATAATGTAATATAATCACTGATATAATAAGACAAATGATAAAATATTATAATATAAAAACAGAACCTGTGCTACATTTTGCGAAATGCATTCACGCGGACTGCCATAACGTAACCGTAACAGCAAATACATTACAACAGATAAATTAGGGGAAATTATATTCGTAAAATAAATTAATTCAAAAACAAGCCAAACCATTATTTCTATTTTGTGATAAGCAACTTAATTTGAATTGGTAAGGGGAAAAATATAAATTATTATTTGGGTAAAATAAAAAGAAGGTTATTTATTTATATGACAGTATAATAAACATCCATTCTTTTTAAATAATTGTTTTATTTTTGATAAAATCAAATCAATATTTGAACTGCGCGCAACTTGTTTTTTTTTAAATAGGGAGCTCCCGTATAATATCACCTTCTTAAAATTGTATTTATTAGTAATTGACCCTAATCATAGATATCTTTTCTAACCACATCAAGCCTTTTGCCCTATTTCGGACCTATAAGTGATTAGTTTAATTTCATGGATAGAAATGCATCTAATATTAAATACGAAATTCAATGTAATACATTCCTATAAAATGCGTTTTTGTAGGAATTAGCTCAGAATTAAGAATATCAGAAGTATCTTTATTAAATCAACGTTAAAATTCCATTAACATAAATTGAAAGAAAATGATTAATTTAGATTATAACAAGATCTTTTTTTGTATGAAAAGTAAATCAATTAATGATATAAAAAAGTCAATTATCGATATAAAAATGTTAATATGTTTTCTTGTTAAAATGAAAGTAAATTGGTATATAAGAAAGTCTCTCTTTCTTGTTAAATAAATAATTTAGATACCATATCCCAAAGGCTTAATTTTACAAGTAACAGATTCATGGTATGTAAAATGCATCGGCGGCGGTAATCTTTTTTAAGGTAATGCATTCGCGTTAATGTTTCACGAAGAAATGTAATGATAAAGAATAACTTCCCAAGAGGATTTTAAACCTAGTTTTCTATTTAAACCATATTAATGCATAGTAATAAAGCCAATCATGATGATCATATCCATATTTAAAAAAGTTATCGCTAACTATAAATTCCTTGATTTCAAGGATTATTTTTTCCTAAGTTTTATTAAAAAATTTTAAAGTTTCCTCTAGAAATTCTAGAAATTTTTCTGGAGGAAGAGGGAGTTAGGAATTGTCAACCCTATATAATATCGCCTTTTATTTTATCCATTTTAAATTCACATTAATATTTTTGCTAGATCAAAATATAAAATTTACATGGAGTATATTTATTCATAATTATTTTTGCTGCGAAATCGCCTGCTGGTTCTGAATTTTTGGATCCTGCCCTACAAACCTAATACCTGTTATGAATTAAAAAATATTCCCCACATCGAACTGTCATGAAGACATTCTTAAAAATGTAATATATAGTTTAAGATAGAAATTTTCCAAAAAAGGTTTTTTCCCATTTATCAGCTTAGAGAGATTTTAAAAATTTAAGCGAATCTTAATAGGCTTGGACAAATAAAAATTTTTAAAAAAATTGTCATTTCATTAAAGATGGAATTTGTCAAAAATTTAATTTATACAAGTTATAATATAATATTTATAAATAATATTTTTGAAAAATATGAGGTACTTTTTTGGCATAATTACATTGAGATTTTGCTTGAATCGATAAAAGATCTTTGCATACAACAATGTTTCCTAATTCAGTAGCTAAATAGATTGGAATGCAATCTTCTAAGTCTGGTTCGATTCTACAACTTTGGCCGGAAACTTTTACTAAAGAGTTTACTAAAGTCTGAGCACCAATATTTCTACAGCAAGCGAAATGCAAAGGAAGTCTTTGTAATGGCTTTTCAAAAATTTAGGGCAAAAGATTATTATATATTAATACATTTAGAAATCTTTTTTTATTGTAATAAATATTCCAAATAATTTAAATATACAAATATAATATGTTATTATAAATTACCCCTCCTTTTATTGTAGCATCAGCGTTTTTGGATAACAAGAGTTTGATTATGTCATCTTTACAATGAATTGCGGCATAATGTAAGGGTCTTAAATTTTCCTAAAAGTTTAGCAATATATTTATTTAAAAGAAAGCTAATTTACTTTATCGGGTTGATTAACGTCAGCGCCCAAAGCCACTAAAATCTTAATTATGTTTATTTTCACATCCCGCAAAGCTAAATGAAATAAAGTTTGCTTGGTGACCTTATAAAAATATGCATCAATATTTAATATTATTAACTTCAATTTTAAGAAGAGAAGAGAAGAATTTGGCTTTTTAGTCACATAATTTACATTTTCCAACATAGAGTAGCCTTTAGCAACGGCAAAATGCTTTCTCTATTAATATTAAAAGAAGGGCTTGATGTTTTTGATTTCAACAAACCCAAAATTACCCAAATATATATCATTTTATCACTTTTAATATTTCATATTAAGCAAAAATATTTAGAATTAATATAGCAGTTATTTCATGTTAGATATTATTATTTAAATTATATAAAGAATTATATTGGATAATTTATTATCGGAAGAAACAAAAATCATGAAAGAAAACTTTCAATTTAGTTATATAATAAAGACTAGTTCTGTAAACGTTACTTCAAAAAATAAACACGTTACTCGTTACGTCTGAAAAAGAACACGTTACCGTTATTCGTTACCTTGTGAAAAAAGGAACGCACGGTACACTATTCAAAAATAAAAATTGATATATGGGAAAATAAAATTTTTATTTAAAATAATACCTTATCACTGATGCTTAATATTTCCTGAATTTTAATATTTTTCGTAATTTCTGTATCGTGCATGATATTCGGATTAATTTTCCTAAACATGGATAGTACGTTTCTTAGAGCATTGTCCACCACATTCCAATCGGATCGTTTGGATGATTCTATCCAGGATACAATATTATTCGACAGATTTATATAAATTGGTTCAAGGGCGTCTTCGTCGTTGTTAATGTGTGTAGGATAGGAATTGTCAAAAATATTAGAATACTGACTTTTCTCTCCACTGGCATCCATCAAGCCCCCTAATATGACTTAATAAATCAATATAATAGACAGTTTCTTCCGAGTTTATCGCATTTTAAATATTTAACCCATTAATTTTTTTGGGGGAAATTTTTTTTTAATGAAAGTTTATTTTATCGGATATTAATTATTTAATATAGATTTTTTTTCCATTCTGTTATATAGTTTTAATAAAAACTGGCTTTAAAAAATAAGTTCAATATATTATCAAGATAAAGGTAATTTACCAATAAGTTATAATAAGCCGATATTGATTTTTTTTATTTTATAAGTTGTTTTATAAAAAAATTAAACCATATCTTTTAAATGTAGAGCTGTATAAATTCATAACTTATAAATTTAAACGTAAATATTTTATTATCATGAATAAATAATTACAATATCTGAGCATCGTTTTAACCCAAAAATAACTTGCCCAAAATATAAGTTATTTTACCGGCAATGAGTGTAATCATATTTAAGTACAATCTAGTCATTCTGCCCTGCAAATAATTAAAGGATTGTCAAGGATGCTAATTAATTGTTTGTCACGAATTTATTAGTGAATTGTAACTTAAATAAATTAATGAATACAACCAAAAAATTATCCCTTATATAATCCAATTCAGTAATTTATTACAAATTATTTATATTTTACTACATGGGTAATTTAAATTTTTTTTTTTATTAAAACCCCCCTTGGTTCTTTAAAGTAGGTAAAATTTATATTTCTTAAATTATTTGCTTATTTTAATTATTGGGCTCTTTTCATTCTTACAAGATTTGATGTCAAAGCTTCAATTTTTTTCTAGGATAAATATCCGCTAAATTTATATAAAATTTTTTTTATTCGATACATTTAATTTTGATATTTATAACGTTAAATATTTATTATTAATTTGGTTACAAATGAATACAAAAAGATTGACAAAAAAAATATGAAGTAAAATAAATATTACACTGCTATATTTGCAATCTATTTGATGATCTCAAAAATCTGCAGTTTAATATAATTTGTATATTTAATTTATCTTATTTTGTTGCAATACATCTTTTAATTTTACTATAAATATAATTTTTAACATTTATTAAGTAATAAAATATATCTTTTTTACGGACGTACTCATAGTCGTCTAATTTTTTAATGCATATTTATATTTAATTTTCATGCTTATATATAGAATTTAAAACATATTTACTGTTATGTTATAAAATGATAATTTTATTATCATTATATTTTATCAGTAAAAATTTTTTGGCTACTCTTTCAATGGTAAAGTGTCTTTCAGTTAGAATCAAAAATTAATTTTCGAAGCACTGAGCAAAAATTGGGAGATATGTGTAATTTTTTAGGCGATAGGGGCTAAAAATATTTAGGTGGTTAATCGTTTATGACTTATGAGGTGTAGAAGACACTGGCCCCAGATTGTGGGGTTACAGGTATCAGGTCTGACTCATCAAGTGGCCTATGCAAAATAAATATGATAATATTTGGTGCCCTTATGGAAAAAATAAACAATAAAAGTGCTATTTTTAAAAAATAAATTATTTAGATAATTTATTTTAGTATGTGTTTATTTAATATTTCAAAATTTTGTTCTATCTTTTATTTTAATTTGTTAAATTAATCACATAATTTCTATATCTTTTAGTTGCTTTTTCAATAGAAAAGATTGACAATGACAATTACTCTCTTGGTTCCTAGATAATCTCAATAATATTTGATCAGTTTTTTAAGAAAAGCTATTTTTTTATTTTTAGCCATTGAAAAAGGGATAGTCACCATAATATATAATCCTATTATTAAAATGTTTGAGTGAAGATCATCTCTTTATATAAAATTTAGAAATTTAATTAGGTGGCATATTTGAATTAATGACATCTGCCAAATTATTCATAGAATCGTTGGCTAAATGTCCTTTTTTCGCCAGTGTTTTTATCCGTTAAAGTTATTTCAATTTTTAACAGTGTTTCTTGACATTAATTATCTTGAATATTGTGATCTTTAATTAAATTTTTCGCGCATCTATAAAATGAAAAAATATTTATACTTTGAATTTTTTTCCTGATCAATAATGGGGTCATATTATCATTAGTATTTCAACTTTTTTTTTGTTTCTCTATTTCGGATTGTTGAGCTGTTGAAAGAAAGTTGAACAATTTTTTATATAAATATCTTCAAAAAATGTTGCTATAAATGAGAATTTTTTTTAATAGATGTTAGGAAGGTTCTTCCCTTTCAGATTTCTTTATTTATTTTTCTTCTGATTTATGATTTTGCTAAAAATCCTAAGGCCAATTCAAATATCGCGGCAAGTAGTGTTGTTAAAAAAAACGATTTTTAGTCCAAAATAATTTATGTAAGCATCAAGATTTAGTAATGTTCAAAACTTTCTGCCAGTTATGAGCTAATCACCATGCTTACATACTATTATTTTAGATATAACCTTAATAGGATCGTTTTTAAAAATCAAGATTTTTGTCCAAAAAAATAATTTAAATCTCTAAGTTGAGTCTTAACTTAAATGATTGAGACAATATTGGGAAGGGGGGGGGGGGGGGTAAAATTGACTAAGCCAGTTTTTTGAAGTTGGCAAAGGATAGGTGATTATGGCTAATATCGTCTAGCATCCTTAGACTATTTCGTAAAAAAAATATTCTAATCTTCAAGTTATTTAATAATATTTATTTTTTAAACCCGGTTGACCCTTCGTTTCCATTTCCATTGGCCAAAAAAATAAAATAAAAACTCTTACCGAAATAAAGATAGGCCGCATTGACGCCCTCAATCCTGACTTAGCAATCTCTTTCCACGTCATCGATTATGGTGTTGAGCTTATTGATATTCTAATCTTCTAAGTGCTCGAGATTATCAATGAAAGAGTCCGAATTGTCCGCCCCATATATGGCGTTATTGTATGAGGCGTTGATCCAGTACTTGCACTCCAAGTCGTCGTAATAGAAAAAGGCGGGAGTTCGATATCTGAGCATTGTTTTAGTATATTTTGTTTTTTTATAATAAAAATAAATAATCATTTTTATTCAATTTTTTATTCATTATAAAAGTAGAACAAATAACACCCCTAAACAATCCAAAAAAAAGTCTTAAACCATTTTGAAATAAGAATTCTATCAAGAAAGAAAAAATTAAGAATAGAAAAGCAACAGCGATATACCTGAGAATGCTATGATTTTTTTGGGGGGACAGTAAATTAAAAAAATGATAATTTTGTAGTCAAAAAAGATAATATTGTAATCAATGACATATAATAATACCTAAACTGACGATGCATTCATAATAAAGAGCTTGAAAACGTCGAAATGCAAATCTGCTGGACCCGCCATTTTGGTAATAACCCATATAGTAATTATCTCATGTTAAAAAACTACCATTAAATTGATAACCTTGCTTCCTTATTATCTCGATGATCAGGCAATTCTTTAAGTTTTGCGTCAGACATAGGAATAAATTGGCCTCTTGTTAAAAAATTTTAAATAATGATATGAGTAATCAAAATGACGTCCCCAGCTGTTTTTCATAGATGTACACTTTTAAATGAATGCACCGATCAGTCTAGGTATTATTATAATGTCATTGGTTGTAATAAACTAAAATAAAATCTTCGATATTTATTTTGAAAGTTATTTTAAATACAAATATTTTTTTTAAATCAAAGGTTACAATAATTTTAAAACTGCCATTATGATATGAGATCACATATAAAAATAATTCTAAATAAGACAGGAGCAATTGTAGTTCCATCCCTTTGCCCTAATAATCAATCTAAATTTTTTGTGATAGTTTTACAAACCCAGATTATATTAATTTCCTGACTAGGTCTAATGCGCTTCGAGTCGGCCTGTGCCAACTTTTAAAATAGGCATAAATTAAAAGCTGGTATTTCTTATTGATTAAAAGTATTTTAGTCTTTAAGGTAATTATTGTATTTGCAATAAATATTGAGTAAAACTCTTTTTTTTTAGAATTTTCCTCAGCAGTACTATAATGGTAATAACTGGTAAATATTGTCAGCATTTTTATACATTAAATAATAACCCTATTTTTTGCGTTCTACTAATGCATTAGTACTGTGCTAGAGATTAAGTAAGCCCGTCATATAATGCGTTCACATTATTTAGCCATTTAATTTAAAAAATTTTTAACAGTCAGAAATAACTATTGCACAGTTTTTCAATATATAATTCAAAGCAAAGAATAACTCTAATTTTAGAGCTTTTTGTATTTTTTATTTACAGATATATTTCTGATTTTTTTTATTCCCCATCCTTATCAATCAGGTTTATAGTAAATCGAGAAATCTGAATGTTTACACTTCCAAAAAAAATATATTATAAATTAATTATTAATTACTTACCAAAAAAATTTTTAAGTACTAACCAAATGTTTTTTATATACTGCCAATTTAATTTAAATTCTGATCATTTTGATTTATTTTTAATGTCCATTTCTTACCTTAAAAACTGCCCAAATAAGTCGTCATCTTTTCCAAATATAATTGAGAATTAATTAATAAAATTATTTTATACGGGTGGAATAGGAGGTTAATCTTTCTAGGGGAGTAAGAGGATAAATGTGGGGGGGGGGGGGGGGGGTAATATTCTCAATGACTAGGAGGGACGAGGCATCATTCGATGATTATTTTTTAGAAATAAATATTTCGCTCATATTTATAAGAAAATAATTTTTAAATTTTTCCACTTGTCTGATATTTTCCTAAATTCTCCAAAAAACTTGGTTACTGGATCAATGCCGGTATTGGACGCCATATAAATTTATTTTGCGAATATCGAAAAAAATCGGATATAAATGAAACGGTGTACACTTAAATTTATTTTTGATAAAACAATTTGGCTATGAGAAAAAAATTTAATTCCTGCCCCCCCCCTTTTCCTCACTCTAATAATCTTGTTTAATGGGAATCTTTAAAAACATCAATTTGTGCCAAAATCCTGTGAAATTCCGATGATCTTAAATTTAAAAAAATGATTATAGTTATGAATATTTTTAGAAATTAGTTTTAATGTCCGATAGGGGCTGATTATTAAATATGAGCCAGTTCCCTTCACGGTGATTTATGAGTTTTAGTTACTAAATTAATACTATTATTATTTAAAGAAGAAATCTTTTCAGTGAAGCTGAAGGCGAGTTTTTTGAATTCCCTGACAGTCATGGGTATTTTTTTGAATGTTGAATTGGGTGTAAATCCCATTTTTTCCAGATACCATTTTAGAAATAGGGGGGGGGGATAATCAAATCTTCGAATTTTTCATAGTCTTTCAGCGTGGGTTTCCATTGGGGTGACGGTATAATCTTAGTCGCGTACAAAAAAAATATATAATTTTCGTTTAAAAAGGTGTATGAGCAATTTTTTTCAAATCCAATTTGAATAACTTTTTAAAACATCAATCATAACATATTAATTCCAATTATAATTTGTGTCAGTTGATGTCTGTTAGCTTTTCAGTTCCAATGAGGTTGGCTCATTTTTTTAAAATAAAATTTTCAAAATTAATGGAACGTAAACATTTCTTAACTGGTTAAAAATATTTGAGTTATAATCGATTATTTTTATCATATTTTGTTCAGGATTTCTCTTTGCTGATGTAATTAATTTTGCATATTATTTTATACCTTATTATTTTGTAAAAATAAATTTAAATTTTTCATATATATAATCCTTCAAATTTAGCTAAAATATTTTTGTCAAATACAGAATTATACGCATAATTTTTAACAAATCGGTTTAATAGCTTTTATTCAATTTTCACATCTTGCATCAGACAACCTTTAAATCATATTATCTTATAAATTCTCTAATATTTTCGAACAATGTTAAAGCTGAGAAAAATTATAGATTCCATTTATAACAAAGAAAAAAAGGTTGAAGTGGTCAGAGTTTTGACAATCAAATTTCGGACAATAACAAAGCTGGCAAAAAATTCTATGGTTAATAATTAATTTTCATTTTGGAGTTCACTAATTTTCTATATCTACGATGATATAACCGTGACTTCATATGTTTTTATGTCAAATTCGTATATTTCAAACAATTTTGAAATCTCATTTTCCAAGTTTTTAATGTTTCTTTCAACAAAAATAAATTGTATAAAATCCTTCTTTATTATCCATTTTCACGTCTTAAATCTAAATACTAAACTAATGTTTGTTTGGCCTGGCTACAATTCAATATATGCTAGAAATCTGCAAAGCTCGGCCCGGGCAAAAAAAAAATAACTGGTCGGGCGGATCAAATTTTTTAAAATATATATTAGATGAATTCAATTCTTTTAAATAACCCCTTCTCAATATTATAAATAGTTGTATTTTGGTGTTCAACAATATATACTTTAGTTTATACCTTGTATTTGGGAAAAAGTGAAAACCGGACCGGGCACCTTAGTAAAATTTTTTAACTGAAGCGGGAAAAAATGAATTCCCATCGGGTTGTACCTAAAAATTTTGCCATTTGCAGACTTTTAATATATAGTTTTAAAAAATTAATTAGCTTTTTTATAAGTCTAATAATTTCTACTATAATTCCATTCTTTTAAAATAATTGAAAAAATTACTTTCTAATTTTTTTCAATCCATATATTATTTAAAAATTTTAAAATTATTGGCCCCTTCCACACACTGCATACCTATATGATAATGGCAGAGTTTATTCTATATTAATATACAAATGAAATGAAATAAAAATTTACTATACGTTGTCCATCGACGTGCATTAACATTAGCCATATTTAGTATGCAATTGCCAAATTTGCTAAAAGTTGTCAAAGGCTTAAAGTACTTATGATTTAGAAAGTTCTAATATTTTTTAAACAGATTAACAAGATATATGACAAAAGGTGACTTTGGTAGTGGTGCAACAAGCGTATAATTATATTACAAATATTAAATAAATTTTTCATAGGGAGGTGGAGGTGGTGGATCCATTAGGTATTTATAGCAATATTTATTTATAGCTTTGAAATTGTAGAGAAGCTGGGGGAAAATTTGGTGAAATGGGTGCTGCAAGAGAGGAAGAATATTTTAGAAAATTGGTTTTTTAAAATATATACTCTTAAGCATTTATTGTTTCTAATAGCAAAAACATCAATTAGATACAATTAAAACTCAACATAACATGGAAATAGGAATACACGAAGAGGCTATGAAAAAGCATGCTGAAGCTATTAAATATCATAAAAAGATGATGAAGGATTTGAATGAAAAATAATACTAATTTATTATTTTACATATATAATTTAAAGTGAATCAATTTGAAATTTTAACCTAATATTCGTTTTTGATAATAAAATATGAGTTTATAGAATTAAAATATAAGATTTATATTTATTTGAACTTATATTATATCATTAATATAAACCAATTTGTGACTATAATTATAACATAATATTTCTAATATAATTTAGCTTCCAATATTGTAAATTTTGTTTTTTTAATATAAAAATTTATTGAAAATTAAAATTTTAGTTCTTTTATTTTAATCATTGGATGCATCATTCTTAACCTGAGATTGGGACTCTTTCCCCTAGACTGATAAATATTAGATATATGAACCTAAATCTGAACCCTATTTTATTTATTTTTCCATGTTTAGCATTTAATAAATTGATTTTTTCAGAACAATAAAAAAATATTAGATTGCCCTTGATTTTATGTTTTTACTCCTTAGGCATTAAGATACAATTGTCCTAACTTGTGGAATATTATTTTTTTTAAATTTAATGTTTTTATTTTTAACCATTTTCAAAAATTATAGAATATCTATAGCAGACATGTAACCAAGTGGGAAACCCCCCCCCCCCCATTGCAAATTTGCCTTTTTTATTAAAATATAATTTTAAGTTAATAAAAAAAATTCCCCCTACACATGACCCAACCCCTTTTTTCCCAAAATATATACCATATATCACTATAAAGAAGAATTTGAAAGAAAAATTAGTAAAAGTTAATAACTTTTAATATCTATAATTCAATATTATTAGAAAGGGCATTTTTATTTAAAAAACGTGAAACCCCAAAATTATTTTAATCTAATAGAGCCAATGGCTTACAATGAGTGGACCTAAAAACCTCAATTTATGAGACCCCACCTAATAGTGCCCCACCCCCAGCAAAATCCTGAATATGCCTATGATCTATAGTAGAAACTAATAAATTATATAATAATTTCAAATATAATTAATATCACCATTTTACACAGCATAATAAATTGTTGAAAAATTAATTCACTCCATTTATTATTTTATTTTTAGTTGAGCATATATTACATTTAGCTTTCACTATATTATTGATTTTGATATCTGTATGCAGATTGCAGATGATCACTTTTATTGAAAAAAATTTAGACTGTGGAGTAATTTGAACCACGCCTTATTGTTCCTCGCTAAAATCCAAATTAGGGTTTAGGAATTTATTCTATTTAGCTTTCACTATATTATTGATTTTGATATCTGTATGCAGATTGCAGATGATCACTTTTATTGAAAAAAATTTAGACTGGAGTTATTTGAACCACGCCTTATTGTTCCTCGCTAAAAATAATGAATTCAAATTAGGGTTTAGGAATTTATTCTATTTAGAAATTTTGGTAGCACAAACAACCATATTTCTAATAGGGTCTTTGGTCCGAAAATATCTCGGGTTTGATGGGTTGCCGATAAATTTAAACAATTTTAAATTTCTGAATTCACAGTCCCAGATAATTTCGGCGAAATTTACAATGAACTAAATATAAAATTCTTTTAATGTGCTTTTGCCATGGTCTTTAAATAATTATTTTTGTTTTTAACTTTAAAATTTTTCATTTTGGTTTGTTTTATTATCTTCTAAATAGAATTTCAACCAGTGTATTTTATATTTGCGAACATAAATATTTTTAAATATATAACTGAAAAGTTGCGTGGAGAAATTAAAAGCTTTACATTTTTATAATATAAAAAGTTATGTATTTGTTATTAATTCGCTGACGATAATTTAAAATTTTTACCATTAAAAAAAAGAAGAGTTTCTTCCAAGGTAGGGTGATGTGCCGGACAATGATAAAATATTTAGCAAATTCTTAGAATTCGAATCAAGGAACAAGCGTAAATATTTATTTACTCCCATCATAAATTCCTAAATTTTGGAGGAACAGAGAATATAAAATATGTTGATTTTATTAACTGGGATTATTTGATGATTTTCTGAGACATAAGTGACAGACGGCCTCTTTTTTACCAGGTCGGAAGTTTGTTTTAAGATGGTCCTACTAAAACTATAAAAATGTACTAGGGACCCGGGCAGTCTTTTTGTGTTTCATTCCAGTTTCGGCTAAAAAAAAGTGTTCCGCTTCGAGCTTCAAAGCGTTCCTGGGAAAATATCTAATTAATATCTTCTAATCAACACATTTTATTAATATGGATCAATTATTACATCTCATAGTTTAACAGTTATTAATATAATTATATATCTATTAATTGGCATTTCAATCAATATAAATTTTAAAATAATTATCAAGAAAAATAAGAATGTGTAATAGTGAGATACAACATTTATCTTATTTATATATTATAATTTTATTAGATTTTTAAGAAGGTTCCGGAATATACTATTCCTTTCTATAAATCTACGCAAATTTCCAATCTCATAACGTTCCTTTGTTCCAGATCTATGAAATCTATCGCCAAAAATTCTAACAATAGCTAATGTTTATTGTACAATAATAACAAACACTAGAGCCGGAAGTGGGGGTAGGTGTGATTATGACGCGGTTTCCATTGAAATCTTAGGAGGGATAGTTTAATTCTGTCAGAAATTAAATCCAAATGGCAAAAATTACTTAAAATCCATTTTAATTGTTTAAAAATAGATTATTATAAATTAAAAAAAAAATAAAAATGTACATTTCTCGTTATTTTATTTTATACCTAGCAAGTAGCAATACGACACAATGTTGCCTAGTGATCTGCATCAAGCCTAATTTTTTAAGCACAGTCCGAAAATTATTTTAAAAAATTAGTTCTGCCCTGTTCGATCTAGAACGAAATTTTTTTTATTTGTCCTGTAATACCCGACCCGAAAAATTGAGATTATTTGTCCGCCCGGCCCGAATCTATTTAAACAAAAAATATATCAATTTGTTTCACAAATTTAAAGATATCTTATTTGAGCCCGATGTCAGATTTTTTTTAAAAATATTAGGCCCGAACCGAAATTAGCCGTGCCATCTATGAACAAAATCTACAGGCTTGCAATAACATTTTGGCCGAAATATTGGATTCGCCCTTTTTAAAAATCCAATCGTTTAACCACACTAGTTTTGTAATATAATACATATTCTGGCAAAAAAATAATGCCTTGTTGAATTAAAAATTATTAAAATTATGTTCATCTTTTTTTTTGTAAATAATATATTATTAGATAAAAGAGCCTATGTTAAAAATCTTAAAAAAAATTCTTAGAGGTTTCTTATATGATTTTGAACATTCAGGATATAAAAATTAACATAATATATTTAACTTAATCCATAAAAAAAGGATGCCCTCCATATTTTATTAGATTTGTATCATGAAACTGAATGTCTTACGAATCAGTATAGATATTTTTTCACCTCATCAATTTAATTCGATAGGAGTTCTTATGGAAATGAAAGAATTTGGCCATATCTATAAGAATGACAACTATAAGATATTATTATACATTGGCGATATTCAGCCGAAAGCGCATGACATATATTCGATTTATTTGATGAAAATCAAGACAACAATCCATATAATGAAATATTATCTAATTGGATTATTCATTCTTTGTGATCTTTCTTCTTTTCCCTTTGTTATTGTGATAAATTTTATCACTTATCCCCATCAACCTCAATCAGTACCGAAAGAAGGAAAAGCAAGATTGAAATAATTCAAATTGAGTTAATAGTACAATGAAGGGTCCTTTTAAAATAATTTAAACCATTATTCGAAATCTTGTTTAAGAAAAACCCATTATTTTCTACGAATTTTCAAAAAAATGCAATCGACCGTGTGGTTGATAATGAATTTTAATGATTTTCTTACACTTTTCGATTCAGTTTAAAATATAAATATTATAGAAAATAAGGTAGTTGCTCACACCTTTGAGGTCCAAGAGTATTCTCCGGAAGGATTTATGCCCGAAAAAATTTTTTGTAATTTGACTTTAAATATTATAATATCTAAGGAAAAATGTAAAATAGTGTGTATTTATTCACATATTGTAACCTTAGATATAAGTATATTTAACCACTCAATTTTATAAATATAAAAATCGGGGGCATTGAATTGATTTTCGATAAAATTAAAATTATCAAGTGAAAATATTTTTTAACATTTACAAAAGATTAATATTCTGGATTTTATGTTGGCCAATCACAGGAAAATGTTAATTTGGGAAATGGAAATTACGTAAATGAATGAGTAAAATGTGTTAGATAAAAAATGACGTGATTCTGATAGACATTTCGATGTAACATATTGAGGATATTTCATATTTAATCTTCAATGTTCAAGTTCAGATAGGGTAGGGCTTCGGACAGCCCGCGGAGGGCTCTAGTTCTATTAAGTCTACTTTTATAGGACATATGATTTTATGACATTTGCTAAGGCTGAGTAACCATGAATTATATATTTGTTTACCTAGACTCACAGCAAGGCAAACCCATTTCAATATAAATGTAGTGTAGAGGGTCAGTAAACGAATACTATAGAATAAATCTCTTTATCCCTCTCTTGGATACTTTTACAACTCAAATGAAGGAAAGGTTCTTGATTCATTTGCAGCACTTAAAAATCTGCAAATATTATTATCGCAGAATCTTTTCTAATCTATTTCAAATTTTGACAGGACAATTTTTTTTAATATTTGACAGTTTTTTATTATGAGGATGTTCAAGTATCCTCTGATACATTACTAGATAAATGCAAACTATGGTATAATGGTATAAACAGTTAAATATGATTAGTAATATTCCAAACAATGTTATCTATGCTTTCAAACACATACATATATTTTGGAAACTCTACCCATTAGTATTTCTACCAAAGAAAGAACATTTTCTTCTTTAACAAGAATAAAAACATACCTTGAGAAGTAGTATAATGGCTCGATTTGAGTTGATATGTAAAAAAATATTGCCTAAGTTTCGAGTGCTTGTGTATATTTTTTCTAGATAAATATTGAGCCAACCTTTAAAAATCGACTCAAATCAGCAGCTTAACAACACTACTGAGAAATACTACCTTTAATAATAAATTGAATGGGTTAGCCATTTATAGAGTTGACACCAAGTACTGATAAAATCATCGAAAATTTTCCCCAAGAAGAGTGAATTTTACATTATAAATTTATAATATGCTTCTTAATTATATTTTTTCCAGTTTTTTTTAATGAATAATTCTTAATAATATTTATGTACATTACTCATTTTTCCAACTTTTTTTAAAAAAATTTAAATTTATATATCAAATTTTAAATGCTTAAAAAATTTATAAAAGTTCTTTTTTGAGACATTTTTATATTTAATATTTTATCATTAGTTTATATTTGAATTTGTGTATCATAAATTGTCAATATTGTGTAGCCTCTAGACAGAATAAATTTCTGAAACTTAAGATATTTTAAAATAACTCCTAAGATAATTTTTAAATTTGTTTTAATTACCTCCCCCCCCCCCCCGCTCTCACAGATAGCGAATTCCAGCGTACGAGCCCGGGTGTATATGAACCAATGAGGGATATTTTGATGTATCATCAATCATATAAGAGTAATTTATTTTATTATCTTTAAATGCATTATATATATATAATCTATAAATATAATAGATATAAGATATACAAAGTTTTGTATTAAAATATATAAAATTAATGTAATTAAATAGTTGTATTATAATTATTATCAAAATTGTGACTAAAGATGGTACCATCTATATTAGTTTTATAATATAATTTATATTTATATAAATTTTATTGCATTTTTTTTATAGATTTACTAATAAATGTATAAACTAAAGATATTTCAATATGGTACATAATTAATAAAGTATAACATATGTAATTAATATTTTATTTGCATTATAAATATATTATTGCATTTATAATATTATATTATTATATAGTGGATCTAAATTTTTATTCATTTATAAAATATGATCCTGATCTGATTATAGGTACGCCATTATGAAATGTCGAAGAAGTCGGAGAAGAACAATTAGAATACCCTTGCATAGCTCCTCGATTGACGTTCAACCCATAGGGACTCATATTTCCTGCTTGACTAGACAAAGATGAATTTATGCTGGAAGAATTTATAGTGTCTCCTCTCCCATTCAGGTGGGAAGAATTATTAACGACGTTGGCATTTCGAGCAGATGGATAGTTCCCGTTACCTATTTCATTTAAACCCCGAGTATTTGTCGTTAGGGCTATTAAATTGTTAGGCGATTGCGCATTATAATAATTTGCTCCGGGAGATAGATATAAAGAACTATTCGCAAGATTTGATTGTAACAATCCATTATGACCATATATCTGATCAGATTCGAGGGAATTTAAGTGGTGTATTCCCATAAAATTATCGGAATTTATAGGAATTGGATTTCCGTTTGAGATTAAATTAATTGCATTTACACCGCCGAGACTGGCTAAGCCGTATTCTAGAGGCAAAATATAATGTTGCGGCGTAATATTTGTCGAGGAGTTAGATGATAATAAACCTATATGTTGTTTAAAAAATAAAATAATAACCTAAATATTTTTTAATAAACAATAATACCATTTCCTTGATTTAATAATGAATTGACCAACGTTTGTTGATGTGGATTTATAGAAGGTGCTAGATTGGTATAAACGTTGGGACTATTTAAATAAGAGTTTGCGTTTAAAACTTGCGTAGTCAAAGGATTGTACATTATATGTGATAAGCTATATTATTATTATTTTTTATAAAATTACTTATAAAATTATCATACCCTCCATTGGCATTAGGTAATAATCCGGTGTATATTGCCCCCAGTGGTATGTTGATTCCTAATATAGATTATAATTTATTAGATCAAATGCATAAACACTAAATAAAAATTTTTAAAAAATAACCTAATATCAGACAATTTTTATTAATAATTACTTGATTTATTAAATAATTTAACTTATCAAAAAATCATCAGAGATTTCAATTTATAATATAGCATTTAATAAAAAAAAAAATTAAGGAAAATGGTTTGAATTTTCACTTATTTATTAAATATTTGAATTTAAATATTTGATAACGCAAAACATTACTCGCTTTTTTAAAATATGGAAAATAATTATCATATATTTTAATTTAATAAATTGTTTAAGCAGTTTTCAATTCAGATCAACAACCCTAAATTTTCGGTTAATGTTTAACGGTGCCAAGTTTAGCAATTTGCGAAACAAAGAAAATTTTTATACTGAAATAGTAGAACTTTTTTTCAGTTTGAGAATTTTAATAAATACAAACAAAAATCGGAATTGGTTTTTTTTAAATAACACAAATACAAGAGTAACTTCTGCTAAATTAAAAAAATTCGATGAGGATCTGAAGGAAGATTTTTCTGATGAAGATCTAAAAAAATATTTTTGAAAATAAGGATCATTCTTTAAATATTTAAAATAAATTCCCCTAATTAATTTTATTTATTAAATATTATACACCCCCCCCCCCTCAATCTACTGTGCCAGTTCGTGTGTTTACCACAACAAAAACTGTGTTGAGCACTAAGCGCTCTTGTTTGTCAGGTCAAAATTTTTGAAAATCAATTTTTGTTAAAAAAATAACTTTAAAGAATTATTATAAGAACTTAAAATAGTGCTCTTGTTTGTCTGGTCAAAATTTAAAATAAATTTTTGTTAAATAACCTTAAAGAATTATTATAAGAACTTACAATATATTATTTAAGTATAATTTATTTATATTATCTAGGGAAATTATTACTTAGTATATTTTAAGTAAAGCGTTACTTTTTCGACTAACGAGTAATGCGTTACTTTTTCGATTAATGCGTTACTTTTTGAGTGACGAGTAATGAGTTACATCTTTGAGTAACGAGTAATACATTACGTTTTTACAAGGTAACGAAAAAGTAACACCTTTATTTTTTAAAACGTTAGAATGAAATAAAATATAAAAATTAACACCTTAATTGTTCATTTAATAATGAAATATAATATTTACAGTGTTATTATTCAAGGATTGTAACCGAAACTGAATTTTAAATAATTTAAACCGAATTATAATGAATAATTTTTTGCAATTTTTTAGTTTTTTCTTTCATCTATTTTGATTTCTTTTAAAATTGTTTTTTTTATAAAATAAACGAATATTTTTTTGGAGGTTATTAAACACATTTGAGGCTATCAACGTATTTTAATTAAATTCAAATGGTTATTTTAATTTCGTTTTTTTTAAAATATTAATATTCAGCCAAGAAATTGATAAAAAAATTAAGATTATTAGATAAAAAAAATATTCAAAATTAGTTTTAATAATGAATCTACTATGGATCAAGGCCTGATCAATGAAATATATATTACTCGATTAACGAGAAGTATCCCGACATATTGTTTGCTTGCGATTAAATGACATTAATATGCATTCATATAATAATAAATAAAGACCATTAGCCGAAACGCAAACCACAAAATGAGGCTACAGCTGACTCCTATGTATTGACATATTTAATTAATGAATCTGCATATTTGTAAATATATACATCATTGAACCTAATCTTAGCTACTTAATATTTATTAACTATAGTATAGTCATACGGGAAGGACTTATGTGGTTGGCTAGGCTTATGCCTTAAATGTATAATTCTAAAGTTTTACAATTTTGAAATTTGTTTAAAAGATAACATCTATCACCTCTAAAATATCTTTTTTAGTATGAGACTCTTTGCCGAATGCGAGTCCTGCACCATTAGTAAAAAAATGAATAGTTTTTCGAAATTAATATTCAATGTTATTTGAAACAAAAATAAATGATAAAATAAGTTTGCCAAAGTCGTTTAGATTCTTCTTCTTCTTTCTTTCTTAGAATTTTTTTTAGGATCAATATAGATCAGTGACATTTAAGGGCCATAATTTTTTGACAAAGTCAGGCCCCCAAAGCCCGATCCGGCCCCTATCAAATATTTAAAAAAATTCCCAAGTCCAAAATAAGTTTCAAAAAATTTTCCAAGCCCGGCCCAAACCTATATCCAAAAATTTAATTTAATGTATTTAGTAAAGATAAACAATATTTAAATGTATTTAGGCAATCATTTTGTTTACAATACTGAAATTCATTATTAAAAGAAAAAAATGGCAATATTTCTTTAAGTTAGCAACTGTTTTAAATAAGCTAAATATAATAATTTTAGGCCTAAGCTAAGCCCAAACACATTAAAAAAACGACCCTTTAGAAAATATGATATTAGGCCCATACGGTTCACTCGATCTGGTATAGATATCAGAACCTAGAAGGCAAGGATAAAAGTAACTGTTATAATTTAAATTGACGGCATAAATACTTTTCAAAAATGTGTATCTTATAATACTTTAGGTAATATTCAGAAAGATAAAAGTAACCGCAATACTGTGCAACCCTGTATATATACTTTGCAAGTTTGAAACGCTACACTTCTATAGAAGGATGCTTTCCAGGAATAAAAGCTATATATGATAAGAATTTTAGTTCATTATAAATTTTAAATAAAAATAGATATTTCAGAACTCAGATTGTCAATGACGCTGCTAGCTCATCTTAGATGCAAGAGTTAATTTAATTTAAGTGCTAAAGAAACTCTTTGCTCGAATATGAAAATATTTTGAATAATATTGGCATTCAAAAATATATAATTTTTGAATATTTCAAATTCATTAGCTTCATGTATGTATAAGAATTCTAATTTCAAAAATCAAAAAATTATATTTTTTTTTTAGAGTTTATTTTATGATAGCGGTTAGGAAAATCATAATAAAAATAGGCTGTTTTCAAATACAAACTCAATAATATTATACAAATACAATATTTTTAATTTAAACGTAAATCAAACAAATGCTTAAACCATTTCAAGGACATCATCATAATATTATTGAATTGAAAAAATTTTAATTCGATTTTTTAAATTTCGGTTATTTAAACTTTTTAAGAATATTTCAAAAATATTATTAAAATTTATAATTAAAAAAGGTAATTATAGCCAAAGAAAAATATATTTTTAAAAAAACCCATAGTCCATATAATGATATAACAACTCAGCGAGATATTAATTCATTAGTAAGAATTGTTTTAATCATTGAGGTTGTGTCCTAACTTGTCTTAATTTTTACTCACACCTTTTTGGTTTTTTGTAAAATATAAATTTTGGAGAGACACTAACTTTGAAATAATCTTACTTATAAACTCAATTATTTTTAGTCACAGGCAGTTATAAATTCTAAAACCAAAGGAGATCCAGTTCTTCTTTTTAAAAAAATTAAACCTTCTCCATTATATGATATAAACATAAATGAGATATTTCTGCAAATTCTGAGTAGTTATAATAATGATTATATTAAAAATACAATCGATTTCATAAAAACAAAAAACAAAAAATTATATATAGTAGTTTATGAAAAAAATTAATAAATGTCTCACCATTCAAATGAGTAGAATTATTAGAATCGATAATACCATTAACCAATATAGGACCATAGCCATTTGTTCTAGGTTTAGCACCAATGTAGGCAAGATTAACATTTGCTTTCCTGCCATCAATTATGGGATTAGCATCCTTAACAGCTCTATCCGCAGCTGTTTTATCAGACATAGTTACCTTTTTATTGATTTATGTATAAAGGAATGTTAAGATTATTTTGATTTTAGGGTTAATTTTTTATTTATATGAAAGTGTCGTGTTTTTAATTAGTTTATAATTTATCTTATCCTTTGTTTGTACGGTATTCGTTAATAAGTGATGGGTTTTTCTTGTATTACCATTCATATTTTTCTTTGATTACAATATTCGTTTATAAATGATGTGTTTTTCTTATACCCTACAATTTATATTTTTCCTTGTTTGTACGATATTCACTTATACCGAGCTTGTTTAGATTTCATCCTCAAAACTGGTTTTAGCCAGTTTTCGAGATGGACGAGGACATGAAATTTATATTTATTGATTATTGTATGATTGTAAAAGGGGGCTATATAAAGGCCCAGAAAAATGAAATTGGGATTATGAAATAATTTATTAGCTACTTGTTTTACATCTATGTCATGATATTTATTCGATTATTTTTAATGGACTTATTGTAATTGTACTATTAGTGGCGACTATTCTTAACGAAATAAAATTTTATGAAACTAACTGTCTGTTCGTTTATATGTGGTGGTTTACTTCATTCTGAGCGACTCTTGCCGGGACTTTGGTAAAACCATAACATGCCCGCTAAGTCCGGTCCCCCAGTCCCCTTCTGCGACAATCCCGGCCCTACGAACTCCGTCGTTCTCTCCCCCTCCCCGATGGTTGGATTTGATTGTCGAAATACAACAGAAAGCATCCTAAATGGGATGGGGTTTGAGTAACCTCAATTTTTTAACACAGACTTCTCAAGATGGTATAAATAAGGTATAATTAAATTAGAACGCGACATATAATTTACATGAATATTAATTAACTTTTCAGATGACCGAATATGAAAAAATTACCTATGCAGTTCCATTTTAAAATACTTTACAGTGAAATCAAAAAAGATGCTTTTGTTCTGTATAGTAAATAGAACAAATCGATCTGTTGTTAAAACTATCAGGCACTGGGAGATGGGACAGATTTTGGATGGCTTTTATTTTAAATATATTTGAACGGCGCCCTTTCTTTTGCAAGTTTGTCCAGACTAATCTTGATTTGACACTATTTTTTGAAGACATTAAATTACAGGGAATCAAAATCATGTGGAACTATACTAATCGGAAAAATATGATGAAACTTATAAACCTGAACTGAATTTGCATCTAGAAAAAAAAGGAAGATAAGCCTGAAGTATTGAATATCAAATTGTGTACTACTAAATATTTAATAGCGCTCAAGGCTTTTATCATATTAAAAAAAATACTTGAATTGTTAAAGATATTGTCATCAATATTATAGTTATACTGACTTATGCATAAATATTGATGAAAATATTAACGTAATCAGTATTATTGTTAAACGGCTCGTTTTGAGCCGATTTTTAAAAACGGCTAACTTCATCTATAATATTACGCAAGTCTGATGATTTTGTTTGTAGAAGGAACAAAGATTTGGACATCTATTAGCGAAATTTCAAGGTTTAGGCAATATTTTTCTTAAAAATCGCCTCAAAACGAGCCGTTTAACAACATTAAACCAAAGGAGTAAGAACCCTCAAAATTGTCACTTTTCTTAAATACCTAATAAATACCCCACCCTATTATTCTCACAGTCACAACATGTCATTTAAACAATATTTTCCAAAGAAATAATATGTGCAAGTTTAATAATTTTTTAAAACTGAAATTTTGGAGAAAATAAGTTGTTTTTTTTTAAAAAAAAGAAATGGGTGTGAAACCAAAATTATTTTTTATAAAAAAAGAGCGGAGAGATATCCGATAAAATTTATAGTGAGGAATAGCAATCACAAATCTCCTCCCCTCTTTACAAAAATTGTGGATATGCCTATGGATGGAAAAATGATACATAAAAATATGAGATACTTATGGTATGCCAAGGTATATTAAAATAGGTAAAATTCTATATATATATACATGCATACACCATGAAACATTTATCTTTACATGAAATATGAGTTAAAAATAAAAGTTAATATCATTTGCAACTAATTACATTGTCGGACAAAGTATAGATGGTGATTCCAAAATGAGTAGATTATTGGAGTGCCTTTCTAGGTTAAGGCAAACACCCAAGCCAGTATTTAGTAAATACCTACCATTGCGTGCCTTAATTTAATTGCTAGATAAATAGCAATATAATTATGTCAAATCGGCGTAATAACGAAGATATACCTATTATCGATGCAATTCAGGTTCACTGGTGCTAACATATAATCTATTTCAATAGTGCCAGAGCGCAATATTGATAAGATTCGTGCTAAAAAGTTACAACTTGGTTAAATAATATATTTAAAGACGTTTTCTCTACGTCTTTTAAGGTGATATTTCTTATAATATTCAGCAATTTTTAGATTGAAAGTGGTATACCGATTAAAGTATAGATCCCTGGTATTTTGGCCGCACCCAAGTCCTGACCCTTTTAAAAAGTGGAGTGTTCAATGTTTCTAGGTGTCAAAAAAAATATTAAAATTTTTTTCCTTTGATGAAATATTAATTTAACTTTTCTTTAGAGTTTTTTTTATCTCTTCCCATTTTAAAAATTGGTTTTTATACTCCTTTATATCAATTTTAGAGGTTGTGTGAGTAGTGTTGGTAATAATATTTTATCATAAATGATAATTTTATAATATGCTATATAATAAGAATACGTTGATTATTTTGTTTCATATCAATTTAGAAAGTGAAATTTTGGAAGTTTTGTAGCAGGCGCCCAAGCCGCCCCCCCTTTCTCATCGGAAATTTGCCTGCTCTTGTAAATATCATTTTATGGTAATATAAATTTTCCTCCTACACAGCTCTCACCAAAAATATATTATGAAAAAAATAAATTAGTAAAAGTTAATAACTTTTTAAATATATATTATAATTCAAAATTTTTAGAAAAAAAAAGTAAAAACTTAAGATTATTTTTATGATATAACCAAGGCCTACAACAAGTGTACCTAAAGATCTCCAATAAAATTTATGGGAGGGAGACCTTACCTAACAATGACCCCCCCCCCCCCCCACAAAATCTATGATACGCCTATGTTTTGTAATGTAGGTAATATTTGATTATAAACGATATTAAGGGGTATGCGAAGCATTTAAAATATAAATTAATTTTTAAATTTTTTACTTGTAAATTATGTACGTCTATTATTAATACGGAGTATAAAAAGAAATTGAAAAAAAATGGTGTAATTTTAAGTCAATATTTCTTTATCATCTTTAAACCCTGAACTCGGACGCGAACCCTTTTTTAAAATTCATTCCTGAACCCGGATCTGGACCCGGACCCTTTTTTTGTGGGAGGGTTGACATACCTGGTATAGATGCATAAGGGTTATGAGGAAAGGGGATCCTTGAGGGGAATATGAGAAAAATAATAGCTACCTGCGTCATTAAGATGAGATGGCAATCTTTAGGAGGTTCATATTATTGGAGTTTTAATTTTTTTAAATATAAATTATATTTTCTTATGAGCAACTAATAAAATATCAATATAGCGAATATATTATGTTTATGGCCAACATATAAAAATTTATTGTTAAGTTGGAATTTCTATATCTACTAAAAGATATTCCTTAATTTTGAAATATTGTATAAATCATTGTTATTTAAAATTCAACTACGATTTCACAACTGCATATTTCAAAATTTAATTAAAAGTTTATGAATGTGTAGTATTTATATTTTTAATATATATTTTTTAGATTTGTGATAAGGCCAATATTGACGTGGTGTAAAAAAATATTACATCTTCCTCAAATAAATTAAAAAAAAATAATTAATTGAATATTTTTCAAACAGATGATAATTCAGCCAAAATAATGAACGATTTTGCTTTATAATTTTTTTTTAAATGTAAAATAAATCGTATTTATAATACGGCTTTCTTATAAATTTTTTCTCCTTACTTTGCAAAAAAAATCTAAATTCTAAAACGCCTTATGTTAATTCGTTAGAAAACAAACACATAGCAATAGGAAGCCAATAGAGGAGATAGGTGATTGTGAATTAATTTCCAGTTAAGTGGCAAGGGAAATCTCGACTGATAATTGCTCATTATTATGTTATTATCTTGAATGCTCTACCTACCGTATAATAAATATGCAACAAATCCTAAGCGTGTCTCTCCTACATAATATACTAAAAATTCTAACATTGATCATTTCTTATGTAGGAGGAAAATAAATTTTAATATTTTATATAAAACTAATGCTTGTGTATTTTAAACCACGAGAATATATTATTAAACACTTATTACGGTTAAATAATAGATGTATTAGAGGTATGCAATCGTTGTTTTTAAATTTTTTAACCAGCCCACCTATACCCAGGCCTCTAACATGATGAGAGTACAATCAATCACATCATTAAAATCCTAAGGGGAAGTGCTTCGAGGGGGGGGGGGGTCAAGAGGTATCCTTTTAGTCAATAACATTGTAAATATCATTCTATAATTCAATTATTTTAGTTATCAGAGGGACCTCCGTGTCATTGGCCTGAAATCTAGAGGACTGTGTCCTATAACTTCCCGAGTCTATGACGTGAAATACCCCCTATGGGTTACCAACGATAAACGAAGAAATTTCTTGAATAGATGATTCCTTAACTATGGCCACAATTTAATAAAGATTCGTTTAGTTTTCCATGCACAGTAAACATCGTTATAGTTAGCTTCCATGGGAACCTAAAAAATAGTAAACGATAGCGAATGTTAACTATATCCTATTACTCTATCGTATATTCTTTGGACTATTTTTTAAGATTAAACTAATTTTTTTTTTAAATTAAATTCCATCATAAATCATATTCTGTATAATTTAATCAATAATCATTTAAAATTCATATATTTATGGCTAAATTATAAGATAGACCGAGTTAATAAAATTTAGTTATCAATAATGACGAGTTAATCAAAAAGGTTAACTATAGCTAAATAATTTAATTTCACTTCAGATAGGACTTTCAAATTTAGTTAAAAATAAAAGTTAACTGTATATCCGAGTTAAATATAAAGACTGTACATCTTTATTACATTGTGACCATAGTAAGAAATCATCTTCGTTGACTGATAAATGTTCCTAATTTCTATTTAAAAAAATCAACCGAAGCTCCTAACAAGGGTTTATTTTCACTAATCGATCATTCATATCAATTGTTGTGTTGTCAGCAAGATTTAAAAATCGTTTGATTTATGGAAAGCGGTTACTTGACACATTATTAGAAATAACTTTAAACAGGATCTTTGTGAGGCCAATAGAATCGTTCGTTATGGCAAGGTATAATATTTACTATATGATATGATACCGAGGATCAATTCATCTCAGTTTGACATGAGCAACATGATTATTCTGTTAAGTGTATAATTCCGTTTGTTTTATTAAAGGTTTATACATAGAGTATTATATAAGTGAAGTAATTGAGTCTCAAATAAAATCAAGAGTGATTATTTCTTGTGTAGAGAATAATGAAAAATCAAAATTTTACGTTATTTAACATATAATTATTTTTTCTATCTTGGTTGAGGACGTCGATTTCCACTTCTTCTGATATAATCTCCATATTTCCCTACCAAATATTATCATCCTCCCCTTATTATAAACAAATATTGTGAAGTGGCAGGATGACAGATATTACCTGAACTATCCATTTCAGATAATGCGTCTAGGACACTTTGTAAATTAAATTCCAATTTAATTTGGAGGAAAAAAATATATTTTACCTTTCCGAAAATAAATTGCAGAATGGATGAATTAGTGCAGGTATATTATCCGCAATAAGAATATATAATTTTTTTTATAAATTTTTTTATTGAAATAGTTCTTTTTTAAAAAAAAGATTACAATTTTTAAAGCAAATTTATATAAAACAAATTTAACACGATTCCAGGAAACAATATATTATTTTTAGAACTGAATCTAATGGTAGCGTCTGATCAAGATGAAGGGTCACAGTCATTTATTACAAGGCTGGGTTAAATTTGTTACTCTACAAAGAATCGAATTTCTTCTGATCTCCAGAAATTTATAAAAATTGGAGACCAGTATTGTGATTTAAAAAGTTCATATTAGTCTGCAGACGAGTTTTTAGCAAGAACATTCGCCCACCTTTTGTTTAAATTTTTCGATTCACTCATCCGTGGTTTAAAAAAAAATTTACTCGCACCTACATTCATCTACAAATTTGCTTAACCCACCTGCCCAATGTTTTAAAATTATTTGATTGGTTTTGAATTTATTTATTTATTTTTCATATATATACAATCTAATAAAATATGCATTATGGAATAAAATAATTTTTAATAAATATAAGCTCGTTCTGTTCATTTGGTTGAAATTTTATTTATCCGCTGACCCATTTTTTAAAAAAATTTCTACCCCCCCCCCCCCCTATAATTTTTAACATGTTTAATCCGCTCGCTCATACCCACCCAAAGTAAAGGTGAGCGTGAGAATACAAACTAAAACCCCGTCTATTGCAGACTTTGGTAAGGCCTCCTTTACTACTATCTATTAAAACTGATATTGGGTCTAGCCTACATTTACTTTAACATATCATAAAAATTTGACTATATGTTCGAAGACAAAATTCAAATTATATATACACAATGTATAAATAAATTCGGCGTTTAGCTCAATTTATTTGATCGTTGTTTGAATTTGAACTCCATTCGTGTAATCTTGTTTTGTAATCTTCTAGAAAAGAGAATTTGGATGAATATAAAACTTAATCGATTTATCGATATCATTAATGAAACCCTTAATTCTTTAATCTTATATATTATTTTTTCTTTTAATAATTATTGTTGAAATTGTTGATTTATTTTATTTTTATTTTCCGGTTCGTTTTTTGGAGGAATATGACTTAACAAATGAAATGGAATTTTGATGTCTATGGATTCAAATATTCTTAACTCACTCTTTATCATGAATATGGTTATTCAAGACTCAAAAACAGATAAGATTTATATTTCTTTATAATAATAATTACTAAATCTCACTATTACAATATCGGAACGGGTAAGTTCCACTCATTTAGTTAAACTACAACTGGGTACAAGGTTTGTTGGTATCCTTGAGAAAAAAAATCGGCATAATTTTATGAAAGGTGGGCCTTCATAAAATTCACGTTCGCTCATTTTGGGCAGGTCTATGACCAATATGCTAGATAAATAAGAAGATATAATTAGTTCATTCCAGTGGCGTATCCATGATTTTCGTAAGGAGAGAGAGGGGGCTGGCCGACATTTGGGATATTTATCACCATATTGGATATATTAAGGTCCCCCCTTTGAAGAACTTGTTTTTTTAAATATATGATTGATGACATATTATATTTATTTGGGGGGAAGGGACGAGGTTGGAAGGGTGTTCGGGGAAAATATTTATTATCTATTAGGAAAACTTACAAATTTCTATATATTTTTTAATTTAACAGACACTAGGAGATCATATTAGCTTTAATAGATTATTCATTATATTATGAATAAAGTTTTCATTTCTATATAATGATGATAAATTGATAGATTATGTACTATATTTAAGATTTTGTTAGGCCCCTGATTTTTTTTTAAAAATTCGCCACCTCTATGAGGCTATATTTTACTCCTCTACTCTAGGGACGAAACGTAAAGTTTACTACTCTAAGATATGCAATTAATCTTTTTTTTTATTGTGTCGCCATATAAAAAGAAATATTAAAATGCTTATATTCGGAATATCTAAATTTTATATCATCTACTGTGGGAGATTAATTTCAAAAATCTGATTAGATATACTCTTTTGCCCAAATTATTTAGATATTATAAAAAATAAGTGATGTTAACTTTGCTTCCTGATAATTTTTTTTTTAACGTAGTATAAATATAGTTTTTTTTAACGCGATAAAATTACAGTTATCTAACCTTACTTCTATGGTTGCTTCATCACTGAATTTAAGGTAGATTGAAAAGAAATAGTAATATAGGGAATAAAATAAAATTTAATCAATTATTTTAAAAAAAAACATTAATTTTATTTACAAAGCCATATCCTCGGGATTTGCCTGTTTGCCTGTCTGTTATAACAACTGCCTCCTCGATGTCCCCAAAAACTTCAAAAAAAATTCTAAGAGATTCGTCGGTAGTATGATATGGTAGCCCACCCACAAATATCTTGGTTAATGTTGTATCCTTTTGTTGTATTTGAGAAGGACTAGAATTGGAGGGAACATGGGTTGATACGGGTCCATCATCATTATAATTTTTGGAAGATGGGCATGGAGAAATATCGAAATCCCTAACGTTTTCAAATTCATTAAAGGTATTTGATTCAGAAACTCTGACATCATCATTATTTTCGCTCATTTTATTGTTACCATTGATATTTTTTATATTATCTTTGTGATCATTACAGTAATTCTCACTGATTTTGGAAGAAGCATCGTTAGTATCTCCATTCATCTCTCCTATGATATGGATATCGTTATTATTATTATCATAGCCATCGCAATTTTCATCCAAAGTTTGACAATGCGAATATTGTTTTTTGAGGCCATTTGAAAGTTGTTTATTATTATTAAGATTGGAATTTAGGCTAACCTCTTTGGCGTTTTCAAGCAATTGTTGATTTATGTCAGGAGTATATCCATTCGTGATCCCCTTATTTTCTGCGTTTTTAGAACATATACTACGCACATTCTTCAATCGATTGTGGTAGATTTGTTTGGATGGGTCAATTGGGCAGGGGATAAGATTTTTGTTCATAACACAGATTATAAATTATTTCAATTCCCTTTCCGCTAAAACACAAAGTTGGGTCTCAGTGACGTTCCAACCTTTTTCTAGTAATGCATTCAATAAAATATATTCAGCAAATTTTAAAATAAAACTATTTAAATTGAAAACTTTTTATTTTTAATAAAATTTTGTTTTGAGGATGGGAATGCACTCCACCATTATCTCTCTCCTAAACAAAAATAAAGGAAAGATGGAATTTAATTCAAAATTAGTATTATTATGTATAACATAAACTGTCAAACAGACAATTATACTGTATAATTTTTACTTGACTTGTATACAAAAAAAAAAGATTAAAAAGTAGATTTTATTTTTCATATTTTTTTGCTTAGTTACATTTGATTTGATAATGTATACATAATATTCTTTAGTATCCTAGAAAGGATGTAAATATAATAAAAGTTGATATTATATCCCCATGCACTAAGATATATGTCGCACATAGGCAAAAGTTTAGATTTGTTGAAAAACACAATAAATTAAGCACTTTTAGACTTTGAGCATGCTTCTTGTCATGTCATATACTGATTTAATTTGTTTTCAATCGGGATTATCTTGCTGCCGTCCTGGTTTGTGCCGCTTTTAGACAATGCCTAAGTTAGGTAAGTAGTAAAGAAGGGGCCCCGCCCACGCAAGATAATCAAACCACAAAAAGTTCATAATTCAATAAGATCATAATTAGATAGAATGCCTGTCATCAATGTAATAATTATGACTGTTGTTTAATATGAATAAATATGTTAATTTAATCTCATTTTTAAACAAGAAATTATTTTAGTAAAATTAATTCAAGAAACCTTTATCTTGCCCTCTATGCCATTTAATTCAAATGACGATCTTGCTTCATACCCCACCCTTATGCTAGAAGTGTTAGCGATGAATAATATAATCCTTAATCCTTTATTTATAAACTTCATAGATGTAAAAAATTTATTTCAACTCTTTAGGTACAGATTACGTAATTTTGTACAGACGATTATAACTCAGAGAGAAAGACATTTTTCAAAAAAAATAAAATGTAATATTTAAGTAACAAACATTATGGTAATTTAAGAAGTTTCATAGGCACCAAAGACTTTTAATATTTGCCTCAAAGATAAATAGGGTTAATTTTGATTTTTAGCCCAAATCAAAAGGGAGAGGAAATAAAATGATATGTAAAAAAGTTGATCAATCAAATTTCCCTAAAATAAAATGGATATGTGCCTTGAAATAAATTTTTTTTTAAATGAGCCTGTATCCTGATTCGACTTATTTCTAAAACCTCGACTAAACAGCCTACTAATAAATGGGAAAAAAATCAATAAAACCATAAGCACAATAAATTACAAAAAAAATACAATTCCACAAACAATCTTTAATATGGTGTGCTAGTTCAAAAGCTGTTTAACCTAGCAGTTCAAAAGCTGTTTAGCCCAGCTAAGGCTGCTACCAAAACTTTTATATATCTGGAAAAACCAATCGTTAAAAAGTTTTAAAAGTATCACAATATTTTTAAATGTTTTAATTTTATATTTTAGAAAAAGACTTATATCATGTTTTTTAAAGTCTTAGAATAAATTTTTTTTATTGATTCAACAGATATAATGCTGTTGACATATCACCATCTGATTTTTGTGGATATTGATTAACATTAAATCACAAAGAAAACAATTTTAAAATAAACATAAAAAATTATTCCATAAGCCTTGACGCAAGTGTGAGGATAGCCATATTTCTGTAGTACAGGAACGGTTTAGGACTAAGCATGCAATGACAATTTATGTGAATTGCTATGCCGATAAGCTAAATTTAGGTACACTAAAAAATTTTAATTGTTGGAAACATGATTTTGTTTTCAGCATCTGTTATTCATTACATTAAATTTAAGGAATTAGGATTGAAAATAAAAAAATATATGCCTCGAGTTCTGCAAGACAGGATTCTCATCTTAGAACAATAGAGGATTCTACCTTTAATTAAAATTTGTCAAATATTTTCAAAAATGTTAGAATGATTCCACAGTTTAGAGGATTCTCTTATTATGATTCAATTGATGGTATGATTGATTATATTAAATAGGTATTCAGAAGGTTTTGAATTACATGACTCAAATCATCAGTTGTCATGTCAGCCATAGAAATAAAAATTCCCGTAAGGCTAACGATAATGTACATTGTTGAGCAGGCAATTTATTAAACAACGACCAAATAATATTTACCCATTTATTTTCTTTCTATCCCATATCTGTGTGAGGTGGCGACTTTTTAACCATATCCAAAATCTGGTCCAAGAGGTAAGTTTCAGAAGAAAAATTTTATTTTCTACTTTTGCAACAATAATAGGCCCGGATATTTGATACTATTTAATGCTTGTTCCGGGCGAAGTCAGTTATACTGATTATCAGAGATAGGCTCGCAGGTCTATGTGTAAAAACTAGACAAATCATAAGGAATCAATCGAAATGAGAGAACTGAGCCTGATTTTTTTTATACAAACCCGGGCCAATTAAAAATAAATTTAATTTAAAAAATATCAATTAGGCCTATTCAAAAACGAATACGAATAAATAGAATAATAATTATTCGTATTCGATTCTATTGAAAGAATTGAAAAATTTACTATTCGTAATTATACCAATCGATTAATATTCGTACGAAAACGAACTAAATCATTCGATTTGTTTGTAAAAGGCGAATACGAATATTTTATCATTCGATTTTTATTCGTTAATGATATCAATTAATCAGTTGAAAAATCATATATTTGGTGCTTTTAAATCTTCATTTACCTCATATTATCAATTTCTATTTTGAAAAAAAAAATTCACAAAAATACTAAGAAATTATTTATAATTAAATTAATAAATTTTTAAAAATTCCGGATCAGACGGTTAAAAAAATGATCATTAAAATTTCGTTCTGAGGGAAAAAAAATTTTCAAAAAGAATTATGGCCGGGTAGGGAGTGAAAATTTTTCTTCTAGCAAATGCCAAGCCGAGCCTAAAATGTTAACGTCTACAGGTCATTGATTGAAATATTGGGAAAGATTAACGAGGTGATAAAATTTAGAATAAGTAGAATTAATGGTTTTTATAAATAAATACATATAAAAAAAATAGTTTTGGATCTGAATTTTTATGATATTTAAATTTGAAAAGCCAATTATGGAGAAATTAAGCTGAATGACAATTTTTTTTAAAAAGTTTAAATCAAATCACAAAATTGATAGGTGGTCAAATCACTTATTTGGTAGGAAAATAAATAATAATTCAATATTCATTTTTTTTTAAATAAAAGCGAATATTTGCTGAAAATCCAAAAAATAAAAATACTATTCAGCTTAAAATGGCGTAATAATTAAATTTTAAAAATTCTTGAGTTGATTTATTCTGTTTAAGATACAATGTTCAGAATTAAAGATTTAAAAATGTGATATCTCTATTCCTCTTTTTACAAATAATTTTGGAATATTCGATGATGAGATCTATTTAAAGAGGCGATTTAAAGTATATCCCATTATCGAATATATGCCCTGGTGTAGCAGGCAATCATTAATTAATTGCGAATGTGCGGGGGAGATGGAGTGTTACGCCACTTACATATTGAGTTGTCTAAAATATACTATTATTTACTAAAAGTATCTTATTCAAAAATACTATCCATGATACAAGTTTTTAATAAAAGTAAATCTTAATTATAATTGACAATATAATTTTAAAAAAGATCATAAAAAAATTGGGTTTACCTATATTTAATTATCATAGAATAAATTAATTTTTAAAAAAAATATATAATAAATTTTATTAACAAAAATATTTTATTTTCTTATTATTATAATTCTTAAAAAAATATATTTTTAGGTGAAATGAGATTCGTTTATTATTATAAAAATAGTATCTAATCTATATTTATTTCGATATTTCCTTGATTTTGTAAATACGAAATTTGTTAGAATCGAACATTATTAAATTATCACCAAAACTAATGTAATATTAGTATAAATTTATAAACGATATAAATAAATTCAATTTATATTAGGGCAAGTGAATTGAAACCTACGAAATCAATTTTTCTCGGTCCGAGGCTACCCAGGGCCCACCCTGCTTATATGAGATCCACCGCCCGAATTAAAAAAAAATTAGGAGGATATCTCATTCAAAATATTTATTTTTATTCGCTATCTTAAATGTTATGCATTAAATTTAAATGTTCAGATCATTCCGCTTTAACTTTGATTATTTAATTATGTTTATTTTATTCTATTACGAAAATATGACATGAATAGAAAATATTATCCATATGATTTTTTAAAAAATATTTCTTATTAGATCAGTCAATAAAGGGAATGAATAAAAATAACAATTATATTTTTTGGTATGTAGTGTTTAACCATCTATCTTTTTCTATGATTTCTTTTCTTTTATTCGGTTCCAAGTGGGATCATGATTTTGTCAAATTAGATTTTTTAAATAAAATCGCCCTATGTTAAAATTATCGAACGGACATATTATATTATATTGTAACACTTTTCCCTTTCCTCATTTTTGGCACATAATCCTTATCATGTCATGACGTCTCAAACCAAAGAGTTGTATTTAAACTACTCTTTGTCTTAAATTATCAAATTCATCCAGTCCTCTAAGCATTGGATATATATGATGCATTTCGTAGCTACGAGCAATTCCTCAATTAGTATTTGCTAATTCAATATATGAAATTCCATATAAAATTGGTTAAAATTTATAATTCTACACATTCTGATATACATTTCCGGAAAAAAAATTTCGAGTTTAAAAATTTGAAAAGGTGCGCTAAATGAATATTTGGTAAATAGGACAAGTGTTTATACTGTATTTTTTTTTACATTTAAAAATTTGATTTTTTCCGAAAACGTTTTTCCAATAGTATTAGAAATACATTTTTTATAATAAACGTTTGAGTTTAAAATAAACTTAAAGGTAACTCTTTATTTGATCTAAACTAATAAAATAATTTAAGAATTTAAACCAATTAAGCTAGTCCCAGAATATTTTCAACCTCTAGCTTAACTACAACATGAATATGAAGCCTGAACTTGAACATTGTAACAGAATCAATAAGGAAAATTAAAATTGTTACAAAAATACCCTATAATTTGTAGTTGAAAAATTTGTCGTATTCAAAAACAGATTGAACAGCTGCTTTATTCGAAAAATATTTAAAACAATCATTTATTGAAAATTTTCCCTCATTTTGCCCCCTCACCATAACTTTATTAATTTTTAAGTTTATCATTTTTTTTTAAAAAAAAACCTACTTTCCTAGTTCCTACTTTTTCTAACAGTTAAGATATAAGGATGATATTATTAACATAAGTGAACCAATTTCCCTTCCCTTATATATAAAATATCTAAAAAAGAAAAATAAACAAAAAAAGTTTATAATATTAACCTAGATTTTTTTTGAAGTTATTAAATTTAATGCTAAAAATCAATATTTAAATGCAAGATTATATATATATATTTTTAAAGAAAAAATAGAAATTATACGGAAAATTTGGGTAAGATATTTTTTCTTTTTATAAAATGAAGGCTAACCATATGAAATAATATTGTAAAATTCTATGATTGAAAAAAATATAATTGTTGAAATCAATTCAAAAAAATGGTATAAAAATGTATTAAAATTGCGGCAATAAAAAGTTATAGTATACGGATCTCAAAACCAGTGGAGGGTGTTTGCTGATTGCTCTAGTTTTTCCTACATTTTAAAATTAAGTTCAGACGCAAACAAAATTTGATAGAAATAAACCTGACCATGTTTTGAAAAAAAATTTTAAAATCAGCTTGGATTAAACCTTCAAACTACTAATGATGGAATCTCTTGAACGAGATTAAACTTTCTTTAAAATTATATCGCCCAAATTTTCAGGAGATTTAGTAGTAAAATATGTATGGAAGGATAGAAAAAAAAAGTAGAAAAAAAGGCTATAAAACAAAAGTCTGTTTTTTAATATAAAAAAAGATAAATAAAAAAATAAAACACCAAAATTGAATTTAGAAATTAATTTTTTATAAAAAAAGAAAAAGCTAATTTTTTCTAAATAAACTCATTAAAAAAATGAGAAGTTATAAAAGAATGGTTAATGGAAACTTCAGCAAAATATTGGTTAATTAGATTATATTAGATGATTATGTTAATCAAAAATTTTTAATAAAATTGGTAATTATATTTTTCTAAAGATAGTAGTCAGGGATTTCTACTTCTTGCACGAAGGGGAGGGGCGGTTATGATACAATATTATCACTGAATTAAAGAGATGAGAAGGGTAGGAGCGGCCCCTACACTTTCTGAGATGGAAGTAGAATACCGCACCCCCCCCCCCCTGCCGAAAAACTTCCTCCAAAAAAGCAGTTAATTTTTTTTGACTCCCAACCTAAATTATAAATTTCAAAAATAATTCTTATTGATCAATCTTTAATATATAATATAAATAAAAAAGTAAAAAAATATATATTTTAATAATAATTTAGACAAATTAGGGGAAATTACTGCGAGCTTTTTTTTCTACATTGACGTTTTCTCCCTTAATGTTTTTTTTTCCTGAACCTTGATTTAAATATAAGAAAGACCTACGAAAGTTATTCAAATGAAAACATGTTAGAAGTTAAAATCGATTGATCAAAAATATTAAATTCGCTTACATTTTTAAAGGCATTGAATTTCCCACATATTCGTAATTAAAGAATTATAATTTGAAACTAAGTTCTTACGATTTTACATTATTAATTAATTTACTATTCACAATTTAAGATACATTCTATAACTACCTATACGTAATTTAAAGGTAGCAGGCATTTCTATATCCCGCCTAAGTCAATAACAATATTTCTCTCTAAGTATTCAGAGTTAGAACCAAATCCAAATTATCATAATGTCTCCTTTTCTCCCCCTCACCCTTATATACTTAGATAACGATTCTCACTTCATACTCAACCCCCCCCCCCCTCACAAGGGTCTTAAAAGGGTTTGGTAGATATAGGTAGATGATTCTAAATAAAGTGATTTTAAAAAATTTTTAATTTTTTTTGAAAAAAAATCTGCAATTAATTACGCTGTTTTAATAAAATATCTATTGTTTGTTTTGTTGATGCTTAATTAAGTTTATAATAAAATATTAAACGTTTTTAAAATAGAAAATATTTTTTGATTTATTTAAAAATTTTGCATTTTAAATGCAATATAAACAGCTGAATATATCGGTTAAATATATTTGTCTCAATTGAAAATCATATAACACAATACGAATTAAAACAAAGAGATAATCGATGAAAGCATAATTTTAAACTCTTGTGGGTGCCAGTTGCCACTTAGTCTGGTGGTCAACTTTCTAATCGCATTTACCTTTTCAAGATATTCACTAATGTTAGGGAAATACTCAAAAGGAAAACCACAAATTTATATATATTTTTTTTACCCATAAATTTTCAAAAATCATATGATGAATTTATTAAAATGCTTAAAATTATAATATTTTTATTGGAGTTATTTTTTGAATATTAACTATTTATAGTTATATCTAATTACTAGTTATATAGTTTTTTAAAGTAATTCGTAATTAATTAGTTATATTTCTTCAAAAATTACTATTTACCTTAAAAGTCACTTTCTAAAATAAACTTAACTCATCATTTTTTGATATAATTTTTTATCTTATACAAAATAATTTCGCGATTTTAAGAATTTTAATCTAATAATTATAATGAAAATGCAAGTTTCACTCGGAAAAAAATATATCCAAGTATTTAAAAACAAAAAATGATATATAATTAATTAAAGCTAAAAAATAAATATCGATTTCGTGTAAAGAATATATTTTAAAAAATATGGTATATTGTTTTCCTATTAATTTTGGTTTTGATATTTGCATTTTGTAAATATTAGTTTTGTTACATATAGGAGACATTGGAGTATTCATAAGAGAGGGAGCCATGATATTGCAGCAGGGATCTAACTAACCTTTACAATCTCAAGGGGCTCAAAAAATATTTTTATATTCAAAATCACCTTTTTTTAGCTAACATTATCCAAAATTACTGTCGTGTTTGGAAGTTTTAGTATAAATAATAGTTAGATAAATATATTCAATATAAATCTAATAATACATTTTAAAGATATCACTTTTAAGGATATGACTTTATTATTTCCAAATACAAATCCAAAATGAAAATCGAATAATAAAATTTTAAAAATTACGAGTTTATATATAAAAAAATTGATATGCAAAAAAAAACATTTTATATTCAAAATTACAATTATCTATAGTATTATTCGTACATTTAAGTTCAAAAAAAAATTGTTTATGCAAAATTTAAAATAAACAATAATATTCTCCGTACATTCTAGTTCATTAAGGATAACTTTAATATCCATCTTTCATTTAAATATTCAAATCATATCATAAAAAAAATACACTTTTTTTAATAACTTTAACAATTACTTTAGTATTTTTAGTTAACTTACCTTTTTTAGTAGTATAAAAAAATTAAAATTTTTGAGGTGGCTTTTCAAATTTTTCAGGGGGCTCGAGCCCCTGCGCCCCCCCCCTCAATGTACTTTATTGCAATGTAAAAAAAATGTTTTCATAATTGCCTTTTTAATTTTATAAATTGAGAAAAACCCCTTTCTTAGAAATTTGGAATTTTTTTTATGTAAATTTATGCTTCTTGAGAGAGATACATAAATTATTAGTTTTTTTTAGAAAAATAAATGATTCATACAGATTGTCGTATTTTTAATGGAAATGTTATAGACATCGACGTTACTCAAAAGAAAATAACGTTATTACTATCGTGTTCCTCTGTAAAAAACGTTACTTTTAGTAAAATGTAAGACAGTTATACTTCAAAATCATTTCTATGAAGAAAGATCATCAATCGATATATATTTATTACATAAATCCCAAAATTCAAATAAACAAAAGATTGCACAGATTTTTCAAATTATAACAGTACTAGTAGCTAACCCGTCAAGAATTCGTTTGATTATGAATCAGAAATTTGCTAAAATAATTTTACCTCTTTATTTGTAAAATATTATCAGATGGCGGTTTTGCATACCTTTAGATTGTATTATGGTATAAGAAACATTGAATTATTTAATATTGTAAGATATGTTTTTTAGTTATATCTAGGAAACAATTTTATATATTGTCAATATATATATATAGTAATGTATTCATTCGAAGATTAAATAATCTCATACTGTTATTCTATATTTTACAATTTATTATGATAAACCTTTATTTTATTATTCAACTTAACATTATTATTTTTAATTATATAATGTATATATACTTCGATTTTAGTTCAGATAAATAGATTTAATATAATACATAAATTAATTTAATAAAGTTATATTTAGAATCCCTGCCCATCATTCTTTTTATCAGATTGCATACTTTATTTTAGATTGTATAGCTTTTTTATGATTTATTATTGCTTTATACATAAATTTGTTCACATTGAAGGTACTAATATACTGTATATTAACGTTTTTTTTAAATAATTGAAATTTAGGAACCACCTCTCATATAAAACTACATTTTTGGTTGATACCTGTGAGATAGACACATTTATAATTCATTCATCATCAAATGATGTTGAAATCTTTGATTCACCCATCATTCAACGGGTTAGCTGCTAGTATAGATATAAAAAACACGTGAATAAGTATTAGCCCTATAGCCTTACCTAAAATAATGTAAAAATAAAAGGTATAAATATATACTTTTCTACCATACCTTATAAAAATAAGAGAAAATATAAATCACGGATATTTAAATTCTAAACATAATTTTATGCTTCTATTATAGATAAAATAAGATATAAATATTGTTTTGCATCTTCATATAATTTCATTGTCTATTATTAAAAAATTACCTATTTGTTTTACATCCTCAATTCTAATCACATATAATATTGTTTTACATCTTTATCTAACTGTTATAAAGCTAAAATTAAATTTTTTTAATATATAATATATATTAAACTTCATCCAATTAAAAAAATGTCTCTGAGATGTTGAGTCCTTTAGCTGATCTATCTAATCCTTTACACATAAGAAAAGTCATTCTCGTATTGATTATACAACCCCCCTCCCATTTTCACATAAGCAGTTAGATTTTTTATATTAGTTATTTTGGTAAAATATTTATCCCTTCATCTTATTCTTAAACTTAATTTTGTATAGGAAATTTTATTTACACAAAACTTATAATTACATTACATTCATTATGAACAAATTATTGATATATATTGATCATTATGATTCACCGTTGACAAGATAAATGAACAGAAGGTCTTTCAGATAGAAAATTCAGTAAACCAATAAAAGAGAAATTTCTTTTTTGTAATATTTCTTAATAAAATTGAATTATAATTTACCTTGAAACATGAAAAACCTAATCTCATGGTTTGAATCTGATTAATCCACAATATAATTATTTTATAAAAAAAATTATCCAATAAAATTTGAAAGAAATTTATCCAATTAAAAAAAGTTGTATAGATATCGTAAGCGAATATATCTTTGAGTAAAAAAATAACATTAATATTGGAAGAAAGTAAACCTATTAAAAAAAATATTAAATTTGTTTCATATATAATAAATATCAGAGACCTGCAGGCCCGGCCCTAAGATTTTAAATTTTTTAAATATACCCGGGCCTAAAAAAATTTTTTTTAAACATATCCGGGCCGGGCCTAAAAAAATTTTTTTAAAATATATCCGGGCCGGGCCTAAGATTGTTAAACCCGGGCCGGGCCTAAGATTGTTAAACCCAGGCCGGGCCTTAATATTTTTTATAAAAATTTTTACATTATGAGTTAATGGTTATAAGATTATATTATATTATAGTTATGATTAATATAATATTGGGTGATGGTTAACACTACCTAACACCCACAGATCGATCTAATTATTAATTTCCTACAAATTTATTCAAAGTATTAATATATTTTTTTATAATTCATATCTAAATTTTTATATTTTACCAAAACAATCAAATAAAGGAATATCTTAAATAAGCCCCAATATTCAAGTATTATTAATATATTTTTTTATAATTCATATCTAAATTTTTAGAATATATTTTGCCAAAACAACAAATAAAGGAATATCACTTCTTGAAGTTTTTAATACGTATCAAAGCGAAAAAGGAGAAATAAAATTGATTTTACTTAATATAAAGCATTTTTTAATTGAAAAATTTGTTTTACACAAGTATCATTTTATTTCTCTTTTTCTCTGTCCCAAATTCAAGCAATTACGTATGTTGTCAGGGACAGATCGCAAGATGACGGAAAACTATATAAAAGATTATATTAAATTACAAGAGGCTCAGGAAGTAAATGAAATACCATCGACCAGTCAAATTACGACTGTTGTTAAACAAACTGAATCGTTTTATGACAAATGGATGGTAATCCGATGATGAATATTATAATTACATAAATAAATAAATAGATGAAACATTTAAGGTGGATAATTTGTTAGAGTGGTGGGCGGCTCATCAAAGCGAATTTCCAATTTTAGCAAAATTGGCAAAACGTGTATTGGCAATTCCTGCTTCAAGTGCAAGCTGTGAGCGGAATTTTTCCACTACTGGGAGAATTCTTGAAGAAGAAGTAATCTTCAACCTGAAAAGGTAGATATGCTTCTCTTTCTTCATGATAATTTGTGAATTTTTAATATCTTTCTTGAGTATAGGGTTTCGTCAATCATGCTGGTTTTTTACTTTGCAAACTGTCAAATATTTATTGCATTTATTATATTTACCTTGAGTCATGAAAGTTTTTAATCCAACATTTTTCATTATTTTTTTTACAATATTATATAATACAATTATCTTTTTTTGTTAAAAATTTATATTATAAAATAAATTATATTAATATTGTGCAATTAGATTATATTTTCAAAATACTATTTATTATACATGCATTTTTTTAAATAGTGATTTATTTTTATTTTATAAATTAAATAGTAAATTAAATACAATATATTATATTCTCAAAATATTTTCCATTTTTATAAATTATATTAGTTTTATTTTTTTTTAAATGCAATATAAAATATAGTATATGCTCAAAATATCCATTTTTATAAATAGCAGTTTTATAATTTTTATAAATTCAATATAATATTCTCAAAATATTAGCTTTTTACATGTATTTTTTAAATAATAAGCGATAATACTCGCTGAAAAATATGGTAAAATACCTCATAGGTGAATTTTTGTATATACCAGGTTGAATATAATTTTAAAAAATTCCGAGCCGGACCTAAAATTTTTAAATCCGGGCCGGGCCTAAAAAAAATTTTTAAAAAATATCCGGGCCGGGCCGTAAAAATTTTTTTAAAAAATATGCAGGCCGGGCCGGGCCTAAAAAATTTAAAACCGGGCCGGGCCGTGCAAATGGTACCTCTGCAGGTCTGATAAATATATTTTATTTTATATGCGGTTTTTTTGCAATCAATTCTTAATCTAAAACCGATTTCGAACTCGATTTGGTCGGGCCGGATAGTGGACCAGATTGATCGAGTGAATAGATCGAAAATTTAACATGAGGTTATATAGTCTCCTTTAATTTATAATTATAAGATGATAGGAAAGTGATAGATAAAATTAAATTAACATTAAAAAGATAGGAAAACGATCACTTATAAATTAAAGAGATTATATATTAGATGATCATTCTATATACATTTCTAACCAGTTACATTTAAAAAGAGGTAACTATAGCCTGTAATAGTTATATTTTGGGGATTGTAAAATGTCGCGTTACATTAAAATTTTTAATTTATGTATAAAATAAGGGACTAGATTATTTTTATGTTTGTTAATTTTTACAAATTAAAAAAAACTTTGGTTATAATTCTATCCAGTTAATCATTAACCCTTCGGTGGGGTTTAGAGCAGCCCAAGTCATGCTAGATTGGATATTACACAAAACCGGTTAGTAATTATAATCTAGAATTATTTTTATTTTGGTCGAGTAGTTTTTACGATATAAGAATTTCGTGACTGATTGGTGTAGAAGCGCCACTAGTAAGTTTTTTCAACTGTTAGTTAAGGCATGAAATTTTTTTAAATTTCCATTTTATTTTGATGAATAAATATTAATTTTTTGAAATGTCTTGGTTTAAATATCCAAAAGCATCGATCGTTAATGGACGTAATATACTTATCAACATGAATGGGTGGGCCGAGAATAAAAAAAATTCGGTTTGTACCTGCCTCGATTAACTTATTAATGAATTTTTTACAGAGAAACAATTTCTAATAGTATTAAATGCTAATAATCTATTATATTATAAATTAATTTTGTATCCTTTTAAGTAAGGCTATTTTTTTTTGTTCTTTTTTTAGAAAGAATTTTGCAAACTTTTTAAATTAAATCAATAATTAAGCAAATGTTATATAATTTCATAGCACTTTCAAAATATCTCCCAAAATAAAAATATTTAAATAAATGTTTGCGTATAAAAAGAAAATAAAACAGCGTAGTCCGGACCTATAATTTATTAAACGCACATATATATACTATTCGTATAAATTAAGGAGGAATTTGCAAGGAGTCAAAAGTTTTCGATAAAATTTTCAAATCATCGTCTTGTTCTTTCATTCGTCTTTTCTATTAAAAAAAATGAAGAATTACCAAAGCTTTATATTTTTTTTAAAAAAAATTTTAAATATTAAATATGACTGTTTCGGGTAGCTTATGCTTTAGCAATAAACAATACGTACAAAATATTTCTATTTTAAATTAAAAGGGTGCGGCAATCAGGGATATTCATGAATGTTACCCTTTATTGAAATTTTGTTTACGCCCTCTATTAAGTCCGTATAACAAATTTGCTCGCGGTGCATTTATTATATTCATTATTTTATTATTTTTGTGATATTATCTCTTGCTATTGATAAATGTTATATGGTTTATTATATTATTATAATTATCATATTGGTACAAGCTATCCAAAACTATGTAGTTACAATATTTTATAATGGCGACGAAAGAAAAATATATTTATAATAAATAAAAATGAAAACCCAAACACCATAATGGGTAAAAGTGTCATACCAAATATTCTAATGACTAAGAGTTATGAATCAAATATTTTGATGTATAATATTGTTTAAACAAACAACCTTTATGAAGTAAAGGGTATAGAAGCAATAAATATAACCTAGGTAAAATTTGATATTTTCGATAAACACCAATTTTCAAGATTATATTGATGATGGTTTGGAAATATTAGTAAATAATGAAACTAAAAATAAAGATTATTATTCACATATATGGGAATTAGTAATTTGGCTGAGGTGAAATTTTATATTATATATTCACGGATTTAAAAAGAGAATTCATCCCATTCCTGCCAATACGTTCCTTGTCAAAGTAACTGGTCAAGCATACTGAAGGTTTCATGAATTTGCGGAACATCCCTAATATGTAATGGAAAAACATTTACCAATTTCGCTAAGCCTATCGACTCACATTCATGGTTAGTTGGAAATGATGCACAATCCAAATGAAGTAGACGTCGTGTTAAAGGATACCATGTCTCTAGCAATGATCAGGGGGCGTTAAAAAATAATTCGCACGTTTCAGAAAGCCAAGAAAAAAATGTCTCAAATAATGGATACAGTTTTTTTTCCGGAGGGTCTCGAAGATTTTGTACACTGAAATAATATTTAATTATTACATTCACACTATATCACCCCAACAAGAATGGTTTAGCTGAAAGGACAATAAGGACTGATAAGTCGATTTGTAACGAGACGAAAGAAGATGCCAAGGAGCCAGAGGGAGCTACAGGCAACGCTTTGAGAGCATACAAAATGGGCGAGCACCGCCAACCAGCTGAACGATCACCGACAAAACTATTATTGTGGCGAAATCTAAAAATTGAGTGGTTACATTTAAATATCATGAATGAGATAGGACGAGAAAATAATAGATAAAAAGAAACCCATGCATGATGAACAGCCTCATATGAGAGAATTTGAGACATTATACCTGTATAGATATGTAATGTAATATTCGGTTAGTAATAATGAAACAATCGGAAATATGCCGATCAACTCTAAAAATGTGATATAGGATGGAAAAGTTATGAAAGGAAGTGGAAAAGAGTCGGAAGTTGAAAAGTCAGAAAATGGAGAAGTGCTAACTCAATATTTTATCCAAAAAATATTACCGAAGCCTCGAGATTTCGCTAATTGATGTCTAGACCTTTATGTCATCTATGAGCAAAATTTTCAGGCTTGCGTAATATTACTAGATAAAATATGGAGTTAGCCGTTTTTAAAAATCGGCTCAAATCGAGCCGTATAACAACACTACACAAATGGAGACAAACTACAATGACGCATAAATGGCAACAATCGAAAAATCATATATATATCACCTGATTTGAAATTTAAGCTAGGGGGGGGGGGGGTGCGCAGGGGCTCGAGCCCCCTAAAAAATTTGAATAGCCCTTTGAAGCAAGAAAATTTTTATTTAAAGGCTCCTTCCCCTTGAACTAAAAATAAATTTTTAATTACCCCAAGAAAGATTTCTTTTATAATTCTATTAAGTAATATATATTTAATATTATTATTTAAAAATTAATAAGACTATATAGATTTTTATTAAATGATTACTATTTTAATTATTAGATTAGATTAATTATATTTTACTATGTCAGCTTGCAATCAAATTCTATATTAAAAATGGAATATCAATACAATACCATGCATAATGTTTAAATATCAATTTAGCATTAACAGTTCAAGTTTAATTGATTTTTATTATTTTAAATATTTTAAAATCCTAATTAAATAAATATAATAATTTATTAATTGATAATTAACAAATTTAATATTTTAATTATCCGAGTTCAAAATCACTATTTAAACTTTAAAATGCATGTGTATCAAAATTTTTTTAAAAAACAAAGCGTTCAATAATAAAGCTGGTGGTGAACAAAGTATATTTAATACAGTTTTTTAATTTCAAACTATATTTTAGATATTGAAAGACGATTAATTGTGGTTTTAAAAGATAAAAATTTTGAAAACAAAAAGGTTAAAAGAAAGACAGGTAAATTAATTAATATATAATATAAGATATTTTATTTATAAAATAATAGAAGCTAAACCTTTGGGTCAATCTGAAGATATATGTAAGATCCAATGTATAGATATCTCAGAATGTATTAATTTTTTAAATATAATTAAATATAAAATTTTATATAGGCATGTAATCTGACAAGGATGCTACAACAAGCCGATTGTTGGTAGCAGTAATCCATATAAAGGTATGAGTTGTATTAGAACAAATTATATTTGATGAAATACATTTTAAAATTAATCTTATTTAGATTGTTTGGTCAATGAAGAAAAAAGACTTATTGTGAATGAGAGAATTGTTAATAATCTAGGGACAGTAGAAAAAAAAAATAAGTAAATTAATTTATATTTAATATAGACATTTTATTTATAAAATAAAAGCTAAACGCATGGCTCAATCTAAAAGTGACAACCATACAAGTATTTTTTTCATTATAAAAATATTTTTCTTCAAATATATAATATTTGCCATAATTTTCATATAAAAATAATATTATTATAATTTATATATTAATATTTGTCACTTTTTTAGAAGAACTTATACAAGTATTATTTTTATTTTAACAATATTTTTCTTCAAATATATATTTGTCATAATTTTCATAAAAGCAATAATATTTTAATTAATATATTAATATTTTAACTTTTTTCAGAAGAGCTTGATCTGGGTACTAAAACAATTGGATCTATGCAACCAATATTAGGTGCATATCCATATACTGAATTGGGGAAAGATAGAAGATGTTTTCAACCTCAGTGGTACAAATCCTTTCCTTGGAATGAATATAGCATTACCAAAACGCTATTTTTTGTTTTCCTTGTCGTAATTTTCCCACACAATTTCAAAAGGTTATCTCTTTGATATAGGTTATTAAAAATTTCGTAAGGTAAAAGAATTCTTAACAGCTCACGGAGCAACAAATGATCATAGAACGAATGTAATTCTCTGAAACCATTTTAAACAATCTTTAATAGAAGGGACCATTAAAGAAAAATTTATAGCTCTAACTAAATTAACAATAATGGAAAGAAGAAAATATTTGAAACGATTATTCATATAATACTATGTGGTAAGTTAGAACTTCCCCTTAGAGGACATCATGAAAGTAAGACAAGCAAATCAAAGGAATTATTGTGAAATATTAAACAGAATGCAATCTGCAGCGGGAAACATAATCTTAAAGTACATAGCTTCAGAAATTAGGGAGGCAGGTTATTTTGCTGTCCATATGAACAATTTAGTATATGTGTTAGATATGTTGATAAACATAAAACAAAAACACGAAAGAAATCTTTTATATCTTTTGAAAAAGTTGAAAACTTAGATGCAGAATCATTAACCAAGACACTAATATCAACCTTAAACAACAATTCCATAAATGCAATTTGCGTTGCTCAAGCATATGATGGTGACAGTGTTATGAAAGGGCATATTTCAGGAGTCCAGGAAACACGGGCGTCGCTAGCTTTTACAATCTCAGGGGGCTCAACTAAAAAAAAATTTATGGGGGGCTTCACTCCCATACCCCACAATTTGCGGGCCTTCGGCCCCGCTTTTGCCCGGGATTTATATTACTATATTATACTTTTTTAAAATTAGCCAACTCTGAAAATTACTTCTATTTTTATATTTTGTCATTTATTATATTATGCATACAAAATAAACTGGCATATAAATAAATAAAACAATACAACACATTTCTAAAAACAATATTTAATACAAAATCTATTTATTACAGTATAAAATATTTTCGATTGCTGATATAAAAAAATTTTGCGTCTAAAGAATTACAATTGATAAAAAAAGGTTAATTAATATATATGGCTCAATTGATAATGGTTTTTAAAAACACATAAGGCAATATAAATCTTAGCAACCTACATTGACAAAATGTCATAAAACTAATATAACTCTCTGTTACCCTTTTAGACAATGTTTTGTAGAATCGACTAATAAGGAAAAATTTATATGCCTAACCAAATCAGCAATTCTTGAAGAAGAAAATATAAACGACCAAAAATCATAAAACTATATGGTGGTTAGAGCTCCCTCTTAGATGACATGATTGAAACTAGATAAGTAATTGAGAAAATTATTGTGATTAAATTTCTAAAAGATTATCTTCCATTTTTAATGATATATAAACGACTACACAGTTGATAAGTTTTGCTTATCTAAAATATGCAATCATATGCTCTCAGCAGCTGTAGTAATAATCTTAAATGACATAGTCAAACAAATAATAATAGGTGCTGGTAAATTTTCAGTCATAGCTATGACACTCACGATGTTAACTAATATCAGAATTTATAATGTTAGATAAAATGATTAAAAAAAACACTAAAAATCTTTAGAAGAAATTATGCAAATATATTGAAGTCTTAAGTTATTTACATGGATGCCAAAGAAGCTATAAAATAAGAGTGATATGATGAAAGCAATTAAGAACTTATATATGATTGTATTGTCAATATATTCAAATATTTCTAATTAATTTTTTGCAGAAACATATTCGGCCATATCAAAAGAAAGCATTTACAGTTGGTTTCTGTTTTTTTAATCTCAAAAAGAAATTTTTTATAAGTGCCATATCTTTTAGCTAATTTTGGATAATGATAAAAAAATTTATAAAATAAATATTCAACGATATATTTACTCGCTTATACTAACGCCTAAAATTGCGTTTAATAATATAAATATTATAAGGTTAAATTATTTATAAAATAAGTTCTCTACGACGGTTAGTCATTGTTGCATATTCATTTATAATGTGATCCATAGGAATGTTATTAATAACACTTTTTTCAATGCTCAATAGAGCCAACGAATTTAATCGTTCCTGACCCATTGTCGATCGAATATATGTTTTCACCCATTTTAAAGCTGAAAATGATCTTTCACATGAGCAGGAATTAAAAGGTATGGTTAGCGCAATTTTAAGGCAATTATATATAAGAGGGAATATATCGATGGGCAAGATTTTTATCAAATTTATTATTGATTTGCACATAGATTCATGTGTTTTATTATAGGTTAAAATAGAAATCTTTAATATTGCGTATTCTTCCATTGGATCAGGAAGATTATAATGTAAGATAAATGGTTTGATATCATTATTTAAAAATTGGGGGGAAAAGGGATGTAAAGCACTTATAGCTATTAATATATCTGTGTTTTCTTGACAAAATCTCTTTTTAAATCCATTTATCATAATATCCAAAATTGGAAAAGACATGACACTTATAAAAAGTTTCTGTTTGATCAGAATAATTAAGAGAAACAATATCACCTATTTGAATAGAATCATTTAAAATGGTAGAAGGTATATTTGTTCTTTTATTTTTTATTTTTATATTATATAAATTGCAGAATTTATTTACTTCGGTAAATAATGAAGAAAAATAAGAATTATTTCTTAAATTTGACAAAGAAATGATAAGAGACTCGATAAAAGCCAATGCTGTTGATATGTCAGAATCTGATTTTTGCAAAAAAATAGAAATATTGGAACACATAGATAATAATTTTTGGAATATAAACATACACATAATTGTATCATATTGTAAAAGAATATATAAAATTCCATTTGCTTTCACTATATCACCATGTTCTATATTTTCTAGATAAGAAATAATTGCAAAGAGAGTGTTTTTTTACTGCCTCTATCGTTCTAATATGGGATCCCCAACGTGTAGGACTCACGGCATCAATATTTTTGGATTTTAGCACTAATCTTAATTTAAATCAAGAAATTTGTTATTGGATAGATATTGAGAAAAAAGCATGAATAGATTCTAATATATTAAAAAACTTTCTAGACTGAGGTAGGTATTTGAGTTTATGTGCATAGCAGTGTACATATATAGCCATTTTGTGATTTTTGCGATATCTTTCCTGGACTCCTGAAAGATGCCCTTTCATAACACTGGCACCATCATATGTTTGAGCAACGCAAATTGCATTTATGGAATTGTTGTTTAAGGTTAATATTAGTGTCTTCGTTAATGATTCTGCATTTCAACTTTTTCAAAAGATAGATTCCTTTGATGTTTTTGTTTTATTAACATATCTAACACATATATAAATTGTTCATATGAGCTAACATCACGAGTGTCATCAGCCATGACAGTAAAATAACCTGCCTCCTTTATTTCGTTGAGCTCCCTGAGACTGTAAAGGCTAGCGACGCCCCTGTATAATATATTATTTAGTCATACACATATAATATGATTTATTTATTATTATATAAGTAAAACTGGTAATTAGCCCCCCAATATTAATAAAAGATATGTAAATATTTTATAGTTATCTCTAAAACCTTGCAAGGAAAAACTAATATGCCTTTTAATTTCGTAAATAACTTGATTGCGTTTTATTTTTTTTGTATTTTTTTAATAATACATTTAAATTTATAATAACTATTGAAACCAGTTGCAACATGTTTGAAAAATGAAAGTAAATCTGAGTTGGAATATGTAATTAATCAATTAGTGTGGGTTCGGGTTTATGAAAATGAAAAAAAATGGGTGAAGGGAGTTGTTATAGGAAATAAGGTACTTAAAATTAGGTTTGAGCACAACAGTGAAGCTGTAAGGCATAGAGATAAATTGAGGGAAAGGAGGGCATAAAAATGTAACGGAAAAAAATGAAAATATATATATATGAGAAATGTAAATAATAATGACCTGAGTAATGAAATAAATTAATTTAAGAAAAATAAATAAAGGAAAATGAAAGCTGAAAGGTCGGATTAAGAAATAAAAGTATTTCTGGGTTATGTTTTAGATCATCTTAAGTGCTTTTTTTGTTATAATTTGATTTGTGAAAGTTAAAGGATAGAAATATATATATAAATTGAAATAAAAATGTGTATTACATTGTAGAATGAAGAAAGTTATTACACTAATAAAATATGTTTAAAAAAAGTAACACAATGGGTTGAGATAAATTGTGGTAGAATTCGTCTATAAAGATAAAAATTAGAGATGAAAAGAGTTGTAAAATAAAAAAAAAAGGGGGTTAAGAAATATACTGAGTAAAAAAAATTATCATGGAAATTGATAAAACAAGAAATAGTAAGGATTTATAAATAAAAACGACAATGTGAAAGTTTTAAAAAAAGAAGGGGGGGGGGATGTTAGAAGATAAAATTTTGGGTTTAAAGGAAAATTGAAAGTAATTAATTATTAATTATAGCAAATAGGTAAGAAATAAATTTTATGTTTAAAAGTAATTAATTAGGGGAATTGGTAAAACAAAAAAAAATATAGTAGGAGAAGGGATCAAAAACTTTGGAAAATTAAGGAATATTAAAGGAAATTGTTTTATGAGAGAGCAACTGGAATGTGTTGATTAAATTATATGTGAAAGTGAATAGAATAGAATGTGTTGATATTGTATGTGAATAAAATGATAGGTAAAAAAAAAATAAAGTTAAAAATTATTTTTTGTGGAAATTTGTTTATTTGGTTTGAAAATTTGTGTAATTATTAAAGTAAATTGTATTAAAATGAAAACTTTTTATATCAAATCAGGGTCTAATATGATCCAAGTTAACACAATAAATGCAAAACCAGCTGGCCGACAAGTGACATGATTGATGGATCAACAGCAAGATGAGGAAATACCAAATGAATCGAGTCGATATCCCAGTCAAGCCATCATCCAGAGGTCCGTCACACAGAGGGATTTATCCTGCTTAACATGCGGAGGACTGGGTGACGTCCGAGCGGAATAATTCAATCACCAACGTGGATGACAACTGAGCATAACAGATGGCAACAGAATGGAGTACCGGAGAATTATCAGTTGCTCGCCCAGTATCAAGAGGAACAATAATGATGATGACAAGAGAAGGAGGCAATGTGGTGCCACAACAGGAACAGCATGTGACAAATTCGAGAATAGTTCCGAGGAGACAAGAAGCGATGCGTCCTGTTCAAAATGGCAGTTAGGGCATTATACCCAGGGATGTTATTGCCATGGACGAGAAGAAGGATGAGATGATTATCGATGAACCAGAGTAATTTAAATGGCGAAGGTGTTTTTTTCGATTCATTCGCTATTTCCCTATCTTACTGTTGAATCCAGTCATCATTGTTGGCCAGCAGGTTTTGCATGCTTATTTGTGTTAACTTGGATCATACTAGACCAGGATTTGATATAAAAAGTTTCCATTTTAATAGAAATTACTTTAATAATTTTTCCAAACCAAATAAACAATTTTTAACAATTAAAAAAAAATTAATTTTATTTTAATTAATTCCAACAAAATTTTGTCTCTGGCAATAACATAAGAATAAAAGAATAATAAAAATAATATTATGATGGATAATAGGATATATGGAGCAGTGGATTGGTATGAAATTTGAACGGAAAATTTCTAAACCAATATTCAGGCGATTATAGAAATATTCTCTGGGTTTGCCCATGAGATAGGTAATTTTTCTTTCTATCTCCTTCAGGAAAGAAAGTGTCTAGTGGTCGAAGTTTCAGATTAATGTGACAACAAACGAATTTAAAATTGATTAACTCTTGAATATATATTTTTTTTTTTATTTCGCCAATCGAAAGAGTATTCGTGGGTTAGCGAATGTCTATATAAGTGTAATCCCAGGCGAGAGGGATGCCCCTCTCTTTCCTATGAAATTAAGGTTAAACCATCTGTCCTCTAACCATGTGAAGTATTGAGACCTAATGGCTAGAGGGCACTTGGTATGTTGGATCATCTTTGAGCTTTGAATATTATATTGTTAAATAGTGATCTGCATTGGGCCTAATTTTTCAAGCCCGGCCCGAAATTTTTTTAAAAAAGTTTTGCCGGCCCAGCTCGAACCCGAAATTATTAAAAGAGTTTTGCCGGCCCATCCCGAACCAAAATTTTTTTTAAAAAAATTTACCAACCTGGCCCGAATTTATTTAAATATAGAAATTAATTTTTATAATTACTCAAAATAAAAGACATATGTTATATGTCGTTTAGTTTCAATAAATAAAATCAAATATTTTTATTTAACATAAAAAATTCAATATATATTGATAATTTTAGTATATTTAAAAAAATTTCCAAGGTCCGACTCGGCCTAAATTTTTTTAAAAATATTAGGCCCGGCCCGAATCAGATTATTTTAAATAGAATTAGGCCCAAGCCCGGCACAAAGTGCCGGGCCTAACTTTGCAGATCTCTATTGTTAACTGTGCAATGTGACGGCATTTAGAGAATCGGCACTGTAATGGATGACATCCATTTTCTTCAACTCTGGTGCTGTAAAGAGAGCAGGTGAAAGGAGAAATGATATTATAACCAGCACGAAGACCAACTGATATTCTTAATTGGCAGGAAGATAAATGAAGACTGAGAATTTGGCTGGGAATAACAATTCATTCATAGCCACTGTAAAAGTTGGAAAATTTAAAGCTAGTTAATCATTTTGTAGGTTTGGATAATAGAAATTCGATGGAACATTCAACCAAAGGATAATCCTAATCTTTCTGCAAAAATGAAGAAGGGCTACGAGATTGAAGATTTAATGGCATCTCAGAACTTGAACATAGAATCTAGATGTTTATCTGGAAGGCATAGGTTAGATTGATGGCATTTATTGAAAATGTAATTGTAAATACATAAAATATATACTTTGATTTTACTTAAAAAATATTACATTTTAAGATTACTTAATATTATACCAATATCAAGTAAGAGAAAATCATTAGGCTAAAATTATTATCTAGTATTTATAAAATATCATACTATAAATAAATATATTATTCAATTGGTCTAACGAATATATATTCCAATATTTTTCAATAATGTTAAGTGAAACATCATAAGCCATTTTATATAATATTATAAAGATAACAATATTTTTTTTTAAATCAATAAAAACAAATAATATGCAATGATAATGTAAAAAAACCTGACTATATAGTTGATTAAGGTGATTAGTAGCCCATTCGAAGCATACCTGATTTTCTTTCATTTTTTTGGTATTGCCTTTAATACAACTCATCAACGAACTTGACACCTCAAAAAAATTAAGAATTAATTATACGGTATGAGTATAAATGACAGGACAAAAAAATTTAAAACGTGAAAAGTTAGAATTGAAAAAAATTGATAATTATAAAATTTTCTGGAATAAATAGAAGTAGGAAAACGTCATTAAGAAATATTTATTTAAATTTTTATTCATTTTTAAAAAAATTAAATTTTTAGTGCAAGTTACAATAAAATTGCGATCAGAATTAGAGTGAGAATAACATAAAAAATTTATTTTACTAATATGATTCCGTAAAGCGCCCGGACGTTGTTTCTATTCAATTTGTATGAAAAGCAAAAATGGCAACGCGATATTTCCAAGTTATCAATACCTCCTTGACTATATTTGATCTTTACAAAAATAATGACGAATAATTAAATAAATATTATAAATCATTGTGATAAATGATATCTATCTAATAGGAATCGCCTGTAATAAATATATTTTTTTCCGTTTAGTTATTAAATATTAAATAAAGATTGCTCAGCAGAAAAAGTTCGGGAGTTAACAAGACCTGAAATAATGAATATCTCTCAAAAAACTAGAGGGATTCGTACTTTAAAGTTAATAAACAGTTTTTTCTTAATCTTGTTATAAGAATTGCAACATAACATACATACCTCGGCAAATTTTAAATGATACAAGTAATTTCTTGAATTAGATAGTATAAGTTCTTCCATGCAAAATGCGGCTTTTTCATATTCCAATATAGATAAGTATAAATCACATAACTCATGCCAAGCTTCTATATCGCTCATAAATCTTTTTAAAATAATGTACATGAAAATATCAAAACTTAAAATAGAAAAAAATTTATACGTTTTAAGATATTCATTCAACGCTTGTATTGCTTCCAAAATTCTATGTTGAGCTTTTAATAAAGCGATTTTTCTTTTGTGGATCAGCTTTTACGAAAATAAAAATATTTAAAATATTTCTGACAGAATTCCGCTAAATCATTTTTTTAGTGACAAATAAAAAGTTTTGAAAAAAGGCTTTGGCAGGTCTTCAGTAGAAATATGAAATTAAATTAGTATATATTTCAAACCATAACTATTTATTATATTATCTAATTATCTTGATTATAATTTTAGGGATAAAATTTATATATGCAATCATTGATAAATTTTATGATGTTATTTTAAATTTTTTCTATTTATTAGACAATATGATATGAATATAAAATATTTAGTAAATTATATAAAACTAATTTACAATTATGGTTTAAAACAATAAAAATCCTATATATCAGGATACAGTTAGTTAAGTTCATTTTTAACCTAAAATGCAGGTAGTAATATATTTTTAGATAATTCTCACCCTTCAGCCCCACCTCCTATTTAAAAACTTTTGACAGGGATTTTGGGGGAGGGGCAAGGCCAGCATTTATTTATAAACTATTTTGCACATCGAAACAATCGTATTTTCAATTTGATTTTTACCAAATAATTAAGATTGAATCAACAACTGCGAATGAGAGGTTGATTCTTCCAGCTATTAACATGCCTTCAAAAAATATTCATATCTGGAAAATACTTTATCATTCCATATTTTTCCTTTGGGAATTAGACATGACTAACAATATAGATTATTAGAAAATTCACGTCCAATATTTTTATTTATTTATTAATTATTGTTTTTTTAAAAAAAGTAATTTTTTATTTTAAAAAATAAGCATTTATTTTATTTGCTTCCCCAACACTTATTTTTTAAACATAATGAAAAAAAATTACACCAAAAATATATAATATGCTCATAATTTTTTACTTTAATTTATTTTAAAAAATAAGCAATATATAATTTGCTTCCCTCATTTATATTTTTTTAATGTAGTAAAAATAATTGTAAATATTTTATGTTACAAATATATTATTCATTTTTTTAATGAAATCAAATTAGTATTAATTGTTTTAACATATTATAAAGATTATATTAATTTTATTTAAGTAAAATTTGAAGGGAAGCCATGTTTCCCTTGCTTCTATGGACATTTTTTCATTGGTTTATGACAAATGACACTCCTCTTAATAAAAACTTAAATAATGATCATATATATTTTATTTTCATTAACTTTTATTTATAAGCATGATTTTTTTAAAAAATTCACCCACACCAATTTGTGAGGCAAATGAATAGTAATGACTAAAAAGATTATCAGGCCATTATTTATAATCTTTAATTAATATCAGTAGTATATTAACAATCTTTCTAATTTAAAAATATATATGAAAAAATAATGGGTAGTTTTGGTAAATATTTACAGAGTTGGTTTGATCTTTTGATAAAAGTGTATCATATAACTGTTCTGCTTCTGGATACCTATTCTAATTGAATTAAGAAAAAAGTAAACAAATATCTTTATTACTTTTGATGTGACTCTAAGATATAACCATAAAGTTTTGCCACACGATGGCTTTTGGGAAATTTTTTTTCCAATATTTGAAAAGATTCCTAAAAAGTTTTTTATTAAAGCAAGCTTATATCGTTAAAAACTTTGGCTATATCAAAACGTCCACAGTCCAGAGCAGATATTAATACTTGCTCATAAATTAGCCATGCTATTTAAAAAAATCATCCAATAAAAAAATTTTAATTATTACTTTCATTTCCCAATTTATGAATAATGTTTTTAATCTTATTTTCATATAAACTAATAGTTTCTTCACTCCTTCTTAAATTTTCTTCTCGCCAATATTTCAACAGTTTTACAGCATCTAATTATGAATTTATAGATATATCTTTTAAAAAATATAGACCCTCAATTTTAAGATTGTCGCCTTCAGACATATGACGGAATGGAATGATGGAATAAATCAGACATCCTAAAAGTGCTATACCTTATTTTGTTTGATAAGGAGAATTTTAAATTTTGTTAAAATAATAGAAACTTATTTTTTTTACATGAGTGTTTTGAAATGTATCGCAGTTATGTTGAATTTATTTAGCAAAAATCTATCACATACAAGACAATGAAAAGTTTAATATAAATTATTTAATAAAATATTTATTGTCTTGAGTTTATATGAGACAATTAGTGTATAATAAAAATATATGGACAGTAAAAATATTCTAAACTTACTCTATCATTATAAATTTATAATTGTGATGTATATTTAAAGATATTCGAGAAAATTTGTTATGCTAATCAACTAATTTTTCTATAAATTTTATATTTGTTAGTGAATAATTAATTATTAGGCCACAATTACAATCATACATAGCTATTTGGTTTTTAAAACCTAGTCCTAACCCAAAAATATCTTTTAACTAAAATTTGTCTAATATAATTTTAGTACACTTAAGATATAGTCATATATTTATCTGGTCTCTTCACAACAAAAACGTATTGTAATGAGAGGGACATTTACAGATATGAATTATGATCCATCCAATTATCAGTTTTCTTTTTAAATTTATTATTTAATATCAATATTATTTTATAATTTTATTAGCAAAATATTATTAAAACTCCAAAGAATATAAATATATATATTTTTTTATAAAATATTAATATTTTAACCCTCGTGGAAAGTACAAAGCTTAATATTTTTTAACACCATTATTGAGAATTGGGTTAAATTAAAATATGCTGATATCTAAAATTTTCTCTCCTTGAATCTATATATTATTACTCATTACATTTATAAATAAATGATAAGATGTTGGCTACAAATAAGAAGAAACCTGATGAAAATTTAATTAAATTGCGTGAAATTGCTGCTATACCCCAAAACAAACAATGCTTTGATTGCAATCAAAAAGGTCCAACCTATGTTAATATGACTATTGGGGCATTCATATGTACAAAATGTAGTGGAATGCTGTAAGTTTTTTTCAAAAATTTATATATATTGCAATTTAAATAATTCCCATATTTAATTTATAGGTTATTTTTTTTCATTCTATTGTAAAAGCCTATTACACTTTAAATGTTTATTTTGGTATTTTAGAATTAGGGGTTATTCAAGGGTGGCCTATTGTGTATCTATTTGTTAGATAATATTCTGGACATCTAAGAGTATTTTAATCATTAATGATTATAAAATATTAAATCCTTGTATCATTTAACTTAGCACATATGTCCAACATTTTTTCCATGGTAATCTTGTGTTTTTTATATACATAAATGAAAGCTTTGGGCTCGTTTTTTGCATGGTTATTGTTGAGTTATGTTTTTAGAGACATGCAGAGGTCAAAATTTTAGGTCTTATTTTAATTTGAAGAAAAAATGTTTTAAACTCCCAGTTTGGTTTTAATGAAATAGTATTTTTGACCTGGTATGTATATTTTAAATTTTAGTGCCTTGCTCAAAATTTTCAATTTATTATTTTTTATATGATTTTCCAATTTATTTATATAATAATTTAAATCTTTGACACGAGTTTCTAAATTTTTTACTTTTTAAGCATGGCCTCCATTTTTTAAATTTAATAACCCTGTTTGGGCCTTTAGGCCTCTAGTTTTTTAAAAAATATTTTGGGTTTTTCTTTAAATGCTTGATTTATGAAATTTCAATTATTATTTAGCCTAAAAAATTTTGTTTATAATGAATGACATTGTATAATTTTTTTGGATAGGTATAAGAGAATAGTTTTTATTAGCTTAAATTAAAATCTATGAAAACTTGCAAATTTACCAAGTATAATAATTTCCCTTACCCCTCATTGGCTATACATATGACTTTAAATTTTGTTATTTTCTAAATAAAGCTAAATATAATTATACGTCTAATAATAATTATGAAATTTTAAATGTGAGTTTCTATAGTTTTTTTCAAATTTATTATCATAAATCTAATAAGATTGGCGATTGAACTTTTGATACTATTTAAAACAAATTTAAAGATCTAATTTATATAGTTATAAAAAAAATTATTTACAGAATGATTTAATTTGTAACATTATTTTTATAAAGAATTTATTTAAACTAGATAATATTTTTAAAAGAATTCTTATGGATATTAAATAAAGTAGAACTCAGTTGTTATGGCTAGCTTTTTCAACCAGTGTCACTTTGAAAATTCTCAAATTTAACAAAAAAAGAGTCACCCCATATCAAATCACATATTCAGCCTCATATAATTTCAATAAAAAAAATTATAAGCTTTAAATTAGGGCTGTGCTGATATTTATTATCGTATCGGCATCAATTAGCTCTTTCAAAAATAGCACATCATGCCGATCTTTACCCAATCTGATATTTTTTTATTGTTTTTGGTTATTTTAATTTCATAATAATAAATTAATGAAAAGAACTAATGTACAATTTATTTGTTGTAATCTTTAAAAAAATAGTTTAAAATTTTACAGTATTTTTTGTTATATTATCTGCAAAAAGGAAGATTTTAAAATATCTAACAAGTCACATTTAGTTAATGTTGCTAATCGGCTCGATTTAGCCAATTTTAGAAGCGATTAAATTTTCGCCGATAAATTACCCACGCTTATTAATTTTTCTCACAGATATGAGAAAGGTTTGGACTTCTATTTGCGAAATTTCAAGGCATCGTTAATAATATATTGGTTAAAATTTTGATCTCGCCCTTTGAAAAATCGGCTAAATGGAGTTGTTTAACAACTCTACATCACCCATAAACATTGTAAATATCTTAAATGAGAATATAACTTATGAAAAATAAAATACACTTAATTATTCGTGAAGTTAGTAGGTTTTTTTAAAGTAGAAAATATTGATATATTTATGACATTGATACAAAGGTAGATGGTGAAATCTATAATTACCGGATCCATTTTATAGTATTATCAGATCGGTGAAAATTTTGTGGATCGGCACAGCCGTACCAATATAAATAGGTATAACTAGCACAGAAACGAAATTTGAACCTGCTATCATTGCCTAGGATATTGGGTTCAAATTTTAAATAATTCGTTATCTATTAAAAACTAAATTAATTTGGCATATATGACTAAGTAAAAGTTTGATAATTGGGGGGGGGGGGGAAATAATGAATATTTTTATGTGATCATTTTATATAGTTTAGAATTCAAAACTAAATTTTTATAATGACTCAAGAGTCAAGACTATCAATTTTTGCAACTTTTTTTTCTAATGATTCTTTCAATAATCTGCTCTCCAAATGCATACCTGTAAAAACACAAATATGGCCAAAAAATTAAAGATAGCTCTATTTTAAAGCAGCCAAAAGCATTTTTTTTGCTCCGTTTTATAACATTTTAAAGCACAATAATCGATTTATTTGTAATATCACGAACATTAAATTTTTTTTTTGAAATTAATTTTATGATAAAAATATTTTCCACATGATATTACCCATTTATAAAAAAAATATTTTAAAAAGTCCTTTAACTGAATTAAAGTACTCTTAAACGGTTGGGTCGATTTTCTAAAAACAGTCCGATTAAGATTTTAGCCAAAATAATATGTAAGCCTCAAGATTTGGCAAATAGAGGTCCAAACCTTTCTGCCATCTATTAAAATCTCCAGGCTTACATAATATTATTTTGGCTAAGATCTTAATCGGGCCGATTTAAAAAATCAGGCCTTTAAACAACACTACTTAATTAAAACACATCTATACTTTTTAGCTATATTATTTGCATTAATTTTTGTAAATGCTTGTTGGAAACATTAGGTAATCAGTTAATAATCAATTGAAAAAAGTGGAAATCCTAATCATTATAAAAATTTAATTCTAAACTGGAAATAAGATGAGCATGTTTAGCCAAAAGTTTCGCTTTTCCCTTTAATTGTCAATCTTTTACTTAACCATATCTATCAAATTATTAAAATTGATTAGTTTTTAATAACTAATTATTTAAAATCTGAAGAAGTTAGAAATGACATTTTTCACATTTAATCCTTTAAATATCTCGGATAATATAAAAGTTAGTGAGTTTTTGATCTATAACCCATTTGATTTTCTAATTAAATCGGAATATTCGTCGATTTTACATGGAATAATCCAATTCTATCCTAAAATGATCAAGAAAATTTATCATAGCTAAAATTTACCCAAAAAAATTTAAACTGGTCCCAATTAAAACTTCTAATTCTCAAACTTTCTTTTATAATATGGTCTTATACCTTAAGAAAGTATAAGTTGGTTATATAACTGCATAAATATTCTTTAGCCTATTCTATTTTATTTACTTTATTATATCGAATCTTACTTGCTCAAGTAGTGATGATAAACGGCTCATTTGAGCCGGTTTTTAAATACTGCTAACTCATTATTTTATCTAGTATAATATTAACCAGCCTGAAGATTTTGGTCATGGATGGCACAAAGTTTTTGTACTTCCATTAGCGATCTCGAGACTTATAGTCAATTAGCCATTTTAAAAAATCGGCTCAAATCTCGTTTAACAACTATATCCCCAAGTTAACGAAGGTCCAATTTATTATATATTACCTATATTTTTTTTTATATTTATTTTTGCATCATTATATTATTTGAATAATTCTATCTTTCCTTCTTTCTTTTATTTATGCTTATTTAATCTCATTATTTTTATATTACTTATTTTATTATTTCTTATAATTATTCATACTTTTTTCTTGGTAAAATATAAAATAAATATTTCCAATTTTTTTTATTCTCTTTTAAAAAAATATATATTAACGGTGGTTTATTCAATTTTAATAACAATAAATATATTTTGACTCTGCCATTGGCAAAATCGATATATTATATAATATACAAATTTTGTTTATATTTTTTTTTATATATGTGTGGTCTTTCCCCTTTTCAAAATCATGGTTCAAATCTTGGGGTAGAATTTTTTTTTAGATTTATTTTTTGAACCGTTAATATATTTTTTTGCATAAATTATTAACCATGTGATCTGGAGATAATTTTTTTGATTATGTTCCAACTCAAAAAAATTACCATTGCAACAGTGGATTTATTATAAATTTTATTCGTCTGCTTATAATCACATGACCTGTCAAAGGATTAAATTTTTATTAAAAACCAATCTAAACCCTAACCTATATTTCTCAGAACATATCTCTCTAACCTTATATCCTACTACTTACTTAAAATAGTTTAATTTTAAATATATTTCATCCAATTAAAAAATTTCCTTCAGTTAAACATTCCTTGAGCTGAGCGATTGTCAAGTTTGTTTCCCCATTATGGATAAGTAAGATAAATAAACCCATTTAAAATAAATTACAGTACTTTCATCATTAGCAGGCATAAAGAGGGATAAAGTTAAAATAGTTTTTTAATATTCAAGGTTAGGGGGTGGGGGGGGGGGTCCTCCTTTGAAAAACAAAAAACATTCGTATCTTCATGGAAATTCATGAGCCAGGGTTTTGGAGCTCAAAAGAGTACCTATCATCATTTAAGCCGTCCACATAAGCCAGAAATATGTGTGTTTTAGAATGAGGTAAAAGCCTATTATACTCTAAACCTAGAAGATTTTTATAAATACGCAGTCTAACCTGACAGGCACTTTTCAAGTTCAAATGTGCCACTTTGTATTAATAAAACAATTTTGTACCTTTACGATTTAGTTATTTCATTTCTTCCGCCTTACTTAGGACCTGCAGCTACGATGGAAAGGGGAGCATTTGAGGCATGACCTCTTAATATCTTTAATTTAAGCGGTCATATTGGTATATAATAGATATCTCTTTTATATTAACCCAGATTAAGTTGGTCAAATTTAATTCTTTTGTTTTTGTCCTTCCACAACACCCACGTGCGTAAATTTTATATACATATTCGGCCACAACTAATCCGGGGGTAAGATTCCCATACCACACCAGGTGCTCCTTTTCTCTTCTCCAGAAGTTCATTCTGGCAGGTGAGGGAGTGTTGATATTACAACATTTTAAATTTAAGTCCCCCCTCCTCTCTCATAATTAACTATCCATTAACGAAAGTGATAAACAAGTTTAATTACCTTCATTTTTTTGAGCAAAAGTTGTAATCTTGTATAACCACATTTATATTTGTGTGAAGCTATAATAAATATGGGACCATTTTAAATGATTCCCCAAAAACTAATTTTTTGAATATTATTATTTTTTTAAATCAATAATTTTTACCTTTCGAGGATACATTAATAACACAAACTTTGCTAACCATAACTAAACTAAAATAATCAAGCTTTGCATTTATTAACAATTTAGATAGCAAAAATTAGTTATAGGGTCATTATTAAAAGAACACCTAATTAAATAAGTGTTCAAATTTTAGCATCCTAGCTCATTCTAAAAAAAATATAAGTCATGCTGCTAAATCAGAACTCTGCTCTTGTAAGGTACACCCATATCTCAAAGGCACTTGCGAAAATCTTGTTTTTGTTGTTACATGGAATGATCCAGAAATTTTAACTCATGCTTCAACAATGTTTAGTGGATTTATTTTAGTATTAGTTTGTGTAGTGCTCTCACTCTTGTCAATATTACTGGATTACGATTAACAAACAAATATTCCTAATAAAAATATATAAAAATTTTTATGTGGCTCTGTCCTTGTTCGACTTATTTTTGAATTGCTGTTTAAGGTTTTTAACAAGGACACCCATTTTTTAAGTGTTTGGTGGCATTGTTTTCTTTAATTGTTCCTTTTTGTTTTTTTTTCCATCCCTAATAATATGTACCTCGTTTATTATATTGATATGTACAATCTTTATTTATAGAATTAATTGAATGGCATTAAATTTAAATAGAATCTTACTTTTCAATAGGCGATTTAGTCGTAGCTATGGCCGAAGATTTAGAAATATGCTAAACCAGAGCAAAGTCTGGACCTTACAATTAAAGAGTAATGGATTGGATTCACCCCATTCCCATGATAAAGCTATATAGCGCTATAAAAAAATTTTGAAATATATTTATTTTTGCCAAATATTTTTATTTATTATTTTTAATTTAAAATATGACTTCCCAAAATCCATTATTTTTAAATTTTTGTTTCCATTTTCTACATTACCATAAAAAACTTTATTTGAGGCAAGTTAAATACACGTATTCTCACAAATATATTAAATTCATAAACTACCGTATTTTTTTGTACAGAACCAGACGAATTGTGACATTCGCCCTAATTCTGCATTCACAGTTAGCGTGAATTCGCGGCGAGGTATATAAAAATGAATATCATTTCGTATACTTCGCCGCGAATTCTCGCTAACTGTGAAAGCAGGATAATACATCGTAACTCGAGTCCAATTAAAGTAAACTGTCAATTTTTTTAAATATCGGTTCGGATAAACGAAATAATTTATTTATTCGGAAACATCGGTGCTCTAATGATTTTATAGTGGGCTTAAAGATCTGGTATGTAAAATGAAAAGCCTAACCTTAACTTTTTTTTTCTTAAATAAAAACTATTGACGCCAAAATTTCTCAAAACCCGTTCAGGTTATAGCCCTGGATTATTTAGCGCGAAATTCGCGGCGAAGTATACAAAAATGAACGTCCTGTTTTGTATACTTCGCCGCGCATTCGCTCTAACTGTGAACGTAGGGTTAGGCGATCAAATTAGATTAATGCTTTCACATGTCACCTAATATTATGCATAGTAGAAAAACGAATACGAGTCAAATAAATAATTATTCCTATTCTATTCCTTTTAAGCGAATCGAATAATTTCGCATTCATGCGAATGATAGAATTTACTCTTCTTTTATAATTAGTATAATTATAATTGGTAAATATTTAATATGCATCGATCTTATTCATTTTTGAATAGATCTTCCTTATATTATCCTAGATCCGGTCACCATTTTGAAGAATTTCACGACTCGCCTCTCTTTCAAAACTTATCCCAAAAAATGGAATCTAAAAATGTTAAATCGAATTCTAAAACAATATTATTTCGATAGTCATGATAGTCGCCCAAGTCAAAATTTAAAGAATCGATAAAATCTTATCCGTAAAATTTTGTTCTTCAAAATTTTCACGGAGATTAAACTTTAAAAAAAAATTCAACATAATAAAGAAGGAGGAAAATAAAACAATCTTTCAATCCCTTCTCAAGGGATTAATCAAATCTATAAGTTATTTGCCAAAAAAAAATATTAGCATATGAACATAAAATATTAAATCTTATTTTAGCAGACAAATTATTTAATCCTTTTTCATTGGTTTTTATCGATTTTTATGAAAATCGCCCTCCCTTATATCACCCCAAATATCAATTGTTATATGACCAATTTCAGTTTTTAGACTATGATTTGGGTAATCATAGGTTTTTGATTCCAAAATTATTCCAAGCCCATTAAAAAAAATATATATACAGGTCAGGACGCGTTGACCGATACTCTAGCCATTGGGGTGTGTCCTGGTTCGACTTATTACTAAACAGCTTAGAAATTATTTTTTTTAAAAATGAGAAAATAAATACGAAAAAAACTTGCTTCAAACAGTTCAAAAACAAGTAGAAATCAACACTATCCCTTTTTTAAAAAAAAAATATAGTTTATCCTAATTTGGCGTACAATCTATCATTGAGAATACTCTTTGATAGGTGGACATGGTGAGACTAATCAATTTTAACGACTACTCAATTTTTATTATTGCAATTTATATCTCATTTTTAAAATGATCCTTATTGAGCTTATACATCTTTTTTTTCTTAATGGAACTTGATGACTCTTAAAAAAGTTTTTAATGAATCAAAATGTTAAAATCATTACATTTTGAGAGAGGAGCGGATGGGTTTTCGTTTATTGGATCCGAAAAAAATCTTATATATTAAAATTTTCCCGCTTTTAACTTTTTTAAAATTTCAGATCCATTATGAAAACCAGATCAAATTGAGCGTTTTGGAAAAAAAAGGCAAACTAGAATGCGTTTTTATAAATGGTGATCAATTTGCACGATACCATTTGAAATGCATTGTTTATGTTTTGCTTAACCAAACGCAAAGGCTCAATATGGTCGCACTATAATCAGGTGTTTATTATTATATTTGTATATTATCTTTTTTTATTGCTAATATTTAAAAATATTAATCGAAGAAACTGGACAATATCATTTTTTCCAGAAGCCCCGTGTCTCTTTTTTTGTTATTTCAACGTTATAAAAAATATTATATTTTTTTAAGAGGGTTTTTAGCCCACAAGCCCCCCCCCCATACCAAATCGATAATTTTTTGGCCCGACCTTTTTAATTTCGATAAAATTTTGTATGCTGATAGAATATCACTTGAAAACATCGAATCCAAAATTTTAGCTTCCTAGTACTCATAGTTCCAGAGATATCAATGGTCAAAAGTGCCAAAAATGACCTTTTTTCGAAAAATACGATTTTTAAAAATTGAGATAAGTTAAAAAATAATGATTTTAAAAATATAAGTTATATGTCATTTTGTAAATCTATAGGCCTTTTATTAAATATTAAGGATTTTTTTGAAATAATATTGTTGCGGTTTTTCTTTACGTTATAAATTTTAAACATAAAAACTCCAGGTGTTTCGCTTTTCAAATTTTTTTCGAATTTAAAATTTTCTTATTCTCTAACCTTATATTTATTAATTAAAAAAAATTTAAACTTGGGACAACCATGAATTTTTTAGTTATTGGAATTTAAAAAAATAAATATTTTTTTCAAAAATAGATGGCGCTCCTTTATAAAATAACGCGTTTTGTTAAGATTATTATTTTTTTAAATTTTTTCCTATTTTTAAACATAAATAGCAAGATTTTCTATCATTAATATCATGAAATGAGATTATTTAGCTGCGAATAATCATTTTTTTCTTATAAAAAATTTTAATTTTCGAAAATTTTATAAATTTTGTAGATATAATAGATAAATTAAAATTCATGAAAGATATTACCTACTTTCGGTTTTTTATTAAATTTAGTTTTTTTGACGCCATGATAATTTCGTGTTGCGATAAATTATATGTACGCCCAGTAGCCGTTGATAGGTTAACTATTGTTAATATATTATTTTTTGGTATGAAAAGGATATCTTGTGCAGCTGGATAAACAAAAGAATTTGCTGATCCTTTAGGGTGAAGAAAATTAATTTTTACTTCATCTCTAATTACATTCACTTCTTGTACAAATCCTAACCACCAATCGTTTTCATATGCACATGTTACATATCCTCTAATCTCATCGATTAATTGATCCTCACGTGGATATACTATATTCTCCACAATAATTGTCTGCGAATTAGAATATAGTTTAGTGTTGAGTTTAGTTAAACAATTATTCGCCTTAAAATGATTATATAATTCTATCAATTATTCACTAACCTTTTTTGAGCGTTCATAGATTATGCAATCTTTTTTTTCTGGTAATACCCTACTAACTTCATCACTGCAAAAAAATTTTTAACAATATCAACTGTTTTTTGATTGAGATATTTTTGCAGGCTTTCAATTTGGAGTTGAAAGAATCCTCTTTTCTTCCAAAACGATTTTGGAATTATATGCCATATGATTATGTAGCGTTGAATGTCGTTTTCATTTTATTTGCGCTCCAATTAGGAGGCAGAATGGTCAGCAATTGGTTACTTGTAACTAGTTACCTAGTTACATTTTGGCTAAAAAATAACTGTAACTAGTTATATTTTTAAAATTGTAACTAGTTAAAATTTTTGAAATGTAACTGCCAAAAGTAACTAGTTACTTTTAAAGATATATTCAAATAATTAATTTTATTTTTAATATGTTGTGATAAATTAATTTTAAATTAAATTTATTTTTAAATTAAATTTATTAATTTAAAATTTTGTGAAAATGTCTGATTGTTCCCAACAATAACACAAATACTTATATGTATGGCAGATGTGTAGGGATTAAAATATTGTCAACCTCTAAAGGATACTATATTAGCTAGTATTGAAAAAAGGTAACTAAAATCAAATAATTATTTATAAATTAATAATAACATGTTATAGGTTTAATAATCTTTATGATAATGACAACATCATTGCTGCAATTCTTCACCCTTTATTTAAAACTGACTGGCCTTGGATTAGGCAAGAAAGGAATAAAGCAAAAATGGAGGAAATTTTAAATTTAATAAATACCTTATTACCTCAAAGTGAATACCAAACGAATGAATCATGCTCAAAACCAACATCACTTGATGTAGTTGAATTTTTTGACCTAAAGCGCCAAAATATTCTGGATAATGAACTTATAGAAAACTTTATCAAATCTAATAGCAACACTTTTTCTTTATATAACGATTTTCCAAAGTTAAAATTACTCTTTATTAAATATAATGTTGTTCTAACATCAAGTGCTCCCGTAGAGCGCTTATTCAGCTAGGTAAGCTGGTTTTTGGAGATAAACGAGCACGTCTCCAAGATAATAACTTTGAAATTAATTTGTTGTTAAAAGCAAATAAACATTTATTAGATTCTAATTTTTATGAAAAATAAATGTATTTTTTTCAATGCAAATATATATCTTTATATTGGATGTAAATATTCAATTTTGCGATATTTTTTATATAAATAAATTGTATATTATTTTAAATAACTGATTATACTTTGTTTATCCTAATTTTTTTTATATTAAATAAATGCATTCAATAAATAAATAATGCGCATATAAAGGATGTATAAAGTAAGTAACTAGTTACTTTTGAAAATAACTGTAACTAATAACTAGTTACTTTTGTAAAAATGTAACTAGTAACTGTAACTAGCTATGTTTTTGTCAATGTAACTAGTTATGTTTCAAAAGTAACTTTTAACATCACTAGTACTGATCCAAGGCCCACCACAGAAATAATACCTTTACTCCTACAGAGAGGATGTATTTTTTGCCTCTGGTGCAAATTTAATTTTTTTTTATAAAATAATAAAAAATTTATAAATGGACAATTCCACTCAATCCATATAAAATATTTTTTTACAAGATTCTATCTCAAATTTATTTTAGCCGCCATTTTTGATATATCGAATCAGCCAATTTAATGTTGTGATAACCGATATTCTTAAAAATGGGATTGATTAGATTAAATATTAAAATATCGGATGGTTCATTCCTATTTATAAGTACTATTCGTGAAGGGGCTGTTTAAGTAATGTTATATACGATTGTCAATGACATTGAAGTCAGTCTGTATTGGATGCCACTGAAAGATATTTCTGAAATGCGCTTCACATTTCGTCCACTTTAATTCTTTAATGAATGAATCCTCAGTTTTGCTCTTATTTGGATTTTTTTCTGGGAAGCTTAAGCTATGAATGCTATTCACTTACTATCATATCGATTTTTCCGCCAGCCATAAATTTAAATTATTATGTATTATATAGAAATATATCTTAATTGTTTAAAAAAAAATTGTATGGAAAACTTTTCTTTCTGAGCGTTTTATAATTCATTGATTATTAATTTTTAAAAATTGAATCATAGTAAATGGCAATAAATTATTTGGCATTGGCGTAATATGAAAGATGAAAGAAGACTTAAATTTATTGTTTCAAAATAAATATTTACATTATACGATGATTTAGCTTTAATTTTTAAATATAAACGAATTATAATTTTCAAAATAAACCCGAACTCTGCTGATTTTTTTTAAAATATAAAATTTAAGTTATATTCATTGTGAATAATATTCATTTACTAGTGTTATTAAAAGGCTCGATTTGTGCCTATTAAAAACGACTAACTCGATATTTTAGCCAGAAATATATTGCCAAACCTTGAGATTTCGCTAATAGATGTCTAAACCTTTGAGCCATCTATGAGCAAAATCTTCATCTTCAGACTTGCATAATATTTTTGAATATGATATTTAGTTAGCCATTTTTAAAAATCGTCTCAAATCGAGCCGTTTTACGACACTATCATTTACTGTTCATATTTTTAATTTCGCTTTGAAACAATTCGAAAATATTCAAAATCACGACATTTATTTTAAAAAAAATTTGGGTCTGGGCTAATATCTCCCTTTGCAGGCTCAATATTTTCTTATTCTATTTTATCATTTTTTTTAAATATAATTTTTCAAATCTTGATAATCATTTTAAATTATTTAAGAAAATATTTGAATCTGAATGGAGGAGCAAAGGGGGTGCTTATCATCTAATTTCTTTTGACCACACCTAAGGTTAATCGCAAAATTTGAATGCTTATTATTAGCACATATGATACATAACAAAACATGTCAATATCATTTTTTTACGAGCAACTCCATAATTAAAACTTATTATTTAAAGCATCCACTAAATAAATAAAACAGTCTGTGGCGCATCTGATTTGAATCTTTTTGTCCTTATTGTAAATATAAAAAAAAATTTTCAATGCTATTAGCTTTTAAAGTTTTACTATTTATTATTAAATAAATTTGATAGCCTGCTAATGGGTGTTTTTGGCTTATAGTGCAATCCTCAAAAAATGATGATTCAAATTTGGGTAAATTTTTTTAAAATATTTTAATGGTTTTTAGCACTAATCTCAAATTCATACTCCGCCTATACTTCATTTTTGAAACCAACACATCTTGAATCTAATATGAAATAACCATTTTAAATTTATGTAAATTATAACCGATTATAATTTTGAGATATAGGTGATTTTATCGCAAACTCCAGCTAAAAACATAGGGAAGGCAATACTGACTAACGCACCTTATTTTATTATCAGTTAAAAAAATAGAACGATTTATATCATTATTTTTGCTAAAATAAAAATACCGATTTATATTCACGCCCATATCAAGAATCTCTGAGTTATCCGTTTAATTTTAAGCACGAGAAACGGCGCAAAATCGAATTCGCTGATTTAAGATCATATATTTGCAGAGCGTGGAAAATTAAAATCAATTTTTTTTATCATTTCATCTAATCATAACAAATGTCAAAATTCATCAATTTTAAATTACTTATTTTACTATGGATGTGCTCATACCACTTTTAGGAGGCCGATCTGATATTACCTATGTTAAATTTATATTGACCGATTATCGATCGGATATCACATCTGATTTTGTATTCTGTAAACATACTAATCGTTTTAATTTTTAATGTATACATCCAAAGTGGCTTTATTTGAGCCAATTTTTAAAAACGGCCAACTCAGTATTTTATTCAGAAAATTATTACACAAGCCTAAAGATTTAGCTCAGAGGTAAAATATTTGGACATCTATTAGCCAAATCTCGAGATTTGGGCAATTTTTTTTGGCTAAAATATTATATAATTTTTAATAATATAACATCTATAATTTAACTATACCATATCATAAGCCATATTGTAATGATCATTTATAGTTTATATTCATGAATCTAAAAGTATATAAAATATTTTTATTGATAAATCACTTATTTATATAATAACATTGATCTATTTACATTAATTTGAATAAATTTTTTTTAAATTAAGACGCCATTTTATGGGATCGGAAAATTTTATAATATTGGCAATAACCGATATTTTAAAAAAGATGAAATATCGGTACATCCCTACATTTTACCAGAGTTGTTAAAGTAGCACGCTGCTATAGCACGCTATATTTTTTGGTAGCAATAGCTAATAGAGTGCTACTTATTTTCCAATTATTAATTTTTTTAGCACGCTCCTTTTGAAAGTAGCTAAGCAGATCGCTATTAGTTACTTTTTAAAAATATAATGAATATAAACTATAAACATGAAAATTTAAATATAATATAATTATTTATAATTTTTATTATTTAATATTTGAAATTTATATTTTTATTGATTGCTAAATTATATATTTTATTTTTTTAAATTTTTTTATACAAAAATATTTCCTTGAAATTGAAAATAAAATAAATTTGTATTATAAACCTAAATCATCTGGTGTAAATTATTTAAAATGTCATCGCAAATGGATATCCAAATCAAAGAGATTTAACAATGATGATATTAATGAAATGGAAGGTATCCTGAAAGTATTCTTGATAACAATAATACACATTTTCATTTCTAAAATTTGAAAAATATTTTCAAATTAATGTAAAAACAAAAGGTGGCTACAAATTTATTTGTTTAAAATGTAAAATAAATTCTCAAATAATTTTAACTTCGAAAAACACCTAAAGGTAATTGTCATTTTTATATTCTAATGTATTTATTTTATAAGAATGTTCATGCCAACAGTTTTAAAGAGATAGAAAAACATCGTAATAATTTTAGTATAGGAGAGACTACATTCCAAAAGACCAATTCAATTCAGATGCTGATAAAGTCTTTTCGATTTTATAATTGATACAGCTCAGCCAATGTCTTGGTTGATAATCCATCATTTATCATGATGATTTAAGCTCTATCCCCTGGTACAACAATTTTATGTTACCAGACACTAATGATTAAGATAGCAGATAACTTTGAAGTGATAAAATAGCTCTAATATCAGAGTTGTCAGAGATATAATATATATGTACCACGGTAGATATTTTGACATATAACAGAAGGTAAAAACTTATTTATATAAATTGATCTGATATTAATATTTTTAGAGCTTATTTGGGAATCACAGACCTATGGCTAGACCCTAAGACTTAAAAAGAAGATCTGTAGCATTAGCCTTTAAAAGGATAATAGGATGTCAGACATACGATATACTTGCAAATAAAATTTATGATTCATCCCAATTTTAAACTAAACTGGCCATATATCAATTCCGATGATGCTAAGGATCAACGTGAAAGGCTCATGATAAAGTGGAAAAGTCTCATACCAAACAAAGATGCCCTAGTTACAACCACAAAAACGACTTTCACTGATAATTTTTTTAAATAAAGGGTACTAATATAATAGAAAATTCTATAGACGTGTACTCAAATGATTATTTTGATAATTTTTCTTATATTAAAAATATGTATATAAAATCTGCCTTGCCCTCAAGTGCTAGTATTGTGAGTGTATTTAGTTAGGCGAAACTTATACTTTCTGATCGTCGCTCTAGAATTGGGAATAATAGTATAGAAATGATTTTATTATTAAAATGCAACAAAATAAATAAAAATGAATATTACCATAAATAATTATTTTTATTACATAAATCATAAATTATAGTCTTTTTACATAACTTTTTTTATAATCAAAACTAACTATATTTAATTATTTATGAATGTTGATTTTTATGTATTATATACTATACAATTACATTATAAGCAAAAAAATAAAACAAATTTATTTCTAATTTTTTTTAAAAAAGTAGCCAAAGCTACCTTTAAAAAATAATAGTTAATAGTGCGCTACTTTTTTTTGATGGATATCTGTCGGTAGCTTGCTAATTTTTTGACAAATAGCCATAGCGGTAGCGCGCTACTTTTAAAAGTAGGGTTAACAACTCACGTTTCTGATTTTTTTTGTCATTATACACCAATCATTGTTCAACACAATCTTATATATCTATGATTTTTTGCAATACATACAAGGATTTTGTGATTGAAATTAGTATCTATGTGTTTATATTCTGTCTACTCTTAGTATCCTTTTGAGCTCACAATGATTATTTCTAAAAATTTTAATATTGTTTCCTTTAATGCTTGTAAACCGTACAATGGAATTATATTTTATTATGAGACCTATATCTTTTTAAGTTGTAAATTTATTTATTTTTTTCATATTTAGAAAATGTTTATTTACTTTTTCATATATTATAAAGAAAAGTTATTCCTCTTATGAATATAGATATCACATAAATAAGACGTTTATACACAAATCTCATTGTTTAAAACTTTGGTCATATAATCTCACCTTTTAAAAAATCATTGATTTAAATACATCCTGTATTTTCGATGAAATATATTAGCGCAATTATCTTTTCATGATAAAGATAATACTTTTCTTTGAAAAGGCCAATGGAATAGGAATCACTGTTTTCTCTTTCCTTGGGAGGTTAATTTATAACGAGGTTATAACCCTCTTAAAATAATAAATTATTAATTTCCGTTTTGTCGATTCACTTAAAAATAAAAAAAATGGTGCTTTCATTCATTAATATCATTTAGATTTATTGCATATTCTTATGAACCGAATAATTATTTTACCATTAATTTTCTTTTTGCTTTTTTCAATATTTTATTTTGTAATTTAAAATATGAGAAATTCTAATTTAAATACCATATGATTGTTATTTTAAAATATAATTCAAGTAAAATAAATTTTTAAAAAAGTTTAAAAATAGGTTAAATTTCACTTCCACGTTTATGGAAGAGACCTAATATTTCGTTTATTTGTTATTGCTTCGCCTTCTGGGTAAAAGTAGACATACCCACGACGCGAGACTCATGTCAGATACCGAGATCTCAAAGAGTTCATGATATTTTTTAGCGGGGAGCCCCTAGTTTTTTTTTTACATCATGCCTCTGGTGCGCTTTAACTTTCAATAAACTCAACTGGTTAATATTTAGCTGGATCTTTTATAAAAAACAATATAGCATACCGTCAGGTGATATTGGAATTTTTGCCATTTTAACTCAAATTTTTTTAAGACTCGATATAGCCCGAATTGTATCAGATGATAGAATACACCTCCGGCAAAAGCAAATATCTTTAAATTTTGAAAATTGGTGCTAACACCATATTTATGCGATTTCATTTTCACGCCGATTTATTTAAAATAAAATATTATTATGCAGGAGAGGATTAAATCCACCGCATCGCGTTAAATCAATATCGATGGCTACCTTTACTCCCAAAGAAATCGAATTTTTAGAAAATCGTGGAAATTCGGTAAAAAAAAAAATTTTAGAACAATTTATAATTTATTTTTTATATTTTTTAATTCCCTTGTAAACATGGAACGGAACGGATCTTGAGGAAAATTATTGGACGGAAACATTGATTCAGAGAACTAAAAAATCTATCCCGTGATAAAATAATACAGTCAATCATATCGTGGCGGCTAGCTAACCCATATAATCTAAATATCCCCCCGCGATATAACGATGAGCAGAGTTAAGCCAACCCCGGAGTTTAAGTGCTTTAAGAATTTTTTTAGAAACCCTGTTTATATATATATCACCGATTATATTTTGAAACCCGAGTTCAAAAGGCGATTACTGCATTATAATATTCGGATAACTTGAAAATTCAAATATTATCTATTTAAAGTGAGATTTCGGGATTTATAAATATATTGTAAATTTTCTGCCATCTTGTAGGGATATAAGTTAATCTTTGGACATGCATTCATTTAATATTTAAATTTCATAAAATTAAAATCAAAATAAATAAGGGATAGGCTCAAAATAGATATCCTAACAACCCCACCCTATCCCCGTCCAAAAAGGTCTGATAAAATATAAATTGAATAAAAAAATTACCAATTGCTTGTCCTAATAATACAAGAGAAAATTTTAATAGTCAATTTTTGGAGCACCATCATTTTAAAAAAATATTTTTTATGCCCTGTTCGAATTTTTTTTTAAATTTAGGTCCGAGCCCGTCTTGAACTGGGTTGACCCGAACTAAATTCTTGTATTTTGCCCTAAACCGTTACTGAACCCGATGTAAAATTTTATCGGTTTCACAGCCTTGGCGATGAGAGAATATAAAATGGGACAGCACATTTTTCACCATGCTCCGCTCCAAGTTTAAGCATGCTACTAGCACCGTTCTCCCTCTAACGTCACTGGGCGATTTATTTTGTAATTGAAATACTTTCGCTATCAAAATCAAATAGTCATTCCCCTCAAATAATTAAATGATTATTTTTAAAAAAATGACTTATTGCACTAAAGTTTTAGATAACCTTTATGTTAATTTATTTTGGATATACTCCAAAAAAAATACCATTATTGTCACATAATTTATTCTCTTTTTTTTATTATACTGTGTTTTTTTAATATTATAATAGTTTTTTAAAAATGATATTATAATTTAATCTTTTTTCTTACGTAAATGGAAATAATATTATTTTGTTAAAGGGCAGCAATGCTATTAACATAAGGTTATTATAATTTTAAAATATCTCAGTTTTCTAGTTATGAGCATTCCTCGTTTTCAAGCATTACGCCTTTTTGGAACCGGTAAAAAAAATCTTATCTTTTATTTTTCTATCCAAAAAGAATAATATTTACAAGGATCACGAGTTATTTCCAGTGATAATTGTAAAAGTAAAAGCTGCTTTATCTTACTTTATATTAAAAATGGTGTAACTTTATGTCCGCGTTGCGATTCTTATTTTTAATTCATAACTTTCAAAGATTTGCCACCATGTGATATTTTTAAATAATCTTAGAAGCTAAAATATCAAAAAAAAAATTTTAACATATCTTTTTAATCTGCCAAAAAAAACAATTTTTTTATAAATTAAATAAATTATATTTTTGTTCTTTTTTTTTACCCTTCTTTCACAATGATTACATATGAAATTGTGCAAAATACCTTTACGGGCCGAGCCCGAAGAAGTTGATTATTTTTTTAAGCTTAGTATTTGGCAAATTTACTTTTTTTTCTCCTTCATACGAAATTATTACGGACCGGACAATTTGCATAATTTTTGCGGGCAGGCCCAGAAAACCATATCAAAAATTTAACAGACTATTTCCGGCCAGATCTTAACTATGGTTGTAGTAGATGTATGCGCAGTTGTGCTCAGGCGAACCATAATGAATATAGAGGTTCAGGTAAAAATAACTCTTCAGTTTATAAAAAATATAATATCGATTCTGGTCTTAAACATGGATTAGACCTCTTCGCCTACAAACAAATTATGCAAAAAAATACATTTTCTTCTCACTTTTCCCCTAAGGAAATGATTTTGAGCAGTATACAATAAAAAATTTATTCGATATTCTTGCAAATTATATTTATAAGGAAAAAGAGTTTAATATTTGGTTGAAAAAACACCTCTATACTCTAAATTTGGATAGTTGGCACCGCTAAATAGAAGTATACAAAAAAATTTTTATGAAATTAGGATATTAAAAGGTTGAAACCGATTGGTTCAAGTTCGGTTGATAAAATTTTTAAGAGCTCAGTTTAAGTTCTTTAAATAATAACGATTCAGGGTTTAGATTTGGATCCTTGGTTGTGCTCTTTTCCTAGAATGCTTCCATATGTTTCCTTCGAAAATACACCTGCACAGCGCCGCAACTTTTACTAGGTTCGCAAAATCGCGTTTCTACATTGTTTGGGTCAAATTGAATCAGCTGTCTTGTGACCTAAGATACAATAGAAACTACGTCCTTAAGATTGGAAACCGCATTTGGGTTTGAACAGGGAGGCTACGCAGTCTCAACTGAAACGAGGAATCCCTGAATTTTCGCCTTTTGATAATATACATCAAACAAAATCTCATTTACTAATTATTACTCACCTAGTCGCGTGCTATTACATTTCTTGTCAAAAATATTTCACTTCAAGAAATTAAAATTCTTTTTCGTAGAAAAAAAAATATTTTCTTTTTATTAATATTTCACGAAACTATATTATTAAATAAATTATTATTAATTATGCCTTTGAGCTCAATTATGTTTTATTCATATTTTTTCTCATATCATCATATAACATCGCGACATTATTCTATCATAATTATTTATAATATATAAGTTTTATATATTTATAAATGAAAATACTATAATTTTAATTATATATATATATCATTAAAAAGTAATAATAAGCAAGTTTTCCATCTGTATTCAAAAATAATTTTTATTATTTGCTTAATTTTATTAATTTGGTATCGATTTTTTTAGTAAATGACCATAAAACCTATTTGATTGATTATTTGAGCTTCATTACTTTATTTAAAAAAATTGCAGAAAAACTAATTTTTTTTAGTTGTAGTAGTAGATCTCTACCATAAAAGTACTACCTTTTTAAACCGTCATAGTGGATGGTGCAAAACTCATGACACCTCAATGTAATCTTATTTATGGCACTCATTATGCTTTAATATCAATTTTTTTTCCTTACAAAATATTTAAAAAGTATTGTCAACGAATTTGGTTGGGACTATTCGATCCAAAATCTCAGAACTGCATCCTTGACTCTTGCAAGGACGAACACAAAATGAAAGATTTCATGATGGATAAATACGAAAAGAAAATGTGGTACGTGTCGCTGGAGGAAGTCCAACAGCAAGTAAATTTAAAACATGCTTCAATTTCATTAAAATCCAATTTTTTGTGTTTTTAAAATAATGTTGTGTAAAAAAGATCATTGATTGATTATATATAATTTTTTTAGGGGGGGGGGGGAATCTTTATTATTATCTAGAGAAAAAAAAAATACTGAAAATGGAAAGAGATATTTTTCCTCTCGAGTTTTAGTCATGATGCGAAAATAAAATTAAAAGCAAAATTTATCAACTTGAAAAAATGAGAAATAGTTTGAATCGAATTAACCAAATCTACGAAGATTCGGACTAGGCCGGCCATAAAATAATTTTCGTTTGGATGGTCTTTAATAAATATGGCCGATAAAAATCAAGATAATACTAATTTTATGAATTTATTGTTTCTCATTCCATATTTGCTCCTTTTATTAGTCGAGAAGGAAGGTAAGTGACTAGCTAAAGAATGCGATTTTTTTTAATCACAAAATATGCTTTCTAAAATAATTTAGTTTTGTAAAAATAGAAATTGTGTATGAATTTAAAGCTTAGGGAAATCTTCTTTTAACAAGTATTTGCTAATATTTTATATAACATTTAAATATCATAATTTTTTTTTATTACATTAATCTAATCCATTGTCCTTTTGACTATATAAAAGCTTTTCTACTTTTTCTTCCCCTTGCCTTCATATAATATGTAATGGGGAATATGTAAAGTTTTAATATTATAACAAAAAAATGTCTTTTTTTCTTCTCACAATAAACAAAGGTTGAAAGGGAAAAGGAACTCTCCCTTAAACACGGCACTCATTCTTCCTCCTCCCGCAAAAGCGAAAAAAGCGGGTCCTTTTCTTCCGCCGGCAAGGATTCCACTTCCTCCCTCTCTCTGTCTTCCTCTTTTGTTGTTCTTTCCATGCCACCACCCGTTGCCCAACAAACTTCAAAATGTACCGGCGATTTCAACTTTTATCTCTTAGACGATCAAATACCAACTAACGATAATTCGAACGAAAACGGGGTCAACCTTGGTCATTCGTAAGCTCTTAAAAATAAAAAAAAATTCTATAGTTTCTTGCCCCTAAATACATCGCGTCCATCCTTTTTATTAAGGCTAGGTGGAATATTTAAAGCTATAACTACCATTTACCAAAAATACATTAGCCTCCTCAAATGCCGAAATAACGAGACTACCGAATTAGGTACGGATGGTATTGTCGCGGGGGGTAACCATAGAGATGCGATTGCAACTAAATGTAACGGCGTTTACTCGGGCAGCAATTCCCATGGCGGATCCCCCTTTAGTTCGAATTGTTCGTCTTTATCATTTTCACCTAAAGTACAGGATTTATAACTTGTGAAATATTTATTATTATTTAAAGGTAATTTCATGTCAATCGCAAAAAAAGAGATTTTTGCTTAACTCTTTCAATTACAATAAAAATATAACTGTTATATCATGTTATAAGCAACAACAAATACCAAATTTTAATTCATTAGCTTATACATATATTTATTACATGAGATAATATGAGTCAAGGCTTCAAATATTACCCATTTTACATAGCTTTGGATATTAATTTCTTAGATAATCTGAATATTAATTGATATTCATTACTTGATTGATATTAATTATAAATAATAATTTAATGAAGATTTATAACTGATCTGTTTTATTTACTAATCTCCTAATATTTTCTTCAATATTATGGCTAGGCTAGTTAATTTCTTCATAAATTATTAATAGTTTTTTCCTTTTTTTTAAAGGGGTTTGACCCATCTAGCTTTATCTATACATATTTTTGTTTTCACCAAATTTATTATAAGGATCGTTAAATAAAAAATTAAAATAATAAAAGTGTTTAAATAAATTATTTTTAAGTGTAAAGTAGATTCAACATTTATGAGAAAAATATTTTAGAAAACAGTCGATTTTATTAATATCAAGGCAAATGAAGAAAAAAATTCTCTTTAATTCAGGATGATAAAATATAAAATTTATATATAAAAAATTAAATTCTCTAATGAAGCTTTGTAAAGTAATCTTAACTCAAAATTGTATCCTTAAGTTAAGTGATAAAATAAACTTACAGTTTGTAGAAAAAATCTTCACTACACAAATTTTTTTATTAATTTTTAGGCCATATCGAATTATCATTCGATTATTAGCGAAACTTTCCAATCGTCATTTATTATTTTGCTTTTATTCCTTTGCGATGAAGTTAATTTCGCAACAATCTGTTGAGAATTTGTAGATTAATTTTTCTTGGAAATTTTAGGCCCGATCCAGGTATATTTAATAAAAATAAAGTAAACCCGGGCTTAGGGCCCAACCTGTATCTGAAACAAATATAGAAAAAGATCATTTTTTAAAAAAAAAAATTATTTTTCTTCTTATCTAGAGTATTACATGTGTTTGATTATTTTTCTTAATTTTTCATTTCGTATTATCCCAGGTAAGATAAATTAGTTTTGTTTTAACTATGACATATAATCATTGGGCTTGAAAGATGTGAGTGATATGACAGGGAATGGCATACTTACATTGCCATTATAAGTGTATATTTTTCTTTTAACCTTAAGATTATTAGTTAAAACATGGACGATTATATATCCTGATTACACCCTATAAAAAGTACGCAAGCAATTATTATCATATTAAATCAAAAGATTTGTTTGTTCTGCGCAAGTTGATGTAATTAATATACTTTTCCTCTTTAAATAATTACAAAATTTTTTTTTTTTAAATAATATTTTCAAGCTTAACAACGGTCTTTTCGCTATAAAACCTCCTGCTCAACACGTAACAAAGAGGAAAATATCTCAAACTCTACACAATTCTTACAATATAAATTCCGCCCATACAATCGACGGCCCTGCCCCTGATACAAATAACAAGTTTCAGTTTGAAAATAAGTTAGCAAGAGATAAAATGAGCTCATTCGAGGACAGTTTTACCACGCTAGGAACTAGTATAAACGGTGGCGAAAATGAATTTACTGATGCATTTTTCGATTCGTCGACCAACATTAATAATAAAAGGAAAGATAATCTCGGTATAATTTGTTGAAATAGTTTTTTTATTAAAAAAAAGGAATATTTTACTGATTTAATAACTGTGATTTCAGGTTAATTGTTTTTCAATAATTATTAATTTATTAGCATATTCCAACCCATTGCCTCCACTCACTAAATCAACGACCTCCACGTTTTCTTCCTTCATAGACACCCGACCCTTGGTTCCTTCCCATTCATTGCAGGAACATTCTACAACGGATCATAAAAATTATCCATTGTCTCTTTCCAACGACAAAAGCAGTTCGAATAAGCCTATCAACAATAGTAAATCTTTTAACCTTCTTAATATGGTATAATTTCATTAGAGTTTGTTGAGAAAAAAAAATTTAATCTTATAAATATATATGTTTCTAAAAATTAAAACGCCTAAATTCACTGTTATATTAAAAAAAGTTCCGCCTATAGATAAATACAGCGCCTTAGCGGAACTAGATCACGCTTTTAATAGCTGCACGCTCAATACAGATGGGAATAAAAAGATCAATAATTTGAATACCAATTTCCAAAATTTTCCTAATCATTCGCAGTTTAATCATCATGCCACCAATCTTAATCACCACCCTAGTTACGCCCTTTCTAATGGATTTGAAGAGAACGGCCCTATGCAAACATATAATAATATAGCTGGAGAAAATGGTAATTTTTTGTTGAGTTTAATAAATTTAAGTTTTTTAAAAAAGTTATAAATCATGAGGTTTAAAATTGGATCTGGAGTGCCCCTCGTCGCTTTTGAGTTAATAGTTTAAGTTATTAATTAACCAATAAATATATAAACTAGATTTATAGATATTGATGTTTGGCGGCATTATTCTTTTCATACATATACCTATCATGTTTAATCACGTTTATAGCACCTTTTTTAAAAATTTAACAAAAAAATTATCATTTAAATATTAATCATTATGATTTTTAGTTCAGTTTGATTATTCAAATAACTTATTATTTTTATTTTATTAAATTAATCGCTCATAATTTTTTGAACAATCTTTTTATGCTAACATTAAATAGTATTATTAATTTCCTATTTTTACTTAAATTGATTGATAAACCTTTTTAATTTTCTCCCAATCACTCCGAGTCTGGACTAGCGAAATATTGATATTTTTGTCATGAAGGCATAATTATTGTATCACATCTTTATAAAGATTATATGTAGAAGGAAGCCATTGAAACTTAAGGAGTACCATAAACGCGTTGGTTCTATTTTATTTAGAATAACGCTAGCGTGACATTTTTAAAATAACGTAGTTTTACATTTATGATTTTTTTTAAAAAATTTTACACAAGTCAAAAATCCATTTTTATCTCGACCAATCAATGGCTACGCTAATCATTATCATCCCTCTAACCCGGTCTTTGCTTCTAGCTATAATTTCAATCACAATGAGGCTCCTATTCTTTTGAATCAAGATATTCTGAGCTCGAGATATAATCAGACCTTGCAATTCAATAATAGCTCCCCTAATAATGGTAATTATATCTACCAAGGACACATGAATAGAGGATCTACAGAAAAACAAAATAGTTTTTATTACAAACCTGGGGTTGGGAACTTTTCAGTGAGTTTTATTGTATTTTAATACAAGCGCACCTTTTTTAGTGTTATTTTATATTTTATTTAGACCTTCAGAGCACTCTCGTAAAAAAATATAAGCGCTGTGATTGGTTCTGACGAGTGGCTAACCTAAAACTGAAGATTTATTTATTATAAGTTTACATACATTGAAGACAGCTATTGAAATGCATTTTTATTGTCTTTCTAATTTCGTTTGTACTCTCAATAGCGAACTTCAATTATGTTTACACTTTTTACTGAATAAATCGCCAGTCAAAATTAATATCAAGCACATTGGAACCACAGACCCAAATATTGAACTAATATATCTCCATTTCCATTTTTTCTCTCTTATAAAACATATTTTTTTATATCTATAATTAGTTTAAAAAAATATATATACAATTATAACTTATGCCAGAATTTTGTAAAAAGGGTAATAAAAATTTAACCTTAAATATAAGTATAATTTTTTTAGTAGATATTTTAAAAAAAGACATTTTATAAATATAGTATCCATTCTAAATTAAGTTTTTTTCATATATTAACTACGCCTAAATAATGTTTACCTTATATTTTTAAAACTACACAACTTAAATTAAGGAAGATTTTGATATATTCTAAGATAATGAGTGTTTCAGATCATAATAAATAACCACTTTCGATATTAATTTTAACACGTCTGGTATCATATATCCCCCAATATAATACTGAGGGCTTAAAATTTTCATCAAGTCAAGTCTTGCATGGGAAATAATTTATTTATTTTAAGTTAAATAGCGAATATCAGTAAAAATGGAATAAATAAATATCAGTTATTAATTAATTTATTTTTTTATATATAATACCAAAAAAAAGGTTAACAATAATGTAAATTCGCAATCTCATTGTGCAACTACGAACCCATTTTTATAATGCCGAGGCTTTTCAACAGTATCTATTTTTTTTTATTTTTGAAGCGGTTTAGATGATAACAACTAAAACACGACGAAAAATATGTGTATTATGAGGGTTTTAACATCAATTGCGCCATTTTTATGGCCACCTATAAATTATAAAGTTATATAGTTTCATAAATAATTCTTACTTTTATCTTTTATTTGTAACAACAAAAAAATTATTCGAGATGATGGGCATTACGTGTTTTATAATTTTTTAAGGTTTATGCATCTCTTTAATTATTTAAGAGTTATGTAAAATGTCTTTAGTTTTTTTTCTATATATAACTTCACCTCATTCATATTATAAATTATATTTGAATGTATAAAAAAATAATAATTATGTATTTTTTTACTGGCAAATTTTGACAAATTCCAAAATAGCTGATGAAAAAATAATCTAAATTTTTGTGTATGATCCATTTTTCTTTTCCAAGTTAGGACTTTTATTTCAAACCAATGACATTTTAATAATTACCTTAACTGATGATTCGTTAAAATGCATTTTTTAAAATGTCATTGAATACAGCAGCTGATGGCATTTGTGTTTCCCGTATAAAAAAATTAATGAAACCCTGATTTCTTTAATATTTAAACCAAAATGGCATGTTGCCTGCTGATTTCTATGATGAACATTTTAATTTATGAATTGATGGTCATTTGTCATTGTTTCAAACTGCGATAAATTAACCCTATATAAAAAATATCTTCATTATTCATTATTATTTTTTTATTAACGATTATGGAATCTCATTTTAGAAAAAAAAAACTATTGTATATTGTTTTTGTACAAGAAATGCTGTATTTGTTGCTTGATTATTATAGGGTTCTAACTCTATTTCTGGTCAAAAATGAGCTAGGGTTAAAATAGTATCCAAAACTTAAACAAATTTTAAATTATGTTTTTTTTTTAAATGTTATAAAATCTAATTCTAAATAACTAGGTAGCATGTTATTTATTATTATTTTTAAATTGATCAAAGCGGAATCTTGATTCCTCTGATAATCAAGCAACTTAATATATAATAAATATCGTACAGTTTAATTTATCCTAATTTGGAAAAATAAATTATTTGGTTACAAATAACAAATCCAATAAATCAAGATTATAATGTTTCTTTTTTAAAATGTGAATAATCTATTATTACATTTCCCCCCCCCCTTCCCTTCCCTAATTTAATTTTATGTAATATCTTCTTTCTTTTTCTCATATTGCATTATAAATTTATAATAATTAATATATTATATATACCATAGTAGGATATGGATGCATATTAAATTATTACGTATATACATATTATATATATCCGATTTGCTATTTATTTTTATTTTTTTAAAACTATATATAGTTTTTATTTTGCATACGAATTTAATAAAATATATAAATAATTCTTTGAGAGAACATTAATAAATTAATATATCATAAAAAGCGACGAAGTTAACGAGGGGGATTCGAATTATACTATGCTGAATATAAATTAGATAAATACTATATTACATATTTAAAAAATCGATATAAAATAATTTATGAGTAAATTACACATTACCACCATCCTCATTAAAATGGCGACTCATTGCGTTATACCCATTTCATGATTTTAAAAATATTTTGAATGTAAATTCCAACCCCCCCCCCCTTCCCTATTTAAAATTTTATAGGAAGCAGAACCTATTTTGAAATTTTCAGGAAGCGGTTCTAACAAAAACGCAAATAATTTATATATTTTGTTTCAAAATATTGTGCGATTTATATTTAGAAGGTTCATTTATTGCTTTAACATAGGGTGGATTCAGGACATTTAACCTTCATAGCATCAAATATATATATACTACTAGATTGTATAATTCATTAATTAAAAGCAGAGACGTGAATCCTAACCCGCTTAACCCTCTTTTTAAAAGTTGAGGGTTTAAGGTCTCCAAAAAAATTTATAATAAATAAAAGAATTTTTCGTGAAATTATTTTCCTTTTTCTTTGCTTTCTATAAAATGTCATCCATTTTTGTAGGTTAAATTTTATTTATCCTAATATAATAGGAATAAGTCCTAATTTTTTAAGCCTTACCCGGCCCGAAATTTTTTGTAAAATTTGTTCCACCCGACCTCATTCCGAACGAAAATTTTTTATTTGCCCCGAGAAGCCCGACCCAAAATAAATATTTTATCCGATCAACCCAGCCCCAATCTATTTAAATATTATTGTAAAAAAAAATATTTGTGCCTTGTTTCTTGCAAGAATATTAAGATATATTAATTTGTTTCACAAAATTTGATACCTTTTTTAAAAATTTAAGGACGGCTCGAATTTTTTTATTAAATCTGACCCAGCCCGAACCGAATAATAGGCCCGGCCCAAGCGCCGTTCTGATCGGACCATGATTTGCAGGAAAATCTAATATATTATGTAAATATAAAGTTAATGCATTTTTAATTTTGTTTGATAAATACTTAATAAAAACGATTTTTATTTTTTTGCCAGTAAAATCCTTATATGGAGTAGAATAATAAAATAAAAATGATGTAATTTTTTAAATATTGATTGAGACAATATTTCTTTTTTCTCACAAAACCCAAACCTTTTTTAAATTTATTTCTAAGTCCGGCTTTTCTTTGTAGAAGGATTCAAATCCCTGATTGATCATTTACGTTTTGATCGCACAGGGCCTCATTATCTAGTTTTCCACGCTTTTCATTCATTTTACCATTCCTTTTCTTTCTCCTGTACCAGATTTAGGATCAATCTTCATATAGCATATAATAAATCTGTGATCTGAATTATACTCTCCCTTGTGAAGTACTTTTATATTGTTTGTCTAACTGATCGTCGTCCTAGAGCAAATGAAGTAATCAATTTGTGACCATATGTTATACGATTGGCTATAACATGTAAATACCTCCAAGGTCAATGTTCGAAGAAAGTATTCGCAACACCAAGGTCAAGATCTCGACATAATTCCAGGAGTTGTTTGCCACCCTAAATTTATATCAAGTGCTCAACCTAGGGAGTTATGGTTCTTCATTCCTGATCGCCCCACTTTAGCATTGAAACCAAAAGTAGATTCTCATGCTTGGAAACTTGTTTACATACTATAATAGATAAGTGCCAGCCTTTCAAGGTAGTTAGCTGGCATATATACATTCACAATATTTAGAATTACACCTCGTTTCTAGCTTAATACTACATTTTCTGCTGTTTAGAGCTTCGAACTTCAAAAGTATCTGGCGATTATTTTTTATAATTATACATTCACTACATCAGTTTTTTCCTGTCTCTCCCGAGTTAAATAATATCCCTTACAGAAAATTTTATAAGAAATGGTTGAATTTATACTAAGTCTATCTCCAGGGCGTCTAAATTGACAATAAAATAATTCTTATTTATAATTACTCATTGAATCACAGATTATATTACAAAAATTTTAGAAGAGATAATAAACTTGTTAAATCATTTTTTTTTAAATTTAACAAAATATTTTTTATATATAAATTTCATATTCCAACATGAATAATAAATATCAAAAAAATATATAATTAGTAGGATTACGAAAAAAAGAATCATAATAACAAAAGGACATGAGGCATAGATCATAAAATAATTTAAAATAAAAAAAGCGAAAGCAGCAAAAATTATTCAAAACCTTCATCTAATCATCAGGAGAAATCGAATTAATAAAACAAACATAATTAGCCTTAAGAATGGCTATTGCGATCCTCAAAAATATTATAAAGAATTGAACAAATTTTATCTAATACAAAATATTATCTATTCGTTATATTATTTCTAAGAATTTATTTTCTTTTATTATATATATTTTATGCTCAACAATATCGTACTGCGCACTTAATATTAAAACTTATCTAGTCTTAACATTATTTCTAAGATTTATTTTCTTTTAATATTTTTACTCAAAAATATCCTACTTCGCTCTATCATTAAATTAAAATTGTATGATTTATTATCTAGCATAAAAAATTTTTATCTAGTCATTTTATTTCTAAGAATTCATTTCGTTTTATTATTGTTTTTATGTACTACACTAATATTAACTAGTTATTCTACGAATTTTAAATTTACAATAACACTAGCACAAAATGTAACTATAGTATTTAAATTGTTGATTCAAATTCCTTCTTTAAATAATGACTTCTAATTTCCATCTTCCTTTTTAGGCTATAATATATATTAGTCAAAATAAACAAAAGGTAATAAATAAAATATTCAAAATGACACAATTAAATGAAATGATAAAATAAAATTATGATAATATATAGATACATAAAGCAATAATTTCATATAAAATGGAGTCATAATTAGGAAATATGGATAGTTTGGTAAGTACTTAAACCTTATCAAAGGTAGTTACTTAAAATTAAAACTTACTCACATATGAGATATGAATAATTTTATAATATTAATAAGGTATATTATCTTAGGTACAGGTATGTTATCGTACTAATAAGCTATAAACGGTAATATCAGCACTTATTGGAGAATTAAATTAAACATTAATAAATGAGGTAATGGTTAAAGTAGGTAAATATAAGTACTCTATCGCTGGCTATCATCCTTTTTTTGATCGACGCATAGAAATCAGCCCTGAATTTTCTTATTAGAGCTAAGGGGTTACCGAGTTCAGCCTCCATACAAACTGTTTAGGTATTAACGAATTTGGAACTCGGTAGCCTTTTCAGCATTGGAATTGTTAATTTATTCTATTCTCCCAATATATGTGCTGAAATTGCCACTATTTAGGGAATTCCAGCTTTATCAGATCAGGAATTTTTTACGTTCTTTTATTGCCATCATGTTTATTTAAGTATTTGTGATTATTATACATAAGCTTCAAAATATTGATTTTAAGAAAGCATTCTTGAAAACTGTCAATATTATAATTTCATGTTATTTTAAATTCTAACATTTAAAATATATGATATGATGAAATGCAATCTTAAAATTTCAAATAAAATCCCTGCTTCTTATGTACTTTCAAGTTACTTAGAAGCCAATCATCCGTTTTGGACTTCATTTTTTGTGAAATATAGTGATGTAATATAAATTTTTGATAGTATAATTTTTTAAAATTTAGGTTAAAGATGATCAATTTGGAATGTCAAATTTCAATTTACAATTAAAAAACAAAGATAATTACCATATTCTAAGATTAGGTTGTTTCCCATATATAAAATATCATTGTACAAAATCAAACTATCAAAATTTAAGGGTTACAGATTTGTTTTATCGTTTCATAAAAATTCTAAATTTGGGTAATCATATAAAAAAAATTAGTATAGGTTATTTATTTTAAATAAAGGTATTCCTTGTCTAGCTTATGGTATAATCTCATATTTTCTAATAAAGCATGTTGAAGTTATACATATAAATCATATAAAAAAAAGTTCAAACAACTCCTATAAAATAAAATTATATTTTTTATACAAAGAAAACAAGAAATCAATATATTAATATTTGTATTATATATTTATTTTGATACAATTTTTATAAGCAAAAATATTTAATTTTTTATATTTAAGCAATATAATATATATGAATTTTTTTTAAAACTATTTGTTTTCCAAAGAAGTTTTTCCGGTAACTTTATTTGTTTTACCATCTTTTTGTAGATTGTTGAAGTATGCCATACCATGTTTATATGTGGGTCTTTTTACATCTTTAAAATTCTAATATAAGGATTAGTAAATTTTAAAATTAATTACTTGTAGAGTTTGGTTATTTGGCTTATTATAATCATTTTCACCTTGATATTTATTATTTTTCAAACTATTTTCTGATTTATCATATAATTCAGGGATGTAATGTTTATTATTACCACCTATATGATTTACTACATCACCATTATTATAAGCTGTTTCTGATATATGTGTATTCACGGATGACAGATTATATAAAGATTCAAACAGGCCCAAGTTTGGATTATCAAATAAATTTGGATTGGTAAAAAGATTATTATGCTGATTTGGAAATGTTGGGAACATGTTAATATTTAAGTGAGGTGATACTGAAGAAATAGGAAAGGAGTCAACATTATTATAACTATTCATAATATTATTGTTATAAATATCATAATAAAAAGAGCTTGATGGATCATGGTTAATATCTGGAGGCATGGCATTGGGTTGTAATAATTCTTCATTCAAGTTGAAAGTTGTTGTCCCAAAATTTGGAATAGAATTATCCAAAACTCCAGTATTGTTCATATCTTTATTCATTCTTGGGATACTTTGGTTATATAAATATTGAGTGTGAGATTGTGGTAATATATGGTGAAAATTGAAAGGTAAAGAATTCATTTGACTTTGGATATTTGTTTGAGGCAAAGGTGAAAGGAATGGGAATTGATTATGATTAAATTGGTTAGGAATATGTGAATCAATGTGAGGTAAATTGAATCCAGGATTGTGGGAATCTAAATAAAACAAAGCATTGATATTGTATAAGAGATGTTATGTTTAATGACTATTGAGCAAAATATTGATTTAAAAAAAATAATATTATATACATGGCTTCAATTGATTGCCAAAATCAAAGTAATTATGGTGATTATTTAATGTAGAATTAAAGTATAATAGATTTAATAGATCTCCTCCATTATTAGAACAATTATTCATAATAGGATTGGATTTAAGATGCAAATAATTTAAATTTGATTTTGCAGTTGTTGTCAAGTAAGTATTCCTGGTTTCCATAAATTTAGAAGCATTCACACTTTTATTTAAAAAATATGATTTTGAACTTATAGAGTTATGGTAAGTGTTTGAAACAGTATTATTTGAATGAAAATTTTGTGAAGTAAAAACTTTTTGTGATAAATTAGGCTTATTATAAAGTATATTATTTTTGTAACTATTATTATTTCTACTATAATCATTCTTATTATGAGATAAACTATAAGTAATGGAATTGGGTGCATAGTTTGATTCAGAATACTGAATATGTGAACTTTGTTGTTTTTGATGATTATTATCAATAATTGAATTACTATTAGAATTTTTCGATTTTGTAAGGGTTGCTATTAATTTATTTAAATTTAAAAAATATGAAATTATAATATATTAGGGGTAATGAGCAATAAATACTTATAAAAATTGTAATAAAAATCCCTTATATTTAAAAAAAATTATCAAAATAATTGATGAATTATTGCATTTGTAGTTTCAAATATGATAATATGATTATCATTCTCATTATTGTCTAATTCACCATATTTGTTTTCAGGGTTGTTAAATTCATTTGATTCAAATCTGGTCCGGCCTTTATCAAGTGGAAAATCATGGTATCGATTATTTCCCATTCGGTTGTTACCATAAATATGGGTTCCATAATTAGCATCATCTAGATTGTTATATGATATATTACCCTGTCTTTCATGTGATGGATAATGATGGCTATTATTTGCATTATTAAATTTTGAACTATTGGAGTATTTTTGGCTATTATTCGCATCGTTAAATCTTAAATTATTGGGATACTTTGGGCTATTATTTGCATCATCAAATCTTGAATTATTGTGATATTTCTGGCTATCATTGTGATTTATGTCATTGATAAATCGTGAAATAGGGTTTTTCTGTTTGAATGCTAAATCGTTATCATCCCATTTACTTTGATTTATAGGAGAATTAGGATAAGATTTTCGAGGGGTATTCCTAATATTAGAACCAGCTTCATTATTATTTTGCTTCATATCATTTGTATCTTCGGAATATTGCTGTATGCGAGATTTAGTATAGGCTTTGGAAGAAATATTCCTTGATTTTTCATAATTTATATTATAAGAATCAGATCTATTATTATTAGATTTATGTTCCATGTCATAGCGACCATCCCTATAGTAATTGTTCTTATTTGGGCCACTCCGGTGAGAGTAATCTTGCCTATCATAAAAGTCATTATTTATTTCTGGTGGCTTTTTATCATTATGATCTTTTGTTAGGACAACCTTCTCAACGCTTTTATTTAATGAGTTTTCTTTTTCGCCATAACTTCTAAATGAAGGATAGCTTTTGTAGCCAGAATCGTTCATTCTATAATTTCGTTTGGTATTATCATGATTAGTTCTATTATATCTGTCCAAGGGCCCCTTTGAATTAGATCTCCTTTGGTCGTCTCTATCACTATTACGACTTTTAAACCATAATTTGTCAGTATCTTTATCATATGGGTAACTACTTCTGGGTTGGTTACCTAAATTGCTAAAATTGGTACTGGACGTATTTTTAGATGATTCCTTAGGATGATTAATCTTTTCCGTCATTTCAGAATATTTTTTAGAATGTTGTTCTAAATACTCATTTGAATTATTTTCTTTGGATCGGTTATCTAGATTGTTTTTGCGGACAATGGAAGAATTCATAGGTGATTCCTTAGATTGATTTGTTTTTTCCCTCATTTGTGAATATTTTTTAGGAGGTTGTACCAAATCGGGTTTAGTAAATGGCTTATTATTATAAAATCGTTGTTGGTTATTACTCGATGCATCGTTAAAATCATCAGAGGAACGGTTTTTTAACTTCTCTGATTCTTTCATTTTTGTGTAGCTGCTACCGATTTTTTCTTGTTTTGGGTAATTTTTATCGTGTTGATTGGATATATCCATCAATGGTTTGATGGCTCTTTTATTAGAAGGTGAAGAATGTCTTACTTGATAACGCGATTTTTTTAAGAAATCATCTCGATTATTATGTGACACTTTAAAATGACTTTTTCTATCTTTTGATATATCATGATTTGGGCGTGTCATATCTCGAGGTAATCTAGAGCTTATTGATTTTTTTAAAAAATTAATTGAGTATTATAAATCAATATAATAGCAATTCTTTCTTTAAGAAAACTCAATAAATAATTTAAAAAACGAATTGTTATCAAAGTAATTTAAGTCATAAAACTGATAGATCCTTAAAAAATATCGAATTTTGATAAGAAAAACGAAAAGATTTATTTTCAAAATTATGAGGATATTTAACTAAGAAATTCAGCTAAGTGGGTAGATTAGGAATAGTGTTCCAAAATAGCCTCATTTAATTCACTCTTGAGTTGACTCCAAAAATATTCTAAATCGAGTTCTTAGTTAAAGACTAACGTTTCAGCCTCAAGGTTTTAGCATAGCAACTACTCTTCCTTGAAAGTCTTTATAATGGTTCGGTTTGATTATAGTTACAGTTCAGAAAATAATAATTTCGGTTTGGGTTCGATACCATGATCATAATATTATAAATTTAAAACAAATAAAAATTGATGAACTTTCCAGTAGTATCAATATTAGCAAAAAAGGTGAAATTGGTGCTTGGCCTAATTAAAACTTAACATAAATTCGTTTTTTTAAAATCTCACATCCTGCCTTTTCCCCCTGTTTAGTTTTAAGTAAAATAAAACAATCAAATTCTCAAATTAAACAAGTAAATTTTTTCTTACCTAAAACATCAGATATGCATTCTATATCTTTCCCAAGACAATTTATTATTGTTAAAAAATATTTATTTATATAAAAAGCAAACACAAAATTATATTAAATTTATTTTTTTGATCACTATTCAACAATGCTGGAAATGTTACTTATGTAGGGAAATGGTAAGATCATTCATTACTTTTTGTTTTACTTTTTAACTAACGTTACTTTTTAAAATTATCGACGAACTTAGATAAAAGTTCAAGATTATTAGTCCAAATGAAGGATTATGTTCCCACTAGAGCTAATTTATATCAACCTGTCTAAAATCACAATATCGGTCAGATTTAACTGGTGATCAATAAAAATGGATTAAATTTAATCAAAAACCATTCTTGGGTTAGGCTTACCAAAATTAAATATACTTATTAAATATTTATTAATTTCATTTAAATATATGTGTTTCTTTTTTATGGAAAGTAGCGAGTATAAAGACATTATACTTTTAAGGTAATGTTAAGACCACTGATCATAATTTTTAGTTCAAATATGCCAGCATAAAAAGATTTTTATATAAAGAATTAATATTATATTAAACAAAAAAATTAATAATAATAATAAAATAGTTTTTTTATTATTTGGTTTTGTTTTACACAGGGACTTGTAGTGATCTGAATCGTTAAACCAGAACGAACAGTTATAATTAAGAACCGTAGCCAAACCTCTATGCTAAATCGCCAAAAAGAACGAACTGAACTCTATAATTTTTTTAAACTGGGTTAAAACCGTTTTGTTATATATATATATATATAAATTATAACTCGTGTTCCTAAACGGTTAGATTTTTAAAAATAGCTAATCCAATATTTTAGCTAAAAAATATTATGCAAGCTTCTAGTTTTCGTTAATAGATGTCCAAATCTCTCTGTTATCTATAAGTAAAATCTTCAGGCTTGACTAATACTTTTTGGTTAATATATTGGGTTAGCCGTTTTTAAATATTGAGCTTAGCTGTTTAACAACACTGTACAATATGTGATAACTTGCACTTTACTTTTCTCTTGAGAGTTTCTATTAGACATATATATATAATTAACTTGAATATTATTTTTTTTTAATGATTTCGTTAGAAATGTGCTAATGTAAATTATTATGTTAAATTAAATTAATTCTAATAATTATATTTTTTTTAAATTTTATAGTTAATTTAATATTTTTAAATATTTATTTTACTTAATGTATATTTAATAATTTGCAATTTATAATATAAATGAATAGTATAAAGCCTAGAAAAAACTTCATATTTTTAAAACCTTAACACATATCTTTACCATTTTAAAATTATATATAACAGATTGGGTCCTAGTTTTTCATAAATTTTTTTTTAAAAAATTCTCATGATTTCAGCTTTTAGCACCTTAACAATGTAAAGTATTTATATCAGTGTATCTCTGATATTAAGATCAAAATCTACCCAATTACAAAAATTTGGAAACATTTCAATTGTAAGTATAATTATAAAATTGAAAATTTAAGTAGAACATTAATTGATTAACTTTTTACAATAATTAATTTAATTAAGGAAGGCTTAAAATCTGTAAATAAATCCATTAAATCAAATTTGTGAATTAAAATATTTGAAAAATTACTTTAATATTTTAGATAAAAAATAATTAACATAAATCTCTTTTAAAAAAATTGAGAAGTTGTCATTTTATGACTTTGACTAGTAAATTAAATAAACTTTTCTATTATTCAAAAATTTAAAAATAAATAATTAATCTTATAGTGATTCATATTGGTTTTTGGCAAGTCATCTCCAGGCAACATTTTATGAATATTCATAAATTTATTAGAAGAGCAGATGTTAAAAAAACCCTCATTTTGACCAAAACTTTTTGCTATGAAAATTTTGAGGTTTAAACCTTCTTATTTAAGATAATCACAATATAAGACAAAACTTTAGTAAACCTTGGACTATGACCTTCCCAACTATAACATTTGACAACCAATCAGTGTAAAAAGTGAATCAACACTTAGCTTAAGAAAAAGTCTGTAAACTTATTTTAATTTTAAAGTTATGACTATTTAAATTATCTAATTGTAAATTATATCAAGTTAGATACCTAGTAAAGTGCAAAATAAATAAAGTTAGATATATTAAAAGATTTGTTCTTTTTAATAATATTATAAACACTCATTTGATGTAAAAGGATTTTTTATCAATTTATACTTAAGAGTTTTGCCATTTTTTTCTCTAATATTATAGCCATAAACACATATTATTTCTTCAGCATCTTTAGCACGTTGTTCATATTCATCATATAGATCATGAGTCCATTTATTATCAGTTTTCGTTTTTAAAATTTTATTTTCATTGTTATCACTAGATATTTGTCATATGTATAAATATAATATAATGAATCATATACTTTTCCTTTAAACTTCCTTGAGAGATATTATGTTCAGTAATATTTACTGATATATCAAGTTCATTTCTTGTGTCATGAAAATAAAATGGACCTAGAAAAAGTTATAATAAAAAATAATAATAATTCTACCTTTAGGTGTAGATGGTACATTTCTCTTTTTTAAATTTTCAGGCTTTATTTTATCTTTGCTCATCTCTAAAACCTTTTCATCAGTAATGCTTACATTATCTTGATTTGAATCATTACTTAAATCTCTGGGTATGTTTTGACTTTTAATAGAAAATTCATCGTCAGCTTCAGACATATTAGAATCAGGTTTTTCTATAACATTATCTTTATATGAATTAGTATCTAGACTTTCAATATTTTGAGAAGTGGCAGAATAAGAAATGCTACTTTTGTTATCTAATATAATTGGTATCTCATTTTGTAAATCAGTTAAATCCACATTTTTTAATTTTGTTTTATTTAAATTGTCATCTAACTCAAGATATGTATTAATATTCTCTATATTTTTATCTAAGCAATCAGTAGCTGTTTCAATTTTATTGTCAATTATATTGAATAAAAGGGTATTTGGTATTGAAGGAATATCAGTTTTTAATATAAGGTTTCGAACAAAGGTTTGGGAATTTAGTACTTCTTCAGGTGAATCTCCAAAATTGATATCTTCAATATCGCAGATTTCAACTTTTTGAGAAAGTTTAAACATACTTTCACTAAAATTTTCATTCTCATAATTGGGATTGTTAAAAGAAAAAAAATTATCCGAGAAAAAGCTATCTGCAAATGTTAAAGGTGTATATCTTAAATCGTCAGATAGATTAGAAATGTCATTGTCTTGTATAGCACTATCATGGCTCTCTGTACCGCTCATTTGTAAAATTTTATTTTTCAAATCATCAATAGTTTTCTCCTGTGAATCTAACTATAAACAAAAAAATATATACAAATATTTATTTAAGTTCTGACTTCTAAATCTGCGGCTTTCATATTTTATATCTAATCCAACAATGGTAAAAATCGCTATGAGGCAAATTATAGAAAATATTAATAAAATAATAAATCATGCAAATTGGCAAATGCTATGATAAATATCAAAAATAAATCTTAAAAAATTATGAAAAATATCATGGGTATATGTTAAAAATAGAAACATCTATAATGTAAACAAGGTATTTTTAGAAAAGTGTCATATATAGAATAACAAATATAAAGATATATTTTAATTATATAGTGTAATAAATTGTATTTTTTATTAAAATGTAATAAATATATATATATGAAAAGAACATTTTAATTTATTTAATAAATATAATATAAAAATACCTTTTTTTTAAATATATATATTTTTTTATAGTCCTTTTTAATGTCTTCATAGATTATATATATATTATATATTTATTTTTTTTATATTTAATTTTTAATATATCCATTTTAATATATATTTTTAAATCCTCTGTAAACTATATGAATTATTTTATAATATTTTTTTAAAAAATAATAAAAAAGTCGAATATTTAAAAAAAAAATAAATAAAACGATATATTTTAATCCATGGTAATCTTATAGCTAATAATTAGTCGTTTATAAAAATATCTGCAGGTAGCGATTCCTTAAATGGAAAAAATAATTCCTTATATGAATATTCTAAATATTGGGTTTATAAAAAAAAATTGGCAGACTAATCTACGATTAAATTGATTTATTCGATGGCGAAAGTTTATATAGATATTTTTCTCAATGAGAAGCCAGTTTTCAGTTGAAAAACTTAAGCCCTACTGAATTTCGACGTGGCAATAAGAATATTGAGTTGATGAACAGTTCCTGTTATCCTGGTTCGATTGAAACTTTATCTATTAAGGATAAATAGACGCCAACAACTTTTGCTTCTAGATTTGATTTCGTTAGACTACAGTGAACAACTGAAACCTTAATTAAATTTGCAGATAAAATTAGAACTATTGGTAAGCGTTGTCAATATAATAATATTGACGAGAGTTTTCATGATTAGATTATGGTTGGCATGGAAATGCCTGGATTGGAAAGAGATCTTAGGGCTCTATATCCCGACGGACTTGATAGATACTAATGTATTGACTTTCCCATTTATTCTTGATCTGGCAAACGCTTCTGAGCTAGCAGACAAAAAAATGACAAATAAAAATATGCTGGTTGGCAATAAGTTAAATGATAATAAAAATAATTATCCATTTAAAACGAATATGTTTAATAAGAAAGCCAAGTATAATTATACATTTGATAAAGGGAATAATACAGTGGCGTCAATAAGGTGGGGGGGGGGGGGGCGCAGGGGCTCGAGCCCCCTGAAAAATTTGAATAGCCCCCTGAAGCAAAAAAATTTTTTTTAATGGCTCCCCCTTGAACTAAAAATAAATTTTTTTGATTGCCCACTGAATGATTTCTTTTATAATTCCATTAAGTAATATATAGATATAATTTTATTATTTAGAATTAATAAGACTATTTAAATTTTTATTAAATGAATATTATTTTAATTATTAGATTAGATTAATACATATAAATTATATTTTCACTATGTCAGCTTGCAATCAAATTCTGTATTAAAAATATAATATCAATAACTCACTAAATATTAATTTAGTTTAACAGTTGAAGTTTAATTGACTTTTATTACTTAAATTATTATTTAACCCTAATTAAATAAATATTATCATATATTATTTGACATAGAAGAGAATCAAGATTCTAAACATGCTTTTGAGATTTGAAGTATTAGATGACATGCAATTGTCAGAAAATATTCTACGAAAAGAGTCGAAGCAAGAACTAATATTATAAAAAATACCAATGCACTCAGCAAAGTTGGCGAAACTTTTATCGTCATAAAGACATTGATCATGATATTATAGAATAGAATGAGAGATTGATTATTCCTAATAAATTAGGAAATGCAGTGATAGGAATGATTCATCGATGACATCTTAGGGAAAATGAAATAAAATCAATTTTTAGATTGTACTGTTGTGGCAAAGAAGTGATTTTGATATAGAAAATTTTAACAAAATATGCTCTGGATGCCAGAAAAATAGACCTGGAATTCAAGATGCATCTCTGTATTCTTGACTTACTAGACCAGTGGATTCGCGATATTGGCTAATTTGTGTCGATTCCTACTCCAAATAGTTAGAAGTTGATCTAATGCCCAATACCTTTGCTGATGCTATGATTACACGATTAAAAAATGGTTTGCTAGGCTTGGAATACCAAAGTATATTGTGTCAGACAATAGACCACAATTCATATCTGGGGAATTCCATCGGTATTGTGAATTAAATAACATACGTCATATACGATCGACACCCTATCACCAGAAAACTAATGAATTAGCTGAGGGTACAATACGAGCTTTGAAAGGTCGTTTTCACGCAACTATAGTCAATTTCTGATCCAGAAGTATGATACAGGTTGTGAGCATAGCTCTACAAGGAGATCTCCTGCCAGGATTATTTTTGGAAGGCAATTGAAAACTAGTTTGGAAAGACCAAATGTAGAACATGAAATTGAAAATGCAAACCTTTCCCTTTTCTCTTTCTCTTTTCCTTCCTCTTTTTATTTCCCTGTTTTTACTTCCTTTTTCTTCTCCTTTCCTATTAATTTCCCTTCCCTACTCCCCTTCTTTCTCTTTTCCTTTCTCTCTTACCCCTTTCCTTTCCCTTCTCCTTTCGCTTTTCCTTTTTTTCCATTTACCTTCCTTCTCTTTTTTTTTCTTTTACCCATTTATTTTCCTCTTTCTTTTACTTTTCATTTTCTTTTACCTTCCAATATTTTTATTTTTTAAATAAAATTATATAGCTATTCTCAACGATTCTATCTTTATTGAAGTTTGCTAATCGATCCACCCGAACAATATTCCCTTCTAATGCAGACTATTTCGTAAAACTCCTTAAAAAATGATACATGATCTACTATTTTTATTAATTAAATAAGATTTTATTTCTTTTCTTATGGATCGTACTTTTTTGAAAGCTTGCCAAAAGAATCTAGATATATTTACAGATTCTTTGTGATAAAATGAATCTTAGATACAGATACTACTACCTTTTTCAAAAATATTATTCTATATTTTATTTTGCACACGAAAGGACGATCACTGTATGATATATTTATCAGAGACCTGCAGAGATACCATCTGCACAGCCCGGCCCGAACTAAATAATTTTTTAAGAAAAATTTCGGCCCAGCCCGGGTTTTATATTTTTAGGCCTAGCCCGGATTTTTTAAAAATAAATTTTGCTTTATTTGTAATTACTATAGTTAATAGTGTCGATTTCAAATAATCGGTTTTAATATGGCACGACCCGCCCAGATTCTTAAAGAAAAAATTTTTGTGGCACGGCCAAGGCCCGACCCATGTACCCTCTTAATCTGCAGGTCTCTAATATTTAATATTTAAATAATATTCAATATCTATTCTTAAGAATTCTATCTTATAGTAGATCTAACTCGATTCCTCCTCTTTAACATGAATCACTTTGAGGATACTTTCGATTAATGTAATCTAAAAGGGAAGGAGACAACCATAATTGGATGAATCACTTTGAGGATACTTTCGATTAATGTAATCGAAAAGGAAAGGAGACAACCATAATTGTCGCATTTTTCTAATTTCCTATAATATATTTATGTAGATAGATACCTTTTATAAGCAATAGATATAAATCAATGTATGTTCTTCGAAAGAAAATCGATATAACTCTACAAAAACTTTATTTCTAGGATAAGTAATGAATCGTATTTTGAGAAATCGATATTCAAAAATTAATGTAATCACATCAATTTTCAAATTTTATTTATTAGAAACATCGCATAAATACATTCATATATAGTGCTTAACTTGCTATATTAGTGCATTGGTGTTTAATGGCCATGGATAAAGCGAAGCGTCATTTAAGAAAGTATCATTTACTACCTAGATATGTATAAAAATATGAAATTTTGCGTTAAACCCAAAGCAACATGTTAAAGAAGTGATACATTAGAAGTTTTTTCTGATTTGTATGGCTAGCTTAATAAGAAAAATTTTAAAGCCAAGTAAACCATAAATAAGAATAGTATAACATTTCTAAATTAATGTACCATTTGGTTATACCCAAAGATAAATATTTTATATATGATAAAGAAAATACTACTATAAAAAAAAACTTGGACGAATTTTTAAATCTTCTTGATATGTTACAGTATGGGCACGTTGGAACCAGCAGCGCCATTAAAGGACGGGGAAGTACAGGGGCTCGATCCCCCTATAAATTTTAAGAATTCCCATAAAATTTTGAAAATTTTTTTTATGCCTAAAAAAAGTCATTATAAACATTTTGAAAATGTTAATGAGATTATAAAGGCTACTACGCAATTGGTTGGAATAGGGCTGGTATGTTTATTGCCTATATTCAGAAAAAACCGAATATTAAAAAATCCGATTCATTAGTAACGAGTACGAATAGTAAGCCGAAGGTCAGCAAGGTCTGGTCTGTTAAGAAATTTCGCGTAATTTCCCGTCAAATTTTTCGTCCGGTCCGAAATTATTAAAACAATTTGCCCTAAGCCCAACCCAAAATTTTTAAAAATTTTCATGAAGCCCGGCTCAAAATTTTCTAAAAAATTTGCCCGAAGCCCGGTCAATAAAAACAAGATATATTACATTGAATTTAAATAATATATTATAAATTAAATTGCAGAAGCACCGAAAGACAGTTATAAGTCACAAACTTTTGAATGAAATTAAAATTAATTTTGCACATTTTAAACTATTAAAAGATCTAGACAAAATTATCGGAAGAATTTTAAGTATAATAACGTTTTTACCTTGATATTTTTGGATTAAGATAAAAAAAAATTTATATTTAATAAAATTTAAACTGTCATATATCATACAATAAAATAAAGTTTGTTTTTAATTATATCTATTCATCATTATAGTTGTGTGCCATTTCTTTCCTTTTAGTTCTTTCCATCCTTCATTTCATTCATTTGATCATATTATATAATAATAGCCTATTTATCTCCATTGTTTATATTTTATAATTTAATAATTATAATTTATTTTATAAGAAAAGAAATAAAAGTATTTTTGGATATATTTTATTAAGCATGAAATATCGGAAATTAATTGCCATAATATTGTATAAAATAATAATGTTAAAGAAGAAATTATTAACTTTGTAGATATAATTATTTTTATTTTACCTTTTTAATTATAAGGAAATCCTTTATAATTAGAAAATATGTAGCGAGCTGAAATTTTTTACGTGGGACTTGCCCGGCCCAATCCGTTATAATTTTTGCTCTTCCGGGCCCATTTCAATTTATTTTAAAATTTCCTCGGTCTGAGGGAGGAGCGTTCGGGCTAGCCGGGCTTTGCAGATCTTTTATAGTATATATTTTGATGGAATAAGAATAAATAATTATTGTTAAATGCAAGTAACAATGTTTATTAATGGATTTTGTATTGTAGAAGACTTAAGGCTTAAAACGATATATTATATTATATTTGATATTAAATTGATGTTTTGAAAAATTATACAATGATTTTTATTTTAATATTAAATTGATGTTAATTTTATATATATACTTAAATGATCATGATTACTTTCACCTTTTGTTTTTTGATCTTAGTTGAAAATAAAATCTTCAATCTTCCGTAGTTATTCAATACAATCGCCCACAATTTATTCTATATTATTTATTCTTGTTCATTAATTATTTAAAAATTTATTCGATTCAAATTTTTCGGAATAATTATTAGTATATTTTTAAAATAAAATTTAGCCATCATTTCTATTGATAACCCATTCAGACAGGTAATCTTATTAAATTCGAGTTATCCGGTATTTCATATTTTTGATATTTTTAATCTATAAAAATTTATTTATTATAAAGTAGAACTTGTTATATCTTTATTTACATAATTTTCACCTTATATGAAAATTTTTTGTGCCTTATATATATACATTATTCTCATTTCTTTTTTTAAAAAAATTATAAATATTCATTTAATAATTCTCTTAGCTGTAAACATTATTAATAACTAGGAAATTAGATTAAGTAAATCTCTAGAATCACAATTAACCTATATTATTTAACATTATAAGTATATAAAAGGAACCATTTTCACTTAACCGATTTGCATATATGATGATATTTAACATTTTTCAGGCAATATTTTAAAAATGGCGCAGTTCGCAATTATTCGCATTTAAACCGTTTATTTTTTTTTATATTTAGCCAATATTTATTTGCTACAAACATATAAGAAAATTATAACGTTAAAATACTAAAATATAATTGCTAATAGGTTGCATATATTAAATATTAAACAAAATTAAAAACCAAATGAGCAAATAAAGGCAAAATAATTTTATAATTTTATAAAAAAAAAGAAAATAATTAGTTATAGTTAGACATGTGCGCCAACAGCATTTTCGGCGGCGGCGTTTCTTTTTTTAAAATGATCGGCTGGCGGCGGCGAATCGATTTAGACGCCGCCACAAAAATCGGCGGCGGCGTCAATTATTTTTCTAACTTAAATTTTTTTAAGTAAATTTATAAATTCATTGGAAACACTTTTAAAATAAAATTTATACTTTATTATGTTTATAACTATAATTTAATGATTTTATTAAGTTATAATTATCATGAATAAATATTATTTTATTAAGATTTAAAGGACATAATAATGATCTTTTAGAGTTCAGAGTGAGCCCAGCTATAGAAAATACACGCTCGCTGGGTGTGCTTATAGCTGGAACGCACAGGACCTTTCTAGCTAATATTGAAAGTTTAGGAAGATCCAATGCTCTTATCTTCCAAAAATCTAAGACATCTTTTATCTCCAAATTATAAGGCGAAAATAATGAATAACACTCTTTTTCTAAACTAGTTAAATAGTGTTGTTGTTCCAGGTTATTGTTTTGAATAGATGAATGCTTCGTAGCCAATAACTTAAGATAATCGAGTTTTGAAGCAACTTCCGTCGTTTTACATTCGTTTAATTCTTCCGTGTAAGACCGTAGAGAGGTAGCGTGTTGACATAAAAATTCAACCGGAGTAATATTTTTTTCCTTTAAATATTCATTTACTATGTTTATTGATTGAAAACGAGCATCCAAAAGTGCTCCTAACACCTAAGTAAAAAAAATAAAAGAAAGAATAATGTATAAAAAATAATTTAGGTATTTTAAAATACTACCTGTAGATCGGTTATTGGAAATCTATGATCAAATTTAGTAAGCATATTTTGTTTAAGGGATGCTATGGGTGGACTATCATTTTCTTTTACAATTAAATGATTTTTAATTTCACTACGAAATAATAAGGCTAAATTTATAGTAACTCCTTTTTGGACAGATAAAAATTCAACAGTTTGTTTGAAGGTTTTAAGAAAATTTAAAAGTTCATACACCAAATCCCAATCGGAGTTAAATAATTTGAGATCCGGTTTCTCCATTCTATTTAATAGAATATTTATAGGATTTTTGTTATTGCCAGTCACACTTTCCAGCATTATTAAAATACTATGCCAACGTGTAGGCACATTTAATTTTAAGGTTTTATGTTTTTTCTCATATGATTTTTGATTTTCACTATCATCATCATACCCCAAACGATCTTCATAAAAAGGATCATTATCATCCAAATCTAAAATATCCGATGTATATGATATCGATTCAAAACATTTTCTATTTTCTATATCGTTTATATTTTCAAAATCCGTTGTTTTGAATCTTAAGGCAACTATAACTTCTCCAACTTTTTTAATGAGATTTTCAATTTTATTAACTTTTTTTATTCCATCGACTGTCACTAGATTATGTAATCCATGCCCCATACATAAATGATGGTCATATTCTCCTAGACGAACACTTTTCTTTACATTGGGTCCTGCATCCGTAACCATTTGAATTTTCTTGGACCCTAAATCAAATTCATTTTCAACTTTTTCTATTTCGGAAAGAATAGTTTCAGCGGTATGTTTTTGGGTGACATGATGTGTCGCAATGTATAAAATACAGTATTAAAATTATTATCTATTTCGTGAAAAGTAAAGGTGATATAATTTCGCCGTCTATATTTGTCTGTCCACATATCAAAAGTTATAGCACAAAATTTAGGACCTACATTAATTTGTTGGCATATGTATGCTTTCATTGATAAATAAACATAATCTAATCCACTCCGGCTAAGTGTAGTTCTGTCAGGTAATTCTTTGGCATCTGAAATAATGCCATATTTCTACACAATAAAAAGTTAATAATAAAATATTATGCCATAAAAAATTCTAAATGTGGGGTGTTATAAAATAATTAAATATCTTAACAAATAAAAATTAAGATTGCCCTATAAAAAATTATAATGATTTTACAAATAACCTTTAGAAAATCTTGCATTCCAGTATTATTTATAGAAGAGAATGGCATTAAATCCTTGCAACACATGAGAACATAATTCCTTACCAGAATCCATTTTTTATCTTTTATAGGGTCAGTTGTATCTTTTACAATGGGTTTGAAAAATAACTTTAAATTTTGTTTAGATATTTCTTCTTTACATGATAAATCATGTTTGTCAAGTAAATGTTTTATTATATTTGATGTGCTGATATTTTTTGAAAAAGATTTGATTGGATAACTAATTAAAAAATTTACTAATATTTATAAAATAATCAAAAAATTTACTCTGAAAATGAAGAATTATTTTCATCCTCACCATCTTTATCAAGTGCTATTTGCAAGCATATATTACAAAAGACTTTATCTGTAGCAACACTGTTTCTCTTATTATTTGTGTCAGTTTTTAATATTAAGGATCCAAAATGTTTCCATGCAAAAGAAGGTTTTGCTTGCTAGGATATACTATATTTTGTTACAGGGTATTGCAATGCTGCATCCATTATAATTGTTTTAGTCCTGGTATTTTTATATATGTTATAATGGCAACAAAATAAAAATCATTAAATAAAATTTCTATTATGATAAAAAATAAATTTCATATAACGAGTTGTAAATTATTTGAATCAAAATAAAAGGATAAAATATAGATTTACCTTTTCAAATTTAATGTCCTAATCTTATTTTATCTAGCACGTTGGTCACAAACCTGCCCAAAGTGAGCGAATAAGGATTGTTACAAATCAAATTTATAGCAAATAATATTTATTAATTTTAAAAAATAAAATCGCATTTTTTAATAATTCAAAAAATATTTAATATTTTTCTTATATTCATAAATAATATATAAAATAAATAATAAAAAATATTTATCACGCCGCCATGCCGCCGAATTTTTACATCGGCGGCGGCGTGTTGAGCGCCGACAATTTTTTGGCGCGCGGCGTCGGCGTGGTCAAAATCATCGGCGGCGGCGCATTTGACCGGCGGCGCACATGTCTAGTTATAGTCATCATATGGCAATGGCTGAGATTATAAACTTATAATTTTGAAAAAAGATTTGGCTTCTTCAGGAGGTTGATACAACTCAATGAGACGAATATGTTATCGACAGAAGTGTGGGAATATTTTAGGATTTTTTTTCCTTTCAGAACCAAGTGGATCGTAATTGCTAGAGGAGGGGGGGGGGGGGGAGTTGGAATGTCTATACGGTAAATTCAAAATATATATATGTTTGCCTTTGTCCCATGAGACCAGTATGTATTGATCAAGTCGATTGTTATTAAGGTTCGAGCTGTATTGTAATATCAGCTCCAGCGAATAAACGATTTAAAATTTAATTCTATTTAAGGTCAAAAAAAAGTAATCCTTTTAAGAAATTTTTGTCCCTAAACTTACAAATATTTTATTTATTTATGCTACCCCCTCTACCTCTCTTTAAAACGATAAATAGCTCCTACCCTTGCAGCTTATGTAGACGCTAAGTGCTCGAACTTTTTCACGGCCATGAAATTCTAATATTATAAATTGGGAAATCCTATACACAATAACAATTAATATACTACCTAGATTGAATTCATTAATTTAAATGTGTAGCAAATCAGCTGGTGAGAGGCCATTTTCTGTTGCCAATATTATAGTTTTAGTGCACTATTTGAAAAAGGGCGAAAATAAAGTTTAACAACACTGCATATTATATAATCATAAAATTATATTTAAATTATAGCCAGAAGTGTAGCTGAACTCTTATTGGGACCTTCCTTCTAAAAATCATTTGAGGCCCCAAATTATAAAAAAGAATTATGAATGTTTTGAGTCCTTTTAAACCTTTAAGGTGATTCTTACATGTGCTTAGTGGTGGAGTTCCATTACGTATACATTAAGTAGAGGATTTAAGACTACCGTTTGGAGATATTTTTCGCTTATCTTTGTCTATGTTTTCTAAATTTTATAGACATTTTTACAAAATTCGTTTCGATGTAGCCATGATTAACTTGCGTAATATATAAATATATTGGCAAGGGCGATAGGTTGATGGGTGCTTATTTTTTAAAATACATCTTGAGCGGGGTTTTTTAATTTTGAAAAAATCTATATGAAAATGAATTCCAGTATAGTGTATAATAGAGATCTGCAAAGCTCGACTCATCCAAAGGTCCGAAAGCCTATAACGTCAGGGTAAAAAATTTAACAGCGAGGGTTTGGAAATCCCTATGTAAAAAATTTTCCTTTAAACTAAAAACTTATAAGATTTATCAGATTGGGAAATAATTGAAAATGCCAAATCTTCTGTATCTTTTATAACTCTAACCTCCATTCAAAATAAACCTATAAAAAATGGCTATAAATTTAAATAAAAATAGTCCTTACCCAAAGCTGCCAGTTAACATCAGAATACAAAATGAAATGTTAAAAAATAGAAAAAGTTTAATAAGGATGCATAGCGATGAATGCAAAGGTGAAGGCCTGAAGATTCGATTAATCTATATATTTTTAAAGTATTTCATCTACAATAGATATGAAATGAATAAAAAGCTCACACCAAATGTGCATTATATACATCCAAAGAAATTTGATTAAATAAATACCTAAGGTATTTCTGAAAAGCCATGAAGAAAGAAGTTTCACAATTAGAAAATTTATTCAGTGACAAATTACGATATGAATTGTCTTCATTTGCCCTTATTTACAAAGATTTAGTCAATTAATAAAAATACTGATGAATATAATGATGATAATCCAATCAAGTTTAATAAATGCTTATGTGTCTATGCGATTCTTTGACGCTATGGTATGCACACAACCAGGGTTGGGCATGTTACTTAGTAAAAGTCTACGGGTCAACCGTTATAAAATATAACGGCTAAGTTACCATTGTCATCTCAATAAAAGTTAAAAGTTGATATTACTTTTATTTAGAACATGTAACAGTTACAAAAAAACTCTACATTACATAATTAAAAATAAAAATAAATTAAAATAAAATAATGTGGTAAAGAATTTGATTATTTCATTTTTCTGTAAAGTCCAAAATAAATAATAAAGAAACCAAAACTAGTTTGTTAATATTTTATTGTCAAATTTTATAAAAATCAATAATTATCATTTTAAAGTAATCGACAAAGAATATTTTTCAAATAACTTCTTCTTCTGTTTGATATTTTAATCAAATCTACAAATCAAAATAAGGGGAATCGGGATGGGTTAATATGAATTGTAATGAATAAATATTTATATTATTGGATATTTATGCTGTATATTGATTTCAAATGATGGATCCAGATAGAGGATTCTTTCAATTTATCTTTGAAGACAGCTGTTAAATATAAAAATTATTTTTAACGGTACTATCTGTATGTACAATGTTATGATAAAAATCTTCAAATGATACTTCAAATAATCTGTTTTTTATAATCTATAGTACAAAATTTGTTTTTTTTATCAAATCTCTCATCGTCTTCCTATGCAGAAAAAAATGTTTTTCAATGGCTGTTAATGTTTAAGAAAATAAAAACGATGTATAACTAAATCCCACAATGTTTAGATTTGAAAATGAGGAAATCCTATTAGCATTCTATTGGATTCCCTTTTTTTTATGTTGACCAAAACAATCAGACATTCGATTTTAACATTTAATATATTTTATAAAAATGTCTAAAAAATCGTAAAAAATATTTATAAAATTACTAAAAACAAACGTTACTTTACACAAACAAATATAATGGTTATGGAAGTTCTTAGTTTTCTTTTTAAAATCGGAGATAAGTAACGTATAGCTATTTGTAAATTTTTGTCCAACTCTGCACATAACTGCATATGCTAATCTATTTTTTGCTAACATATTAGTAAATTGTGAAAGAAAATTTAGTAAATTTAAAATTATAAAAAAATAGGTTGAAAGCAAATATGGGGCACGATTAATTGGATGCATATTTATTGATGCCCGTTAAAAAGATTATGCAATATTCGTTTAAATTTATTTAATTGGGAAAATATATTTGCAATATGACTGATTTATGTGTACAATATGTTTTATTATCCGTGAAATATGATGTAATAATGTATGATTTAAATTTTTCAGTGTAATATGTAACAATTTTATATGTGCAATTATTATTATTTTATATGTGTAATATATATTTTATTATATGCGCAATTGCGATAAGTATATTTTTATGTGCAATTAGTATGATTTTATATGTGCAATTCTTAAATAAAAAATGTGATTATCGTTTAATACGAGTCTTTTAAAAAAATGTTAATTGAGATATGGTTTTGTCTAAAAATAAAAGAAATTATAAAACCATGTATAATATGGACGGAAAAATGGTTAAACACTGGTCAAATGCCAGCAAATGGGAGTATGAGGACAAAGTCCCCATAAAAATGAGACCGTTAGAATTTGTCCACAAGACCGCTGCATCGCCAATCTGCCCCTGGATAACTATCCCTGATCATTATTATAGAAATGAATATTTATTAGATATTATATATCCCAGAATATTTTAGAATAATTACAAACCTTAGCTAATATGACAGATATTTTGTTATTAAAATATTTTCACATTTTGCCTAAATTTTATATAATTTACATATAGTTATTGGAATTGAAATATTATAACGAATTACATATTTGCAAACAAAATTTATTATAGATTATATGGAATGCCATTTAATATAATTCTAATTCTTTATAAGTTATAGCAGCCTCACTATCTTTATCCCTGTTTTTTTTCTTAAGTGTATCTCTTGATTCAATATTATAAAACATGTATTATATATATATAAATACTTGCAATTTCTCACTACATTTATTAATGTAAATTTTATAATAAAAATATATAAACTTATCTGATGAATAATATTTTAATAAAAGTAATCTATCTAAGAATTAAGTCTTCTCCTAAATAATCCCTCTAAATATTCAGTTTGGCTTATTCTGGTTGTATAGGCTATTTGAAAATAATTTGGTTCTATAAATAATTTGTATACTTATATTTTAATAAGTAAATAATATTAGCTTTAAAGTAACATTGGTCCCTTTTCTGGGGATATAATACTTTTTTGCACAAATTATTTATTAAAATATTTTATAATATAAAAAATCAGTTGTATAATAAAAATTATTTGTTATTTAGAATTAAAAAATTTTGCGCGCCTCGGAAAACGCTTTGAAAAAACGTTTTGTTTGGAAATGGCCTTACTCTCTGACAACTGATGACATCTAAATCTGATATACTAATAAAAATAGAAGAAATGATATTTTTTTTTGTTTATAGATTTTTTAAAATTATATATTTATATATTATACTTAATGATTGAAACTCTGTAACTCCCGATATATGCTTTATGTATCGTGACAAGACCACAAAACAAAATGTCAAAATCAATATAGGATTCAATGTGCTAACTTCTTCCTTTGGCCCTCATGCCCTAACCTTTTTCAAGAATCTAGGGCATCGCATAACTTCAGGTACCTGGACTCCAATCGAGCTTACTTTTAAAGAGAAGTATATAATCAATTTTTCCTTTTACTTTCTTCTTAAAAATGATTATTTTCTCTTCATTTTAATAAATGACATTGATATGTATAAATATTTATTTGTACTCTTAATTTATTTTGAAATATTATCTTATCTGTTGAATATGCCAAACTAAAAAATATTTTTTTTTATTATATGAATTATTATTTTTAAACTTTTTTTAAAAATTAAGTTTGGTTTAGATTATTACTTTTTTTTCTGACTCTAAACTGTTTCGAGAAAGGTTTTTATTACTTATTTGGAGAACAATATATAACCAGTGTATAATATTCTGGATGATTCTGACATCAATTGTTTCAAAAAGTTGATCAAAAAAATGTATTTTTCTACAAAATTTCTACCATAGTTCCTTTAGTACAGGGAGCTCCAAAAATGATCCCCTTTTTCAGCAACTTTTCGTTTAAATTATTTTCCCTAATTTTATGATATTGATATGCAATATTGCTTCATGTTTAAGGTTACGGATCAAACTTGGTCCAAAGTTTTTAACCTAACAAGAAAGGAGCCATTTAAGCTAACTCATTACCTTTGGGATTAAACGCCAAGGGGTAAAAATGGCAAATAATTAAATTGCATTGGAAAAATCTAAAAACAATAAAACAGAAAAAAATTTTAAAAATATGAATTGTGTAATGTGGAGCAGAAGTTGACCATAATAAAAAAATGTTCAGAATAGGCACATTCAAGTTGTGCTAGGAACGATCCATTTTATATGTGACCCTATTGTGAAGATCAATTTTTTTAGAAATAAAATATATTTATTATTAAAAATATATATTAATTATAACAATATAAAATTTGTATTTTATATTTGCCATCTTATCCCAAGGGTCTTATCATCGTCGGTATATTGTAAAAAGCAACCCTAAATGCCCATAAAAGGTAAAAAGCCCGGTTTTTTTTATTTTGTTGTCTAATGATGTGGCTATCCAATGGTACAATTAGTTTTTCACTAAAATAAATTTAACATTTTGTTGTAAAAGAGTAAAACACCTGCCGTATAGCCCCTGTCACCCCAACTTTATATTATATGGTTATAATCTAAGTTACAAGGAATCTAGCTCTAAAATTTTTCATATCGTCGAGGCTGAATCATAAAGTATGATTTAACCTTCAAAAAATTACTAAATATGATAAAATTAATTATAATATAATAGCTACTTCCTCTAAAAAAATATCTATTGATATTTCAATTAGGATTAAGAACGAATACAAATTAAATATAATTTTGAACAATTGATCAAAGAATTTGCAATAAAATATGTATATTGGAAATGATTTTATTAGTAAAAAAAGGATGATTATTATTATTATAACATTCATAATATTTTTTTACGTTTATAGTATTACTGATAGAAAAATCAATTTAATTCACACAAAAATTAGTATTTAAAAAAAAAATTTATATATTAAAATCGCAAATATAAAAAAGGAAAAATAAGTACAAACAATGAAGGGAGGGAAAGAAGGATTTATAAGAAAACGTTTTTAATAACAATTTAAACAAGATGATTTAGAAAATGTTTCGATTAAAAAATTATAATATTGACGGAATATCAGGTAAATTTTTCTTCTTCCAAGGACAAAATTTTTCGTAAGGCACTTCATTTGATGCGAAGTTAAGTGTTCATCGTGAATTTTAGAATCATCTAAATTTTTCTTTGCGGTTTTCAGTTTTATTTTCGAAATAGGTTTTCAATTAGATATAAGGAAATCCTAATTATTTAAAAATACTCTTTCCTGCTTTATTCTTTTTACACAAATGTTATTAAAGAACAGAAGTTATGAATTATTTTTAAAAAAATTATATATACAAAACATAGTGCGATAACAGTCTCTTTTATATTCATAAAAACTATATTATTATTCCTTAGTATAAGTTTCTGTTCACAAATTTACGGTAGGAAGAATTGGCAATGTATAGGAAGTAAAATCCTAAACTGGAATAACAATATTCCATCATTAAGAAAATGGCTATGAGTATCGCCAATATATCTTTGTTAAAATGTTTCGCTAGTATATCCAAAAACATTTGTATCATAGATATGGGTAAAATGAAAACTACGAATTCCCACGTGAGTATCATGAAGGTCTTTATATGCTGCCGATATTCTACTATTTTTCTTTCTTGTCTTCTCAACTGATAGTTTATCCTAATCTCTTTGGTACTTTCAATTCTATCTTGTAAATTAGGATCGATAGCGAAAATATTTAAGAGAGATAGGTGGCGCTTATATCCTTGAGGGAATACTTTATTGGAAAAAGTTTTATCACATTTAGGTTTCAAGTTATCAGTGCTTACATTGGAGTCGGATATTTTAAAAATATTTGGTAAGTTTAGAGAGGATGTTGGATTAGATTTATAGGAAATCGAGAAATGAGTCAGTACATCACTGTTCGCTCTCGGCACATCAGCCCTCTGTTCCGTATTATTTAAAGTTTTAGAATGATTGAAAAAATTTTCAAGGTATCTTATAATCCGTTTAGCTCCTGACAACTGTGTGAGGTAGGCAGCATCGGTATTCTCCTTAACTTTTATATTTATAAATTTGACTATCAAAATTGCGATAAAGGGTAATATTTTGACCATCAGCTCTCTCCAAAATTGATATTGAACCCATATATTATGTTTATCTCCGTTTATTATATTCATTTCGTATTCGTAATAATATATAAACTTGTAAAAATAGGTATACAGATTTAGATGAATATTTTTATAATCTTCATTAAGGTGTGAAAGAAAAAGAGTCATATTGCTCTTGGGTGATTGGGAGTTATAACATGGAATGGCAGAACAACACAGCAAAGATTGCCCGCTTAAATGAAAATCGTTCTTAGATATTATAAAAGAATTTACATCGGTTATTGTGTGATTGACAAAAACCTTTCCCACTCTAATTCTACTCACGATTTTCATCCAGAAATAAGTTGGTGCATACCACATAAATGAATAAATTAAGGTAAATATTAAGATTAATCGAATCATTCTATTTGTTAGCCAAATTCTGTACTTTATTGGGCTCCATATTGCCATCATTTGATTGAAGGAGACAAAGAGATAAATTAGAAAACTCCAAGCTAAGAATGGTTTGAAGATAGGATTAAAAAAATGAGCGTAAAATTGAACGTATGACTTCTGTTCATACCATATTTTAGATGCCTGGAATTGTAAGAAATAAATATTACAAAATGGATATGAGTAAGCATCGTATAGAATTCCAGATCTGTTATTATTAAAAATTGTTGAATTTTTAAAAGCCATTAAAAATGTATTTAAATGTTTAATATCGATATTAATTCCAATATTTACCAAGTGAAAAACTTCTAATATAGGAAATAATATTAATGAAAGTGTATAAATCAAATTGGAGATAAAAAACCAATTAAGCAAAGTATCCGTATTATTCTTTTTTTCTTTCATATAATAAGGTTTTCTATTAAGACGTTGAATACGATTAGAATGGGTAGTAATATAGGCGGAATTCGCTATCGCTATCTTTTGGGAATCAAAGTTTTTACGGATATTTTTAAAATGTTTCACAAGTAATTTGTAATTAAAGAGTCTTTTTAAACGATTTCTTTCCCTATTTGTGCCTCCTCCGATCGATATGTCATATTTTATGAGGAGGGATATATATTTGCACTTTTTGTTTATAAAAGATGCGTGGAATAAATAAATTCCTATCGAATTGCCAATTACTCCAGCGATTAATATGATAGGACTAGCTATTTTATAGATCATTTTAACATTCGGGTTATAAGCATTCACAATTGAATTTGATGGAATCCAATAACTTTCATTCATATTTGATGGTATTACTTATAATTTTTTTTTTGGTGATGTCGAAAATTTTTCTTTAATCATAAATTTGGAAAAAATAAACACCCCCTTATTTTTATTATACAATTTAAAGTGTTTATATTTTACCAACATAATAAATATTTAATCATAGTGTATAAAATTAAAAGTGATTATTTATATCTAAGAGAAAAAAATTCTATTTTATTGATTTACGGGTATCTTTGTTTTTTTTTTAAAATAATAATTTATTTTCTCCCTGTTCTCTCTAAAAATGATAAACCTTTCCATAACGTGTTCTTTTTTGAGCCATTATTTTAATTTCTCCATTAATTGTCAAAAAAATAATATATTTATATATTGCATAATGGATTAAAATTACATTTTTTATAATGAGGTGTTTTTAGATACTCTTTTTTTTCATATCCATAAATTAACGAAAAATAAATACTCTAAAAAATATCTATATATATTTTATCTGTAATTTCGTTAATCAAACCATCCATCATTTTTTTTAAATAATAACTTATACTTTGCTTAAAAATGGATTTATAAATACGTAATGAGAGTTAGGCAAGCTTTGTCCATAAATTGATAAACGGGATAAATCTTTTTAAAATATTGATAATAAAATATATATATTTATTTCTAGGTTTTTTTTAAAATGGTTTAAGTTGTGTTAGTGGCCGTTGTAATTATATAAATTTAATTTTTGACGTATACTCAACCATTAATCTTCGCAAAATATAATTTGTTTAAAAAAAAATCAATATTTGAGATAAGAAAAGATATAGAATAATAATTTTTTAGCAAGAATTCTTAATTAAATGAAAGACTCCGGTTATTGCTTAACCCTTACTGCGAGATTTGACATTATAGACATATTTTTTTTGAAAAATTTCTATTATACTACGGGATATCATTTTTATTTTTTAGGAAAGTACCGAAGGTAAATAGTATATTTATAGGCATATACATGTCTTGATCTTGTTAAATAATATAAGATCGATACGAATTCGAAAATTTGAGATTTCATTTAAATAAGTCTTAACATTATATCTATCTTTATTTGTATCGAGTGGTGAAGTAATCAGTCTGTAGCACTTAACCTTGACTCTAGATAATTTTATGTTGAAAAAAATGAATCCGCTTAAATAGTTCGGTTTGTTTTTTTTGGCAGAAATATTAGTGAAAGGCGCTTTTACTTTTAAGGAACGAGGGGCGTGAACATTTTTTAACAAAGCGTCTCTTTTTAAATTTAGTGGTTCAATTTTTAAAAAAAATTTATCATTTGATTTGAATGATTTTAAAATATGAGACAAGATAAGGCAACTTGCTAAATAATGCTCAATTTTATTAAAATAAAAATCAATATCTACCCTGCATTCAGTCAGAGCGAATTCACGGCTAGGTATATAACTTCGCCGCGAATTCGCGCTAACTGTGAATGCAGAGTCAAAGGGTTAATTATAAATGCGCCATTAGGTATAGTAAGTCTAAGAATAGTTATATTTGTAATATTAAAAAAGAGATTTCTATGGCATATATCACGATTTTTATACAGGTTCCTGGTGGGTTAAAATTATTTTGAAGGAGTTTCCCGGTATGGTATGTTAAACTTAGCCCAACCCTGTAAGAGAGGATGATGATTAATAGCGTTGAACGGTATTAATTTTTTGTGTTTTATTAAAATATTAGATGGCGTTGTAATTTTATCTTTATATACAAAAAAATTTGATGCTTCGAATAGTTTCTGTGGTCTATTCGGTTCACTGTATGCATCACAATCCGATAGTTCAAGGTTCGAATCCAGCAAGGGTAATGTAATTTTCTCAAGCCAACTAGATGGTTCCGTCCTAAGGAATATGTAGAGTTGTCAAAGTAGACACTGCTCTTTGGTAGCAGCTAATAGCGTGCTACTTTTTTAAAAAATAGGTATTGAGTCTTATTCTTATTGCAATTTAATAAATTCTGGTCGTTTTTTAGCAAGTGGACTAACGTCCAATATTATTACCCTACAAGAGAATAGTGCAGATCTTTCATTTTACAAAAAGATAAACATATATGCTGAGAATGATGGGTGTGACAAAGTAGTTAAAATCAAAATAGAAAATTTAAGTTAAACAAGATTTGGAAGAAGATAACAAATTTGATTCTGGTTTTCAAATTCTTGTTGATGGGAAGAAAATATGGTGAAAGAAATTTAGACCCCGTTAAATCCAGACATAGTTGATTCATTTTAGTTTTTAAATAATTTATTATAAAACTTTAATTTACGTATATATTTATTTTTAAGAAGAAAAAAATATTACTTGTCCCCACTGGGAAATTGTAAATATCGATTTTCATCTACTATTGAAATCCATCTCGTGTTATGCTCAATAACTCATAATACAGGCATCTTACCCATAAATTGTCTTTAACAACAAATGATCAAAGTAATAGCAATTACCTTAAACATCCACCTAAAACCATGATAATCATAAAAAGCTACTAACTTCCTGTTTACAGCCTAGAAGTGGTGTTATTTTAAAGAATCTAGCATCTTAAACTAATTAAGAATTAAATTTTATTTCTTGTATAAATAAATGGTATAATTCGAATAAATAGATATAGATCATTGCTTAAATTTAAAAATATATTTATAAATTTAAAAATCATTTAATATGAACAATAATTATAATAGGTCTCTTTTAAAAATATAAATATTAATAATCATTGATTGAGATAAGACGTATTAATTTTATTTTGAGCTAATCGAGCAAGATTTAAGCCGTATAACAATGATCGGATCTGCTAGCTCAACACGTTGTACGTTAAATTGAGTGGCATTTTGGTGACCCTACGTTTAGAAAATCATTTATTATTCGAATCTTCTGAAGTCGCACTCGACATCTCCTCAGTTGAGTCTATCAACGAATCATCCCTAAGACTGTAAGATCTAAGGTTTATATTTTTGGATATGTAATGCTTGAGAATATCAGACGAAGAATCGATATTTGGTAATATGGTGAGTTGATCCAAAAAGGAAGAAGTTACATCGGTCTCTGACGGGGAAGTTTCTGAAGAGATTTGAGAGAGGCATTCATTTATTTTTGGCTTAGCTATTTTATCGTTATCAATAATTTTTCGAGATTCTATAAGTCTAGTTGTATTTATCCATTTTTTTTGCTTTGACAGATGTGGCATTTTTGATTCCTTATTCGTCAAGGTTTTAGATTTGGAACTAGTAGATGACGATGATGATGATGGTCTGTTGATATTATTTTGATTATTGGTTTGTATGTATTTGGCGTCGACGACAAAATGAGAGGGCTTAAGGTTTAATCCACCCTGGTGTCGATCATCTTTCGCTAAACCACTAACGGATGATAAACTGTCAAGATTTTCATTAAAGTTTAGCAAAGAAGCCCCTTTTACGTCTGTTAACTTCAATTTTTTATTAACTATAAAGGAATAAAGAGAATCTGATTCACTGCTGCTGGGAAAGACTTCACGAGGTTTCCTAACAGTTTTGTTTTTTGAGCGTTCCTCATTTTTTCGAGTGTCTAAAGTTTCTTCTGGTAAGAAACCTGTTTCTAGACTTAAAAAAGAGGCGTCTTTTAAACTAGATTTCATGCTCTCAGCCTCAGCACTTTTAGATCTATTCAAGTCAGATAACCATTTTTGAAATAATTTTTTTTTTAAAACGAGGTCTATCGACGATTTCTCATGTATGGCCTCTAGTTTATTGCTTGAATGGTCAGATTCAACGCTTCTAGTGATTGAAGAGTGTAATTCCTTCGATAGTGGCAATATATCTTTATGAGCATAAGATGAGGGTGATAATGAAGAAGAGTTGGTAGATGATAATAAATATTTTAGCAAATCTTTATCCACAAATGATTGTTCACATATCGGACGTTTTTCTAAAATAAATTATTCAGAAATTAAAAATCAATGGATTGATGTATAATGTTAGGCTAAGGCCATACCAAGCATTCTAGCATTTTAAATATTAAAACTTTAGGCCGTGTCCTAAATAGGCTTAATTTGGTTACTTAATTGCTTTTTAGTATTGTTGTAAACTTCGTGAACGAAGTTCGTTTTTTTGAAAAAAAATGATGAACGACGTTCCTTTTATTTTTGAAGATACTTTATACGTGTTCGTTTTTATACGTTCATTCAATTTTAGAAAATCTTATTATTATATTCATGAAAATAAAAATATATTAATCCAAATTTTTTTAAAAAAAGGGGTTATTTTTTAATTAGCTGTTTCCTTTATCACATTTGAATTTTTTTAACCAAACACTATTTCTGTACTATAGTATAGTATAGTTTATAAATTGGAATATTATTATTTATATTTTATAAAATGGCGTCAGGCTGGATGCTGTTATTTCATCATTTGACATTACCATAGCCTAAATAAAATAAATACTTTGCAGTAACATTATATATTCAATCAATTAATTCTATCCTTACCATGTTTAAAATATGTCCAAAAAGTATCATCAATTTCAACATCTTCAAGTTCTAATTTAAAGATATACTTGATTGTAATATTCATTATTTTATATAATATAACATAAGCATAGAGTTAAAAATTTATTTAAGATTGTTGTATTTTATAGACTTATTAAATTATTATGATTATTATAATAGATATATATAGTAAAAATAAATATATTTCATTTATAGATATAAAATTTAATATCATTTAGAATTTATTTATTTTTAGTGTTATTATTTGAAATTTATTATTTTTGTTTTTATCAAGTTTTATAATATAATTAAATTTATATGATATATAAATCGATTTGACTAAACTGCAAATGCTAAAGTAAATTGCAAATGCTTAGGTAAAAATTTTCATATATTATCTATTATTTGTAGTGAGATTCATTTTCCTATGATATAAATAACTTATAAAAAAATAAATTATTAGATATATTCAAAATAAAGAAATATACATTAATAGTTGAATTTTCTTTTATCTCATAAAAATCGTTTAATATAATTAAAAATATTTATAATTAAATTTTAAATTTCAATAATATTAAATCCGCAAGTTGGCGTGTATTATTATAAAATACTTTTATAAAAAAATATAATCATTAAAAATGTTATATATCAGAATTTACTCCTAAAACATTAAAGGTTCATTTTAATAAGCTGTATTATCATAATAAGCATGGTGGAGTGCTATATATAATATTTAAAACAAAGTCATGCCGGTAAAGTAAATTGTAAATATTATGATATAAAATATTATTTTGGGTCAAATGATATTCAATAATACCAAGTTACTATTTAAATAAAATAATTTAAATATTATTTATCTAAATATTATAGTAAATGATTAATTTATATTTATATAATTAGAATCATACTTATATAAATATTTCACATGATGGTATTCATTCATTTACCTTTTTTTACCTCATTTTATTAGATTAAAAAATTACAATCACAATAGATTTTTTTCTAGTCGTCACACTTAATATATTCAATCAGAAATGGATAATCACGTAAGATAATATTTATATTACATGGGTAGGTTCTTAAGAATCTAGATACAGATGTGAAAAAATTAATCTTAGATGCAGATACTAGTATTTTTTTCAAAATAAAAAAGATACTTGCATCTAATTATCATTACCAATTAAATTAGAATAGTTTATAAAATTTAGTTTTTATTATTTATTTGTGAAGAACATAACATATTCATTAAGTAAGAATGAATATTTACAATTAACAAGCATTTTAATATTAGTAATAGCCCATTCTTAGCATAATGGAAGTTGAAATATTAATTTGTAAAAGAGTATTTAAAATAGATTTATTATTTTATAAGATAATCAAAATTTTAAAATAATTTAGTATTCGACCTTTGCCATTTTGGCATAAACTTCACAAAACAAAATTTATAGAAATAGAAATACATGGACGCTTAACCCACTAACAATTCTCATTGATATTAGTTTACGTTAAAACCCCAAGTTATTATATCTCAGAATAGCAAATCAAAGTCTTTAGAAATCAACTGAAAATTCGAACAAATACACCTACCCCTCCCCCTTCTACATTCTTTACTTAAAACCAATATATCATTTTACAAATAAAACATAATATCATTTAAAATATCCGGAATCCCTTATCTAAATTATATTTTTCCCCTAAAAATGGTAAATACATTTTTATGCTAGGTGTAAATAATCTACAAACATTATATGTTCGATAAGATTTTTCTGTGATATCTTATTTATTTATTGTAATAATAGCAATAAAAACAAATTGGCTATTTAGGGAAAATATCAATAGAAAGTATGCAAAAATTATTTTAAAAAATTAATTTATCATACATTAACCATTAAAAAGTGATCATATGTAATTTATAAAAACCTATATTTGTTCTTGCAATTTTTCGAATCAATTTTTGATAGATAATATATGGAATTTAGCTTACTTTTTAAGTAATAATACAATATGATTTTAGAATATAATATAACAAAAAATAATTTTAAATTTAAAATAATAATACGCCATCTTGCGGATTTAATATTATTGAAATTTAAAATTTAATTATAAATTTTTTTAAATATAATTATATTAAACGATTTATTATGAGATAAAAGAAAATTCCACTATTAACCCTTCACTACAAAGGTGGGGTAAATAGGACCCCACAACTTTTATAATCTTTGTAATACAAAAGCTAGAAAATATTCCGACCTGATTTTTTCAGTAGTTTAATATTTTGTTACAAGGAATACAACTTCCAAATTTCATGATTATTGATTTGATAGTTTTTGAGATATATGCTATTTGTTGAGCTTGGGGTAAAATATACCCCACCTATGTAATGATGTAATTTTTTTTTAAAATCCAATTTTTTTTTGTTACTAATTATATTTATGTATGTCAGGTTAATAAATATAATTGAAAAAAATATAATTATATCTATTTTTGATTGATATATATGACTTTAAATTTGAAAATTTTATATTATTTATTTTTTCGGTGGAGTAAAAAATCATAAATTTAACATATGATTTTTAATTTGAATTATTCTAGTGACATTTTATACTTTGAAAATAGAATTATATGCTGGCAATCAGCCTGAAGGACCTTATAAATTGAGAAATAAGCCTTTTGATGTGGTTGAAAGGTTAATTCTGCCCATTTTTAAGAGTAATAGGAATGTCACCACAGATAACTGGTTTACCAGTTATGAACTTGCTATACATTTATTAAATTCCCATTCATTAACAATAGTAGGAACTTTAAGAAAAAATAAATAGCAGTTTCCAACATCATTTAATTTAAAAAAAAGATATTTGTTAAAGTTTATTTGCCTGCTAATATAATATGACATTAGTATCATATGTACCAAAAAAGTATAAGCATGATGCTTTCTACCCTTCACTATGATAACAATATTGATACATCAACTGGGGATTTGAAAAAACCAGAAATTATCACATTTTACAATCTCACCAAAGCTGGTGTTGATGTTGTGGATCAGCTATGTTCAAATTATTCAATATCCAGAATAACAAATAGATGGCCATGACAATTTTTTATAATTTGTTGAATATATCTTGCATAAATTCTTTAATAATTTATAAATCCAATAATTTAAAGGAGATTAATAGATCAAAGTTTATAAAATTATTAGCAATGGAGCTAATAACTCTATTAATGAGTAATAGATATGAAAACCCACATGTTAATAAACTACTAAGGGATAATATTGGGAACATGCTAAATATAGAGGAATTAAAACCTATTTCAAACAAACAAAAAGGAAGGTGCCCCTCTTATCTAAGGGTTAGGGACAAGAAATCCTCATTTATTTGTTCAAATTGTTCAAAATTTATATGCAAAGATCATATGTATGTAACATGTCGTGAATGTTTTTTAAAAAAAATGCATGAACTTTAATATCAAATATTTTTTTTAATATCTGATGTTTTATTATAAAATTTATTTAATTATTACTATAAAATATTGAATTAATAAAATATATAATCAAATTTGCTTCCATTCATTTATTTTTGGTCATATCATATGATTAAGGAAAGTTCAAAAAAAAAGATTTTTTTTTGAGCAGCTTTAGTAAATATATCATAACTTTATTTATAAATAAATGTAAATCTAGAAATTTTGTATTTATTATCTCTAATATTTTTACAATAAGTTTATAAAATTTTAGTTCTTAAATTTTATTATTTTCTGAGATATAGCTATTTAAAATTTGGGGTAAAATAGACCCCACCTATGTAACCGCGGGAGTTTTTTTCACCTATGTAGTGAAGGGTTAATGTATATTTCTTTATTATTGAATATATCTAATAATTTAATTTTTTATAAGTTATTTATATCATAGGAAAATGAATCTCACTACAAATTATAGATAATATATGAAAATTTTTACCTAAGCATTTGCAGTTTACCTTAGCATTTGCAGTTTAGTCAAACCCATATATATTAAAAATTAGTAAGAGATTTTTTTAAATATATTCACTTAAAACTATTAATTTTAAACATGGCTATATATTGTGTTAAAAATATATAATATTTATTTATATTAAATTAAATACTAAATGAAATTTTAAAAAAAATTATTCATGATATTTTGCCCAGGGTTGGCAAGTCGGTCAATTGGCCAGTCAAATTCAGTCAATTGACCGGAGGAGTATTTGACCTGTCAAATACGGTCAAATACTCTAAAAAATTTAAAGGAAAAATAAATTAATAATATGTTTAAAAAAGGCAAAAACGATGTAAATACATGTGATCACAATGTTTGCTTATTTTTTGTGTTCACAATATCAAGAGGAGAATTCACTAGTAGTGAAATTGAAGTATGTGATATAATTCAAGAATTAGCTATTTTACAAGATAGCGATGACCAAAATATTTTAAGTTATATAATTAATTTCAAAAGAATAAAACAGCATGTTTAATATAGCAATCTATGTGGAAAGTAGTAATTTCCAGAAAATGAATTCCGACCTCAAGTTAATAGATTAAACTTTGCCCCCCCTGCCCATTAAGAGACTAACAATTCCTAGTTCTACTTCTTCTTTAGAAAGAAATAGGTCGATTTGGGTTAATAATCTTATGAAAATAGAAATCGATTGAAGAAATAAGACATCAGGAAAATTGATTAAAAAATATTAAATAAAATTATAATATTGAATATGAATCAGAACAAGACCAGATAGCTACACGTTAGTTATTGAATGACAATGAATTTAAAAAATTAATATTATAGATTCATTTTACTATTATATTCAAAATAAAGTTAATTAATATTAACTTAAAAAAACATATATTTGAATTTGACCACATTTGACCATATTTGACCTGTCAAATATCTGTCAATTGACCGAAACGTGTTTGACCGGTCAAATGCACAACCCTGGTTTTGCCTTTTATCGAATGTGAACATTGAACGTAAACATTCGATTTTTGTCAATGAACGTTGAACGTGTTCGACTTTTTTAATGTTTGTGAGACTACTTTTTAGTAATAGGCTAAAAATTATTTGATCGCGGACACTCTATTTTGGTTTATTTTAAGTAATTGGTGGCATTACTATTTTTCGTATTTTATTCTCGTTTTCTTTGTTTTATTAAAGTATTTTATTTTTTGTGACGACTAAATAGCTGGCTATTAAGTATTAAACCGACGGGTAATTATACCAAATGGATAATTTTTCGGCCCGACCCTTTTAATTTCGATAAAATTTTGCATACTGAGAGAATATCATTAGAAAGCATAGAATCTAGCCTCCTAGTACTCATAGTTCCTGAGATATCAATGGTCAAAAGTGCCTATAGTGACCTTTTTCGAAAAATACGATTTTTTGAAATTGAGATAAGTTAAAAAATATTAATTTTAAAATATAAGTTTGTCAATTTGTAACTCTATTAAAGGCCTTTTATTAAATATTAAGGATTTTTTTGGAAATAATATTGTTGCGGTTTTTATTTACGTTTTAAACATAATAATTCCAGGTGTTTCGCTTTCCAAATTTTTTTGAATTTAATATTTTCTTATTCTCTAACCTTATATCTATTCATAAAAAAAATTTAAACTTGGGACAGCCATGGGATTTTTAGTTATTACGATTTAAAATATGAAAAAATAAATATTTTTTTCAATAATAGATAGTGCTCCTTTATAAAATATTTGTTATAATTATTTTTTTCATTTTTACACATAAATAATAAGATTTTTCAGCATTAATATCATGAAATTATTTAGCTGCGGTTATAATCATTTTTTTTAGAAACAATTTTAATTTCGAAAAATTATTTTATAAATTTTTAAGATATAATAGATAAATTAAAATTTATGGAAGATATTACCTATTTTCGGTTTTTCATTAAATTTAGTTTTTTTAACGCCATGATAATTTCGTTTTGCGATAAATTATATGTACGCTCAGTAGCCGTTGATTGGCTAACTATTGTTAAAATATTATTTTTTGGTATGAAAAGGATACCTTGTGCAGCTGGATAAACAAAAGAATTTGATGGTCCTTTAGGGTGAAGAAAATTAATTTTTACTTCATATCTAATTACATTCACTTCTTGCACAAATCCTAACAACCAATCGTTTTCATATGCACATGTTACATATCCTCTTATCTCATCGCTTAACAGATCCTTAATCAAAGGATCCTCACGTGGATATACTGTATTCTCCACAACAAATGTCTGTAAATTAGAATATAATTTAGTGTTGAGTTTAGTTAAGCCAATCGGAAACACTGCATTAATTTTTTGTGTCACGGGTATTGAGATAAATTTACTAAATCTCTCACTAGCCTTATCTTTTCTTCTTCATAATCTGGTATAGTGGCGTAAGAAAAATTTATACCTTTTATATGCTCTTCCGCATATTTATAAAATTGTAAAGGTGTAATTATTTGATCAGTATAAGGTCTTTGTAAGTTTGCCTTGGCAACTAACCTTTTTACTGTGCCACCTACGCCGTCACAGGCACTTTTACCATGTGCGTAGGAAAAAAATGTCATTCTGCTTGAACACCAAAATCTATTTCATGGTAGCAAACATTGATGAAGTTTTTCCTATTTTTATATTGCGCTGCTCAACCATCAGAAAATTAGTGAATTTTTTCTGGTGGAGTGTCACATTTATTTTTTTTTAAATGAATCAAATGCGATTGGAATAAATGGAATGAAACAGTATTATGAATTATTTGATCTCCTATTTTATAATAAATTGAGAATGGATGCAACGTAACTTGCGGAGTTGTCCAATGATAACCCTGAACTTCGTCTTGGACAATAAAGGAATAATTTTCTGAAAAGTCACAAATAATTAGATAGTGATTATTTTCTAAACTATTTTTAAGGTTATTGTAAAATGAACTTTGTTATTCACAAATAAATGGATGGCGTATGAGAATATTCATTTTATCGAAAAAATAATTAATAAATTCGTCTGAAGATTGAGAAATAGTCTCCAGAGTTGTTCTATCTACCGAAACCCATTGTTTAAATGTAACAAGAGCTATATCATTTTTTATAAATAATTTTTCGATGCGTTCTTTTAAGAGTGCGGAGCCAGTACACTCATTGCAGTCACCAAAATAACAGGTTGGTAACGGTAATTTGCAAATCATTCTGCCTATAACATCTCTATAAGTTGTTAATGTATCCTCACCATTTTTAGTCAATGTTGCTAATTCACAGCTTAAAATCATAAGTTTAATATTCTGGTGTATGGTACAAACGCATACACTATGTGTTCCACTAGCACCTGCTAATATACAAAATTTTGGTCTTAAGCTAGCAAATTCCGAAAATCCAATTGTTAAGTTTGAATTACTCACCTTAAAATGATTATATAACTCTTTCAAATTATTAAGAACGAACCTTTTTTGAGCGTTCACTCGTTCTCCCTTTTCAATGATAGATATGCAATCTTTTTTTCCTGGTAATACCCTACTAACTTCATCCCTGCAAAAAAAATTTTTATCAATATCAAATGTTTTTTGATTGAGATATTTTGCAGGCTTTCGATTTGGAGTTGAAAGAATCCCCTTTTCTTCTAAAATGATTTTATAATTATATGCCATAGTTGAATGTCGTTTTTATTTTATTTGCGCTCCAATTAGGAGGCAGAATGGTCAGCAATTAATATTTTTAGACAAACTAGGATATTGCAATTTCATGCTATTGAGTATATCATTATTATCTTTTGTATCCGATTCTGGATTGTTAATTATTATATCTGTGAAATAGCTTTTCATATTTTAGCTAACTTTTTTTTGGATAATTTTTCGGTTAGTTTTTTTTTTCTTAATAGGAGATATTCCAATTTCGTTTCAAGTTATATTGACTGTATCTATTGATGTTGATGCTGTGTTGATATTTACATATTCGCTATCAGAATTTATATTTTCAATATTTTTTTGTGGTAACCGTTTACGAATCACAAATATAGTGTTCCGCCTCAATGTTTGGATATTGAGTCATCCAGACTCAAGCCGATCATGGAGCCGCATGAGCCGACTCACTTAGTCGGCCCGTGTAGTCGGCTCGTGTAGTCAGCTCGCTTAGTCGGCTCTTGTAGTCTCATGACTTTACGCAGGTTCTTTTTGTAATTAAAGTGTTTAGTTCTTTAAAAGGATACGCATTTATATTTATACATTATAAATAATTTTATGAAAAAAAATTTAATATTAAAATATTTGTAAAATAAAAATTTAATTAATATTAATATTCGGGCAGGTGCATGAAATATTGCTTGTATCTTTCAACAAAATTATTATATTTTCTTGTAAGAGAGATCTTTATAATATTTTTTCATGATAGTAATGCTGGTAAATCTTTTTATTTATGTTTAAAAATGAAAAAAAAGTTTGAAAAAATAATAATATTAACTAAACACGTTATTTTATAAAGGAGCGCAATCTATTTTTGAAAAAAATATTTATATATTGCTTTTTTAAATCGTAATAACTAAAAAATCAACGGCTGTCCCAAGTTTAAATTTTCTTTATGAATAGATATAAAGTTAGAGAATAAGAAAATATTAAATTCAAAAAAATTTGGAAAGCGAAACATCTGGTTCGTGTTTAAAATTTATAACGTAAATAAAAACCGCAACAATATTGTTTCAAAAAAATCCTTAATATTTAATAAAAGGCCTTTAATAGTTACAAAATGACATATAATATTAATTTTTAGTATCGTTATTTTTTTAACTTATCTCAATTTTAAAAAATCGCATTTTTCACTTTTGACCATTGATATCTCAGGAACTATGAGTACTAGGAGGCTAAAATTTTGGATTCGATGCTTTCTAATGATATTCTCTCAGCATGCAAAATTTTATCTAAAAAAAGGTCGGGTCGAAAAGTTATCAATGTGGTATGAAATTACCCGATTGCAACGAGTGTCCTGGCTCGGCACTCTTAAAAGAACGCATCGAAAAATTATTTATAAAAAATGATATAGCTCTTGTTACGTTTAAACAGTGGGTTTCGGCAGATAGAACAACTCTGGAGACTATTTCTCAATCTTCAGAAGAATTTATTAATTTTTTTTTCGATAAAATGAATATTCTCATACATTCATTTATTTGTGAACAACAAAGTTCATTTCACAATAACCTTAAAAATAGTTTTAAAAAAAATCACTATCTAATTATTTGTGACTTTTCAGAAAATTATTCCTTTATTGTCCAAGAGTCAGGGTTATCATTGGACAACTTCGCAAGTTACGTTGCATCCATTCTCAATTTATTATAAATAGGAGATCAAATAAACAATCTAAGTTTTGTGGTAATATCGGAATCCTTTAATCATAATACTGTTTCATTCCATTTATTCCAATCGCATTTGATTCATTTTTTAAAAAATAAATATGACACTCCACCAGAAAAAATTCATTACTTTTTTGATGGTTGAGCAGCGCAATATAAAAATGAAAAACTTTATCAATGTTTGCTACCATGAAATAGATTTTGGTGTTCAAGCAGAATGGCATTTTATTCCTACGGCACATGGTAAAAGTGCCTGTGACGGCATAGGCGGCACAGTAAAAAGGTTAGTTGCCAAGGCAAGCTTACAAAGACCTTATACTGATCAAATAATTACACCTTTACAATTTTATAAATATGCGGAAGAGCATATAAAAGGTATAAATTTATCTTACGCCACTATACCAGATTAAGAGGAAGAAGAGATAAGGCTAAGTGAGAGATTTAGTAAATTTATCTCAATACCCGTGACACAAAAAATTCATGCAGTGTTTACGATTGGCTTAACTAAACTCAACACTAAATTATATTCTAATTCGCAGACATTTATTGTGGAGAATATAGTAAATCCACGTGAAGATCCTTTGATTGAGATCTGTTAATCGATGAGATTAGAGGATATGTAACATGTGCATATGAAAACGATTGGTGGTTAGGATTTTTACAAGAAGTTAATGTAATTAGGGATGAAGTAAAAATTAATTTTCTTCACCCTAAAGGACCATCAAATTCTTTTGTTTACAGCTGCACAAGATATCCTTTTCATATCAAAAAATAATATTTTAACAATAGTTAGCCAATCAACGGCTACTGAGCGTACATATAATTTATCGCAAAACGAAATTATGGCGTCAAAAAAACTAAATTTAATGAAAAACCGAAAATAGGTAATATTTTTAATGAATTTTAATTTATCTATTATATCTTCAAAATTTATAAAATAATATTTCGAAAATTAAAATTTTTTATAAAAAAAAATGAATATAACAGCAGCTAAATAATCTCATTTCATGATATTAATGCTGGAAAATCTTATTATTTATGTTTAAAAATGAAAAAAGGTTTAAAAAAATAATAATTATAAACAAAACACGTTATTTTATAAAGGAGCGCCATCAATTTTTGAAAAAAATATTTATTTTTGGATTTTTTAAATCGTAATAACTAAAAAAACCCATGGTTGTCCCAAGTTTGAATTTTTTTATGAATAGATATAAGGTTAGAGAATAAGAAAACATTAAATTCAAAAAAATTTGGAAAGCAAAACACCTGGAATAATTATGTTTAAAATTTATAACGTAAATAAAAACCACAACAATATTATTTCAAAAAAATCCTTAATATTTAATAAAAGGTCTTTAATAGAGTTACAAATTGACATATAACTTATATTTTTTAAATCATTATTTTTTAGCTTATCTCAACTCAATTTCCAAAAATCGTATTTTTCGAAAAAAGGTCATTTTTGTCACTTTTGACCATTGATATCTCAGAAACTATGATTACTAGGAGGCTAAAATTTTATGCAAAATTTTATCGAAATTAAAAGGGTCGGGCCAAAAAGTTATCGATTTGGTAAGGACCCCGACCTAGGATATGGTCTTAATAGTTATTATAAAAAATAAAATTTATAGTTATAAAATTTTACATTGTAGTTTTAAATATTATTATATATGCAACCATTACCTTAGAATTTAATTATTTAAAATGAATACAATTAAGTTAGGTATTTTTTATTGTCAATACAAATTTCCAAATTATATTTTGCAGTGCTCTATTTTTGACTTGCTAAATTGCTCTTATATGGCCTAAGACCTAATGTTGTTAAGGTAACTAGCTACCTTTATATTTTTTACAATTCTTTTTTTTAAATTATTACAATCATTACAGCAAATATAATCTACCAATATTTTGTTGCAAATCAATTATCACAATATCTAATTTGCTCATTTTGTTAAATTGAGTTATCAAATAATTAACTTTTATCTATTTAAGGTTCAAAATATCAAGAAATTGAATTCACAAACTTTCGAAACATTCAATGTAAATTAATAAGCAATTTTAAATATAAAACATGTCCAACATAATTCTATAAACTTTTATAAATTTCAAAAAATTAAACATATTATTTGATTTTTGATAAAAGATTAGTAATTAATTACTTTTAAAAATATTTTATTTTGAAATATAATGACAAAATTAATTAGTTATTTTTCTAAATTTAGGGCGTGAGTAAAATACACCACCCCCTGAATCTACGCGCCCCCTATCGAAGAAGCTTAATTTAAATTTTATTGATACATAATTGTATTTAGCTTTATAAGATGATTTAGAAAATGTTTTTATGATTTTTAAAAAAATAGTAACATAGTAATAAAAGCAGGCACATATTTTAGTCAAAAAAAAAGAAGTGTTTTTCAATAGCTCACTAAGTTATAAAAAATTTATACACTTAATATTAACATTTACTAAATCCTTTTAATAAGCTTAATAAGATTATGCTTTTATTTTTTTAAAAATAATGTATATTCATCATAGAAGGTGCTTAGGGGTTTGTAGTTTACAAAAAAAAATGTATTTTCTCAAAAGCCCACTAAGTTTTAAAAAGTTTTATCATATAATATTAACATTTTTGATTCCTTTTAATAAGCTATATATGATTCTGTATTCATTTTTTATAAATTAAGTTCTTTTATAGGGGTCATGTATTTTAGTCATATAAAAAAATTATTTTTTAAAAATTTTTACTATTTTACCATTTTTTTTAAATAAAAAAACATTTTGTAAATCATCTTATAAAGTTAAATATGATTCTATATTAATATAATTTAAATTAAGCTTCTTTGATAGGGGTGCATAGTTTCCTGGGGCATGTACTTTAGTCATGCCCCTAAATTTATATACTGGGTGTCTTAAAAAAATTATAAATTAATATAACTCTAGAATGCAGTGCTTAATTTTTAAATTAAATAATCCCCAAAAAATTTAGAATTTGATAGCTTTTTTAGAAAAATGATTCAAGGCCATCAATTAATATATTTTTTCAAAAATGGGCCCCAGATGGGTTCTTATTAAATTGAAGATTTACTTTTTGTTTTTTAAAATTAGTGTATAATTAGTGATTATTTATATAAATTCATAATAGATAAAAAATCTAATATTTTTTTTATATCAAATTAATTACACAATTTATTTTAATTAAAATTTTCTGAATCTGAAGAGATTAATATGATTCTATATTTATTTTATTGATTTAGTGAAAATTAAAAATCAATTTCAGGGTTGACCTAAAGATTTTATCTTTACAAATATCTAGCATTATATATATTCTATAAAACACTTCATATATATATACACAAACCTTACTTTGAATATAAGGGGCAATATTAAATTTTTGAAACAATCTTCGTGTTGATGAAGATGATGGATTAATCAAGACAGTTTTATTTTCAATTGTTTTAAATTTTTGAGAAGTTGCATTCTGTTTTAAGGTGATATTTCTCTTAGGCTTAAATTTTTTATTCCTAAATTCAAGCTAAAATAGTATAAATAAATGTTATATATGTTATAAGTTACCTCCTTCTTAATTTCATCTAATTTGCACCATACATCTGATATTTCTATAATTATTATATAATAAAAAATATACTTTTAATACTAATTACCAATAATGGAATCGGAAATTTTAGGGGTATTATTCAAAATATCCGATATGCTTAATAATATTTTTTCCATGTATCGCTTATAATTTATTCGAATTTAGAGTGACAGATATTAAGAAAACACATATTGTAATCATTGATTGTAATGTATATAAAAAACTAGATTAAAAAAATATATATGAAAATTCCAAAATCAAATCACATAAATTTGAATTAAAAATCAAATGTATATAATAAAAAAATAATGAATATATGAACTATAAATAAAGCCTATATTAAAATACGACAAAAGGAATATGAATAAAAAATTTTTTTTAAATAGATTGTTTTTGCGTTAACAGATTTTATCGAATTTCTAATAAAATATAATTACAATTTAAACTATCTATAAAATTGAGAGGTGGTAGCTTTAGTTAAATATATAATATATTTATAATTAAGTAATTTTAATTCATATTTTGATAATCAGGGGCGGACTGGCCATAAGACCAGGTGGGCATTTTGCCCATGAGGCCGCGATAAATGTCGATTTTTGAGGCCGATCAGAGGAAAATATCTAAAAAGAGGCCGATTAGAAAAAAAATATATTATTATGTTCACATTATTTACTATTATCATTTATTTATTTTTAATGATATCTCTATGATTTGAATATCACATTCCTTGACAATTGTCATGTCGTTTACTATAATTTAATGCATAAAATACCAGTAACGTAGCTTGATGCTATACATCATTACCTCGTTTTTTTCTTTGCTTTTATTCAAATGAAGTAAAAACGCTTCCGTTTGAGTAGAGTGAAAGTTAAGTTTTGATTAATTCATTATATTACATTTTTATACATTGATTTATTGTAGAAATAATATAGCCAACATTTCTTGTTCTTAATTCATTGAAATCAAATAAAATCCAGCGGTGAATCAGATTAAAGGATGGATACCTGGGTGAAACAGAATAATTCATCTGGCCAAAATAAGTTGAGAAAGCTACAAAAAATTTCTCGATCTAGAAAAGGCCTTCGATAGAATCCCAGAAAACATATCTGGTGGGTGCTACGCCACAAAAGGTTCCCGAAAAATATATAAGAATAATACAGGATATGTATAGGGCCATACAACAATGGTCCGTAGCACAACAGTTCAGCAGGCTTCACAATAGCCGAAGGAATTCATCAAGGATCGGCTCTCAGCCCACTACTCTTCATTACAGTAATAGATGTATTAGCACAATCTTTACCTCAAACAGTCCCGTGGAATATGATATTTGCTGATGATATTGTGATACTTGCCGAATCCAATGATGAAATGAAAGAAAGATTAGTGAATTGGATAAATATCCTAAAAAAGCACGGACTAAAAGTAAATAGAGAAATGACGGAATATATGGTGATAGGAGGAGATGAAACAGAGAGTATTGATATAAATGAATGGCAGATATCGGCAATTGAAAGCTGCAAATATTTGGGCTCCACTATACAAACAAACGGCAAAAAGAGATAAAGAGTAAAATTAATCAAGGGTGGTTAAAAGTGCTATTTGACAAAAGAATCCCACACAAATTAAAGGGAAAAATTTACAGTTCCATAATACAACCAACTATTCTCTATAGTTCGGAAACATGGCCAACCAAGGAATCAGACGAGAGAAGTCTACAAACTATGGAGATGAGAATGCTGAGGATGATTGCTGGGGTAACAAGAAAGGATAAAGTGCGCAGTACAAGAATACTAAGTAGTTTAAAGGTAGAATAAGTTAATGGTAAACAGACTTAGGTGGTATGGGCACACAATGAGAAGGCCTATGAACTACATAGGAAATAAGGTTGAGAGCTTGGAAGTGATGAGCAAACGTAAAAGAGGAAGGCCAAAACTTCAATGGGGCCATAAAGTTAGAGCCAATTTAAAGAAGTATAAATTAGATAAAAGAGATTGCATGAATAACATAAAGTGGAGAGAGATGTTGAAGGAGCTTACCACCAGAAAAGGTGAAAGCTAAAGAGAAAAAAAAAAGAAAAAAGAAGGAAATTATGCCAGGCTCTAAAGGAAGGGGATTCCAGAAAAATAATTTAATGATATACCCCCTTTTAAAATGTTTAACTATTTAAAATTTAGATTGCAAATCTTATATTGCTGAGGATATTCAGCAGATAGGATAATTTTTAATTTCATATTAAAATGTGTGGAAAATCCTATGAGGTTGGGAAGTATGATTTCAGGATTTCTATCTTGATGAAATAAATAGTAAAGATATATATTGCGTGTTAAATTACGTAACGAATAATGTTCATTTGCCAGTGTATTCAAAGATATGGTAGCAGAATAAATGAAACGGAAGATGATCGTATGAACAAGTGAGGATTCAAATGAAGAAGAAGGAATATTACAATATCATAATAACTCAGAGTGTGATAATAAGTGTAACAAATGTTTATATGCGAGTATGAAATTTTTAAAAGATGCAATATGCTTACAAGTGACACTAATTTATTGGCATATGAATACATTTAACTTTGTCATTTACGCAAATTAGTTGCGAGAAAACATTTAGTAAATTAAAAATTACAAAAATAAGCTGAGATCTAATATTGACCAATAAAAATTAGAAGCGTTTTTAATGATGTCAGTTGAATGAGAACCATTGGCGCAGATTGAACTAGAAGATATTTCTGTATATTTGCGTAAAGGTTCAAAATTAATGAGAGATTTATTAACGTAAAAATTATATATTTCCTTAATTCTTTTATTTGAATTTTATTAATATCTATTTACAATATGATCGGTGCCTGATTTTATAAGTGCAGCAATTTTATACGCTGTAATATTGTATAACTGCAATAATTATATGTGTAAAATTAATAGATTTGATATATTAAGTATGTATTTTTTTATATTTAACATGTGATGTATGATTTGATTTTATAGTGCAATATCGTTATAAATCTAATATAAAAAAATATATATGTGCAATGAATATTATTTTATATTGGTAGTGAATATGATTTTAGATGTGCATTTTTTAAAAATAAATTATAAATACTATTCTTTTTTTTTATTAAAAATGTAAATCTTTTGAACTTATTTTCAAAAATAAGAAGTAATAAAAATCATGTAAATCGAAGGAGCCATATAAGGGAAGGGGGCGAAGCCCCCATATAAATGAGGTCGCTATAAAAAAATGCCCACGAGGCCGTAGCGTCCCCAGTCCGCCCCTGTTGATAATGATAAGTAAAAATAAGGGTACATGTTTATGATGTATTATATTATGAATTACTAAATTCTTTAATTATATATTTTTTATAATGATTATATAATGCAAAGTTGTTTATAACATCAAGAATTTATAATATGTTTGTTTATTGGTATAATTATTGGCTGCGAGTGCTAGTAACGCCTGTGATATTTAGTGAAAAAACTAAATATCACATCCGCATTTATTAAATATTTTTTTTAATTTCATGTGTCCGCGATACGTAAAATCACCCATTTAAAAATGGATTTTATTGAGATAACGAAGACAGAGACCAGGAAACTACAGACGTTTGTCAACAAATGTCTTAAAATAATAAATAGCATCTTTTACCCCAATATTATCTCAAATGATAACCTATGGAAAAGGTCACGCCACACTCAAACATAAAAAAGGAAGCGTCTCGCCTTTTTTGCTTATATTCTGAGAAATCATTCAAATAATAGCCTGGTCCTCGAGGCCATAAATTGGTTATATTCCTTCAACGGCAAAACTTATGGGAAGTTTAAAACTTTATGGTTCTATAGGGCAATAAAGGATATAATGGATTTAAACCTAAATACAAAACAGTTTCTAAGGTTGAATAAAGATAAGAGGTCAATAAAGAAACTGTTAAGGATCAAATCAAATTAATTAAATCTCCCATAAACTACAGGTTATTTTTACTTTTGTTTATTTTCCTTTCTTTTACTTTCACTGTCTTTTCTCTCTTTTCATTCTTTATCTGACTTATTTTTCCTTTCCATTCATTTTTTGCTCTTAATTTTCCCACATATATCTAATGTACCTTGTAATTAAAAAAGGTCCTTCTTTGCCTTTAAAGTAATTAAGTATATAAGTATTTTATGGGTGTGGGCTATGCTTATTTTTGACCATTCCCCATCAGCCCACATTCGTTTAAGTAATAGTCCTAGGACTATACAAGTACGTGCGGCTTGCCCACAAACGTGTGAAGAACTCCTCATCTTTATCCCCATTTTTAATTTGTCCAGTTTGATGGATTATGAGGAAAACCTAACATAGCTCTGTTGTATCCACAACTAGAGGGCGAAAACGTTTTTATTACGTAATTATACATTTTGTTTTGTTAAGGTTGGCAGGGAGTTAGACAAAGATTAAAAAAGTATTTTTAAAATTTTTATTTATTAAATTTATTTAAAAAATATTTAACTAAAAATACAATATATTTTTCCTCTTTATATAGTTTATAATATCAATTTATATAAAAGAATCTATTAAATAATTTATATCAAACTAGTGAGTACGTGAGGTTAATATTAAATAATAAAAAAAATCAATCTTTAAGGTCAATATTGCGTTAATAGATAGCGAAAAAAATATATTAAAAAAAATCAATCAGGACAATTCAACATTTCAACCTCCAAAGAAATTCGGCTTATGATTTCCTTGTATATGTTGAGCAGGGTTGCCATGTCTCCCCCCATCAGCGGGAGACTCCCGCAATTTTTTAATTTCTCATGCATTTTTTTTTAGTATTTTAACGTTTTTAATCTAAAAATAATAGTTTTAAGAGACATTAATTGATTATTTTTATATTTTTAAAATAAATTTTAAATATTTATTCGAAAACATGTCTAGTTTGTAAATTTCTTTCTATCCTGTTTTATATTTATCCAATAAACATCATTTCATTCATATAAGTCAGTAGAGGGGAGTATATCAACATCGATTGCAATACAAAAATATTCTCAAAAATAATAAATAATACAGATGCAACTATATTTGCGGAAATCGTATACATCTATCATGTATTTCAACATTCACAGAGCCATATCATCACAATGTGGGTCGAGTCTTTTTCTCATAATGTTTTACGACTCCAATATATGTGCAAACCTTACTTGTGGCAGAACATAAATGAGCAAGGCTATCACAAGTGTTTTAGTACCTGAATCTTAGAGGTCAATTCTAGACGATTTGAAAGATGGGCATCAATATGCAATTGTAACAGATGCATCTAATAAGGGAATATTAAAACATTTCCCTCGATCCTTCGCTATTTCAACAAGAATAAGAACATTTTAATAAAACTGTTAAAAAATTTTTCCTCGGATAGTGAAAAATCCAACGATGTAGCTAGCCGCATAATGGTAAATATAGGTAATTCAGGCAGCGTCTACATGACAAGATTTTCACTGGATGCAAACCCCCTTCAAAAACCTTTGTCTACCCCCCTAAAAAATTAGCGCCGCCTTCGGCGGCGGTGTCTATTTACCATTATTTTTACCTATTTATTTATTGATACTTTTTTCAAAGAATTTATAAAGGATAACTTAAATAAATCTATCTCTACTAACAACTATCGATATTTTGTGAATTAAAAGAATTTATTTAGAGGCATTATGAACCTGCTGAAATATTTAAAATTTGGAAAAAAATGTGTATGATTGTTTGCAATATATAGTTTCAATCGATGAATTGTATTATAATAATACTATAATAAAAGTATTAATTTTTACAGCAATAAATTTTGTCGTATTTCATCTCAAAATTTTATAGATAACCTCCAAAAAATTTATCCTACCCCCATTAAAGCAGCTTACCCCATACGCCCTCATAAAAATATGATGCAAACGGTTCCTACCCCTCCCGCTCATGTAGACGCTGGATTCAGGGTTATCAATGATTTGCATGTCAGCTTTCTGCGCTGATAATGCCTCTGTAAATTTTGGCAAAAACCAAAGTTACCGAATTGAGGCAGCATAATAATGAATTAATACCAATTGGCTGTATATGCCATATACTACATAATTCTTGCAAGAAGGCAATGAATGTACTATCTGTGGATGTCGAAATAATTGTGATGAAATGTTTTAACAAATTTAGTTCATCAACTAAAAGAGTTAATGAATTAAAAGAGTTGGTAAAGTGGTCTGACTTGGAATGGTGTGAGTTATTGCGATATATACCTATCAGGTGGTTGTCATTAATACCTGCCATCGATAGAATTTTAAAATTTTACAAACCCTTAAAAAAATACTTCTTAAATAAAGATTTTAAAAGCGGTCTGACTTGGAATGGTGTGAGTTATTGCGATATATACCTATCAGGTGGTTGTCATTAATACCTGCCATCGATAGAATTTTAAAATTTTACAAACCCTTAAAAAAATACTTCTTAAATAAAGATTTTAAAAGCTATCCTAAAATTTTGAAAAATATTTTCGAGTATGAAATGGCAGAAGCATATTTAGGATTCGTTTCACATGTAGGAAATCTACTTCATGCAGTTAATATTCAGTTGCAATCAGAATATTCTTTATTAAAAATGATTCACAAAATCATGCTACAGCTCTGTTCCTCTCTACATTTAAAAATTGACAATAAATTTTATGGCGCTATTGCTAAAAATATTTTATTAAAATGTTCAAATAATACTCTAATTAATACATTTTTAAATGAAGCACATATTTTTATTAACACAATTTTAGAATATTTACAATCAAAATTTGATTTTAGTAACTCTATTTACAAATATATAAATATTATGACCTTGGAACAGAAACCATCAATTGATGGTTTATATAATTTAATAAATATATTAAAAATACTGACTGACATTGATGTCGTGTTTGAGGAGATTGTAATTCTCTCTATTTTTATGATTTGCCAAAATACTTAAAGTTAGATGGTCTAAAAGCAGAGGAGAAATTGGTAGAATTTTTTCGTAATAACGATAAATCTCCATGCTTGGAAAAAATACGCGAGTATGTCTTCACTTTACTTAATTCTAATGCCTCATCGAGTGCATTTTTAGCCTGATGAGGACTGTCTGGAAAAAGAGAGAAATCGGATTGCTTTAACAACATTAGAGGCCGAGCTAATGGTTAAACAAATATATAATATGTCACGCCATTAATTTTATAAATATCTCTTAAACGACGATAAACATTTAGTTCTATAATTTAAATCTCAAATAAAATATAATTAAGTTTTAGCAATGGCGCCATAAAATTTATTGTCAATTTTTAACTGTAAAAATGAACACATCTGCAGCATAATTTTGTGAATTTTTGTTAAGAATCTTCTGATTGCAACTACACATTAACAGCATGTAGTAGATTTCATACATGTGAAATCATTCCTAAATATACCTTTTAATAGAGATATTGAAACGACCTTAATTTTGTTGAAATAGCGGAGAATATTTCTCCTATTAGATGCATCTGTTAGAATTGCATATGTATGCCCATATTTAAATCGTCAATTGACCTCCTGGATTTAGGTCCTAAAACATTGATGATAGCCTTGCTCATTTTTTTCATTTATATTAGAGTCGTTAAATATTATGGGAAAAAGATTCTACCAACATTGTGTTGATAAGTATCTCTGTGAATATTGTACTACAAGATAAGTGATTACAATTGCCGCAACTGTAGTTGCATCTGTATTATTTCTTATTTATGGAGTACCCTATTACCTATTTAAACGTGATACGGGATAATTAAGCGCCTATCCTTATAATGTTATACACACACGGTACATTTCCAATTGCGGTCGTTTTGCGGGACATTCGCTTAAAATATATTTTTAATTGTAAAATTAAAATCGTTTATTTTTATAAAATTTTATCTTGTTTATATTCTTTTATATTTAAAAAAGATCGTTGGTTTTTTTATAAATTAATATATTTTAATAAATCAAGATGTTTTTTTATTTTGAAAAATAATTACCGACTTTGTATTTATATAAACTAATTTTAAAAGATAATAGGTGGATTTTTTAGCAATTTTTATATTTCAACCGCAATTTTCATATTCATTTTAATTTTTGATGGAAAAAGCGACAAAATAAATCTGGGCGGTCGTCTGGAGAGGAAATAATTAATGTATAATTTCATATCATTTAGGGTTGTAGAAGAAAGTAATGACGGATTACCAAAGCAGTGTACAAAACACATTACGTCCTGATAGATGATATGCCTATGCCTTGGGATACTGATAAAAGAAGGACTCAAAACGATATTTCTCAATGTCAGCATTGGTATCCCCCTCTAAAATAGAATCATGAACGACAATGTTAACTTAACCATAAAACGGTCGTAAGTATTGTTATAAAGGCCACGACAGAAATACTGCATATTTTTCCATTTACAATAATAAAGTTGATGAAATTGGCCGTACTGTACATTCAAGTTTGAATATTCCTCTAAATATTCATGAAAGTTTCTCAGAGAATCGGATAAAGTAATATTTATATTAACTCCTAGTGAAGTGAATGATAGTACGGAATTAAATGCTTATATTTGTTAAAAAATAGGCAGAGGTGGCATAGGGATTGTGGTAGTGGTGAAAGAAATATCATTTGGAGAACTGGATGAAAATAAAATAAACATAGATATTAAACATAAGATAAAAAATAAATCTCCAGAGGAGTTAATTTCAAGCGTAGTTCTTTATTATTTTGGCTACCAGTACCTCTAGAACGGGTAAGGCGTTTGTTTAATCATTATTTTATTTGCTTATCTTTAATAATAGATTCATCATGTTTTGTGCAATGTGAGGGATTAAGGTTGGATTAACCTAGACAAATAAAGAAATCAGGCAAAAATATAAATAAACTATTGTTGAAATTAAACAAACATTAAAATAATGTAAACCAGTAGTAACCCCCCTGCGAAAATTTACTTGCTTCTTTATTTATTAAGCTATATCGGATCACAAATATGAATAAGCTATATTTGCTATGAAAGCAAATGAAGATTTCACAAATCATTACACTAAAATAAAATTCATTTAGTACAATAAATTATATAGAGATTAAACTCTAAAATATCTAACGTTATCCTAGTAATAAATTTTAGGTAAATATACACCTCTAAATCCAAAATATAGTACACAAATATTATGTTAACTTAAATTAAATTTAAAGTGATCCTTCTGTTCTTACTATGCTCATTCAATAAAAGATAGGAACTCTGGCTATTGTCGATCTAAGCTCAAATAATGTATAAATTTAATGGTCTTACAGATCATCGAATAAAACTACTGCATCTTAATGAAAAATAATTCGACATCGGGGTCGCAAACATTATATAAAATTTACTATATTATCCTGTTAACCCAATGGTAAAATTTCTTAATTTTAGCCCTAATTGCCCCAACTAACAGAAGCTTTTAGGTTCTTTCCTTCTTTTTATTTATTTTAGGATTTTTTACCTAAAAATTAAATTAATTTTTTATTCCCTAATATAACTTAAAATAAGTCCTTGCCATTCATCCTAGTAAACAATTAATTTGCAAATAATTGCTACCTTCTCACGTCAAATTACCATCGTTAATTTATCAATGTGTGGGCAATACTAAAACAATTGCTTTTAGCTAAATATTTGTTAAACCTATATATTTTAATCGAATAAAATAATTAATTCAATAAAAACATTTAAATATATCTTTTTCATGTTGAAATAGGTAATCCTTCTTATCTTTATACTATAACCCTTTTCAGGCCATAAAATTAAAATTAAATTTAATTAAATTTTTATTTACATAATTTACCTTTTCAGTGCAAATGAAATGATCTCATATAAAATTACTTAAGCTATATATAATAGGATCTCGACAGTGGCGTCGCTAGGGGGGGGGGCGCAGGGGCTCGAGCCCCCTGAAAAATTTGAATAGCCCCCTGAAGCAAAAAAAAATTTTTTTAATGGCTCCTTAATATCCCTTTGAAATAAATTTTTTTGATTGCCCACTGAATGATTTCTTTTATAATTCTATTGAGTAATATATTGATTTAATTTTATAATTTAAAAATTAATAAGTCTATCTAAATTATTCTTAAATGAATACTATTTTAATTATTAGATTAGATTAATACTTATAAATTATATTTTCACTATGTCAGCTTGCAATCAAATTCTGTGTTAAAAATAGAATATTAATATCACTCACTAAATATTAATTTAGCATTAACAGTTGAAGCTTTATTCACTTTTATTATTTAAATTATTATATAACCCTAATTAAATAAATATTAATTGAAAATTAACAAATTTAATATTGTAATTAGCCGAGTTCAAAATCCCTAATCAACTATATAATTGATATTTAAATTTTATTACCATGCCTCTTCTTAAAAATATTTTCAAGGTCAAAATTCAAATAAGTATAAGAGATTTATGTATAAAAATAAGTAAACATATAGTTTATAATCCTCTACTAGATAAAATTGTTATAAAAATTAGGTTAAATACCACTTTTACAGACGTATTTGACAGTTATATAATATATTACACTTAATATTTTAATTAATCTTACTAATAAAAGATTTTGATAATAAATATAAGTAATATTTACTTTTAAATATTTAACGCCATCTATTTATTTAGAAATATTTTTTAAAATTTAACATCTTATTATTTATCCCAGAATGAATGTAATAATAAATTAGATAACTTTTCTTCTACGTGTTTTTAGGAAAGCTATTTTTTTTATTTGAAAAACAGTTTTGAGTTAAATTTTTAATACTAGTATATTTTTGATATTATTACAAACTACTACTATTTTAAGATATAATATACCAACTAGAGGTGGTGCGACAATAATATATAAAATCTTAATTAATTTCTTTTATCATATCATATCACTCTAGTTCTTATTTTATAGTTACAAAATGTTTCATTTCTAATATGGCATTCCTGCCTTGTAAATAACTTAAGGCTTCAATATATTTGCATAATTTCTTCTAAAGATTTTTAGTGTTTTTGTTTTATCAATTTATCTAGCATATAAAATTCTGATAATAGTTAATATAGTGAGTGTCATAGCTATGACTGCGAATTAAACAGCATCTATTATTTGTGTGGCTATGTAATTTAAGATTATTATTACAGCTGCTGAGAGCATATGATTGCATATTTTATAAGCAATAATGGTCAACTGTGTAGTTGTTTATATATCATTAAAAATGGACGATAATCTTTTAGAAATTTAATATCTCACAATTTTTTTCTCAATTACTTATCAAGTTTCCATCATGTCATTTAAGAGGAAGCTCTAACCACCATACAGTTTTATGATTTGGATTGGTCGTTTATATTCTCTTTTCCAAGAATTGTTGATTTGGTTAGGTCTATAAATTTTTCCTTATTAGTCCATTTTATAAAACTTGTCAAAAATGGTAACAGAGTGTTATATTAGTATCTTGACCTTTTGTCAATGTAAGTTGCTAATTTTATAATATGTAGTTTTTAAAACCATTATCAATTGAGGCATATGTATGAAATAATTAACCTTTTTTATCATTAGTAATTCTTTAGACGCAAAATTTTTTTATATCAGCAATTGAAAATATTTTATACTGTAATAAATAGATTTTGTATTAAAAAATATTTTTAGAAATGTCTTATATTGTTTTAATTATTTATATGCTAGTTTATTTTGTATACATAATATAATAAATGACAAAATATGAAATTCAGAATAAATATTCAGAGTTAGCAAATTTTTAAAAAGTATAATATATTAATATAAAACCCGGCTGAAGGCCGGGCAAAATCGGGCCGAAGGCCCGCAAATAGGGGGTATGGGGGCAAAGCCCCCCATATAGTTTTTTTTAGTTGAGCCCCCTGAGATTGTAAAAGCTAGCGACCCCTGGATCTCGAGAAATTACTTTTACTTGTGCCTTAGGGAATGAGGGCTATATATGTATAGTTTAGAGCCTAGTCATCAAAACACTTTTATTTTAATTACTTCTAAATCCTACAATTTTAGTATTAACTAACTTTAACTAGTTCAAATTATATCATATAAATATAAGGTACCCCACTTAATTCTAAATATCCTAAACTTTGACTTAAAATTTATTCTGTAAAATATTTATTTTTAATTTTTTAACAAAAAATATATTTAACTGCAATACATAAAGAAAATTCTAGACAAAGTTAAAGGCGTACTGGTCGTAATACGCTAGATCCTCTAGTAGGAATAAACCACCACCAACTTTTAAGTTTCAAATTATATTTAGGTAAATAAAATATTTTACTTAAAATAATAGGGTATATAATCCTAGTTTTAAATGGTTATAAGATATGAATTTAGGGATTAGACTTCCTTAAGATTTTAAATCCAGGTTTACTAAAAATAAATTAAATCTTTTGTATAACCGCTAATGCTGAAACCTTTTAAGACTTATATTTACTAAATCTTAATGAAAAGTCATTTAATTTATAATGAAAATTAATTTTATAATAGAGTATAAATATATAAAGAAAATTTTTTAACTAACTCTTACTAAATTAAAACTATCTGCTGAATATTATCAGCAATATAAGATTTTCCATCTGATTTTTAAATAGTTTAAAATTTTTCAAAAGGTGGTATACAAATAAATTATTATTCTGGCATCCCCTTCCTTTACACTATGGCATCTTTCTTACTAAATATTAAAAATCATGATTTAATTATGGAATAATAGGTAATCATAATTAAAGTAAGCTATTTTCTGAATCTTATGAGCAATATATGATTTGAATCTGATTTTAAAATAGTTAAAAAATTTTAAAAGGGGATACATCATTGTGGTGAGTATGTAGATAGTTAGACCATATTATTTTATTTATGCAAATATTTCTTGTTATGAGTTCGTTTAATTATATTATAATAATTATCGATATATTCAAATTTTTCTTATTATAAGTATGTTTAATTATATTATAATATTTGTCGATATATTCAAATTTTATGTTGTGTAATTTTCATGTTTAACGGTAGATTATATTTATGATAAACAGAAAAAAGCAAATTGAAAATAGATTTGAATATTTAGTTTTTTTTAGTTTATAAATTGTTTAAATATATTTTTGAATAGCGATAACTGTAAATAATTTAATTCTAATTTTTTACCATTATAGACAATTAAACTTTTTATGATAATTTTTTCTAAATTTTATATTTGATTCATTATCGAAATAAAATCGTCAAGTTCATTAATTCGTTTTCTTTTTATATTATATATATATTTATCCTAATTTATTTAAATATATTTTATTCTTTCTTTTATTTAGATTCCACTATAATAAGAATTCTAAGTGAGAGATCTAATTAACATCGATAATAAATTAATCAACTTTCTATACACAACATCAACTCAAGTTTGCACTCACTTGCAACAATCATTAAATTATTTTTCTGGCATCCCCTATCTATATCCTGCTGACATTAATTGTTAAAAAAACTTAGTAAAGTATCCCTTAGATTATCAAATTATTAAAATCCATAGTCTTATAATTATAATATAAGGTAATAACTCCCCTACGAAATTATAAACTTATCATATCAAAATCGATTGTATAACACAAGAATAAACAAAAATATAAAAGAAAATAATCTTGAGAGATAAATGACTATTCTTGAGCCTCTCACAACTCATTCTCACTGCTTGTGAGAATCATATAATTCTCACAAGTAATGAGAAATAGTATAATCGAAATATACACCGCTATAAAAATTAAAGCAAAATGACTTGAATAAAATTCAACAACTCCTAACAATTCTGACTCTCCTTCTATTAAGTCAAAAGGAGTTCTGTACATCTCAGCCAATGAACAAATCAAGAAAGATACTAACAAATATAAACAAATAAATAGATATATTTATTAAAAATAAAAACTTCATAAACTCATAACTTATTACCAACACCTATTAATAAAAAAATTAAACTCATAAGAAACAGCTTGTCTCACTGCTTGCATGCCCTCCCCCTCCCCAATAGAAAAAATTTTGAGTTGCTAGCCAATCCTCCCATTATAAAAAAAGTATGCACTCACTCCTATTAGGATAATAAATATTAATAATATTAGTATAATAAATACTAATAATGGGTAATCATTTATTAGAGCAAAAGATCCTCTTGGGCTAGCACAAAAGGACTAAATAAAATCCTAGTATAGGATTGGTGTAGCGATTCATGGATGTCATCAAATATAAGTATATATAAACATCCATTGGAGAACACCTTGATGGCATCTATGAATGGCTGCACCAATCGACTAGAACTTTATTTAATTTTTTTCGAGTTTGTGCTGATCCAAGGATATTTTGCTCTGATAAGTTATAAAAAGATATCCCTACTAAAAGATCCTTGGGTCAGCCTTGAAAAGGACCATAATCTATAGACCAAAATAGACTCATCAAAATCTTAACTTTTGGGCATAAAATCTGTCACAATAAACTTCCTAAAGGAAGGGAATGCCAGCTTTGCCGGTCTCATCACCATCCCATTCTTTCTCTCTTCCATTTTTCTCTCACATCTCATTCCATTTGGACAATGATATTTAACAAATCCGTTGGGAAACAAACTAATGCCTCAGGCTGTAAGATTGATGCTACTTAAGTATTCAAACAAAGATGTTCAACCAAGCTACGGAAAAGCAACTATTACCATCATATGGGATTCAATGACATATATAATACCTAGACTGACGATTCATTTATTAAAATGCATTTTTAAGTGTCGTTAAAACAAATCAGCTGGACCCGCCATTTTGGTAACACATATAGTAACTCTTCTCATGTTAAATACTACTAATAAATTGATAACTTGCTTCCTTATTATCTTGATGATCCGGTAATTCTTTAATAAAGTTTGCATCAGATATAGGAATAAATTAGGCTTTCGTTTAAAATTTTAATAAAGATTAGTGTAACCAAGATGGCGTCAAGCTCATTTGCATTGATGTACACATTTAATGAATGAATCGTCAGTCTAGGTATTATATATGTCATTGTTGGATTATAATGACCGACAACTAGGAGATATTTAAATCAGAGTTGTTAAAGTAGCGCGCTAACTTTCTTGGTAGCTATAGCTAATAGCGGCTACTTTTTTTGTAATTATTTAATTTTTAGCGCGCTACTTTTTGAAAGTAGCTAAGTAGCCCTACTTCGCTACTTTTAAAAATATAATGAAGGTAAGTGTAAATATGAAAATTTAAATTAATATCATAATTAATTATAATTTTTATGATTTATATTTAATTTTGAAATTAAAATATAATTTCGATTTGTAATTTATATTTTCATTTGTATTATAAACCTAAATCACGTGTTAATAATTTAAAATGTCATCGCCTATGGATATCCAAGTCGTTTAAAGTGATTCAGACAATGATATTAATGAAATGGAAGATACCAGGGAAAAAATGTTCTTAATAGCTATAATACAAATTTCCCATTCCCTAGATTTGAAATTTTTTTAAAATAAATATATAACCAAAACTGGTTTCAAATTTATTTGTTTTCCTCAAATCAATCCAGTAGCTATAACCTCAAGAAACACCTAAAGGTAAATTGTCATTTTTACATTCTAATAATATTTATTTTATAAGACTGTTCATGGGTTTTAAGGAAATCGAGAAACATCTAAATAATTTTGGTATAGGCGAATCTACATCCAAAAAGACTAATTAAATTCAAACCTGTTGATTGATCATATATAAATTTAAAGAATTAATCTTAAATTTGAATAGTTAATCTTATATTATAAATTGATGTGTTTGATATAATTTAACTATTCACAAAAACGTGATATTATATATTTTTCAATTAACTTTTTATATATATATATTATGTTTTTAGATATAGAAGACAATAAAATATTTTAAAAAATAATTAATTTGAATAGCTTACTTCATGGTGCCCCGGTTACGGAGGTACGTTTTTCGTTTTTCTTTCTCTTTAAAAAAATAAAATAAAGTAAATAATAAAAGTTTAAAAAAATTTTAAAAAAAATATCCTTACCTTGAATTCTTTTGTAAAAATAAAAAGTAAAGGAATTACTTATCAAATTCGTCGTTCGATATTGGAGATGATAAAAGGACATATAAAATTTTTTTGACTTTTCTTTTCGATAGTCAAAACTTTATCCAAATTTACAAAATCATAAAAGGTAAAAAAAAAAAAAGAGAAAATAAAATATATATATATATAAATAAAAAGAGTAATATGATAAAAAATAGTTTTTTCATCGGAATCTTTGCATTTTTACGTTATGATGTTTTGTTTTAAAGCTTATAATATACCTCAGTGCATAATTATCGATAAAATGTTGAAGGAAATGGGAGTATGTAATGAATTCTCTTATGTCCGTGATAATAGAATGAATGAAATTGTCTTTTATTTAAAGTCCTTACGAAAAATGATTGATACCTATATGTCTCTAAATGGGGTGAAAATAATTTCATTTTTATATCTTGTGAAATTACGGAATATTAAAATTTAAATATTAAAATTTAAATATCTTTACGCTTTACATATTTGACATACTATATTTATAGGGTATAGAAAATTTTCCCTATGTTACGTTATTAAATATAAATTTACGCGATGTTTAACCTATAGAATATCAATAAAATTTTTTTAATTTTCCTTCTAAAACTTAGTGGACTAAATCCTCTTTACGAATTAGAATTAAATTTTTCACAGACAAATTATATTGAAACTTAGTGGATTAAATCCTTTTTACGAATTTGAATTAGAATTTTTATAGATCAACTATTGAAACTTAGTGGACCACATTCTCTTGATTAAAATTAAAATTTTTATACAACTTAAATTTGCTTTTAATGATACTACAATGTTTTGCTTTGACGATTTTAAATATAGAAAGTTTACTTTACTCAAATAAAATTTTATCATGGACGAAAAATTAACTCTTACACACACTCAATATGTTCCTAAATTTCCCAAGTTATCAGGAAAATTATCTGAGACTTATCTTAACTTAATAGAAACATACTTTGAAGGACATATTGAGTCAGACTCATCTAAAGTTAGGACACTACTATGTAGCTTACCAATTGAGATTGTAGACCAAGTTACGTCGATATGTTCTAAAGCACAGTTAAAAGACTTTAATATTGTTTTTGGTAAATTGAAACTGTTAATTCCAAGTGAGGACATTAATGTAAATATAAAGAACTTTAACTTAGCGGTACAAGGTGCCGAGGAGTCCTTCCATACTTTTTATTTTAGAATTTCAAAACTTCATAAAAAATGCGATTTTGATAACGATACAAGAATGATTGAGAAATTAATAACTTGTTCTTTAAATGATAATATCAGAAAGAAGTTAAATAAACATAAGCACGAAGGCTTAGATAAGATGATGAAATTAGGAGTGGAGTTAGATGGCAGCAATATTAAACCAGACGTTAGCGATACAAATTATGTAGACAATGATAAAAAATTTGATAAAAATAAAAAATTTTACAATTGAAACATGGATAAAATACCATGCAAAAGTACTTTTAGTAATAATGAGAATAATTCTAATGATTATGAACATAATAATTTTAGAGAAAATAATTTTAATTATAATGGACGTAACACTCGTAGGGAAAATTTTGATTTTAAGAAGAGGAATTATAATGATTTTAGGCCTAATGATAGTGCTAGCCGAAACTATGAAAATAATATTTTTCGAGACAGTGAGGGTAACTTTAGAAATTTTCGTAATAACCAATCTTTGAATAACAATTCAAACTATTACGGAAGAAACTCCATGTGGCACAACAACATTAATACAAACAATTATGATAGAAACAATGCCTGGCAATACAATAACAATTCAAACAATTATGGTAGAGGTACTTGGCAAAACAATAATTATAATGGGAGAAACAATTCCTGGTCTTACAACAATCAAAGAAATCAGAGTCAATATAATAATCGATATGGTTATCAATATCAATCCTACAATAACAACAATAATGGAGAAAATAATACGTGGAAAAATTATAATCAAAATATTAATCAAAGAAAACCATTACAATATAATGACATGAATCAAAGTAACATCAATTGTAACATGAACATTGAAGAGATTGTTAAAAAAAATAACCCTACACAAAATAATAATGGTATGTGATTTTAATATCAACAATTTAACTGAGTTTAAACTTAATTATAATGCGTTCATGACTACTTTAAAAGTAAATGATGCTGCTGTTACTATGCAGGTTGATACGGGATCCAAGTTTACAATTATACCTCATGATATGGCTAAACAAATTGGTATTAAAGATCTTAAAAAGTCCACTCTACAACTCACAGCTTATGATGGAAACTTAATCAAAATTATTGGCGTCAGTAACCTACGAAGGTATCACCAAACACTTGCAAGCCGTGGTCGTTAAATCTAATAAAAATGCGTTATTGGGACGTATGTGGATTAATGCCTTTAGTAATATTTTGAACAAATTTATAGCAAACATTGATACCAACTATGAAGATGAAATAAAGAAATTAATAAAAGATTGCGAATCTAAACTGACTAAAAAACCGATCAACAAAGGGAATGTCAAGATATATCTACGTAATGACGCCAAACCGAAAATCATACCACCTAGACGGTTACCTTATTCAAAGATAGACGCTGTTACTAGAGAACTTATGAGATAGATAGGAGATGGAGTCATTGAGCCGGTAACAGATGTCCGATGGGCAAGTCCGATGGGCAAGTCCGATAACCGCTGTCTACAAGGATAATGGGAGCGTTAGGGTTTGCGCCGACTTCAAAGACACTGTCAACCCAGCCCTTGAGGACTTCAGATACCCACTTCCAAGAATAAATGATCTTATCGCTAAGCTCAAGGAAGGGAAGAAGTTCACTAAGATAGATTTCAAGGATGCGTTCCTACAAATTCCCATCGACGAAACCTGCAGAGACATATTAACTATATCTACACACAGGGGGTACTACCGGTTTACCAGACTTCCTTTTGGGTTAAAGACTTCATCTGCGATTTTTCAACAAATTATGGATCAAATTTTCGGTGACATGAAAGATGTCATATTTTATAATGATGATCTACTAATTACGGGAAGTAGTGACGAAGGTAGTGACGAAGTTCATTTCAACAACATAAAGAAGGTTTTTGAAAGAATACTATCTCATGGTTTAGTGCCTAATTTTGCAAAAAGCTTATTTTTCAAAAAAAGTCTAAGGTTCTTAGGACACGACATCGACGCCAAGGGGATCCACACCAACCATAACAAGATCGAGGTGATCGTTAAAATGCCGGAACCAAAATCAGCCGCGGAATTGTCAACGTTTTTAGGTATGGCCGGGTACTACAGAAAATTTTTGAACAACTTCGCTGAAATAGCTGATCCTTTATACAAGATTGTTAACAAAGAAAAGTGGGAGTGGAATTTGGAACACTCCAAAAGTTTTGATGATCTAAAGACATTGATTAGTCTTCCTCCAGCTTTGACGTACTTTAATCCTGAACTACCTATCGGAATTGCGACTGATGCATCTAAAAGAGGTTTAGGAGCTGTTTTGTTTCACACTGAAAAAGATGGCAAAGAAAACCCGATAGCTTTTGCATCAAGAACTTTAGCAAAATCCGAAACAAATTATACCAATATTGAGCGTGAAGCTCTAGCCATTATGTTTGCTATCAAGAGATTTCAAGAATACTTGATAGGGACTAAGTTCACTATTGTAACGGATCACAAGCCGCTAATCCATATTTTTACCAAAGGGCTCAAAGATAATAGCACCATGTCATTAAGGTTACAGAAGTGGAGTATAATTTTGGGGGGTTACGACTTTAACATCAGATATAAAGCTGGTAAATACAATGTTGTTCCCGATTGCCTCTCAAGACTACCACAAGTAATTGATGATGACGTTATTGATGATATCGCTATTATAAATGACTTTGGCGATATACCTCTTAGTTTTGACCGAATACGTAATGAAACGTCCAAAGTTTTTGAATTATCTCAAGTTATGAGTGACATAAGAAATAATGTGCCTATCCAAAATAAAATTTATGAAAATATTGAATACGAACTAAGTATCATTAAAGATTGTCTGTACAAAAGCGACAAAATAATAATTCCGTCAAGTCTGAGAAAGAACATACTGAAGGCGTTACACGAAGGTCATTTGGGAGCAGGTAAAATTAAATCCTTAGCCAAAGATTGTATGTGGTGGTCTGGTATGGTCAACGACATTGATTTGGAAGTCAAAAGTTGCGATGATTGTAATATTTATCATGACAATCCAAAGAAAATACAAGCCATGGGTAGCAGCAACTAAACCATTTGAAAGGATACACATAGATTATGCGGGTCCGTTTTTTACAAAGAATTGGTTGATAATCGTTGATGCTTACAGTAAATTTCCGGTTATAGTTCCGGTAAAGAGTATTACGACTGAATTCACGTTAAAGGAAATTTATAAAACTATTTCACTATTTGGTATACCTGAAACCATTGTTACAGATAATGGTACCAATTTCACGAGCAAAGATTTTGAAAAATTTTGCAGCAATTATGGTATAAAACATGTACTAACGTCGGCCTACCATCAGCAATCTAATGGACAAGCTAAACGTATGATGAGAACATTTAAAGCTCATATGAAAAGAAACATAAAGATTGACAAACTGCGCTGGACAGATTTTTGTTCAACTATAGAAACACGCCGAATGACACTACGGGAGTTACACCGTCCAAGAGAATGTTTAACCGCGACATTAGAATAAAGTGGGATTTATTAAAACCTTTGGAGGATAAAGTTGGTGAAGTCTTCATGTCGTTACCACGAAATCGAACTTTTAATAGAGGAGACTATGTTTGGTGTAAGAAACAGGGTGATAATACGTGGTGCAAAGGCAGCATCAAGCTTAAAGAGAATAACACCATGTTTCAAGTTTATACTGATAAAGGGATAGTAAGAAGGCATCTTGATCAGTTAAGGAAAAGAGAATGTTAAAACAGTTTAAAATATTATGAAATTGACCCTAAGAATTCCTCTAAGGGGGGAAGTGTGGACACGAAGAATGAGATTAAGATACCAATTATTAGACCAATAAGAATTAAAAATAAACCTGATTACTTAAAAGATTACGTGCTTAAAATTTAAAAATATAAAACGCATAAAACGCTAAAAATATAAAACGCTATGATTAATAAAAATAATATAATAATCATTATGATTTATCATTCCTTATTTTATTCCTTATTCCATAAATTATCATTCCTTATTATATATTTTATTGTTCCGAAATTCAAAATTTTATTCGTACATATTATTCATATATTTGATTTGATCAACTATTCCAAATTACATATTCCGATTTATTCCAAATTCCAATATTCGACTGGATTAATTATGAAACATGATAATAACAATTTTGAGAAATGTGAACAACATACGATAAGGATATCAAGCCTACAAAAAATGTACAAACTCACGCAACTCTAATAAACGATTTTATCAAACCTACGTGATAGAATCAAGCCTACGAGAACATTTGAGACTTATGCGCTAGCCAAGATAAAACCGAGTACAATCGAAACGGGAAAAAACTTCTGGGACAACAAGCTCTCGATGACTGCTGAGAAGAAGCTTCGTTCTTTGTTGAAGAGGGGGAATGTTGATTGATCATATATAAATTTAAAGAATTAATCTTAAATTTGAATAGTTAATCTTATATTATAAATTGATGTGTTTGATATAATTTAACTATTCACAAAAACGTGATATTATATATTTTTCAATTAACTTTTTTTATATATATATACTATGTTTTTAGATATAGAAGACAATAAAATATTTTAAAAAATAATTAATTTGAATAGCTTACTTCAAAACCAAATTAATTAATAATGCAAATGACAATATTTCTCAGAAATTGGCCGATAAAGTTATTGTTGATTTTATAATTTATACAGTTCAGCCAATGTCCTTAATTGATAATCCATCATTTACCACGATAATTAAAACTCTATCCCCTGGTACAACAATTTTATGCCGCCAGATACTAATGAATAAAATAGCAGATAACTTTAAAATGATGAAAGATGCTCTAATAGTAGAGTTATCAGAGATATCATATACATCTACCACGAGAGATAGTTGAACACATAACGGAAGGTAAAAACTTATTTATATTTATAAATTGATCTGATTAAATATTTTTGAGCTTATATGGTAATCACAGGCCATTGGCTAGACCTAGAACTTTAAAAAGAAGATCTGTGGCATTAGCCCTCAAAATGATAATAGGATGCCAGAATACGATGTACTTGCAAATAAAATTATTGATAATCTACCTTATATTAAAAATAGGTAGTGTAGAGAGATTATTTAATAAGGCAAAACTTATACTTTCTGATAGTCGCTCTAGACTTGAGGATGATAATATTGAAAAGATTTTATTATTAAAATGCAATAAATTACCATAAATATTTATTTTTATTACATAATTTTTTTTTAATCAAAACTAATTATATTTTAATATTTACAAATGTTGATTTTTATATATTTACTATACAATAACACTAGAAGCAAAAAATAAAAAATTTGTTTGTAAATTTTTTTTATACAAAGTAGCTTAAAAAGTAGCTAAAGCTACTTTTAAAAAATAGTAGCTAATAGAGAGCTACTTTTTTTGACAAATAGCGATAGCGGTAGCACGCTACTTTTAAAAGTAGCGTTTAACTGATTTATGCATCAGAGTTAAAATAAAAAATTTATAAATTGTATACTATGTTACGCATATATATTATTTATTACCATTTGTTTTAATATAAAGACGTATTGTGCATGTTGTATGCATATAATCTAAATATTTTTTAACAGTTAGAAAGAGTATTTTGATTATTATTATTATTATACTGAAAAAGATCTTGTAATAAAATGACCCATTTATTTATTCTTAAATTTGACGTTTAATTATGTTAAAGAATTATAAGAGAAAAAGAATATATTTGAAAATTATTTATAGGGTATCACCATCAGAGACGATACACTTAAATTGATGATAATTTAAATTGAGTAAAACTTCCATAATTTTATCTGAAGAATTCACATTACAATGAAACGTTGATTATTTTATTTATTCGACTTATGAAGATGCTATTCTTTTTTATTCGTATAAATTTATATGTATATCTATTGAATAGCATAATAATAAAAAATCTTTCCAGATGAAACTAAAAAAATTAAAATTTTAACTAAAGGGTAATAAGAAAGTGAGAATTTGATAGTTCTATAGGAATCATAATTCGGCAACCTATATAATTTTGACTTAAATTTAGAAGGCACAATGATGAACGTGGAGGACAACAACTGAAATATCAATGTGTCTTCTTTCTAAGTTATATATATCAAATGTATGCACCGTATTTAGACTTAGAATTGCCCAACTATTTCTTTTAAATATTCAACTTCTTCAGAATTAACTTTGCTCATGTGTTTTTCCCCTATTATTTGACAAATCCAGATTTGGAGAATTAATACACGCATTAAATTCAGACTTTATAAAATTTATAGTTAAACTTTAGCATATTATCAAATGTAATTGTGGTTTTCATTCTTTATATCAATTTGTATTTTCCAACATGGCTATAGAAAGGCCGGTCAAAGTCTAGTACTGGTCGAGATCCGATAGAAAATCTTCTATTCATTTTATAAAATTTGAAATGTGAATCTGTATGATCAAATTTTTTATAGTTTCAACAAAAATTATATATGAGTATTACGCAGTATGTAAGCATAATATGAATGCCTACCTCTAATGATTATTTTTAAGTATTAACTAGAAATATAAATATATTTAGATTCTCAAATTTACCTTCTGTCATGCCATGGTATGCTGTTAAAAATGGAATTAAACCTGGAATATATTTAACATGGTTAGTTATTTATCAAAATATATTGTATGTAAGAAAAATATAAATAGGGATGACTGTAAACAAATGGTTAAAGGTTTTTCAAATGCATCATTCAAGAAATTTAATACAGAAAATGAAGCACTGGAATTTTTGCATGGCAATAAGAGTAATTGATATTTTATATTTTTATTACTATTTACTTTAGATTCCCTTCAAACTGAAGTAATTAATGGTTTGAAACTTGCTAAATAATTATTTAATATTTAGAAAGTCATACTTAAGAAGGACAATCAATTTTTTATCAAAAATAATCAGAAAAAATTAATATCACCAAAAAGACAGAAACGAAATAAAAAATCTTTAGGTACAAGTGTTAAAATAGTATGACTATATAATAATATAAAGATATAAATGAAGTAAACTATGTGAAGGTTTATGTTGATGGATGCTGTTTTTCTAATGGATTAGATGGAGCTCGTGGTGGTATAGGTGTTTATTGGGGTCCAGATGATATTAAAAATGTCAGTGAACCTCTTTTTGAAAATGAGATTGAACTTAGTTCTTTTAAAAATCTTGAAACACCTTGTAATGCACCTGATAAACCTACTAATAACAAAGCAGAAATTAAAGCAGCTCATATAGCTATATTACAAGCTAAAAGACTTGGAATTGAAAACCTAGAAATACATACAGATAGCCTTTTACTGATTAATTGTAAGTATTATATTTAGTATTGAACTGCATTATATTATAATAATTTTTTATAATCTTTTGATTTTTGTATATATAATTTTTGTTTCTTTAAAAATTTAAACTTAAAGGTTAAAATATTAGATTACCTTAGTTGTTAAAGCATAAGATTAAATTTAAATGTATTATAATTTTATTAGCAATCACAAAGTGGATGCCTAAATGGAAAAGTTCAAACTGGAAAACATCTGCTGGTACAAATGTCAAAAATAAAGTTGAACTTATGACATTGAGTGATGATATTAAAGAAGGGATTAATATAAGATGGGTATTTTATCTCTCATATATGTTTTATATATTAACAATATTCATGATTAAATTTACATTAAAACCATATGCTCTAATTTATAATTTTAATATTTACTTATTCTTTCCTGAAATAATTAATTTCAAAAATAATAATATCAAATTGATGATAATTTGAGTTATTATACTCCATTACTCAAGTGATATATCTAGAGTTTTATGGAAAAAAAGTTCAAAATTTGTAAAATTAATAAACCATGTGATATGGATGCCAGATCCAATTCACTCTTTTATCAATATTGTTGTGATATTTTCTAAAATCTATGGTTTCCTAATATAGCATAATATTTTATCTTCCAATTTTCATGTGAACTGAAACCTGGGTCAAATTAGATATGTAGGCAATATTTAATTGAGGACTTGTAAAAAAATATAGCCTTTACCTACAACGAGGATAAAGATCTTGATATTAATTTCCTAGGTCTATATATTATTTATATAAAGAAAAATATAGATATTTAATATATATAGTATAGTATGTTAATTAATACTATTTAAATCAGGGATCTGATTTAAAATGAATATTGGTTTATGTTTGGTTTAGTGTTGGACATGAATAAAGGTTCAGGTTTGGTTCATAAGAAATAATAATATCCGTTTAATTTGAACCTTTAAAAACTGGTATATTTTTTTTTTTTACTTCCAACCTTATTAGAATTATGTAAATTGAAATGCATCTGTTAAAATTATTCCCTATTCCCAAAAGATTATATTAAGCTATACACTTTATTATTTTCAATATTCTCTTTTCTCAAATTATATTTATAAGTAGAGGGAGATTCAATTGAGAATATTTCTATATGCTCACTTGGGTGGTTAGCATTATTAAATAGCAATATACAAAAATATTTGAATATACAAGAGTTGGGATATCAAAAGGTCTGAACTTGTTCACTTACTTTTTGAGAGATTCGGTTCAGGTTCATCTAATAAAATTTATAATGGCTCTGGTTAGGTTCTGTAAATAATAACAGTTAATGGGTCATTCCATGTCAAATGAGCAAAAAAATGAGATTTTCGGCCGACCCCCTTCGATTTTTTCAAAATTTAGTAAGCAAAGAAAGGTTAGTGTATAGCCAAAATAGCCAAAATTTTAGCCTCATAACATTTATATTTTTGGAGATATTAGGGTTCAAAGTGGCAAAAATGACGTATTTTTACCATTATCTGCCTTCATTCAATTAAGCATATCTTAAAAACTATCTAATTGTAAATAACAAATTTAATATTAAAATTACGTACAAAGATTCTACTTTTAGATAAAAAAAAATTTTTTTTTTCAATTTCCGGCCATTTTATCAAATATATAAGGACTAAAAACGATTTTTTAGAAATTATACGACCTTCAATTTTTTTAAAAAATTTAGTAGACAACACTGAACTCTTCCTTTATATTTATAAAAAAAAATTGGTCTGGGACGAGGCCATCTTCATTCTCAAAATCGATAAAAATGTTTAGAAAAGTGTATAAATATTTTCCCGAAAGGGGGCGTCTTTGCATAAATTTATATTTAAATCAGTTTTTAATGGTTTTTCTTAGACTATTTGATATAATTTAAAGGAGTATTTATCTTGTAAGTGAAAATAACAATAAATGGGGCTTTCATTCAATTATAGAAATTGCCTATCGATAAAAGAAATTCAATTTATTACTTTATTTATAATTTTTTATAAAATTTTTTGCTAATATAACATATATTAATATTAATAAAATATATTCAACTAAATTTATACTTCTTGAATATATGAATCAAAATCTTTAGCATTTCATATATGGAGCCCTAAATATTAAAAATAATTGATATAATATAAATTTTAAAATCTAATATATAACTCACTTTTAAAAGATTCTAATTTTTCGGTAGCGCATTTACTTTCTTGTGACGACAATGTGTAACTACGGCCAGTAGCAGTTAACGGTGAAACTAATGTTAAGATATGACATTTTGGCAAGTAGAGAGTGTCGTCTATACTTGGAAATGTAAAGGAATTAGAAGGTCCGGATGGGTGTAAAAACTTTATATATATTTCTTCCTCCTTTTGATTTTTCCTTAAAACTAAGGCTAACCACCAATTAGAATCATAAACACATGTTATATACCCTGATATCTCTCCAAAAATGATACTTTCATCATTATATGATAAATATTCTATATTACTTTCTATTGAATTGGAATACATTTTACTCTTAAATTGATGTAGACCTGTGGGAATCACCGTGTGAATTTTCTGTGTTCCAGGTATAGGTCTCGTTTTTGAAAACCTTTCCCTGAATAATATTTCTTCGTGATCATAATTTTCTTGGGTCATATATTCAAAATATATGCCATTAATATTTTCTTTAGCGAACTCGTACAATTCATATGATGTGGTTATTTGCTTTGAGTAAGGTCTTTGTAAACTAGCTCTAGCGGCTAATCTTTTAACAGTGCCACCAATCCCATCACAAACACTTTTCCCATGTGCTGTAGCAGAAAAATGCCATTCCGCCTGTATCCCGAAATCCATCTCATGATGGCAAATATTAATAAAATTTTTACGATTTTTATACTGTGCAGCAGATCCATCGGAAAAATAAAAAATTTTATTTGGCATACAAATTTTATTAATTAAAAAATTTACCAATGTTTTTTGGAAATAATGTACTGCTATTGTATTGTGTTGCAAAGATTCGGATATCATTACATAATTTAGGCAACAAATATTGGCTAAATTATCTTTATAATATATAACAAAAGGGTGAACAGTGGATTGAGCTCTATTCCAATGATAACTTTGTACCTCATCCTGAAGTATAAAGCTATAGTTTTCTAAAAATCACATAAAATTAAATATTGGCCTTTGTCTAAGTTCAATTTTAGATTTTTTTGATACAATGATTGTTGCGTTGAAATAAAAGAATGGGGTAATAAAGATTCCATTTTTTCAAAAAAGGCATTGATAAATTCATCTACTGGCTTGGTTATTGTTTCAAGAGTGGTTCTATCTACGGAAAGCCATTGTTTGTATGTTATAAATTCGATGTCCTTAGAACGAAACAATATTTCTATTTGGTGGCGTAAATTTGTTGACCCTGGACAATTATCACATTTGCCCAAATAACAGGATGGTTGAGGCGGATTACAAATTATTAAGGGTAAAATATGTTTATATGTTTTAATGGGCAACATATCATCTTTGGTTAAATTGGGTAAATTTGATCCAATGATCATTAATTTAAAATTTTGGTGGTAGCTGCAAACACAAACATTATGTGTACCACTACCTCCTACGAGTATACAATTTTTTGGGCGAATGCTTGCAAATTTCGAAAAACCGATTTTAACATCAGGCCTCATTTCTTTAAAAAATATATAAATTTCTTTCAAATTATCTAAAATTAATCTCTTTTGTATTGTATTCTTTTTTCCGTCTTCGGTGTCAAAATTGAAAGGCAATCTTTCTTGCCTGGCATGATTCTGCTTATTTCGTCCGTACAATAAAATTCTTGTACAATTTTAACTGTACATTCGTCTATAGTATTTCCAGGCTTGGGGTTAGGGGTTGATAAAAATCCCTTTTCCGCTATCAATAATTTAGCTTGTCTTGCCATGTATTTTGTTGTATTAAATTCATTCATTATTTTGGACACTGTCCAATTCTTTGGTAATATCGTCAAAATTTTATATTTATCAGTTTTAGATAAGAGTGAAAATTTTTTTTTAATATTGCTTAGAATACCATCATCTTTATCGATAGTAGCTGGCTCAATCGCATTTATATCTAAATGAGTTTCTTTAGCCTTTTTTATTTTGGTAATTTTTTTAATTGGATATCTTTTTTCTCTCAACCTTTTCTTTTTTATTGGAGATTCTCCAATTTCTATCAATGATGTATTAATTGATTCATAAGCCAGGTTCTCTTCGATATTATGAATATCAGGGTCTTTAAATGCGTCATTTGACTTACTAGCTGTTCCGAGTTTTCTTCGACATTTATCACATATCTTATCATCTGAGTGAAGTGACATCCAAGATTGTACATTTCTAAGATTTGTAGTTACATTATTATGTTTTAGTATTTTAAAAGGGTTACAGCATCTAGTTTTTCGAATAAGATTTTTGTTCATTTTATTGAAATTCTATATGATAAAACAAATTAATTTATAAAAATATCACCGAATATCTAATAATTACAGGTGTACCGATTAGGGGGTTAATCCGCTACGATATTGCAGATATTATATTGATATCGGCCAAATAACCGATATCACTAATCTGATTTTGCTCGCTCTACATATTATATATTTTATCATAACTTAAAACAAATAATTATAATTTAAATTAACCTAGTATTTCAGGACTATTTATTCATGTAAAATTCTATATAAAATTTAGTAAAAATATGGTATAATCATTTTTTGTTCCAAAAACCCTATTTTGATGTAGAAAGTAACTGGTTAATTTTTGAAAAAATTATTGATTTAGTTTTAAAACCAAAAATATCCTTATAAGACATTATTAATTATTTTCATTTAGTTTTTTATAAAATTTATCACTTCAATTAAATAATTTTTTTACCTTTGATATTATAAGAATAATTAGAATTTATTATAAGAATAATTAGAATTTATTATAAGAATAATTAGAATTTATTATAGTTTTTTTAAAATACGAAGAAATTAATTAAAAAATGAATTAATATAGTGAGCAAGTGTATTATTGATGATTAATCAATTTTAAATTTTTCTTTATTTTATTGATTGAAACACTCATTTATTCTTATTTACAAGTAAAGCTATGCCGATTTTAGAAAATCCGATCCAATATTTATATTGTTTGGGTTATTGATGATACTTTTATTTTGTATATAATTTTATAATAATAATAAATTAATATTTGTAATATTTTATTAGCTTTTCCACGTCAATGGAAGAATTATAATTCTTCATATATTATTTTTTTTTGGTAAAAACAAAACAATAAATACAATGTACATAATATGGAGACACAAAAAAAATATAATATATCTTGACTTTGAAAAATTTTTTTTTTTGCGACGATCACATTATTTTAAAAAATTCATCGATATTTGGTAGATCATATTTTATTAATATTCGTTAAATATATGTTATATGGGCAAATATATAATAATTATAAATAATAATGTAATAAATTGATTTTCTTTTATCGATAGATAATTTCTATACTTGAATGAAAGCCTCATAAGTGAAAAATATTATAATTTATATTTACAAGATGAATAATCCTTTAAATTATATCAAATAGTCTAAAAAAAACCATTAAAAACTGATTTAAATATAAATTTACGCAAAGACGCCCCCTTTCGGGAAAATATTTATACACTTTTCTAAACATTTTTATCGATTTTGAGAATGAAGATGGCCTCGTCCCAGACCAATTTTTTTTTATAAATATAAAGGAAGAGTTCAGTGTTGTCTACTAAATTTTTTTAAAAAATTGAAGGTCGTATAATTTCTAAAAAATCGTTTTTAGTCCTTATATATTTAATAAAATGGCCGTAAATTGAAAAAAAAATTTTTTTTTTTTATCGAAAAGTAGAATCTTTGTAAGTAATTTTGATATTAAATTTGTTATTTACAATTAGATAGTTTTTAAGATATGCTTAATTGAATGAAGGCAGATAATGGTAAAAATACGACATTTTTGCCACTTTGAACCCTAATATCTCCAAAAATATAAATGTTACGAGGCTAAAATTTTGGCTATTTCTTAGTTACATTCACCTTTCTTTGCTTACCAAATTTTAAAAAAATCGAAGGGGGTCGGCCGAATCGTGGTTGATTTGTCATGGAATGACACTAATACAGGTTTAAAGGATCAATTTGGATCTGAAGTTTAAATTCCACCATTATACACCCATTATCGTCTTTCAAGGCAAGTGTATTCATTACTAAATCACTTTATTAATTCTTAAGAATAATGAAGCAAAAAATAAAACAAACAACATACTTTGCAAAGAATTTTTTTGAACAAGGCTACAATACAACAAATGAATGTCGAATTATTCTTCTTCTTCTCCGTTTTATGGCGATTTCCAGGTTTACCTGGGTAGGCCAGTTTTCCCTCTGATTTTTCTTTTCCATTTTTGACGGTCCTGAGCATCAATACTTGTAAGATTCATGCTTCTCATATCCGCCGCTATCACATTTGTCCACGTCATCTTGGGTCTTCCTCTAGGTCTTGATCCTCCTACTTCCATCATTGTGCATCTCTTTACCCAGTCATCTTTTGTCATACGTTCCACATGCCCAAACCATCTTAGTCTATTTCGTCGCATTACCATATCAATCATTTCTATACCTAATCTTGCTCGCAATTCCTTGCTAGTTTTTCTCTCTCTCAGAGATATCCCACACGTCCATCTAACCATCCTCATCTCTGTTCTTTCTAATTTGGCTTCGTGAGTCGCTTTCATTGCCCAAGTTTCACCGCCATAAACTAAACAACTCCTCACACAGCTTACGTAAACTTTCCCCTTTAACTTCAGAGAAACTTTTTTATTTGTAAGAATAGACGACATCTCTCTGAACTTCTTCCAAGCTTGTCTGATCCTTGCAACAACGGCAGAATCTACACCACCATCTGCGTTTAGCATATCACCTAAATAACAAAACTTATCCACTTTTTCTAGGGTTAACCCATTGCCAATATCCAGACCACCATTTTTTAGGTTATCATTATTATGTATCCCTTTCATGCATGTTCTACAAATAAAGGTCATTCTTTCTAACATCAAACTGCCTTTTTTTCCCGCTACATCTTTTGTGTACCCATTTCTGGCATCTGGCGCATTGGATAGAATTTCTAGCAACTCCTTTGCCACATACACCACAAGGCCACTTACCGGATTCCTCCATCTTTAGATTTTCCCCACCAATCATCACCTTTGTTTTTGATGCATTCATTTTCTGGCCCTTTGCTTCCATAGTCATCTTCCATTTACTAACTTTATCCCTCAATTCTCCCTCACTATTTGCCATTAATACAAGGTCATCTGCATATAATATCTCCCAGGGAAGTCCTTCACGCATTTCTCTAGCCACCACATCCATTACTAAGATAAATAATAATGGACTTAGCACGGATCCTTGATGAAGTCCTACCTTCACCTCAAAGCTGTCACTATCACCATAATCCGTCCGTACTGCTGTTTGTGCTCCAACATACATTGCCATCACTGCGGTAACCAACCATTCCTCCACACCTGATTTTCTCAAGGCCCATCTAGTAATCTCACGCGGCACCTTATCAAATGCTTTCTCCAAATCAACAAACGCATAATAGAGTTTCTTTTCCTTCGCAAGATACTTATCCTGAATCAAAAATTGCATCTGTCGTGCCTTTTCCCCAGGGATGCGAACCCGACAAAATTTTAGACCGGGTTCGGTTCGGGTTCGGTTCGGGGTATAAAAAAAAGAGTTGGGTTCGGTTCGGGTTCGGTTCAGGAAAATATTTTTGAACCCGGGTTCGGTTCGGGTTCGGTTCGGGTTCAAGAATTTTTGAGTTGATAAAAAAAATTCTATATTTAAATCATAATAAAAAACTAGACATAAATTTGATATAAAAAATAAATTTTTTATTTTCTTTATAGGCAAATATAGTTAAAAATACAAAGCATATAGTCATGTATCAATTTTAAAAATTTTATTTAGACGTATTAGCATAATATCTTCCAAGAGTTGTTCACTCATCCTCGATCTATGTGGTGAAAGAATGAATTTCAAATGTGAAAAAGATCTTTCAACGCTAACCTATGTTAAATGTATTTATATGTGAAAATATGAAAAATTAACTTGGGTTGCAGGAACAGCAAATAAGATTATAGATAAAATATATAATTCAGGGTGTTCCAGCTTAGCAGACTCCCAAAAATGCAAAATATTTTCCTTCTTATCTAATCTTATATAATCGCTAAATCCAGTAATTATTGTTCCAATACTTTTCTCAGAAATCGTTGGCCCTCTTTTAAGTATTTTCTCCTGCCTTTCTTTAAGTTGTATCAATTTCTCTAAATCATCTTCTTGTTCAATAACTTCATCGGAACTAATATCATCAGATAAAATTGGCGTTGTTAAGCTTTTAATTCGTCTCCATAAATTGACAAGATGTTTTTTCGCACAAATCTTATCATCATCACTAAGTAATACCTGTAATATTTAAGGATTTATATTGTTTATATTTAAATATTTCATAAAATAACAATTTTAATATAAATCTAAAATAATTAATTTACTAAGCTTTTAATTAACCTTGTATCTTGGGCCCAGGTATATGGCAGCTAAGAGAATTTCGTTCTTTATAAACCTTTCTTCTCTGTTCTTAAGACAAGAATATAGTAATTGAGCAAAATGGTTTGGATTTTTTTCCAGTTCGATGCAGCATCTTAACCATGCTGCATAAAAATCTGTCAGTGTTAACTGTTCAGATTGGAATTGTTTGGTTGCGATTTTTAGCGGTTTTAAAATTTCAACAATCGTTATTATCTCTTTCCAATCTTCAGTCAATAAATAATCAGATTGCTCTGTAAAAAAATCTTCGATATTGGGTTTTAGTAAAATCAGCCTTTCTAACATATCATGGGTTGAATGCCATCTGTGGCAATCTAACACAGGCTTAGGGAGTTTCATATTTTTTAATAACTTTTGGTAAGTGGGATGTCTTAATTTTAAATTTAGGCTCCTAGCTTTTGCAATGGTTTCCACAATAGGTGATAATTTTATAGCATCTTGAAGTGCCAGCTGAAGTGTGTGCACACCGTACACTATAAATCGGATAGGATATAATAGTTGATAAAAAAGTATTTTGTATATCATCAATATCATATTTATATACATTTACATCCATATTTTCCTCATCTGCTGATTCACTCCTTATATCATAATCAGTTTCAGGTTGCAGGAGCTTTATAGCTCTTAAAAAATTACAACCATTATCAGAAGTAATTGTGTATATTTGTTGAATATTAATTTTAAATTTTAGTAAAGTTTTTAATATATTCTCTTTTATATATTCTCCTGTACATCTCTCTTTCAGCTCTACAATTCCAAGAGTCCTCAGATTTATAATGGACTTTGATATAAATTGAATATTTACACCAAGAATTGACCTATCTAGTCGTTGAACTGCATCAACTTTTAAACTTATTAATTTTCCTTCTACCTCTCTCGATATTTTGTCTCTAATTGATTGGGCTGTTTTATTAATAGTTCTGGATAAATTTTCTTTGTTTATAACTAAATTGAGCCCAGATAGGAGTGGATTTATAATTCTTTGAAATCCCGAATCTTCAATAATTGATAAAGGCCGGCCATTTACAGTAACAAGTTCTAGTATAGAACTCATCAAATCATTAGATGATATATTTATACTTATATGCTTTTTTGGAAAAAAGGTTTCTATATTAATTTTAGGTTTTTTTGCCAATAACAATTCCTGATATTTGGTTTTTTCATTTAAATAATTTAAATATTCATTGTTGTGATTTCTTTCCAGGTGTCTTTCTAAATTTGACAAGTGATTACCAGACATTTTTACTTTGCAATATGAACATATTGATTTTTTTTTCTATTTTATTAAGGGTAAAATGCTTATCAAATATGACTTTATCTTTAATCTTAAATCTATAAAAAGAGAACAATTTTTTTAAATAGCAATGATTTCAGAATTAAAAAAGAGATATTTATAAATTTAATTTCATTTATAATATGCACTTCATTAATATCTTGTAAAAATTAAACTAAACCAAAAATAAATGATTAGCATATATAAATTTTAAAATCATTTTAATAAGTTCACAAAAACTGCCCTACATTTAACAATTTTTAAGTTAGATGTTTAGAATTTTTTAAATTAACAATATAATAATTTTTACTTTGATTTGTTAACCATTTTCTTCTAATTAATAATCTTTAAGAATAATAAGATAAAAATTTAAAAATAAATGGCGTAAATTAATTCAATTGTTTAAAATTTTTTAACACTCCAATAGGAATCGAGAATAAATTTAAAAATGGCATAAATGAATTAAATTGTTTAAAATTTATTAAGACTTCATTTAATTGGAAATTTGAAAATATAATATTTGTATTTACATATATTAATATATGATTTTAAATAATACACTGAACCCGATTGAACCCGGGTTCAAATAAAATTCTTGGGTTCGGTTCGGGGTTTTGGAAATTTTATAAATGGGGTTTAGGTTCGGTTCGGGTTCAGAGTTTTTTTCTAAAAACCCGGGTTCACTTCTCCGGGTTCGGGTTCGGTTCGAATTCCTGCTTTTCCCGATGTAAAACCTAACCGCATTTCATCAATTTTAATTTGTTCCCTTAACCGCTTCTCTAACACTCTCAAATACTTTCATTGCATGTTCCAAGAGTTTAATAGCTCTGTAAGACCCGCAATCTAAAGGATCACCTTTCCCCTTGTATACTGGGATAATTATACTTCTTCGCCAGTCCTCGGGAATAGTATCTTCTGTGACATTTGATTGGCTAAATTCATTAATCATTCAATCCCTAAATCATCAGAACCTTTAAACATCTCTGATACCACCATAAACCCGATGCCTTCCCTTTTTTCATCTTTATAACTGCTCTCTTTATCTCGTCCTTGCCAAATTTACACCCTGAACCTTCTACCTTTGCACAACTAATATTATTATCCCATTCATTTTCTTCATACAAAAGTCCTTTCATGTAAATCTTCCAGGTGTTCTTAATACCACTACCATCAATCGCCATTTTTCTTTTCATATTTTTCAAACACTTTACACCTATCACATCCTGCCTCTTTTTTGACATTGTTTTGCCATTTGAACCATATTTCCAATTCCATCAGCGCATTTCATTTCTTTAGCAAACTCATGTCTTTTTTCTTCTTGAGCCGTCGCTATTAATTTCTTAGCATTTCTTTTAGCCATCTTGTAAATATCATTATCACTTTTTCTTTACCATACTTTGAAACACCTCCGTTTCTCATCCACGGCTTTCGCTACCTCCGGGTTCCACCACCAAGTCTCCTTATGTCTAGGCGGCCCTTTTGTCCATCCACATACCTCCTCAGTTGTCATTACCCAGGCTTTCTTCATGGCTTCCCACTTGTCATTCACCCCAGATGCTTGTGCCACCTCCGCCTCCCTAATCGCCAATGCCTTATTGAATTGACATCTAGCATTCTCCTCCTTCAATTTCCAAACCTTCAGCCTTGGGACAAACTTTCTTTTAGTGACCCTGGCACCTTAAAGAGTGAGATCTCCTACAACTAGTCGATATTGATTTATACATTCCTCTCCCGGTATCACTTTCACATTTTTTACTATACATCGATCATTTCTCCTTAATAACAAGTAATCCACTGCACTTTTGGTACTACCCGACTTATAAGTCACCAGCTTCTCTGATTCTTTCTTAAACATGGTATTACAGGCAATCATATCCATAGCATCACTAAAATCTAAAATCCTCTCTCCTTCCAAATTTCTCATACCGTAACTGAACCCTCCATGTACTCCTCCATAACCCTCATTACTCGCTCCCACATGTCCATTCAGATCACCATCCAAGATAATCCCCTCTTCATTTACCAGTCTCGATGTCACCCCCAATAGACTGTCCCAAAATATATCTTTCTCTTCTTCGCTTCTTCCAACCTGAGGAACATATGCCGAGATAATATTATATAGCTTTCTACCAAAAATCATCTTGATAACCATTATCTAGTTGTCTATCCTTCTCACTTCGACTACCTTTTCTACCAATTTCTCCTCAACCAATACCCCAACTCTAGCCTTACCATCATTACCTCCTCGCCAAAAGAATTTATACTTTTCGCTAGTCTTGCCAATCATTCTGGTCCCATTTCTTTTCCATCTAGTCTCCTGTATGCAGCACACATCTTATATGCCTTCTGTGCAATACATCGACGACTTCTCCCACTCTTTCCGTCAACTCCCAACATTCCATGTCACGACCCTAACTCGATCACCCGTAAACTGGTTTCTTCACTTTTTATGGTCGTTTATGGCCGTCATAAGTTTCATTTTCATGAATAGTGGTTCCTCCAGGTTTCCCATCCTTCTTTTTGTCGTAGGCGGATGAGGAGGCCCACGGGGTACTTTGGGCTGTACCCCGCCCATGCTTTGTTGTAACCATAGGGAAATTTTGTAGCAAGGTTTTTACAATCGGATGCCCTTCCTGACATTAACCTTTTTAAGTGGTTTTTACACCCCGTCAAGGAGACGTTGATCCTATTCTAGACCCAGATCACAGGGAACCTTTTAGACCTCCATTAGCCGCCAAAAGACGTTGCCACTCCCCCGCCACGATGAGGCGGAAGGTAGGATTTTGGGAGAGGAATGTCGAATTATATATAATCATTAAAAAAAATAATTTATATGAAAACTAAACAAAAAATGCTGAAAAAGAGATGATAAAAATCCTACAAGTGTAATGATAAATAAAATTTATATGCATTCTAGATAACAAAGACCTTAACATTGAGATAAGTACTATATCCTTTACCTCAATGGAATACACTTGTAAATATGTCATTATAAATCTAACGCCATCATAAAGTTAATGATAAATAAATCATTGATATAAAAAGTGAGACCTTGTCAATAGAGTTGTTAAACGGCTCGTTTTGAGCCTATTTTTAAAAACGGCTAACTCAATATGAACAAAATCTTCAGGCTTGCGTAATATTTTTCTGGATAAAATATTGAGTTAGCCATTTTAAAAAATCGGCTCAAAACGAGCCGTTTAACAACACTACTTGTCAATGTATATGATATGAAAATATTTCCCAATTACGTATATCGACAAGACAAAAATATAATATTTAAGAATTATTAAACGGACTCAGTACACTATATGTATTATTTACCATTAACGCAAACACGCCTTAAAAACTTCACTTATAAAACAAACGATGTTTAAAAGTATCGCAATTTAAATAACAATAAAAAAATGGTTTATTGAATTGTAAATAAAATATGATTGGCATATTATCAGATTGTGCAAAAGGATTTATAATATTTACATTTTTTCCCATAATAATTATGATTTATTTCTATTTTTCAAACTAACTATTAATTTTCTATATAAAATTTTTACAAGTTGAATTACCCCACCTCGAGCCGGAGTCGAAAAAACGGCTTAATGAGTCGATTTTTTTAGAATAGAAATGCATTTTGTTTGTATGTCTATTTATTATTTTAAAAATATTATTTTTCCATATATTACAATATTAGCTGCTAATCCGTTAAGAATGAAGATTGAATCAGATATTTCTCCTTCGTTTGATGATGGATAAATCAGAAGTTTAACATTTCCTCTAAAAATGGTGGGGAAATGAAATATTGATAGATTTTTTTTTTAAATATTGCTTTTGAATCGGTAACTCCTATTTTTTGATAAGTAGATTTTGCTTAGATTTATTAGTTAAGATATTTTGAGATAAATCACCTGACTTTTTTATTTTAAAAATTCTTATTATTTTTATGTTTATGGAACTTTATTATAATATTATATTTTTAAAATTGGGTATAGAACAGTATAATGATGGAGATAATTTAATATAAGTTCCTTAACCTTTTTATTGTTGATATAGATCAAGTTAACACTTAAAGAAATAAATGATCGAAAAAAAAAATATTTTGCTAAAAAATGGATATAGAACGCTTTTTCAGCAGGCGAAATGTAACCCTATCAGGTAAGATTGGGGAAAACGAAGCTTACATATCCTCCTTGGGGAAAAAATATTTGGCTACCCCTATGCCCGTGTGATTATTTTATGTAAATTTTGAAAAAGGACTCAGATTTTTTTTTGAAATTAGATAAATTTTTTTTACTAGTTTTATTTATAACCGAGATCTGGAGGTACCATTTTCACGGCACCGCCCGGATTATTTTTTTTAAAAATTTTTTGCCATTGCCCGGTTTTATATTTTTAGGCTCTGCCCATAAAATATTTTATATTTATTTTTAATTTTAAAATATTCGGTCCGGCCCGGCCGGGTATTTAAAAAATTAAAATACGAGTTAGGCTTATGACCGGGCCTTCAGGTCTCTGAATATACTATCAAATCTTAGGAAACTTTAAATATTATATACATTTCGTTTTTAATTTTACTCTTATGAAATATAAATGATTGAATATATATATATATTTATAAACTTTTACAAAAAATATAATATTTAAGGTTTATGTCAGAGGCCATATGGGTAATATAGGAAATGAAGCTGCCGATCGTTTAGCTAAATTAGGCGCATCAAAATCTTAATTCAATTTTTTTTAGATGCCATTTTTATTAAAAATAATAGTGTATATAATATTTTTGATTTTAATATCGTATATGTTATGTTTAAATTAAAATATTTTACATTATATTAATGGGTACTTGGATAATAATAAAATAATTTATCTTTTATTTGATAAAATGTAAAATTGTTTTCGAAGTCGATGACGATTAAAATGTGAGTATTGAACCTCACCACTGAGTAATTAAATTTCCGAGTCAGGATTGGTTACGTGACCAATTTAAGAAGATCGGGTCATGTCCCAAGAGTCGGGATCGGGATACAAAGCTGTTTTAATGTTACAAGGTAGATCTTGATTTTTTTTTCGGAAGGGTAAAAATTCTATTAGATGTTCAGAACTTAAAGCTTAATTAAAATTACTAATATTACAGATAGTTAATACGTTGTTTTTAGTCATTTGTTTATTTATATAGTACTCCTTAAGAATTTTTAGTAATTTGTGAACTCCAATATTATATAAGGCTTTTGTCAGCCGGAGCCCGGGTTTATTTTAACTTTTTTGCACGGGCTAGGGTTCGTTCCAGACTTGCAGGTTTTTTTTTAATATAAATTGAATCTGCAAAAGTTAAGTTACAAATTCTGCTAAAAATATTTGAAAAATAACTTAATAAAACAATCTCAGTGGAACTGTAATCTATATCTTATTTCAGCTCTATATCATTATATTCTTCAAAAAAGGGTATATCTTCTGTTTCACTTTCATAAATGCTAATTTAAAAAAAAATGGGATCAAATGGATAACATTATTGTTTTTTGCCAACTTGGATCACAAATTAAATATTTAAATAAAAATGTGAATCCACATTTAGAATTCAATTTATAATAAAAAATACAAAAAAATTATTTGTCTTTGTCCGAGTTCGTAATAAATATAAAATACTTTTTATTTTTTAGTATTTGAAATACAAATACTGAATTAAATACTTTTGAATATAGTTAAATAAATAGTAAATAAAATATTTAAAAAGTATTTGTTTTTAGTGTTTTAAATGCAAGTATTCACGTTAATGCCCAACCCTGAATGTACCCTAAATGTTTGACAAGCTTTCCTCCAACAACCCAATTAGAACATATTTTGTTATAATTGACGATTTAATTTTTCAAATATATTTATTAAATACTAGTTAAAACAACACAATAAATTTTTATCTTCATCGCCTTTCCCTTTCTAAAGTATGGCAAGAGATCTAATTTTAAATTTGAAGTTTATATATTTCCCTTAAATTTTATATTGTAATTGAGTTTTACTATTATTTTGACAAAATATACTTATAGCCAATATTATTGCTTTGAAATTTAATAAAACTTTTCGCCAAACCTCCGGAAATTTTCCCTATTTAAATCGGCAAACCCCTGCCAAACAGCTGTCCTAACGATATGCTATATTTTGCTGTTTGCTATTTTATTAACTCCTTGATTTCATCACAAATGAACCTCTTCAGCTAAATTATTATTCAATTCTACCTTCCCAACTTCAATTCCTTCCTCATCAAAGCAGTATGACCACCTATTCCTAATCTATCAATTATTCAAATGTTTACATATTTTTTTTATTCCCCCCCCAATATATGGATTACCTTTGCAATAAAGCTACCCTATTTTATAGATCAACGCCATCTGGTAATAGAGCGTACGACCTATATTTTATTAATTAAATTACGTTTCTTAACCTTTACATTCAACGTTTTTCCCTCTTTTATCTTTATATCAATATTTTTAAATTCCTTAATACCTATGGAAATCCCAACTTCTATGTGGTCATGAGTTGGTATTCCTAATTAGTAGTATGTTGAGCCTCGACACAATTTTCCTGATTTTTTTACAAATTTGTTGAGTTCTCTTCGTTCCTTTTTACAAAACCTCAATCATTTACACCAATTCCTATATAACCATTCAACTTATCTTTTCATTTTTCAAAAGATTTTTTAAAATTCTATGCCCACATTGCTGACCATTCACTGTTAAAAACAAATCCGAAATAAATATATTTAAAAGAATAGATATGTTGAAAGAATGGTGATTGAGAAATATAAGCGCGCAAAAAATAAACCAAAGGTAGTCAAATTTGGAAAAAGAAAATTACTGAAGATAAGATACAGATTTACATCTAATTAAAAATATAAAAGAATCAAAATAATATTAATATGGTATATTAAGTGCAAATTCTTAAATAAATCGATTATTGCTATTGGTAATCGACTATTTAAATAAATAATATATATATAATTGATTGTTAGACAATCTTTGAGATATTCTATTATAATGTTTTTAAAAAATTGAGCATTTTATAATTTAGAATTCTTAACCCATATATGAAAATGATAAATTCTGTATGCAAAAGGTATATCCACAGTTAAAATCCTCTGAAAAACCTAAAAATTTAAATTCAAAACCAATTCAGATATCGCCGAAAAAATCTCATACATCGTCTGGGGAAAAAAATAAGTCCAATCAAGCTTTTGATAAGAAAACTTTAACAAATAAAAATAAAGAAACAAATTTAACAAATCCAAATAAGAACGACGAAAAGGAAATCCGAGTTGTAACCGTAAGAAATGAATTATTTTTTAAAGATAATTTGGCATTATTAAAAGAACAATTTCAGAGTAAATGGAAGGATCCGCCTACATGCCCAAGAGTTAGTGACGAAGAATTTGATAAACTTAAAGTTCTCGGAGAAGGAGCTTTTGGCAAAGTATATTTAGTGCGACATAATAAATCTCATGATAATAAGGTTTTATTCTTCGCCACCAAAGTGCTAAACAAGGAATTCATTATCAGATCAAAATGCAAAGACCATGTATTGACGGAAAAGAGGATTTTACAATGCATTAATTTTCCTTTTCTAGTAACCTTATATTACTACTACAAAGATTCGCTTAATCTCTACCTAGTGACTGAATTTGTGGAGGGCGGTGATCTTTTCAAGCACATCAAAAAGTTGCGTCGATTTAGTGAAAGTCAGTCCAAATTTTATTCTGCCCAAGTCATACTGGCCATCGAATATTTGCACAGCAACGGACTTGTGTACCGAGATCTCAAACCTGAAAACATTCTACTTGATCAGTGGGGCTATTTAAAAATGACGGATTTTGGGTTTGCTAAGTATATGTTGCTTCACAATAACCAAACAAATTCAAGTGGTAGAACTTGGACCGTTTGCGGAACTCCTGAATATATGGCCCCTGAAATAATAGTGCAGAACCGAGGCTATGATGGCTCTGTTGATTGGTGGTCCTTGGGAGTTTTAATATTCGAAATGTGCGCCGGATATACACCATTTAGAGGCAAGGAGGAGAAGGAGATTTTTCGCAATATAGTTGGTCATAGTTATACCAGATCTAGTAGGTTTTCCGATGATTGTGCTGATCTTATAGAAAATCTGCTACAAAACGATGTTAGGCGACGTTATGGCTGCTTAAAAAATGGAGTAACTGATATAACCCACCATCCCTGGTTTTACAAATTAGATTGGGAATCCATCAATAACAAGACCTTTGAAGCCCCTTACAAACCCGTCAAGGAAGATATTAAGGAGAAAATAGAAACTATTGGAGAATTGAAATTAAATAAAGATGCAAAGGATATATTATAAAGGAAAACTCGCACTGAAGTGTAATTTAATATTTATTTCGATATATTTTTATTTTGAATGTTTTATATGCATCTATTTTAATAAAATTTAATTATGAAAGTATTTTTCTTTTTTCTTATCTTTGATTAATATTATATAACAGTTAGATAATTGAAGATTAAGGCCTCATTTAGAGTAACCACAAAATTTTATAAAATACATACTTTTAAATTAGATAACTATGCTATGTTTTGCCATGATTAGAGTATCCAACAGCTACCATCTTGCTTTCTATAAATGAAGCCTGGCTGCATGAAATAGTCTAATTCGAAATCAGTAAGTAATTTAAAATCAACTTAGAATTTTAAAATAGGTTCAAAAATTACAGAAGTCCAAATAAGGAGTTTTTTAATTTTTGGTCCGGTATGTATAATATAGTATATAGATTAAACTTTAATACTTTATATATATATATTTTATTATTTAAATAGTTATTAAATAAAACATTATAAACTATTTAGACATAATCAAGGTCACGAAATCTTCATATTTAACTTGACCATCTTGATTAGAATCTGCCATTTTTAACAAATCATCAACCTCCTCTTCAGTTAATTTTTCTCCCAGGTTGCTCATTATGTGTCTCAACTCTGCAGCTCCTATAAAACCGTTGCCATCTTTATCGAATATTCGGAAAGCTTCCCGAATTTCTGCTTCATTAAAAGATCTATTGGTTGAATGAGTTTGTACTATTTTAAGGAAATCTCCGAATTCAATTAATCCTGTTTTTTTCGTATCATACTCTTCTATGTAAGTTTTCAAATCAGCTTCGGTCGGCGCCTGACCCATGCATCGCATGACTGTTCCTAATTCCGTGACCAATATTTTTCCATCGGCGTCTCTATCGTATAAAGCGAAGGCTTCTTTAAATTGTAAAACCTTTTGTTCCGCTGATTTATTGCCGTCTCCCATAATTAAATATTAAATATGTTTTATGATTTATATTATATAAATATTAGAATTTTGTTCTAATTTGCCTTTTCTAAATATACAAAATTGATTGTATAGAATTGTTTTCAAGTTCAACTAATTTTATATTAACAAAAGGAGCGGTTTACAGCTTAACATTAAATAATATCTATATTAATTATTGTAATTAATAAAATTATATCAATACAAGTAGTTATTTTCGATCTAAAATAGGGCGGAATTTATAGGACCGGCACTCGAAATAAAATTATATCCTCTCCTTAATTGAATTTGTGAAAACGTATTTATATTATTTTATGTGAATTAAAAAAAAACATATTATATAAATGAATTTTATTTTCAATAATTTATTTATCCATTTTCGCCATGAACTTGTGTCTTTTTCAGAGACCAGGAACCCGTGGCAGAGGGTACCGTAAAATAGTGGAATTTATAAAAAAAATAAATATCTAGGTAGGTTTTAGAAACAAATAAAAATAAGAAAAATATTTTCTAGGACCGGGTTCCTAAAAACATTAGTGGATTCCGGATATTTAAAGGTAAGAAATTTATTTTTATATTATAAATTACACAACGCAATAGTAGGATTTTTGGATTAAAATTAGAAATATATAAGATAAAATTTTAAATTTTGGATAATTAATGAAAAAATGGCTTTTTATTTTAATGATATTAATAAAATGTCAAATTTTAAGAGTAATTTTAATAAAATTTTTAATTCAAATTTTAATAAAGTGGATATGACCAATAATGTCATTACTGCATTAATTTTTTTTGTGTTTTATGTAATCTTAATTATAATGAAACAATTAATAAGGAAAATAAAAAGAAGATCTCTTAAAAATAGAGAAAGTGATATAAAAAATACAAATACTGAAAATATAATTCCTAAAGTTTTGGTGAAATCTTCAGATATTAATGAAGATATAAAAAATAGTTTACATTTAATTTTGTTAGAATTAAAAAATTTAAATGTTAAAAAAAATGTTGAAGAAAAAAATGATAAAAATTTAGATACGAGTGACTTATTTAAATTTCTTCAAAACATTGAAATACCGGAGGATATCAATAAAAAAATAGATTCAATTGTGATTGAATTTAAAGAGAAAATTTCTGAAATTTTGAGTAAAAAGCCAGAAGAAATTTTGAAAAATAATAAAACAGATAATACTTTGAGACAAAGTATCGACGAATCTATAATTTTACGTGAAATTAGAGAAATGAAAGAAAATATGAAAAATTTGTTCAGAGAAGTTTCCAACTTAAAAATCAAAAGTAATAATGTGATTGAAAGTTGTGAACTTTGTGGAAAAAAGGACATATAAGTAAAAATTGTTATTCAAGAGACCGAAAAACTAATGAAAATGTGACTGCAAAACCAAGTGAAAAAAATGACATAGTGTGTCATAGATGTGGTTTTGTAGGACATATAAAAAGAAATTGCATGGTGAAAGAAGCCAATTTTAAAAGTGGATTTCCGCAAAGAACCTCGGTAGTGTTACAACCGGTGGTTAGAAATATACAAAATCCTATTATTAAAAATGTGGATAAAATTGAAAATTATAATACAGATCATGATAGAATGTGTTTCAAATGTGAAGAAATGGGACATATTGCTATACATTGTATTCAAAGTGTGAGTGGGTCACAGTGACTAAATGATTTGAAAGAGAATCATATAAAAATAGATAAATTAATTTTTGAAAATATTAAATTTTGTGATATATATAATTTTATTAAAAATTTTGTGGATATATATATTAAAATAGATAATCATCATGGGAATGAAGATTATACATTGAAATTTAACTTGAATAAAAAGAGTTGTAATGTTGGGAATTTTTATGGTCATTTCGATGAAATAAAAAAATTTAAATTAATCAATAATCTGAATAAAAAGGATTATTGTAATCAAATGAGTGATATATATCCAAGGGAAATTTTAAATAAAACATAAATGAGATTCAGAGACCTTTAAATTCTGAGATGAATTTAGGTATGAATATTAATTGTATTGAAAAAGAGATTAAAATAAATATTATTCAACCGATTAAATTGCCTAAAATTTTAATAACTGAGAGAGCAAAGGAACAGAGTTCATGTCCTCATATTAATTTAAAATTTGGTGGACAAATGGTTGAAATGTTATTTGATACCGGGGCAAGTATTTCAATCATGTCTTATGAAAATTTTTATAAATATTGTCCTAATGATATTAATGGTGATTCAAATATAATGAATAAAATTGTAATGATTGAAAATGAAAGTAATCAGTGTTCGTTTTTTTAGTGTCAATATAAAATTGTGTAAAGCATAATTAAAAGTTAATAAAAGTTTTAATAAAAATAACATCTGGGAAGAAAAGTATTATTTATCTTAATCAATAGAGAAGAATATTTTAATTTAAGAATTAAATTGTTATCAATAAAATAAAAAAACATTGACTTTAATAAATTCATGTGAATAATACCATGTGGTATGGTATTGGAAAGTTCAATGAAATACAAACTTTTGTGTAGATTAATTTTTAAAAAAAAATGTGTATTTTTTTTTTAATTTAAAGAGACATTGTTGTGAAACAATGTATAATTAAAATTTTTTTTAATATTATGTGATAAAGAAAAAACTCTTAAATAAAAGTCGGTGGACAATAAATGACTTTAAACTTTGACCTAGTGAAGAATTATGTAAAATAAAAAAGTTCTAAAAAAGGATGGAATGTGATGTGATGATATCGTTTATAGTTTTAATAGTTATAATTATAAATTAAAATATTTTTTTTTATCTATAGTTATAATTATAAATTAAAATATTTTTTTTTATCTATCGGCATATCTTCATATTTTTTTTTGTAACATAAAAAATATGATTGTAGTGGCATATTATATATATTGTAATTTTGTATTTTTGTTATATGAAATGTCTTAGTATGTTTTTTTTGTGGTTCATATTATTTTCTTAATGATATAACGAAAATATATATGTAATTTTAATAGTGATAATTATAAATTATTTTTTATCCCTATTTGTATTCTTTTATTTTGTTTGTAGTCAATTATTTGTTTTATAATTGAACATTAAGAAAAAGAAAATAATTATAAAGGATTGTTGAATCTAAATTTATATGTATTATAAAACAAACAAAATATATTAATTATTATAATCTGCATGTCGAAAGAAGACAATTAAGAGTTAAAAGTCAATGATGTTCAAAGATAAGATTCGATAAATGACGAGGAAATAATCAATGTCCTTAAAGAACGATAATTATATGGTATCTGGTTTTTTGAAGGGTGGGCGTGTTGTAGTTTTGTATTATTATGATATATATTTGTACTTATATATTATAAAATGTCAATCAAAAAGAATATATTTTATTTATTAGTTATTTTATCGAGAATTGATATTCAAACACTTGGTATTTTTTTGTTTACTTTTTTACTTTTGACTTTTGACTTTTGATAAATATATTATACGAGATAAATTTTAATGTTCATGTTTTATGGAAATGTGAAAATTATTTTAATTTGATGTTAATTTGATTCAGTCGGGGATTTTATAAAATGAAGAATATTGAATTGATTTTTTGAAATATACTGTGAAACAAAAAATTATTATTATGAAATTGGATTATGAAATTTATGATTATATTTTATGAAAAGATATTAAAATTTGAGAGATACAAAATTTATAATTAAATACTTAGATTTATACAATAAAGAAATACCTAGAATTTATTAAAAAAAGAAATACCAAATAAGTTAGATATATTTTACTCAAGTATCCCGATATTTTTATTTTATGAAAAGTTATAAATTGTCTAAAATTTTATAGTATAATTGATTACATGTTGGAATACATTTCGGGGTTTTTTCAAATTTAAAAATGGCTATCAATAAATGATTTAAAGTGTAGTGTTATTAAAACCCAATTCGGGTCGACTTTTAAAAATGACCAGATTAAGATTATAGCCAAAATGTAAGCCTGGAAATTGCTCGAAGATAGTAGACAGGTTTGGGCACTCTTTGCCAAATCTCGAGGCCAATTTGGCTAAAATTTTAATCGAACTGTTTTTTAAAATCAACCCAAATCTTACTTTTTAACAATACTACTTGAGAGATTTTGAGTAACGCATAGAAATCCAAAACCCATACGAGATGATTTTACAATTTTGAAAAACTGATTTGTTGGAAATGTATTTCAGCATGTATCGATCCGCACAGCGAATTTCAAACAATTGTGCAGTGAACTTTGGAATTACTTTTAATTAGTGATTTTTTTTTGATTTTTCATGTAAATTAAAATAATGCAGAAGATTTTTGGCGAACATTATCTGAAATTATTCACAGGGTATTCTACACATACTTGATTACATTTTTGGCAAAATTTGATTTAAAATAAGTTTTTCAAAATCATTCTTAAATTATTTAAAATCGAGTAAATTCCAATCCTCATGGATTCCATATTCCAATACGACATATATATATATATATATTATCACATTGATATTTTTTATAATAAAGAAGGTGGATTCCATATCACAATAAGACATTGATATTTTTTATAATAAAGAAGGTTTTTTTTTAAAAACAATATATTCTTATATTTCGTTTATATTTATTTTTTAAATATGAAAAAAATTCGTTCATTAATATAGAACTACTTTCTTCATATTATATATGCATTTATAATCGATACAATAAAATGTGGTGTTAATGGCTAGATTTGAGCCGATTTTTAAAAACGGCTAATTCAATATCTCATCTAGAAAAATATTATGCAAGCCTGAAAATCTTGCTCATAGATAGTACAAAGTTTTTGACATAATCAATATCTCGAGGCATAGACAAATCAGCTCAAATCAAGCCATTCAACTACATTAATAAAATATAAACTGTCATAATATATTTTTTATTGGAATAGTTAAAAATAATTGTGTTATGTTGTATTTTAATCTTAATTTTCGTAAATTCTGAATCAAAAACTAAGCATATAAAAATCATTAAATAATATAATTATTATTAATAATAAAAGATCTATATCAAGATGAGATTAATAATTTCTTATAATTATAATGCCTAGGTTTTATTCTAATCCAATGAGCGACAAGATTATGCAATGCTAAAGATTTTAAAAATCCAGGGTTGTGAACCCAAATAGGATTAAGAAATTTAAAACAGTTTTTGGATATTTTGAAACTACAGAGCAAACAGAGACCAATTTATGGGCAACATCTGGGGAGGGTTCAGACATATTTCACAAAATTCTAAATAGAGACTTAAATTCCTGAACCCTATGGAGTTCTCTCACAACACTGAAAATAATATTAAAACCAATCAAAACTTAATTTGCATTCAAACGGAAACGGATTACACGATATGACTAAATGATAATCATCGAGGAATGAATATATTGATCAGTGGTAGTATCAGAGTTGTTAAAGGATAGACTTTGGAAATTTTTCCGGATGATTTTCTCTTAAATTGAGGATCATGATCGAGATCATTTTGTTAAATATTCTCCTTCGATCTTTATAAAATTTTTCATTTTACTTAAAAAGTATATGAATCAAATAAACAATTTTAAACAAAATATTATTTAAAAAAAAATCTATCTCAATCATATTTTAGCATTTTCCGCCATATACTTTTCTCATAAATTTTATCAAAACAACATTTACGAATTTGATTTACAACCTACAAGTTTTATTTTATTGAATTAAAAATATAATAAATTATTATATGTATTTACTAATGACTATTATGGATCTAGAGGTTAATTACAGTTATTGAAGTGACAGATTTAAATGATGTAAATGAGAACCTTTTACCTTTTCCTCAGATCCGTATAGTAGTGTTAATTATTAGATTTCCTGCACTGTGTGAGAATTGTAGCATATTAGCAGCAATAATTACCCCAAAATTTAAGCATAATTGGTCTTATATCATTCTGCTACAAAATTTGTTGGTAAAAAAAGGTTAATTCTCATTAGGAAAACCTGCAGGATCAACTACATGCAGATGCTTATTAAAATGATTGTATAGATAAAACTGATACTTTCTTTGAGAAAAATTCTCAAAATGTATTTAATTTTTTTATATTAGCTAATTTTGTATCGAGCATAAAAATTTATAAAATAAGAAAATGGTCGTGATTGTGATGGCGATCCTTTTTTTAAAAAAGGGTCTATTTTGAATTTTGATCCTTATTTTTGGAAAAGATCGTAATCGGGATATCATTTTAAAAGTATCGATTAACAGCCAATCAAAATTATATAAAAACTAAAAAAAAATCCCATTATACTTCAATTTCCTTGTTTCCTCTGGGCTGTATTTTTCTTTGAAAATATCCTTCTCCCACGATGATTCCTTTATCCATATATTGATACAAGGATCTGGAATCCATAACGATATCGAACTTCAATTAATATTTATAAACATTTCACATATTATTTACTCTTAAACCCGCTCCATTATCTACCAACATATCAAATTCATAAGATACAAGCTCTATTCACCACTACTACAGGATATTAACACAGTAATTTTTCATCAGGAATATCTTCATCGATGTCAAACACCAGCAATCGTTTTATATTTATTCAATTTGAATCTTTGCCAGATACTTATTATTCGTTTCTAGTCAAATCACGCATCTAGGTTCTTAAGTGAATTTTCTTTTTAAATATAAGAATATATTGCATGAAAAAATTTTTTATTAACATTTATTCAAGTCATTTTACCCATTGCCTACAATAAAATTTAATGATTTAATTTTTAAATATCAGTCAATCGATAAAATAGATTGAACATAATAATAGTACATAGAGTCACATATAAAATAAAATTTAAAAAAATAATAAAATGAAAAATACTAAAAAATTAAAAATTTTATGAAATAAGGAATTTTTTCTATAGAGAAAAAAATATTATTGAAAAAGTATAAGTACTCAATTACGAAAAGAAATAAAAAATATTAATATTTAATTTAGTGTAATAATATTTACAAATTTGATAGAGCTTAAGTTTATAAATACTATTTATGTAATTATATTTTTAAAAAATTTAGTGGAAAAAAGTTAGTCAAAATTTGTAATTAAGGTTTAGCATAAAATTCTAATAATGAATTATCAGTATTACAAGAGAATTTTGTAGGTAAATGTATATTATAATTATCTTTAAAATGTTTTGAATTTATAGAGATAATTAATTTTGAAATAAATTGAAATTTACGTTCCCCTTTATCAGATATGACTCTTAAATTTAAATGTATTTTAAAGAGAAAAGGATATAATTGTGTACTAGTTTTATTTGCCATGTTAAATATTACTTTCCTAATAAACCAAATCCTCTTTAAGGGTTTAATTATTTGATTTATTACTACTAAGACTAATCGAAAATTTTTTTATTTTAACACAATATTATTGTATCTTGATAATTTTGTACGATTGCATGAATGTCCTTATGTTTTACATATGGCCATCCATGGCCCTCTTAATTCTGGCAATGGCGCTGTGATCTACTTGATGACTAAAATATAAACTAATTTAGTTACAAAAAATTTATGCGCTATAAATAAGAATGCTCCCCCAGAATTATATCCTGAAAATATTATGTTATAATTGCATCGCCCCCTCTCCCCTTTAATCCGTTTAAGCCTCTAGTTCCATCAGTTGCCTTTGCACTATATATTGGGAAAAGTATTGGAGTTTATTATAATAAAATAAGGAATTTGTATAATTAAGAATTTGTAAAAAATAGAGAGTATAAATTAATAGGAGAGAGCTGATAGAAATATTTATGATACATTGGAGAAAATAAGGTTCACACCAAAACTTGAAGGTAATGCGCTAGAAATAATCAAAACAGTCAAAATTTGCCGTTCTATGACACACAACATATTTTTGATATCGCTTTTGGATATGAAAACATGGGTATTGAATCTCTAAATTACAATTCATCTATTTAGGGTGATTTTCTGATTTGAAAATATTATTTGATAGTAAATATATTCCCAACATGTATAGAGTATTCACATTGAGCCATTTCAGACAAATTTTCTATGAATTTTTAAACTATTGATACATAATTTTTAAGTAAATTTTTCATATAATTTAAAATAATATTAACAAATGTTAATAAATCGTATGAAATTTATAGGGTAGGTTTCTTAATATACTTTTCTGGTAAAATCAGATTGTTTTAAATTTAAAAATTGCAGTCAGTAAATTATTTTTAATTAAAAGATTCGGAATCCCTCTGGGTTTATTTATCTCGATACGGCATACACATTCAAGCTATGCACGAACCGGCTCAAAAAAATTTCGGGCATGACTGATATTTAAAAATATTATTCAGGCCGAAAGGCTTGGGATTTTATTAATGTTTTAAAGCATTGAATAATACGAATTTATCATTTTTTACAGAAAAATACTGAGAAACGAGTGAGTCAACCTGTATAAAATTAAATAAAAATAGGGGCTAAAAATATTAAGAAAATTTTTTTCATTAATATTCATGGTTCAGTTGAGAGTTGTCTATGCTGATCTCTATTGTATACTCCAATATCAAAAAACGCTATTATCTGATTCATATTTACTTTCCTAAGCTTTCAAAAAAAAGGAGAAGATCATAAACAAACTGTGAGAAGTTACGAGTTGCCTGTGGGGGGAGAGTAAGGTAGCCCATAAACCTGACCTCCATTGACTTATGGAAATATCTCTTCCCCCACCCCAAAAATATACCCAAATAAATTTCTAGATCATGGTTTCTAAAGCTAATACCAAGGAATTAAACACATTTAGTAATTTTTCTTTGAGGACTGGATGTTTAATCTAAATAAATTGCGTAGAATATGAATTCCATAGACTATATATTATAATAACAAAATAGTAATATTCAAAAAACAATTGGGAAATATATTTATACTATTACTAGTTTGTTTGTGAAATTAAATTGTCCATAATTTTGAAATAGTTCGAAGATAAATATTCGATAAGAAGCATTTCTATTTCATAACTATGAATGGGCCTTCGAATATATAATTTTTGGAAAGGCTAGGTATTAATGAGTAAATAACTGCATTTATTATTAAATCTTTATAATTTATCACATCCCGATTAATTTTCTGAAATAATCTGCTGTATCATGGTTTAGTAGAATGGATGGCTTGATAGATATTGTTAATAATATTCAATTGAAATCAAATAAAGAAACAATCAATAAATCGAATGTTAATAACACCCTAGAAAATACAAAGTCTAAAACATTGCCATCGTATTTAACTAATATTAGTTCTTATATTCAAAACGATTTTTCAACATCATCGACCAAATCTACATTATCATTAGATGCCTTGGAAAAAAATAACAATATGCTTATTCAATCTCATGTTTTCCCACGATCAAATTTTATCAGATCACCAAATAATTTAGCTGGAGTTCATGGCAATCTTAACAAGGATGAATCAAATTTTTATAAAAACTCAATTATGTCTTTAAACTCATCTATATCAGGGTCATCTCTATATTCTATGTGTAATAGTGCTTCATCTTTAAATTCATGCTCAAATAATAAAGATAATAGTATTAACATAAATATTATTAATGGAAATTTATGCAATGAAACAAAGTCCATTCCTCCTAATTTTCAAATGCCACATAATAAAGATATTACAAATGATTCTGATAAAATAACATCAGCAGTTTTAACATCATCAATACCATTTTATAATGTTACTAAATATTTACCTTATTACTCATTTTCTAAACATAAAAAAGTATCGCAAATTGTCCCACCTTATACAATACAGGAAAATTCTATAGTTCAAGATAATAAATATTTTGAGAAAAATGAGAGTATAGTTAGTGATGTACAAAATATAGATTGTCAACCTCATGCTAGTGATATATATAAACCATCATGGTTATTAAGGCTTTTTGAATCCCCTCATTTTGACATGTCAATAGCTATATCTTATCTTTATAATTCCAAAGAATCTGGGGTTCATTCTTATATAGGTTAAATGATAGAATTTATTATGCAAGTTTAGATTTAATATTAATACATATTATATTTAAGATATATGAATGTTTATCCCTTTTTATATTAAGTTTTATCATTTGACAAGACAAAAAATGACTATATTATCATTCATATAATTTATATTACATATTTTAATTACACGGATCAATTATCAGCCATATGATATATCACATATTTTAATTTAATATTTATCAGACTAAGAACTTGGCCTGGTCTGTTAACCTGGTCTAGTTTTTAAACATGGCCTGGAATTGGCCAAAAATTGAGCTTTAAACTGGCTCCAAAAAAAATCAAATCAATCCAATTTTTAATTTTAAAAAAAACTTAAAATGGAAAATCTTATAATTATTTAATATTCAGTTACTGCTCATTTTCAACCTTAGAAACAATTTGAAAAATATAAAGCCAAAATTATTCAAAATAATAGAATTTTAAAAATTCTGGGCCAGGTTATAAAATGATCAAATATAAAAATTCTGATCAGGTAAAAAATTTTTCTAAAAATAGCCTTTTTTTTTTATTTAATAATTATTTCTAATTTAAATAAAATGTACATATTTTTGAAAAAAATTAAAATTACCTTAGAGATTAATAATTCCTGAAACAAATTTATTTATCAAACATACATTCATTTTATTACACTAAACATATTTTTCCCTGTTAAATTTATTATATAAACATAAACTAATTAAGTTGCCAATATTACAAATTTTCATAAAATAATTTATAATTTTAATTACAAAATAGAATTTCAATGTTAATAATTGATTAATTTAATTAAATTATTATTTTTATTTAAACTGAAATATTTATAAACAGCATCTGAGTTAATTTTCTTATCAAAATATTGAATCATTTTTGTTAAACAAGTATGGGGCTTATATTTTTAGGAAATATCTATGATCCCATATTAATGTTCTATGATAAAATACTTTTATTCACCATTTTGCTATGTTGGATCTGATGGGCCAATTTAAAAAACTGTATCTGTTAAAAAAAAACAGTATCTAATTTAATATGACGATGGCTTCCTTGCCATTAAAATACCAGCCCTTATGTGAGAGGAGCCATATAATTCACTTATGTCAGGATGGGTTGTAGACCAACAAGTAGTGTTGTTAAACGGCTCGTTTTGAGCCGATTTTTAAAAACGGCTAATTCAATATTTCACCCAGAAAAATATTATGCAAGCCTGAAGATTTTGCCCATAGAAGGGACAAAGGTCTAGATATATATTATCGAAATCTCGACGCTCAAACAATATTTTTCTGGTTAAAATATTGAGTTAGCCGTTTTAAAAAATCGGCTCAAAACGAGCCGTTTAACAACACTACCAACAAGCAATACAAATGAATGAATTAAATTAATGGATATTTTACTTAGTATACATTAATAAAATAAGGAAATATGTGTGATAAATAAATTTAATTTCTCTTTGGATGTAAAAAAAAATTAAAAAAATATATTTGGTTATTATAATTTATGTATATATTCTATTTTTTTTAGTAAACAAGATGTTTTCTTTTCCAGAACATGAAGTAGACTTTTATCTGATCCAGATAATAAATATGTACAATAGTATGAAAGAAGTTGCTGAGGTCCTTCATTCCTACATCATTCACAGGTAAATGTTTTAATTGAATCATTATTATAAATCATGACAAAGTTTAATTTATTTAGTTTAGTTTAGCTGAATAGATTGGTTTAATATGACTAACAGAAGAGACAAAGAAATGTTCTCAAAAGTATTAAGTTTTATAAGTATACAATTTCTGGTTATGTTAATATAATTTTATCTGTCATAGAATAGACTGAAAAAAAATTATTTACTATTACTTGTTATTATTAATATTTTGTTATTAATGCATATAAGGTAATTTAATAAATACAATTTTCTTTTAAATTTCATAATTCTCGTTTTGAGCAAGAGCTGCCTTATCTTATCTAATTTATTATTAGCAACTGCTAATCAATATTTTAAATTTATCATACTTATCCTATTTCAATAAGTCAATTAATTTTTTTTTATAACCCTTGTATTCAGTGACTTTTGGAACTCATTTGACATTATAGTTTTAAACAGTGGCACAATTAGTACATTCGAATTTTTAGTTACTGGAAACAGAATATTTGAATTTTCACTGAAAAAAATTATATTTATTCAAGGATATTATCGTTACTCGACAAATAATAGAATATCGAAAAAAAAAATAAAATAATATCCTTACTTTAAAATAGTCTTGAATAAAACTCGTTACAATAATAGCTCCTAGGCCATGTTCTGGTTTCTTATTTTTGAAACTCATTTCTGGTAATCAAATGATCGTTACCAACTACGTAAGTCTAAATATACTTATGTTATTTAGAAAAACAATATTAAGGATGTTATATAAGGCTCGATAACATCAATATTTCAGCGAATTGCATAAGCATTGAGAATTCTTTAATAATTTTCACACCTTTGTGCCATCAATTAGCAAAATTTTAATCGGCTCAAAACAAGCCGTTTAACAAGACTCAGCTTTATAAATAAATAAACAGACAACTATTTAGAAATAATACGAAGGGGAACACGGTTTATGGATTTGCTGGTTAAACAATATTCACTTTTATTTGGTAAAAATATCTATATTCCTAGTGGAATCTATATAATATTATATAATTATATTGGGTGTAAAACTAAAAAATTTAAGAGCTTCTAAGTTTTATTGGATTTAAAAAAATTAAACAAAAAACAATGGATATTTTTTTTTTACAAAGTATAATAATTATTTTAAGTCATTCTGTTATAGCCAGAGTTGTTAAAGTAGTGAGCACGCTCCAATTATTGATTTTTTTTAGCGCGCTCCTTTTTTTGAAAGTAGCTCAGTAACGCGCTACTTAGCTGCATTTTAAAAATATAATGAATATAATTATAAACATGAAAATTTAAATATAATATCATAATTAATTATAATTTTTATGATAGTGGCTACAAATTTATTTGTTTAAGATGTAAAAAAATATATCCTCAAATAAATCAAGTAGCTATAACTTCCAAAAACTCTTTAAGGTAATTGTTATTTTTAAATTCGAATATTTATTTTATAAGAATGTTCATGCCAACAGTTTTAAAGAGATAGAAAAACATCGTAATAAATTTAGTATAGGGGAGACTACATTCAAAAAGACCAATTCAATTCAAGCTAAATTGATTAATAATATTGCACATGCCAATATTTCTCGGCTGATAATGTCATTGTTGATTTTATAATTGATACAGCTCAGCCAATGTGCTTGGTTGATAATCTTTCATTTATCATGATGATTAAAAATCTATACCCTCATACAATTTATGTCACCAGAAACTAATGATTAAGATAGCTGATAATTTGAAGTCTTGAAAGATGCTCTAATATAGCAGAGTTGTAAGAGATATCCTATATATATGTACCACGGCAGATATTTGGACACATAACAGATGGTAAATACTTATTTATATTTATAAATTGTCTGATATTAATATTTTTAGAGCTTATTTGGAAATCACAGGCCATTGGCTAGACCCTCAGACTTTAAAAATATCTGCAGCATTAGCCCTCAAAAGGATAATAGGATGTCAGGCATAGAATATACCTGCAAATAAAATTTATGATTCATCCCAATTTTAAACTACTGGCCATATATAAATTCCGATGATGCTAAAGGTCAACGTGATAGGTTCATGGTAAAGCTGAATAGTCTCATACCAAACAAAGATGCCCTAGTTACAACTGATGATTTTTTTGGAATAAAGGACACTAATATAATAGAAAAATCCTATAGACGCGTTTTTTAAATTTATTATATTAAAAATATGTATATAAAATTAAATACTGCCTTGTCCTCAAGTGCTAGGCTTGAGAGATCATTTAGTTAAGCGAAACTATACTTTCTGATCATCGCTCTGGACTTGGGAATATATTATAGAAATTATTTTATTATTAAAATGCAACGAAATAAATAAAAAAATGAATATTACCATAAATAGTTATTTTTATTACATAAATTATAGTCTTTTTACATAAATTTTTTTTATAATCAAAACTACAATTACATTATAACCAAAAAATAAAACAAATTTATATCTAAATTTTTTTTACAAAAAGTAGCCAAAGCTACTTTAAAAAATAATAACTAATAGCGCGCTACTTTTTTTTATGGGTAATGTTAGTGGTAGCGCGCTACTTTTAATAGTAGGGTTTAACAACTCTGGTTATAGCTTTAAAAAAAATTATTTATTTTTTCGTTCTTTGACTCAAATAAAGAAAACACTAAATGTCTTCTATTACAGCAAATGACATTGACTACAGCTATTTTAAGTGTATGCACATTTATAATAAATGATGGTTCATTAGAGATTTCACTATTTTTATATTTTTTTTTCTTAGAAATTATGCAAAATAAATATAAACTAAAAAAAAAATTACGCGAAAAATTAATTATGTAAAAAAAATTCCCCCCTTTGGATGAATTAAAATAATTGTGTCTTCGTACGCATTACAACAAAAAAAAAATTAAATACTGATAAGTATTTAAAATATATAAATAACTGAGGTTATAGTAACTCTTTTTATTTAAGATTTAAAAATGTAATATTAAAGGAAGGGTGAGAAAGTTGCGCGCAGTGTTGTGCGGAAAAGTTTATATAAAATAATATGTGTAATAAATATAAATTTGTTTTTTACCAAATGAATTTATAGTGTGGTTAAACGGCTCGATTTGAACCGATTTTTAAAAATGGCTAACTCAATATTTTAGGCGCAGAAAAATTTTCCGAATCCACACCTTTCTGCCATCTTTTACCAGAATCTACAGGCTTGCATAATATTTTTCTGGAATAAAATATCGAGTTACCCGTTATTAAAAATCGGATCAAACCTAGCCGTTAACAGCTATAATTTTATATAAAAATAAATGCTAAAAATTATTCTATGCTATGCATAATTAGAGTTTAAAAAAACCTGAGCAATAAAGAGATTTTCGAATAATTTTCTGTTTCTAAATTTGACGCAGTTCTCTAGGAGTCCCTTTAAGCAATCAAGGGCAAAAATGGGCCAATAAATAAACCCTATCGCGCAACATTTTTATAACAATATAAATTTTAGGTATATTTTTTTTATAAATAAATAAAATTAATTTTCAATTTTTAAGATTTTATATGACAAAATTCCTATAGAGCTAATTTTTGAACTGATTTTAAGTTTTTAACTAATAATATTTCTAAATTTACGCCACTTTTGTATTATATATATATATATATATACTCTCCTAACTATCACTTATCTATCATCATTTTAAATAATATATAGTAGATAGAACAACTATGAAATGGAAATTTTTTAGTTTTTTTTAGTGTAGAATATTGCTATTTTTTTTACATATTATTCTTTTTCATTTATAACAAGTCCAAACACCACAAATATTTTAAAGAGAATTGGTAAAAAAAAATGTTTTTTGAATTTTAAAATATTTTCAAGCCAATCCTTAGTCCTTTGTTCAATACAAAAACATTTTGAAAAATTATTATTATTTGAATATATTGAACCTAATGCGACATACTACTAGTCTAATCATTTTTTGAACGCCTTTTTATAATATTGCTGGAAATATATTTGCAAGTGTAGAAAAACTTACTCTATGATTTTTATAAAAATTTTCCATGAACTCTAGAACTTAATTATAATTTATAGCTAATTTTTCTAGGTATCTATATTTTAGCCACTATTGAAATGACTTAATAATAAATGTAGTGTTAAACTGCTAACTCAACATTATAGCCAGGAAAATATTGCCTAAGCTTCACCAATAGATATTCAATCCTATGTTGTGCCATTTATGAGCAAAATCTTTAAGCTTACATAATATTTTTCTTAAGATATTGAGTTAGCCGTTTTTAAAAATCGGCTTAAACTGAGCTATTTAACAACACCATTAATAAATGCGTTTGTCTCAAAATTAGATATTTTATTTGTGTACATAAACGTTTTGGAGTATCTATATAACATCACCACTTGTTATAAAACAAAATTATTTTAAGGAAGAGTTTAGAATCGGACGATTTAAAATTTGTTCAAAATTGGATCGGATTTGTCTATCCAAAACCGATCGAAAGCATAGGATAATGTTATTTGCCGCTACTAACACCTCCATAGAATAGTTTGATAACATATTTTCAAGTATTCTAGGTCTGGGCCGATCTTCAAATTTTTCAAGTTTCAATTCGATCCAATATTTCCCGATATTACTATAGAACCGATCCGATAATCGATACCGATCCGGTATTTACAGTGATTTTTATTTACTATCTATCTCTGAAATTTAACCAATATCATAAATGAACAAATAATTTTTCACGAATTAAGTGTTTTTTGTTATATCGAATCTAGTGTTGCTAAACAGATCCATTTAGCCGATTTTTAAAAACGGCTAAATTATGAGCCAAAATAATATTACATAAGCCTCAAAATTTATCCAATAAGATATCCAAACATTTTTGTCATCGGTGAGCAAGATTTCTAAACCTGAGTGATTTTATTTTTAAAATCTTGAGTTAGCCATTTTTCAAAAATCGGTTAAATCGAATCGTTTAACAACACTCCTGAATTTAAATATATTCAAACCTTTTCTTGTTGCAGATAATACATAACAAAAAATGATGCCATTTATATTTTAAAATAATTTGATTTTTTTCAAAAATATTACAAATAAATTAAATTTTGGTTCCATTTATTCATTTATCTATTAAAATAATTCGATTTTTTAAAAAAATATTTCAAATAAATTAAATTTTGGTTTCTTTTATTAATAGATTGAAATATATTATATAAAAAGCAATAAAAAATATCGGATCGGTTTTATTAAAGATATTAGCCCGATCCTATCCAATATTTAGTATCGGCACAGCCCTATTATTAACACTCCAAGATGGTTATGTTTTAAAAAAATACATGTCAATCTTTTGCCAATTTCGAAATATACATAATTTTATAAATAGGCCAGGCCATTTTAATATCGACAAAAATGCGGTGCAGCCCTAAATTTTTTTCATAGATTTTTTACGCAAACTTGAAATTATTAAAAAGATAAGGACAAAATATCATAAGGTAGGATTTTTAATAAAATCCGATTTTTTAAATTAAATAAAAAACAAGTTAAAAACAAGTTAAAAAAAATAACACATTGTGACGTTAACATATATTAATTATTTTTTAAAATACTAATGCAAGGAGTCGAATGAATATAGATTTTGCGTTGAGGTGCACTTGTTTATTAGACGCCTTTCAACCCGACTTAAACGTATCCCGCAGAAAACACAGGGGCCTAAAACTAAAGGAAATAATATTTACCGAAGATTTAAAGTATATGTGATTTTTATAATGTTATTATAAAATACGAAAGCCCTCTTCTCATTGACAAAATAGATGGCGGATGATACTTAAAAGAAAATTTTAATTTATTACAAAAAAAATTTTTATCCACTAAATTTTTGAGATTTTGTTATTAATTTTTTCCATTCCGCTGCTAATGAGCCATGCTAATATTTGGCGGGAATAACCGTAGGGAATCGCGTAACCACCTCACAATGGTCAAAAAATGAGGTTTTATATCAAAGATTGGCATATCTACAATTGAGATCGGCCCGACCCGAATCGGCCTTTATATTTTTTGAAAAGTTTGGCTCAGCCCGCAAACTAATCCTTTAAAAAAAGCTGTCCTGCCCTTCTCGTAATGATCTTTTTATGAAGAAGGAAAGGTTCATATTATGCAATTATCAGTTTTAAAAATATTTTAAAAACGTTGGCTCGCCCCTTAAAAAATTTTTCACAATTTGTCCGGACTTATGAGCTACAATAGAATGAAAACCGGTTACACAAGCTACCTTTGAAAAATATATGCTACTTTCTCTAACATTTGCGTTAGTACAACAATAATGATAAAATATACCTAGTTATTTTTTTTTAAAAAATAATTTTGGGAAATATTTCACAAAATAAATAAAAAAAATGCCTATTTTTTTCTTCTCTTCAACAAATTTTAAATAAGCTAAGTCAATTAACAACTATATATAAACGAATAAATTTTTATATTCATAAAAAAAAATAATTCAAAATTATATAAACATTCACTTAATATTTTTTCGGTTAAAAGTTATTATGGATTTATTTATCCAAGCAAAACTATAAATAAACTTTCCAAGGTACTGAAAAATGACAATGTATTGTAGTAGTTAAAAAAACTTCTTTCAAATATGAAAAATACATTTAATTTATTAATGTCGGTTTAATATATCAAAATATTAACACATTTCATTTGTTAAAAAGTAGCTTACTTAATGATATTTGCTAAAAAAACGCAGTAAGCTTTAAGCTACTTTAAGAAAATTGTAGCTTGACTAAGTCTAACTAAAAAATGAATGAGTTGCTATAGCTAAGTTACTTTTGTGGGCAGCAGTTACTGTCCAAATTTTCATATCGTCCAAGTTTTAAAGTGAAATAGAGCTCGGACAAAAACAAAAAAGATTTGAATATTCAAAAAAAAATTATCCACCAAATTTATCCAAATAGTATCAATAAAATTATATAATTTATTAAATATGACCAATATTTACGTTTCAAAGAATTCGAAATGTCGAGGCTGATAAATTAATCAAAATTCCTAGCCCACCTTCAGAAAATTCTCTAAACAATAATCTGACAACACATGATAAACCCAGTATTATTAAAGGCGATGAAATCACCGAAAACTCCAAGATTAAAACAGCCATTTCCTCAAATTCCGATTATTCCATTAATTGTCAACAATTCAGGAAAAAGGGCCTTCATCATTACCGATCAAAATCTGATGCTACAAGTAATATATGTATATATATATATATTTAATTATGTCATTTTTCAAAAATATAAATAAATAGATTGGTAGATCCTTTCATTTATTAAACCCTTTTTTTGGTTCAGGTTTACCTCGTTATTCCAGTTAGCCCCTTTCCAATCTCTATTACTCCACTTTCCACTAGAGTTTCGGAGAATCGCCGATCCATATTTTAATTTTTTTAAGAAATAAAATATTTTAGGCTCACTCAAAATTAAATTTAGGTGTCCCTACCTACCCCATCTCTCACGATCTTATTGACGCAACCAATCTAAATATTTTTTAAATATTATATTGTAAAATGAAAAAAAATCACACAATATACATTTCTATCTTTCTCCAAAGTTGTAGGATACGGAAAATCGTCTATCCAATCGCCACCCAATTTACCCGATAGCAATTTTAACAACTTAATGGCTGCTTACAACTATAATTATAACAAAAGCAATAGCAGTCTCAATTTTGTTCATTCCACCGTAAGCCAGAGGGTCTCATTTTTACCCAGGGGGATAGGTGATATTAATTCCGGACGGGCTTTCGATAATGGTTGCACTTGTATTTCAATCCACCCTAATTCTAGAATAAATATCCATAATTCGAATGACAGTACGCAACTATTTGACCTTTATAAAAAAAATTTAAACTTATTATTGTATAAATTTATCATGGGAGACCCCGGTTATTAGGTAGGAATCTTAGTAAAAAATCATCATAGGTTCCGAAATAATTGTCGTGTCCGAGGATTTCGAAATACCATAAGCAGTGGCGTAGCTACGGGGGTGGTTTTCGGGTTTGGACCCCTCCCACAGCAAAAATTTCTTTTTAGATTATACGTTCAAAAGACTTAAAAGTGACTTTATATAAAATAAATACCATTAATATTTATATTTTTCTGGTTTTGATGTTTGTGGAAGGATATTATATTACTATTGAAATTATTCTGGATAGTATTATTATAAAGTCATTGAGAATAATCTACTAAATTATAATAACATATTATTGATGCATTTAAAAAATATATTTATTATATATTATCCAAGATATGGTTATGATTTGTAAGATAAACCCGACCGAAGGCCGGGCAAAAGGGCCAAAGGCCCGTTAAAGGGGGCCTTATGGACCCACTCTAAGAAAAATTCTTAGCTACGCCACTGACCATAAGATACCCCAAACTCTTACCTAAAATTTTATACAGTGTCAATTTAAAAAAAAATTTATATATTTTAGCGTAATTTAATTTTACTAAATATACTGCTATTTGATCAACATGCCATACATATATATTTTTTTCTCTTTAGCTTTCACCTTTTCTGGTGGTAAGCTCCTTCAACATCTCTCTCCACTTTATGTTATTCATACAATCTCTTTTATCTAATTTATACTTTTTTATATTGGCTCTAACTTTATGGCCCCATTGAAGTTTTGGCCTTCCTCTATTACGTTTGCCCATCACTTCCAAACTCTCAACCTTATTTCCTATGTAGTTCATAGGCCTTCTCATTGTGTGCCCATACTACCTAAGTCTGTTTACCATTAACTTAGTCTTAATGGGCACTACCTTTAAACTACTTAGTATTCTTGTACTGCGCACTTTATCCTTTCTTGTTACCCCAGCAATCATCCTCAGTATTCTCATCTCCATAGTTTGTAGACTTCTCTCGTCTGATTCTTTGTTTGGCCATGTTTCCGAACTATATAGAATAGTTGGTTGTACTATGGAACTGTCAATTTTTCCCTTTAATTTGTGTGGGATTCTTTCGTCAAATAGCACTCCAGATAAAAATCTTCACTTTAACCACCCTTGATTAATTTTACTCTTTATCTCTTTTTCTATTGTGCCGTTTGTTTGTATAGTGGAGCTCAAATATTTGCAGCTTCAAATACCGATATCTGCCATTCATTTATATCAATACTTCTGTTTCATCTCCTCCTATCACCATATACTCCGTCTTTTCTCTATTTACTTTTAGTCCGTGCTTTTCTAGGATATTTATCCAACTCACTAATCTTTCTTTCATTTCATCCTTGGATTCGGCAAGTATCACAATATCATCTGCAAATATTATATTCCACGGGACTGTTTGAGGTATAGACTGTGCTAATACATCTATTACTGTAATGAAGAGAAGTGGGCTGAGAGCCGACTCTTGATGAACTCCTTCGGCTATTGTGAAGCCTGCTGAAATACCTGTTGTGCTACGGACCATTGTTGTATGGCCCATATACATATCTTGTATTATTCTTATATATTTTTCGGGAACCTTTTTGTGGCGTAGCGCCCACCAGATAAGTTTTCTTGGAATTCTATCGAAGGCCTTTTCTAGATCGATCGAGAAAGACCATGTGTAGTTTTTTGTTCTTTTCTTTGTATTTTTCACTCATTTGCCTAATTGCGTGGATACCATCGGCATAAGGCCAAACTGAGTCTCTCCTATTTCGATTATGTCTCTTAATCTTTTTCTATTATTTTTTCGCATAGTTTTAGACAGTGTGACATTAGTTTTATGCCCCTATAATTTTGACAATTGTGTGGATACCCTTTATTTTTGAAGATAGGAACTAGATAGCTCTGCCTCCAATTTTGGGAAACTTCTTCATTTTCAAGTATTTTATTGTATAGATTTGTGAGGAGATGTATTCCATCATCTCCTAGTGCTTTAAGGCTTTCTTGGAATATCGTCTGGACCCCTAGCTTTGTTGTTTTTTATATGCTTGAGGCATGTGATTATTTCTTGTTCTGTTATAGGTTGTACAAGGTTTTGACATGGGGAGTGTTCGTCTAGATTTAGTATGTTGGGATTAAAGTTGAGAAGCTCCTGAAAATATTCTTTCCATCTATTCATTATTTCTTTTTCCTTTATTATCAATTTCCCATCTTTATTTTTGATTACTTTCGGAGCTCCGTTTATATCCCTAGAGTTCTTTTCTCGCTGTTTGGCTAATCTGTATATTTTATTTAGCCCTTCTTTAGTATGTAGTTCATCATGCATGTCATCGTATGCCATAGATTTGGCCCTAGCCACCGCCTTTGTAGCTATTCTCTTGGATTTTTTGTAATTTGTCTTGTTATCTGAGTTTTTGGATTTGAACCATATTTTACATAGGGCTTTTTTCTCCTTTATAGTGTTTGTATCTCTTCATTCCACCACCATAGTTCTTTGTATGATTTGTTGCCTCTCCTTGTCAAGCCTAGTGTCGATTTGGCAGTGTCTATTAATCTGGCTGAAAGGTCTGTCCACATTTTTCACTGACTTGTGAGGAATCTATTGTTTCAAGGTTTGCATTGATTGCAAAGGCATTTGTCATTGTTTTTAATTTGCCCCATTTGATGCATGGTTCCAGTTTTATCTTGTTTTGAGTGGATTTATTTGAGATGTGTAAATCCATGACTAGTAGCTTGTGTTGTGCGGCGATATCTTCTCCTGGGATGACTTTGCAGTCTATTACATCTTTTAATCTTCTGCGAGAGATTAGCATGTAATCTATCTGTGTTTTACTTGTACCACTTTCGTATGTTATTAAATGACTGTCTTTTTTCTTATAGTAGGTGTTGGTTAAGACAAGGTCGAAGGCTTGCGCAAATTTCAGTACGTGCTCTCCTTCATCACTTTCTCCATATCCAAAACCACCATGATGCCTTTTGTAGATATCTCTTGCTTTCCCCACATGCACATTTAAGTCACCACCAATTATGACTAGGTCATCCTTAGGGATTTCCATTACAGCTTCATCAAGTATAGCTCTAAAGTCATCTTTCTCTTCTTCCTTGCAACCCGTCTGAGAAGCATATACTGAAAGGATGTGTAGTATTGATTGACCAATGCAGAGTTTTATCTTCATTAGTCTATCAGAGATCCTGTTGACTTCTAATACTGAGGAGGTTAGATCTTGACTGAGGATGATGCCTACACCGTTCCTATTGCTAACAATTCCATTATAGTACAATTTATACCCATCTCCAATCATTAAAGTCTTCTGTCCTTTCCATTTCGTCGCTTGTATGCCGCTATATCAACTTTTCTCTTGTTCAACATTGATACCAATTCTCTCGTCTTACTTTTAAGCGTCCCAATATTCAAACTTGCTAATCTTGTCTTCTTTGCTTTGACCTTTACTTTACTTTTCACAGGATGGATGTAAAAGCTTGAAAGTTTTGGTACACTTAAAATTGTAAATCCGAGATAAAATTAAGGACCAATAAGGCGGCACCTGTAAGAAATAAATTTATATTTATTCTATTAAAAATAAATAAATTCTCTGTCATTGGGGAAGTCTAGAACATATTGCTTTTTATAAGCGTCTAAAATTTACGAAATTTAGTATCATCTTCTAGCAAACGGAAAATAAATATTTTCCATTTTTGCAACATGATATAGTAAGAATATATGAAGCTAATATTTTGGCATAAAAAAATTAAATGTCCGTCCCCTTTTCTATATATATAATTTATTTCAACTCAAAAATATATAAAATATAAATAACTCTACCATATATGCAACGTTGACCGTTAATGTGCTAATTCCATTATCATATGGAATTGTTTTAAATTATATATAAATAAATACCATTCTTTGACCATTAATGTGTTAATTTTATTATCATATGGAATTGATTTAAATCTCATATAAATAAATACCAAATCTATCCTATTTTATTAGTATATACAATAATTTAATTGACCCGACTATCCCTGATTCTACTAGCCTTTAGCTCACTAAAATTATGAAGCTTTCCCAATTACTAAAAGGGGATTTAAACTTTCATAAAATATCCATTTTATTATATTTTAAACTGTTAATATTATAATATGCAACCTAATATTGCGTGTAAGTATTTCCATTTTAACTTCAAAAACACGCTTAATCATTGAAAAATTTGAAAAGCTTGACTCATTTTTTGTGCCAAATATACATAGTATAGAATGCTAGTATATAACTATGTGAACCTTTTAAACCTTGAACTGATAAGCCCCCTCTGCCCGCTAGCCGTAATCTTACCTATTCATTAGATTCAATAAATTATTATATTTTTCTTGGGGATCATAATATTATAGTCAGGAACCTAAAACAAAAGGCATTTCTGTTTCCCTTTTCCGGCCAAAAAAAAGTTCCCATTTCCGTTCCACCTTTAGAACATTGCAAAACGCGTTCTTAGTTTTTTATTTTATTAATATCTCACTATCCTTTACATTTGCTATCGTTGTGATGAAATGGGACGTTCACGTTATCTTGAAAAATTGCGCCAAAATTTTATTTTTAAACTGTTTAGCACCTCATAGAAATTGAAGACCCACTGTCTTCAAATAAAATAAGTTTCCTTTTTTTTATAGATCTGCCTCTACTCTTCTGTTTTAATAATTTCGCATATTTTTTTTGTCACGCAAATTTAGATTCTTTGATATTTTATTTTAACTTATCTGAATTCTTTTTTTAAAAGTATTATATTTTTTTAACGGGATCTTTAAGAATAATTTTTTTGGGATATGTTTCTTAGATGATTGTGAAAAGGGGCATTAAATTGCTTGGTTGAGTCTAATTAGCGGGTATTAGGTCGATAAAATGAATCAGACCCAACTTAACCAAATGGACCGATCTGGTCGACCAGATCTATCGACCCGAACACTGTCTCAATCACAGATCCGGGTGAGGTGCATTATTTTACTATCGGTCTCCTAAAAAGAATTTTTTGTTAATGCTATGTCCAAAATCATTTTTTTATAAAATTCGAAAAGTTTTAAAACTTTCAGAAGTTTAAAATTTTAATGAAATCGTATGTTATGTTTTTAAAATTTTATAGAATTATATTTTGGATATGTTTTTATTTTTATATTTAAAAATTTTTTTAAGATAAAATGTCATAAGTTTGCAAATCGAATTTTTTAATATTTTAGACACGGCCTAATTTTTAAAATGTTAATTTTTTAAAAATAATTATTCTTCTTCGTTTGCCCTACATTCACAGTTAGTGCGAATTTGCATTGTATACTTCGCCACGAATTCGCGCTAACTGGGAACGCAGGGTTATTTTCCTGGATTACCAGAGTCAACCATTTTACCTTTTAATCGCCTTTCTCCATTTTACGCGGTCCTGGAGATCGCCCCGGTTTAAATCTAACGTTTTCATGTCATTATATAGCACTCTCATCCATATTAGGATTTTTATTGCAGTATTAATGTTTATTCTCCTATTTACCATATTAATAGAAGAGCATTACTCAACTAAAAGTTTATGGAATATAAGGTGAAAATGTTTTAAAAAACATTTATTTTCCCCCAACCCACTTGTTAAATCTCACTGAAAATGTTTTACTTCTCAATAGATATATTCTTTGGAGGTATTACAATTTGCTTATATAGTGAGAATTATTGTTGGCTTTCAACTAAACACCTATAGAGTTGCATAACTAAACCATATTATCTAAATTTAAAAATAAATTAAAAATAAATGTGGGCGACTATGAAGATATGATTATAGATACAATAAACATTTGATTTGGGAGGTGGGGGGGGGCAAGGAGCATAATATTTTGAACAATCTACAAAAATGATTGCGAAAAATTAGGTTATAAACCTTTTTATTTTCTATGGTTTTTTTAAATTATTAATATTAAATAAATTTTTTAATCAAAAAATACGATTCGCAAACTTTTGAAAAACTTTATAGAGAAAAAAAAATATAAGCTTTTTTTCTAATATAGAAAATAAAAATATGTCAAAAATATATTCGAAAATTTTAAAAATTTAATATATATCATTATATTTTTTAAAACTTCTTAATATTTTAAAAGAATTCGAATTTTTTTAAAAAGATTTTGGAATTGATCTAAAAAAAAAGAAAATATTTTTTGATTTATTTTATTGTTAAACGCGTCAAATCAATATCTTATACTGAGATTATTGTAGGGGCAAATCTGAGTCTTGGGTCGACATGGAAATCTTTTTTTTAATTAATAACTACTATAAAATTAAAAATTTCTTCGATATTTTTTTTAAAAAAAAGGCATGAACCCAGTTATTGCTGAGAAAATGTGTACCTTGTTTCATAAATGCAACTGCGACGCGCCTAAATTGATTCCGCAATACGAATTTTTGAAAGCTCTCCATAAGATAGGCAATAAATTACAAATGTTCGCTAGTAAAGATTTAAGAAGTATTTACGTGTTTGATTCATCTTATTAAAATATAAAATTTTTGTTTTCTTTTCATATAATATATACCTTTATCAATTATAATGACAGCGACCAAATTGATATCCGAAATAACGTTACTTAATATGAACCTTCCTAGTCGAGTATGGTTGCCCATATATTCTCGCCAAACACCTCATCACATACTTCGAATTCATCCATCCAGCGCCGTTGTTTTGAATTCGAAAGATAAAGTTAAATTTTCAAAAAAAAAAAATTTGTATTTTATGATCAACCTTAATACTCCCCACCACTACCAATTTCTCAATTTTTTTCGCAAGATTTTAGACAAAAATATCGAAAAATTATTTGTTTTTTGTTAAAAATGAGTACCTGGGGGAATTAATTGAACATTGGTTGATATAAATCAATTAATTTGCTAAATCATTACATCAACTAGATAAAATATGAATATCAATTACACCATTTAGCTTTTAAAACTTCTTATGTTTAAACACCTTTTTGTACGATTATCCGGTTGAGCTTGCCTCCTCTAAACACCCTTTTTCTTGAGTATAGTAAATTGATAATTAACTTAAACTATAAGAATGATTTTTTAAAAATAAAAATTATAAATCGAAGTAACTAATTTAATCTATTTTAATTAACCCATTCAGGGGCGGAAAAAATGCTGATAATTTTTTGTTTTCGTTATAATGAAAAGATTTATTTTTATCGATATAAATAATATGCAATTTAAATTAAAAAAATATTTTTTTTTTAAAAGCGGCATCATATGGATACCACCTCCCCTAGCCATATCGGGAGGCGTAACAATTTAAAAAATGATTAAGTAAAGGGGAACGTTGCATTGATTGCACCTTTATCTTATTAAATATGTTTTAATCATAAAATTAATCATTTTATATAAAATCCTATTTTTTAAAAAAAAATTTAACATTGATAAATTTAAAAATAATAAATGTCTTATATGATTAACTCCTGTTTCAAATATAAATATTATATAACTTCTGTAATAAATTGGAATGTTTAAAATTAATATTTAATTTTAATATTTTGATGGTTTCAGATGAAGTAACTCGCGTTAGTAGCAGAAATATGATTCTAAAATGCATCGTTCTTTCAAAGGGATAAAACTATTATATTATTACCATTATATATACAAAAAATAGGCGCCTTTTATCTTATACGTAGAAGTTCTAGAATGTTCCGACATATCCACATGTCCGGTCCCTAAAAAAATGTTAGAAACTGAACAATATATGAATGATTCCATACACATTTCTTCTTTCCGCTCTAATCCGCGTTTCGTCCCTCACTTGTCTCACAACAACAGTCAATCTTCGTTCCTGCGTTTTACCAGAAGTGCGGAAAATTTACAGCATTTGAATTTGCCTCACAATAACTTGTCAGCCTATAATTTTTATAACTTCGAACTTAATGTACCGAATGGGCACAGAGCCCAAGATACGGAAGATAATACTGATACACTATCTTACGACGATACCACTTCCATTTCATCGTTCGTTGTTAACAACGCCAATAACAATATTAATAATTGTGTTAATAACTACAATGGCAATGGCGGATTGGATTTCGAGGTAAGTTTTAGTTTTAATTAGCATTTGTTTAGAAAGAAAAAAAAAATACTATTTAAAATATTGCATGCTACATAAAACAATTGTTTTTAGTTTCAACCTAAATGTTTAATTATTTAAATATTAAATAAAGCTTAAGTCTATGTTCCGACTCATCCATTTTCTTTTTTAAATTCTAAATGGCTATTCCGAATAATGATTTATAAAAATTAGAATAAGTACAACCATAAATGCGTATTTTTAAGATAAGATTACCCTTATGTAAAAATCTATAATTTAAAAAAAATGGTGTTCAGACTTTTTGAATAGAAATAAAAACAAAAGTCAAATAGCACAATGATGCGGCCTTAAATATATCAAAGAAAGGCTCTCAAAAGTTATTTTAGGTTATCTTAAATATTTTAAATTTCAAGCTATGATAAATTTTTATTCTGATAAATTGCAAAAGCACAAATTATAATAATTATATTTTATCCAACCAATACTCTTTCCATTTGTAGTATTTAAATAACTAGATATGAGTAATTTTTGCGTCCGCATAAGAGATGCATTTTATCTTGTTCTCGAACATTAATATTTTATATTTACACATCACACATTGCAAAATAAATCAAATAATTTATTCTAATCATTGTACAAAAATAAATAGATAGACACTAATCGTCTTTCCATCTCTAGTTCGACCCAGCCTTCGTGTCACTTAGAATCGTACTCATTATCTAACAACAAACCTCTAATTTTTCCAGCGCCCGATCAATTATCCCAGTTTTCTATGGACAGTTACGCCAGTAATGATAGTGGTTACACGAATAATGGCCATTTGCAGCTACAAAATTGTCAAGAATCGAATGGAACGGTCAATTGTAATGACAAAAAAGACGCAACCAATTCGGGGTCCTTATTGGTGATGGCAGGAGACATCAGGAAACGATTGGCCGAAACTCTATTAACACCTAAATCTTCTTTTAAAGTAAGCATCTTTTATAAAAAATATAGTTATTTAGGACGTAACTATGGGGTATATTGAGGGATTTAAAAAACCGTCATGAAAAATAAATAAACGAAAAAAAACAAACTTTTTTTTTGTTTTAAATTTTTATTATTACCATATATTTAACTGCTACTTATTTTGTCGATACAAAATTGTTTAACCATCTAAAAAGTTTAATGTCTTTTTATAATTCCTGATTTTGTTAAATTAAGTTTATTAAAAGAAAATTAATTTTTATAAATAATTTTTTAGTGTTATCAAAATTTCCTTCAGATAGCTTTTATGTTTTTTATGCAATTAAAATTTTTTTTAAAAATACCTACCCCCCCTCTACGTAATTTGACAAAAAGAAATAATATATTATTTCCTTTTATTTTTATTTTTATATACAATATTTAATATGATTTTAAGTAAAGTTGTAATTTATAAAATAAATAAATTAATTACTAATATTTGTCATACAAAATCTATTTGTCCTATAATTTAATATCAAAATTATATTAGTGGTTGTATAGACGTTACTTTAAAAAAAAAAGAATAACGCATAACTAAACTCACTTTTACCTATTAAAACAAACCTTGACGCATTATCAATATTCAGATGTTGAATATTTATTGTTTTTTTAAAAAATATATATCATTTTTTAGAGAGATCCAGATGACCCATCGGCATCAATTTTGAAGGAACCTTGGATGGATAAATTTCAAAGACTTAAAGCTCAATCGCCATACGGGCATTTGGGAAAATGGAACCTGTTTCCCATAATTATTAAATGCGGAGACGATCTAAGACAAGAACTTATGGCTCAACAAATTTTAATGCTTTTACAAGTTTTATTATTTTTTTCTTGCTTAAATATTTTACTAAAAGTTTGAACGCTTTATCCTCTATAATATACCGTCCTAGCTTGAAGAAATCAGCTACGAATTTTCAGAATTTGTTAATAATGTTATCCAATGTGCATGTCCAAAATACCCTACTACCAATATTAGTAACCAATTTTGGTTAACTGAATTTCTGATTTGTATAAGTTAAACAAATATATGAATAAAAATGTGATTTAGTTTTATTTATAATTACATTTTTTTAGAATAAAGTTTCTTCTTACTTGTATAATTTGAACATTGCATTAGAACAAAAAACTAGTTAAAAACATTCAAAGAAGAACGTATTTTATATATAAATATATGCTTAAATCTAAAAAGATTAAAATATATTTATTGATTTAATAGGTTAATTTTTATAAATATCTTTTAACTCATTTAACTAGTGTAGACATTAAGTTAACCATATATATATTTTTTTAAAATTTATGTAATATTATTATTATAATACGCGCTACCCAAAATACAGGTTATCTTTACTTAAAAAATGGGAAATTCGATGACTATTGGCTCTATGAGCTATTATATTTTTTTTATAAAATTTATTTATATTTGCTTCAAAGAATTCTAATTTAAACTTATTGTAATTAAGCGATGGCAAAGATCAATATGAAGCCGAATTATTAGATATATCTTCCTATAAGATTATTTATATAAACTTAAACATAGCGAAAAATAAATTTTATAAGAAATTAAATGGATAATAGTCAAAAAATGAAAGAACGTTCAAAAATATTATAAAAAAAACAAAAATAATTAATATGATTTAATCTTTTCAATATTCATTCATTCTTTTTATTTGTATATATTATTTTTTTTAAAAAAAAAGAAAATTTGGTCAGAGGAGAGAATATCCCTTTGGCTTTACCCCTACGATATATTCGTGTTTTCAAAGGACAGCGGCATGATAAGGCCCATTGTGAACGCGATTTCCTTACACCAAATCAAAAGAAATCTTTCGCCTTCCATACAAAATGCTCAAAATCTTGAGAGTTTTGAGGAAATACTGTCATCTGCAATGTATATTATTATATTAATTTCAACTTACATATTTATTGCGACATGAAAATTTTAACGATCTTTTTTTATATATAAACCAATATTGCCGTCAATAATTTTGCAAAAGGGAAGTGCTCTTCCTAAAAAAAAATTACCGCTATTTTAATTTTCTAAATTTCGTTGAAAATAAAATGTCAAATTTAATTTTGCCGAAGATTAAACTCCATATAACATAAATCGATCGGAAAAATATTTTTATTTGCAGTTTTCAATTGATTGACACTTTTAAGTTCTCGTTCAAAAATGCGAAATGGGAAAGAAAAAAAAATCGTTAAAAATGGAGATTTCTTAAATATTTAAAAACGATATCAGTTTTTTGGCATTTCGAGTTTTCGACCTCGTACGATATTGTACACAATCAAACATTCTATATAACCGTCATAACCAGCTCGGTTGTTTAAAAAAAACATAGAAACATGACTCATTTCACATAAGCTTAATATTTTTATTCCCTCATTTTTATTATAAAAAACAGCAGACAGGAAAATCCTAAATCCGAGCCCACTCCTCCATCTAACACAAAAATCAATAATAATATTTGTTCTAACTTCACATTACTCGGTTACTTCTTGAGCGAATTCGGCAATGCTAACAGCGAGGAGTTTCTCAGTGCTCAAAGAAGCTTCGTTCAAAGTTGTGCGGCTTATTGTATAGTTTGCTATTTACTGCTCTTAAAAGATCGGTAATGTAATTATTATGTAATTTTGATTATTATTTTTTAAAAGGGAAGATATTCCAAAGAACTGTAATGAAGATCATTTTAATTTAAAAAAAAATAATAATGTTATGGGAATTTTAGATAAGTGATAATAGATCTAAATTGATAAAACGGAATTATTTTTGAAAAATTTTATAAATAAATATCAAGGTAATCATCATCTAAACGGTCTGATTTAAATAATTTTTTTACAATGAGTAGAGTTTGGAGTAAAATATTGCATTTAAAAGTAAAATTTAGCTTTTAGTTGAAGATATTTTGAACTTAAAACTATTTGTCATTGATGAAAGTATTAAAAGGGATCATTTTACGACTATCATTATTCGATTGCATGGTTATATTTATATTTTTTTGAAAATATAAAACTATCAATTAGTCACAATGGTAATATTTTGCTAGACTCCGAAGGTCATCTAATACACATCGATTTTGCCTATATGCTTTCGAATTCACCGAAAAATTTAGGGTTTGAAAACTCGCCATTTAAACTAACCCAAGAATTTGTAGATGTAATGACTAAATATAATTAATAATTACAATAAAAGAATAATTATTGTTATCTTTAGGTAATGGGTGGTTTTGGTAGTGATATGTTTGAATATTTCAAAATACTTATGCTTAAAGGGTTCATAGCTGCTCGAAAGCACATGGATAAAATTTTGACTTTGGTGGAAATCATGCAATTGAGTTAATTTTCTATATTTTAAATCAAATAAATTTATACACTATATATTTTTGAATCATGCTACATGCAAAGACCTCTACAACCGCCTCCCCAAGCCAATAGTGATTTGCCCCCTCCTACCCCTTACCGATTCAAAATTAGCAATAAGTTGAATTAAAATTAGCAAAAATAGGAAATCCAATTCAATAATACCCCCTTTCAATTATATTCAAGTTTTCATAACTCAATTTCAATGACCATCTTGCCTTCCCCTCTCCACCGTGGTATAAGACCCTGACCACATACAAACAGCGCTGGTATATAGTCTAAGCCTTTATTTAAAAAATTACTTAGGCAACTTACATATACCTCCATTCTTTCCACAAGAATCTTCTTGTTGAGAATTTGTTCCTTAATTTTATTTGAAGTTATAAAATTCCGACAGAATATTATTGAAATTAATCCCCTAAAATTTATTTTAATAAAATAAATTACAGTTAATTTTTTTTATATATTTAATTTAAAATTCAATGACCTTTATTTATTTGAACGGATATTTTAATTTTTTTTACTCTTTTATATACTTTCTACTTAAACGAATCAAAATTATACAGGATAATTATTTTTCTCTTCTTAAAATCCATAACACATGAATTAATAATTTATAAAAAATTTTTAATAATAATTAATATATTCTAAAAAAAATTACAATCTATAACACCTCCCTTATTTTCAAGGAGGTTTATTACTAATTTTGACATTTTACAAAAAATATATAAATATATTACAAAAATTGCCATTGTTATTGCCCTTGATAGGTCCCTAATGTTCCACTTCATTTAATAATGAATCCTCTAGGTCCCCAGAAATTCCTTCCGACATCCGAGAATTAGCATCTTGAAATGTGGAATTATTTTTGGTAACCGACACATTCATTGAGCCAGACTGCAACATCCTTCTTGCGACAACCTCCATATTTTTTAAAATCATTTAAAGTAAGTTAATAAATTAACTATGAATACTTCCTACATTAAATCTGAATTTGAAATGAGCATGATTCAGGTTAATTCGGTTACGATGAACACGCCGTTAGCTACTACTTGGTATGAAGGATGGTTGGTAGCAACAAGACTTTTGTTATCTGAGGGTCATTCGAGTTTGTAAATGCCCAAAATAACAGCTATCCAAAAATATCTCAGCCGGTCAGAACCTTTACATCTTTTTCTGTTTCACTTTACATAAATGAGGAAATTTTGTATTATGTTATCGATGCAAACCCTCAGCTAGCATCAAGTGTTTGCCCCTATCTATTCCAAAACTCTTCCGCATAAAACCTTGACCCATGTGTAGTTCTTTTATTTAAACTAAATGTGGATTTTTACCAACATCAATTGATTTTTTTAGTAATCCTTGATAATAATTTTTTAAAATGTGCTTCTCTTTTTTTTTGTTTAGATTCCCAACTACCTTGCTTTAAAAACAGCGTTAGCACGATCAAAGGAATGAGAGATCGATTCCATTTAAATATGACAGAGGAGCAGTTGAGATGCTTGGTTGAAAATTTGGTCGAAACCAGTGTACATTCTATTACTACCCGGCTTTATGACGGTTTTCAATATCTATCTAATGGAATATTATAAAAATAATATTAATTATTATGGATTATCGCTAGAGTCTTTTTTAAAATAACCATAGTGTTATTCTATTTATTCATAAATTAAATTTCCTTTCTCCCTGTGTATTTATTATATTGCCAATGATTTTGAAAAAAATTTATATAAAACTAATATATTTATATATTAAATTTTTTATTATAATTTATCTAAAATTATTTAAATTAAGTTTTAAGCATTTATTATTATTTTTATAAATATAAATGTGCCAACCACAAAACACGCTCTTCTTATGTAATGTATAAATAGATTTTGTAATAAAAATGTTAGAAAAATAAAATGATTTTCTATTTCGCAACGATAATTATTTTTAACCGAGTAAAACGAACAATATTTATCTATTTCCTATAATAAAATATCTAAAACGATTCAATCTAATTTTTTTAATATGTTTTTTCTTGTAAAAATAAATGCTATTTTCCCATTACCAAATTTTCTCGGGTCAGTTCCCCTCTAATTTCTTTTCTTTCTTACATTCTAAACAAAGCCATTCTCTAACCACTCTCATCCAAATTTTCTTTGTCCTCCTGATTTTATTATCACATTACATCGATTCACTTCATCATACTTTTCACTCTTAAAATCTTTCCATCGCTGCTACCCCAATCCTTTCCCACAATTTTTTTTATTTGTTTTTCGCTCTATTAAAGACATCTTACACATTTATCTAATTATTATCATCTTCGTTCTTTCCCATTTGTCTTCGTATTTCTATTTCCAAATCTTGACTCTATACTTTACACATTTTTTCACAATATAATTCTTCACATCAACACCAATATATATTCTAGAATAGATGTCATGTCATCTTCACATTTTTTTGCATTTATACTAAATGCAATATTTTTTTCTAACTGACTAAACTTAAATAAAAATTTGATATCTTAATAATTTAAATATCACTTACAATTAAGTTAGATTGAGTTAACTATGGCTTAGCTCTCAATAACCCAATTATTGTTTAACAAATCAATGAAACTAAATATTTGATTTTATATAATATTTTAACTTTCATCGGGGATTTTCATAGTTACGCTAAGATCGTATATGTCCTTGAAAATGAAGCATGTTGAGGATAGGAACTTTAGCCCACTCTTGTTATTAACAAGCTTTTATCACATAAACGTGGTTATTTAGACTTAATATAGCTAATTGTGCCACCTAGGGGAATTATAGATTTCTAAATTATTTATTATTCACCTAATTTTTAAAGAGGTAAATGTGTTTATACTTTTAGCATAAAAAAGTTAATTTAAAATTTAGATTTTTAACAAAACAAAGCTGTTAGAATCATAATAAAATAGTATTGCTAAAAACCTCAATTTTGTCTATCATCACCTGAGAATTAGGTTTCCATATCGACTTTTTGTCAAAAATGACTTTTTTACATAAGTATTTTTTATAATTATATTATTCCATTTACATAAAAAAAAATCCGAAATATTTATAAAAAAAGTTAAATTATAGCCAATATAAGGCTAACAATTATATAAAACAATAGAAACTTAATTTAAAAAATTGCACTCATGTAAAATTGCAAAAATTGAAGATAGAATAATTTAATTTCCAGGCAACGTTATTTTAAAAAACAGTTAAATCAAGGTTTTAACTAAAGAAAATATTATCTAAGCATCGAGATTTTTCCAACACACTATAATAAATAGATTTTTGAAGTTCCATTTTTTGATCTGATAATTGTTAGTCCTATAAATTGTATCTAGGGATGAAAACAAATATTTTCGGGAAAACAAGCTGGGAAATTTTTTTTTATTACTACTACAATCTTTATGAAAATATAACTCATCAATCTCGCCGCAAATTTAGCAATAATACAATTAGCTTTGTTAAACGGTTTGATTTTTATAAACGGCTAACCCGATATTTTAGCAAAAAATATTACGCAAGTCTAAAGATTTTGCTCTTAGATGACAAAAATTGGACAGGGCCAGAGAGGCGAGTGGGGCAGCCGTCCCGGGTCACCAAAATTGGACACTTTTAGGGCCACCAAATTTTGTAATTTTACTCAATTATTTTTAGCCTCTAAAATAAGAATTTTTTTGTAGCTACATACAAGACATTATTCTTATTTTATAAAAAAATCCATGTATTAATTTTGAAAAAAGGTTTGGCCATATGTATTATAACAAAATATTTGATTTATATTTTCGCAAAAAACTTCATCTATATTTATTTAAGAAATTTTATTTTTTTTATTGAAATTTTCTTTTTTTCTGTAAGTAAAAATATAATAATTTATTTTCAGATTTCTATTAAATGATTACTTTGATTAATAATTGGTATATCTTCTCGCAAAAGTCCTATTTTTGTGCTTGTAATAGTTGACTTATGAGGCACTTTTTGGGTAGTTTGATTAGTCTATTTTATAATAAAAAAGCACCATAGTCTTCATTTGATATATGAATCTTTCAAGTGGGTTTACTTTAAATTGCTCTAATCTAGATTGAGTTATTATTTTAATTAAGATTTAGATTCGAATACTTTAAACCCTTAAAAAATGACAAATTAGATTACCCATTAATGGTCAAGATTTTTCTAGTGGATAAAAATGCTCAATTTTTTCAAATTATATTGATTAATGCTCAAATATGATATTCTAAAAAAATCAGCCAAAAAAAATAATCCTAAATAGAAAATCTTGCCTGGTGCATATATGCACCGTTAACCATTAAGAGGTTAAAAAAGATAAAAATTATATAAAATACTATAAGATCAAAAAACAACAAATATCTTTATTCTTTTTTTGTAATTTATAATAAAAACGAGAAAATGTTTATATATTATGAAAATCCTTGAAACACTTAATATGGAGTGCGATTTGACATGTTTGACACATATATCTTGAGTGCGTATGGCAATATCTGCATCTTCGTCTTTTTCCATCTATAATTTTGGATAAATAATGTCCAGATGAATCAATAGGGTTTTCACACTGTAATGCAAACTGGCTGGCGTGACCTGTACTTGTAATTTTTTCAATTTTTACTGGCGTTCGAAGGAGGTAGTTAGTAACTTCTCGTCTAAATGCAAGCAAACTCTTCTTGTCATCTCGATTCACGAATTTCCAGATTTTCCATGAATTTACCAAAGCTACATCAATAAAATTGGTGAATATTGGCCACCACCATTTTTTTCCTCTTATTTTTATTCTATATGTAGATATTAGATTATCACATAGATCAACTCCACCCATGTGTTTGTTATAAGCAGTTACCATATTTGGTTGAGGAATTTTTATTTTAGAAGATATTTTCTTAGAATACCTTGAAACATTAGAAAGCAAAGAGATAGTGTGGCATGTCGATGCAACGGTCACCATCGAATTATCATTCCAACGAACTACAAATATTTCGTTTAATTTTTCAAACCTATAATCATAATATCCTCTATCTTTTTTGCTACAACCTTTATAGATTCAACTGGGCAATGCTCTATTCTATTGTCCCTCACAGTTCCAGTTGCAAAATATCCCATTTGTTTTAAGTATGACAAGAGTTTAAATGATGTAAAGAAATTATCAAAATATATTTTATGATAATTTGGTTTTTGCAATGCCTTTAATAATTTTATGATTACATTTCCACCTAATCCATATTCATATTTATTTTCGCTTTTTCCTTGATATATATCAAATGAGAATACGTAACCGTCGGAAGAAGCCAATATCCAAGACTTGTATCCAAATCTAATTGGTTTTCCTTTTATGAACATTTTGCAAGAATGTCTTCCTCGATATGGTATCATCTGTTCATCTATTGATAAATGATGTTTGAAAATTCCAAATTGCTGAAATTTATTATTCAATATATTAATATAAGGCCTAACTTTATAAAATCTATCATGTATATCTATTTTAGTATTGTCTGCCAAATGGATATTATATTTCAAATTTCGAAATTGTAATTGGGTCATTTTATCCCGGATTATTGGAATAGAAATATCGCTATCATTAGACCAGTACATTCTTTCTTGTGGGAGAGAATGATATCCAGTAAATAATAGAATTCCAATAAATCTCTGAATATCTTGGATGGTTATGCATATGTTAGGTCTATTCATTTGTTTACATAAATATTACTTTGTTCTACAATTAGGGAATATAAATCTTTGTCGAAATTAAAGAAAATATATCTGATGGACTTTTACCATGTAAATCATTTTCAAGTTTTATTACATCTTCCTTTTCTCCATCGAAAGGGCTTGAAGAATATATTGCATCCGTTTTTCTCCATTTTAAATTGTGAGAAATTCGAGAATAGCTTCTTGTAGAATATGGTTCTGGAAGGTCGTTATCAACTGAATTATGAATCTCCAATTCTCCAGCTGTATCTGAAGGCAAAACTCCGACATTTGTTAAGTCATTTTCATCGAAATCTTCTTCATCACTAACTGCAGAGGGGTTTGGCGGAATTATAACCATATCTCTTTCTTCAATTGGTTCCTCTTCAAAAAGTTGAGCAAGCGCTTGTTCAATTGTTAGAAAACGTTTCATTAAAAAAATTTATTAAAAATTAAATATCTAGACAAATTATTTTCGTAGAATCTTGATTTTTTTATTAGTCATCTATTATTTTGATAATTTTGATTGAATTGACAAAACAGGTGCATAATATTTTATATAAATAAAATAAAATCTTCAGAAAGGAAGAGGCTAAAAATAATTTTAAACTTTTGAATATTTATGAACCTAATAATTTCATATAATTTGATCGGGATAAAAAATTATAATAGGAACAATATATTATTCGATTTAATCTCAGGGGGCTAAAAATTTTTTTTTAATTATTTTCAAAAGGTCTTTTTTTGGGTATAAAATTTTTAAAAAAAAATTCTTAGGGGGCTCGAGCCACCCACCCCTCCTCCCACCACCTTAGTGATGGTAGTGGTTTTAAGTATAATATAAAAAATTATAATTCATTATGTTAAATTTCATTTGTTTGAATTTTTTTAAATAATTTATACTGCTAGATGGTTAACGGTGCATATATGCACCAGTCAACTTTATGTGGTTATCTATAAAAATTTTAATTATTTAAAAATTCAAAAATGATTGATAAATATTGATATATCTATAAAGAATATATACACACTAGTTTTCATCGAAATAATTTTATAATATGCTTGTGAGATCACTTAGAAAATTTTGCATTTTAGACCTCATAAATTCGCAAAGTTTGAGGGTTTCTTAGGGACATAAAAAAATATTTTTTTCATATTTTTCTTTTCCAGTTTTGAAGTACAATGTCTGAACTATATAAAAATCTTTTTTATTATTTTTTAAAATAAAAACTACTATGTTAAAATAAGGTATATAGGAGGTGGTGCATATATGCACCGTTAACCAGTAAAGGGAATGAGTTTAATTGTTAGGAGATGTATCTTTTATTTCATAACCAGCAAATCTGATAGGTGCTGAAAAAGAAAGAAGCACGAAGCTACATTTACTAATTCTCAAAAAGAGGCTATTTTACACTTTAAAAATGTATGTGACATTATGCGCCACAAGTGAAATGCCAGAAATATTAGATATTCAATTCTGAGCATATTAATATTTTAAAGATCAATCGTGACAATCCCACAGAAGTCGCTGATTCATTTCTTTTTCTCATCATGACGATCCAGCAGAAGTCGTTGGTTCACATATTTCTCTCTCTCATGACGAGCGCTTCAGAGGTCTCTGGTTCAAATACTTATTTCTCATAATATAGGTGAATCCATCGCAGAATAGAACATAGTTAAGAATAATTCCTCATATATAAACAAACTGGGACGATATAGGTGAATGGCTATTATGGATAACTGATAATCTATGAATGTTTTTAGCAGAAAAAAAGGTCCTCAACGATTCGGAATTTTAATTTTAGACTTTTTCTACTTCTTTCCAAATGCTACTTTCAAATAATCAATTAGTCTGTCATCAATATCTAGTGTACTCGATAAAGAAAGATGCAATATATTATTATTGTTGTAAATTTTTATAAAATTTGACAAACAAATTTTCAGAACATTGCAAAAAATTATCAAATAAACTTAGGTAAATTCTGTTTTTTAGGGGGCCGCCAAATTATTATTTGTTCTGGGCCACCAAATGTTTCTGCACGGCGCTGGGCATGGATATCTATAAACAAAATTTTGTGCGTATTTTTTTGGCTAAAATATTGGGTTAGCCATTTAACAATACCAAACACAATCATCCTAAATATAATCTATCATTATTTTGTTGGAAATTTTTTATTATCACAATCATTATCTAATTACATTTGTGCTTATTAAAAATTAAACATTTTATTTTTTTTTATAAGAAAATATTTGCAAATTGAATTTTGATTGTTTAAATTGAAAAATGATTTTAAGCACGTGTTTCTCCACTTTTTAGTTTTATTTCTCGTTTTTTTGTGTGAAAGAAAAAGATGTTTTTTTCATTGTTTTACATTCTTAATTATAGTATATTTTATTTTATTTGATAAAACAAATGCCATAGATTGGATAAATATTTAACAATATATGATATTTTTTATTATACAATTCGGATAAGTCCCGATTTAAGTTGTGACTTATCTTCATATTAATTTTTATACCACTACGCGCATAAATGTCTTGCGAAGATAAAATCAAAAATCGCGCTGAAAATCCCTAAAACTGTGAAAAGTCTTAAAAATAATTATATGGAATTATCAGCAAATATTAAACATATTTATAGGTGTGTACTATGTTGCATTTTTGCGTTACAAAAATATGCATTATGCAAATCGTAAACAAAAATAACGTTTTATTAAAATATCCCCGTCTATGTAAATGAGAAAAAAACGCGTGATATTTGTAGATTTTTTCATACTTTAACAGTTTTAACAAGTGGGATGTAGAACTTTTTATTCTTCGCTAGGAATGTAAATGTTGATTAAAGAAAAAGGATATATAATGGAGAAATTATGATGCGAAAAAGGATTATTTTTTTTAACTAAAATTTACTTTTTAATTTTTTACTTTTATTTTTCTTATATTAATTTTAATTTTCTTTTATTTTGATTATGTTTTTCACTTTGTATTTAATTATAATTATTATTACTTAATAAAGGATTCAACTATAATTTTAGTATATATTTTCTTTTTATATTTAGGTTCCAACTTTTCTCAATAAGCAAAAACTCTCAATTGTGATAATTTTTTATTTTACGCTACTTTTTATAAAATTTCAATCCTAACAATGAAATTTCTATAAATTAAATTGTTAAAATATTTTTACAATTTACATAATGCAACTATAAAGTGGCAAAATATTTTATCATTTGATTAAAATCAATGAATATGAAGCACTTCAAACATATTTTCCAAATAATTCTAACATATTCAACAAAGAGAATAAAATAAATGATGAGCCAAAAAATTATACATATTATATGAAGATGCCGAATGTACATCTCCTCTAAAATGGCGCTTAAGAATATGAAGTAGTTTGTCACTTGTTATCACTGTTTTATAAATTCATATTCCTTCATTTAAGCATTTATTAAAATTTTGAAATTATTTCTTGAGAATGAAATAGAATCATTATTTTTTCTTTCTTGATCTTAATTGTATGCAGCCATTTGAATAAAATGACATTAATCTTGAATAAAATGTAAATGAAGGATTAGTTTAGTATGAAATCGTAATGTGCAATTGCTTTAAATACAGGAGAAAATCATATATCAATTAATTACTTGTAGGTGAGAAGAAAAGTGAATCATAATTCTTAGATAGAATTTACAAATAAATTAAAAGTAAAAAAAATTTCTAACCTTTAAAATAGAAATCCTCACTATTTTTTCAACATATGCATTTTATTTACTCGGAGACCGTTTTTATTCCCAAAATGGGTCGCTTAAACAAACCACTTCCAAAAGATAGCGATTATACATTAGTATAAGCGCTCCAAATGTTATAATTTTTGATATAAATTTATATTTATAAATAAATTAAAATTGTTTACTTTTTTTTTTACAATGTTCGTTTAGTACAAATTAAGCTATATTTAAAAGGCCATAGTTTAGCACAAAATAGTTAATAAAAATTTACCATGGCTATATTTATCATTCAGTAATAAAAAAAATATGGAAAAAAGAAAAAATTTTAAAGATCTTGGCTTGGATAAATGGTTAATAGAGCAATGCCTTATTATGAATATATCAAACCCTACTCCAGTTCAAAAAGGATGCATACCTAAAATTCTTAAAGGTTGTATTAAGCATCAGAATAAAATTTAAATGTATTATAGGGGCAAATTGTATTGGAAATGCTAAAACTGGAAGTGGTAAAACAGCAGCTTTTGCTCTTCCTATCTTACAAAAATTTAGTGAAGATCCATATGGAATATTTGCATTAGTACTTACCCCTACTAGGTTATAAATTTGTTAATCAATTACAATATTATATGTTTAGAGAGTTAGCCTATCAAATTGCTGATCATTTTATGGTTTTAGGCAAGCCATTAAATATAAAAATAACAGTAATTGTTGGAGGGAATGGTATATTTAGTTAATATGATAGATTATTAATAAACATTAGATATGATGATGCAGGGAAGAGATATGTCATTTATACCTCATATTATCATATCCACTCCTGGAAGACTTGTTGATCATATAGAAACCTATGGAGAACTAAAATTTGATAGACTAAAATTTTTTGTAATATATAAAAATGATTTTTTAAAATTATTTTATATAAAGGTTATGGATGAAGCTGATAGGTTATTAGCAGGGTATTTTAATGAACAATTATCAACTATTATGAAATTATTACCAAAAAAGCGACAAAATTTGATCTTCAGTGCTACTTTTAATCAAGCACTTCAAACTCTTTGTGATATATCATTGGCAGAAACAAAACCATTTATATGGAGACAAGATTCTGAGTAAATTTTATATTATTTTAAAATATTTTTTAGCATAGTGCTAAATTGTGTATAATTAATATTTATCTTGTAACCCATTGTTATTAATATATTTAAATTTTAATCTATGTGTTTATTGTAAAGAAAATATATGTAGTCTCCAATATAATAAAGGATCAATGGAGTTTCTATACTTGGCCTTTGTGATGGCTCATTTTCCCATATTTTGCACAACAGGTGATCTCTATGATCTCACAGACTCTTTGTCCCATCATAGGAATTTCTTATTTGTCACTATCCATACTTCAGTTAGAGGGCTACAAATTCCTCTTTTTTAGCCCAAACCTGTTAGTCATTTTAGTTTTAGGCCTAAATATAGTCAAAAATAAGGCATGACTAAAATATGTGCACTTGGAAACTATGTGCTACTACTATTAAAAAGGCTTTAATTTAATAATATTAATATAGAATCATGTTTAGCTTGTCAAAATGATTTAGAAAATGTATATTTTTAAATTTAAAATAAATGGTAACATAATCAAATTTTAGAAAAATACTTTTTTCACATGACTAAGATACATGCCCCTACATGCTCTTGATAAATATCAGAGACCTGCAGGCCTTAAAATAAAATCCTGGCCATGTTGGGCCATGCAAATTATACCTCTTCAGGTCTCTGATAAATATGCCCTATTTTTAAAAAATGAACGTAGAATCATATTTAGTTCCTCAAAAGGATTCAGAAATGTTATTATTAAATTAAAATTTTTTTATAACTTAGTAGGCTTTTGAAAAAACACTTTTTTTGACTAAACTACGCGTTCCTATGCAACCCTTATTAAAAAGGTTAAAAATATAAATATAGAATCATGTTTAGCTCTTCCTGGATATTAAGAAAATGATAGTATTTATAGCATATATAATATATAACTTGGACTTTATGTAATACTTTATTGCTATCAAGTAAACCATTTGTACACATTATATATAATCTATTAGAGGCCTGCATTGGGCCGTTTTTTTTCCATAAGCCCGCCCATCCAATGTTTTAAAAAATTTAACCCTCCCACCGATAGTTTTCTAAAAAATATACCCGCCCGTCCATTAGTCTAAAATTTTTTAACCCAAGCCCGCTATTATTAAATTTAATTATGGCCATTCCTTCAATTTTTTAAGCATCTATTAAAAAAAATCAGCATTACACCTCTACAAAAAGTTTTTAAGAAATTATTATGTTAAGCATAAAAAAATATTCAATTTAAAATTTATTTGATCAAATAATTTATGAAAATAATATAAATATAAAATTGATATTATATGTAATTAATAATGTAAAAATAATAATAAATCAACATTTTCTGGATTTAAACACGTTCTTCTTTGTTCTAAAAACCTTCCAGCAATGTTAAATCCTCGTTCAGAATAAGCACTAGTTGCAGGAATTGCGCATGTTTTTCTTGCTAATTTTGATAGTGGCAAATATCTTACTTGTCGTTTCCACCAAACTAGTTTTAAATTTTTTAAAAAAGTTTATTTATTTTAAGAAAAATATTTTTATGATACCAAAAAAGGAACATTTTAATTTTTAATATCCAAAAAAGTTCATATAAATAATTTTTTTATTAATATTTACTTAAATGATTTTAAATTTTTTAACCCGCCCGCCCATTGCTTAAATTTCTTAACCCACCCACCCGCCCATAGACCCGCCAGCCGCCCATTCTTAAAAAAATTTCTGCACACCCACTTAGAGGGGCTGGCGTGCCGAAACCCCACCCAATGCAGACCTCTATCATCTATATCCGACAACAATATTATAACAATCATAAACATCCCATTCCATAATCCCTAGCAATCATTCTCGAATTTTCCTCCATCTTCAAAACCATATTATGTGGATTTATTCTTGTGGCTGTGTTTGATAGCTAATCGCTACATCTCTCCCCCAACCTCTTTTATCCAATCCAAAACATCCTCATACAGTTGCAAACCTTGGATCGTCCAAATGGCGTTAAACTTTGAAGGTCCTCGAGGATCCCATTATTGCTTGGATTTGATGGCATCGCGGTCACCATAGCCAATTCTGCACCCGTTATTATCACCAATTGTACCCACGTGGTCAGTCCACAACGCGTTAAACGTTGAACAGTCCTTGAACAATCCGTTATCGCTTGAACCGCCATGAGTTCACAGTTATAACCCTAATCAATTTCCTTTTGATACCACTACTCTTATCATTAACTGTGTAGTCATCATAACTTGTCCCTGTCGTTGGGCCTCATCGATGGACTATCCAATTTGACTTGAATCTTTTGGGAAACTATTTGATGATCGATTCTATAAGAATTCTACGATTTCTCGGATATGTGATAAGGATGAGATTTTATAATTTAAAGTTGACCACAAATATTTAATTTATCTTTTTTTTATTATAACATATAAATTTCAAAAACTATAATATAACAAAAAAACATAACAATATATACAAAAAAATTATAATATATCAATAACCTACAGTTATGTCTTTACATTTTATCGTTATACATCCATTTCAAATCATTTTTTAACTTTTTACCTTTAAATTAATTTTTACTTTTACATTTAAATCGATTTTAACTTTTACATAAAATATTTCATTATCACCTCGAGTGATTTTATTTAAATTATTTCCACAATATAACATTTCCTTCTCTTTTAGTTTCCCCCTTCCTCGTACCCATCATTCGTATCGTATATTGAGGTAATCCCTAAGTTCTTTATTTATTCCAAGTCCATGGACCTTTTCGTTCTAACATCAAATTTAACTAAAAAATTATATTTTATTTTATATAGTTTATTTATAATCAATGAATTTCTTCGGTCTCAAATTGTATTGTCGACTTGGCTCTTGAATACTTATTTGATTTCGATCTCGTATCTGGCTTTGAACTTGAACTTGATCTTGTTCTTTATTTTGATCTTGATTTTGCTCCTGACCTCTTCCCCCTCTAAAAACTCGTTCACTCGTCGTATAATCATTACTTGTTGATCTTATTTTTATTTGATCCAAATGTCTTCTTATTATATTATGTCCAGTATCTATTTTGTATGATAAATTTCCATCTTTATGTATCACTACTCCTTTATCCCACATGTTTTCCTTGAACGTTTTATACCAAATTTTATCTCCTACGTTGATATTTCTCGTTACTGTTATTTTGCGATTTAATACGTTATCTTTTTCCTCCATAGGTTTAACCAAATCCCATATTGTCCTTATACTTCTAGAAAACATTAATTTGCTTGGTATCATATTTGTCGTCGCATTTGGAGTATTTCGATAATTAAACAAAAATTTTTATAAAGCTATGTCGGCGTTAACTTTTGTGTTATTCTCCACATTTCTCTTCAAGCTCATTTTCATTGATTTAATCATACGTTCGCATTGACCATTGGATTGTTATGTGGAGCAGTCAAAATATGTTTTATTCCATGATCCTCACAAAATTTTTTAAATAGGTGACTAGTGAAATTGGTGCCATTATCCGTCACGATGTTATATGGTATTCCAAACAGACTTATTATTCTCAAGTTCTTTCACAGTAGATTCTGTTGTAATACTTTTCATTCTCTTTATTATTGGAAATTTGCTATACGCGTCCACAAATACCATGTAATCATTATCTCCGAACTGTGCAAAGTCAATATGTACTCGTTCAAAAATTTTATTCGCGATTCTCCATGGATTTTGTATATTGTGTGGATTGTCTGCCCATTTGTTACATTCTTCACACTCTTTTACCTCTTGATCTACATCTGCATTTATACCAGGCCACCATAAATAATCTTTCGCCAATAATTTTATCTTGCCTGCGCCTAAATGCCCTTTGTGTAAATCTTTTAACATCTCATTTCTCATTTTCCTCGGTATTATGATTCGGTTTTCTTTAAAAAGGCAATTCTTTATCAAACTCAACTCCATTTCCATATTCTTGTATGTTTTGTTTTTTATATCTTCACCATGTTTGATGTTATTTATTACTTCCATTAATTCATCATCATCGTTTGTTTCTTTCACTATTCTTTGAAAGTTAATTGGTATGTCCCATAAATCACTAGTAATCTCATTATTTTCTATATTTTGTATACCCTTTTTGAAATTTATATGTTATAATAAAAAAAGATAAATTAAATATTTGTGGTCAACTTTAAATTATAAAATCTCATCCTTATCACATATCCGAGAAATCGTAGAATTCTTATATGGTGGCAACGTATTCCGACGTTTACAATTCTTATAATAGTCTCAGTTTATAGTTACAATATGACAGAGCGATTTCGATACATCATGATTATAAGATGTCCATCACGCTTTGAAATCAGGCAACATCGCAATACTTCGACGCACAAATCCATTCCGTTTATACACGAAACAAGATTGGTCCATTTCTTCTATTACGATAATGCAGATGACATGCAAACTGCGTTTTCGGCCATACAAGGACAGGAGTTCACTGACTCCTATGGGAATAGTTATATACTCTTCGTAAAATTAGGTATTAGTCCATATTTTGAGATTCTGTCAAAAACCAATTTTATGTTTTTCATATGTTTTTCATGTGTTTTTCGTCATCATCACCAGTAATTAATTAATAAGTCATCAATGTAGAAAATAACGTCTTTTAAATCACCAAAAATCTTGTTTGAAAAATAGCTGATGATGTCTTTAAACCGAAAGGAAGTCTGGTGAATCTGAAGTAACCTCTATGCGTGGATATGGTGAGAAGATTTCTTGATTCTTTGTGAATTGGTATTTGAAGAAAAGCATTCTTAAAATCTATTTTTGTAAACTTCTTGCCTTTTGACAGCTTTGATATAAGGTCATTGATTCTTGGAATTGGGTATTTGAAGTCTACCAGTGCAGGATTGATTGTGCTCTTCAAGTCTACGCAAAGCCTCAATGTACCATCGCTCTTATAAACAGGTGTGAGCGGAGTCGCCCAGCGTACGTCGTCCACTGGCTCGATTATCTTGTCATCGATCCACTTCTGCAACTCCTTTGTTAACAAATCATGTCGTTTATATGGCACTCGTCTTGGCGGTATTATTTTTGGTATAGCGTCCTGTTTAAGATAAAATTTAACATAACTGCGATTTATAGGCTTTTTGTCAACTTTGGTTTTACATTCGTTTATCATCTTTTGTATTGCATCATCATAATTTTCTTCGACATGGTTTACAAATTGATCTAATATGTTGCCAAACGCTTTTAACCATGTCCTACCTAACAGCGGTATTTTATTGCTCTGCACTACGTGTATGTTCAAGGTCTCTGTCTTGTTTCCATATTTTGCCTTGATGTCAACGGTGCCCAACACCTTTATAATTCTCCCATCGTAGCCCGTAAGTTTTGTTTCCGATTTCTTTAATGTTTTAATACCAATTTTTCTTGCAACACTTATTGGTAGTATTGTGAATCTTGACCCCGTGTCTATCTGTAATTCAATTGGCACATCATTAAGGTGCATCATGATTTTATATGCGTCATACGCTTTGTTATTATCATCATCAAGATTATTTATATCCACATTAAAAAGACTATATTCTTCTTTTTCAATTTTATCACAATTTACATCCTTTATTTCCTTTATTTCTTCTATATTGACCGTATTTACTTTATTTGAGTATCGCCGTTGATTATTGTCATTATTTCGGTATCTGTTATTATTATACGATTGATTGTAGTTTTGGTTGCAATTCTGATTGTAGTTACGATTATAACTTTGATCGTAATTCTGATTATATCTTGGTCTGTATCTTGAATCATTATTATTTCTATCATTGTATCTGTCATAATTACACCTATCGTTATAATTATCATTATTGAATCTCGATCTTGGCGCTCTGCCATTATATTGATATCTATGATTAAAGTTATTTTGATACCGCGGATTGAAATTGTTACGATAACGTGAATCATAATTGTTTCCTTGAAACCTCTGCCAATTATCGCATCTAGGTGTCCACTGCCGTCTAAACCCATTATCATTTGAAGTACGCCAATCCATTGTTACCATCGTATTTCACCAGTTGATTATCCGAACTTATCCTCTTGACTTCGACCTCATCTATCGCTTTCACCGTGGTTCCTGCTTCAATTTTTATATTATCAATTTTATTTAAAATATTGTCACACGCTTCTTTCTCTTCTATATCTGCTGCTGCCTTTAGTATCATATCTATATTTACATTTTCCATTTTAGAAATTCTCTGCCTGATTTTCTTACTTATCGATGAAAGCCTTATTTTTTCTATCGCTCTCTCAAAGTCTTTATACTTACATTTAGTATTTAAACCACATACTCGAGTTACTCAGGCCTGAAATTTTTCACCTGGATTTTGCACCGCCGCCGCAAAATCAACCTTGTAACTGTCCATAGATTTTTCAGGGTGTAGAAGTTTAAACTTCTCGATTAAATTTGTAAGATTAGAGAACTCGGACGATGTACAGATTGCCTCTAGATTTAAGTACTCGTCTTCTGGTAATCTGTTTGTGAAAATACTCGCTTTTTCCGCTTCCGTCCATTGGCTATCTTTTAATACGGAATCGAATCTTTTTAAAAAAAACTCAACGTTCCCTGTAAACGCCGGTACGTCAACTATATTATTTTTTGTATTTACTAACGGTTTCATAATGTATATTATTTATAATGATCGTTTATTTCACATCTTATTTATATCATATATCACACGGGAAAAAAAATATATTTATATATACGTATATAAAATTGAATAATACAAGCTAATAAATTTATCTGGTAGCGTTGGTCAAATGATTCAGTCTCGTTGATAGCATTGAGCATTAATAAAGAATGTCTCGTGTATAAACGTAATGGATTTATGCGTCGAAGCATAGCGATGTTGCGTGATTTGAAAGCGTGATGGACATCTTATAATCATGATGTATCGAAAGCGCTCTGTCATATTGTAACTATAAACTGAGACTATTATAAGAATTGTAAACGTCGGAATACGTTGCCACCATATAAGAATTTTACGATTTCTCGGATATGTGATAAGGATGAGATTTTATAATTTAAAGTTGACCACAAATATTTAATTTATCTTTTTTTTATTATAACATATAAATTTCAAAAACTATAATATAACAAAAAAACATAACAATATATACAAAAAAATTATAATATATCAATAACCTACAGTTATGTCTTTCAAAATAATCTATTTACATTTTATCGTTAATTTTTACTTCTACATTTAAATCGATTTTAACTTTTACATAAAATATTTCATTATCACCTCGAGTGATTTTATTTAAATTATTTCCACAATATAACAGATTCTAATTATCTTTCGAATAGAGGATGGTGACTATGGTTGCGAATTCATAGCCCCACTCATCCTCATATTCAAGCTCTATGTTGACTGGCTGATAATTCCATCGTAATTTTTATAATTACATCTAATTAGCAAGGTTCTTTTATCAGTAACTTTTTACAAATGTCCAGATTAGCCAGGTTCTTTTATCAATAACCTTTTTCCCAATGTCTAAATTACCATAGATCCAAGATCTTAATTCATCCAAGTCGTTATTAAAACACAATAAAATCGGGTTTCCAATTATTTTTCCCAAATTTCGAAAGCACTTTATTGTTCACTTTACTCGAAATAAACGCCTTTATTGACCTGATTCGCAAATCTGGCACACATCTTTTAATAGATTGTGTGAAATATAATTATTAATTTACATGACCTTATTATTGTACACATCTAGTATTTTAATTTTCATAACTTCGAAGTTTTGAATGAGAGAGAAATTCATTACCATTCTAAATTACGATAAGAATTGAGGATAGTAAATTAATTTTTTTAAATTATATGGTAACTCAATAATCATTAAAAAATAAATAAAAGTAAAAATTCGTCTTATTTTACATATTCGATTTCTATATTTATACTAACTTTAAACACTAAAATATACATCTATCAATATTACACTTTCATATAATTATCATTTAATATGATTACAATTTAAACATTTCAATTAACCTTTATAATACTGATCTGCAATTTAATTTTTTTACAATTTTACAATAACTTTTCTTTCCTTTCAATTCACGACTTTTATATCATAAGAAAATGAATATCAACTTAATAAATAGAAGATATATAAAGAATTTTTACCAAGGCATTTGCAGTTTAGTCAAACGGATTATTTTGTATTACGTCTAGGTTAAATATTAAAAATGGGCTAGTTATTATTTATAAAAAAAGATTTAGAATCCTTCCATTTTTATTAGAGACCTGCAGAGGTATCATTTTCAAGGCCTGGATATTTTTAAAATATATTATATCTATTTTTAATTTTTATAGATAATAATGGCGAATTAAATTATTTGGTTTTAAAATATCCAGCCCGGTTCGGATATTTTTTATAAAAAATTTTTAAGGCCTGGCCCGGGATAATGTAAAATAAACAATATATGAATATATACAATATAAAATGACAAAAAACAAGAAAAAGATCGGATCGGTACATATCCTATCCGATATTTAATATCGGCACAACCTAACTTTCAGCGTAACCATGACTGAAAATAATAAGGGTATTTTAAAAAAATAATTGATAAAAGAATTATATTCTTAAATTGATTTTTTAAACAGCAAGAAAACGCCTTTTATTGCATTGATACGTTCATTATATAATGCCATTCTATAAGCCTTTTATACATTATTTGCAATATTTTTTGAGGAAATTTAAGCAGCTACGCTGATTATTTAAAGAAATGATTAGAAGATAATGTAGGGGAAAAATAAAACTAAAGAGCTCTTTGTTATTTTGAAATATTAATTTTTTAGTTTTTAACTGGATAAGAATGATAAATATTTTTCAAAAAAACATTTTATTTAAATTGTTTGTGGGAAAAAAAATAGAGAATAAATTAAAATTTAATATATAAAATAAGTATTGAAAATGTGTATTGTGACAAGAATACGAAACATTGTAATTTTAAAAAATTTCGTAACAACTCTGATAATAACCATTATATCATGTTTCATATTCATTTAAAGACTAATGTTAGAAAATCGTATTTGTTCGCACGATTTATCTTGGAATCTATCTTGCTAAAAATAACAATATAAGACATATGATTTTTTTAAAAATAAACTTGAATTCAACATAACTTTTTATGTTTTTTTTGGTGCATTTAATGCACTTGAAATTACTTCTTTCATTTAGGCTTGCTAAGAAAGTCCCATTTCCAATAATCAGAGTGTTAGTGGCCTTAGCCGTGCTTAAAAAACTTTTAGCTCCAAAAATTTATTAATTACATATTACTTGACAACCCCAGTGACAGCGCTTGCTAATTGTGAGAAAGCTCTGACACATTATTCTACGAGATCGATGATAGTTATTCAGTTATATTTAATACTTTATGAAATCGATTCTTAACTTTTTTTCTGGATTATATTTAGGTTTGCCACGGTTGATACCTTGCACCAATTTTACCTTCTGACCCCATTCCACATTAAAGAGAGCTACATGGTTTACGTGATGCTAGATTTTTTGAATAAACTCGATGACACGTTAAATAAATCGAAAATAATGTCTACCTCACAAACCCTTAAATCTATGTTTAAGACGGATGAACACTCTTTAGCCATCATATTTACTAGCAGTTGCAAGTAATATTTAAGCATAACTTAATAGATATTTAAATAATTATATATTGTAATAGCAAATAGCCCAACAAATAATGATTCGTTATATTTCATGAGAGGTGAATCAAAAATTGTCTTATTTTTATAAGGTATGAATCAGAAATCTACCTATATTTTGATGAGAGGGGATGCATAAATATTCCGTTATTTTAAGAAAATATGTTAGCCAATATTATTTAGTACTGTCAATCAGGGATTCGAACCGAACCGCAAAACCGGAATGAACCGTTATGATTTTCTGAACCGTAACCTTAACCGAACCGTTATGAAGAAAATATTAAAAGAGCGAACCGAACCGTTATAAAATTTTAAACAGGTTCAAAACGGTTTTAAAAATAATTAATTTTAAATTATTAACCTAAATTTAAATTTTAATTTTCCTTGGGGGCATTATTTAAATTGGTGATTTCTTTTCAAATTAAATATTTCTATATTATCAACATTATATATCAAATTAAATATTTTTATATTATCAACATTATATATCAAATAATACCAGGTTTGTTGTTTTACCTTTAAATGCTTAATTTATAAGAGATTAGACAATTTATCTGTTAATTAGATAAAATATCTTAAAATCAGACATAATTATTCTTGGCTAAATTAATAAATTTATATATAAGATATTAATAAGGTTTTAGAATAATACCTGCTAATAATTAGGAAAAAATTATATAATTCTATTATTAATAAATAACATCTAATAGAAATCAAGTACCTTTTACATTCATTTTTATATTATATGGTTTATTTTTTATCTCATTATAAAAACTTGGATCATAGAATTTAAATGACAATAAATAAAATAGTCAGCAATATTTTAATGATATAAAATTTTTTATTTATAATCATTGTTTTTTTAAATTCAGAATTCTAATATTATAAATTATTTATTATTATAATATGTTAGTTAGCATTTACCATTATCATATATGCAAAATAAAAAAATATGATTAAAGAATGGCATTTGTAATGAATATTTTTCTAAATCTATATTTTTAAATAATAAAAATCTTACTATAAATCTTCTGTTTAAATAAGTTAATTACATTGCATTAAATTATTCTTATACTTTTATTTATTTATTAATGTGTTTTATATTTAAATAAACTTACAGTGAATTAAAAATAGGAATTACATTTTGATGTTAAACTAAATATAAATACTATAGTTTAACTTAAATTACCTATTCTGTCATATTATATTAACATCTAATAGAAATAAAGTACTGACCAATTTTTATATAATATTGTTTTACAATAATTTCTTATTAATTGATATATTCAAAAATAGTTTATCTTAGTTTATATAGAATATATCAGAGTGGGTAATTTGAATTAAACTATACTAGTTATATTTAGTTTAACATCAAAATGTAATTCCTATTTTTAAATGTAAGTCTATTTAATATAAAACACAAAGTATAAAATAATTTAATGCAATGTTAGTTAACTTATTTAAACTGAAGATTTATAGTAAGATTTTTATTATTTAAAAATACAGATTTAGAAAAATATTCATTACAAATGTCCATTCTTTAATCATATTTTTTTTTATTTTGCATATATGATAATGGTAAATGCTAACTAACATATTATTTTAATAATAAATATTAGAATTCTGAATTTAAAAAAAAATATGATTTTTATAAATAAAAAATTATTATATCATTAAAATATTTATTGCTGACCATTTTATTTATTGTCATTTAAATTCTATAATCCAAGTTATTTAAAAAAATAAAAATGAAGGTAAAATTGTTTCTATTAAGCTTTTTTATTTATTCTATTTATATAATAAAAGATTTTCATCTATCATCATATAGCTTTTTAGTTATCTATTAAATCGTTCGGGAAAAGTCAAATCCTGTGCGTTCCTATTTTAAATTAGATATCATAAAAAATCAATCTATTTGTAAAATAGAAGATTGTGGTAAGGTCTTAACTGGGGACCATGCTGCAAATCTTGAACGACATATAGAAAGATTCCACAATAGGGAATTCAAATTATTAAGAAAAAAATTTGACTATTAAAAAAATTCAAATAACGAAAACTGCAAACCAGTATAATACAATCCAAGATGCTTTTAAGTCCAACACTACTACAATACAAATCAATATAAATAAAGAAACTTTAATCCGCTCCTGCACCGAGCTAATAACAGTTCACGGTAGGCCAATAAAATCAATTGACGACAAAGCATTTCGAAATATTATAGATCCAATAATTATAGGATTGGGTGGAAATTTAACTATCAATTCGGAAAATATACGCAATAATATTTAAAAAATGGCGTTAGATTTTTCGGGAAATATAAAAAAGGAAGTATATCAAAAACTTATTTCGTTAAAATTAGATATAGCAACTAGATATGATAGGTCCATATTGGGGATCAATATTCAATTTATAAATAACGGAAAAATAAAATTAAGGACTCTATGCATGAAAGTGATTAAAGAACGACACACATCAGAATATCTTAAAAAAATTATTCTAGATGTTCTAAAAGAATATGAAATAAAAATTGAGCAGATTTACACAATAACCACCGATAATGCAGCAAATATGATTAAGTTAATTAAGCTATTAATACTACACGGAAGATGATGAAGATGATGACCTTAACGATTATTTAATTAATGATGATTTAAATAATAATGATATAGATAATGATGATTTAAATAATAATGATATAATTCATGATGAAAATAAAGAACCTTTTAATATTGAAAATATTAATCTTGCATCAAATGCCAGATCCATATTAATAGGTATTAGATGTGCTTCACATACATTTCAATTAGCAATTAATGATTGCATTAAAAATTCAAATGAAATTGTCATTATAAATTAAGCAAGAAACATCTGAAAAGAATAAGAAATCAGACAACAATGGCTATTCTCTCAAAATTAAATTTGAAAAAACCACTAATAGATTGTTGCACAAGATGGAACTCTATCTATTTAATGTTGGAGAGATTACTAGAGTTAAAAAGCTTTTGCCAAGAAATATCGCTCCAAAGCGATCGCGAAAAATGTTTATCAGAGAATGAATGGAAAATAATTAGTGCCATATTAAAAGCTTTATATCCAGCTTATGTTTTGACAAAATATTTACAAAGTGAACAATTGACAATGGGCGATTTTTATGCTGCGTGGATCAAATGTCTCATGCAAACGAGTAAAGTAGACACTCCATTTGCCAGACTTTTAGTTTCTACGATGAAAGCACGAGAAATAAATTTCAAAAATGAAGTTTTTTGCTCTGCTATTTATCTCGACCCTAGATATAATGTATTTTTAACTTTTGAAGAAAGAGAGATCGCCAGAAAACATCTTTGTAAAACTTGGAACTTGATACAAAATCTAAATAATCAGAATATTGAAATTCTAAATACTATGCCTACGTGTTCGTATTCGAAGGATAATTTAGATGATGATTTTGAAGATTTATTAAAGTCGCATGAAAGTCTTAATAAGAATAATTCTCAGGGCATCGAAAATTATAATAAATGTATAGAAATAGAATATATAATTCGGTCATTTGATAATATAGAGAGATTAGAAAAAGATACTTATCTTTTGAATTATTGGGAAAATGTAAAGAATAGTATGCCAGAACTTTATAAGTTAGCTATAACTGTGCTAGCAGTTCCAGCTACACAGGTCTCCGTAGAAAGAGCATTTTCAAGCCTTAAGTGTATACTCTCTGCGCAGAGAACTAAATTAAATCCTGAAATATTAGAAAATATTTTAGTTATCCGTTCGAATTCTCTTTTTAAACCTAAATAGTATAGTATACATATTATTTTATTCATTATTGTATTTACGCATGTTTGTTTTTTTCTTATTTATTTATGAAATAAAAAAAAACATAAAAATATCTATTAGATTATCATGGATAAATTAAATAAGAAATTATAAACTAAAAAGATTTTTCTCTAAAATTAATATATACATGGTTAATGATTAATTTTTTTTAAAATTAAATTTATAAAAACCGGAACAAACCGAAAAGAACCATAAATTATAAACCTAACCGATATGATTTTTTTTTTAAAAAATCGAAATGGAACACCTTTATAAAATTTTAAACTAAAAATTAATTTAGTTCTCTGCGCAGAGAGTATAAACTTAAGGCTTGAAAATGCTCTTTCTACGGAGACCTGCGTAGCTGGAACTGCTAGCACAGTTATAGCTAACTTATAAAGTTCTGGCATACTATTCTTTACATTTTCCCAATAATTCAAAAGATAAGTATCTTTTTCTAATCTCTCTATATTATCAAATGACCGAATTATATATTCTATTTCTATACATTTATTATAATTTTCGATGCCCTGAGAATTATTCTTATTAAGACTTTCATGCGACTTTAATAAATCTTCAAAATCATCATCTAAATTGTCCTTCGAATACGAACACGTAGGCATAGTATTTAGAATTTCAAATATCCTGATTATTTAAATTTTGTATCAAGTTCCGAGTTTTACAAAGATGTTTTCTGGCGATCTCTCTTTCTTCAAAAGTAAAAATACATTATATCTAGGGTCGAGATAAATAGCAAAGCAAAAAACTTCATTTTTGAAATTTATTTCTCGTGCTTTCATCGTAGAAACTAAAAGTCTGGCAAATGGAGTGTCTACTTTACTCGTTTGCATGAGACATTTGATCCACGCAGCATAAAAATCGTCCATTGTCAATTGTTCACTTTGTAAATATTTTGTCAAAACATAAGCTGGATATAAAGCTTTTAATATGGCACTAATTATTTTCCATTCATTCTCTGATAAACATTTTTCGCGATCGCTTTGGAGCGATATTTCTTGGCAAAAGCTTTTTAACTCTAGTAATCTCTCCAACATTAAATAGATAGAGTTCCATCTTGTGCAACAATCTATTAGTGGTTTTTTTTCAAATTTAATTTTGAGAGAATAGCCATTGTTGTCTGATTTCTTATTTTTTCAGATGTTTCTTGCTTAATTTATAATGACAATTTCATTTGAATTTTTAATGCAATCATTAATTGCTAATTGAAATGTATGTGAAGCACATCTAATACCTATTAATATGGATCTGGCATTTGATGCAAGATTAATATTTTCAATATTAAAAGGTTCTTTATTTTCATCATGAATTATATCATTATTATTTAAATCATCATTATCTATATCATTATTATTTAAATCATCATTAATTAAATAATCGTTAAGGTCATCATCTTCATCATCTTCCGTGTAGTATTAATAGCTTAATTAACTTAATCATATTTGCTGCATTATCGGTGGTTATTGTGTAAATCTGCTCAATTTTTATTTCATATTCTTTTAGAACATCTAGAATAATTTTTTTAAGATATTCTGATGTGTGTCGATCTTTAATCACTTTCATGCATATAGTCCTTAATTTTATTTTTCCGTTATTTATAAATTGAATATTGATCCCCAATATGGACCTATCATATCTAGTTGCTATATCTAATTTTAACGAAATAAGTTTTTGATATACTTCCTTTTTTATATTTTCCGAAAAATCTAACGCCATTTTTTTAATATTATTGCGTATATTTTCCGAATTGATAGTTAAATTTCCACCCAATCCTATAATTATTGGATCTATAATATTTCGAAATGCTTTGTCGTCAAATGATTTTATTGGCCTACCGTGAACTGTTATTAGCTCGGTGCAGGAGCGGATTAAAGTTTCTTTATTTATATTGATTTGTATTGTAGTAGTGTTGGACTTAAAAGCATCTTGGATTGTATTATACTGGTTTGCAGTTTTCGTTATTTGAATTTTTTAATAGTCAAATTTTTTTCTTAATAATTTGAATTCCCTATTGTGGAATCTTTCTATATGTCGTTCAAGATTTGCAGCATGGTCCCCAGTTAAGACCTTACCACAATCTTCTATTTTACAAATAGATTGATTTTTTATGATATCTAATTTAAAATAGGAACGCACAGGATTTGACTTTTCCCGAACGATTTAATAGATAACTAAAAAGCTATATGATGATAGATGATCTTTTATTATATAAATAGAATAAATAAAAAAGCATAATAGAAACAATTTTACCTTCATTTTTATTTTTTAAATAGCTTGGATTATAGAATTTAAATGACAATAAATAAAATGGTCAGCAATAAATATTTTAATGATATAATAATTTTTTATTTATAAAAATCATATTTTTTTTAAATTCAGAATTCTAATATTTATTATTAAAATAATATGTTAGTTAGCATTTACCATTATCATATATGCAAAATAAAAAAAATATGATTAAAGAATGGTATTTGTAATGAATATTTTTCTAAATCTGTATTTTTAAATAATAAAAATCTTACTATAAATCTTCAGTTTAAATAAGTTAACTAACATTGCATTAAATTATTTTATACTTTGTGTTTTATATTAAATAGACTTACATTTAAAAATAGGAATTACATTTTGATGTTAAACTAAATATAACTAGTATAGTTTAATTCAAATTACCCACTCTGATATATTCTATATAAACTAAGATAAATTTTTTTTGAATATATCAATTAATAAGAAATTATTGTAAAACAATATTATATAAAAATTGGTCAGTACTTTATTTCTATTAGATGTTAATATAATATGACAGAATAGGTAATTTAAGTTAAACTATAGTATTTATATTTAGTTTAACATCAAAATGTAATTCCTATTTTTAATTCACTGTAAGTTTATTTAAATATAAAACATATTAATAAATAAATAAAAGTATAAAAATAATTTAATGCAATGTTAATTAAATTATTTAAACAGAAGATTTATAGTAATATTTTTATTATTTAAAAATACAGATTTAGAAAAATATTCATTACAAATGCCATTCTTTAATCATATTTTTTTATTTTGCATATATGATAATGGTATATGCTAACTAACATATTATAATAATAAATAATTTATAATATTAGAATTCTGAATTTAAAAAAACAATGATTATAAATAAAAAATTATTATATCATTAAAATATTGCTGACTATTTTATTTATTGTCATTTAAATTCTATGATCCAAGTTTTTATAATGAGATAAAAAATAAACCATATAATATAAAAATAAATGTAAAAGGTACTTGATTTCTATTAGATGTTATTTATTAATAATAGAATTATATAATTTTTTCTTAATTATTAGCAGGTATTATTCTAAAAGCTTATTAATATCTTATATATAAATTTGTTAATTTAGCCAAGAATAATTATGCCTGATTTTAAGATATCTTATCTAATTAACAGATAAATTGTCTAATCTCTTATAAATTAAGTATTTAAAGAAAAAACAACAAACCTGGCATTATAGGGTAAATTATTTAAAAAAAAACAAACAATTAAAATCAAAAAATAAATGACAATCAAATATATAATATATAACAAAACAGATTTAAAAAATACATACGGTAATTTTTTTGCATTTACAATTTTTATATAATTTAATTTTTTTTATAAAATACATACGGTAATTTTTTTGCATTTACAATTTTTATATAACTTAATTTTTTTTATAAAATAGAGTTTAATATTTTTTTCAAATGTTTAATATACGACAAATTTTATCTAGTAATACAAATTCATTTACATTAAATCCTGATCCTTTTTTATCTAATTCAAATTCAATACCTAATATTACAAATAATTTCCATATGATCAATTCTTCCTCTGTAAGTGGTGATTCTATTACTGATCCAACATCGGCTATTCCAAGAAGAAAATATACTAAATGCATTGATTGTTTTAGAGCGCGAATAGAATATTTGTCACCCTATTCGCCGCAACTAAACCCGATAGAAATTTTTTTTGGAGTGTTAAAAAACAAATATAGGTCGATCAATCCCCGACCAAATACTCGAAACGAAATAATTAATAATTTAGCATCAATTCTTAATGAATTTACTATTCCTTTTGATTTTTCAAATTATTATATATAATAAAATGCATCAATTTTTTGAGATTGGTTATCGAGGACAACCAATGAATTAAGGTAAATTTATAAAAATATAAATTTATATTGAAATATATTTTAAAGGAATTTAGAAAAAGGAGAATATATATATAAAGAAAAAACGAAAATTAAAATATCCAATTTTTAATGTATTTTTTAAATCTGTTTTGTTATATATTATATATTTGATTGTCATTTATTTTTTGAGGGTTGTGCAAAAATAAAAAAACATATTGTTATTTTATTTAATTGTTTGTATTTGATATATAATGTTGATAATATAGAAATATTTAATTTGAAAAGAAATCACCAATTTAAAAAATGCCCCCAAGGAAAATTAAAATTTTAAATTTAGGTTAATAATTTAAAATTAATTATTTTTGAAACCGGTTTAAACCGGTTCAAAATATTTATAACGGTTCGGTTCGCTCTTTTAATATTTTCTTCATAACGGTTCGGTTAAGGTTACGGTTCAGAAAATCATAACGGTTCATTTCGGTTTTGCGGTTCGGTTCGAACCCTTTAGGTAAAGCTCCATAAAAAGGTCTCACATTTTTTAAAATTTCCAAATATTTGACCCTTTTTATTTTATTTTTTTATGTCTATGCTTTGTCTATGATGACCTTTTATAAAAGCTTAGTTACATTTTTATTGGATTTTGATCTGGGTTTGATGGGCATTGCATTAAATCCAAACCGTTGTTTGGTATAAATAATTTTGGTCTATTATAATGTATATGGTAAATTGCCTTGTGGAAAGATAAAATCTCCTTGGGAAGAAAGAGTGTATTCTTCAATTTAATGAGCTCTCTCGATAAAATATTATATTTGGAATTTATAATTCCTTCAGCAATGCACATGTAACCTCGACCTTTTCCCACCATACAAACCAATTTGTTGGAAATTTATTGGTTTTTTAAGCAGGGTGCCTAAATAAAAATCAAGTTATTTTTTAAAAATAGGATTATTCATTTTTATAATTAATTTATTTTAATTTTAAATAATAATATTTAAAAGTCATCACTTCATTACCATAAATACCTTTCGAATATTATTTAAACTTATAGCTGTTTAATAAGTGAAAATTATTTAATGTCCTTTCCTATGCTTAAAAATTATTATAATATTAAATTTTATATCAATTTATTTTGTCTTCATTGTCTAGCATTTTTTAAAAATGTAAATTACAACAAAAAGAACAATTTTCCAATAATAATGAGCTGATCAAGAACCTGATATTCTTAAAGAACCAGCTTGATCCTAATAGGGAAGATCTGGGCTCGATCCTGGATCCGATACATCTCTGTTAATAAAATATTTTAAATTTAATTAATACTTAGAAAATGTCAAGTACTGCATTCTTTGTTGAAAAGATTAGGAATACCCAATTTACCTATTCACTCAAACCTAACTCAAAAGCAAAGATTAGTCGCGTTAACGAAATTTAAATCCGGTCTTATACGAATTTTGATAGCCACCGATCTTGCTAGCAGGTATGCTTGCTAATTGTAACTTTATTATTGTCCTCCTAATTGCAGTGGTGTTGTTAACTTTCGTGACTACGTCATTTTAAATGATAGATTTGTAAAATAATAAATGAATATATGTATTATGCATTTGCCCAATGTCAATATGGCTTAGCCAAGCTTATAGCCTCAAAAATTTTAAAAAATTTATTTATATTTTATTTAGTAATTAGCAGTGGTGTTGTTAACTTTCGTGACTACGTCATTTTAAATGATAGATTTGTAAAATAATAAATGAATATATGTATTATGCATTTGCCCAATGTCAATATGGCTTAGCCAAGCTTGTAGCCTCAAAAATAAACTAAAACCTCTAATTTAAGTCTCAGCTTGTAGATTGAGACTAATTTTTTTGAATAAAATTGTATAGGCCGTTTTGGAGTTGATAGATATTTATTTTTTTTCAAATGGGAAATATTTAATTTATTTTATATATATAATTGTTTTTTGAAAAAAAATACTATATAGAGGATTGGACATTCCTAAAGTGGATTTAGTATTAAATCACACTGTCCCTAGCTCACCAGAGGATTACGTACATAGGGTTGGTAGAACTGCACGTGCAGGTTAATTATATTTTATACATTAGACTTTGTAAGGTTAAAAGGTTTATTTTAAATTAATCACAAATCTATTATTTAATAAAATAAAATAGTTATAACAATATAATTTGTAATAAAAAAAATATGCATCCTTCAAATTCTTATATTTTTGAATGTAATTTTCTTTCTAATTATGGTATTTAAATTTCTAAGTTTTTTTAAATAAAAAAATATAATCGCAAATATTTTTATTGATATAAAATATAATACTGCAATTTTTCTTAGGGAGAGAAGGTATATCTGTTACACTCATATCTCCTCCTAAGGATATACCAGTTTTACAAGATATAGAATCTCACATAGGTACCAAAACTTTAGAATACACTCATATAAATGAAAAAATTATCCTTAAAATACTGACCGAAATAACCATGGTAAAAAGGGAATGTCAAATGGATATCGAAAATAGTGATTTTGATAAACGTCGACAAATTAACGAAATTAAACACAAAATACTGCAAGGCCAAGACCTTACGCCCGAGGAAAGAAAAATTTGTACTGGTTATAAATGCCCAAATAAGCCTACTATAGTCGAAAAAAAGAATGGACAGAATGAAGTTGGTAATGGTAAAAAAATTAGTAAAGTCCCCAATAAGGTGCCTAAAATTTGTTCAAAGAAAAAAATTATTCGTAATAATACTAAAAAGCCAAACAATGTTGCAAAAATATAAATTGTTTTTATCATCATATGTCATTATATTTATATATAATTATTTGATTTTTTTAAATGGACATATTTATTATTAAAAAATGCCAAAAAATCCTTGTTTATAATAGAATTGGTACCGAAAAATCTTGTTTATAATAGAATAAAAATATTGTAATTATAATTACAACTAATTTCAGAATAATCGAAAGATAATATATTCATTTACTTTTTTTAACAAAAAATGTGTCTAGTCTGGTGATTTGATTAGATTAGAAGATATTCAATCATCTTTTATATTTATCAACATTAAGTAAAAAATTTTCTTCTATTTTTAAATGAAAGTGCTTGGTATACTCCATATTTCAATATACTGCTTGTTTGATTTTGATTTCTTAATACAAGTTTTTATTTTATAATTATAGGGCAGTATATAAAATATATATTGACTTAAAACAAATTTGCAACGTTAATTTTTAATTAATAATAAATAATAATTATAATAGATCTTTAAAGTGGAAACGAAATATTTAACCTAAAGCTCTTCCTAATTTGATTTAATTTAAGATAAGCCATGTGTAAAAACCATCAACTAAATTCAAAATAAGGTGATTTAGTGAGGAAAGAATGATAAAATTGCAAATTATTTATGTATTCGAAATCTAATAACATAGATTAAAGTTAAATTTTTAATCCATGATTACTAATATTTATTATAATATTAGTTAGCAAACAAAATAAAGTTAAAATTATTTATTTTATTCGTTAATTTTTAAAAAAAGTATAGAGGCGATTAAAATCATGATTTAAAACCTAACAAGACCAACTCCTAAATTATAGAGATCTTCAAATTATAGTTTATATTAGAGATCTGCAAAATTAGGCCCGGCCTTACCCGGCCCTCGGGCCTAATTTTATTTAAAATAATCGGGTTCGGGCCGGGCCTAATATTTTTTAAAAAATTCCGCCCGGGTCGTGTCATACCTTGGAAATTTTTTTTAAAATATATCTAAATTTATCAATTTTACATTGAATTTTTTATGTAAAATAAAAATATTTGATTTTATTTATTGAAACTAAACGATATATAACATATGTCTTTTATTTTGAGTAATTATAAAAATTAATTTCTATATTTAAATAAATGAAAAATTAGGCCCGATGCAGATCACTAGTTTATATAACTATGGCTCTATAAGGCTAGACAAGATCGACTCATTCCATCTTTTTTTTTCTCAGGACCAGACACATTTTAAAGCGTTATACAAAAGGCATCCTCCCATCTAAATTTTAAATAAATTAATACATAAGCATGTTTTGTAATTATATGTATTTTTTTTCGATTATAATTAATGAAAGCGTGGTATTATTTTAGGTAGTACATTATAGAGAAGAAACTTAATATTAGTTCCATTTTGGGTTTTTAATGGCCCATTTATGTTAGCGGATATGGTCTTTTTTTATGAAATGTGTTGAAGCTTAAAAACAAATACAAGTTCCCAAAAAAATGTTAGGCACATTCAATAACTTTTAAAAATTTAAATAGGATAATACAAAATTTTGCAATTTTATTTGACACGAGTCCATCTTCAACAGTGTTAGCAAACTAGGATGTGTTTCAAATTGTTGACTTGGACGGAATATGTAGGAGATGTCGCGAACCTCTGAAACCGAACCTATATAATTAGATATTTTTTTAATAAACCCCTTTGAATTTTTTTTAGAAGAGCTAACTAAACCTCTATGAATTATATAAACTCGATTAAACAGGTTAATATAAGTTTTTATTTTATAGATATTAATTAATGTAATTAAAAAAAATTACAGAAATTTTTTATATTTTTTAATCATCTTATCTCTAAGTTTTTATCATATTTATTTCTAAGCTTTATTTTTTGTAATATATTTTATTAAACTATTATGAATATATTATGTAATTTCTTTTATTGACCATTATTTTATGTAAATGTTGTCAATTATATATTATATTACTGATAATTTATCATTATAAAATTAAAAAGTATAGCAATCATTTTTTAAAAAAGACGCATATAAGATGATTCTATTTATCTCTAAAAATGCACGATTTAGAAAACAAGAATTTCTATATAACATTTGCCAATTTCTAATTTCTTCCATAAAATCAAGCGAGATAAAGCTAGAAAAAGTGTTTTCTGTGCATGTCTATATATTGATCCTCGATATTATACATTATCGTCATGACAAAATAACAGGATTAGAAAATATTTTATAAAAGCAATTGAGACATGTGATATATATAATTCACTCTTTCCATTCAAGTCAAAATAATTATCTCGAAAACAAACCTGATGTAAAATCTTTATTACAAATGAAAGAAAATAGCAAAAGTACCACAATCTGATTTAATACATACAATGTTTACCTAAATGACAGGAAGGGAGGGGGGTTATGATACACCTTTCGAATGGTATGAGGTAAAATATATATTAGAAAATAACCTTCTACGATTGCCTTCATGAAAACATTGACTCCCTTAAAGCGTGTATGCTATTAGTTTTAAATAAAGGAATTGGACCCAAACCTCATTTTCCCAAACTCAAAATTTTATAGAAATATTTTCTGAATACACATTCATATTCACATTCTGACAATCTTATCTTCATTTTTAATCATACCATTTTTATTATCATGAATCCTTTAATTTAGTAAAGTACAGATACCACTTAACTGATATATAATGCAAGAGTATATGAGTCTTAGATTTACTCCCGGCATAGAGGCATTTCTAGCCTTGTTTCAAATGCATTCTTCTAAAAAATATGTAAGAATTTAAGATTGAATGAATTTTTGTCACATGTGGCAAAATTATTGTCAACCCTTATCAAATAGATTCGACCCTCTATAGTTTTATACAAGATTTGATTTGTAAAGTTTATAAATAGATGTCATAATGTCACTAGTATGGTTGGTAATTCTATATTATTCTATTAAGCCAATTTTTAGCTGGCCAAATCGACTAAACAGGGTTTTAGCTGAAAAGTATCACTTTAACCTCAATGTTTTTATTTAAAAGATAGCTCAAATTTGGAGGAAAGTAATAAAAATGTATTAATAAACGAGTTTTCTCAGGCAGTCATCTGAAAATTGAGCCGAATTTCAATATGATTTCAACAATACATGTTCAAAATCTAAAATCAATAAATTTATTTTTAAATTTAATATTTATATTTAGATATTTATTTGAAAGAGTTAAAAAATTTAGAAGGTGTATGAGCCCTAAATAACCCCCCCCCCCCACCACACTAGTGATTTGTTATTTCTTAGATAATAGGTATATTTATATATTTTATTTTAAGTTCACTGAAAATGAATTACATTTATAAACTCAGTGGCGGTTTAGGATTATGTTTAGAGAGTTGGAAGGTAACAGATGGGTGTTAATCACGAATATTCAATAATAATAATTTTCAGATAACCGATTTTAATTTGAAATTAAAATGATATTAGAAAATTAAATTACAGAAGTTTTAAAACAAAAACACAATAATTATTGTAAAATACATTTATATTGTGTAAAATACGTTTATTTTGTATTTTGCAAGGTATTTTTACTCTTGGTTTAAAGTTTTATCATTTAGATAACTTAATTCCATTTATAAATTTAGAAATTATTTTGGTGTGTAGGGTGCCCTGTTGGTACCTACCAACGAGCTTTCTGTGTAATTGTTATAATTGACTTTATTTCTAAAAAAATATTGATTTAGCAAATTTATTTATAAATCATGCACAATATGGTTATTTGTGACTAGACAATATTAATGACATCTATAATAATAACTAAAGTTTCTCGATTACGCTGCCTGCATCTGTTCACATGAGGGATTTATCGAGAGTTTTAATCCAGTTGAGAAATGAATCCGATGAGACGCTCGGACCACCTTTTGATGTTGAAACAGATATAACTACTTCTAAATTGCAATTAATATGCAATAAACTATTAGATAATGTTCTACTTATTGATTTATAATATTATAATATATTAATATAGGAGGAAGCTCAGTTATTTAGCTTTTATGTCAATAAAGATATTCCCATATCTAACTCTTTAAATAAAATTTATGATTTTGAAATTCATGGTACTGAAGATACAATAAATATAACATTTTTTCCACAATCATTATATCGAGTTTACCCTGTCACACGCTGCACAAGTTCTCTCCCAGGACATGAAGAGGCAATTTTGTCTATACAGTTTAGTCCGAATGGAAGGTTTATTTAAAATAATATACTACCTATTTATAGCTTTTCCTTAGACAATTGGCCTCAGGGGCAGGTGATAAAACCATTCGATTTTGGGATTTAGATACTCAAACTCCATTATATGAATGTAAAGGTAATTATTTATAGAAACATGACTTATTTATTACAAATTTATATATTATTTAAATGCTTGATACACATATAATATATTATTGTAAATATCTTTAAAATTGACTAAAAATGATTATTATAAATAAATATCAATATTAAATTATAAAATTATATAAAAAATAATTATAAATTTGATTTCAGTTTAAATATAAATTGGATTATCTAAATTTATTAGCCTCTTTTTAAATTAAATGATAGAGTAATATAAGGAAAACTATTTTAGATTAAAAATAAGTTAGCAAATAGTTTTTAAGTCAAGCCAGACAAATTTTCCTAAATATTTTTATTTCTGAGTAAGGTCAAAGTTTTTAAAATATTTTTAAAGCCAATAATTAGGCAAATTTATTTTGTTTTCTTTCATAAGAAAATTATTTTGGATAAATGGTACAGAATTTATTTTACTTTCTAGGTTGGTTAAAAATAATTATGGAGACCAATGAACTCAATAGAATAAATTCTATTGGGGTTAACCTCTAATATAACTATTGGCTTTTTGTTAGATATGGTTCTGGAGGTGTATTAACTATATCAGTTTATTTTTTTTTATTTTAAACACATTTGTAACCTAACCCGGAAAAATCTAACATTAATCTAGCCTGCATGTCTGATATTTTATTTATATTCTCATTCCAGGGAAAATTGGTAAAAAAACATTTTTGGCTAAACCTTTCATACTAGTTTCAAATAAGAATGTATTATAGTAAAAACAGAAATGATATTTGAACTCATTAACTTTTATTTATAACTCAAGATATTATGGCTTAAAAGTGTAAAAATTCAGTTTTATCTTTTTATTATATATAATAATTTTTAATTAAAAACTAAATCAATTTGCATATTAGATTTGGTATGATATAAATAACCAACTAAGTAAAAGATTGATAATTAGGAAAAAGAATAAAAATCTAAATTTTTGTTTCACAATTCTATTTACTAGTAATTGGGCATTTTTTATTTTAAAAAATTGATTTTATGCCCATATCTACTAGGCCAATACTAGGAGCACCCCTTGTTTCAGAAAATATACCTACTAAATAAATATTTTAAAAAATCAATGTACATGTGATCTACCCATATATCTTTTAGTTTTCATAATATCTCTGAGGGAAGCATCACATCTAATTAAATTCCTTTTAACATATATTAAATTGACCTGATTTATTTTAACCTGAAGACTATATATAGAAGAAATTAATAATTTTTAGAAAATAGGGTTTTCCCCATCAGTACTTTTGTCTGGGTTTTTATGCATCCCATTTACCATATTCTCAATTGCATCACATCTTATTATTTAAGCACTATCAACAAGTTTCTCAAGACATTTTTGACTTGTTTCTTTTCCTTTAAGGTGTGGAAATAGAAATCAAGGGATTGTTTTTATTTTAACTAGTCACCAAACTCTTTAAACTTATTTTAGCGGCTTAACAAGTTATATTATTTAGTTGCTTTCCCAAGCTTAAAAATATTATGATATTAAATTTGCAATTATTTGATCTTAAACTTAAATTTCTTTTTTAAATGTAAATATCAGCAATAATATTTAAAATGAAAAACTAATTTTTTCAGCTTTTTCTAGTTCAAGCTAATTTCTAAATTTTGATTGGAATATTAAAATATGAAAATATTTTTTCTACAGAAGCTGATGCACCAAGAGATATGAGATTCGATTATTTCTGTATTATTGCCAGCCATAATTCTATTTTAGGATCTTCACTGCTCAAGATTCATGTCAACACAATCTGATGTGTTCAATGATTTTTTTTGCAATATATTCAAGGATTTTTGAAATCACTTTTGAAGCTGATATTGCATAACTTTTTGTTAAGGCTGTGTCCTAAATCAAAAAAAAAATTTATCAAAAGTTTTGCGAATCACAAAAATTTCGGGAGTTTTGAGATACAAAACATGCCCCGAATCATACATTTATTTCTAATTTTAAAATGTTTGATGTGAATGATTTACTATTTCTTATATTATTTGAAGATACAACTGAGCTTAGAAAAAGGCATAGACTTTTAGAAGGCTGGTGTATATGATACTATTTATATTATATGTATTAATTCTAGAGATCAAGGACTTTTTAAAATATTTGATATTATTCCATCTTATCCTGAAAACATTCAATTACATTCTTATAAATTTGGAGTCTATAGACACCACTATAGTTAAACATAAAAACTCTATTAGTATGAAGCTTCGACTCTATATAACACTCATGTATGGTGATATTTTTTTTTTATATTCTGTATATATTTATAGATATTTGACAACTGGTATGAGCTTTAGAAAAATAGCATTATATGCAAAGATGGGTAAAACATCAGTATGCACAATTTCACAGTAACATGTAGGTTATTATGGGTAGGTCTTCAACCCAAGCATCTCTGTTTACCAACAGTTCAACAGATGCTTGAAATATCAGCAGGATACTTCAGGAAATCAGGTTTTCCTCATATAATAGGTGCTATTGATGGAGAACATGTAAAAATAAAACCTAAAAAAGTAGATTCACATTTTATAATTATAAAAAAATCAATTCCATTGTGATTCAAGGAGTTTCAGATGATAAATCTAGGTAATTATATATTTTCTAAATTTTAATTCTTTTCTAGATTCATGTTGATTGAAGTTGGGTTTCCTGTATCTATCTCAGAATTTACAAAAAGCCTATTTTATGAAGGGATGATCAATAAAATCATAAAGATACCCAATCCAAATTTCTTACCTTCAACAGATATATTATCACCTTACATATTTGTAGGTGACGATGCTCCTTAATGGATTTTATTATGAAACCTTATAAAACAAATTTAAATGATAATAAATCAAATTTCAATAAGAAATTATTAAAAGCCAGAGTATCAATAGAGAGATGCTTTGGCATCATGAGTGCCAAATTTAGACACCTTTATAAATCATCAGAAACTAATATTACGAATACTATACAAATAGTTAAAGCTGACTGCTTATTGCATAATATTATAATTGAACACCAAGAATTCATGAAGAATACCCAATTCCAAATTTTACCCAATCTCAGTTCCAGCAATGGACTGAAAGCTCTAATAATATCAGAGAAACATTTAACATATTTGCAAATAATTATATGTAAAATTTTTGTATACTTTTATTTTTTAATTCCCATAACCTTATATTTCGAAATTCCCATAACCTTATATTTCTTATGAATGTTTTCATTTGTCAAAGTTATATAATTTATTTATAAATATTCAATAAAAAGTGTTGTTTTGATTATATTGTATAAGTAAGTTATTTGTAATTAATTTAATGAGGATGGCTGCTAAAATGACTAAATATTTTTTAATAAATCATTAAACATAATAATTTTTATTATAAATTAAGATATAAAAATATATATCATATGTATAAAAGATTACATATAAAAAGATATAATATCTGAAAAATTTATTTTCATATCATAAATTTCTTTCTCTGTCATACAATTGAATGTTGTTTGGAAGGACTTAAAAAATCCCTGAACATGATTATATCATCATCATAGGATATTTATTTTGCAAAATCTATTTCAAAAATAAATAATTATTCAATATAATAATATTTACCTCCTAATAAATCCATCTTTTCAGATTCGTATTTTTTAGTTTCGTTCATTCTTTTAGATATAAGATTCTCTAAATTTTTCCTCTTAGAGATATAAGGATAAATATTTTCTTTATTAGAATTGTCTAACTATTATTAAATTAATAAAATATATAATAAATATTCAACTTCTAATATTTCAATCTCAGACATACCCATTTCTATATGATTAAAAGGATTAACAATATCATTTAGTAGATATTGTGTATTTGGTTCATCTAATTTCATGTTATAATACCTGTGATGATGTTTGTACTTTCACCACATCTTGGATGTTTGGCTCATAATCCTAAAATATAGATTATTATATAGTTTTAATTTCATGTTTAATACCTGTGATGATGTTGTACATTCACCACATCTTGGATGTTTGGCTCATAATACTAAAATATAGATTATTTTATAGTTCTAATTTCATGTTATAATACATGTGGAGATATTTGTTCATTAGTAGCATCCTTGGATAGTTTCAAACTTGCCTGTGAATGCTTGCAAATATCTTCCACATTTTCTTTAAGCCAAAAATAATTCTCAATAAATCTTAGTTGCTTGCTGTTAGCACCTGAACCTAAAATATAAAATAATATTTATATATATTAATAATTATACCTGATTTGCTGGAAACTGCATAAATTTTATTAAATTTAGCCTTAATTCCAGCAAATTTTTCCTTTATTTCTTCATAAGGCTATGTCCTAAATATCAAAAATTGCATAAAAATTATCTCGCGCAATTTGCGCGTAGCAAAAAAAATAAATAATATAAGCCATTTTTAATGGAAAATTAAAAGATTTCGATTTTGCGCAAATTACATTATCATTAAACTTTTGCGAATTGAGGGAATAAAATGGCGAACGAATAATAACTGATGGAAAAGATTAGACTTTATAGACATCTATGGTGTAACAGCAGCAGTTAAAATCATATGGGAAGAGATTGGTAAGAGTTTTGATCGTACTTATAAAGAAATAAAGAAAAAATTTGCTGGAATTAAGGCTAAATTTAATAAAATTTATGCAGTTTCCAGCTAATCAGGTATAATTATAAATATATATAAATATTATTTTATATTTTAGGTTCAGGTGCTAATAGTTTGAACAGCAAGCAACTAAGATTTGAGGATTATTTTTGGCTTAAAGAAAATGTGGAAGATATTTGCAAGCATTCAGAGGCAAGTTTCAGTTTGAAACTATCCAAGGATGCTACTAATGAACAAATATCTCCACATGTATTATAACATTACTGCCCATTTCTTAATAAAAAAAACTGCCCATAATAGCTATAATTACAAATAAATAAAATATATTTAAAAAAATCCGGGCTGGGCTAGGCCTAAAAATATAAAACCCTGGCCGGGCGGAAAATATTTTTTGAAAAATAAATTCGGGTCGTGCAAATAGTACCTCTACAGGTCTCTGATTATTAAAGAATAAAAAAAATGGATTTCGATTTTATTTATATAAATAAATGGTTTTTATTTTTATAAACTAAAAATCAAGACACCATTTTTTTATAGGATCAAAGAAATTTTATGATATCTGCCGATGACTGATATTTAAAAAAAAATTAAATATCAGTACTAGAGACCTTCATGGGCCTAGATTTTAGGACCAAGTCCGGCCCAGGCCCATCGTAAAAAAATTTTAAGCCCAGGCCCGGCCTGGCCCGTTTTTAATATTTAAAAAAATTCCCAAGCCCGCTATAATATTTAAAAAATATCCCAAGCCCATAAAATTATTTTATGTATACTTAACTTATGCTGAAGTAATACTAATAGAAATATAATATTTTATTTAGTAATAATTTATATATATATATAATATTAATAAATGATATAAACAAAATAAATTTTAATTTATATTTTCAAATTATCATTTAAAAATAATATATTATCTACAATTTCGTTATTTATTGTTCTTCTTTCTTCAATAACCCTTCCAAAAGTACTGAAATTCCGTTCACTGGAAACATTAGATGCTGGAATTGCATGAATTTTTTTGGCTAATCTTGCCAATTTTGGCAAGATTTTTTCATGCTTCTTCCACCAATCTAGGATGCAGTCATCATAGTTGATATCCTCTTCATTTAGCTGAATATCCATATATAAATTAATCTCATCAGCATCCGTCTCATTATGAAGTATTGTATCATCCTCCTATGTAGACATATCCATTAATGAGGATGAAACTAAAAATAATATAGCTAAAAAGATTTATAAAAAATAAATTACTGGTAGCTCTAGTAATCCTCGAAGTAGGAATAGGAACATGCACATGCACTTCATCCAGATCTGAAGTATCTAAAAATATTATATAGATAAAGATATTTATAAAATATATGTTACCTGAAGCTCTAGGGATATTTGCTTCATCTAGATCATATATAGGAATTGGATTATGATCTGAATAATCACTCATCAAGGCCCTTGTACTATTTTTTACTTCAAGTGCTTCTTCCAAAGTGAGCATTTTTAACTGGCGGAATTTAGGATTTAAAAATGTAGCGATTTGTGTAAAATATCTATTTGGAATTTTGATATTAAAAATTCCTTTGCTCTTAATTTTAACATCTAATTTCACTATTATTTTGATACGCTTCGTATAAAATATCAGACACTGGTAACTTCTCCAATGTTTTATAAATTAATAAAACTTTAAATAATATAGGACTTCTATCCCCCTCCAACTCCTTGGTTGCCTGATCATATGGGGTCAACATGTCTATTAATGATTTCAACCCATTTTTATCAATAGAATTAAGCTTATCCTCCATATTTCTTTTCTGTAAACAATCTAAAATTTCTTCATATTGTTCATAAATACTTTTAAACATTTTTAATTTCGAATTCCACCTTGTTAAGATATCTTGGTAAACAGTCTTTGATAAACTCTTATTTAATCCACTTTGCTTAAAAAATCTTGTTAGGATTTACATTGAAGAATAAGGTTATATAATGAGGGTGTAGATATTTCCATATATTTTGGAGAAAAAGTTTTTCTTAGAATAGTGTTAATGAGATGAGCAGAACAGTTTAACCGTTTATATGGTTCTAAAGCCTTTATGTAAACCAAATCCTATAATTAAATTATCTTCTTTTTATCCAATTCAAAATGATAAAACATCATATACAAATGAAAAAAAGGAAGTTATCAATAGATGTGTAAAATTTTGTGCTGTGGATATTCACCCATTTCAATGTATAGCTGGTAAAGGCTTTAAACATTTAGCACAATATTTTATTGAAGTTGATTCAAAGAAGGGTTTGATTGATGTTGAAAATATTTTGCCAAGTCCTATAACAATATCAAGGCATATGAATGATATTTCTCAAAATTTGCACAAAAAAATATTCCCAGTGCCTTAATAAATTTTTTTGTAGTGCAACAACTGATTTATACACAGATGACTTCAAAAAGTACACTTATATAACATTAACTCTTCACTGCATAATTAAATGGAAATTAATAAAACGTTTTTTGTTTACTTCTCTTTTTTTAGAAGATAAAAAAAACAAGTGAAAATATACACAAAGAACTTGTTTCTAATTTTGCTAAACTTGGATATGCTTCTGATGCATTTTATAAAATCACATTCATCACTGATCAAGGTAGCAATTTGATAAAGGCTTTAGAACCATATAAATGGTTAAACTGTTCTGCTCATCTCATTAACACTATTCTAAGAAATACTTTTTCTCCAAAATATATGCAAATATCTACACCCTTATTATATAACCTTATTCTTCAATGTAAGTCACTAACAAGATTTTTTTAAGCAAAGTGGATTATATCAAAGACTGTTTACCAAGATATCTTAACAAGGTGGAATTCGAAATTAAAAATGTTTAAAAGTATTTATGAACAATATGAAGAAATTTTAGATTGTTTACAGAGCAAAGGAATTTTTAATATCAAAATTACAAATAGATATTTTACACAAATCGCTACATTTTTAAATCCTAAATTCCGCCAGTTAAAAATGCTCACTTTGGAAGAAGCACTTGAAGTAAAAAATAGTACAAGGGCCTTAATGATTGATTATTCAGATCATCATCCAATTCCTATATATTAGATGAAGCAAATATCCCTAGAGCTTCAAGTAACATATATTTTATAATTATCTTTATCTATATAATATTTTTAGATACTTCAGATCTGGATGAAGTGCATGTGCATGTTCCTATTCCTACTTCGAGGATTAATAGAGCTACCAGTAATTTATTCTTTATAAATCTTTTTAACTATATAATATTTTTAGCTTCATTCTCATTATTGGATATGTCTTCATGGGAGGATGATACAATACTTCATAATGAGACGGATGCTGATGAGATTAATTTATATATGGATATTCAGCTAAATGAAGAGGATATCAACTATGATGACTGCATCCTAGATTGGTGGAAGAAGCATGAAAAAATCTTGCCCAAATTGGCAAGATTAGCCAAAAAAATTCATGCAATTCCAGCATCTAATGTTTCCAGTGAACGGAATTTCAGTACTATTGGAAGGGTTATTGAAGAAAGAAGAACAAATTTAAATAACGAAATTGTAGATAATATATTATTTTTAAATGATAATATGAAAATATAAATTAAAATTTTGTTTATATCATTTATTAATATTATATATATATTATTACTAAATAAAATATTATATTTCTATTAGTATTACTTCAGCATAAGTTAAGTATACATAAAATAATTTTATGGGCTTGGGATATTTTTTAAATATTATAGGGGGCTTGGGCCGGGCTTGGGGATTTTTTTAAATTTTTTTTTTACGATGGGCCTGGGCCGGGCTTGGTCCTAAAATCTAGGCCCATGAAGGTCTAGTATATATTCATAACCTTTATAGTTTATGAAATTATGTCCTTTTTGAGTTTTCTAATTAAAATTTTATTTTCAAATATTATAAAAAGTTTAATTGAATATCTATTTGTCTACGTCTAACAATTGTTTTTAAATTTTCTGCTACTGTTGGGATTTTGCTTTGAATTTGACGCTAACTTGGGAAAATATATGTCATATCGAAAATGTTGGCCATCTTTGGGAACATTTTTGGGAATATTCCCTGATTTCGCTGTTTCTTTTTTCGCTGTTTCGTGCCCAGGCCGTTGTGTTAAGTTAAGTAAAATTATACCAATTTCCGATTTAAAAAATATATACTCTCCCAAGGTGTATAGGAAATTTGATAAATAACACTAACAAAATCAGAATGATTTGTTATATTTGTCCTATTAAATATCCTTAAAATAGGCTAAATTTGAATTTAAAAATTTAGGCCCAAGCCCTATTGCAATAATTTCCAACGAACCCAAGCCCGGTCCAGGCCCGTTAGGGCTTGGGCCGTGGGCCGGCCCATGAAGGTCTCTAATCAGTACATTCCTATTAACTTTATATTTTTTGTGATACCGCATAGGCGTCGAAAATCTACATTCGGCAAACCTCTAATTATTTGATATATATTTTATTTTACTTATTTTATGAAATGAGTAAATTTTAATATAAAATGTAAAAACATCTAGAACATAACCATTGGGTTTTATGCATTTCTTGGTCTCCGGATGGCAAAAAACTGGCATCTGCTGATAAAAATGGAAAGGTATTATTTTTTCATTATTAAACAACATTGTTAAAAAAAAATATTAATTTAAATCATAAAATTTTAAATATAGATATGTTTATGGAATCCCTCAACCGGAAAATTATTGGGAAAAACTATAAATGCACACAATCAATGGGTAAATTACATCACCTGGGAACCCATGCATATGTAATTATTAATTCATAATTTAAAAAAAATGTGTGTTGTTAAACGGTTCGATTTTTTAAAAACGGCTTGCCCAATATTTTAACCAAAAAATATGATATTTTACTCAAAGTTGGCAGAAGGGTTTCGACATTTTTTAAAAAAATTTGACACTCATTATTTTGGGTTAAATCATTTAAGTTTAAAATCGGCTAAATCGAACTGGTTAGCAACTCTAACAAAAAAGAGTCTCTAAATGTTATTTTAAGTATACATTATTTTTTATAAAAAAAAAATTAGAAATCCTAAATGTAGACGTTTTGCCAGTTGTTCCAAAGTATTAACGAAATATATAAATAAATATAAAGGTTTATTAACGATTGTTCATTAATTTTTAGGATTGTGTGATAAAAATATGGGATAGTGTTAGTAGGTTATGCTTAATGTGCCTGAGCGGGCATTCAGCATCCGTGACTTACGTTAAATGGGGCGCCAAAAATTTGATTTATTCTTCCTCTCAAGACAGAACTATCAAAATTTGGGATGCTACCGATGTAATTTTAAATTCATAAATTTAATAGATCATAGCTTTATATCATATATCATAGTTGCTCTATTTAAAGTAAATTAAATATAAATTATTAAAGCTCATTCAGATAAAATTAGTCTTCGAGATTGCTGGATCAGCATCCCATAAGATTTTATTTTAGAATCGTTATTACAAAAAACCCTATTGGTATTTTGACATGGTCTTTCTAGAAGCTTCCCATTTTTTGCTAAACTACATGTCCGCAAAGTTTTATCCAGTTATAATGGAAAGATATTAACATGACAAAAACGCACATTTTAATTTTATGATATGAATATTTATATATTAATTAAATAAAATTGATTATTATTAGATATATAAATGTAAGCTATGGCATGTATAGCAATTTTTATCTATTTATATACAAGTATATCAACATAAGGTTAACTTAATAAGTGCTAATCCTTCTTTACAACTTGGTTGTTAATTTATCTATTACACCTCTCAAAGGCTAAGGCGTTTTGTAACGATGTGATTGCTTGAATTATATTTCAATTTTTTTTTATTTCAACACAAATTTAATAGTATCACCCGTGCCTAATCATTTTATTAAATTTTGTAAATAATCAATTATTTAGGGTAGCCTATTCAGAAATTTACAATGTCATGCTCATTGGGTTAACGCCTTAGCGCTCAGTACGGATTACATTTTGCGAACGTCCTGTTACGATTTCGAAAATTACAAAGATCAAAATTACGATTCTCTATCTAATGAGGAATTATCAAAACTTGCCAGGGATAGATATTTCAAAATGAATAAAAATGTTAGTTTATTTTTTTTATTAGGGCTGTGCCAATATTAAATATCATATCAGGCCGATATCTAAAGAACAAATCCGATCCAATATTCTTATTTTGCACATAATTTAATAATAAAAACAAATTTAATAAAGGAACCAAAATTCAATTTGTTTGTAATGTTTAAAAAGTAAAAAAAATATATTTTAAATTAAATGATTAATGTCTGTAAAATTTTTTAATGGGCCGGGCAAAAAAATTTCCGGGCTGGGCTAATTTTTTTTGTATATATATTTGATGAATTCAGATATTTTATTATTGTGATAATCCACAAATTATAGGGTTTTTAATTTAACCAAATTCCAAGATTATAAATAGTTCTTTATTTTGGTGTTTAACAACATATATTTTGGTTTAAGCCCTGTATTTAAAAATAAATTGAAAACTGGGCTGTGGCAACTTTAGTGAAAGATTGAAACCGGGCAAAGCAAAAACTAAATTCCCACTGGACCGGGCTTGAAAATTTTGCCATTTGCAGACCTCTAATCGAATCGGTAAAATATTTATGTATCGGCACAGTCCTAATTTTTATACTAATTGAATGATTAATTAGATTGTTTGTTGACCAAAAAACATAAATCTCAATTCGCCAAAATTATCAGAGAAAATAATATGTATAACTTAATTTATTGAAAAAATAACTAAGAATCAAGAGAGAATAGTATCAGCTAGCGACGACTTCACTCTTTGTCTCTGGCGAGATCAAGAAACAAATGTAATCCCGAAAAACAAAATTGCTAACGAAAATACAAATGGCGATAAAAGCGAAAAATCAGGTTGGTTGATCGCTAAAATGACCGGTCATTGCCAAACTGTCAATCACGTACAGTTTTCCCCTAACGGTTTACTTATCGCAAGTGCTTCATTTGATAAATCCGTTAAAATATGGCACGGACTGAGTGGAAAGTAATTATGAAATTAAACTTGTATGTCCTTGATTATTATAGGGATCTAACTCCACTTTTGTTCATGCATACTTAATAATTTATTGCCTACTATATAATATATTTACAATATCTGTATAATTTACAACTATGTTTATATAGTTTTCATATTTTTTCTTTATAATCACCACCAAACGTCAGTTTCTCAGGCTTTAGAACTCCTTGGTATTGCCTTAATCTAAGTCCTCATTTTTGTAACCGCGATGATAGTTATTACGATGTGATACTCATGGCTAAACGATAGCATAGCCATACAATTAAACATTATATGTTTATATGTTGCGCTACTGTCGGTTACTATTAAACGAGGCCTAAGTCAAATTGGGACTATGTTTTTATACATCCCAGATTTTCCGGTTACATGGCGAGATTAATATTAAAAAAATTGAATTTTTTAATCAATGTATGTATAAATGACTCCAATGATCAGATTTTTTTATAAAAAAGTTCAAAGAATTATCAATATTAAAATATAAATTTGACCTGGATTTTCATTAACCTCGATGATTATGCCATGCCATACTATATTTTAGAAATCTTACATTTTAACTAAATGTATATTTTAAAATAATTTGCAATCAAATCTAACACCTGGTAGATTTTAAAAAATTTTTATGAGGTTAATTTTTTAAAATTAATATTAATATTATTTTTAATTCTATTCATGATAATAATCTAAGAATTATATGTTTTAATAAAGAAAATGATCTCATTAAAGGATTTTTTAAATCATTCAACTGTTAAATTGGATCGGATAGGATCTTACTCTGAATCCATCCTTAATAGTTTAAATGGGTAATTTATTTTTTACCGAATTTATAGCTTAACTTTCACTTTGGCCTCTGGGTTTTTCTAGCAAAAATGGTAGATCAAATTTGAAAGAAATTAATATAAAAACACCTTAATGTTAACGGATTTTCGCTGGTATGGGCTTGTAGATTGAGTCGTATTAGCCAATATCCAACTTTAATAGCCATTTAAAATATCAATTAAAATACAACAGTGAAATATACCGCATATTAAGGGAACGGTTAGTTTTATTTATTTTTATAATATTGATTGATCTTGATAAAGTATTATATATTTTTTTAAATGATATATTTTAAATTTGAATAATTTTTAAAAACATGCTCAGAAATCTCCATGTTTTATATTTACATAATTGCTATTTCCTGATTTTACTAGAGGTAGAAAAACATGGTTTAAAAATAATATTTTAAATTTGAACTCTATATCTTTAAAAAAAAATTTATATTTGTAAAAAAAATGGATTAGTTAATTCTATAAAAACGAGTAAAGGAGCAAATTATCAAATAGAGTGGGACGTTATAATGGTGATATTATTATTTATCATTAATTAAAATTAAAATACACTTCTGAAAAATAAAGCAGGCATAATTTTGCTAGCTTGTTGATGATTTTTCATACCAGTTTTCGCCTTTAACAGACTTCACTCTTATTTTATATATTTATTTTATACGTACACGCGATTATTCAGGTACCTATTTTCACTTCGTGGACATGTTCAACGGGTTTACCAAATAAGCTTTTCCAACGATAATCGCTTGCTCGTATCCGCTAGCGCCGACTCTACCATAAAAATTTGGAAATTAAACTTAAGCGCATCGGAGGAAAATGATAAAAAATCTAAACAGACCCACTTGTGCGTTGATTTACCTGGTCACGCTGACGAAGTTAAAATAAGAATAAAATTATATCATGTCGTGTCTTGATTATTTTATTTCATGACTCCACTTTTGGTCAATATATTATCGTTAGGTATCTATTTCATTCTTTTTGCTATAAAACAAGGTATGGAAATTAAAATCATTTATTTTTGTTTTATAAAATAATTTACAAATTTTATCACTTACATATCACTTGACATTTTTCTAGAGAAATTTTTTGAATTAAACTTATTTTAGCTGTCTAAAAAATCACTTGATATAAATCAATTTTTAAAAATTTTAATTAAACATAATACAAATCATTTGACATTTTACTAGAGATACTTTTTGAATTTATTTTAGCAGTATAATATAAAAGATAAACGGTCTCAGTTTTTTTTATTTTTGAAACAATATGAATAATAACTATAGCATGTTTTTGTAATAACCATAATTAATTACACTATAATACCTTTTGTTCGGATATAACGCACTACCAAAAAGATATTCTAATTGTTTAAAAAAAATCATTTATAAAACAAAACTTTATGATTAATTTATTCAGGTTTACGCTGTCGATTGGAGCCCGGACGGTTCCACCGTTGCTAGTGGTGGAAAAGACAAAATTTTAAAAATGTAATTTTTTTTTGAAAAACATACTTTTTTTGAATCACGAACTAGATTGAAATAGGAGGCATCGTTTGTCAGAACATTGCGATCCCCCTACTTAAAGTTAATTCGAGAACGTACTTTTCTAGCAATGCCGGGACTGTTTTGAATCATTTTAAATAGGCTGTTATATATTTTTCCAGCATTTTTTTTGGATAATAAACTGTCAGGCTGTGTCTTAGGTCGGCTTAATTCAAATGCTTAATTGCTTTTTAGTATAGGCTAAAAATATTTTGAACGAAGACACCCTATTTTGTTTTTTTTAAGTATTTGGCGACATTGTTATTTTATTTTCGTATTTTTTCCTTTCTTTTTAAAAAAATTATTTTTTATTTTGGTTATTTAGCCGATACTAAATAGCCGTTTATTTATTAAGCCGATCTAGGACACGGCCTAAGTTTTTTAATTAATTTTACCAGTATAAATAATATAAGGAAATTAAATGAAATATAGTTACCTTATTATATGAACATATATATTAATTTAATTTTAATGACTTGTTTGTTTTTTATAGAAAAATAAATAAAACTTAATTAATAGAGTATAAATAATTTTTTTCTGCAGAATTTGCAATTTACTTATTATAGTACAGCCGACCCAGAAATTTTCTAAAAAACATTGTTCTTAGGACATTCAATGGTCTATCGCTAGAAAAAAAATACATCAATTTCATATTTAATACTGGACAAATTATAATTTTTATACTGGCAAGTGATCAAAAAATACCGGATGCGATAATTATTTATCATTTTTAAATATTTCAAAACATGTTTATAAAAATGTTTGTTTTCTTTTTTATATTCGATAAAAAAAATAGATGGAAGAAATGAATATTCAGAAACCAATTTTTGGAAATCGATTCAAATATATTTGCTGTTATTTTATTTATTATTACACAATTTATTAAATTATAGACAATCTTTATACAATAAATATTATTTTTTACGTTAAAAAATGATAATATATTATTGCGAATGTACAAAGAATAAATACTTGTATTTCAAAAATAAATAATTCAAAAAATTGATACATTGTTTTTTTTGTTATCGCAATTTTGTTAATATATTTAAGAATTTCGAATATATATTAGTTTCGGATGAGTTGCAAAAATTCTTCTCTCGTCTTTGGGTCTTTTCTAAATTCACCCAGCATTGCACTTGTTATGGTTTTACTATTGTATTTTTGAACTCCTCTCATTACCATACACATGTGACTAAAAAAATACCAAATACAATTTTTGTAAATTATAAAATATATATTCAAAATTTTTGCAAAAAAAATGAACATATTGTTTTTTCTTTGTTGTGATTTTTTTTTTTATCTATTTAGAAATTCGAATATGTATGTTTCGGATGAGCTTCAAAAATTATTCACTCCTCTTTGGTATTTTCCTAAATTCACCCAATATTGCAGTTGTTATAGTTTTACTGTTGTATTTTTGAACTCCCCTCATTACCATACACATATGACTAAGAAAATACGAAATACATTTTTGTAAGTTATTAAAATATATAGTCAAAATTTTTAAACAACTTGGTTTTGAACGGGATAAAAAATTTTTGCTTAAAGTATTTCCCTCGTGTAGTGAAGAAAATTATTTTAAACGACTCCCGATGTTTTTTTGATTATTTGTCCAAAACCAAGGTGTTAAAAAATTTTTATTTTTCACTCGTAAAATAAATAAAATTTTATCAATTTTAAGCTACCTTTACGGTTTTGTAATACTCATCTACTTATCCAAAGCTATCCCAAAACTAGATTCTCCCATATGGAATAAAAAATATTCATTATTAATTTAAAACTGCTCCCATAAAAATATAAATCTGTTAAAACTTTTTATCTGGTCAAAAACCTTTATTTTTGAAATGCTATTAGTGTCACATTGAGTTGATATTTATATAGTCAAGTAAAATATAAAAGTGATTATTATTTTTTTTTGACACTTGATTAAAATATATTATTCAACTTTTTACAAATGATTTTTAGATAAAGCTGATAAAAATATACTTTTTATACTATAAAGCTTTTAGAGACCTGCAGAGGTGCCATTTGTATGGCCCAGCTCAAATTTTTTTATATAAAAAAATTTCTGCCCCGTCCGGGTTTTATATTTTCAAGCTCGGCCCGGATTTTAAGAAATATATATTACATTTATTTTTAATTTTTATAGCTAATAATGGCGATTTAAAATATAAGGACCGGGCTGGGTATTTTTTTAGAAAAATTTTATGGCTCAGGTATATTTAAAAGCATAATTACGAGAGATCTGCAGGCCCACATACACGGGCCGGGCCGTATTTTAACTTTTTTACATATACCCAGACTAGGCTTAAGAATTTTTTTTTAAAATGCCCAGGCTGGGCCTAAAAATATTTATTTTAAATAACCGATCCAGGCTGGGTCGTATATTTTAAAACTAAATATTTAAAATAGCCATTATCTATAAAAATTATAAATAAATATAATAATATTTTTTTAAAATCCAGGCTGGGCCTGAAAATAATGGTGCCTCTGCAGATCTCTGATAATTATTAATGTTAAATTCAGGGTGTGGATATAAAAATCAATTTGACTTATATCGCTAATTAAATCGTGATTTTTAGTTTTTTTATTAATATAAATTAAATTTATGGTTTAAATATATTCTAAATAGAGAATCGAATTAAATGAAAAAATTTTAAAGCTTACCCCAACATTTTTAATGTTTATATTAAATAAGTGCCATTTGATTTTTAAAACTTAATAATGATGTTGAGATTAAAACTAAAAATAGTAAAACCTTAAAGTATGTAACTAAACTTAAAATCAATCGTAGTAAATACAGTTCTTATTTTATCAATATAATCACCTTTCATGCTTTCATATTTTTCACACACACTTTTATATTGTTATCTGAGACATTTTTTCCACACTGCTAAATTTTTTCCCCTTAATTTAGTGTCACGAGAATTTCAAAAAATATCGTTATTATGACCCGACATCCAAAATGTTAGACTCATACTAAGCGAAAGATTGCTTTTTTTGCGAATTGATAATACTCAAATAGATGTCAATATAATGTAATTATTAGGCTTAACATAAATTGGTTGCTGACAGGAATGTTCTTTTTTACTTATTTTGAGCCAGGCATACATTGAAAAAAATCAGAAATTACTCTATAGCTTTTTTATAAGCATATAAATCTAAATCTATTTATTTATTTTCGTCCACAAATTTAATTAAAATTTTTATAATATACCTAGCTTCAATAACGACGCCTACACCATTGGGATTTACCGCTTCTGTAACTGCTAATGCTATTTGTTTTGTCAATCTTTCTTGAACTAGATATTATTTCATTTATTTTAATATAGTTTTGCTTTTTAGTTATTTTATAAATAATTTACATGTTATTTAATATTTATTATATTCCTATCTAATATAATAAAAATTCATACTTTGAAGTCTGCGACTAAATATTTCAACGATTCTATAAAAAAAAATATATTAAATCATATGATTTAAATAATGAGTAATATTATTAAGAATACCTCGCTAATTTGCTTATTCCCAGAATTTTCTTATTAGGCAAATAACCAATTGATACCTATTGTTATTTTTAAATATATATTTATTTAATGTCATATTTATTCTATTTATAATATTAATATAGTTGTAAAATATTCAATAAGAGTTTTAAATTAATGTGTATATGTCTATGTTTATATAAATAGTGCCTTCAATTGCACGATTTTGACGTTGCGTTGAATCGCAAGTAATTTATTTCAATTGATATTGTTTAGATTGGCGCGATTCTATTGTTGGGTCAAATATATTTTAAAAAATTGCAAATAAATCTGCGATTCATTTATTATTTTAAATTTTCAATATCGCATCTATTTAAACAAGGCTGCGTAAGTTTTTCAATTTTTTTGAATCACGCAAACGCTTAATTTTTGTAAGCACTATTAGAGACCCTGCAAAATCGATGTCGTAAAAATCCAGTAGTAAATAATTTAAGTATAGAATCGGCGCCTACCCCTGGCTCGATTTTTTTAAAAATAAATGGAGGATAGGAAATATAACTCAAATTGAAAATTTTATTCTATTCTCCATTTTAAAATCTCAAATAATTCGATGATGTTTATCTATTTTATTCTATTTATTACATTACACAAAGTATGATATGAAAATAAAATATTTCCCAACCCCCATCTCTTGATATTTTTTAAAAAATGTGATGATTTTCAATCCTGAATAAAAAAAGGAATAATAGGAATGAAATATATCGTAACATTTTTCGGGCTATGTATGGGCCTATTTTATTAACTTTGTTATGATAGGGCTCGTACCAGCCTTTCAGGGCTCGAATTATACTAAAAATTTACATATTTTCGTGATTAAAAATGATAAACAAATAATACGCTGAAAGGTAATTAATAAATTAATATTTACATATACTATTTTTTAGCGGCAACGTGTTTTTTTCCCGTGTGTTAATTTTTTAACTTTAAATCATTTTTGAGCGCGTTTTTTAAATTTAAAAATCTTATTTTACCGGAAATGTATTCTATCATGTTTGGAATACCTACCCTATGAATTTCAGAAAATTTTGTCATGAACTTTTGAACTTAATATCATATTAATTTTTCCATAGATTTTTGACTCAAAAGTTAACGGTAAAATTAATTACAATTCATAAGATAGGTATTCTAAACATGTTGGAATACATTTCTTGTTAAATCAGATTTTAAATTTTAAAAAAGGCGTCAAAAAATGATATAAATTTGAAAAGATAAATCACATTGGCGGAAAAAACATATTGCCGTTAACATATATAATAGAATAAAACCCGAGTTATATTTACCCGCACATTTAATTAATTATTTACATTGAAAAATTAGCTGCTAGGTTGAAATAATGACAGGTGGATTTTATGGGTTTGAATGTTGAGCGGTTAAAAAATGACAAAACTTATGAATTTAATAATCATTAAAGAAACTGTGGTAAATAATCAGTTAAGAGAGATTTTGCATAAATAAGGGATCATGGAATTTGGAATTATTTCAGATACATATCGTAATACGTAAAACATACTTTTCCTTTATGAGTTAAATTTAAATACCATGTAACAAAGTCAGGCCGAGGCCAATTTAATCCTTATTTTCTATCCCTTGAAAGGCATATCGATTGGTACATAATTTATTTTATATACTGTGTTTGTTAGAAAAAAAATACAAATTTTAATTGGTCTAACCAACAAAGGAGGAATTTTCCCATTAAAAGCTTGTCCAAAATTAAGCAGATATATTTATATCAATATAGCCCTTCCCCCATTCTAATTTTCCCCCCAAAAATGAAAAAAAAATAATTATTACTAACAATATTTATAACTACGAAAATTCGAGTCATGCAAGGACTCACCTCCCCCCCCCCCCCCCAATATAATGTTAATTTTTATCATTCGAATATTTTTTCCCCTACCTCACTCTCAGATTTTACCTCCTACCCGTTCCTAACAAATTAAAATTAGTTAAAAGCTCTCCATCATTTTTATTCAAATGACGATAATGTTGTTATAACCCCTCCAATTTTGATAGCGATTATGTGTCACATCCCCCCCCCCCCTCCCCCCACTTTTTTTCTAGAGTAGAAATCCTTGGAATATTTTACTATTCGTACAATAAGATAATTAATTATATTTTTATTTTAAACGAAAAAAATATGGATAATAATTTTTTCAAATAGATAAAAATTATACTTTGAAATGTAACAAGAAATTATGCTAAAAAAATGACTAATTTTTATATTACAAATCTTATCAGATTTAAAAAAATGTGAAGGAAATATATTTTGCAATCAGATTAAACTCATATTTAAAAAAAAGTATCTAAGGCTTTTTTCAATAATTTTTAAATAAATTTCTACTTTTCCAATGAATGGTACCAAATGATGTTCACATAATGAAAATAGTTCGATATCTCTTACAATCACCATTTCATCGTGATCTTCTTCGAAAACTGCACCATTCAAGATTTCTAATATAAATGGAGAAGAAGATACATAAATATGCATATAAATTCCTCAATCTCAAATTTTTAAGGAATCTAAATGTTATAATATAAACTGTATAATAAATTTATTTTTTTTACATTGGTAGATATTTGACCCGCATATAAATTTGTCAATGGATAGATATTTGACCAGTAAAATTAAATTCTATGTTTTTATGACAATATGAACTTTAGCTGATATAATAAATAAGTAAATGTTCAAAATATGATTTCCATGATATTTTAATTAATTCTTCATCCTATAAACAATGTTTAGCCTTCTTTGGCAGAGTTTTTTTCCTTGACTTTATAGAGAAACATTTATAACAATTATAAAGAATGCCTTTATAAAGAATGCCTTTATAAAGAATGCCTTTATAAAGAATGCCTTTATAAAGAATGTCATTTATAGAGTATGATTTTATAGATCACTGAGAATAATTTAATCTAGTTTAAAAAATTTGTGCTGTATATTGTTTTTTTTCTAAAATTTTTTTAGTTTCATATCTAGGTTTTGCTTTATTATTAACTCAGCTTCTAATATTTCTATCAGTTAAACTAAACCTGAAACGAATTATTAAATATGCATTGACGGTTACTATTAAGTCTAAGCCGAAGATCAACCGTTAAAACCTTGTTAGAATCGGAACCGAACCTTTGAAAAGATATTTGAACTTCATAATATCCCAACTCTTATAGGATTATTAAGAACAATTATGATTGATGGAAAAAATATTGTCCTCTAGGTCGAGTAGACGGTTCTCTTTATAATTGATTATGCCGAATTTGAAATACTATTATTTGTGCTTATTTTTGGATTGGGGTGGGGGGGGGGGGTGGCGTACTCTGAAAGTTTTGAAATTTTATTTATAGCGAAAAAGGTCAATTTAAAAATGTTAGCTAAAAAAAATCATTTTATAAATAATTAGAAGAAGATTTTTTGACCTGACATTATAAAGGCTTGTGGCGGCGCCTCTGATTTAAAAATGTTTCTAATAAGGCCAGACACATCATACATCTGTTTAATAAACTCATTTCTTTCTATTAAAATGCATGACAACATTATGTGATATATTTAGTTACCAAAATAGCATTTTAAAATATATGATCATGTTTAACAGGTCAATCAAACTTTCAATTGACCGTATTTTACTGTTTACTAACCCTGGTTTTTTAATGAGATTATCTATCAATACGATCGAAATCCTATATATTTTAGCCAATTCTTTTAAATCTAGGATTTTATAAATATTTCAAATTGATATAATCTTATCAGACAATCACAAAAAAATTTAACCCTGGGCTGGCAAAGTGCAATTGGTTCCTGGGAATTGATTTTAATTTCATTTTTTCTAGCTATTTTTAATTTTTAGGATTTTTCTTAGGGTATAAGTAAGTGGGGGATTTAAAGGGGTAGCCGGTATATTCGACCCGGTCTGCCAAACATGACACTGAATCTAATGTTAAATATATTTTTAATTAAAACATGATCTTTTTAATTCAATACAATATTTTCATAAGGTTCCTGTTAAAAATCTAGGTATATTATATAAAATTATCTTGTGTGTAGTGTCAAATAATCACATACAGTAAATTTTATTAGCCGTGCCGAAACTTATGGCGACTCAGGGCAAAAGCCTGATAAAAATTTCATTACTGTCAATATTCAAAGAATGATCAGATAATCTGAGAGCGCAAATTCTCATCCCAACTATAAATGATGTTTATTCATTGAAACAAAGATTAATAAAATCTTGTCTATACAGATATAATAATATAACCTTACAAAAAAAAACTAGATGATATCACTTTTTAAGGAAAGATTTATTATGCAGACAATACAGGAGGAAGCCTTAACTCTAAATCCAAATTTCAAAAAAAAGAATGTGAAATGATTTTAAATTCTAGGAATATGCTGCACATGACAATGCCAACAATCATTTCTCAACTTTTCTATCCTGCACACAACCTCTTCTTCGAATGAATGAAATCTTATTAACGGCGATATAATGGCGGCACCTAAAAAAACTATTTACTTAAGCTTTTTGATTTTTTCGAAATGAAAACTAAACACTAATTAAATTTTAATCATAAAAGAATAATGCGCTATAAACAAAAATATTTCAATTTTATATATCCTGGTCTTTTATGCAAAAGAGTATATTATGTCAGTCAATCTAACAATGAAATTAAACAGGATCGTAGGTAAGTTTTTATTTACTTGATCAAGAGTGTTCTCCGGATGCCACACTAGTTGAAATCATTAAAGTAATCCTTAATACAGTGGATATATTTGGTAAGCCTTCTTTTAACCTATTAGTGTTAATATAGCATAAAATTTCAGATGGAGTTTTTATTGGATGCTTGTTTAACATATTCACTTTTAATTCTATTAATAGTAATGCTTTATAACGTATCCTAATTCTGTGAATAAAATATTTAATTAACAACATTTTTTTTCTTTAGCTCTCTTACAGTCGCATTAATCAATTGTGGTAAATTGAATTAGAAATGATCTCTGAAGAGCTTTAACTGCTGGAAACGTTCCCCAACTATTTTTTGGTTTGATCTAATGCATTGAATAATTCAATCTAATATTCTTTTTGTGGATCATGTATTGGCGTGTCATCTCCTTCGTAAGGAAATTGTTTTTGAACTTTCGGTCTACAAATTAATGTTTTTGAAGAAAAGCCCTTGCACTTCTAAACTCAATTCCGATATATACGCAAGCTCTTTTACTGAGTCAAGGGAATTCTGAAAGTCGTTTTCCTTAAACCCATCTAAAAAATCTAGCATAGTGTATTGGCCTTTTCCATGATCCATTATCATAACCTTGTCCACGACAATTTTTGTCTCTAATCCCAGATTTTTCTAAATAATATTAACACTTACCTGGCCAGTACTGAAATCGAGGTTTGGAAGCTAACAAATAGCTCATATATTTTCAACGGAGTTTTTGTTAAGAACTACTTTATCATTTAACTATGATCAATTGTACCAGGTGGCTTATGTAGCCTAACATACGGAAAAATATATTGCGTAGGTATTGATTATGAATTTCACTATTATTAATGTGGTCGATTAATATTATTAATTTCGATAAAAGAATTGAATTTTATAACTGAAAAATAAATGAAGTTTTTTTTCCTAATTAAATATGAATCAAATTTTTTTTATAATACACATGACTTGCCAAACCTTTTTTCCAATACAAGAATTTTTTACAAAAAATTAATAATAATTCCTTGTTTGTATGTAAAATATACAAAAAAATTCTTATTTTTCAAGAGGCTAAAAATATTTGAGTTTCTTGGCACCTCCATCCCCGCCCTGAATAGTATTACGATATAATTCGATCAATAGATATATTAATGATAAAATAAGTCATTCCTAAATAAAGACCTTAGTTATTATTCCAAAATAAAAAGAATGTCAAAGTCTGTTTCAGTTCATTATCATTTATTTATAATGTGATTATTGCATAACATCATCCATATCGTTAATTTACATCAATCAATCATAATATTTATTAGTTATTACATAATTATATAATATTGTAAAACCTTGAAAACTTAATTATATTAATTAATGAGTCATTCAAAGGATATGCTCAACTTATTATTTATAATTTTGTCAAACCAGTAGCATTGTAGGGTATGTGGAGGGGCTCAAGCTCCCTAATTTTTTAAACATGATTTTTCTTTCTTTTTGCAAATTTTTGGAGAAATTCCTTTTTTTTATGTCAATTTTTGAAATTTTTAAAACCATTTCAAGATGCCTAAAGTTTAAAAAAAAATTATTAAAAATTAATGGCTGTCTCATAACTTTTTGTAAAATACCGGAAATTCTAATATTAGTCATTTCAACTTTTCATATATATATTTGGTTACCTTTCAACTCTTGATCATACCCTTGAGTAAAATAGGTGTATGCTTTAGCCGCCCTTTCTGGTGTCTTTAAAAGTCCGTCTCTGTTGGGATCTTCTCCGAGCGTTAGCAACAATTTCTTGAATACGTCGGATAAATCATCTTTGGTCAAAGATTCTCTCCGCTTAATCCTAACATGGTTATCAAATATTTCTCTTTTGACCTGTCTATCTTCTGGGCTATTGTATCTGAGTCTGTCTTCTTCTGGTATACCCCCATTTTGGGAATAATTTTTTGAGAGTTTATCTAAATTTGGAACGTCGAGGATGCTAATATTCGTATTGCTATAATGGCATGAGTCGCTATTAGTAATGGAGTCTAGCTTTGTTAAATCGTAGCTTTTCTCGTGAGAATCAATTGAGGTAAACACGATCCCGTTTGCATTTTCGAAGTTCGGATCTATTTCTTTGTTCAATATAGGCATGCTACCTTTCATTTTTTTAAATTTTTTTTAATATCAAAGTCATTATTTTTGGTTATGAATAATATAATATATTTACAATATAAATATAAAAAATTAAGTGCAACTAACATGATGAAATAAAAAAATTATTTACCTTTTATTAAGTAAAAAAAAAGGCAAGAGGGAAATATTTTGTAAAAATAATAAATAAAAGCAAAAATCTATTTTATTTTTTTTAAAATTGCAAATTGAAATGTTAATATTATTTATTAGATGAAGGTAAAAGTTTTATATTATTTTAAAAGTTTACTTTTTTACTTTTTAAAAAAATTTTAAAATTTATTTAAATAAATTTGTAAATGTTAAAAAAAAATTCTGTGAGTGTAATATAAAAAATAAATAGTAAGAAAATACCGGATCTGCTAAAATAAAAAATATCGAAAAATTAGAAGAAAAAAAAACTAGTTATTTTACTGCTATAAAATACTAACTCCCTTTTAAACATTTTTCTTTCAACATAATTAAAATGTCTAAAGCCAAGGTTATTAATTTCTTTTAAGATTTGTTATAATATTAATTACAAGTGTATTAATTAGCCATAAATTATTTTATTTTTCAAATTAAACCGTAAATTATTATTTTTTATTAAAATTTATAATTTAAAAAATTTAATCTTGACTTTGAATTGAATGCCGATAAAAGGAACACATTTAATAGCCTTCAGAAAACTTTGATTTATATAAAATTATTTTTACCTGATTAAAATTGAAATTTTCCACCAATTTATGGAATTCAATTATGTGACCAATACTTTGACATTTAAAAAAAAATAAACTTTTCAAATTTTGAGATATTATGATGTTTTATTTCTTAAATCTATAACAATGGCCTCAAGCCTTTGCCTCCTAACCTCAATCTTTTAAATTAAAACCCGATGCCTTCCCCGATCTTAAGTATTGGTCGTTCTTGGAATGTGCTAACTTTAATTTATATTAATTAATTTGGTTTGATAATTGATTCTATAAAATCGTCCAATAACCTTTAAAAATAAAGGGGGTGGGCTAAAACTTTTATTACGGCTACGTCTGACCTTAATTAGGATTCATCCTGATCAAGCTGTTTACAGCCCTGGTTTTTAAAAATCATTGCCATTTTACTGACTTCTCCGGAAATTTAATATTATTGTTTAAGGCGCAAATTTTTTTTCAGTTGTTATTTTTTTAAATATATTTTAGCTTCTGGTTTGCTATTACCATCTTTGTTAATTTCAAATAATATATCAAATTTATAAAGTTGCCCTGATAAGATATATATAAGGCAGGGGTGTCATTAGCCTTTACAATTTCAGCGGGTTAAAAAAATTTTTAAAAAAATTATTTTTAAAATGACCTTTTTGGCTAACATTTTCCAAATGACTTTTTTTAGAAGTAAATTTTTTTTCAGGGGGGGGGGCCCATCAAATTTTAGTCCCTGCCCCCCCCCCCCCCTTGTGACGTTCCTGATATAAGTAAAATGAGAGTCAATTATAAAAAAAAAATTTATATTTGAGTGTATTAGATTTAGTTTCAGAAATTTCGGATCTAGTTACCGAATAACGTTGTAATGCCCCTACAGGATATTTATTATACACGGTCTTGAGAATTTACTTCAGAAGTATCCGTCCCTATTGTTTTATAAATTTCTGAACCTCTGAAGAAAATTAATAAAAAGTCTGGCTTATTTTTAAATTTGCAAAAAAGCCCATAAAATTTTTTCAAGCTGATAAAAAATAATAATAAAGAAGATGCTGTTAATCCATATATCTCTTTTGATTTAATAAATTAATTCTAAAAAATATGAGATTATTAAATTATATCATTCAATAAATAAATATTCTGTATCAGTGCATCTCTGATAAAATGGGAATCCTTCCTTATATTCATATATAAGAATAATGATATTAATTCTTTAAAATATTACAGTATCTTCTTCTAGATTATTGCAAATTCTTTTAGATTTTTCCAGTAATGTTTTCAATTTTTTATATGCTAGTTTTTCTTTTGAAGATTGTATATATTCATTTACAAGGTTTTTGTTTTCAATTAAATCTAATTTTAGGTTTTTGGATTGTAAAGCCTTATAATTTATTAACATCTCATTTGCATGCCCAATATCTTTCCTATCACTTTTAATAGAGAATGATATGGGTTCAATATTCGATTATATATTGATAATAAAAAATAAACTTAAAATATGGTAATTTTATTATAGATTTAAATATGTATTAAAGAGTATATAATATTAAAATAAAATATATTAAGATATTAATGCAAAGGAGTGGTAGTCACTAACATTTGGAATATGCTGTGATTGTTATTCCAAATTTTTTTTAGAAGATAACCACATAAAACGCTTTATCATAGCAACTATGTTTAGCGGTATCATTCTATCTCGCCATAACCTTAAGCGTGGATTTTAGGTACCATTCAAAAACTTCCCGTTGAATCGAGATTTTATTGCCTTCAATCGCTTATATGAAAGTGTAAGCATTATCATCAACCTCAAATTATGTTGACCAGTTCTGCATTATTAAGTTGCTCTCATATGTAATTTTTAAAACCCAACGTAAATATAATCTGGGTTATCAATATTTATGATCCTATCCCATTTGGAGAAAAATTGTAGATATTTGACTAAGTGTGACGATAGCGGGGGACAATGGTCACAGTTAAAGTAGTACCACGCTAACTGCTTGGCGGCTAAAATATAGCACCCTATGTTCGAGCTTTCCTAACAATTTCTTGAACTCTACAAAGGTAACAAAATTTGAGAATTCAAAACATTGGGAGAAAGTCTCCCTATTCTACTTTGATGTGGTCATAAGTATTCTAATGGGGGTGTTCCTTCAGGTGGAGGCAAGTAGCCATAGATATTTAGAATAATTATAACTCCAAACTATATCTTCGATATCCATTCTTTTTAAACCATTTATACAGGATGGCAGATCCCTCTTGCTTTATTTTCTTTGTCTATTGTATTTGTCTTATCAGTTAAATTGATAATGATAATAAATACAAAAAAATAGCTAGGATAAGATTTTTCGTTTTAAATAATCCCCACTTGTGGTGTGATCAAACACTCCCGCAGACTCGCACCAAAATGGACCCCAATTTCAAAATATTTAGGGATCTCGCCCCAAGTTTTTCAAATGGGCTTCCAAAAATGATATTTCATATCGATATCCTCATAAATATTTTGAAAAAAAATTAAAACTAATCTCTGACTTAGCAAAATTTTATTTTATTTATAATCCATAACTCATAATTTGCAAGTCTATAATATTCGCACAGCATGTGCATTTTGTTTTTGACGCTGCTTATAGCTATTGCAACTGCAGAGGGCAGTTTCTCAAAATTAAAGATAATAAAGAATTATTTAGTAACTCAATTTAACAAATGAGAGTAAAGGATTTCTCTATTATTAAAATATGATTGCTGAAAAATATTCTATGTGATCGAAGGGTGGCTGATATTTTTTCTAAATAAATTTTCATATCTACTAATATATATTATTTGTAATTTATTTGGTGCAATTATGTCATTTGTATGAATAGCTTCCTATTTTATTTTTCCTTACAGGGCAAAAAGTATTTAATAAAGTATGAGAAGAAAAATTAAAAATCAAACAAGTGAAAATTTTATTCCCATATTTGTTTTGTTTTCGATTTACTTTATACCATATGTGTAACCATCTTTTAGCAAAATATTCCATAGAAGGATCTAAAATTGCTATATACGCATCTTAATGATTTAATTATTTGAGTGGGCAACTTTAGCTACTTTCTAGAATGTATGCTAAAAAATTATGGAGATGGAACTTATAATAATCAATGGATCTTAGATTTTGCAGCGCCCCTATGATCCACATGCATCTGGCATAGTAACAAACCCTATGACATTTGTAAAGACGTTGTTTTGTTCTCTATGATAGATAATATTGTCTTCTAGATAAACGGCAATTTTTTTGCTTTATTTTTGCACAAAGATGCACTACGATGTTGATATCGATATATGTATGGTCTTTCCTATGATTAAACCAAAAATTGTGCGCCTAAGGAAAAATGTTCGTTAGAGGAGAGGGGGTGGAGGGGGGGTGGCAAATATTTAAGTGTGTTTCTCTCAATTACATATGTTATAAATATAGCTATTAATAAAGGATTGATATTTGCAAACTAGTCTAATAAATATTTTTTAATTCTTAATGGAGAGCGGTAGGATTGGCCTGTCAGCCCACGGGCTGGGCTAGTGGTAAGAGGATTCTGGTAACATTATTAATAGAATATATAAACCGAGCTCGGGATCCAAAAGATATTAATTTTATATTTCTGTTAGGATACAAACTCGTTTAGGCTGTGATATAGTTGTTTTTATTGTATGTAGAATGTATTTTTATAAAAGGTGCATTAATAAAAAAAAATAAAGAATAAAATACATGTCACTACTAAATTTCAGATTAAATATATAAATCCATTTGAAATAAAAAGGGGATGATATATAAAATTTGAGGGTAATTTTTTTTAAAAATTTGTCACTTGCTCCTTATATTTTAAATGTTAGTTAAGAGTAGGAACACTCGAGATATGTTTACATGTCAAACCGAGATCTCTAAGTGATATCCATAAGTTATATGGCACTTTAATTTAATGATAATTTAAATAAATCAATGCCCAAATTCATAAAAATATAATTTTAAATATTTTTGATAGTAAACACCAAAAAGTCTTAAAAATTAAAAAAATATAGTGTAAGATTAAAAACAAAGCAAAAGCTATTTTTTTTTAAATCAAAAGTAAAACACAAGTTTCAAATACTTTATTTTTTTTTATTTCCTACTTAGTAGTTTTGGTATATTTTATTTCATTTATCAATTTTATTTTCCACGAAATCTCAAATAAATTTAAGAAGATTAAAAATATTTTTTTAATTTATCAAAAAGTAATTAAAATTTAAAAAATACTAAAAACACTGAGATTCTACTTAAAAACTAAAAAGTTTCATTCTATAATTTGGGAACACTTTAAATATCATATCATAACTAACGTGCTTATAAAAACTCATTAAAAATAATATCGTTTTATTAGATATTTAAAAAAAAATACAAATTTAAATATGCTTAGCTAGGATTTTGCTAAATGGAATGGGGGGTGGGGTTCAACATAAATGTTATTGGAGGTCTTTAGGTATACTTATTGCAGGTCTTTGGTTATGTTAGATTTTTAAAAGAATTTTTATAGGGCTGAAACTCCAAACCTTTGGAACCTCCGCGATTTTGTACCCTTTGTTATAATTATTTCAATAAAAAATATCCGATACTATTCAACAAATATAGTAAATATATTACTTTACCAAAATTTGTCATGATCAATGTTCATTGTACACATTCTAGGATATGAGGTATCTAGCTCTTAACATATTTCAACTAGAGCTGTTCCCTCATCCAGTGGTTATAATTTTAACCATTTGAAAGACCAAACTATAATTACCACAAAAATAATATAATGTCGAAATTCACAGTATGCAAATTTCCAATTTTTAGACAATTTGTTTAATTTTTTTTTAAATATCCTACCATTCATGGGTGTACAGTTTGTTTCAAATTATTTAAGGGGGTATTAAATTTATGGTATAAATTAAATTATTTTTTAAATATTAATAATATTTGTTAATTAAAATTCGATAAAAAGGAAATTTTATTTTATTTAAATTTATCCATTATTAAATGTTGAGCCGAGTTTTATATTGGTTTTTCTTCTAATCTTTTAAATATTAAACATAAAGTTTTATATTTTTATATTAAAAATTTTGTGAAAAATCTTGTAAGTCATATTAATATTCATTAAAAAATAGTTTTCGATATTATGGATTTAGAGATCATAGAAGAAGAAGTCGAATTTCCATTTCCATCATACAAAAAATATTTTAAACTTCTAAAAGATGTTGATCCAAATGATCAAACAAATTTAAGTGCAAAATGCCTTTTGTGTTTATGTAAAAGTATTTCATTTCCAAAAGTGAGCAGCTCCAATCTAAAAAAGTATTTAAAAGTAAAAAATTTTAGTTTACGAAATGATAACTATATTTTTTTTATTTTGGAATAATTTTTTTTTAAATGGTTATAATTATTTTTGGACAATTCATTATTATGATGCTTTTATAAATATATTTTAATATTTATTTTAATTTTCTCATTACTTGTTCAACCTCCTTTTTTATACCTGAATTATAAAATATCTTTAAAAAATACAATATCCCGCTTCCCTCTAGTGTTCCTATGGAGCTCTTATTTAGTATTGCAAAACAGGTCTTAGGCGAGAGGCGTGGATGTTTGTTAGATTCTATATAAAATTTATTACTTTTAAAAGCTAATAAAATATTATAAATATTTTGATAGATCATTTAATATAAATAAAACTTTTTGATAAAAAAATATGATTTTGTTTCGTGTACCTTCTAAAAAAAATGAAAATCAAAGGAGCCGTTATGGAGTGGCACTCCATTACTTGGAGCGAGAGCTAGCTCCTTTTAAAAATGTAGTAGTGGGATCGGGAGCTAGCTCCTTTTGAGAAGGTAGGAGCGGAAGAGGGAGCTAGCTACCTTTAAAAAGGAACGTTAACAACTCTGCATATCTAGTATAAGTATCACATCATTATTAAACTTAAAAATAATCAATATTTGGACCATACCATAGGCGTAGTCAGGGGGGGGGGCAAGGGGAAATTCCCCCCCCCTTCAGAAATTTATCACTTTTTGTAAATATCATTTTTAGCTAATAAAAAATATACCCCTTAGTCCTCCCCCACTCCCTGACCCTCAAATATGTATGCATATATCTTAAATAATAATTTGAAAGAAAGAATGTAAAAGTTGATATTTTTTTATAAAACTATTCATCATAATTTATAGATTTTTGGGAAAATAAATTTATAAATATATAAAATGAACCAAAAATGTTTTTTAATAAATGGAATATAAGCCAAAGATAAGTCTTAAGACAGAAGTGAAATGTATTATAATTATTAATAATAGATCCATAAAATTACTAAATAATATAATATATCAAATTTATTTTTTTATAAAGTGAGTAATTTTAATTTATTTATCTTAATAAAAGTAAAATAATTATAAAACTATTGATAAAATTAAATCATAAATTAAAAAAATATTAAAGCACAATACAAACAGTGGAATATTATATGTCGTAGATTTACAGTATATCTAATTATCAAATGACAATCAAGTAATTTTTACCAATATAGCGAATTATATATTTTACAAAAAACTATAAAATATTGATAAGGACATCAGAAAATATCTTAAGACATTGTGGGATAAATAATATGAAGATTAAATTTTAATATCATTTTTACTTAAAATAAATAGATGGCGGTAAATAATTGAATGCAAATTGTTGCTATATTTAATATCAAGAGCATTGATTAGTAAAATTTATTAAATTATTAACTGTAATATATTCTCTAACTGTCAAATATGTCAGTAAAAGTGCAATTTTACCTAGTATTTTATAACTAATTCTATATAATAGAGTAAAATCAACTATATGTATACATACTTACTTCTTTTTATTAATATGTTGATATGTTAAGTTTTAAAGAATAAAAATAAATAAACAAAGAAAATAAAATATACTTTACGGTCTGATTTTTATTTTATTTATGATATATCAATTAACTTAATTGTTTAGTTATTATTTTGTTAACACTTTAAGCGACTAACTGAAAATTGTTACCATTCAATGATTGATTTTATATTATATATAAAGGATTGTAAAAAAGAAACATAGCACAAAAAAATGTGACCCTGGATATTGTTATTGAATTAAATGATCTATCTAATAAAACATTTTTATATCCCAGTTTTCTCACCTACATTTCATAATACGAACCTCAATTAAGCGTTTTACCATTTGATAAAAATTCCCAAGCACCTTGAAGGTTCTTTTCAATTTTCATCAAACTCTGATCATGCTCCTATTATTTATTATTGGAGGTAGAAATTGCAATAAAAAAATTCCGCTAGAAAACTTAATGGGATTTCACCTACTTCAAGACTTAAATGAACCTTCCAAAATAAGAAGTAGGAGTTTATTGGTCAATACAACCATTATATGGAATAGAATTCTAATGGTGAAAAACTTAAAACAGGTTATTAATTGATATTATTAGGTGCTAAATTAACTGCACTTAAAAAAACATAATGGATAAATACACCCTATTGGTTTAGTCTTTCATAGAATTGAATCAAATATAATCTGCTTCCGGATTAAAGATAGCCTAGCTACCTCTTTGCATCCCTATCAAATAAGTCTCGAGGTGAAAAGTAGTTGTAAAGGTACTTCTCACGGCAAGAAAATTACCAGAACAATATTTTAGATAAGCTTGATTTTAACAATTCATTTAACTCTACAAAGCGGTTGCTTCGTATCTTGTTTCATAAAGGAGTTTTCTGTATATTGAACATCACAATTAAGAATTGCAGGAATCTAACCTTCAATATAACTATGACTCTTATATTATTCAATCATGGGAAGATTATCTTAAAAGGCGATTCGCTAGGACCCACCCTTATTTGTTTATGCATGCAAAAGATTTTACGGGATCCTAACAACAAATTCGACCAATCACCAAATGTATGATCACCTAACGATAACGCTCTGGCTATCGCCTGGCAAAACATTTACATTTATAAAATCCCAGATATAATTAAAAGTTTGGAGTCTCTCATTGGCCTCTTCTAAATAATTGCTAAATATTTCTAATTTCCCAATTGTCTCTCGACTTTCATTCACATCCAATACTTGCGGGAATCTGTTTCACTTGGCCTCACCATCTAGAGGAATTATTACCACTCTGAATTTAATCAACAATTTTTTATCATTCCTAACTGAACACCCATATTTCATAATTAAAATTTCCTTTCTAATCCCTAAAATTACATATGGTTTTCGGTCATCTCCCTATTTATTTAAACAATGTCATTCTTCCTTCTCGAGACTAAATTCCTACTTTGGAAAATTTTTAACCTTAAATTTTTACCATTCGCTTGGCAACTTCCACTCTTCTGAGGAAGTTGGCATCGGCATTGGTTCCCAAAACCATCGCTTTTGTTGCCTTCATTTCTTGCGGTTGCCATATGACCCAATTATTCACGATCTTTAGCTGAAGATATAAATTTCTGTGTAGGTTGATAACAAGTTGGAAACCTCTAGCCGTTCTGTGAACTACTTAAAAAGGATGGGATCTTTCTTTAATTGCTTGTTCTGTCGCTTTCCTGACAAACTTTCAATCTGAAGCGATGCCTGAGTGCTAATATTTCCTAATTTGTGAATTCAGATTAAAATATATTCTATCAAATAATGAACGAAAATGGAAAGTTGAGAGACAATCAAGAAATTGTTAATATTCCACTTGTTTTTGATATATCTAGGATTTTATGAATGTTTTGGGAAGCTCTACACAGAGTGCCATCAGTAAAATACCATATTTATTGATAAATCACATTTTTTGTTAAGGTCTTGTAGTTCTTTTGAATGTCTAATAAAAAAAAAGAGTGAGTCATAGAAGATCGCCTTGTTAGAAACTATTCGATGATTGAATAAAGTGAGTCATGGCTGCTCCTCTAAGCAAGTTGGGTGATATTCTAAAAAACCATAGCATTCGTGGTTTTTATTTCTTCACGATTGTCATTTTGCCTAATTATTCAATCTATTGTTCAATTGCCCGATATTCAGCTGATGAAAGCTATTTCTACATGGTAAATAACAAATGAAAAACACCTAGACGTTCTTTACGAATTTGTGCTTTAATAAAAGAAGGACTGCACATAGCTGTTTGTTTAATTTAGGATCATTAGTTAATTTATATATTTTTAGTAAATTTTTGCGTATATCATTATATATTATTTTTCTAAAGATGTTATTTTACCTTTTGTGTTCCATTTTCTTTTATAGTCAATTTTTATTTTGCAATATATTAAGAATGAAAAAACAAAAATTAAATTAGGTGAAAACGAGAATATTTTTAAAATAATAAAATTATATTAAAAGGCAGGCTCTGAACCAATCTTTTTATTTAGAACCACGATTTTATTATGTACACGTCTGATCAAGACCAAAAATCAGGAACAATTAATACTTTGCTAGAAAAGATTCCCAATAAAATGGGGTTTCCGTCTACCCTAGAACTCTTAGAGCTCAACTCAGCAGATAGAAAAGACCAGGTAACATATAGCTTACGCGATATCCCGCATTAAGATAGCATAGAGAAACTTTCATAGAGAAAACAATTATAGAGAATCTGGTTTATAGAGAATATCGTTTATAGAGACTGATGTTATATAGAATTTATTATATGGAGAAACCTTTATAGAGAAAACTATTATAGAGAATGTCGTTTAGAATCTCATTTATAGAGAGTGATTTTATAAAGAATCTTGTTTATTGAGAATGATTTTATGTAGAATTTATTTTCTAGAAGAACATTTATAGAGTAAACAATTATAGAGAATTACATTTATAGAAAATCTCGTTTATACAGAATGATATCTCGTTTATAGAGAAGATATTGGAATTATTTTCAAAGAATTATTTCATAGGGAAGGATTTTACAGAGAATAATATTTTGGAGAATGATTTTATAGAGAATGATTCTATAGAAAATGATTTATGATTAAATATTATTTTAGAAATAAATATCTGAAATAAATTTTAAGTCTCAAATCTGATCATTTACCGTCTAATTTAATTAATTCGAAATTTAAAAACTCTTTATATCCAATTATAGGCAAGACGATTTTTTGGAATGAGGAAAATTACTTACTCATAAACAGTGGCGTATCCATAATTTTATTTTTGAACCCTTTTGAAATTTGTACTTAATACACCAGATTAAATCAAATATAATAAAAAGAAATTATAAAAAATAATGTTAAAGGATATATTTAAAATTCTGCGTCTCCGATATTATACCATTGATTTCCTAAAATCTAGAGAAGTTACTCTATAAAAATATCTAGATTTTTTATGTTTGTAGCGAAATATTAAATAAACTAAAAAAATAAATAAAACATTTAAATAAAATGTTAAAAAGTTAGATAAAAATAATATAATATAAATAGCTTTTTTCGTAAGTAATTGCTAATGCCCTGCATAGTCTTTGGAGATTGAAATATACTACAGTATTAAATAAAATCAATATTTAATATTTGATTATCATTGTTTATTATATTTCATAACTTTCATACTTAAATTATTTATTTTCTAAATTTTATTTCCAATAAATTTACAGTTACCATTATTTAAAGAAAATCGTAACAGTTATGCTATCGTTACCCGGAGAATTTTTAGATAACAGTTATAATTTCATTTATTTAAAAAATATAACTGAAATAATTTGTTACATAATTAAAATTGTATAATAGTAATAAGAGAAAATATAAACGATGTAACGATGGTGGGGAGGATCGGAATTTGAAACTTCGTTTCAATATTTTGGCTCTAGAGGCAATGTATTTTTTTTTAAAAAAAATCCTTTATTTCCTTTGAATTGCTTTTACATTATAGATATTTGTTCCAATTATTGACGATATTTTTAAACAAATTTATCCCATTTTTCCTAAATATTTTTCTTAAAATATATAATAAATAAGTATAGGAGTATTTTAAAATGCTAAAAATCTATAACAAGTGTTCAACATATCTTCAAATTGGGTTGCACTTGCACACTCCTTTATATTAATTTAAAAATTTAACTATTATTTAAGACATTGAACCAATTATTATTCATTGATATTAATTTATTGTATGAATTTCGAAATATTTTCAATTTTCTTGAAATCCTTGGCTCTTGAGCTCCCATTAAATTTTTTTTATATTAGACCATGTGTTTTATTTGAGTTTTAACCATTAAATTGAAAAAAATTGAAATATATAAAGTGGCGGAAACAAATGTTATATAAAGTTATTCATACAAATATCGCAGCTACAAAGCCCTTTGTTATATCTTAAATTCTAGAATTAGAGACTTTCGTTTGTAATTAAAAATAGTTTTTGCTACTTTTCAATCAAAACTGATTATTAGTAATTATTATAAGAGTTAATAAATCGAGAGATTCAAATATCTTTTTAAAAGTTCGGTTCAGATCAAGATAATTCTCTATAAAATGATTCTCTACAAAATAATTTTCTACAATTCTTTACAAAATAATTTTCTACAATTCTTTACAAAATAATTTTCTACAATTTTCTACAAAATAATTATCTAAAATAATTATCCTTAAAATCATGCTTGAATTTTTTTGAAAATCTTTAGGTCCACTTATTGTAGGCCTTTGGCTATATTAGATATGGGTTTTCACTTTTTTTTATATTAAAATACCTTTTTAAAAATTTTTTTATATTATAGTCGTTATTTTAAAGTTATTAACTCTTACTCATTTTCCTTTCTAGAATATTTCTGGTTAAAAATATGGCTACGCTGTTTTATGGTTAACTAAAGATAGGTAGTTTAATCCTCATAATGATATATTGTATACGTTTTTAGAGGAGAAAGGAGTGGGGGGTGTGTGGGTGTGTAGAGGGAAAATTTTTGCTAGATAACAAAAGGATATTTACGAGAACAAACAAATTTGCAATGGGGGGTAATTTTAACACCCCATCCCCCCCCCCCCCCCAAATGGTTATACGCCTGCTAACCCATATTTTTCAAACCTTTAACCCTAGCCCACATCTTTTTAACCTTTAATCCTATTTCTTACCTCTATACCTTGTTTAATTTAAATATATTTTAATGAAAAATTTTCCTTTTGAACATTCCTTGAGTGGAGCTATTATCATAAAATTATATAGTAAATATATAGTTTTGCATTATATTCGGCCGAGTGAATGTAAAATTAAATTTAAAATCCAAGCCTGGGCTTAAAATAAATAAAAATTCTTTATATGCGGGCTTCGAGCTTAAAAATGAGGAAAAGGTTTGAATCTGAGTTAAAATTTGATCTCTGTATTATAATGCGTAACCTTAAAAAGCTCAGGTAACGCTGACATTACTAATGTAATTTAATTATATAATAAAAATGCTACAAATAAAAATGTAAACCATCTATATATAATAAATAGTGAAAATAAATTTATAACTTTATATTATTAATAAATTGACAATAAATATTACATTATTTTCGATTGATGAGTCAAAATTCAAGAATTCTTTAATTTAGATTTTGTATGTAATTAAAAATTAGAAAATGCTACTACCAACTAAAGGTGTCAAAAATTGAATAAACTCGGTGTTGAAAAATCATTAAAAAATGTTTCAACCCAGAAACGAAAAAAACACAATAAATGATAATTCAATTCATTTTCATGGGAGTAAAACAAATTTAAAATGATTCTCATGATATTCGAGTATTATTTATTCAAACTAATATTTATGTGAATCAATAGTCAAGACCGATTAGTATTCGATTCGAATAATTTTAATAATCAGATATCTATATTCGTAAATATTATTCGAATAATAAGTTGATTCCATTCCTAAAATCGAAAGATTTCGAAAGATTTTATGACTGAATTAGTAAAAGTTAAGATTCAGTCTGGAGTCAACGCATATTGAATAATTACCTGATTCTTATTAATAATGATGTCGCCCATTTTGGCAGAAATGAACCAATACGATCAAAGGAGGCCATTCCTAAGTTTTTCCAGAAGACCCCTACCATTAAAACAAAATTAGACTATGGAACCAATTCTAAAGGTCAAATCAAGATATTCTTTCTTTCTTTCTTTCTTTCTTTCTTTCTTTCTTTCTTTCTTTCTTTCTTTCTTTCTTTCTTTCTTTCTTTCTTTCTCTCTTCTTTCTTTCTTTCTTTCTTTCTTTCTTTCTTTCTTTCTTTCTTTCTTTCTTTCTTTCTTTCTTTCTTTCTTTCTTTCTTTCTTTCTTTCTTTCTTTCTTTCTTTCTTTCTTTCTTTCTTTCTTTCTTTCTTTCTTTCTTTCTTTCTTTCTTTCTTTCTTTCTTTCTTTCTTTCTTTCTTTCTTTCTTTCTTTCTTTCTTTCTTTCTTTCTTTCTTTCTTTCTTTCTTTCTTTCTTTCTTTCTTTCCTTTGACTCCTCCGAAGAATGAATTCTTGTTATTAAATTAATTTTTATAAAATTAAACTGATGCCACATAAAAAAAACTTTCTTTAAAAAAACATTTTTATAATTTATACATTTTCGTTTTATGTAATGATATAAAATAAATATATTCTTTTTTCTTGATTTAAATTTCTTTTCTATTTTTTTTACTGATAAAAATCTATGTAGCTAGAATTTTTTTTATATTTTTCTTCATGAATATATTATTACGGTTAACTAAAGTTTCATTTTTTACAATTATATTATTACTTTGGATAATATTTAATACTAATAGGTTCGAGTCTTAATCACACTCTAAAGAAGAAAGATATATACAAAATGGGACTTTAAATTAATAAAAGATTGTATATTAGAGATGCTAGGATAAGCAATAAGAGTTATGTGGGGGGGGGGCGATAATGCTCTTAAATATCATTACTCTTATGAACGAGATCTAGCATGAAACCCTTTTTCAAATCAGGGTCTGGGGAAAATAGATCTAACCTCATGTTATCTGCTTTTAGAGCGGATTTGGGTATATAGAACTTTATCTTCTAGTACCACGGTATTCAAAGTATTAATTATATTTTGTTTGTATCATTTTTATGGAATAGGGTGAAATTTCTTTTTATAAACTTGATTAACCACTAATATCGGTCCCAGGCTTGGATAAAAAAGAGGGAAACGTTAATTGGGAAACTGGTTGTAATAAAATTATTACCAAATACAATGAGTGATCATAAGAGTTTTAACAAGAAAGCTAATGTTTGAAATGGCGTGCTGTACATTGGCTATTTCAAAAGACGACAATAAAAATTAACCCGTCGAAAAAATCTACATAACGATTTACTTTTACATTTTAATCATTTATCTTTTTATATTTATAATATGAATTCAAATAATAAAATAACGAATATTTATTTTTTTAAATGCCCTACCCCACAAATATTTTTATTTTTTCCTACCTTTTAGGAGCCTACTTCCTAACCCTGAAGAAGGCGGTGATGTTCTCTAACCCCCCTATCGTATATGCTCTAAAGAGGCTACGAGTATCTAGCTGAAACATTGTGACTTTGATGGAGAAGAGCTGTGGTATATGCAAGTTTTTAAGAAAACGAAGGCAAATATAGTGTTCATCCAGAACAGGTTTAAGGTAAAAGAGATATACGAATATTACCAACTGTAATAAAATGATTCAAATCAATGAATTATATAAATTGTTTTATAAAATCCTTTAAAGATAAAATGTTGCGGAGAATGATTATGCCTTGAAAAATAAGGAAAGAGCGGGAAGGGGAGGGCACATTTTTCAAAAAGAACGATTATATTTTAATCCACAAAATAGGTAGACATCAATTTAAATGGATTATCTACTTAAATCTATGGATCTCCAATTAATTTTAGTCATTCATCATTATTTTTATTGAAATTGGAGATCTGCAAATCCCAGCCTGCCCCCGGCCTAAACGGGCCTCAGTCGGAGAAGACCTATTTTTCAAAAATGGTTCAGGTTAAGTTCTTGCTGGGTGCGGCCTAATATTTTTTAAAAAATTCTGGCCTGGCCGCATGGAGCCTAAATTTTTATTAAATATAATAGCATTCAAATTTGTGAATTGATATATTTTAAAATTCTTGCAAAAAAACAAGGCCTCAATATTTTTCATTTGTTTTCACAATTAAATAAAAAATTTTCTATATTTAATTAAATTTAGTTTTTTACAATTTCGGGCCAGGCTTGATGAAATATTAGGCCAGATAAGACCACTAATAAAAATCACCTTGCCATGCTTATACAAAATACTAAAAATCCGGGTCAGTGAATAAAAGAAAATTGAATTGAAGAACAATTAGCTAGATGGGGATGAGGTGAGTGCATTATATATGACATTGCCATTCATCCTCTTAAAAAAAATTCGCGAAACAAAAATTGAATTATTATCTACATAAATATGACTTAAAAATTGTAAAAATTTTTTAAAAGGTTTGAATTAAATTGGAATGATTAATGCCTATTGTTTATAATCGCATTATTTTTTCCTTAAAATCAATATAATGTTTTACAAATAACTTATAAAATATATTATATAGTGTAATTGCTAGTTGTTATAAGGGATTTATATTTTAAATTTTTTAGAGTATATACTCCTTTTTTTATATATAGCTATATTTTCTTATTTAATAATTTTTAAGTCTGTCTAAGTAAAAAAATTAAATGCCCCAAAATCAAATCATTTATCACTCAAGTAAGTAATAAATGGACTAATTGGTTCTCGACTTTGGTGTATTTTTTTCTGTTCTTTCTAGGAAAATTATGAACAGAAAATAAATAAAAATAGTTATGTAGTTTGAAAGAATTTTAAGGCTATCTTAAAATATAAAAAGAAATTATATATCTATGTAAGTAACTACAAAAACAAAATGTTGTTGTTATCTGTGATAATCTAGGTAGGCAGGTGTCATTTTTAATAATGAAAAAAAATTGTAATAAACTAAAATATAAATTTTACCTGTACTTTTATAACTTCATTTATATTTTTCAAAACTAAATTGTTTAAAAAATTTTGTTTTTTCTTGTAGAGTAAAGAAATTATCACTATAAATGACAAACTTTTTTTTTTCGGTCATGGGTTACTTTATTTGAATATTTACTGATCTACTCCAAAAAGTTTTATAATATTGGTCTAATATCCAAAACGTTTTCTTAAGGTTAAAATTGAATCGTTTACGTTTTTATATTCTTAAAATGCTTATGCCACCTTGGATAAGAAAATGAGAGTCAAATTAAATATAAAGCCTATTGTATATTTTATTTTTGGTTATAACCAAATTTGTTTAGATATAATATTTTAGAGGATTTATACATTTTAAGTATAATTTAAGTTAAACTGATGGGAAAGCCAAGCAATAATTTACTAATTATGGATCTAATTAAAGGAATTTTCTAGATATGGATCCATTTTCCTTAATATACGTAACTTTCATAATTTATCTATATATTATTAAGAAATGTTAGAAATTACAATTATTGAAATCAAAAGTCAACTTTAGATAGTCTTTTATTGTAAAAGATTTTATTTCGTAAAGATATAATTTCAAACTTATAGTAGATTTATATTTCAAACTTGTAGAAGTAAGGGAGACTTATAGTAGATTTTTATTTCAAACTTGTAGAAGTAAGGGAGACTGGGATTAGGTAAAACCCTGGGGCTTGGCAAACCACTTAATCTAAAATTGAATTTACAAGGAGGTTAAAATTTTATTCTAATATAGCCTATATTAATTTACATCTATAGACAAAAAATCTTTTAATAATTAAATATTAAAAATTTTATTAAAGAAATAAAACTTTGATGAAAAATTCAAAAGATTTTTACATGACAGAATTTTAATTTTTGTTGAAATATATAATCTTTATATATAAATAAATTTTATAGCAAAGTTTTAACACTCTTTTATAATTTGAGAAATTTTTATGAGTATTTATTCTAGATATTATTTCAATCATGATTAGATTAGTAAATTTAGATCTATCGGGGCTTGCCAAACCATACCGTCAATCTATTTGAACGATTTTTTTAGTAATTATTACATTTTCGATATGGTGCAAATTACAAAAGTATATTAATGATTATTTAGAAGTATACCAAAATTTGTTGAATTGATATTATAATGTATTTATTTAATAAGGTATATGAAGATTGTAAATGAACAAGGATCACTAGCCAACTAACAGATAAATTTATCTACATTATCTGTTTTATTTTTATGATATAATCACAATAATTTTATGTAATTTTTAAACAAAATAATCAATTTTAGCAATATTTAATAATAAAGATTATGTAAAAAAAAATCTAAATGGTAATATAAAGAAATTAAATATTATTTATTTATTACTTTTAAATACAATTTGTAAATTTAATGTTCTTATATTTTAACATATGATAGATTAAAATTATGATAAAGTATAATATTATTGTATTATTATTTAAGTTATAATTTATATAATTTAATATTTTTTGGCATGTATTTTATGTATTCCCAGATCAAACTTTATGAGATATTACAAGAGATAAAAGGGGAAATATTTGCAAGAAAAAAATTAATCATAAGGATATTTGTCTTTGTTGTAAGCTGGATTCAGCGTCTACATGACAGGATTTTCACTGGATGCAAACCCCCTTCAAAAACCTTTGCCTACCCACCTAAAAAATTTGCCGCCTTTGGCGGCGGTGTCTTTTTATCATTATTTCCACCTATTTATTTATTGATATTCTTTTCAAAGAATTTATAAAGGATAACTTAAATTAATTTATCTCTACTACCAACTATCGATATTTTGTGAATATAAAGAATTTATTTTTTAGATAATAAATTCAATTAAAACCTCCATTATTTACAATGAATTAATTATTATGGCATTATGAGCTTGCTAAAATATCTAAACCTTTTAAATTACATTTAAAATGATAGTTTATTTGGAAAACAATGTTTATGATTGTTTGCAATATATAGATTTGGTCGATGAATTTTATTATAATAATACTATAATAAAAGTATTAATTTTTACAGCAATAAATTTTGTCCTATTTCATCTCAAAATTTAATAGATAACCCCCCAAAAAATTTATCCTACCACCATTAGAGCAGCTTACCCCCTACCCCCTCAAAAAAATATGATGTAAACTGTTCCTACCCCTCCCGCTCATGTAGACGCTGGCTGGATTATATAAAACATCATAATAGCGAAAATGCAGAATGTGCCAAGGATGATGATATGTTCAAACTTATATAAATTCAATATAGTAATATTTTGAATGATAAAATTATTCTATACATATCATAATTAGTAAATAAAAATGCATTTCAATTCATTATAGCCTAAAAAACCAATGGGTTAGGAAGCCCCTTGAAGTGGTTTGCCTCACCCCGCTGGGGCTTGATGGACAAGATCTCCACTTTTAAAAAAATTAAATTTCAAAAATAGAATTAAATTCTTAAAATATTTTATAAAGCACCTTTATAGAGAAAAGTTTTAGGTATTTATTCATATATTTTTTTTTTAATTTTATTATTCATTTATCTTTAAAACATATAAACAAAATATAAAAATAAAAAATGAATATATATATATATTAAAAGTTAATGTATATTTTAAAAATATCGATGGCTCAATTGCTATCGGTTCTTTCTTCAGACGCCTGATTACTAAAATTATTACATAAAATAAAAACCGATACTCATTCCCTGCTTGGCAATTACCAATTAGGCTGCGGAACAAAAGGAGGCGTAGATATAGCCTCTCACTGTCTTCGAATCTACCTACAACATCCACCTATAAACTCCGTTCTTTGCAAAATTGATTTTAAGAACGCCTTCAATACTGTATCTCGTTCCTCGGCACTCGAATCCTTTTACGACAATTTCCCCCAATACTCGCGAATCGTTGACATTTGCTATACCAATAGCTCTCCCCTCATTTTCAATGGTTCCGTTATATACTCCGAAGAGGGTGTTCAACAGGGCGACCCCCTTGGCCCTATACTTTTCTGCTTAGCCATCCATAATATGATGAAAGATCTCAAATCTGATTTTGATCTAGACCTTAATCTATGGTATCTAGACGATGGCACTCTCTGCGGTAACCAACATCAAATAAGCAAAGCCCTCTACCACCTCGAAAGAGAATGCCCCAAAATAGGCCTAGAATTAAACAAAACCAAAACAGAAATTTGGATACTCAACCCCGAGATTCCCCTAGACTCATTTAAAGATTACAATATTATCGAAATTGAAGATATCCAACTCTTGGGCTCCCCACTACTTAATAAGAAAATTTCGGAAAAAACTATCGATAAAACCTTCTCCGAATTGCAAAACTTGGAAAAGTTCATCAATCATATCCCATAGAACCAATTTTTTTATCTATTAATAAAGTGCATATATTTACCTAAAATCTCGCACCTCTTTCACTCATCCTCCTCATTCACCTCCTCAGGATTTTTCACCCAACATAATATTCGCTTAAAGACCTTTATGGAAAGGATCCTTAATCTTCCATTATCAGACTTTAATTGGCACCTTGCTCAATTACCCGCTAAACTTGGTGGTATCGACCTGATCCCCTTAGAATTACTCTCCCTATCTCTTTTTATCTCTAATCGCCTTTCGCTCAATTCCGCGATCTCATCTTTCATAACCCCCAATGACGATCTCTTAACAGTAGCAATCAAACGATGGAATCTACTAACCCCAGACGGTCAAACATTCCCAACCAAAATTTCTAATAAATCTATCTTGGAACCCCTTATAAAGAAACTACAAAATAGTCTTAACCCTTCCGATATCAGCGATATACAACTTCTTCAACTAAACGATAAATACGGCGGGCATGAATGGCTCGAGGCACTTCCAAGCCTAACCCTTGATAATCTCTTAACCAATGACCAACTGAGAGTTACCATAGGATTTAGACTTGGAAGCTCAATTACACATTCACACACTTGCCACCTTTGCAACTAGTGTTGTTAATCGGCTTAGCCGAGTCGGCTCGAACAGAGCTCACCCAAATTTTGGGTCGTTTTTTTCGACTCCAACTCAAAGTTTTGGTCGTTTTTTACGACTTCGACCCGAGTTCAAGCCGAAAAAAACGACTTCGACCCAAAATATGGGTCGTTTTTTTCGACTCCGACCCAAGTCCAAGCCGAAAAAAACGACCTCGACCCAAAATATGGGTCGTTTTTTACGACTCCGACTCAAAACTTGGGTTGTATTTTTCGACTCAAACTTGAAATTTGGGTCGTATTTTTCGACTCAAACTTGAAGTTAGGGTCGTAATTTTCGACTTAAACTTGAAGTTAGGGTCGTATTTTTCGACTCAAACTTGAAGTTAGGGTCGTATTTTTCGACTCAAACTTGAAGTTTGGGTCGTATTTTTCGACTCAAACTAGAAGTTTGGGTCGTATTTTTTGACTCCAACTTGAAGTTTAGATCGTATTTTTCGACTCCAACTCAAAGTTTGGGTCGTTTTTCTGACTCAGACTCAAACATCGGGTCGTTTTATTCAATCCGACCCAAAATATGGATCGTTTTTTTAAAGACGCCTTAAAGTTAGGGTTGCTTTTTTTCACCTAACCAAATATCTAGATCATTTTTTTCGACCAAAAGTCAAATAACATTTAGTAGATATTAATATTATAGGCGGGAAAGTTTCTTAAAGCTTATTTAAATTATAACGCTCTGATTTAACTATTCCATCATAGTTATTTTTTAAAATTTTTAAGTAAAGATGTACCATAGAAAAGAGCCATTTGTTATGATGGTTATTTTTGAACTTTTTTAAATGAAATAGATAAAAATATATATTGTAGACATGTTAAATCAAAATTTCAGTGAAGATGTACCATAGATAAGTGACAATTGTCATAATCGACATTTTTGAACTTTTTTGAGTTTTTTTATAGCAAATTGCTAAAAATATATATTCTGAACATGTTAAATTAAATCAGTGAGGATGTATCATAGATAGGTGACAATTGTCATAATCGTTATTTTTGAACTTTTTTCAATTTTTTTAAAGGAAATAGCTAAAAATATATATTCTAAACATGTTAAATTTAAAATTCAGTGAGGATATATCATATATAGGTGACAATTGTCATAATCGCTATTTTTGAACTTTTTCAAATTTTTTTAAAGGAAATAGCTAAAAATATATATTCTAAACATGTTAAATTTAAAATTCAGTGAGGATGTATCATAGATAGGTGACAATTGTCATAATCTTTATTTTTGAACTTTTTTCAATTTTTTTAAAGGAAATAGCTAAAAATATATATTCTAAACATGTTAAATTAAAAATTCAGTGAGGATGTATCATAGATAGGTGATAATTGTCATAATCGTTATTTTTGAACTTTTTTCACATTATTTAAAGGAAATAGCTAAAAATATATATTCTAAACATGTTAAATTTAAAATTCAGTGAGGATATATCATATATAGGTGACAATTGTCATAATCGCTATTTTTGAACTTTTTCAAATTTTTTTAAAGGAAATAGCTAAAAATATATATTCTAAACATGTTAAATTTAAAATTCAGTGAGGATGTATCATAGATAGGTGACAATTGTCATAATCTTTATTTTTGAACTTTTTTCAATTTTTTTAAAGGAAATAGCTAAAAATATATATTCTAAACATGTTAAATTAAAAATTCAGTGAGGATGTATCATAGATAGGTGACAATTGTCATAATCGTTATTTTTGAACTTTTTTCACATTATTTAAAGGAAATAGCTAAAAATATATATTCTAAACATGTTAAATTTAAAATTCAGTGAGGATGTATCATAGATAGGTGACAATTGTCATAATTGCTATTTTTGAACTTTTTCAAATTTTTCTAAAGGAAATAGCTAAAAATATATATTCTAAACATGTTAAAAAAAATTCAGTGAGGATGTATCATAGATAGGTGACAATTGTCATTCGTTATTTTTGAACCTTTTTTAATTTTTTTAAAGGAAATAGCTAAAAATATATATTCTAAACATGTTAAATTAAAAATTCAGTGAGGATGTATCATAGATAGGTGACAATTGCCATAATCTTTATTTTTGAACTTTTTTTAATTTTTTTAAAGGAAATAGCTAAAAATATATATTCTAAACATGTTAAATTAAAAATTCAGTGAGGATGTATCATAGATAGGTGACAATTGTCATAATCGCTATTTTTGAACTTTTTTCAATTTTTTTAAAGCAAATAGCTAAAAAAATATATCCTAAACATGTTAAATTAAAATATCAGTGAGGATGTATCATAAATAAGGGACAAAAAATGGTTATTATATATACGAGTAGTTAGGTACATAATAATTTTTAAGTGATAAAATGAGATGCTAATATATTTCTTGTAATTTTAATTTATAATAAAATTGTTAAATATGTTATTGTCATAGACTGGGTTAGAAAATCAACTATCACATAAACTCCTATGTTTTATTCATATTATATTTTTAAGTTTGAGGATATAAAAATATTTCCTCTTTGAAGTTACTAGTTAGGATAAAATTTACTTGGCACATCTTACAATGATATTTATACTTGTTTTTTTTTTCGAGAATAAATTTTATGCGATATCTCATGAAGGAAATTACATATCATTGTACAGAGAAATAACTTTGTATATATTATCTGCACCCATATCTTTTTTTATCAATCTCTATCGATGACATTTTAAATTATATTGGAAACTAGATTTTGTAGATTTCTAAATATTAATTTAAAAGATTAAGATGCTAGAATTAATTATAGATATATCTTAATAATTTGTATATGCATTTATTATTTAAAATCTCTCGTTTTAAGCCTATTTAGCAAGAAAAATATTGACTAATCCTGAAATTGATAATAGATATCTATACCTTTATATAATCTATGAGAAAAATTGCTCTCATAATATTCTTCTTATAAAATAGTGAATAATTAACGCCTGAAAAAAAGTAAGCGCTTTATAACATGGTCCAAAGTTAATCCCAGTATCAATTTTAATGTGTAATTTTTCTCAAGTGTTCAAAATTCTATATCTTAATATCAAAAACTATTTTAGTTATCAATTTAAAGTCAAATAATATTAAAACACTAAAATTCTCCAGTATTCATAAAAAACAACAGCCTGAAACAAAAATACTAAGCTCAAAACATCTTAAATATTTGATACATTTATAGTTTAAATATTTTTATTTAAATTATATATATTTATTAATGTACAAAAAATTTAATTTAACAATATATATAGATATAAAAATTATATATAAAATTTATTATTCATGATATTGATATCCCATGAATTTAAACATAAACACTGTTTAAGTGTTTCACAGGCCATGCGATTTCTTTTCTTTGTTACGGTGTCCACCCCTCTTGAGAAGACACGCTCGCTCTCAACGGATGTACTTTGCTGCGACAAAAAATCTTTAGCCATCATGCAAAAGTACGGAAAACGCTCAGAATTACAGTACGACTTAAAAAAACTCGACTTAACACTACATTTTTGAAAAATATGGCTCGCCTAAATTACTAAATTATATTTAAAAAAATTCATATTTTATATTAAAAAAATGCATCCGGAATCGCAAATACTTATAAAAAAAATTTATTGTTTTATTAGTTTAAAAATTCCATATGGAAGTGAAGTGACTATTTAAATTCTAAAATTAAAAAAGATATTTTATTTTACTTGGCGTGGTGCCAGCTAGACGGCAAATTTGTTGATATTTTTTCTTTTCTTCATTGTTAGGGATAGGGATATGATTAATAATCATTTTTTTTAACTTTCCAAATTTTTTTTATTATTTTTGAGGGTAGCCAAATTAAATTTTAATTTTTTTTTTTAATTCATTTTTTGTTTTTAAAATTATAATTTAATTTTAAAGAGTAACATAAATTTTATTAATAAAAGTTGTCCTATTTTTCTTGCTAAATGGGTTAAAACGAGAGATTTTAAATAATAAATGCATATACAAATTATTAAGATATATCTATAATTAATTCTAGCATCTTATTTTAAATTAATATTTAGAAATCTACACAATCTAGTTTCCAATATAATTTAAAATGTCATCGATAGAGATTGATATAAAAGATATGGGTGCATATAATATATACAAAGTTAATTCTCTGTACAATGATATGTAATTTCCTTCATGAGATATCGCATAAAATTTATTCTCGAAAAAAAAACAAGTATAAATATCATTGTAAGATGTGCCAAGTAAATTTTAACCTAACTAGTAACTTCAAAGAGGAAATATTTTAATATCCTCAAACTTAAAAATATAATATGAATAAAACATAGGAGTTTATGTGATAGTTGATTTTCTAACCCAGTCTATGACAATAACATATTTAAGAATTTTATTATAAATTAAAATTACAAGAAATATATTAGCATCTCATTTTATCACTTAAAAATTATTATGTACCTAACTACTCGTATATATAATAACCATTTTTTGTCCCTTATTTATGATACATCCTCACTGATATTTTAATTTAACATGTTTAGGATATATTTTTTTAGCTATTTGCTTTAAAAAAATTGAAAAAAGTTCAAAAATAGCGATTATGACAATTGTCACCTATCTATGATACATCCTCACTGAATTTTTAATTTAACATGTTTAGAATATATATTTTTAGCTATTTCCTTTAAAAAAATTGAAAAAAGTTCAAAAATAAAGAATATGACAATTGTCACCTATCTATGATACATCCTCACTGAATTTTTAATTTAACATGAATATATATTTTTAGCTATTTCCTTTAAAAAAATTAAAAAAGGTACAAAAATAACGAATATGACAATTGTCACCTATCTATGATACATCCTCACTGAATTTTTAATTTAACATGTTTAGAATATATATTTTTAGCTATTTCCTTTAAAAAAATTTGAAAAAGTTCAAAAATAGCGATTATGACAATTGTCACCTATCTATGATACATCCTCACTGAATTTTAAATTTAACATGTTTAGAATATATATTTTTAGCTATTTCCTTTAAAAAAATTTAAAAAAGTTCAAAAATAACAATTATGACAATTGTCACCTATCTATGATACATCCTCGCTGAATTTTAAATTTAACAATATTTTTAGCTATTTCCTTTAAAAAAATTTAAAAAAGTTCAAAAATAACGATTATGACAATTGTCACCTATCTATGATACATACTCACTGAATTTTAAATTTAACATGTTTAGAATATATATTTTTAGCTATTTCCTTTAAAAAAATTTGAAAAAGTTCAAAAATAGCGGTTATGACAATTGTCACCTATCTATGATACATCCTCACTGAATTTTAAATTTAACATGTTTAGAATATATATTTTTAGCTATTTCCTTTAAAAAAATTGAAAAAAGTTAAAAATAAAGATTATGACAATTGTCACCTATCTATGATACATCCTCACTGAATTTTTAATTTAACATGTTTAGAATATATATTTTTAGCTATTTCCTTTAAAAAAATTAAAAAAGGTTGAAAAATAACGAATATGACAATTGTCACCTATCTATGATACATCCTCACTGAATTTTTAATTTAACATGTTTAGAATATATATTTTTAGCTATTTCCTTTAAAAAAATTGAAAAAAGTTCAAAAATAAAGATTATGACAATTGTCACCTATCTATGATACATCCTCACTGAATTTTTAAATTAACATGTTTAGAATATATATTTTTAGCTATTTCCTTTAAAAAAATTTGAAAAAGTTCAAAAATAGCGATTATGACAATTGTCATCTATCTATGGTACATCTTTACTTAAAAATTTTAAAAAATAACTATGATGGAATAGCTAATCCAGAGCGTTATAATTTAAAGAAGCTTTAAGAAACTTTCCCGCCTATAATATTAATATCTACTAAATGTTATTTGACTTTTGGTCGAAAAAAATGATCTAGATATTTGGTTAGGTGAAAAAAAGCAACCCTAACTTTAAGGCGTCTTTAAAAAAAACGATCCATATTTTGGGTCGGATTGAATAAAACGACCCGATGTTTGAGTCTGAGTCAAAAAAACGACCCAAACTTTGAGTTGGAGTCGAAAAATACGATCTAAACTTCAAGTTGGAGTCAAAAAATACGACCCAAACTTCAAGTTGGAGTTGAAAAATACGACCCTAACTTCAAGTTTGAATCGAAAAATACGACCCAAATTTCAAGTTTGAGTCGAAAAATACAACCCAAATTTTGAGTCGGAGTCGTAAAAAACGACCCATATTTTGGGTCGAAGTCGTTTTTTTCGGCTTGAACTCGGGTCGAAGTCGAAAAAAACGACCCAAACATTAAGTCGGAGTCGAATAAAACGACCCGAGCTTTGGGTCGGGGTCGCGACTCGCGGCGTTTTAACAACACTATTTGCAACCTACCCGTTTAACCAAACGCAAGACATGGCCTAAACTGCTCCAGCAGCCAAGGTCGCCACCTCCGGCATAAAGCTATAAATAAAATCATCCATAACGCTCTTAATAAGGCTAAAATACCTAACATCCTAGAACCTACAAACCTCTATTTACAAGATGGTCTCAGACCTGACGGTTTAATCTGCACCCCATGGTCCAATGGGAAATCCCTAATTTGGGACGCAACCTGCGTCTCTTCCTTTCCCTCATACTAGCGGGGAAAATAAAAAAATTAATAAATACTCAATACAAAATACCTTTATTTTTCAACCCATAATCATTTAAACTAATGGCAATTTCTCACAATCAACATATTTTTTTTAAAAAATTTTAGCACTCAAAATTTTTAACATTACAAACGAAAAACGCGAATCAATTTTTCTTAAACAAAAACTCCAATTATAAATTTTTAAACATAATTATACCTGTTTTTTATTCATGTATTGTTTTTTAAATATCTTTAAAAAAAAACACAGATGCTATAGCCGATTTTGCAAAAATCAGTTTTTCCTAACTTTAGGTATCATTTTAAAAATTATAAGTTCAACGTTAAAATGATAACAGGTTTGAAATATTACTTTACCAGTAAAATATACAGTTACAAGATAAATGCTATATATTTTAGAAAGGTTTATACTTAGTGCGACATTTAAACAAAATTTTATCCTTTATAATTAGTTTATATATATATATATCTATATTTTTTTTAATTAAAAAATATATAATATAAAAAGCAATTTTATGTCAGGGATTTATTTCTAGTAATATTGTGTATTTTTCTTCAATAAATCTAATTTATTAATGCATATTTTAAGTTTTATAATAAGTTATGATTATAATAGAGATGTGTCACCATATCATAAATATTTAATAAGGTTCTAGTTTTAGAATTTTTTTTTGATTTTAATATAATAAATAAGTAAACTTTGAATTATGTAATATCCTTGTCTTTAGTGTTTTAAAAGTTTCATTTTTATACAAAATGAAATAATCAAATATAGTATATAATATATTATATTATATCAAAACATTAAACGAAATTCTTTACAAATAATATTTTAAACCATGTTAATTTTACTTTGTAGCTCCAATTTGTATTTTGATCAATTTGTTAAATTTAATATAATGATATAAATGAGAAGAAGTATAGTGTGAAATTTTTTATGAAACAGAATCCTTTAAATTAAGGAAATCAAAAAAGGTTCCGGATTTTTCAAAATATTTGCAATGAGACCCTCATACAATATTTTTTTTAAATTTTTAAATGGGTGCTAACATTTTAGGCCCAGTTTGCAGATCTACGGAATGTATTATGACTCATTTCAAAACCATGATGGTGTACCCTAGTTTTAAATCTCTCCATTTAGGGTAAGTCTCCGCAAGCAAATTTTGCAAAAAAAAAAGGCAGATATGGGTATTTTTTAATTGCTAGTTAAGATAAAGATATACCGTCTTCTCGGTTTTTGGCAAAAAATTTCTGATGTTCTATAACCTCGTTAATCCTGATTGAGTTTGCATTTATTTTGCCTTATCCATATCTACATCGGAGTTACCCTTATCGGTATAGGGCTCGTTTGCAGTAGCTTTCAGAGCTCATCTTATATATTTGTTAGTATAAATTGCTGTGTTTCTTTTTGTCCACTTGTCCATTAGTGACGATGGCTATGCTTCCTTTAATCCGCGAATACACTTATACATCCGTTGATTTATAGAGGCCTGTTTCCTCTAGATTCCTGCCTGTCATCATACAAGCTTAAATGCCAATATTCAATATAAATCAAATAAACAGACATAGACAGAACTCTTTATGAATGGGATGCAAACCGTAAGGAATATCGGTTCGGTCCCGGTATTAACTATGTCAGATTTGGTTTGTAAAAAATAATAATATCGGTTTGTGAACTTAGAATAACCTGGTTCTAACGTTTTTTGCACACATACTTTATAAAATTATGAATAGAGAAGCACATTTTTTAAAATTTATCTTTAAATTCTATACTTTAACTTGGGAAGTTGGTACCTTCAAATAGCAAATTATTAAAAATGGTCAACTGATACTGTTTAATCAAAATTGATTGATGATAATCAAACAGTTGAATTTATCATAATGGTTCATATACTTTTTTGAAGGTTTAGTTCAGGTTCGGGTGACAGCATTTTTAACGGATCATGTTGAGTAGATAATAGAGAACTGCCCTTTTACATGTGGATTGTCACAGAGACAAAGATTGTAAGGAAAGAATAATACCAATCAATAATTAGTAACTAGCCATGATGAATCGCTGAAAACATGCGTTAATGGAGTTCATCAGTAGCCTTCACAGATAAAGAGCTAATCGTTGATCAAGAGTTGACAAGCAACAGAATATAGAAATCAAGAATTTCAAGCTGTAATAGGATACGAACGGTCTTAGAAACTAAGAATACTAGACAAGGGATAGCCGTAGTTGGAAATTAGAAGACTAAGGATTAAAAAGAATAGATTTGGTGAAGATACAAGATCATTAAAGTCGAAATCGAAAGAAGGTTAGACATTCGCAGAATGATGGGATTAAGTGGAAGGGTGTTGTGATTATATTATTTTGATTAAAGATCTTCTGTATATAAATTTGAATATTTACGGAAAATAGTTTTTTTTCTATAAAGTTGAATATTTAGAGTTCATGTAAAATTTGAATATGTATATTATTAATAATACGACGAGTATTATATTATATAAATAATGATACTATATATATATGGTTTTATATAGAAAGAGAAGATATTCTTTCTTTTTAATTTTTACTTATTTTTTTCGCATTTAATTTTTTACTTTTACTTTTTCTTAAATTCATTTTATTTTTTTATATTTTCCCTTTATATTAATTTATATAACTTACAATTAATTAATAGTATTTAATAAATGATCCAAAACTATAATTTTAGTATTTAATTGTATTTCTATTTTATATTTAGGTTCCTAATCTCCCTATCCAAATTCTCCCAACTACAACAATAATGTTTGAAATAAGAATTTAGAGAATAGAAATAACATAGAATAAATAAAATTAAATACTAATTGCTTTATTAAATAATATTAATTGTAATTAAATATTATAAATTAACAAAAATTAAAAAGCAAAATAAAAATTAAAATTTATAAAAATTTATAAAAAATTTCTTCTTCTTATTACAACTTTTTTATCGCTATATTTATATTACTAAAATTTACATCATATAATCTCTTCTTATTCATATTCAAATTTTAATATTTAACTTTATATATATAAAAAAGCTATTTTCCGTAACTATTCAAATTTATATAAACCACTATATAAAAATACAAATAATAATATTCTAATTATTATAACACCCTTCCACTTACGTTGGATCCACCCTTCTGTTAGTCTTGTATCTCCAACAAATCTATTCTTCATAATCTTTAATGTATTTTAATTTATAACTACAGCTGTCTTTTGCTTGTATTCTTATTTCTGTAAACTGTTCATGTCCGATTACAGCTTGAACATTAAGTTATCCCCATATTTCGCGAAAGCATCTCTTTTATCTCATCATGTCTACGATAAAGATTGCTTATAACGATAACGCTCTTTGCGATACTGACTTGTCACGATCCTAACGGTACCAATCTCTTGTAACTTGTAATAAAGATCTCTTATATGATAACGATTTCTTGTATCAATGATCCCAAATAAAAATCCGATCTCTAAATGAGCTCGATTGCGGCCTTAATTTTCTAAAGATGAAAGCCGTTTCTCTTTATGAATTGGTTAATCAACAACCTAATATTTTGCTAAATATTATCAACTTAATTCACCGTTAAACGTATATCTTTAATAAAAATAACTAATTTCTTTTAGCTAAAACGATCACTTGTACGTATAACAATCTCTTGTGACGAATTCCTTTTAATAATCACGATCTCTTGAGACTAAAACGACTAATTCTATCCTTTTTCGAACTACGACCATTTGTCTGCATATTGATACCATTGATTCTTTGCTCTCATTCTTTATCGTGTCAATGGTCATTTCATACATCCCGTTTCGGCAACAATGTTTGGCTATAGCGATAAAAAATGTAATATTAAGAAATTTTTATAATTTTTAGTTTGACTCTGATTTTATATTTTTAGTTGATTTTATATTTTTAGTTTGATTTTATATTATTACGTTTTAATTTAATAAATTAAATGGACATCTTCAATTAGTGTTCATATTAAATATTCAACTTCTAATGTTGCCGAAAAATCTATGTACTATGATGGATCTAAACATTCAGTCTAATTAACTCTGAAAAGAAATTCTAAATAAAGGGAAAAATTCATATTCAAATTTTAATATTTAACTTTATATATAAAAAAAGCTATTTTCCGTAACTATTCAAATTTATATAAACCACTATTTAATACAAATAAAAATATCCTAATTTTATAACAACCGTATGCCTTCCATAGTTGACATTTGGATTTTTTCGGTATCCATTAAACATGATTTTAGGAACAAATATAGTCACGATATTGCTTATAATAAAGATGAAGGAAAAATTAATATCTAACTAATAATAGGCTCATTAAAGTATAATGTTATACCTGTAGGGGTACAGCAAAATTAGGTTTATGCTTTATTGACCCGGGCTTATCAGAATTCAAATAATTTAGAGCACACAACAAGTAAATTTCATATAGAATATCTACATGCGAATTTTCAACACTTTTACTGTCAATTTTTGAATTACTATTAGGTTCTATTATATACAGATTTGTCATTAAAAATAGAAATAATAGCACCATTTATGGAAAATTTATTTAGAATTCAAAGGGTGGGTACTAATTATATGCTGGAATACGATTCCAGCAAGCAGGTCTTTCAAGGGCAAATAAAACTTTAAAAATTTACTAAAATGGGACGTGGCCTATTAAATTTGTTAAACCTCGACTGCATATTATAAATCTTATTGCAATTTATTATAACATAACATTTGTCAAATTTCTTTATATCTTTCAAAATTCTCCTAAGAGTAAATATTTTGATATATTGTAATTTTTTTTAAAAAATAAGTCTTTCCATAAATTATATTTAAGCAATTATTTTTGATTGTAAAAAAAAATAAAATAAAAAATCATAATTTGTATTAATTTATAATCAAAACAACTTTTAAATTTTAAAAATTGTATTGCTAGAAATATACTCCAGCAAATGTAAAATTTACCTATACTATAAATTTCAGACAATTTTCCCCATATGAACTTTTGTGTTTTTTTAAAGAATCTATTTGAAAAATCGATATAAAAATAAATGGTCTGGACTGAAAGATTGTATTTCTAGGAATCTACTCTATTCACGCTGTTAGAATTAATCTAATTTTTGTAAAATTTAAAACCTAGTAAATGATTTAAAAAATTTAAAAGCTTTAAATCCCAGATAATTTTATATACCAATAACCCCATACCAGGTGGCGTAAAAAAAAGTCACATTTTAAAATATTCTCTAAAACGCTTTATTTTTATTAAAGGGTGCATTTGCTTAGAATATTTTTATGATTTAATCTAGTTATATTTTTAGAAAATTGAGATTAAAAATACTAAATTTTGATAAAAATAACTCAAAACCCTTAAAATTTTGTGTTGGACTTCATCATAAATTATAAGACAAAATACAAACATATTTAGAAATTTTATTTAAATACAATTATAGAATTATCAAATTACATAAATATAATTAGATCGGTCCTTTTTTGTATAACTCAACATCTAACAATTTTTTCAGGAGTCGGTAAATGAGAAATTTCCCATCCTGTGAAATTTGTTTGTTTTCATAAATATTCTTTTAAGCTAATAAAAAATTTCTCCTAACCCCCCTTACCTCCTAACCTCCCCCCCCCCTCCCCATTCCAAAAAAATATATACATTATATCACTTGAGACAAAATAACTAAAAGTTAATAAGTTTTAAAACAACCAACTATAATTCAAAATTTTTATTAAAAGAAACATTTTTATAAAAGCCAAAATTATATTTTGTACAAATAATAAAATTTATGGTGGAAAACAACACCTAATAGTATCCCCGTCCTTCCATATGAAAATCTTGTAACCATTTATGAAAATCTTGTACCCATTTCCTTGTTTCCGAATATGGATTCCGTTATCTATACACTCTGAAGCTTGTTGAGCTGCATGTTCCATTTTTTCCCATTGAATTCACGAATCAAACTTGGTGCATTCCAATTTTCTCTTCTTTAGAATTTTATCAGTGTATGATCCTTTTTTTGATAACATTTACAATTTACAAGGTTATAATTTGATTTTGTTGGATGTTTATAAAAGGCTTTTAATAATCAGATTTATTTTTTAATAAAAGAAAAAATATCATTAAATCGCTTGACGCCTTTTAGAGTCATAAAAATATCATAATGCGACTGGGTTTTTATATGCTACCAGATATATAATAATTATTATTTTATTAATTCAACCATTAAAAACATAATAAAACAACTTCTCAGCCAGGATTTTTCTCGTCACATTTTAAAAATAAGAAATGGATAACATGAATAAAAGTGCAAATTATAATATAGGTTACAAAATTGTAAAAGTACAGATACATAAATGTTGTATCAGTATTTTAACCAGATATATTAATCTGTTTATAGATACATTTTGATATAATTTTTTTTTACGTTTTTTATTATTATAAATTTATTCCTATTTTATTTTATTTTTTAATTCAAAATGTCTTTATTTATAGATATTTAATTTTAAAAGAAAAGATACATATAAAAAATATTTTAAAAAGAACATTTAAAAAAAAATCAAAACAGGCAAAGACTTCCAAAATAAAAACAAAAATAATCCTTTAGATCATTCTGGATATTGAACCATGAATAGAGAGATTAGATTTGCATATAGATATGGTTGTTGCTTAAGATAAAAGTATTCATAGAAATCTTCTGTTTTTGATTGGATGTTAACGTCTAAAAATTTTATAGCTTCATGGCCAAAATTTTCTAAAATAGTCCTACAAAAGGAATAAAATTTAATTTGTTAAAAATAGTATTTATTGAATTTTTGTATCTCCGTTTGGATGTCTGAAAGGGAATTGTTTGCTGCGGCAAATACATCGATACATGTAATATCCCAAGCATATTCACTGCCTTCCTTGATTGGTATAACTGGGTTCCAGGTCTTTATACAGAAACTAATGAATGCATTTTATGAGAAACCATTGTAAAGAATGTATTTTATAGAGAAACATTTATAGAGAAAACAATTATAGAAAATGCATTTATAGAGAATCATTTTACAGAGAATGTTTTATATAGAGAATGACGTTTATAGAGAACTAATTTATAGAGAAAATTTTTATAGAAAATGTTGTTTATAAAGAACGATTTTATAGAGAATGCGTTTATAGAAAATAATTTAGGATAAGCCTATTTTGGTTAGGGTAAGATATACTTAAAAAATGGTTTTATATAAAATTAAATCATTTTTTTATTAATAAACTGTCAAATCTGACAAGCCATATGACTATAAATTGACGAATAGAAATTTAAATAAATCAGCTGTCATAACAGAAATTTCCGACTATGATCTATAATTATATACACCTGGTTTTTTAAAAAAAGATAAAACCAATTAAAGTGTCCGAATTTATTTTTTTTAAAAAAAAATATTTGTAAGTAAAATAGAAAACCCACAGCAAAATCGATAAAAAAAATATATTGTTTGACAATAATCAATATAATATATTATTAAAATAAAACCATTTACTACTAATATATTTTTATTTTATTTAGCAATTATTTATTATTTATTTTTATTAATAATATTTCTGAGAAGATGATGAACGAAGAGGGGGGTAAGTAATAAAAAAATGTGTAAGTCAAAAAAAAAGAAAGGATATCATTTAAAAAACCAATAATTTTATTTTATTTTAATTTTTTTTCAAAAATTATAAAATAAAAAAATATATAAAATTTAAAATTTGTAAAATAAATAACTAAATTTACGTTCTAATAGCATATAGACACCACAGATGAATTGAATTATGTATTACCACTGAAAGAAGGTAATAAATCTTAATTTTATGAAAAATTAAAAGTAAAAAATGGGACAATTTTTTATATTATAAAAGAGTTTTAGCTTCTTTGAATAAATTTTTTTCTAAAAAAAATTTGTGATCTCAATTATTAAGGATTATTTTATGCATAAAATCAAAGATTTAATTATAAATGATTTTTTTTACAAAAATAATTGGAATTTTAGGTAAGAATTTGATCAAAAATCTTGTTTTAAGCATAAAAATCTTATTTTATTTTGAAAAGTATTTAATTATAAACAATTAATATAGCTACTTAAAAAGTGTATTTATATATTTTTTTAGCAAAGGTTAAATTGTTGTGCATATATTAAAATAGTGATCTGCATCGGGCCTAATTTTTCAAGCCCGGCCCGGCCCGAAATGTTTTTTATAATGTTTTGCACAGCCCGGTCCGAACCCGAAATTTTTTTTAAAAAATTTTGCCGGCCCGGCCCAGCCCGAATTTATTAAAATATAGAAATTAATCTTTATAATAACTCAAAATAAACAATATATGTTATTTGGCGTCTACTTTCTATAATTAATCACATTATTTTATTTTACATAAAAAATTCAAAATAAAATTTATAAATTTAGATATATTTTAAAAAATTTCTAAAACTCGACCCGACCCGTCATGAATTTTCTTAAAAAATATTAGGCCCGGGCCGAAGCCCGTTCGAGCTGGATACGGGCCGGCCTACTTTTGCAGATCTCTATATTAGAACTCTTTATTTAAAATTTATTTTTTCAACTTTGACCAGACCCGAGAAAAAATTTTGTTTGACCGAGCTAATCCTTTTAAAAACATTTAGAAATAGAAATTGAAGGATAATATAAAAAACAGAAATTTAAGTTTTTTTTGTAAATTATATTGGTAAAAATGGATTAGGTAAATAAAATAATTTCCAAATTTTGTGGAGATACCAAGTCCAGTCTTATTAGAAATAGATTTTAAAATTAAGCTTCGAAATCTGTCCGAGTTCAAGAGAATGCTTTACCAAGTCCGACTGGTCACTAATTGAGCGGGATTAGATTCAGACTTGAATCTAGTGCAGAATTCGAGTTTATATTATTTATATATGAATCAATTTTTTTTTTTCAAACTCATAAAAGTTAATGAATTTTATATACAAAATTAATCAAAGAAATCAAAAATATATATTAAATAACTCACTTTACTCATAGTTCTTATTTTTTTTGTATCAATTGTATAAATTATTATTTTTTATATATTTTTAAATTTGATTTAAATTTAAACAATCTATCAAAATTATAATTTTTGAGAGTGGCAATTAGTGTTGTTAAACGGCTCGCTTTGAGCAGATTTTTAAAAACGATTAACTCAATATATTATCCAGAAAAATATTAAGCAAGCCTGAAGATTTTGTTCACAGAAGGCACAAAGGTCTAAGCATATATTAGTAAAATTTTAAGGTTTAGGCAATATTTTTCTGATAAAGTATTGAGCCGTTTTTAAAAATCGGCTCAAAACGAGCTGTTTAACAACACTAGTGGCAATACACCAAACTTTAGAACTGTTGCTACAAAGGTTTTAAAAATTAAAATATAGAATATCAAATTGTATGTAACCAAATGTAATCTCGGTAATAAAAATTCTAAAGAAAAAGAAGTCATAAATTTGTAATTTCTTAAAAATATGTCATCAAACGTAGATATAGTAAAGTAAACTCAACGGGAACAAAAAGAAATTAGTAATTTTTTGCTAATTTTATTTTGAAGTGTCCCTATGGCAAAACTTGTGAAAGTAAATGCTAGAAAGAAAATATACTATACCTAAGGTTTACGTAATATTTTTAATAAGGTATGAATAAGACTTTTAGCTAGAGATAGACTTTTAAATTAGATATTGAATTTTAAACTATTATAGTCAGGGACGGCGGCGACTTATAAAAATCTCTTATTGGGTTCAAAATTTTTGTATAATGAGTTCAAAAATTGAAGAAAATAAACTTAATCAAATTATAAAACTTTATTAAAACGGACAAGCGGCATTTTATTATCTAATATAAACAGGACGTGCTTATTATTTATCTAAGATTAACTTATATGTATTTATTATATTGCATATTTTGTAGTGTTGTTAAAGTAACTAGTTAAAAATAATTTTTGCTAAAAAATAACTGTAACTAGTTATATTTTAAAAATTGTAACTAGTAACTGTAACTAGTTATATTTTTTGGAATGTAACTGCCAAAAGTAACTAGTTACTTTTAAAAATATATATGTATAAATCGAAATAATATATTCTAATAATTAATTTTATTTTTAATGTTTTTTTAAAAATAATATAACTATTTATTAAAATTATAATACTATATCTATATTCTATGTAAAATATATAATTAAAGAAGAGAAATAAAATAATGTATTTAGGTTTGGTCGGCGGGGCTTAATGACCCATGTATAGATATACATTTGGATCGACAAATTTTGATTGATATTATTTGTCGTAAGTAGAAGACTTTTTTGGATCACCTGTGATTAAACATAACATTTACACATTGTTTTGAATAATTTTAGGGCCTGGGGTCCAAATGATCCACAGGAGTCTGAGACTACAAGAACAAACAAAATATTATCAAGGTGGCTATATTTATTTGTTTTTGTATTTTCAGCTTTCGTGATAGAGTTGAAATATAAAGATCTGGCAAAACGATCTACACATGTATAATTCCAAGCGAGGGGTATACCTTGGTCAGTGGCCCCTACACTTTTTGAGCGAATGAAGCAGAATACCCCCATGAAAAGTCCCCCTTGAAAAGTATCCCCCGCCCCTTCGAAAAAATGATAATTATGACACCCATAAATTTCAAAAATAATTTTTATTACATCAATTTTTAATATATAATATAAATAAAATGCAAAAAATATAACTTTATAAATATTATTTTTAAATTAATAATTTAGATAAATTAGGGGAAGAGAAAGCGAAAGAATTTATAATTTCATCAGTATTTAATTGTTTAAATAAAAAATTTCTCATTGATAATATGGTTAAATTATTGAGAAAAGAATCTTTCATGGTACTGCGCAGTCTTGTTTTAATTAATTTAATTTTACTCATGACTCTTTCGGCAGTACATGAGGCTGTGGGAATGGTTAATAAATATTTATATAAAATTCTTAAATTAGGGAAAGCAGAAAAATTTAAAAGTAAACGATAAGGTAAAATAAATGAATAGTTTTTCCAATCTGAATCGTAAGTCCCTGAATTATCATCATCATCAGAAGAAGCTAAATAATGTATTGGTAAAAATATTTTAATTAAATAAATTTAAAATTCTCAGAATCTGACAAATCTTTATATTCTTGGACCTCTAGGTCATGAGTAATAATTACATTCCCCATTTTGGCCATCTTATAAATATTTCTAAACTTCAACATTTCTTCGAAAATTTGACTTGAATTTAAATTGTAAAATTCACAGATATCCTCGATATCTTCTTTAATAATTGATTTTTCTGCCATTCACTTTGGCGTAAAAATGATGTTTGATGTAAAAATTTCATTGAATCATCATTAAATCTTTCGTTAAACTGCATAATAATTAAATCGAGTGCAGCATAAAACGCACCTATTTTAAAGCTAAAAAAAATTTCTATATTTAATGATGAAAGTATATATACCTAACCTTTTTGGATTGTAATGTTTGAAGTCTAGAACTTTCAAAATTAAAAGGTAGATTTCTCTCCTTCATAAAATCTTGCGCCTTTGAAAAAACATCCAAAAATTCAGTGTTATATTAAAAAATAATTAAGACATAATTTATATTATACTTCTCAAATTAATCAAGCAATCTTTTGCCAATTGAATTTGATTTATTGCATACCCTATATCCTTCGAAATGGTTTGCAATTTTATACAAGCCAAACTTGTTATCAACAATATTTTATCCAAAACACAAAGTGATAAGATAAAAACAAATTTTTCTATTCTAAAGACTATAGCACTAGCCATAGTGGAAGTGGCAGGATCTTCAGAATCCTTTAAATTTGTTAAAGCTGCCCTCAAGACATCATAAAGTTGAAAAAAATTTACAATAGCTTTATATGACGATAGCCAGCTTCTAAATAAAAAAAACATTTAAAATTTAAATAAATAAGGAACTATTATCGAGTGGTATTCTTGACGCGTAGAAATCGTTGCGATTTTTTCAGATCATTACACTGAAATTTTTTGAGTACCTCATATCTTTTTACACCATTAAAATAGACATAAATCTCATCTAGTATTCCTAGAACATTTCGAAGTTCTTTAATTGATTGGCATAATTGAACAACTATTAAATTTAATCGATGACAATAACACCAAATAAAAGCTGCCTTTGGCGCCTCTGCTCTAATCAAGGCTTGCACACCATTGATTCTTCCACTCATGTTTGAGGCGCCATCATAACTTTGCCCAACTAGATATTCAAGGGGTAAATTCATCGAGCCAAGTTTGGATATTATATTATGCTTTATATCGAGACCTGTGGTATTTCCCGTACAATATATGTCAATCAGTCTTTCAACAGGCTTCGGCGTCTCACTATTTTCAACATATCTTACTATCAAAGCTATTGCTTCTGATTTCGAAACATCGTATGTGCCAACAACTATGATTGAAAAGCACCTGTTAAATGTAATCTCATTTTGAATATTTTTTATAACCATATTTTTCATGGTTTCAATGAGAATGTTTATGTTATGATAATAGGTTTGAATATAATTTCGTTTTTAATCCCTTATTTTTTTTATCCTTTTTTCTTTCTTCATTTTTCTGTATATACATTTTTATTATAGGTTCAGAATCTGCAATAAGCTTAATAAGGGCCATCATATTGCCTTCTTGTTGCCTGTTCCCCCAGAAGGCTTGGTTACGAGATATTAAATAAAATTTACTAAACATCGACCAAAATTTCCGTCAATATATTAAATTAAAAATTAAGTGGTGGGGGGGGGGGGTCTTATTATTACATTTATAAACCAGAAATCACATGATCATAATGGATGTAAAAAAAAAATTTTTTAAATTTTAAAAAAATTAAAATAAAAAAATTTAAAAAAAAAGAAGTACCCCCACACAAATTTACTGAAGCAGTTGCTTCGGACCCCCCCCCCCTCCCCCTCCGTTGTAGGGGCCCCTGACCTTGGTCCCAAGGGACTAGCTTTGTGCTAAATTAATTTTAAATTAAATTTTAAATTTTGTTTAAATGTCTGATTGTGTTCGCAAAGGATATGTCCAAATAGATTTTTTTTTCTCAAATTGTTACATTGCTGGATTTTATAATTTTCTAACCAAATTCAAGTAATAAACCTAATTTTAAATATTATATTTCCTTACAAATTTAACACAATATTTTCGATATTTTTTGCCCTCAAGTTGTTGGCAATATTTATACTCTGGAATTTCATAAGTTATAAATGTATTTTTTTTAAATTTTACTAAATTAGAGCATAAAACTAAGTATAAGGAAAGACAAAGATTTAGATTATTTTGGAATTAAATAATTTTTGTATAAAATGCTTAATTATTCATCATTACTTACTAATAATAAAAGACAAAGACTATGAAAGAAAAACAAAATATTATAATGCAGATATCAAATATCATTTCCTTCAACAAATGATTAATCAAATAACCTTAATTCTATAGGCTAATTTAATTTTTTTGAAAATTGGGGAATTATCTAGGGTATTTTTGTCATGGTCCTCTTGTTCAGGATTTTTTTGCCTTCTAAAAAAATAGGTAAATTCTATGATCTAAAGTAATGTATATATAATTAAATAAAAAATAAATTATCTAATACCCTTCCCTTATTATTATTATTATCACAATTTTCTTGACAAAAAAAACTCCAATATTATACAGTTCTATTTGAATTAACATTAAAATATATATTTGCAATAAGTTTAAAATAAAATAAATATTTAGGTGGGTGAATTATTTCCATGGCAAGGGAGGTAAAAATTTTTTTTTAAACAATAGGTGGTTGGATTAAAAATCCGCTCATTACTGACCTTACTTTAACCAGTAGCGTCACCGAGGGGGGCGCAGGGAGCCTCCTTTAAAACAAATACCTTAAAAAAGGTCATTTTGAAAATATTTCAAGTAATTTCAAAAATTGAACCATTTAAAAAAATTTGTTATCAATATAAATAAAATTTAATGATTTTAATGACTTTTGTTGTTGCAGAAGGGTATTTTTTTTTCTTTAAAATATGAGTTAATTTATGCATTTATTCATATACCAAAAAAAATAATAAGAAAGACCAAATTTTTCCAAAAGCTAATAAAATTATATTACAAAAAAAAAATTAAATTTCATAATTTTAATTTTACCTGAAACCTGCTATTGCTAATAAATAATGCTAATTAGTAGTTGAATGAAGACGTGAGAGTTATTTCAAATAAATTTTTTACACTTTATGTTTTTTAAATGAAAGCAAACAGACATGACGTTAAAGGTTATTTATTTTCAAATAAATTTTTTATACACATTTATTTAAAGCTTTATATTTTTTGAAAGTTTTTGAATTTAAAATAAAACAAAATTTTTTTTTTCGCAATAATTTACGTTAAAAATTCAATATAGTATAATTTTATATTGTAAAATAACTCCTGTTTTCTAAACTACTCTCTGTCACAACGACATGGTTGTCATTGTGGATCAAAACCTAAATATAAAAATAGAAAACAAATATATATATATAAAAGGAAATTAATAATAATTAGGAATTACGAAATCCTAAAATCAACTTTAATTCTTTATTCAAAATTATAATAGTAAACATCATAAAAAAAATAAAATTAAATAAAATTAAAAAATTAAAAGTAAATTTTAGTTAAAATAATAATTCCTTTTTGCATCATAATTTCTCCATTATATATCCTTTTTCTTTAATCAACATTTACATAGTCTCCCTAGCGAAGAATAACAAGTTCTACATCCTACTTGTTAAAACTGTTAAAGTAAGAAAAAATCTACAAATCTCACGCGTTTTTTTCTCATTTACATAGACGGGGATATTTTAATAAAACATTATTTTTGTTTACGATTTGCATAATGCATTTTTTTGTAAAGTAAAACTGCAACACTCTCATTTAGTATTCTATAAACGGATTTGAGACGTTTTTAAAACAGCTAACTCAATTTATCTAGTAAAATATTACGCAAGTTTGAAGATGTTTCTTTACATGGCATAAAAGGTTTGGATGTCTATTAGCGAAATCTCGTTTTCTGGCTAATATATTGAGCTAATTTCAAAAATCGAGCCAAACAACACTATCCTCATTCGCTGTAGTGAAATATATATATCTAAATTTATTATATGTATATTATGTACAAATTAAATGTTAGTTTATTTAATAAAATTAAATTAAATCTTTTAAAAACATATTTGTCTTATTTGAAACTAAACTTTATAATAAATTATACAAAAAAAATGCTTCTATTCTAATTATATAGTATATAAACTTTGACTAATTATGTAAAAAAAATTCTCTTGGGTAAACGAAAAATAATTTGAAAAATAAGCTTATTATATAAATCCCTTTTTTAAAAGCCATCACTATCAATAATGGTTATTTACGGAAGTTATAAATTAAATTCATCATGCCTCTATTCATATTTATCTTATTGAAGCTAAAATCGAAAACTAGTATAAATTGCATATTATTTTACAGCTCTTACTTAAATTTTAAGAATATGATAAGATAAATTCCTAAAAGATAATTATTAAGATACTTAAATCAAATTCCTATCACAAAAATTATCGAGTAAATGTAAGGCTTCTAGAGTCCTGTAGGACTGCCCCTCAGCCCGGCCGGGGACCAGGTTAGTGGTAACATTATTGATAAAATATAGGCCCGGAGTGGACGGTGACCAGAATATTAATTTAAGACAACAATTTTATTAGAAAAATTTTAGGAAATATATAATGAATAATAAGTTAAATATAATATTTATACTCATCTGATAAAACAATAATCCAGTCAAAATGATAAATTAATCAAACAAAATATCATCTCATCAATATGTGAGTTGAAACATATTTTATTGAATTAAGAATCGCTTCTAGTAAGAGCCCATTACTGGAAACTGTGGGTATCATTGTTGTCAAAAATGGCAACTGGTATATTGTCCATTCAGGTCCGGCTTCATGTGAGCTGTTCTCAGTAGGGACAAATATGATAATGAAAAACAGAATATCTTTGAAGGAATAAATGATTAGAAAGACTTTATACTTAAAAAACTGGTTGTTTTCAAATTCGGATCTAGCATAATAATTTCTTTATTATATTTTGATGTTTATAAAATGAGATCATTATGCATTTTTAAAAATTTTGAATTTTAGAATATTAGATCGAAGAAATAACCTATAGAAAAGAATATTTTATTTTTATAAGTAATTCGAATTCTAAAAATCGGGTGTATATGGCCAATTATTGGGATAACGTTATAAATAGATTTATTTCGTTTGTTATTTTCTGTAAATTTTTATATGCTAATGACAATTAGTTTTAGTAGTATCCATAAAAATGTCATTTTAAAACATCATCTTCTGTTTATAATTATTTTTGCAAAATATAATCTATTTTATAAGATTTAGAAAAATTTTCGAATCGAATCGAATAATGATTTTATTATTAGTATGAATACGAATAATAAATTATTCAATTCGTGGAAATATGCATATCACAATTATTCGATTCGAAAATTAGATTAAATTTGTTTTTTGTAGGCCTAAGCCTAACTATGATATATAAATTTTACACTAATATTTTAATAAATTGCATATAGTATTGGGATATGGTAACTGAAGGACATTTTTAAATTTTTTAAAAATCTGATTTGATCGAAAATTTATTCCAGCATGCCAAGAGTATCCATATTCTGAATTTCGGGCACTTTTGCCTTTAACTTTTGAAGTACTTATATTTTATATTAATGTTTATATAAATTTTTTTCATATAAATGGGGGAAAAATACATAAAAGTTTACAATAAAATTTTCTCATATTCATAATGTGTTCAATCATCATAGTTTAGTATTTTAAGAACAAAAGTGCGCATGTAACAATCTCAAAGTCATATCTTCCATGCTTTAAATTATATTCTTTTCAATTTTTTTAAAGATAAATTAAAATTTTTGTCAACATTAAGGGTGCGCCCAAAATTAAAAACATTTTCAAAAAAAAATGATTCTTGCATATATACATTATCAATAAAAAAATTAACTTTTAAAAAAATAAAATTTTGACTTTGATCGCACCCTAATATTGCGAAAACTATATTATATTAGTATATTAAAATAAAAGACTAGATAGTATAGAATTGATCTAAAAAAGAATTTAATTAAATATATGGAAGATATTTCTTTTAGATACAATCAAAATTTTGGATCGATTCCAAATAAAATTAATTAGTATATTTCCTATTAAAGATTTCAAAAATGATGTTTATTGATTTAAAAAATAACCTATTATACCCTATTCATCAAATAGAAAATGAAAAATTATCTTACCTTTAATTAACCTAATATAACTTTAATTTAAACATTATGCATCCAATTTATTGGTTTTTAAGATCTAAGGGTGCTCGCAAAAAAGTAATCGGTTCATTGATTTAGCCAAAATTTTACCACGGAGAGGTTATGAATTTTTTTGCTCAGATTTGCCTTCAAAACCTTTTATTTTCCCGCGATAGCAAATTCTAATCAGTGCTAGTTTATAATTCTAATTTTTCCTAAAACATCATCAGCTCAGTGAATTTAGCTGAACAATGGGAGGCACTAATCTTAATATCCATGCCGATATTTAGTGCTTGATTCTTAAATTAGTTTAATAGTCAGAATCAACAGCATAAAAAAGAAGAAAAAAGTTATTAGCATAAAATTTAGGGCCAATTTTAACAGTAATATATTTCTGTAAACTTCTATAAATGTTTAGTTAATTGTTAGTATATTTAAGGGCTTTCAACTTTTTGGTATATAGAATAGAGAATTTTTTATTGCCAAAATTAGCACCACTAAGTTGTCAAAATGTTATGAAAATATCTAGATAAAATTTAAAAATATTAACTATCCAAAAATCTAGACTAATTTTAAGATCAGATATTAAATTTCAAAAAATATTTATATGACATTTATTTATGATAATATTGTAACTGACCAACGGTAAATTTGATAGTGGTTGTGGATAACCAAGGGGATTAACACGGTATAACTAGTTATTCGATGGTCCACTTTCAAAATGTTTAAAATTTATTATAAAATGAATCCTAAAATTTAAATATTTTCATAAACAACCGAATCCCCTGGCTATATATTTACTATATAATACTTATAAGAAAAATTGATATATTATACACAAAATATAAATAATGTGTATTTTATTATTCATGAATAACTGTGCTTATAGTAAGATTATATCGGATAAATTTTTAAAATAAAATAAATATGGATTCAAATATATTATTTATCATTAATAACCTCCAAAATTTAATTTCCAGGGACATTTCCCAGTCACTTTATAACTTTTTTAAAATAATAAATGATGTATAAATGGCCAAATAACCGTAACAATCTTTTGTGAGCTGGCTTGTTCGAACATTTAAATTTAAAATATTAAAACAGGGTTTCACTAGCTGCTTTTCATTTTAGCTTTACAATTTAAAGAATATTTTTTTAAAGACTATAATTTATGGGAAAAATTAGTTATTATCTGTTTTTTTTAAAATTATGGTAATATATTATTTATTATACGGTTATATATTAAGTATTATAATATATTGTGAGAAAGAAAGTGTTAAGGAGCACATAAATTATGTCGCACCAAACTAAAAATGGATGATTTTTTAAGAAATATTCAGGTCTAGTGTCATCGAGTTTCGCGGGCCCTTCTAGGTCTTTTAAGACCCTCAAGTTGTCAATTGCCTTTTAATGGTAATGATAGATGTGGATTTTATCTTTTTTTAAAGAATCCACGCACAAAGATTAAAAGAAAAGTTTATGCCAGTTCACGCCTTGAATAATTTAATTTAATTTAATTTTTTAAAATAAAAAAATCACATCCATTTCACGACTTTAAACATACATATATATGTTTATTAAATTTTCATAGTTTTTATTATAAGGGGAAAATGTTTTACGAAACACTTTATTCAAATTTAGGTTTCCAAGAAGAAAATTTTTTTTTCTTCTTGAAATGACGGAATTAGATTGGATAAGTTCTATTCTTTGATTTTCACATTTTCAAAGACCCCTATGCCCTCATTTTTAAAAGAAATTAATTCCGACAGAAGGAGTTTTGACACTTCCCCTTAGATACTCCACTATTTTATATATCTTTCATACAGTCTGGTAAATTTTATCAAAAATTAAATATTTGAAATTGTAAGCAATCCAAATAAATCCTATTTTTTTAAAATGTTTCAGATCATTGGGATTAACAAAAAAAATGACCTATTTGAACGCCCGTTCAAAAGCTTAAAATATTATTCCATATTTTAAAAGCAGAGACCAGAGGACTAGATCAGAGCCCTCTCCGGATATATGGGCCCGGCCGTTAAATTTTATTAAATATATAAACCCAAGCTGGACATAAATGTTTTTTAAATACAAAATCCGAGCCGGGGAAACTTTAAAAAAAATTCAAATTTAAATTGTATCAATTAAATTAGAAGAAAAATATTGGAAATCATGTAATGGAGATTCATTTAGTGCTCATATTTTCAATTTCCCTAAATTTTTTATCTTCGGTATCGATTTTGTTTTGTTAGCCTTGTTCGGTTTTATTCGAAATGCCCTATTATTTGCGTTAAGTGATTGTCATCTTTCATTGTGATCTGTCATCCTATCTTATCGTTGATTGTCTTGTTTATTGCTTGCAGTATCGATGTTATTATTATAATTATTCGTTAGAGGTCTGCAAAGGGCGGGTCTTAGCAAAAAAGGCCAGTCTTTGTTTTAATATAACCCACCCACCCGTTTACCCATGTTTTTTAGACTGCCCATCCCTTTATCCAAAATTTTGGTTTAACCCGGCCACCCGTCTAATGTTAATTATTTTTAATGGCTTTATTTATTTAATTTAATGTATTTTTAAATTAAACTTATAAAAATATGCAATATTATTAAATAATAAAATGATTTTTAATAAATAGAACTGTTTAGCTCATTTAGGCAGCAAAAAATACCATCGCCCGCCTATTGTTTTAAGAATATTTTTACCCCACGTAACCCCCTCCCCCCATGTTTAAAATATTTTAGCCCGCCTTTGCACACCTCTATTATAATTATTGTTATTCTCGTTATTATTATCATTGTTGATTCAATATAAGGAATCATCCAAACGAAGCATAATTAACACAAAACAGAATCAAAATTTTTAAAAATTTCGGGCCAACCCGGGTCCTTAAAAGTTAATCCGGGGTGGATCAAATAATTTTTATGCCGGTTAAAAAAATTAAAACATTTTCCAATCAGGACAGGGTGGTTTAATAGATACCCCTGCAAGTGTCTGAGCGAAAATATGAATCATGCCATAGTCCTGACGTGAATCATAAATAACATTGAAATCATGCCATAGTCCTGACGTGAATCATGAATAACATTGAATTACTAAAGCACAAATTTTGGAGAAAAGGAGATAGTAAATTTAAAAAAAGGTAATAGGGTAGAAAGTTCACTAAAAACTTTATTATGTATTCTAATATTCTACATTTAATTTTAATTCAATGATAGTTATCCATTTTTCATCTATCACAAAATATGATAAGCAAATGAATAAATAAATATTTCCCAATCTACTGATATTTTTTGAAACTTTTATATATATTTTTTGTTCTTTTTAATTGTGATATTCAATCAAGTAAATAAGATAATGAAGGAAATGTAATCTTAATATTTTTTCGGGGCATGCAGATCTATATTTTTTATTAATGATATTCTTTTTTTATCAACTGGCCTTGAAAATTTATACTCCCAGTGATGCAAATTCGCTCCTTTTGAGCCGATATTTAAAAACGGCTAACTCAGTATTATAATCCAGATAAATATTAAGCAAGCCTAAAGATGATTTTGTCCATAGATGGCACAACCTTTTAGACGACTAAAAGCAAAATCTCTGAATGGAGCGATTTTGCATCACTACTCATTATTAAAATATTAAAATAATAATTATTTTTTTAGATGAAGTTTACATTTTATTAAAACTACAATTTATAATGATAATTTTATTATTTTATAAATATTTTTATTTAAACTCTTCTGAACAAAGTCCAATCTCAATTTTAATATCTTCTAAAATTTGGAATCATTCATGATTTTTCTTATTTTTATGACTTTTTTTTCAATAAAATTATCTGAATAATATATAATATTGATCATAACTTTTAGATAAAACATCAAATTTTTTTGAAGATTATTATAGATAAAAAAATCCAATATAAAAATTATAATTTAACGTTGTAGCGGGTTTTGAACCGAATTTGAATCTCCAGACCCTCCCAAATTGAATCCCCCTACTTATTTTGGTAAGTCTGAACTCAAACTTCCAAATTTTCCTGTACCTGGACATTTTTTTTGATTTTCTAACATTAAATAAAAAAATAATCAAAATATTTTAGCAATAATGATAAAACGTAGTCATATTAATTTTTTATATATGTCGTATTGGGATATGGAATCATGTGGGATTCGGAATCCCAACGTGGGGATTCAAGATCTTGAATCCCCACGTTTTATTCGAGATCTTTTTTTTAAAATATTTTTTTGAAAAATATTTAAAAAATATTCCGAATCCCCATGAAAAAAAATAAAATAATATAATTACTTTTTCTTCTCTTTTTTTGCGGCTGGCACCATATAATTAAAAGGCCAAAATAAGGGATTTAAAAAGATAATTTAAAAAAAAGTAAATATATAAAATTAAGGCATATAATGAATGAAAAGGGATGAGGTTGACTTTTTGTTTTAAAAAATATTAATAAATATATTTATAAAAAATCCGAATTATTGCAACAATTTTCGTTGAACATTTAAGCAGGCTTCTAATTTATTTATATTATAAGCATCTATGAATTTTATATAAAAAAAATATATAAGATTCAAAATAACTCATTTTTAAATATATTATTTGAACTTATAAGCAATATATTTTCAAGTATAAATAGATTCCTTTTTGTTCGTTGTGACGATAACACAAATTTTAGCCCCGAAAAAGCCCTTTGTACAGAAACTTGTGTTTGCTGGAACCGCCAGTACTATAAGAGGACGTTTATATAATTCTGGATATTCAAATTATTTCCAAAAATATACAAACTGAACCGGTTTAAAATTATTTTACCAATTTCAAAATATGCCTAAAAATATCAACCAAAATAATACATATGCTTATTTAATAATTGCACAATTTAATGATTTAAAGCATAAAAGTAATACATATTAAATATTCTAAAAAATAAAAACAAAGGTTCTTTTTACTCAAAAAATAATTATATTCGGTTACGGTTATTTTTCAGATATTTATAACAAAAATAAATTTTAAAAAAAAAATATTTAAGGGGATTCGAAATCTTTTTTTTAAAAAACAATTAGATTATATTTTTTGCCGCCTGGCTGGCATCATAAAATTTTATTTTTTAGAGTTATTTATGTTTTACTTTTATGCTTTAAAATCATTAAATTGTGCAATTATTTAATAAGCATTTGTATTATTTTGGTTGATAGGCATATTTTGAAATTGGTAATAATTTTAAACCGGTTCTGTTTTTATATTTGAAATAATTTGAATATCCATAATTATATAAACGTGCTCCTATAGTACTGGGGTTCCCGCAACACAAGTTTCTGTAGAAAGGGCTTTTTCGGGGCTAAAATTTGTGTTATCATCACAACGAACAAAAAGGAATCCATTTATACTTGAAAATATATTACTTATAAGTTCAAATAATATATTTAAAAATGAGTTATTTTGAATCTTATATATTTTTTTTTTATATAAAATTCATAGATGCTTATAATATAAATAAATTAGAAGCCTGCTTAAATTTTCAACGAAAATTGTTGCAATGATTCGGATTTTTTATAAATATATTTATTAATATTTTTTAAAACAAAAAGTCGGTAACAGATTAAATCATGGGGAAATTTTTGGGGAAATTTTAATATATTATTTTTTTTTTTAATATATTTTTTTTATTTATTTTTTTTATTTATTTTTTTTAAAATATATTTTTTTATTTATTATTTTTTTTAAATTTTAAAAAAATCTTAAGTATATTTAAGAATTTAGAAAAAAAGAGTATAAGTATATTCAAGAATTTAGATTTAGAAAAAAAGAGTATATTTAAGAATTTAGAAAAAAAGAGTATATTTAAGAATTTAGAAAAAAGAGTATATTTAAGAATTTAGAAAAAAAGAGTATATTTAAGAATTTAGAAAAAAAGAGTATATTTAAGAATTTAGAAAAAAAAGTATATTTAAGAATTTAGAAAAACAGAGTATATTTAAGAATTTAATAAAAATAGGTATACTAAATAATTAATCAATTTATTTGAATAAACATAACATATATACAATGATAATATAGATATATATATTTTTAAGGAAAAACAAAAATAGTTCTATATAAATTTATATCATTTAAAAATTTAATTAATTTATTTATATTAGACATATTTTTAATATTACGGAAATAAGAATATTCACATAAATATAAATGAGAAAAAGATTTTTTCCCATTTCTTGGGATGCTTGCCTTAAGATCCCTCCATAAACGTTCAATACTCCACACGATATTTATTTATCAAAAAAAAAAATCTAAAAATACGCCAATTGAAAGAAAAAGGTAAGATTCAAAAATTTCTACCAAAATCCAGACAATCTAAAAAAAATAAATAAAAAATTTTTAAAAAAATAAATAAAAAAAAATATTAAAAAAAAATAATAAAAAAATAATAATATATGAAAATTTCCCCATGATTTAATCTGTTACCCAAAAAGTCTTAACCTCATCCCTTTTCATTTATATATGCCTTAATTTTATACTATTTACTTTTTTTAGAATTCTCTTTTTAAATCCCTTATTTTGGCCTTTTAATTATTTGGTGCCAGCCGCAAAAAAAGAGAAGAAAAAGTAATTATATTTTATTTTTTTTCATGGGGATTCGGAATATTTTTTAAATATTTTTCAAAAAAATATTTAAAAAAAAGATCCCGAATAAAACGTGGGGATTCCGAATACCCCATGATTCCATATCCCAATACGACATATATATTAGTTTTGTTAATTTTTTGGCTATTTTAAATTTTCGTTTCATTTTATTCTCATTTCATTCTAACAATCCTTTGTTTCTATATTAGAATTTTACTATTTGTAAAAACATTATTTAAGTTATACACTTATTTATATTTATGAATAATAAGATAATATTTATTTTAATTTTTAAATCGAAGAAAATTTTGGGATACAGTAAGTCCTATCCGGACATGGATGTTATATAGAAAATTTTACAGGATGGTGTAAAAAAAATTATTATTACAAATTTTAAATTTTGGATTATATGATAGAATATTAGCTCTTGGAACAATTTAGGATAATTTTTAATTAATTAATTAATTTCATTTTTGTTAAAGATGGCATAAAATTTGTGAAAATTACCTTTTTGGGGTACCATAATTTTTAAAATTTATTTTATGAAATTGTTGTAAATTTTTCCTAATGATGACTTATTTGGAAAACCTAATTAATGTAAGGGAATTAGAAATCTCTCAATTTTAAATATTAAGAAAGTAATTTGTAATTACAAACACATAATTTCACTAATATGTTTAAATACCTTATTCTCTGAATTTGAGCCAATTTTGCCATGATTTTTTGCGTTTCGGTTTTATTTGACAACTTAAAAATTCAAACGTAAGATTCAAAAGTTCACGGTAAAAAATGTTTGAAATTTAGATAGATAACACTATATAAAATGGTTTACTTTTGGCTTATATTTTCTAATAAACCAGATTTTTTGAGAGATTTCCATTCCTTACATGAGGATTCCAGATAAGTAATTTCCAGTTATATACACCACATATACATAATTCAAAATTATATATCCTCTAAAAAAAGAAAGATTTGTAACTATAATTTTAATCTAACAAAATTATCTCGCCCCCCCCCCCCCTCTCCCTTGCAATATCATCTCCTTAAGAATAAATCTCATTATTAAGAAAATAATTTCAGAGCGGGATAAGAGTTTCTCCAGTATAGATGTGTAATAAAAAAATTGGCTTATTCGTTTCAATGCTCATGTGCATGTGGGAAAATTTTTTTTCAAATACCCCGGTAAAATATATGGGAGGCACATATTTCGAAAAAAAAGACTCACTATATAATACTACCTGCAATCAGCTGGTTGGCCGTCATTTTGGTATCCTACATAAATAATTTAATAAATTCTTTTTTAATAGAAGGTTTATTTATTTATAAAATCTTTATATGACCCAAAATAGCATCCACCAGCTGATTTTCATTCAACACTTCAATATCTATTTTAATGTATTATTATGCCAAGAATTAACAATAATATTTAATTTGATTAAATAAAAAATAATGAAAGCAGGATTAGTACCCATACATAATTGGTTTGTCTCAAGATCAAAAATAAGAGGCTGGCAGTTCTTTGTACTTATTCAATTCTTAAAATAGGCACCAAATCTCTAAGTATCATTTCACCCTCGATTTCCCCACTAGGCATATTTTAACAATAGATCGCAGCAAATTACATAATTCACTTATAACTTTTTTTAAGGCATCAGAAGTTAAAAGGGATTAAAGATTAAGATCTATAAAAACGAAATCCTAATGCATCAAAATTTTTGAAGAATAGACAGAATCTCCAGGCTTGCATAATATTTTTTGGCTAATATTGGATTGGTCGTGTTTTTAAATCGAGCCTTTTAACTTTTTAGTTTAATTTCTTTTTATATATATAAAATGATTATTAAACCGAATTATCATTGCTTTTAAAATGTTCAAAATTTATAAAAAATAAATAAAATACTGATAACATGGCATAACCATTTAATTAAATTTTAATGATACATAAATTTATCCAATTATATAAATAAAATCTGACCAATGCTAAAAAAAAATATTCTATATATATTAAAAAAAAATATGAAAAACCAAATTTCCTATTAAATTTTAATTTTTCCGGACTTTTTCCTTTTTATTTATTGATAAAATTTCTTTACTTAGAAAAACTTTTATATTTGGCATTTTTTTTTTATAAAATAAAATGCATTTCAAATGAAGAATTAGTGTTAGTTGTAATAATAATTTTTTCTTTGTTTTATCGATTTAAAACTAAGTGTAGCAAACAGTAAGCACGATTCATACATAGATTTTAAAATATTACCGCAATAATAAAATTACCATTTTTATTGTATCTAATGTACGCGCAATGTTCGTAGTCATAGCAATTAAAATTTAAATATTAATCCAAAAAAAATTATGATCAATATTTTATATTGGATTAAATCAGGCAAATCAATATAGTCAAGATAAGGGTGGAAACCCGAATTGAAATTAAACCTATTAAAAAAATATTGTTCGTATTTGATTCGAAATTTAAGATTAATTAATTATTCGAATCAAAGTTCCTATTCGAATGTGCGTTAAAATTGGATGAATAATAAATTAATAATTCATAACGATTTCTTTCTCCGTAAATATTTGATTTTTTGAATTATTCATTAAATATGAGAATTTATCACTTATTATTTTCGAAATTAGTAACAGAGACTTCAGTTCAGCCCGATCTTAAAAATCTGGCCCGAGGCTATAATAATCGGGCTTGGCAGGGAATCCTGTGTAAAACTTTTTTCGAATCGGGTCAAATATTTAAATTTATTGACGCGGGCCAGATCTGGAGGATCGGGCCTTGCATCTTTATAAAGTGATAGTAATTTGTACTTTCACAGCAGCTGAAATTCAAGAATTTGAAAAACATTTCATGCCTTAGAAAATGGCCCTTTTAATTTTTTTTAGGAAAATTAAATTTGCAATTTCTAATATAAACTTTAAAAAAAATATAGATTTATTTTTACATAAATAATTTATTTTAATATTCTAATAAGAATTTAGAAAATTCCTCCGATAAATTATATATACATTATTTATATATTATCTTTTATAGTGGCGTAACTATGATGCCGCAGACGCAGACCTCAATGTAAAAATATTTTCACGAGCCCCCTAGTAAATATAATAAATAATACGGTCTTTAAGCTGATTACTAATTTTTGGAGCTATAAAAGTTAGCAAATTTCTATATAGCCCGCGCCACGTTACTTCGTAACCCCTGTTACCTTTTTTGCTATGATCATTTTCTTTTATTATATTTTTGTCATTGTGTTAACAATAGTAGATTAATCATTTTTAAAATGGCATTCGTGAATAAGCTGCTTTGGAATATGAATTTAGTATTATGTATGCGATATATCGTAGTAAAATTGTTATAAATGGTTGAACTAGATATTGTTGTGCATAATTTGTGTTATATTATGCAGTAATAGCAATATGTGTAATATCTATTAAAACTCTACGAAATTTATAAGGTAGGCATTTTGAACATACTGAAATACATTTCTATACTTTTTAAAAAATAAAATTTATTAACACACAAAATAAAATTAAATTTGAAAATTATAACCTGAAGCGGGAAGGGAGGATTTGTCAGAGCTGTCATAACACTAAATGCCCCCCCCCCACCTACATACACACTATTAAGATAATATTAACTATCCATTTCCATGATAATTACTATCATTGACCCATTCTGAATAATTTATATATAAATTAGACTCTTTGTGACTCAATTTATATAGAGAATGCTTGATTTGATATTATTTTACACCAAATTTAATGTTACTCTATTTCCCAATATAAATTTAAAAGATAAATAAATGTGTATTCTGTATTTGATATATAAACTAATATAATTAATAAAGGTCAGCGCGACACGGCCCATTAATTTTCTATAGAGGTTTTTAACCCTGCCCTGAATAATTTTTATGAAGGAAAACGACATAAATTTGACAATTATTAGCTTTAAAAACAATTCATAATTTATCCAGATCAGCTTGCGGAGTTTAGGGTCTCTCGGGTCTGGCTTTGTCCACCTTTAATTATTTGTAATTAAAAATAGGTTAAATTAAATATTGTAATATTTATATGTCATTTTTTTATAATATGCCAAATTTAAAGGAAATCCAACTAAATTAAAATTTCGATATTTTTATTTGCCTCATCGGAAACTTTATAAATTGGTATTTTTAAAAAATTATAGTTTTATATGGAAATGATTGTTTAATTTCAATATCACCAGCTATTCAAACAAATAATTAAGTTATTAATAATATTATTTGGTTGCTAACTATTATTTTAAAATTGAATTGATTTTCGATCCATATTTAATTTTATATCAAAAGAAGGAGGATATCTTTGAATTGAATGTCAAGGCTGAAATACTCAATTTATTGATTTTCATTTTAATATAACAAATAAATGCGTTAATTCATTTCTTTTTTCTTCTTCCCCTTCTACTACTAATAGGTTTAAAAATATTATTGTATATAATAGGAAAATTAAATTTAGGGGTTATACTTTATAGCTCAATTTAATTGTAAAAATTAGTTGAATTACATTTTTATAACTTAAATATATTTATATCAAATATTATTAATTTTTCGTAGTTGTGAAGTGATGATTATATAAATCTACTAGTTGATGGATGATGGTTATAATTATGTAAAATATAAATTTAAATTTAAAGAGAACCTTATATTATTTAAAGGGTGAATAAAAAATATTTTATATATGGATTTTATATTAAATTGGATAAGCGTAGTCAACGTCATCCTCATCTCTTACCAGTATTATAATGTTCTAATAACTATTTTGTTTTATATAGAACTATTGAACAATTATAATAATAATAAGTATTAATAATAATAATTAAAAATATTTGCAAAATTTGTATATTACTTTTAATCGATAATTAATTTTGTTTTAAAGAGAGAAAAAAAAATCTGACCGACCAAAAACGTGAGGAGGAAAAGGTTACGAAGTTATCGATACAGATTGCCTCCATATCTATTCAATCACTTAAAATGATGGTTATCGTCAAATTTAATTTAAACGAGATAATATGAATCAAAGACATCCATCTTCGACCTCGATTCTTTCAAATCAGTCCGGTGATTGCTCTCGTAATCCTTTTCATAATTTGGACAACCAGTCAAACAACACCTGTGATATTTACAGCAGCAATCTGCAACCATCGGTAGCTAATAAATTGTTGATATCTGAGCATCATGGAAATAACATAAAAGAAGTCAACGGTATAGGAGGAAAGAACAAAGATTCTTGGGTCTGTCCCGATGATAGACAATTGGCATTACGAGCAAAGTAAGATATTTATTTTAGAAAACAAAGTTATGATAAATGCTATCTCTCTTAAAAATTTAGTATATTAATAATTCCTTATAACGTTATTTAACATTTCATTGGTGGTTAAAATTGTTCTAAAATTTGAATGAAAGGCTATATTGAATTTTTTAGTTATATAATTTTAAATATAAAATAAAGTATAATCTGAATTGCAACAGGATTATATATATAGTTATATATAATCGGCTATAGTTAAAATCTTCGTCTAAAGTTTTCCCACATTTTTTTTAGCATTTTAGATTTTTCGGGTTGACCTTTTAAAATTTCTAGGCCCCTTAATAAGAAATTTTTTAAATCTTTATATAATTAATAAAAATTGAACCTAATTTGATTTTTATAAACGGATAACACAATATTTCCTCAAAAAATATTACGCAAGCCTGAAGATTTTGCTCTTAGATGGCAGAAAAGTTTCTATTAATGAAATTTTGAATCTTATGTAATATTGTTAAATGTTTAGCAGCACTAATAGAACCATAGTAATTTTAAATATGAAAAAAACTTATAAAATTTGATTTGTTGTTGTAGTGTCTTTTTTCAGGGACCCGAACCTTTATTTATAATGGTTCAGCTTGGTTACGGTTCAGTATGTAAAAAATTATAATAATTCGGTTACGGTTCTTAAGAAAATATTTACAAAGTTTCAATTCGGTTCAGCTAATTGTAAAGGTTCATAAAGGTTCATTAAGATAGAAATTTTTTTCTAAATTATTTTTAATGAAGCAACACAAATCATATAATGATTTTAATTATAAATATTATTTATTAAAATTTTTGCCATCACTTAAGTTAATAATATTGTTTATTTATAAAATAGATGAAATTAATTTATTTTTATTATAAGTATATATATATGAATAATATATAAAAAAATATATAATAATCATAACTCATTTCTAAATATATTATTTGAACGTATAAGTAATATATTTTCTATATAAGTGGATTCATTTGTTCTTGTGGCGATAACATCAATTTTAGCCCCGGAAAGGCCATTTAAACACATACTAAAATGCAGGAAATAGGAATGCTCTAATACTATATGAAACAGTTAAAAGATTGTGGATAAATTTAAGTCTAGTGAAAAATTATTACATACTTCATATGGATATTAACAAATATTTTGATCATTCAATAATTATAAATAACGACAGAGGTATGGTAAAATATGTAATACACCATAAGGAAAAGAATATAATAGGTAGAATTATTTGTTTTATTTTGTCTGGAACTGGTTCAAACTGGTTTAACCCTTTTTATAAAGGTTGTTTTTACTTCTTCAAAAAATAATTACATCGATTCGGTTAAGGTTCAGATATTTATAAAGGTTTATAAGGGTTTAGCGCTGGTTCACTCCGGGTCCCTGCCTTTTTTAGACATCTTCCAATATATTTTTTAACATATCAGTGGCATACTAAATCGTTTATATTTTCCATTTATTATCTGTCTAAAATCTAAATTTCTTTATTTTTCAACTTGCTATAACAATATTTTGCTAAAAAAAAAAATTATTTTTTATTATTTTTTTTCACCCTATTTCTAATGCAATATTGCAATATACTTACCGAACAAATTTTTAACAGATAGCTTTTTTCAATTTTTTAAAAAAAAATTTTTTGAAAAATTATTATCGATTTTTGTAAGTTTTAAAGGATTGATTTTAAACCATATACATACCAGGGATGTCTATTTACACTATAAATCAAAATGACAATGATATTTACAAATAATTAGTATGTCGAACTAGAACATTTATAATTTATATTTATCAAGTCAACAGTCTATAAAAAAAAGAATGTTTTTTTCCTAATGCATCTAAAAAAATTTTTATATTAATGTGAATATATATTTGGTGTTGAAGAATTAGTGTTTTTTCATCTTCTTCATAGTATTGGTAATTCCATTTTTACATATTTTTTTTTATTATACCACTTTATAATTAAATCCTGTTGATAAATTATTTTTAAAGAGTAGAATTCATAATTAAACACGCGAAAAAAAATTGAACACTATTTCGACATTTTTTTTTATGAACCTAAGATGTAAAAAAAAAACAATAGATAAATATTTTGATTAAAGTCTGAAGAAAAATAATTTATATATATATATATATATATATTTAAAAAGTTCCCATTTTGTTTAACATTGGCAAAATTAATATGATAGGCTCAAAACTGGGTGGTCAGTCCATACTAATAAAGCACCATCACCCGGAAAGATTAACGAACAACAATTGACGGATTCCGAACAAGAAGCGATTATGGAAGTTATACACAGAGCCGAGATGCTAGAGAGCTTAGAAAAGGAAAGAGTTGGGTAAGTTGCTAACGCCATTTTTTGTTATTATTTTTATTCCTCTTTATCTCGTGTATTAGTTAGGTATTAGTATTTTTAAAAAAAATCATCCCGATTATAAATATAGGTTTTAAAACCTCATTAAGTTATGAAATTGAGCTATATGGATATGGCTATATTTATCAAATAATCGAAAAATTTTATTGTAGAACAACCTTGAGGGGAAAATAATTGGTCTAACAAGCATTCGATATAATTTAATAAATATTATGCTAAAATTTGATATTTGATTTTAATAATCGTCATCTATCATTAGTCATAGATCAAATCTGAACAATACAGTTATTTTAAAATATAAAATATTGGGAAAACTAAAAAAATGAATCTAGCGCATATACACTCTGCCTAAAATTATTAAGATTAGTCAAAGATTTAGAGTATAATTATTAGGTAATTTTGGTTTGTTCTCATTCATATTTTCGCTTTTTTCCGTTTTTTTAAAACTTTTTAAGCTATTTATTCGAAGCTTAGCCGGTTATACAGTCGGCTGTTTATTAATGAACCCAAACAGATCAAGGACATGCCTTTAAAAAGTCTAGGATTTTCATGCACTCCCCTAGTATTGCTAAGCTGGGTTTATTTTTAAAAACGGCCCGATCCATAATAATATTATGTACTGGAGATTTTGGTCATAGATAGCAGTAGCCAATAACGCCCCTGGAACTTTTAATTAAAAATTGAATAAAATAGGATTAGTATATTTTTAATATAATCCATATAAATTTTAAACGAAATTAAATTTTCTCTTTATATTTTTTTAAATAAAATAAGAAGCAATGTAGAACAAAATAATTTAGCCAATTTTACATTATATTTTATTAGGAAATTGGTTGATAAATTAGAAAACATGAAACACAATGCCATTGGAAATGGAGTCAATCAGTGTATTTTGTGTGGAGAAGAATTTGGCCTGTTATCGCCAGCACGTTATTGCGAAGATTGCAAAAAGGTTTTTCTTTTCTAAATATAAATGTCTCAAACATATTCTTAGAAGTTCAAATGACATTTCTAACTAAGCATAATATAGCATAAAAATTCCTTAATTAGAGGGTTAATAGGCGCCTTCACAATTTTCACAAAAAATAGATTTGAAAGAACTTCCTACTAAATTCCTTATTAGAAAATAACTTGATAACTAGGACGCTAGTCTAATTTAGTTAAAATCTTATTTCTTACCGAATGCCGTTTAGAAAATTTTACTGTAATTTTTTTTACTGTTTGCAATTTTGCAATTTAGGAATTTATTGTTTTTTTATCCAGACAGAACATTTGATATCATAATAAAAACTTATACGAATATTAGATACATTTTTTAAAAATTTTTAAAAAATTATAAAATGTTTATTGAAAAAGACATATAATTTGATTAAGAAAATTTTTATTGCCATTTTAATTAAGGCCGTTTTAAAAAAATTTGTTTTTTGTTAGTATAATAAAAAGTTTATTGTAAAAATATATATATATAAATTTTAATCTAGATGGAATATTTGTACATACAAGTATCGTAATCAAAATTTCAACTTAAAATTAAAAAAAAAATCAATTCTAAAATATAGGCTGTATGTTCTAAATGTGTAGTTGATGCCGGTTTAACAGATCCTCAAGGTCATCATCACCCACTCTGGCTGTGCAAAATTTGTAGCGAGTCTAGAGAAGTATAAAATATATAATATTTTGAAACTTACCTTTTAAATACGATTTCCATATAACTAATTTATTTAAATTAATTTAAAATCTATTCTATAGAATACTTGCCACCTTGAAAAAGCATAATAAATTATAATCTCAGCTTTACACTTTAAGAGATTATTTATATAATTTTAATATATCAAAAAAATTATAAAAGATCTGGAAACGTTCTGGCGCATGGTTTTTCAAAGGCTTGCCCGTTAGCACGCCAATTCCTTCTACTAACACCTCTACAACATCGTTAAATAAAAAATCGGAGAATTCTAGAGCGGAAACCAGCAGCCCTAATACTCCTGGTCGTTACAGGAAAACTGGTATTAAAAATTATCCATAAATATAATCTTCATAATAGACTTCAATGAGTTGGTGGAACAAGAAGTTTTATAATAATTGTATTTCTGGTGGTAGAATAAATCTAGTAGATCGCATTTTTGATACTAATTCAATTTCAAACGAATATTCAAAATATTTAAATTATATTCGTTTTATTCAAATCCAAGAAATCAAATAAGCCACTATTTTAAAACCAAATATATTTGCTCTATTCAATTAATAGGAACGTCAATCCGAACGCACCAGATAGCGGTCCCGTCCGGTCTCAGTCTGCCCTTAAAAATTGGTTCCCAGGTCCTTTTCTATAATGAGTCCCAATGACGCGTTCACACTAGAACCGAACCTTTTTTAAAAAAATTTATATGAGCTAACTGAACCTTTTTAAACCAACTCTATAAACCAGTTCATAAGGTTCATATCGTATTTTATTTTAAATAGTAATTAACAAAATCTCAGTTTTCATCTATCTTCCGAAAAAATAAGAATATCAATTGGTCTTTGTACTGGTTGCTATATTGTTTCTTATTTCAAATATTCTCTTTGTAACATTAGAGTTGAAGAAAATGGGCACCACCCACATCGTTTCTCTAAAGGCTGCCAACATAGGCATAGAGCAGTCAAAAATATAATATCCAAAACTCTAAGAAGAGCAACATACCATTCACCCTCGAGCCCATGGGTCTCAAAACTTTAGATGAAAAAAGACCAAATGGTTTAACCTTAATTCCATGGGAAAGGGGTATCCCTCTAGCTTGGGATTACATTTGTATAGACATATTAACGAAATCTAACACCCACTAATCTCTTTCCTGGAATAAAAACAATAAAAAATATATAGAACTTAACAATATTATATTCGTTCCTGTTGTCACATCAACCCTCGGAAATTTCGGTATTATAAAAACAAAATATATAGTAATCATATTTAAAAAAGAGAGACGCTTATAAAATGATTTCTGCTTATCTTTCTTAAAATGCACGTTTGAAATATAGACACTATACTCCAATTTTTTAATTTCATAGATAAAATCAAGGGTGATAAAGCTAGTGCGTGTTTATATCTTGATCCATGATATCCAATATTATTGTCAATGACAAAATAACAGGACTAGAAAACATTTCATGCAAATTTGACATGTATTTAAGATATGTTGTGATGGAACAATGTTATATAAGTCACTTATTTCTATAATTAGTCAAAATAATTATCCAGATCGCGTAAATATTTTCAATCTTTATTACAAATGAAAAAATAACAAATGCAAAAGTAGGCCGCACAATGCGAAGTATCTTTTAACCATCGTACGGAATAAAAATATCAATATTTTAGCATATTAGGGAGGGAGAAAATTATAGTAACCCAAAGTATATCTATTAGCAATAAAGACTATGTCTGTCCAGGCTATACAGGGGGTTAAAATTTAATTTTACAGATTGAAATATATTCTACCTTCGCAGAGAACATGATTGGACAAAGATATATTAGAAATTTATATACAAATAAAAATTGAAAATTAAATATTGGGATAGCATTAAAGAGTGTTTTATTTTTCATATTCTTCTATTATTACATAGAATAAGGTTAAAATTATTTAAAGATATCGAAAAATATATAAGAATAATACGGGATATGTATATGGGCTATACAACAATGGTCCGTAGCACAACTGGTACTTCAACAAGCTTCACAATAACCGAGGGAGTTAGGGTCGGCTTTCAGATCACTTCTCTTCATAACAGTAATAGATGTATTAGCACACTCTATACCACAAACAGTCCCGTGGAATATGATATTTGCAGATGATATTGTGATACTTGCTGAATCCAAGGATGAAATGAAAGAAAGATTAGTGAGCTGGTTAAATATCCTATAAAAGCACGGGCTAAAAGTAAATAGAGAAAAGACGGAGTATATGGTGATAGGAGGAGATGAAACAGAGAGCATTGATATAAATGAACAGATATCGGCAATTGAAAGCTGCAAATATTTGGGCTCCACTATACAAACAAACGGCACAATAGAGAAAGAGATAAAGATTAAAATTAATCAAGGGTGGTTAAAGTGGAGATCTTTATCTGGAGTGCTCTTTGACAAAAGAATCGCATACAAATTGAAGGGAAAAATTTACAGTTCCATAGTACAACCAACTATTCTATATAGTTCAGAAACATGGCCAACCAAAGAATCAGACGAGAGAAGCCTACAAACTATGGAGATGAGAATGCTGAGGATTATTGATGGGGTAACAAGAAAGGATAAGGTGCGAAGTACAAGAATATTAGGGAGTTTAAAGGTAGTGCTCATTAAGACTAGGATAATGGTAAACAGACTTAGGTAGTATGGGCATACAATTAGAAGGCCTATGAACTACATAGGAAATAAGGTTTAGAGTTTGGAAGTGATGAGTAAACGTAAAAGAGGAAGGCCAAAACTTTAATGGGGCCATAAAGTTAGAACCAATATGAAGAAGTAAAAATTAGATAAACGAGATAGTATGAATAACATAAAGTGGAGAGAGATATTGAAGGAACTTACCACCAGAAAAGGTGAAAGCTAAAGAGAAAAAAAAAATGGGTATCCAGTATAAAGAATAATGATTACTGAACCTATATTTATTTAAAGGTTTTTGAACCTGAACCGAACCTAAACTTTTATAAAATTTAATTCTTTAACCTGAACAGAACCTAAACCTTTATTGAAAAAAAATTCCTGGAATCTGAACTGAAGCTTATATCTCAAAAGATTTGACACTGCCTAATATGGTGAAAAATTAGTTAATGTCGCTTTCCTCCTTTGCTAGAATGAAAGCAGATTATTACTCGATACAAAATTACAAGGCACGATAAGCAAAAGAAGAAATAGACTATTTCTAAAAAAAGGTAATATTTGATAGACGGAAGAAGAAAAAAAAAGTGTTTTCGCAAGCGTTCGGTCCTAAAATTAGTATTAGAATAAGCCCGGTCATAAAATTGACGTTGAGGAGTACGCGATTTTAAAATTTCCCTTAGAACGCAGTTCAAAAATGTATCGGGCAAAAAAAAGGACCTGATCGGGACGGAGGGTTTCCATTCACTAATGGGGTGTGTATTAATTATTATATACTCTTATTTTTCTTTTTCTTTTTACAGTAAATACTACCCCTAAACATAGGGGAAAAACAACAACCAATCAACCAAGTGGAAGACAATTACCTCCTACGCCGGATGTTGCCTCTGCTCATGGACATGATAAAAAGGAATCATTAAGTTCCTTACCAAAAACTTATCCTACATGGACAAACGTTAAGCGTAAAGATGGTATATAGTTACAAATTATAACTTTATTTTTATATATGTGACAATTAAGAAATATTTTATAAATTGTAATTCTTCTTTTTTTGGTTATATTTATCGTTTTGAAAATTAGATATAGAAGAACCTGCGGTATCATTAAATAACGATATCGTGGATCTCCCTAAAACATACCAATCTCATAGTATAAAGGATTCAGAATTGCCCATAATCAAATCAACTTCTGCATCATCATCCTCGTCTACATCATCTTCCATCGATAATAACATAAACAACTATAATCCAACTCAAATTCCAACCCCAACTCCTAAACTCGGACACAAATTACCTCAGGTTCCTTCCTTCAACAAGAGCAGAGTTATCGAAAATGTTTCCAATCTAATCCCTCCGTCGATAACCTCTCCTAGCACCCTGGCAACTAATTCGGGTCAGACGCTCAATGTAACATCTTCCCAACAAAAGGTGCCGCCATCGAATCCTAATAGGGCCAAAAGTCCATCTTTTCCGTCAAATAAAATAGGTATAGCTTAATTTCTAATAATATCTTTCACATGGGATTACTATTTAAACTTGACTAACAATTGTTTCCTATCGACAACCTTTATTAAATTAAATATAATTGTATTTTTTACTATATTTACAGGTGGCGAAAAGAGGACAAAATCAATAAAAATTCCACGTTTACCAAATTTTATTAATCACAAACAGCCGTTGGCCAAAGAGGACACATCTGATTCGGATATCAACAAACATCAGGAAGATGAGAAGGATAATTATGAACCTGATTTTGTGACTGAACCCGATCCCAATGCAAAAAGTAATATGTAAAGCCTTATTTATTTTTTTTATAATTAATATTCAACATTTATAAATAATTTTAATTTCAAAAAAAAATAATTTACGGGAAAGCAGATACCAAATCGTCAAAAGATACAAACGAATACAAGCCACCCATTTATCAAGTAAATTGCATTGCAATTACTAATGTAAGGCATTATATTATAATTTCATAAAATAAAATAAAATCTTTTATTCACCGCATTATTCATTTTGTTGTATATTTAAAAGAAAGCAAAAAGTATCATAACACCGATTATGCAAGAACCTTCTCCGGATTACAACGACACTTCCGCAGATGTTACACTAGGTGGTGCACGATCAAAACTTTTCGATTCATTCGATAAATCTAAAAAATTTAGCCAGAGTTCAGGAATAAAATTTTCTCCTGATACAAAAGGTTTCATTAATAAAATGAAATTCTTATTATGCAAAACGTATTTAAATGTATATGTATATACTAACTTTTGTTTAATTGTCTAATATAAAAGTGGATGTCAAATCGAAACAAGATGCAAACGAATTCGAAGATGATATCGATGAAGATGAAGATGACGAAGCTTTATCAACTTCTAGGGGCTCTTTGGAGTTCTCCCTTCTTTATGATTCCATTAATAATGCACTGCATTGTACTATCCATAGGGCTAAGGGCCTAAAAGCAATGGATTCAAATGGATTTTCTGATCCTTATGTTAAGCTACATTTATTGCCAGGTGCTGGAAAGTCGACCAAATTAAGAACTAAGACTGCTCACAAAACACTTAATCCAGAATTTAACGAAACTCTAACGTATTTCGGGATCACCGAAGAAGATATGATGAAAAAAACTCTGAGGTTTATTCATTTATATAATAAAACAAATTCAAAAACATGGCAAGTAAAATTTTTCTTACGGTGGTAATAAAATATTAGTAATTCCAAAGTTACAAGAAGAAGAAAAATATTATATATTTTATCTCGTACAAATAAAATTTTTACATGGTGGAAAATTCGAATTTTGTTTGTCTTCCTGTTACCAGAATGATGAAGTTTGCAGAAAACAATTAAAATTTATACCTCTATCAATCAATCAAATTTTCTTGAATTAATTTTAGAATTGACAGATTTCTAGCTAAAACAAAAAAAGTTCAGTTCAATTGAAACACGCTGTAATTTCGATTTATTAGTATAAACATTTTTCAAGTCATCTTTTCAGATTTTCTCTTTATTAAACTTTACAATTCGACAAAAATATAAAAACATCAACATTTAAAATTAATTTGAGCCAAATGTTGTACTAGCAATCAATTGGCTGTAACTTGTTTAATTTCTGCAACGTACACCCTATCTTTGCAAATTTACCGTTGTAGTATCTGTAAACAGTATTTTATCCATGAACCATATGAAATTAACTAACCTCTGAGGGTATTTCCGTTTATGTTTGTTACTTACCATACGGGCAATTTTATTCAAATCTATTAGATCCTGGGTTTGTTTCTTTTTTAAACCCTTTGCTACAGCTCTTTGTGGATAATCCGATGCACTGAAGTTTGCTAAATACCAGTTTCTCGTGATACTTGACGAATTGTTCTATATGTGCCAGGTCGCTTTTCTTTTCAATACGATTGTATCAACAGAATCCACATTTTCCATCATACGAACTTTGCCTAGTCTACCACCAAACCGGGTTTTTTGCTAATCCGGTAGCATAATTTTGCAATCAATTGATTCAAGGCTGCGATAGACCAGTTTTTGTTAAGAAATTCCTGCAAAAATCTTTTGGCTCCATATTGTTTTTCTTGTCCTTAAACTTAAGTCATCTCTACCTAAAAACCATTTTTTGAAATTATGGTCTGCCTAAATGTAAAGTTTAATAAAAAATAAATTTTATATTGGAAAGTTAGAATTTTGTTTGTCCAACTTTGAATGTGCATAACTTCGGACTATGTTGCTAGAATTTGATGATATTTGTAGAAAACATTGATATTATATACCTATCCCAATCTATAAATTTTATTAAATTATTTTTCGAATTGACAGATTTATGGTTAAAAAAAGTACAGTTCAATTGGAACACAGTGTAGATATCTTTGATGTAATAATTGCCCCTTTTAAGATATATTTTTGGATTGAATTTTGACCAGTAATTTTATTATTTATTACACATATAATATATGTTAAAATAGAAAACCGGGGTAAGTAAAATACTTTTTTAAATATCAAATATAACTTCCGTACCTTTTTATATTCTGGAAAGTCCTATATATCAATAAGTACCCACAACTAGATATTATTAATGGCAATATCACAATTTATTAATATATTATCATTTTTTTTTATAAAAATGTTGCACCATCACGGCCCAACCATAGGATTGGTCAAATCACCTCACGGAACTTCCACGACCATTAAGTTTTTAGACTTATTGTGGACAAAAATGTCATTTATATTTTTTAAGATTGATATATAGAATAAATTTGATATTGCATTGTTGAAATCAAAATGATAACTTAAAATCTAGCCAAAATATATTATGTTACCAGCAATGTGCATAATCAGTCAATACGTGTGTATATTGTTAAATTAATATTTAAGAGAAAAGCGTGCATAATGTATTTTCTCTAATATATAGATCCTACATGACATCTACCCGTTTTATTATAAAAGATGGTACCTTTTATTTAGTCCGTTAGCAAAGGCAAAAGGAAGAAGTAGATATAATAGAAATTATTAGTTCCGTTTAGTGGCAGGAAAAGATGGCGAATTTGCGTTATTTTATATTGTTAACTGTACAGTGGTATCTTGTATTATTCTAGTGTACTTAACTTATTCTTGGTTTTTAAGCTGTGGGTAGGAATCATAGTTTAAGGTTTTTTAAACATATAATAACATGGATGCTTTTTATGCCATACACAGACATCTGAATTTTTCAAGGAAATGAGATGACTGAATGGGAATATATGAAATACATTTTAACCTTATTTGATAAGTGCATGATAAATCAAGCATAAGAGTGTGATATATATCTGATTATTTCTTATTAATGTATATAATATTGATTCTATTTACAGATTATCAGTATTAGATGAAGATGTATTTGGGCATGATTTTATCGGCGAAACTCGAGTGCCTTTGAAACGGCTCAGAGCCCAACAAACAAAAACGTTTAATGTTCTACTCGAAAAACAAATGCCAGTAAATTTATAATAATATACATTAAGCTACATCATCCAAACTTACTTTATATTTATTTTTATTAGTAAATTAACCTAACTTGAAAACGAGTGTATATAAGTTTATTTTAACACAAGAGTTAAAAAAAGCCTAATAAGCTATTAGTGATCATTACAATTTCTTTTAAATATAACAATAATAATCAATCAGCTTTTTGAACTAATAAAGCTGTTATAAAAAATCTTCTAAAAATTTGTTAGCAAATCTTTAAAGATTTCCTTAAAAAAGAAAAAATTTTAATCAAACTTTACCTAAATATACCAAAATGTATTTAAAAAATGCAAAATCTTTTATAATTTTTAAAAACTTCAGGAAAGCTAACAACGATCACTGAAGATCCTAAAGAAAATGTATACCTTTAGACAAAGAATATTTCTCAAGATATGTAGATCTAATTTTTTTCACCATCCTCGGCTCTATTTCTGACAATATATCTTTTTACCCCCCCCCCCCCACTCCTGTTTAATATTTTAGTTAATATTAAGTAAATATTTTATCTTTCAAGATGAAATTAGAGGGAAATTTTATAAATTCGATCAACTGTTATATCGCGTTCTCAATCCCCACCATGAATTCAGCCTTTAATAATTGTAATTTGATTTTAAAATAAGCTGGAAAAGGATGATGATTTAGTTCAAACCGATAGAGGAAAAATTTTGGTTTCTTTAAAATATTCGACAAGCAAACAATGTTTGATAGTAGGTATAGTACGATGTGCCGGTTTAGCTGCTATGGATTCCAATGGTTATTCTGATCCCTTCGTAAAGGTGTAAGTTAATACTCAATTATTATGTTTATTTTTTTTACAGATACGATTATTTATTTTTCCTCATATTTTTACAGTTACCTTAAACCTGACACGGGTAAAAAATCGAAGAAAAAAACGGCAGTCAAAAAAAGGACTTTAAACCCAGAATTTAATGAAGTTTAATTTCTATTATTATTAATTATAATCATTTTTAATGTAACATAACTATATTTATATAGTGGCATAGGGTGTTTAACAACTTCAAGGGTATTGATTTACCCCGGTTTTAGCTAATTCGTAAAAACAAACTCGGGTTTTTGCTAAAAAAATATAGAATTGCTAAACTTCTACACTATGAATTTTTTTTTTTTATCTAATTATCAAAACAAATTAATTGTTAGTTATTTTATAGAACTGACTATTTATTCATAACTTATTTCAGGAATTCGTATATTATTGCAATCTACGAGAATTGGCATCTAAAACATTAGATATTACAGTATGGGATAAAGATATTGGCAAATCTAATGATTATATAGGTAAATAAATTTATTATATTTATTAAAATATATAACCCATATTTGAGACATTCTTAATATTTTAATAACATTATTATATTTTATACAATTTATTAATCTTATCAAAAAACATCATTTTATTGCTTGCCTACAATTTGTCCAGAATCATTTCATTTTTATTGGTTCTTTTTTTAAAATAAATTAGAAATAGAGATCCAATAGAAATAAAGAATATACAAATTATATTGCTTTTGTATACACAGCGATTAATATCGCATCGCTTAAGCAAATACCGCTTAATATAAACTGCGTGCGATGTTTTTTTAAAAAAAAATGTTTATTGCTATATAATTAATCAACTCAGGTGGAATTCAATTGGGTATAAATGCAAAAGGGGAAAGATTAAAACATTGGTTTGAAGCCTTAAAAAATCCAGAGGTTAAAGTTGAAAAATGGCACTCATTGTCTCACGAACTTTTACCCGATCCTGAACAAATACCGGAACAATAATAAATTTCCCTATATAGGCCTCATTTATTATTATTATTTATCTTATTCAAAAGATATTTCACTTATTATATTATATTATAGTTTCTATATGTATAACATGAATTTTAATTACCCTTATATAATCTACAAATGCAATATTAATTTACCCCGAAGACAGTGTATATATTATAAATTTATCACATTAGTTATATAAGTATTATTATTATTATATTGTTTAAACACCGATATAAACATTATGGCTTTTGGAATTAGAGGTGTGCGATGAACCAAATCCACCTGCCTGCTGTTTAAAAATAAATTAATCTACCCGCCTAGAGTTTTTGGGGGAAATATATCACCCATCCTTCTCCTGTTGATTTAAAAATGTTTTACACATCCACGCACTAAAAATAACTTAATTGATTGGTTTGATGCTTTTTATTTTGGTCACTTTTTTTTAAGCGTATGTACACAATATTTTTTTTAAAAAATTAGACACAAAATCATGAAATATTTTAAAATATAATATTTATTAATATTAAAAAATAAGCCACTATCCCCCCCCCACTTTGTCCGCTCTTTTGACAATAATATATTTAAACACTCACCTTTTGCCCCATTGTTTAAACATTTTTTATTCCGCTCACTCGTATATCGCTAGCAGGAGAGAGTGGGTGGACGCGTTAAAAGCGCTAGTTGCAAACTTCCAATTGGAATCGCGATCAATATTATATATTTATTAAATTTATGAAAATGAAACTTATTAAAACTGGCAATAATTAACGATCCATATAGATATTAATTGATAAAATATAACATAATTTTTTGAGTATAATTCTAAATCCAGTACATAAGTTTTAAACAGTGACATTGCTATGAGGGGGTTTAGTTTTTAACAAGCATAATACTACACACAAATTGATCGTTTCGCGTTGCATACAGGGAGGGAGAGGAAGTAAGTTTGTTCAATTACAAGAGTTTGAAAAAAAAATCTTTCACTTATATAAATATTTTAATTTCATCTTGAAGGATTTATTTATGCGTGAAAATTTTAAAATAATTATTTACTTATGAAAGATTGTTGATCAAAAAATCTTTTTCTTTTTTTTAAAAAAAAGAGAGTATAATCTTTAATATTTTGTTAAACTCTGCGCACTTTTTTGGGAATTAAATGAAATTATAACCAATTCCCAATAAAGGAATTAAAATAAAGAGTCTATATTAGGATTTGGAATCTTCCTTCATCTATAATGTAGACAGCAGCTAAAAAGGATTCGCTCACTACTTAACGAATAGCCCCTCATTCGCAGTTAGCATAAAATATTTTGTATTCTTCGCTGCGAATTCGCGCTAACTGTGAATGAGGAAAGTAAGCTGGCAGAGCAAATAAATTTTTGGCGGCTTATTGTGGCCCCTCCTTTTAATTATTTTTAAAAAAAATTTCCAGTTTTTTTAAAAATATACTTCCATTGTTTTTTTTTAATCAGAAAGATAAAAAGAATGGGATGATTTTTTCCAAAGATATTCATATTTTTTTTTATAAATGGTATTTTAAAATTAGATAGTTTTTTCATTCCTTTATATTAATTTTTTATTAAAATTTTTGTGAACTTTTCTATAATATGCCGTGTACTAATTTCGGGGCGATTTGAACCTAAAATATTTGATCGGAACTATAAAAACAGGTTGACGATGCGTGCATAACGTATAGTCAAAAATATGTTTCTTTTTAAGATTTACTATAAAATAAATCTGTATATATTTAAGTTATAAACATGAAACCTTTCGTGACTCATATTTTTGGAAAAAATAGCATTGAGAACGATATTTTTTATAAATTAACCTAAGTATTTGGAGCTTTCAGAATGTATTCCATTATTTTCGGGTTCTCGTAAAACATTTGGTTGGAAAAGGACGTTTACATTGAAACATTTTATGGCTTATTTAAAAATATAGTTAGAATTACAATGGGGAATTGCAGAGATTCTTTACACACTCTTCATGGTGTCCAACAGCTCGCAGGTCTGTCAGATTTCTTAATTGATCGTTTCAATAGTCATATAGGGTCGGGTTAATTTTTTAAAAATAATTTATTTTAAATTTATTCTTACCTTTAGGCAGTATATATTGTTCTTAAAAATATTTATCTCAAATGATTAATATCTTTTTTTAAAAATCGAGCTGAATTAAATTTGCAAACCAATGTATTAACCGCTTTATAATCGTAGGCTCAATTATAAGCAGTAAAATCTCTGAGGAATAGGTAATCGAGTTAAAGCCCCCCACCCATTTAATAAACTCTTATCATATATCTAGGTAATTTTAGAATAAGAAGGTTGACAAGAAGTAGCTTCCCATGCAACTCATTTCCTTTAAAGCAATGAAAAGATATTACTTCCAAAACCAAAAATATATCTTGTCTCTCTTATAAATCTTTGCACATAAAATTTTGTATGTATTTATATTTTGACCAAAATGATTTTAATATGGTATTAGGTTAGTTTCATGATTCTAATGATGATTTAATAATTTATTTTGGATTACTTATTTCGAAGTTAATTTATTGAAAATCATTTTATTTCAATAATAACGCCATTTTTAAATTGTGTTTTAAATTAAATAATATAACTAATGTTAGAGTGAAGATAATATCGTTTGCTTTTAAACATTTGCAGAAGCAAGGTTAAAAGACTATTTTCGTCACAATTATTTTTAAATTTTAATTTCAAATGCCCCGTAAAATTTCGATTGAATTACCATAAGAAAATTCTTGATATATATATATATATATATATATATATATATATAATGAAGGAATGAATAATGTCATAGCCAAACAAACTCACCTAAGCAGAATAAGAGAGGCTACATAGTCATTAAAGTCTAAAGAAGATGTCTTTAGCTTTTGATCTACAGTAATATGTGTTATTTCCATGAATCAATAGAACAATTTTGTCCATACTATAATTCCTGACATATTGAGCCATTTTTAATGTAAAATTCTAGTTTATAAACGCAATTTTATAAGTATATTTAATTATAGAAATAAATAAAATATTTTATCCTATCTTAATAAACTTAATATTATATTGCATAGTTAAAACCGGCCTTATTTTTTTATTTTGGGTAGTACATCTTGCTTACATTAACTTACTAAAATTTAAAAATTATGAAGTTCTGATAAATTTGCCTAAGCTACTACCAAATTTGACTAATCTCTCTTTAGGATTCCACCTTAGTCCAAATCAAGCCCTGGCCTATATTAAATATATATACTAACCCCGTTGCACATATATATATCTAGTGTGAATTTTGAGAGAGCGTAAGTTTCGACTGGAATAAAACCATCTAGCAGTATAATTCAAATGAACTAACCTGGTCTATTTTACCCATTATATCATTAAGAATCTTTAGAATACTCATTAAAAGAAATTGAGTATTTATTTTAAATATTTCCTTCAATAAATTCAACGGTTGCGTTTTCTTTTTTATAATTATGAAACTTATATCATAGTTAAATTATCATTTTATTTAGATATAACATCATTTTCTATATTTCAAACCCGATGGAGATCTTATAGGGCTATAATTTAAAACCTTAAGTTAAAGGTTAGAATTAGTTTAGGGCCACGAACCCACACTGAATCTTGACCCTAGATTTATTTTTATAAACAATCCTCGAGCCTGAAAAATTCATTTATTTTTATCCCTTTAAATCCCGAATTATTTTGAAAATTAAAAAAAATCTTTATTTTCTAAAAATATTTATAAAATCTGCAACAAGAGGATTTCGTTTTAATCATTGAAAATCTTGAAATAGTATATATATTTTATTTGAAATGAAAAGTTTTAGAAAGAAGGCCTCTATAGATGCTAACGCACATCTCGAAATAACGCTAATTTGTAAAACCTTTAATATCATAAACGATACCTCTCTGCAAATATTTGAGCGAAACATCTTATATGAATAGTATGACTAAAAAAATATGTATAGATATGATTTCATAAGAAAATGGGTGGGAGGGGTAGTACAAATCACCCAATTATATATGCAACTTACTTATAAATTTTTTGAAAGACGCTAAAAACTTCTAGTCTTCATGGCTAACCCTAGAATAAAATGTGAAAAATTACTTTTTTAGAAATTATTTATTTTTTAATATATAAATAAAATAGAGTTTTTCTAAAAAAAATAATTACAATTATTTGATTTGTTTTAAGCCGCCATTGTCATTTTAAAAAAATCATTTGAGTAAACAAAATGGTGTCAAGCATATTTATAAGTTTAAAAAAAAATAACAAATCACATTGGTAAAATCAACAATTAGTTGTTATACAAAGTATAAATAATATTTAAAAAAGGAAGATAATCAAGTGACAGGTTCCACCATATCTTTTATTATTTCGTCTAATTTATTGGCAAAAATTTCGAAAGAAAAATTATTTGTCACGTGCTTTACACAATCTTCGGGCTTGATTCTTGTAGAATTTTCAACATCGCCAGAAGATACCTTGTCCCAATCGTTGTAATCTAAATTACATAATTTAAGCATGTATTATATTAATTTCACACGTAGAGGGGCGTGTTTAAAAGTTTATATATAAAACTTTGAATATTTTTTTGAATAAATATTAGATAAACTTTGATAGGGTGATATGATTGTGTTTATTCAATCTCGTAAAAATTACGTCTATATAATTATTTATCATCTTAAATAACTATTTTCTTGATTTTATAAGGTTTGACCAAAGCTTGGCTTTAAAAAAAGGGGGGTGGATTCAGATTGAACGAAATTCTTGAAACTAACCTATAAAATTATTAAAAAGGGTGGTATCCTGTTCGTTTTTTCAAAACTTGCTTCAGTTTAGCTGAGGCTAAATAGATTTTGAACTAGGACACCCATATTGGTTTAGTGCATTAATAAATATTATTTGTAATTTATATATTCTTCGGTATAAATAAACGATATTTACGTAAATCTTAAATAGTCTCTTTTTTAGGCTGTTTAGAGAAAGCTATATATATATATATATATATATATATACATCAACAGATGATTGTTTAAAAATAAGACGAACCAAGACACGGCTTTAGAGTTTAAAATAAAAAGAGTTCGAAGTGGGTTTAGGATTCAGGTTCTCAGTTTTGTTCAAACTCAGCTGATCAATTTTACCGGAAAGCGATTTCTTAAAAGGCACTATACCCTCTTATTACTATTATAACTAAAATAAATTAATTTTTGAATCTTAAATGACAAAAAAAATGACCAATAGTTGAGCACTGATTTAGTCACAACGATAAAATAGTATTTACCTTTAAACATGAATAATAATAATTTAAATATTTTAAAACCTTCTTCACTGTCATTTTTATCGGTTAATTCGCTTTTGAGTAATCTATTTTCAAAGCATTCTTCGGACATAAGATTTTTTTCAAATTCGGAGTCAGGGTTTGCATCTTAAATATGTATGATCATTAGTATTAACATAAAATAGTTGTACCGATATTATTATTATTATAAAATGATCTGATTTCTAAATTTTCATTAAAAACGATATTGAGGATAGAAACCCCTCCCCATTAGAAAATGGTAAATCGGACCACTGTAAAGTGATGATATAGTAAAAGTTAAAGATCTGGTTCTAAAGGCATAAATGGGAAAAGGCTTAGTAGCTTCTAACAAATAACTATAACAATCAGCCGTAGTCATATGGCCGAAGATCGGGAAGCCAAAAAAAAAATTATTCTACCAAAAATGTCTCTACTATCGGTATAATGGTTATTGATGTAAATGGGAGAGGAAGCGGCAGAAGATGAAACCGATTCTATAGTAAGAGACGAGATTTTGCGTTGAAATGGTTCGTCCCGCTGATTTGGGTTATAGTCGTATTCGTAATCTAATGGATATATTGTATTATGTCTTAGTTATTTTATGATAAGGATTCGAGAAATTAAAAAAATATTATTTTACATAACTTTGTCTTGATTTTGTTTTTATATAAAGGTAATCATAATACCTTTATTTTCTCTTGATCTTCATAGCAGTCGCGTCGCTAGGGGGGGGGGCGCAGGGGCTCGAGCCTCCTGAAAAATTCAAATAGCCCCCTGAAGCAAAAATATTTTTTAAAAATATCTCCTTAATATCTCCTTGAACTAAAAATAAATTTTTTGATTGCCCACTGAATGATTTCTTTTATAATTCCATATATAGATATAATTTTATCATTTGGAAATTAATAAGACTTTAAATTTTTATTAAATGAATATTATTTTAATTATTAGATAAGATTAATACATATAAATTATATTTTCACTATGTCAGCTTGCAATCAAATTCTGTATTAAAAATATAATATCAATAATTACATATTAATTTAGCTTTAACAGCTGAAGTTTAATCGACTTTTATTATTTAACCCTAATTAAATAAATATAATCATATATTATTTGAAAATTAACAAATTTAATATTGTAATTAGCCGAGTTCAAAATGACTAATCAACTGTATATTTATTTTGAAATTTTATTATCATATCTTAAAAATATTTTCAAGGTTCAAATAAGTATAAGAGATTTCTTTATAAAAAGTAAGTAGAGATATAGTTTATAATCCTCTACTATATACAGTTGTTTATAAAATATTAGATATAATGACACTTTTATAGACGTATTTGACATTTATATAATATATTTCAGTTAATATTATAATAAATTTTACCAATAAATAATTTGATAATAAATTTAATAACAAATTACATTCCTGTATTTAACGCCATCTATTTAGTTATAAATAATTTTACAAATTAAACATTTTCTTATTCATTCTGCAATAGATGTTATAAATTTGATATCTTTTCTTCTCTTTTTTTACATGTTTTTACCTATTTTTTTCTTTTTCGAAAAACAGTCTTGAGTTAAATTCTTAATACAAGTATATTTTTGATATTATTACAAACTACTATTATTTTAAGATATAATAACCAAGGTGGTGAACAATATATAAAATCTTAATTGTTTCATAATATCATTCCGGTCCTTATTTTATAGTTAGAAAATGTTTCATTTCTAATATGGCATTGCCGTGTAAATAACTCCAGGCTTCAATATATTTGCATAATTATTTCTTCCAAAGATTTTTATGTTTTTATATTATCAATCTGTCCAACATAATAAATTCTGATAGTTTACATCGTGAGTGTCATGTCTATTACTGCAAATTAACCAGCATCTATTATTTGTGTTGCTATGTAATTTAAAATTATTACTATAACGTCGGAGAGCATATAATTTCATATTTTAGATAAACAATAATGGTCAACTGTGTAGTCTTTTATATATCGTTTAAAATGGAAGATAATCTTTTAGAAATTTAATATCTCACAATAATTTTCTTGATTACTTATCTAATAATGTCATCTAAGAGGAAGCTCTAACCACCATATAGTTTTATGATTTGGATTGGTCGTTCATACTCTCTCCTTTAAAAATTGTATATTTGGTTTAGGCCTATAAATTTTTCCTTATTAGTCCATTCTATAAAACATTTTCTAAAATGGTAACAGAGAGTTATACTAGTTTGATAACTTTTGTCAATGTAAGTTGCTAAGAATTATATTATTGCATTATGTGGTTTTTTATATGCCAGTTTATTTTGTATGCATAATATAATAAATGATAAAATATGAAAATAGATAAATTGTTCAGAGTTAACAAATTTTAATAAAGTATAATATATTTATATAAAACCGGACCGAAGGCCCGCAAATAGGGGAATTTTTTTAGTTGAGCCCCCTGAGATTGTGAAGGCTAGCGACGCCCCTGCTTCATAGATAAAGATATAAAACTTACACATTATTAAATTTTTATATTAAATAAGGAGATTAAAGTTAAGGTTGTCGCTTAATGATAATTTCCAAACACGATATATTACATTGTACATTTTTTTGTCCATTAAAAAATCGAATCGTTGCGAAGATTGGATAAAAAAAATCCTAATATTATTAAAACATATTACTAAGTTCTTACCTATACAGTTAATTATTTTCTTAAACCACGGAAGTTTTTAATTTTTAATAAATAAAAATCAAATACCTTCACAAATTCCCGACTTTGCCTTATCACCTTCTTCGCAACCGTTAATGCATTTGAACATTGCCCGAGAGAATTCTTTAGCATCTCCGGGGGGCTTACATAGGTAACCCGTTTTACCGGGCACAATAGTTTCCAACGGTCCTCCATCCGCTATAGCTATAACCGGTTTGCCATGGATAGATGCCTCTAAAGGAACTATGCCAAAATGCTCACCTGTGGGTGTGTAACAAAGAGCGACACATGAGCTTGAGAGAGTTTTAATAATGTAAACATGTTAAAAAATAATTTATCTCCTAACAAATAGAAGCAGACCATTTTCTTTATAAAATTTATCCTCCCCAAACTATTAAAAAAATGGCGTGAGTGGTGTAAGAAAGTAAGATTTCATTTGATTTGACAAAATTTTAAAAAAATTCTGAGGGGGTCGGATTGAAACCGGTTGATTTATGGAATTCACCATTAATATAATTTAATATGATTTGGATCCGGTGGATTGTTTTCTGAGTTTTTGATACAGTTCTAGTAGCGGTTCTAGCAGGAGAAGAAGATGAAAGGAAATGTCGGGTAATAATTATTAACTTTTAATATGGAATAATATTATAAAACCAATAGGACTTGATTTAATATTCCTTATGGATAATGGAGTGAATTGAGGCAAATCAGAATAAGTCTCGAAACCAAGGCCTTCTAACATGGGGGAGAAGCGAATTATTCGAATAATATGGACATTAGATGAATTATTAGAATAATTAATTTATTCCAAATTATTTGCCTAATTTGCTACATTCCAATAATTTGATCGAAAACTCGAATCATTCGGAATGATTAATAATATGTTTTTTAATAAAATTTGCCATTTTTATTAATAACCTATTGATCTAATGGGTGATATGATTAACAAGGTATACTTAAACTCCTCGTGAAAGGCTTTTCTTAGTTGGAACTAATAAGGTGTCATAAATCTCATGTTATTTAAAAGAATAAATAAAAAAAATACTTTTATCTTAAAAATTAGTTTGGAATTATAAATTAAATTAATATGCTTATTAATTTCATTAATAACTTGATCTCATGTTTTTTATTATCAGATTATTATAAATATTTTTTCTTGTTGGAGATTAGATATGCAAAATAAAAATGAAAAATTCTGTCAATATATTTTTATATAAACAATTTATATATATTTTAAAAAAACGAATTATTTGAATTAAATACAAATAGTAAATTTTATTATTCATAAGAATACTAATATTAAATTATTCGATTTAGATAGGATAGGGTTCCTTTGTAAAGGAAAAGATGCAAAACATTTGGTGAATTTTTTATTTATTATAAATAATTATGCAAATATGTGAGCATTTATCAGAAATGATTGTAAATTGATATATTTTTCAATAATATTATAATCATTTATATTCATATACACGTTGTCAGACTCTTTAATTTAAAATTGAAATTGCATAATTTAAAAAATAAAACAATTAACTTAAATCAGTAAATTGTTCTTCAAATATTATAATGAAAATTTATAGAACAAAGGATTCTGCATTTTAAAATAAAAATTATTTAGGATATTTTGTTCACCGGACATTTTTATCGGTCAGTTTATAATCTAACATTTTCGGTTTGCATTATATTATTATTTTAAAAGAAAGAAAAAACATACCTCAATAGAGCGTTTTTTTGGTTATTGGAGATAGACTTGAGGAAAACAATATCTTCAGAAGGGATAAGTTTCAAATCTTCGTAGGCTAGATTGGTGAGGCGAGAGTAAGTCGTCAGATTTTCCGGCAAATTGGAGTCGAAACCACCAGCTATAACCAGACCTAAGCTATCGGGGCTTGAATGACGGTTAGATTGCGAGACGATATGGCGCAAATGAACTTTATATGCAATTATTAAATTACTGTATTAAAGATAAAACGATAATTTCTTGCTTTTCCCTATTGCAAAATCAAAAGAATTCATTTATTTTCAAATGTATTTAAATAAATAATAAATGTAATATAATAAACATGTTAATAAAAGAAGACATTTAGATATAAATTATAAAGCAAGAACATTGCATTATTATAATTGATATGTAAATATTATAAAGAGAAATAGATTATTTTTTTAAAAAACAATTAAAATTAACTACTCCACTTCGCGATCTACAGAGGTCAATTGTTTTTATAAATGATACGCTAAAAAATCTTGTCAATTTAAAGTAATAGGAAACCATATTTTTGATGTTACCATAAAAATATATAATGGGAAATATCTGACCTAATAAATTTAGGCATATAAATAAATTTTATGACTAGTGACCGGGTAAGAGTGAACAACAGACGGATCAAAATAGGTTTTCTCCCAGGGTAAAGCTTTTTGTGAAACTAAACTATTCACTAAATGGTAAAATTTTATATGTTTTCTTTGCATTCCGATTCATTTTAAAGAGAGATGAGCAATTTTTGTGTTTGTAAAAAAAGGCTGATTTAATCATTAAGCCCTTAGTATATTTAGTAAAATTAATTGAACACTTATTTCAACAAACTATGACTCTTTTTAACTTAAAAATATACTCGGTATTTATAATATGGTGCAATCAATTTTGAACATAAAATCTTCTATAAAATTAAATATTTGGAAAATAAAATTAGATTATCGTCAGTCACACTGCAAAACTTCAATATTTTCAAAATTGTTCAGGTGAATTAAAAAAAAAAACTTTTTTTCAAATTAGTACATTTTAATAAGAAAAGCTAATAATCATTTGATTAAAAAAAACATGTTTTATAGTTAAATATCACAAATTATATTTTATTATTGAAAAATAATTACCCCATTGCAGGGTTGTGTAACCGGTCAAATACGATTCAGTCAATTGACTCAAATAAATGTTTTAAGACAATATAACCCTTATAATAGTAAAATGAATCTACTTTAAAATATTTTTTAAATTAATTTTCATCAATCCCTTATATATATTTAATAGTAAAATGAATCTACAATATTAAATTTATAATATTTTTTAAATTAATTGTCATTTAATAACTAATGTTTCACTGCAGTCTTGTTTGTTCTTATTCAAATTCAATATTTATAATCAATTTCCCTGTTGTCGAGATCTTCGATTGATTTTTGTTTCAGTAAGAATGTTAACCCGAATTGACCAATTTCTGAAGAAGAAGTATAAATAGGGATTTCTAGTAAAATGTAACTTTTATTAATTGGTGAGCAAAGCTAATTCTACTAACTTGAGACTGGAATCTGATTGTTTCTTATGGAAGTTACAGCCTGATTGTTTCTTATGGAAGTTATTTGCTGTGATCACATGTATTTATATTGTTTGTTTCTTTTTTCAAACATATTTTCTTTTTCTTCAGATTTTTTAGAGTTTTGACCTCAAATAGTCCTCCAGTCATTTGACTGAATTTAACTGGTCAATTGACCAATTTGCCAACCCTGCCCAAATGTGATAAAAAACATTTTTCCTATCTTATTAATTTCATGTTTTTAGGTAATAATATATAGGTTTCTCTAAAAATAACATTTTTGAAAAAATATCACATATATTAGGTTTTGCAATGATTTGGCAATATGTTTATAATTTTAAAAAAATATAATATTTGTTCCATTTTATATTTTAAAAAGTTAATAATCTTTCCAAATTTCATAATGGAATATTTCTAGCACATGATTCAAGAGATATAATAAAATTATTATTGCAATATTGGATTAGAAATATCAGGTTTAAAGCCAATAATGATATTATAATATTTTTTTAAAAACTAATTTAAAAAGGCTCAAATTGAATAAAAAAATATTTAAGAATTCTACAGTTAATTAATAAATATGGATTCTATAATATATAATTTAATCTCCATATTATTAACCATTATAATATCTTAATCTCTCCCCAATATTATTCTTGCTCCTTAAATACACCCCCCCCCCCCCAAATTATATTTGACATTATATATGACATGCTTAGAATATATCTTACAAAAGGCACGAAGGACTAGGTCAATATTCTTTTTCCTTTCATATCTATTTAGAGAGAGAAATATATGGTCTTTGGGAATTTTAAACAATTCTTTTATATACAAATCATCTGCATCTGAACACTTATAATTCAAACATTTTTGAGATATACAAGGATAAAGTACATCCAACTTTTTTTGAAAATACTTATTATTGTGAAATGTTTGTTTGACAATAGAAGCTTAACCTTAAAATAATATAAAATACAAAATATATATTTTACCAGTATAGTTGCTATTGACAATTAATTTATCTGCATATGACATGGATATCTCTTCCAACCAATCTAAAGGGTATCTATAAAAAAATTTGAGCCAACTATCCCTTTGCGATAATAAGAGATCTGGAAAATGACAATAGAACAAAACTTTATAACCAAATAATTTAAGCAAAGGCACACCAACAGGAATTTGATCACATATAATCAAATCACTAAATATATTATTATATATAATATACAATGTTAAAAATAGGAATCGGAGGTATGCAAAACAAGCATAAAAATAATGATAAAATAATTTCCGAGGAATCCAATCTCCTACAACTTTTATATCCAATTGTGTTTTAGTTTCATCAAAGCAATGATTACGATTATAATGATTAGTATATATTTTAATTTGATGATTTTTAGTTTTAAGAGCCAATGCAATATCAATGATAAGTCTTTCAGCCCCTCCTATGCCTAAATCTGGATGAAGAATAATTATTTTCATTTTTTATAAACCATATGATAGTGGATTGTTTAAAAATATAATAATATAATAAAGTGTTAGGCTTATCCTATTAATAAAAAAAAATTGATATCAATAAAGCTAATTTTCTAATAACACATAGGTATGTAAAGTGTTGTAATTAAAGTTTTATTTTGTTATAAATTTCGATGTAATGTCAAGAAGATTTCAATAAATTAATATTCAGTTTATTGAAGTTTTGATGAAGATGAAATAAAAGATTCTATTGTTCATTAAGTTACAAAATATATAATATTATAATAGCCTCTCTTTGGCACCGTTTATAAAAATTTGGTCAAAGGGATAACAAAGCGTAAATTAAACTACCAGGAAAGCAAGCGAATTTTTATTTGAGATAAAATATTAGTATTTGAAAATGAGCGGAATTTGTCTGTTTTTTGAAAATGCTTGTGCCAAATTTTAAAAGCTATTTGTCAAAAAAAATTACTAGTTAAAATCAAAGATAGATTTGTTAATCTATTACTATTCATCCTATGGAGTTAAACTATGAAAAATTTTTGGCTTGGTTCTTCAAATTTCAAATTGGCGTTTTTGTCTTCCTTTTCCCATAATCAATGTTTTTTATTCAAATTTCTAGAGCTATATAATATTTTAATTATATTTTAAAATCACTATTCATTTAAAATTAATTACCCGTATTAAATTGAGAGACCTGAACTTAATTTCTAATATTTTATTAACTAAAACCACCAAAAATATTTAGAACTAGTCTTGTTAAATAACTATATTTGAGTCGAATTTTAAAAACGGCTTACTAAATATTTATCCAGAAATCACGCAAGTCTGAAGATTTTTCTCATAGATGGTACAAAAGTTTGGACACCTATTAACGAAATCACGAGGCTTAGGCAATGCATATCTTCTGGCTTGGCTAATTACAATCTGATTCAAATTTAATAAAGTAAAAGGGAAAAAGGCATATATTGTTTTGTGTAACCTTAAAATAGTGAAACATATAATTAAAACTTATAATAAAAAAAAATAGAATTTACGATAAATGATTATTTTAATATAAATTGGAATTAGTTCTTTCTTAAAATTTATTAAAATAAAGATCAAAAATTGCCTTTTTTTATAGCAACGTATAAAATAATTAGATTGTAATAAGAATTATAAACAAATTAACAATAAGTATAACAGAATATAGATACTTATTATAGACTAAATTTGATATTTATGATTTTTTTTACCTATATAATATCTCGGTCAAAACAACGTATCAATCTAATTTTGTTTAAGTTAAAATATCTTAGGGTATCAAAAGCCACGAATTTGGGTTAAGTAAAGATATCTCTCACGACATTTCACTTATTACCTTACACCAATTAAATTGGTTTTTTGAACACCTGAAGAGAATATAACTGCACCAATTACATAGGAAAAATTATTGGAAGGTAAGTGAAGAGGAAGACTTGGGACGAAATGGTAGGGTTATTAGACAAAAATAAATGAAAATTATGATAAAGAACGATAAGTGTAGATTTTCATATCTTTTTCCTCTAAATAATATATCCAAAAAATAAATAATTAGATTTTTAAAAAAAACAATTATGGTTAAATTAGAATAGACCCATAAATATTTTGGTAAGAGTAAGACTTAAATCTTTTTCCACCCGTCGAGATAAAAAAAATTAGAAGAATGTTTTTCTTGGTTTTATAAGATTAAATAGTATACTATTATTTCAATCAAATAAATTTATAATCTTTAATTAGTAAAATTATTTTGGAATGAAGATTTTATTTTATATTAATTAACAAGAAAAATAGCTCAAGAGAGGCTCCAATTATCAAACTTTTTACCTATTTTTTAAGAGTAGATTAAAATCAATTTTCCATATGTTGAAAGGGCTTGGTTGCAACCTGCTTGTATAAAATATTAATAATTTTTATGATTTTAATTAGAGATCTGCAATGTCAAACTCGGTACCAGGCTCATGTCATAAAATATTTTTGGGCCAGAACGGTTAAACAAAATTAACAGGATGAGGCTGGGCAAAAAAATTATTGAAGGATGACAATACAATCTAGACCATAATTAATATTTTTTGCTCATATTATAAATTATAACATTAAATTTATAATTTAATCTTAAAATATGGTCAAATCATCTATTTGATAGAAGTTACAATCCATAAAAGTTTAGTATTTTTTTAAAATTTAACAAGCTGTTTATTGATGTTCAACAATATTTCGGGTTAAGCTTTGATTTAAAAAAATAGTTAGACTAAATAAAAAATTTGGCATGCCGGATGAAAACTAAATCCCAGCTGGGCCAAGCATAAAAATTTTGCTATTTCCAGATCTATCGTTTTAATTAATCTAAACTGATCATTTTTAAAAATAAGCTTTGATAACATACTATAAGTTTATTTCAAGTCATATTAAATATATAATATATATTAATAATCTATTTTGATAAAAAAATAACATTATAATCTAAATAAATAAATAGTTTTAAAAAAATAGAAAAATATTCACAAAATGCTAGGTAAAATTTTAAAATGATTCATGATTAGATTGGATTGTTAGTTTATAGTTAAGAATTCCTGCGCAATGATTGAAACCATTTAAAAACGGTGGGAAATTTTAAAGGGTCAATTTCAACATCCCCAGTTGTGTTAAAACATCTGAAAACGTCATAATCCAATTTTGACGGCGAACTCCCCCCTTTAATGTACATAGTTTTTGCAGGTTTCATTGTCGATAACTTGTCACCAGCAAAAGGTGTTGATGACACCATAAACATATTTGATGACTCATAAGTTGGGATATTAGAAATCAGGGATTGGGTAGGAGATTGGGATGGAGTATAAAAGGCTTCTTCGCTACTCGACGATTGTGGCTCGTCATCTTTAAAATCTACGGGTGAACTATTAGCAGTCGAGAATCGATTGAGTGTTAAAGAATTAAAAATGCGTTTGGAAGAAGAAGTGATTATGGAAGAGATCCCGCTACCTATGGTTGCTTTAAACGATCCACGGTCAGTCGATAAAATGATCTTCTTAGTGGGGCTTCCATCTCTGGTTTTGTTCCTGAATTCTATTTCGCATTTTGGTAGCATGTGGTTATCTCGATTTTTTAAGGTATTTTGGCTCTCATCATCAATAATTAATTTAAATGGCAAAAGCTTGGAAATTCTTCTTTTTAGAGGAGACACGAATGATCTTGCACTATAAGTGGTCTTTAAACACTGTTTGCTATCATTGCCATTGGTACTGGAAGGTGCTGTTTGGATAATACCGTTGGCAAGAGACAATTTTTCAAAATCAGAGCAAAGAGATGTTTCAAGAATATCGCCACTGGTTGCTTCGCGGGGGGTTCGTTCAGAGGAGTTTTTTAAGGCATCGCCCACCTTAAAATCATTATCAGTCAAAGCAATATCTAAATCGGAGACTTGAGGTTTATTATTGGTTGTTTCCTGACTTTCCAAGTCGATTTGTTTCAAAGAATTCAAGAAATTTAAAGAAGGCTCCTCTATATCTTTTTCCTCCACGTCCTCATGACTGCTACCCCTCCAGGTATCGAATTGTTCATGATTATTAAGTAATCTATGGATAAAATTTGAGTCAGAAAAAGTTTTAAAGTCGCTTTTGGTAGGAAACAATAGAGGTTGTTCGTTATCATAAGAATTGAAGGATGATGATAACAAAGAAAATCCGTCTAAAAAATCATGCTTATCAAACTCATCCCCTTGGCTGGATTTATCGAGAGCAATCATCGTTTCAACATGCTTGAGGTAATTTTCGAATTTCACTTAATTCGCAATAAACGAGATATTTAATTATTATATAATTTTCCTTATGATAGAATAGTTATAATACAATATAAGAATAAAAATCAATTTCAAGGTAGTATGGTGTGGTGATAATAATATTGTAATTTTTTAAAAAATGTAGATTTTACTCAATCCTTTGGGCGATGCGATATCCTCCAACTTCAATTTTTCAGGCAACGTATTAAAGAGCGACTGGCTTCCATCATTAGTAGCAATGTCGGTTGTAGATATATGGGAACCTTGACTTTCGGATATAGAGTCGCTATAGAGACTAACGTCATTATAGCTTGCAGAAGGATAATCTATATATATTAATTACTATATCCAAATATTTTTAAAAAAAATTAAACCAAAATTTTGAAAATTCAAAAAATCCCATCTTTCTGCCCATGGGACGTTCATGGATTTTGCAATTGATCTACCATGTATTTCTAAACCTTTCTCCGGATCTTTAAGAGTAATGTCTGTTATATTTTTTTCAAATGTAAAAACAAGATGCATAAAGTAAAAATAATGTTAGGGTTGGTATTAGAGGTCTGAAATAGCGAGTTTTAACTCAGATAGTTTTTTTTAAATTCAACCGCCCACCCTTTGTCTAAAAATTGTTTAACCTGCTTAACCCAATGTTTAAGAATTATTTTAGTGGTTGATTTGGTTTTTTAGGGATGTACCAAAATTTCATATCGGATGGGGGAGATAATTCGCCTTTTTCAAAATATCGGTTATCGGCCGATATTATAAAATTTTCCGATTCGATATCAATAAAAATATTTTATATACTTTAAAATTAATGAATAAAACTATAACTGATCCTTATAATATATTTAAATGACAGTATGAGATGAGTCGATGTATGTTGTGTTGCAAAATAGCTCCATCTGAGCCTATTTCTAAAATCAACTAACTCAATATTTTAGCCAGAAAAATATTGCTTAAATCTAGAGATTTCGTGAATAATGCAAAACTTTGTGCCATCTATGAACAAAATCTTCAGGCTAGCATAATATTTTTCTGGATAAAATACTGAGTAAGCCGTTTTTATCGATTGGCTCAAATGAAGCTATTTTGAACACTAGATGTATGCATTACAAATTAAAACGATAGTATATTTACAGAATACAAAATCACATGATATCAGATCAGTAACGATATCAATTTAATATCAGTAGTATCGGATCGGCCTCCAAAAAGTGGTATCGGTACACCCCTAGTTTTTTGTTTATTTTAAACTATTTTATATTCTTAGTTAAATTTCTAAATATTTTTAATAAATAAAAATCTATTCTGATCATTTCCCTCGAATTTAAAATTCACCCGCCTATTGTTTTAAAGGTGTTTTTTAATCTGTCAACTTACCCATGCAATGAAAATCTTTTAGGGGATAAAATCCCACCCATTACCGACTTCATTAACATATTAATTTTAAATATATTTTTTGAATAACAATAACGGTTAAATCAATTTTGTCCTATTTTAAATAAATATTTTCTTCTATATCAAATTTTACTCTATTTTGCATAAGTTCTTAATGGCTAAATTTAATAACTAAATAATTTCTGTGATAATTCTGAAATGAAAAATTTAATATATTTTAAATTTAAAGAATCTCCATAGATATCTCAATCTGCCCTAATATTAAAAATAATAATAAAACATAGTTAATATTGAAATTATTTAAATTATATGCTCAAGAATATATTAATAATAGTGAAAATGGGTTAAATATTATAATAGATAATTATATAACGCACTTTTTAGTTCAATACTACTTAAATGAGCGTATGTCTAATTAATAAAATTATTATATTTAGTCATAGAAAGTTTAAAATCGTAAATATTATAAAAGATAAAAATTTTTTAGTTTTTATATTAATAAAAAAATTGTAATTTTGCCAACCCTATAATTCATTGTTTTCATGATTTTTTTTAAACCTAGAGATGTGGTGATACAGGAAGAGAGAATGGACGAATTTGACTTATCCGATAACATATTTGAACTTTTAATAGAGGATTTTTTGCTGTAACTATCCTTCCGAGTCTTGTTCCAAACGTTATAAAATTCAAGTGCCTTATATGGATAAACATTATTTAGTATTATAATTATAAAGGAAAAGTATAATATTTAAAATAAAAGTCATTTACTTTGGAGTAAGGCATAGGCCCAGCCAAAGCATCGATTTTTAGAAAGGAAAAATCAGTATTCGTTTGACTATTATTCAAAATTGAATTGCTGGAATTAAGATGAGTAGAAAAATGACTAGTTAATAATATTTCCTCTTGGTCGAAGATTATTTTTTTGCGACTACTGACTTGAGATTCACGAAAAACGTGGTCTCTACAGTGAAATCTGTGATTGTTTCTAAGCTGAATCTCATTTTGTCTATCGTGAGATGTTTCGTTTGGCATTTTATCGCGAAAATGGAAAGGCTTGCCAATTACGGGGGACGGATTATTGGTTAACCATTGAGAACATTCTATCTCGGCATTGTACATGCCATGAGAGGTAATGAAAAATGGTACAGAGCCTACGTCATCTCGTATAACTGGTACGTAATAAGGATCTTTCAAAGATAATTATTTTAAATTAACTTTCCTGCGAAAATACAATTAAAAAATATTATGACACCCCTATACATGTCATAGGGGTAGAGCAAATCTGGTGTTGGCAAAATTTTTAAAATGTCAAATCATTTAAAGTGGGCGTTATTTTGAAATACCTGTTTTTTCTAAAAGGAAATAGAAGAAATTGAAAATAAGGAAATAGAAAGAAACGAAAGGAAAAAAGAAGAAATTTAAAAAAAGGGAATTGAAGAAATAAGAAAGGGAATAAATGGAACTTGAGGAAGAAGAAACTAAAGAAATTGAAAATAAGAGAAAGGAGGATAGGAAAGAATCGAGTTTAAAGGAAAAAGAAATTAACAGATTGGAAATGGAGAAAATAAAAGATGTGGAGGGACAAATTAAAAATTGGAAGATTGAAACAGAATTTAATTGTGAAAATAATCGATGGCAAAACGTGTATCGAGGTGAAAATCAAAGGAGTCAGTCGATAATGGGGCCAATTGGAATGTGTTTTACCGGTGAAAAATATGGTCAAAACAGCAAAGAATGTAATGAAAGGGTAATTCAGAGGCTACTAAATGCTTGTGGAAGATGTGGTAATAAGGGTCATAGTTTAGAAAATTGAATTATAAAGCAGAAGATACACCTAAAATACTATATTGTAAAAAATGTGGGAAAAGGGGATATACCTAATACAAATTATATGATATATGAGCAAGGAAGGGCATTTCCAGCGGTTAAATCCATCGCACCGTATATATATTTAAGAAATATACCAGAGAAAGGGAAAATGTATGGAACAAAGTATGATAGAAAGAATGTATTGGATATAACATGATGTAGAGAAATAGGACATTATGCAGTAAATTGCCCAGATATTTGAATGTATGGTAGCGAAATAGAAAGATAAAAATTACTACACTGGGAAGATCTTAATCAAATTAATAATAATAATAACAGAGTAAATAAAAATTAGTGTATTATAATAAAATAGTCTGAAAGGAAGGAAAATGAAAATAATACTTATCCGATTTATAAAAATGAGTTAAAAGAGGTGAATAATGTAGTTATTAAAAATTGTATTATCTACAATCGTAAAATTAGAAAGAAATGTAAAATATCAGGAATACCGAGATAAATTAAAGATTTGTATAACAAAAAAATGAAATAATAGAAAATAAAGCTCCGGTGAATTTTAAAATGGAAATTGTGAAAATCACTATTTTTAAGATTCTGAAGAAACAAAGGTTGCAATTTTAGAAATAAATCAAGATGAAATAAAGAAGAATGAAAAAATGATAGATCAAAGTAAAGAAATGTATGAAATACTAAAAACATCAATAAAGGAGGGAAATGTTAATAAAATGGGAAATTAATTTTTGAAAAATAAAGTTTGGGAGATTATTAAAAATTCTGTAGATAATATTTTGGAAATTCTGAATGATACAAAGGTTATAAATTTTAAAGTAATTTAGATTCGATAATATTTTTAACGAGAATATGTTAACCGATGTTAAAGAAATTGAAGAAATTCTCCAGTTAGAAAATATTATCAGCTTGGAAACTAATGGGGTTGATATAAATTTGGAAATTGAAAATGAAATAAAAGGAGAAAATTCATTGTTAGAATGTAATAAATAATATGATAAAAGTTAATATAATATATAAAGGCCTGTGTTACAAGTAGAAAAACCTTTGTAGGAATATAATAATATAAGTTAATGAAATATATATAATTAAATTGTGAGATTCAGAAAATGCCTGAATCACAAATATTATAGACGATATTTATGAGGAAGAAAAATGTAAAGAACAAAGATCGGGAAATAAACTATAAAAGTGGAAAAATTGTAAACTTTGAAAGATGCGTGAATAACAACGGAACATTAAAGTCTCAAGAACAAAATAAAATCGAAGGAGCTTCAGTGTTGCGTTTCTGATTGTTTTTATATCTTATATGTTCTACCGTGGCAATTTTATTTTGGAGGTTAAAGGATTAAAAAGAAAATTATATAGGAAGTTGTGAGTGTAATTAATTTAATAAAGATTTCAAAAGGATAAATTAATAAAAATATGGGGGTCAATATGCAAACGTTAAAATGGTATGAAAGAAAGTTATTAATGAGGGAATGCTATCAATAGTTTAATTCCTTGTGAACATGTTCATAAAGACAGGGTTCGATTGAAATTAACTAGATGAAATCTCGGAATATGTAAGTCGCTTAAAATTGTGAGTAAAATTAATAATAAAAAAAACGTGAAGGAAGAGAATTATTTTATCAAATGAGAAATGAAAATTCAAATAGTAGATCTAAAATAAAAGTCCATGGTTATTGAAGACGTAGTTTTCAATCCATATCTACAATACTTAACAAGAACATAAATCTGGCTAGTAATAAATAATTATTACAACGGATGTAAACAATTTTATAATCAATAATCAAACCACATTAAAGATCGATACAATATCAAGACGACAACCAATTACAATAACAAAAGATATAAACTTTCGTATAAACCGCCAAAGTAAATAAAAAAAACAGTTTAATATCAAGAGGACATCAACGATGTAATCGACGCTCTGACTTAAATGTAACAATGCCTTAAGGGCTATTATTGGCGATCAGAGAGCGTGTAGGAAGAGAAAGCATAAAAATAATTCTTGAACTATAGGTGGCTATTTATTAAATTTTTATATTCTCTGATTAATTTATTTTTATAGTTACGAGTAAAATGTATCATTTTGCCATGGGTTTCTGATTTGGGTTAATTGAATTTTATTTACAATGTTTTCAAGGAAATATTTTTTTTCGTTTTTATATAAAAAAATTATTAAAATATATTCGCATCTTTATCATGTATAATTACATCATGCTATATTATATTCATTTCTGCTTGATATGATTAATTTTAATATTCGTTTTTTTCAAATATTTAAAGAATTCATTATTCCTATAAATTATAGGTCCAATTTTTTTTTATAGAATATAATAAGATTTAAGTAATGGAGATTTATAACCAGCCCAATGCCCACAATCATCAAAAAGAAATATATTAGACTTATTATTATTTTTACAACCTCCAGGAATATTTGATAAAATATTTTTTGGATTTTTTAAAATATTTATAAAAATTTACCGTAATTTTTATTATTAACTGCTATTATTTGATTATTGTTTAAATTTAACATGTTATTAATTGAAAATTTTTTCACAGATGGGTCGTAATTATATTTTTTTATTGTTAAAAAATTATCACTTAAGTTGTCATAAGATTAATCAAAATCAAAATTAAACTCACCAGTAAAAGAATATTTTTTATATTATTAACTGGTAAAGATAATGTAATTAGTGATCTGCATCGGGCCTAATTTTTCAAGCCTGGCACGGTACGAAATTTTTTTTAAAAAAAGATTTGCCGGCCTGGCCCGAACCCTAAATTTTTTTAAAAAAAATTTAACGACACGGCCCGAATTTATTTAAATATAGAAAATAATTTTTATAATTACTCAAAATAAAAGACATATGTTATATGTCGTTTAGTTTTATTAAATAAATCAAATATTTTAATTTTACATAAAAAATTCAATATAAAATTGATAAATTTAAATATATTTTAAAAAAATTTCAAGGTCCGACCCAACCCAGCCCGAATTTTTTTAAAAATATTAGGCCCGGCCCGAACCCGATTATTTTAAATAGAATTAGGCCCGAGCCCAACTTTGCAGATCTCTAAATGTAATATCTAAATCATAATCCACACAAGATATATCGTTAGTATTTTCATATTCAACAAAAGAAACACTTTTTATCATTAATTGATAAAGATAATGTTGATTATAAATCTATCGCCCAAATTATTATGTATATTAACACTTAAGTTGTCATAAGACTTATCAAAATCATCTTGTAGAAGATACATTTTTGATATTATTAATTAATAATGACAATGTAGATTTTAAATCAACCAATTCATTATCTATTATTTCACAAGACATATCATGAATAGATTCAAAAGAAAAAATTGTTTATATCATTGGAATCTCTCTTATTCTTTAGATCTTTTAAAGGTGGTTGAGCTAATGAAATGGGTTTTACAAAGCAAAATGGTTAAATAATTTAATTTATGTTTTAAACAACGAGACCATATTAGTATTAATTTATATGGTGTTTGTTTTCTAATATCCCGTCCATATATTTTCATCGTATAAGGGTTTTCCATTAAAACATTATCACTACCAGAAGGATAAAAAGTAGAAATATCAGTTGCAGCACTTATAGCATATAAGTGCTTTCAATTTGTCATAGTTTTAAAAACATGATTCATAGACTCACAATTATTGTTGACAAAAATTATTTTTTAAAGGATAATAAACATATTCAAAAAGATTACTTATTTTAGTAATTAAGAAATTTATTATAATTTAAGTTTTCACAATATTTTACTAAGGAGCCCATTCTAAAATTAAATATTTCATAACTATCTGCAAGAAATTATATTATTTATCATGGTTGCATACACATCTTGCTTATTTTGTAAAAACGATTTAATATTCTTTTTAAGATGCTGAGAACATAATAAATGGGTTGATTTTTCAAAAACTTGCTTTAAACTTTTAATCAAAGATAATTCTTCATCAGAGCCGAATATTAAATTATGAACATTTATTTTATTTTTAAAAAAATCTGATTTTAATTCAGAAAATTTTTTAGAAAAGGTAGTCGTATCTGAATCCGCATGTAAAAATTGGACCTAAAAATATAGGAAAATCCTTAGTTTTAGCTCTTCTGACACATTTATGCTTAAAAACTAAAGATGTAACGTAAAGATCGCCAAGATTAAAAGTTTTATCAATACCTATAATGCTCTGATTATCAAATGAGCACTTGAATTTTAAATTTTAATCATAAAAGGAGTGTATAATATTAAAGACGGGACTTTATCTTTATCATGTATAATTACCTGGATAAAGGGATGGGTATGAATTTGATTAATAATTTCTAACATATTATCAGCAAAATTAGGATAAATTTTATTTGTAAATTAATTTTATTTTTAATATTGTAAATTTGTTTAATATTTCTTGGTGAATTAAAAATATTATTATTTCTTATTAAATCATTATATATAAATCTAGTAAGTTTGTGCATTTTAATAGAATTTTTAATATTATCAATTACACTAGCTGGAGTGCGAATATAAGAATTATTATATTTTTTTAAGTTACCATGACTAGCAGGCCCTGGGTAAGTCTTTATATATTCAACAAGAAAACAATTATAAAAAACTAAATGTGATGCTTTAGTCATTGGATAAATATAACTTATTTTTCTTTTAAAATTTTTAGAAGCCTTTAAACACTGTAATATCTATGTAAAATTGTCATTTTATTTTCATTTGGGCGTGGTATAATTAATTTTAATATTCGTTTATTTTCAAATTAAATATCTATAAAGAATTCATTATGCCTATAAAATTAAAGGCTCTATTGTATGATTTTTTTCTAGAATATAATAAGATTTAAGTATCCAAGGCCCACAATCATCAAAATAAATAAATTTATTATTATTTTTATTAATTAAATAAAATTTATCATTTTACAACCTCCAGGAATATTTGATAAAATATTTTTTAGATTTTTTAAAATATATATAGCATCTAATACATTAAAAAATTTACCGTAGTTTTCATTATTGACTATTACTTGATTATTGTTTAAATTTAAAATGTTTTTAATTGAAAATTTTTTCAAAGATGTGTCGTAATTATTTATTATTTACTTTTTAAAAAAATTACCACTTAAGTTGTCATAAGATTAATCAAGATTAAACTCACAGTAAAAGAATTTTTTTTATATTATTAACTGGTAAAGATAATGTAATATCTGAATCATAATCTACACAAGACAGTTAGTATTTTCATTTGCAACAAAAGTAACATTTTTTATATAATTAATAGGTAAAGATACAGTTGAATCTATATCTAAATCGCCTAAATTATAATTTATATTAACACTTAAATTGTCTGAAGAATTATTAAAAGATACATTTTTTATATCATTAATAGGTAAAGATAAAGTTGAATCAAAATCGATGAAATTATTTTCTATTATTTCACAAGATATATCTTGTGTAAACTCATCTATAATAAAGGAATTATTATTAATATTATTAGAAATATTATCTTTCTCTACATCTTTGAAAGGTGGTTGGGCCGATGACATGGGTTTTGACAAAACATAATGGTTAGATATATCATTTAATTTATAATTTATAGAACAACTGGACCACATTAGTTATAATTTACACGGGGTTTGTTTTCTACATATATAAAAAATGTTACTTTTGTTGCAAATGAAAATACTAACTGTTTTGTGTAGATTATGATTCAGATATTACATTATCTTTACCAGTTAATAATATAAAAAAAATTCTTTTACTGTGAGTTTAATCTTGATTAATCTTATGACAACTTAAGTGATAATTTTTTTAAAAAGTAAATAATAAATAATTACGACACATCTTTGAAAAAATTTTCAATTAAAAACATTTTAAATTTAAACAATATTCAAGTAATAGTCAATAATGAAAACTACGGTAAATTTTTTAATGTATTAGATGCTATATATATTTTAAAAAATCTAAAAAATATTTTATCAAATATTCCTGGAGGTTGTAAAATGATAAATTTTATTTAATTAATAAAAATAATAATAAATTTATTTATTTTGATGATTGTGGGCCTTGGATACTTAAATCTTATTATATTCTAGAAAAATCATACAATAGAGCCTTTAATTTTATAGGGATAATGAATTCTTTATAGATATTTAATTTGAAAATAAACGAATATTAAAATTAATTATACCACGCCCAAATGAAAATAAAATGACAATTTTACATAGATATTACAGTGTTTAAAGGCTTCTAAAAATTTTAAAAGAAAAATAAGTTATATTTATCCAATGACTAAAGCATCACATTTAGTTTTTTATAATTGTTTTCTTGTTGAATATATAGGGACTTACCCAGGGCCTGCTAGTCATGGTAACTTAAAAAAATATAATAATTCTTATATTCGCACTCCAGCTAGTGTAATTGATAATATTAAAAATTCTATTAAAATGCACAAACCTACTAGATTTATATATAATGATTTAATAAGAAATAATAATATTTTTAATTCACCAAGAAATATTAAACAAATTTACAATATTAAAAATAAAATTAATTTACAAATAAAATATATCCTAATTTTGCTGATAATATGTTAGAAATTATTAATCAAATTCATACCCATCCCTTTATCCAGGTAATTATACATGATAAAGATAAAGTCCCGTCTTTAATATTATACACTCCTTTTATGATTAAAATTTAAAATTCAAGTGCTCATTTGATAATCAGAGCATTATAGGTATTGATAAAACTTTTAATCTTGGCGATCTTTACGTTACATCTTTAGTTTTTAAGCATAAATGTGTCAGAAGAGCTAAAACTGGGGATTTTCCTATATTTTTAGGTCCAATTTTTTACATGCGGATTCAGATACGACTACCTTTTCTAAAAAAATTTCTGAATTAAAATCAGATTTTTTTAAAAATAAAATAAATGTTAATAATTTAATATTCGGCTCTGATGAAGAATTATCTTTAATTAAAAGTTTAAAGCAAGTTTTTGAAAAATCAACTCATTTACTATGTTCTCAGCATCTTAAAAAGAATTTTAAATCGTTTTTACAAAATAAGCAAGATGTGCATGCAACCATGATAAATAATATAATTTCGTTTAATTATGACCAAATAATATAATAAAATATTTTATAAAAAGTCTATTAATTTTTTTAAAATTGTGATCTAATATAAATTCTACTAAATAAGTTAAAAATATAATGAACAGATTGAAAGGATAGTAGCTTAGTAATGAGTTGGCTAAAGAAAAAATAAGCATGAGGAAGATAAATTATAATTAAGATGGTTAAATTGTAATAAGCGATAATGTAAATAGGAAGTCACAAATATAGAATACCCAAGCTGTGAACTTCACAACAATTTTATAATAAGCTACATATAAATAAATAAAATATATAAAATCATGGCAAAATTGTTTGAAACTTAGAAGGTAGGTACTCTATACATTTTGAATACGATTCTGGCAAAATCAAGTCTTATAATAAATAAAAAACTCACTATAAATTATTTAAGTTTTAAAAAAATGCTAAAAACCTAGATATATGTAGTCCCTTTAAGACATACATATACATAAGTAATTATGGTATAACTCAACAAAATTGTTGTTACAGCTGATTTATTTAAATTTCCATTCGTCATTATTAATAAAAAAATGATGTAATTTTATTAACTACCATTTTTAATATATCGTATACTCCTTACTTCAGATATTTATTTAGCGTTAAATATATTTTATCTAATTAAAAAAATCTCCTTCAGTTGAACATTCCTTGAAAGTTCTTGGTCATTTAAAAATATATATAGGGCTAAATAATACCTTCCAGCAAATCCTTGATCATTTGTAAGACTTTGGGTTTGTCATTACCAGTATACCTGTCACATATAACCTACATCATTTTAGAAAAACTCGATTTAAAATTTTATTTTAAATTATGTAATATCATTTGTAATGTTGTTAAACGGCTCGTTTAGAGCCGATTTTTAAAAACAGCTAACTCAATATTTTAGCCAGAAAAATATTACCTAAGCCTCGGGATTTGATAATATATGTCTAGATCTTTATTCCTTCTATGAACAAAATCTTCAAACTTAAGTAATAATTGATAAAAAATTAGTTAGTCGTTTTTAAAAATCGGTTCAAAACTTACGTTTAACAACCTTAATCATTTGTTTTTCCTTTGTATTTAATTATTTTTTCAGATTTATTGTTCCGCGTTTTTTATTTTTCCCATATTAAAAAAAAATAAAAAATCAGGCAATTTGAAGTTAACATTTTTTTAAAAAAAAAATTCGATGCTATAAAAAGCTACAAAATTTTAGAAATGCAACTTTAAAAAAAAACCTGATAACTGGTAAAACTTTCTTTATTAACGCAACTTTTATCGATCAAGGGATGAGATACGAGTAATTTGACTATCATCGTATTTCCGAATTTGGACGCCATATGCAAGGGTGTTTCGAACAGCTTTATTTTGATAAAAATAATAATTTAACATTTAATCATTTTAAAAGGCTTTTTTTTTAAAAAAAACTTCTTTATAATTTGATTCCCATTATCCCATATTTGAATATTAATTTTTGAATTTGGGGAAAAAATGATGTTCAACATGTTTAAAATATTCTAATGAATAAAAGGTTACTGCCACTCTCGGGGGGGGGGGCGTATATTATATTTTTTTTATGTTATTTTTTTTATCAATTTTTTATTTTTGCCTACATATTTTTTTTATGAAGATATTTTAAGGAGAATTTTGACTACAAATTTAATTTTTTTTGTGGAATTATTAATTCCGCATATTTTAGGAGAATTTTGCCTACAAATTTAATTTTTTTATGAAGATAATTTTAGTAGAATTTTGCCTACAAATTTAATTTTTTTGTGGTAAAATATAGGAATTATTAATTCCGCATATTTTAGGATTTTGCCTACAAATTTAATTTTTTATTTAAGTCTACAAATTTTTATTAATTTTGTATTAGGGATAAAATAGACCCCACCTTTGAAGTTTAAGTGATTTTTAACCTTTCTAGTGAAGGGTTAAATCGAAATATAGTATTAAATGACGCAAAATATTGTATTAAAATTTATACACGAAATATAGTATTAAATACCCAATTTTATTCATTAAATTGAAATATATTATTGAAATTAACAGTGATTTATAAAATGAATAAAAATGTCAAAACGACTTACAATTTATATTTCCTAAAATATCTATATTCAAGAAGATATTCATGAATATCCTTATCCCCATGTTTTTTATAGTTGGCTTTTAGATCCAGCCAAAGCCTTTCGACTTTTTGGGTGTTGATATCTGTCATTTGGATTAATAAAATTTGGTGAATGATTGATCCGATAATGGAAATAATTGGCTTGTTCTAGCCTATTATATCTAAGATAAGTAGATTTAAATTTATTACCACGACAGGAAAAATATATTCCTAAAAATAACTTAAATATTTTACCACAAAAATAATTAAATTTGTAGGCAAAATTCTCCTAAAAATAACTTAAATATTTTACCACAAAAAAATTAAATTTGTAGGCAAAATTCTCCTAAAGTATGCGGAATTAATATTTCCTATATTTTATCACAAAAAAAATAAATTTGAAGGCAAAATTCTCCTAAAAATATCTTCACAAAAAAAATTAAATTTTTAGGCAAAAATAAAAAATTGATAAAAAAAATAAAAATAATATTCCCTCGAGAGTGGCAGTAATCCAATAAAAATTAACTTTTCAAAATAATTAAATGATAAAAATTAGAGGTGGGTGCAGGCTGTGAAAATACCAGGGTTTAACATTTGCTCAAAATTCAAAAATCTTCACAGATCGTTGCTCTTTTGAAGATCAAAATATGCGAAGATTTTTTCGCTAAAAAAAATTTTGAGCTTGCTCAAAGAAGATTTTTGAGCAAAATAAAAAATATTTTTTGTAAAAAAATCTTCTATAATTTTGAGAAAATATTTTGAGAATTTTATAATAAAATAAAATCTTTTGTAAGGAAATCTTTATTAAAATATTTTTGAAATTTTGATCTTAAAATTTTTTGGTAAATTCTTTAAAAATAAAATTTTTGATATATATTTTTTTTTATTTTATTATGTTAATGAAAATATTTTTTTTGAATAGGTTGTGAATGTGAGAATTGGTCATTATACCGACTGCATTTTTTTTAATATTTGGAATAAGTAATAGTGATTATTTTAAAAATGTAATGTCATAATTTTAATGTTTTATATTTAATGTAAACTATAAAAGTGACAATTGTCATAATACTCATCTCAGAACCTTTAAAAATAATTATAATTAAAAAAGGCTAGTTGAGCATGTTTTGAGATGGTTTCAGTGATTGTAAAGCATATAAAGGTGACAATTGTCATAATAACATATGTTTTAATTGGAAATAGAGAAAAATGATTATTTCAACATGAATTAATATAATGTGTAAACTATAAAAGTGACAATTGTCATAATATTCATAACAGATCCTATAAAAATAATTTTATTTTTAGGTATTAAATAGGCGAGAAAAAATTTTTTGAGCATGTTTCGAGATGGTTTTAATGATTGTAAAAATTGTCACAATCGTTATTTTTGAACTTTTTTAAAGCAAGTAGATAAAAATTTATTAAATATAAAATTAAATGTGGATGTACCATAGAGCAGTGACAATTGTCATAATCGTTATTTTTGAACTTTTTTGAATTTTTTTGAAGCAACAGAGTAAAATAATAAATTGTAAACATGTTAAATTGAAATTTAAATGTGGATGTACCATAGAAAAGTGACAATTGTCATAATCGTTATTTTTAATCTTTTTTGAATTTTTTTGAAGCAAAAGGGTAAAATTATATATTGTAAACATGTTAAATAAAAATTTCAGTGAAGATGTACCATAGAAATGTGACAATTATCATAATTGTTATCTTTGAACTTTTTTGAATTTTTTTAAAGCAAATAGGTAAAAATATATATTGTAAACCTGTTAAATTAAAATATCAGTGAATATGTACCATAGAAAAGTGACAATTGTCATTTTAATCGTTATTTTTGATCTTTTTTGAAGAAATTATATATTGTAAACTTATTAAATTAAAATTTCATTGAAGATCTACCATAGAAAAGTGAAAATTGTCTTAATTGTCATTTTTAATCCCTTTTAAATTTTTTTGAACTTACAGGGTAAAATAATAAATTGTAAACTTTTTAAATTTAAATGTGGATGTACTATAGATAAGTGACAATTGTCATAATGGCCATTTTTAATCTTTTTTGAATTTTTTTGAAGCAAAAGGGTAAAATAATAAATTATAAACATCATTAATTAAAATTTAAATGAGGATGTACCATAGAAATGTGACAATTGTCATAAACGTTTATTTTAATCTTTTTTGAATTTTTTTTAAGCAAAAGGGTAAAATTATATATTGTAAACATGTTAAATTAAAATTTCAGTGGAGATCTACCATAGAAAAGTGACAATTGTCATAATCGTTATTTTTAATCTTTTTTGAATTATTTTGAAGCAAAAGTATAAAATTATATATTGTAAACATGTTAAATTAAAATTTAAATGAGGATGTACCATAGAAAAATGACAATTGTCATAATCATTATGATCATTTTAGAATTTATTTGCTGAAACGAGCAGGTTTTTAGCTGAAGCCCATCCATGGGCGGCCTAGCTTAATAATTTTAAAAAGTGCGAGCGAATCGGTTACAAAATTTTAACAATTAGCGGGCTAAAAAATTTTAACTTTAGTTTATTATTTAAAATCTATTAGGTAAACATTAAAAAGAATCTATGAATATAATTCCCAGGAAATAAAATTCCCATTTTTTAAGATATTAAAAATTACAAAATTAGTAAAATAGTCACTATCTCCAGGTCTCTTAAATCTTTCTACATCTACATGTTGGTACCAATTAACATTATATTGTTTATTATATATAATCTTTTAGATTTTTCCTCACAGGAAGAACCATCTTATTCTCAAAATATTTCAAATTCAGTTTTATTTGGTATAACAAATAATTCTTAACCCAATCAAATAAATTTTTCTACAATAAACTCTGATACCTATCATAAACCACAAAAGAAATATAGCAATTGGAGTCAGGAAAAAATATAAATAGCCATAAACAGAATAAGAGGCCATCCGTCAAACTCCCTCCTTCAAGGGGGAAAACGTATCAGTTTTGGGTACCATTACAGCAATGAAAATTAAAAAAAAATTTGAATTCAATTTTATAAAAAAAAAATTATATAATACTTTTTTTCAATCTGGTGCCGCCTCGCTGGCACCAGCAAATTTCATTTTTTTGAGATTTTTATTTTCTTTAATTCATAAGGCAAAACATTAAATAAAAATAAATAAAGGAGGGAGAGAGAGAGACAATGGGAAAAACGAAAAGAAAAGAAAATGCATTTTTTATATCTTCATTTAACATTTGATTTTTTATAAATATAAAAAAAAAACATTAAATAAATGTATCCCATCCAAATTTATAAATGGGGGTTTTATTTGGCCTCAATAAAACAATTATTTTATTCATTTTTTTTATTTTATATAACATTAATTCCTGATTTTTTATTTCAAAATAAAGTGAAAATAAAAATAAAAGGAAAAAACAAGAAAGTTAAAATTAAAAATTACAAAATTTTTTTTTTATATATAATGCAAAATAAAAAAAATCTCAAAGATATTCTAAAGGAGCATTTTTTAATCGATTCTTCTGATATTATCCTATTAGGTACATCAGTCCTTTTCCCATTATACAAATTCACAATGAAATTACAAAAAAGTAATATTGTAATAGGTGATTTTTTTGCTTCATGGCTAGAATGCAAAATGGAGCTGGAGGAAATGGATAATAATTTATCTAAAAGTATGTTGGAATGTTTAAACATTAGAGAAAGCTATCTTTTTCAAAATAACGCATTTCGTAGTGCGATATATATGGATCATAGATTCCATTATGAAAATGGAAAATATCCTTTGGAAGAAGATAAAATATTGGCCAGGGTAAATTAATAAATTTATAATATACATCTTTTTATTTTAGGAACATATATTTGCAACTTGGAAACAATTGCAAGCTATTGACCCTCATGAAGAAAATACAACTCTAGTTATGCCTTCCACTAGTGATTATAAAAAAACAAAACTTGACCTTTACATTGAGCGTGATTGCAAGAAGGGACCTATATTTTATGAATTATGTAATAGCGATATCAAGCTAAAAATAAAATCGTTATTATACAACAAAAGATTGCCATCCTCACAAGATATTTTGCAATATTGGGTTTCAAGAAAACACCAAGATGCAGAATTATTTAAATTATCTCAAATAATTCTTGCTGCTCCTTGCACCTAAATCTCAGTTGAGAGAGCATTTAGTGCATTGGCACTAACTGTAACCTCTCTAAGGACAAGATTAGACAAAGATATACTTGATGATATTTTAATTATATAGCTTAATCGTACATTGTTAAATAATGTGATATTTTAAATAATTATTTATATAACCTATTTCATTATAAAGTTATTGTTTACATTGAAATTTTAATAAATAAAAATTCATATATATAACTGATTTAGATTTTTTGTATGAATAGTATAATCAGAGGGGGGCGTATTTTACTAGATATATCCAAATAGTAGTTTCTAAGATCTAAAATTGATTTAAAAGATTAAAGAAAAAATATTTTTAAATTTGTTGTTCCCAAAAATATCATGTTTATATTGATGCATCTTTCTAGTTCAACTCCGTTCCGGTTGGCTCTAAAAATTTAACATATATGATACTATTATCATCTGCCCAGAGGTTTAAGTGTTTCCCAACAAGATCATATTAACCTAATTTAAAAATAATGGATATGACTATGAGTAATGTGATAATTTCAAAATATATATATTAAAATAATTTCAAAAGGGAGTTGAGAATTAGATATGTCACTTATCTATGGTACATATTCACTGAAATTTTAATTTAACATGTGTACAATTTATTATTTTACCCTTTAAGTTCAAAAAAATTAAATAAAAAATTAAAAATGATAATTGTCACTTTTCTATGGTAGATCTCCACTGAAATTTTAATTTAACATGTTTACAATATATAATTTTACCCTTTTGCTTAAAAAAAATTCAAAAAAGATTAAAATAAACGTTTATGACAATTGTCACATTTCTATGGTACATCCTCATTTAAATTTTAATTAATGATGTTTATAATTTATTATTTTACCCTTTTGCTTCAAAAAAATTCAAAAAAGATTAAAAATGGCCATTATGACAATTGTCACTTATCTATAGTACATCCACATTTAAATTTAAAAAGTTTACAATTTATTATTTTACCCTGTAAGTTCAAAAAAATTTAAAAGGGATTAAAAATGACAATTAAGACAATTTTCACTTTTCTATGGTAGATCTTCAATGAAATTTTAATTTAATAAGTTTACAATATATAATTTCTTCAAAAAAAATCAAAAAAGATTAAAAATAACGATTATGACAATTGTCACTTTTCTATGGTACATATTCACTGATATTTTAATTTAACAGGTTTACAATATATATTTTTACCTATTTGCTTTAAAAAAATTCAAAAAAGTTCAAAGATAACAATTATGATAATTGTCACATTTCTATGGTACATCTTCACTGAAATTTTTATTTAACATGTTTACAATATATAATTTTACCCTTTTGCTTCAAAAAAATTCAAAAAAGATTAAAAATAACGATTATGACAATTGTCACTTTTCTATGGTACATCCACATTTAAATTTCAATTTAACATGTTTACAATTTATTATTTTACTCTGTTGCTTCAAAAAAATTCAAAAAAGTTCAAAAATAACGATTATGACAATTGTCACTGCTCTATGGTACATCCACATTTAATTTTATATTTAATAAATTTTTATCTACTTGCTTTAAAAAAGTTCAAAAATAACGATTGTGACAATTTTTACAATCATTAAAACCATCTCGAAACATGCTCAAAAAATTTTTTCTCGCCTATTTAATACCTAAAAATAAAATTATTTTTATAGGTTCTGTTATGAATATTATGACAATTGTCACTTTTATAGTTTACACATTATATTAATTCATGTTGAAATAATCATTTTTCTCTATTTCCAATTAAAACATATGTGAAATAAGTATTATGACAATTGTCACCTTTATATGCTTTACAATCACTGAAACCATCTCAAAACATGCTCAACTAGCCTTTTTAAATTATAATTATTTTTAAAGGTTCTGAGATGAGTATTATGACAATTGTCACTTTTATAGTTTACATTAAATATAAAACATTAAAATTATGACATTACATTTTTAAAATAATCATTATTACTTATTCCAAATATTAAAAAAAATGTAGTCGGTATTATGACCAATTCTCACATTTACAACCTATTCAAAAAAAATATTTTCATTAACATAATAAAATAAAAAAAAATATATATCAAAAATTTTATTTTTAAAGAATTTACCAAAAAATTTTAAGATCAAAATTTCAAAAATATTTTAATAAAGATTTCCTTACAAAAGATTTTATTTATTATAAAATTCTCAAAATATTTTCTCAAAATTATAGAAGATTTTTTTACAAAAAATATTTTTTATTTTGCTCAAAAATCTTCTTTGAGCAAGCTCAAAATTTTTTTTAGCGAAAAAATCTTCGCAAAAAATTGATCTTCAAAGATTTTTTCCTCAAAATTTTGGGCGAAAAAAATCTTCAAATTTTTATTTGAAGATTTTTGTAAAACCCTGGAAAATACACATAACATGATGAGTCACAGCATGAATGTGAATAAATTTTAAATTATTGAGCGTGACAGGCCTTCCCAAAATTTTTGCCAGGCTCGAACATAAATTTCCCGTGAATCACTAAGATTTTAATTTTTAAAATTGATTTTCTATCAATATAAATGCTGCAATTTTATAATTATAATATAGTTACTAATTTAACCCCCCCCCCACCTATCCTTAGCCAAATCATAGCTACACCTATTAGTTCTTTTTAAAAAAGAATAATTTTTGAAAATCTTCCAAATTTTATAAACAATATTTTTTTCCTCTTATATTTCAGTTTTATGAAAAATATTAAATCTCTCAACCATCATTCAGCAATGGAAATTTGATAATAAATAAATTTAACTTAAATATATTTTATTTATCTATATACTAAATTTTTATCAATATTTAAATAAAGCTCAAATAATCTGAAACCAAATTCTAGTTCCGCAATAAATAATACTTATCTATGGAAACAAAAATTAGTAAAATTTTGTAAACCTTCTGAGTGATACAATAATAATCAAAACCATAAAAAACAGGACAAAATTTCTTTTAGAGGAAAATTTATTATGCAGCCACTACAATAAGTTAGGCTTAATTCTTGATCGAATTTCAAGTCTTAAGTTATTAGACGAAGAAAAGGAAGATATATATATATAAACAACCTTATAATTGGGAAATGATATAGAATTAGATGATATGCACAAGTCAATACCAACTATCAATTCATCCTGCCCACATAAAAACTTGTATATTCTATATAACATTTAGAGAATTTCTAGATGATTCTGATAAAGCATCAACATCTACTGTTGAAAGCTGTGGGGATGAACTTAAAAAATGCATCGCTCATAAAATAAATAACAATGACAATATTTTGAAGTTTTGGAAGCAGGAAAATTCATTTCTTATTTTGAGAAAAAGCTAGTAAAATTTTGTCAGCCCCTGGAGGTTCGGTTTCTAGTGAAAGATTATTTTCTAAGCCAATCGTATTAGAAGAAAGGCGAACACAATTCAAATAAAAAAACGGACATTTTTTTTCAAAATAAAAATTTTGCTTTTTGCAATTAATTTGTGTTATTAATATAGAATTTGAAAAATAAAAACAAAAAAGCGCATAAATATAGCAATAAATATTTAAAAACGCCATTGATCTTCGGGCGTGATTAAAATATTCTCTTTCGTGAGTGGGTTGGACGGATCAAATGTTTTTTAGTAGTAAGCACAAAAGGGCATTAATTTTTTTTATTGTCGAGTGGATGGGTCATGAATAAAAAATTAGACCCTCGTCCACCTCTAATAACAATGATCATTAATGATAAATTAATTTGAATAGATTTGCCTTTTTTTGATAATAAAGATGGTGTCTTTTTATTATAATGAAGATATTGCCTTTTCTTTGATAATGATTGAGTCTTTCTTTGGTAATGAAAATGTTGTCTTTACTTTGATGAATTTTGTTATAAGTCATTAAGGATAATGACAGTGGTTTTTCTTTGATAATGGAGATGTTACCTTTTTTTGTAATGTGTGGCTACTATGATAAAAGTTAGTCATAAATCATTGTGTTACGGTTGATGAAAATAGTGTCTTTTCTTCAATGATAAAGATGTTGCCTTATTTTTAAAAATGGTGTTTTTTCTTTGATAATGAAAATGTTTCTTTTATTTTGCTGAATATTTGTCAAGTTATTTCTAAGGATGATGATAGTAGCTTTTCTTTATCTTTGTTATCAAAGAAATGGCAACATTTTTTTATTATCGAAAGACAGCATTTTCATCATTCATAAAAATGATTTATGACTAAGTTCCAGCAAAGTAAAAGCAACATCTTCATCACCAAAATAAGGAAACATCTTCATTATCAAAAAAGACACCATCTTTATTACAAGAGTAAAGGCAACATCATTGTCAAAGAAAAGGCATCATTGTCATCATTCTTAGCACCAATTAATAACTGGGAATCTAAAGACACATAAATAATTCTCAACCTTACCAACTCTCAAAATATCCTTTATAACATATAATATTTTTTTTAAAAGTATGGCAAATTGCATACACTCAATTTGTGTGCAGTATTATATGTCAATAATATTTGAATCATTACACATAAAAATATTAAACAAATTAATAAAATTTAGCCCTTAATTACCTATAATTTAAAATAATTTTTTAAAAATTAGTAACTAATTTATCTGGAATGTTCAAGTACAGATCGGTTAAAAATTCTTTTCTTCTCCCTAAGCTTTCAGTGCCATCTTCTGGGTAAAGTCGTAAATAGTAAGAATCATCATTTAAAAACTTCAGAATCATTGAACAGATTTGAAAGGACTCATAAGTACATTTCCGAGCACAAAAGTGTAAGGCATGATACCTGGCACCTTCCTTGATATTTAAATAAATAATATCATTCATGTAATACAAATTTTGAATATTAAGAAAATCTATACAATTACTATAATATAAAACCAAAATGAATTATATTTTAAATGATAATTTATTTGTTTAAATTCAGTAAAATTTATTTTCAACCTATAAACAATTATGGATATAAAAAAATCTATCATAATTAAGTTTAAACAAAACTAAAATTATTAAATTATATAACAAAATAAATTTCATGATAAAATATAAATTTTGAATAAAATATTTTTTAAATATTTATTTGTTAGTTTAGTTTCTATTTATAAAATATTTTCTATATATAACCATAATTTATCTGATGGTAGTAATTTGTTATAGTAATACAAAAGGCAAAAATGTTTATTATTATGTTCCTAAAAAAATTCATAGTTATTTAAATTGAATTTATATATTTTTTATATTATAAATAAACAATTTTGTGTTTCTTTAACCCATAAATTGCCTTCTAAAATATATTGTTTGAAAAATGTTCCATTTTATAAAAACTATTATAAATAAAATATCAGAAATTTTATTCAAAATTTAAAACAAAAAAACTTGTAAAATAACAGGATTATCACCATGAGATATCAATAATCGTGGATTTAGTTGAAGTAGATTAAGTATTTCTTTCACATTATCTGAATTTAAAAAACTTCTAAATTGACTAATTTGAGTAGTTGAAGGAGCTTTAAAGGGAAGAGGTTTTTCACCTAATAATCTATTAGCAATGAAATTAAATTTAATTTACCATCAGATCTTGTTGTATTTGATATATCAACTAGTTTATAATTTTTTTTATTTGGGGTTTCCAAGTTTTCTGCAATATTTGCAGACAAATAATCTATATTTTGTGGTTTAGGCAAATTTTTGGTTAATAAATTTGATTCTAAATTTGCATTTTCAGTTAATATATTATGTGATTTTTTTAGTTTATGATAAAAATGTTTAGCATAATGTTTTGCTTTTTCTTCGCTGTCAAATACCTGTAGAAAATATATTATAAATAAATAAAACCATTAAGTAACTTTAAATCTTGCTGATTTATATTTTTTCAACACCTGACTAACAACTTTAAAATCATTATAAACTAACATATCTATAAATCAAGTGATTATAAATAATTTTTATCCATCCTACTTTCTTCCCCGGAAGTTTCATGTGAATTTATATTTGATTCGTCTCCCAAAATGAGAAAATATTTTGAATTGAATGCCATCCAATGGCAAGATGTTAAAAAGTTTTGTTTCTTAGCATTAGTTTTCCTGCAATTACTAACTAACGCCCAAATTTGCTAATCCACTACGATAAAACTTTAATAAGCGGAGCTTAGCAGTCGTCTTTAATATTCGATATGATCACACACAACCACCTATCGATTTTCAAAAATAACTAAAACTATTATGAATTTATACCGAGAGCTAAGTGGTATAGAGAACTGTTATGCTCAGCGTCTACATGACAGGATTTTCACTGGATGTAAAAGCATCTCAAAAACCTATGCCTACTCACCTAAAAATATTTCGCTATCGTAGGTGACAATGTTTTTACATATTAATTATTGAAATATTTTAGATCTACTATCAACTATAAAAATATTGTTAATATAAAAGAGTTATTTTTATGAATTCATTAACCCCCTCTTTTATTTACAATAATGCATTATTCTAGTATATTGTTTGGCATGAATATGAGTTTGCCGAGAATATCGGATAGCAGAAGGTTTGGAAAAAAATGTATATGATAGTTTGCAATATCAAATATGGGATCAAATTCATCTTCTTCGTTGTCAGTTAATGCTATTTCATCCTCCGATTCCCAATCAAATGCCATAGACTTATCAAAAAATTTAGCTTCAATAAAACACTTTATGATTGTGGTACTTGTCACCTCACCCCATGCAAATTTTATAAGATAGAGGCTATCATATAGTGTAAATCTTTTATAAAAAGAAATGGTGTCATTTCCTTCCATCAATGTTATCATTTTTCTCATGATACCCTTTCTATAATGACATTTAAAGGATCTAATTGCACCCATGTCCAATGGTTGAATTAATGATGTTGTATTTGCTGGTAAAAAAATTAATTTTATATTGTTAAATGTTAATTTTGTTTTGTGACAAGATGCATTGTCACAAAACAATAAAATTTTCTTCTTTAATGAGGAATCCCATTCTTTAAGAATATCTTCAAAAGTTGAGGTTGTCATCCAGCTGCTTTTATTGGAGTAGTATTTAACTGGTAATTTTTTATTTTTAAAGCACCTAGGGTTTTTAAATTTCCCTACAACATATAACTTTTTATCAGATCCATCCCCATTTATGATAAATAGAACTGTGACCTTTTCCTTGTCTGGTTTGAAGCCCAGTGGTTGAGTTCCACTAAATTCCATTGTGCCCTTTGGTAATGCTCGGTAGTATAGTCCTCATCACAATTGTAAATATTACTCCTTTGATAATCTTTAATCAGAGATGGGAGTGTATTTCTGCTCCATTCATTTGCATTAATAATATCTGCACTCCCCTTTTCATTGCAAACATTATGAAAATTTATATTCTGTCTTTTCCTAAATCTCTGCAACCAGCTGCTAGTAGGAATGCCTATAATTTATATATATATATTATAAAAACTTATAATTACCTTCATTGAATGTTTGGCTAAAAAACATAGCTTTTTCTGACATCACTAGCCCATTTAGACTGCAATTTTTACTTCGCATTTGTGTAAACCAAACCAATAAAGCTGCTTCTGTCTTTGGGTAACAACTCATTCTAACTCTTTTAGTTGTAGGAGGTTTATTCCTTAGAAATTGTGAGCATAGATTTTCTTTATACGCTATTAAACGGTAGATTGTCGAGACGTGGCAATTGTAAGATGTAGTGTTTAATTTATCAATTATTTCTTTTTTATGCTTCAGGGTTAATGTTTGGAATGATTTTTTTACCATTTTTATATTAATTTCTGGCGTGGTAATGAATGAATGAATGAATGGAAAAAGGTTAAATAAAAAAAATGATGAATAATTTTTTTCGATAAATTTTTTTTATTTTTTCACTTATCCGATTAAATTAACGTTATTGTTATATAAATGGGACCTGAAAAATTTTGCAATTATCCGATATTTCGCAATTAACCGATTCGCAATTATAAATGTAATTTAACATTATACCATAGTAATTATTATCAAAATCGCGGGGTTTTTTCGCATTTAAAAGTTTTTGCACTTAAGCGATATGCAATTAAACGGTTTTGACTGTATATAGATTTGGCACATGATCAGCAATATATTTTATCATAACCCCCTTAAAGACGCTTACTCCCTACCTCTCTCAGAAAAATTGGACGGAAACTGTTCCAATACTTCCCCCCTCTCATGTAGACACAGGTTATATATGGCCTATTAAGAGTTTTTGCACAAATATATAGCCCGTTATTCTGTCCAGCACATTATAATTTAGGAAAAAATTTGCCCAGCTAGATCCTTTAAAATTTTAAGAAACATCCGCCCCAGTTCGTTAAACCTTATATGAGTTTTTCGGCTCCATTTTAAATATGTATATCTAATTTTTTCCCAGTGTGGATTAAGGTTCTTCTATTTAATTTGTTAACTGTTTTCAACAGTAATGCCATGTTAAGTATATCAAACAGGGTGTATTGCGAGGGGGACAAAGGAGGATTCTAAGCACACCCCATAAAAAAAATTAATTTTAGCCCCCTATCCAAATTTTGAAGAGGGGCTGAGTTCCCGTCAAATTTTTTTATATTTTTTCAAAAGTGTTATTTCTCTTATCTATATTATAATTTTCCGATGTCCTCACTACGTCATTGTGACGTCATGTTATCGCTACGTCATGTCATCGCTACGTATTTATTTATTTTTATTTATTTATTTATTTTTTTATAAAAGCAAGACTCAAATAAAAAGCAACTATTATATCCTGGTAAATAATATTTATAATTTATAAAAAAATTTTATTTACTTTTTTTATAGGTAAAATATTTTGAGAAGAAAATCCAAAAAAGCTAGACTCAAATAAAAAGCAACTATAATCCTGGTAAATAATATTTTTAATTTATGATATCAAAAATTAAATATCATTCATTTATTAATTCAACCCATATTCATTTTGAGAAGAAAGGGTAAATAATATTTTTTATTTATAAAAATGAGTTTTACCAAGGGCTAATATCAAAAAATAAATATCATTCAATTCTTTCAAGTAAATTAAATTATAAATGCTTATATTTTTTTACATTTAGAATACATCAATTTTAGCTTCTGATGATATTCCCACTCTTTCTAGGTTGAACCTAATATTGAATCCTCTTCAGGTTTAATACATTAATATTTTTAAAATTATTCTTATGTTTTTATTTTAGATAACAAGCCCTGTCTAAACCTCTCTTAATGATTGTACAGATGCTGATTAAGCAACTATTATCCTGGTAAATTATTATTTTTTATTTATTAAAATGAGTTTTTACAAATCAAAAAATAAATATCATTCAATTATTAATACAGCCCATATTTATTTTGAGAAGAAAAGCAAAGTAAGGGTAAATAATATTTTTAATTTATAAAAATGAGTTTTTACATATCAAACAATCATCATACACCCTTAGTTTACAAAAAGTATAACATCAATAATTTAAACTTTCCCATTCCAGCTACACACATTCAAAATTATTATAAATATTTATGAAAATAGCTTCAAAACACAAAAGATTAACCCTACCTTTTTTTAAACAAAAATGTGGTATAAAACAAGGATGTGCCACCTCCCATTTTCAATCTACTAATTAGTGACATCACAAATACCACTACAAAATGTAGACTGGCTAAGCTACGCCTACAACATATATATCATTATAGAAGATGTCACTAACATTAATTATTTTAACAATAGTCTTAAATAATATGCAGACTGATAAAAATTTTAAAAAACTATTCTATCTTTCCTTCCTTTTTAATTTCTTTTATTATCTTCACCTTTCTCAAACTTTTTAATTTCCTATTTCTTTCTCTTTAGCTTCCTTTCCCTTTTAATTTCCCTATCTTCTTTCCATTTACAATACTTAGTATGATATTTTTTATAATTTAAATAAATTTATATATCTATTTTAAGCATCCTAACAATATATCCTTTTATCTTTGATGAATATTTTGTCTAACTAACAGAAAAATATCCAAAGTACATTATTTTTAGTATTTAACTAAATATATATCAATTTTTAAAGATCCTACTTTTTTAAAAGCTTGCCTTTTGTCAGATCCACAATTGCTCTATTCTCCATGCTGATTATTTTGTATAACTCATCAAAAAATAAGTACATTATTTTTATTATAAATAATTTTATATAGGGTTTTATATCTATCCAAAAATCGATATATATATATTACAATATTTTTTTTATTCAATTAAAATTATATATTTATTCTTAAGGATCCTACCTTTTTAACAATACTCCTTTTTATTCTTACTAATTTTTTTGTATAACTCAATAAAAAAGACAAAAAGGGGTATTCTATCTTTAGGATTTTACATTTATTCTAAAACAAAATACATACTATGGTATTTATATTATTTAAATTATTCTATATCTATTCACAAGGTTCCTATTTTTTTTTTAATTTGCAAATTGGACTCTCCGAATGGTATTTTATTTTAATCCTACCTTATAAAATTAACTTGAGAATTGTTTTGTTTTTACTTTTAACTATCCCCATCATATTTCCTCTTTATAATTGTTCAAATATTGATATATCAGTCATTAATATTGTACAAATGCAAAATAAACCTGTTAATTGTGTTGTTTATTCAAATTTGTGAAATAATTTATTTTGATGTTAATTGAGTATTAATTTAAATATCTTTTGAAATGTTTAGGTATATATACCAGTTGATTATTATACATATTATTATTATTTGATTTTTAAAAGTAGAAATAAAATTTAATCCAAAACACAAAATATAACTTGTTATTTTCTTGTTTCCTTCATGGCGCCCCGGTACGTTTTTGTAAAAAAAAAGAAGAAAATATATAAAATTTGCCTAAAATTAAAAAAAAAAGTAAAAAAATTAAATTCGAAGGACATGACTTGTTTTTTAAAAAAATATATATATAGTCAAATATTATTCTGATATATACATATACAAAAGTGAGCTACCTATTGAGGTGACTACCTTATCTATTGATATGACTACCTATTGTGATGACTGCTTAACCTATTCAGATGACTGCTTAACCCATTGAGATGATTACCTATTGAGATGACTACCTTTTGAGATGACTACCTTATCTATTGATATGACTACCTATTGTAATGACTACCTAATCTATTGAGATGACTACCTATTGAGATGACTACCTTATCTATTGAGATGACTACCTTATCTATTGAGATGACTACCTTATCTATTGATATGACCAAGAATCATACCTTAGCACGTTCTTTCATGCAAAAAGCTTCTTTCTTCATGGTGTCCTGGCTCTGGATGTTGGACTGGAATATGATAACCAGCACCTAACCTAATGTGACAACCTAGAAAGAACCAATATGGAAGTTGGACGTTAGGTTATGAATTCTATATTGTGAGACCAATGATGATTACTTATTATTCTAATCCACGTAAGAAGAAAAGTTATCATAAATTAAAATTTTATGCCGAGATAAAGGCATGTTGTAAATTTACTTATTAAAATAACTTAAATGTAAATCAATAATGGACATATTTGAACACATAAAAAGCCTTAAAAAAATTATTTACTTAATTTCTTAGTGAAATATTGATATTTTTTTGATTTCTTGTATGATGACCAATTGTTGTAAATTAACTAAACCTAAGGATGAATTTTTAGATATATTAAAAATAAACCATTAAAAATCCTAAACAAGAAGATAAAACTTTAATTTTAAATATACTAAAATGTAATTAAAACATGAATTAAAAGGTTTAAATCACATGATTGATTTAAATAACCCTTATAAGTAATACTTAATATGATAAAAATGTTTTTGAAATAAAGCTTTTGAAGACAAGTTATGTAGCATCTTCATTTTAGATAAGTATTTAAATGATGTGATGAGATCATTTTCTAAAAATTATCTTATGAAGAATTTTTATTAAAAATAACACTTTTTGAATTAAAACTAGGGTGTGAAATTTAAATTTTTTATTTAAAGAGAGGGAAATGTGAATAATATTTTATTTGCATATTTAAACCTCGGAGATTGAAAATAAATAAAAATAAATTAAATATTAAAACGCAACTTAAATTATTAAAATAAAATATTAAAACGCTACAAATAAAATATTAAAAGGCTACTTAAATTATTAAAATAAAATATATAAAACGCAAAATTTAAAAAAAACGCGAAATTTTATATTATCTTTTTTGATTTATCTTTCTTACGGAATTCTACATATTTATCATTCCATACTCCAAAATTTTTATTCCAAATTCTTTTTCCCAAATTTAAAATTTTATTCCGTATTCCATATATTCAAATTTGATCAATTATTCCTTATGATAATGATAACGTAAAACAATTTTAACAAACCTACGAAAACGTATGGACTCACGCGACTCAGACAGACTTATGCGCCCACCGAGCAGCAACTTGATGCTTTGTCGAGGAGGGGAATGTTGTGTTGTTTATTCAAAATGGTGAAATAATTTATTTTGATGTTAATTGAGTATTAATTTAAATATCTATTGAAATGTTTAAGTATATATACCAGTTGATTATTATACATATTATTATTATTTGATTTTTAAAAGTAGAAATAAAATTTAATCCAAAACACAAAATATAACTTGTTATTTTCTTGTTTTCTTCAAAACCTTTAGAAGAACATGATAGGCTTGATAAGTCCCCAAATATTTTTTTTGATTATATTTCCCCAACTACTAGAAATATACTTCTAATATTGACTACTCTACAGGTTTACAGTATATTAATGTTTGTTTAATTGCAACAATAGTTTATTTATATTTAGGCTGATTTCTTTATTTGTCTAGGCTAACCCAATCTTAATCCCTCACATTGTTACAAAACATGATGAATCTATTATTAAAAGCAAAGAAAAAAATGCCGATTCAACAAACGCCTTACCCGTTCTAGAGTTACTGGTGGCCAAGATAATAAGGAACTGTGAACTCCTCTGGAGGTTTATTTTGTTTTTTATCTAATGTTTTAAATCTATATGGTTATTTTATATTCACCCAGTTGCCTACCACTACCACAATCCCTAGGCCACCTCTGCCTAATTTTTAACAAATATAAGCATTTAATTCCACTATCATTCACCTCACTAGGAGTTAATATAAAATAATACTTTATCCGATTCCCTGAGGAACATTCATGAATATTTATAGGAATGTTCAAACGTGAATGTGTAGTGCGGCCAATTTCATTAACATTATTAATGGGGAAATATGCGGTAGTTTTGTCATGGCCTTTATAACAATACTTACGACCGTTTTATGGTTGAGTTGACAATGTCGTTCATGATTCTATTTTAGAGGAGGATACCAAAACTGACACTTTGGCAGAAATATCATTTTGCGTTCTTCTTTTACCAGTAGCCCAAGGCCTCAGCTTTATCAGGACGCAATGGGTGTTGTACACCGCTTTGGTAATCCGTCATTATTCATTACTTTCACCTACAACCCTAAATGGGATGATATTATACATTAATTATTTCCTCTGCAAACGACTGCCCAGATTTATTTTGTCGCTTTTTCCATCAAAAAATGTCATAAAGGATTTGTTCTTAATTTTATCAGACACACAAAATAATAATTAATCCTCATCATTTATTTAAAAAATTAACTAAATTTATATGGCAAGAAAAACAAATTTCTTAAAAAATATATAAATAAATTGCATATAAGTTTCATTAGTATTGAATGGCATTTTTATAGATAGCATTTTTTTGTACTTAACATAAAGATATAGATAGCCCTTATCAAATTTTTTGATAAAAGGAGTTAGCCCAGTAATTGGTAAATCCGAGATTTCCCCTTCATGTGATGATAAATTATTTAGAAATTTAACTATCTCCGGGTTTGGGAAAAAGTTTTGAAAATTAATATGGGTTGGACTGGGCTTGGAAAATATTCCTCAAGATTAATATTTGCTTGCACCTGACTTGGGAATATCTTTTACAAATTATTATGGGCCGGTCTAGGAAAAAATTTTCAAAATTATTATGGGTTGAGCTAGGCTTGAGAATTTTTTTAAAAAATTATAAGGTCTTGGACGCTTGGAAATTTTTCCCAAATATTATGAGCTTGGACCTGGCTTGAAATTTTTTAATGTTAAATGTTAGTCTTATTTAATCAGTAATATATTTACAAAGAATTTTGATATTGGGTAAAAGCATTTAAATATATTTTGACTCAAAAAATAGTTTCCACTCTTAGTCCTAATGGGTTGTACTCAGTGACATTGGTTGGACTAGACCTAAATGGGGAGGGGGGGGTTTAAAAATAATATAAATTGGATATGATTTTTAAATAAAAGGTAACATCTTTCTTAAAAAAACGAATAAAATTCTCATTCTCCGTCATTTTTGACGGGCTATCTTCTAGTTTATTATAAAAATTAAAATGTTTATACAGTTTTAGATAGAAATTTTTTTCTTCCTTTTCATATCTTTTCTATGGCTACATGAAGATAGAGAAATAAAAAGTTTTATTATTTTTCAATATTTTTTTTACATTATTTTTATTTTATTATCAACTAAAATAAAAATTTTGATTTCTCTCATTTTAACAATTTTCATGAATATTAAAAGAGATATCAAGATAATAAAAATATATTAAAATAAAAACTAATAAAAAAGATACTAATTGAAGAAGAAAATCCAATAACTAGAGACAGTAGTGAGAGGTTTAATTACTCCAGTGGTGCCGATTCTACGTCGGGTAGTGGGACCTAGTGATCTACATCGGGCCTCCTAATTTTTCAAGCCCTGCCCCTGAAAATTTTTTAAAAAATTTGTCCTTCTCGTCACGATTCTTAAGGAAATTTTCTTTTATTCATCCCGAAAAGCCCAACTAGAAATAAAAATTATTTTTTCGCCCGGCCCGAATTTATTTAATGAAAAAAATATTCTACAAAATAAAAATATATTCTTTTCTTGTAAGAATTTATAAATATATCTATTTATTTGACAAAATGTAATGTTATCTATCATATTTAAAAATTAAAACTCCGGCCCAAAATTTTTTATAAAATATTAGGACCCCAGCCCAATTCGAAATTATTTTTTAAAAAAAAACCTGGCCCGAAACCTGTTTGGGGTCAACCTTGATTTGCAAATCTCTAGTGGAACTATCGACTTATATAAATATTCGATAAAATATATCTTATTGACCCATTAATATTTTGAGCATCACATATCCTTAAAAAAATTATAATCCACATAAAAATAAATTTTAAATCACCGCCGCTTCTCTCTTATTTAAAGTATAGAGTGAGGTTCCCCACCAGCCAATAGTGGCAATGAATAGCTCTATTTTTAGGACGTTTTGAGCCGACTCTAAAAAGGCTAATCAAATTTTTAAGCGAAAATTTTCATAGTCCTGATCGAGGTTTAAACTTAAAAGATAGCTCTAACTTGAAAAAAAAAATACTCTTGCCCCAATTAACAAAATTTTTCGACTGTTAGAATAAAGCTGTTTTATCAACACTATAGGCAAGTAATGGGCCAATTTTAACAAAATCTTTATATTAAAATAGGAATTTGAAATTTTCAAATAGGTATAGTTGTTAAGATAAATCACTTATGAAAGTAATAATAAAGATATTTTGTTTATCAAGTTCTTCGGTGCCCTATTGTTTATGAACCATTTGTTATTGATTGACTGATATTTTTAAAAAAATCATTAGGAACATGTTGACCATAATATTTAATTACTATGTAATTGAATATTTTCAGAGGTCGCTAGATTTAGAAATTAAATTTTTATTAAATATATACGATTAAAATAAATTCAAAACATATAAGATCAAAAATGGATCAATTTATTACTCTAGAAAGCAAAATGTAATTCAATGCTTTTAAAAACAAGGGAAAAATAATGTATAAATTTGAAAAAAATTATTTTCTAGTTATTTTTTTATATAAACCTAAGCTGGAACCGATATTAGTTAAGATTTGAATCCTCGTAAATATATTGTTAAGTTGAATTCTAAATTGGATTTAATAATTTTACAATTTAAATTTTATTTGTTTTATTTTGCACAAAAAAAAATTATTTTACCTTATATTCAAAAAGATTAAGTAATATGGCTCTATTATTCCCTTAGTCGAGTAATTTTAAAATTACTTTTTAGTAGCGAAGCCACTGATTAAATAAAAGTTTAAATCATTCTTGATTATATTATTACATATTTTTTATTTGCTTTTATTAAAATTTCACGATTGCATTTCAATATAAATAATAATTTTAAACAGTAAATAAATAATAATATAATTTTTCATTAATTTAATAAATAGGGGCAGGGCAGTATAAGATACAAAATTGCAATGATTCGTCTATTGTCTTTATAATTTATATTAATTATAATTAGAAATAATAATTACAGTGTGAATATTTAAAAATTTTTTTTTAGCATCTATGAGAATTCCATTCAAAAATCAGGTTTAATGCCATAATTTATTTGAATATCATCTCCAACATGTCTATGAGAATTAAATAATTAACCCTGCATTAACAGTTAGTGTGAATTCGTGGAATAGTATACAAAAATTAATGCTATGCCACATTTATATCATATTTATACTTCACCGCGAATTCGCGCTAACTGTGAATTCAGGGTGACATTTAAAGGGAGAAGGGCATAAAAAAAGGTAACAAAGAATGAAATGAAATAATGCAACCATCAATAAATTAATATAATAATTCTTCATCAATATTAAGAGATCGTTAAATAGGAATGAAATTAGTCTCCCAAATATAATATTAAAAAATTTGTGGGACATTAATTGGAGGGGGGAGGGGGTATATATAAATATTTGAATTTTAATAATGTACATATTTCTTCTTCTTTTCGATATCATAATATATAAAATGTATGATTTAGAAGAAAAATAAAATAAAAAATCACGATTTAAAAAGAAAAGAGAAAAATATGTAATAGGATGAGATAAAGCACCTATCAAAATTTACAAGTATTCATTATTATTAATTTAAGCAGAAAACTGAGGGATTCATTAAATAATTAATAAAACATCTAAATGACTTAATTTTTTAAAAAAATAGTAAATATAAAATTATTTATAATTTATTATTCCTAAATTCGGTATGGTTATTGTTTATATAATCATCGTAGTCTATTATGTGCCCTTCGGATGTTTCCTCGTGGCTGGAAAACCCGTTGAGTCTGAGTTCTTTGGCGAAGTAATGAATAGTCATAAGGATGCCCTCCTTTAATGAGACCTTTTTTAAAAAAAGAACAATTTTTTACAGATATAATGTTTACATCTTTTGTAAGTAATTAAAGGTTACGTGTATAAGCCTAAAACAAAAATTCGTTATTCCTTTATAAATCGTAGGAAATTGTTCGTCGAAATAATTTTTCTATTTATTCAATCTAATTATTTGAAATTATTAATTAAAAAAATATCCGTATTTATTATTAAAAATTATTTCTATATATTTAAAATCATTAATGTTATTAAACGGATCGTTTTGAGCCGATTTTTAAAAACGACTAACTCAATATTTCATCCAAAAAATATTACGCAAGCCTGATTATTTTGTTCATGAAAGGAACAAATGTCTAGACATATAATATCGAAATCTCGAGGCTTAGGCAATATTTTTCTGGCTATAATATTGAGTTAGCCGTTTTGAAAAATCGGCTGAAAATGAGTCTTTGAACAACACTAAAAATCATGATTATTCAATATGTTCCTCGCAGTGCTTTAAATATAAGTAATCGATCTTTCTCGCTTATGGAAACATTGAAAAATAATAAAAGGGTCTAATATTAAACAAATCAAATTGAATATTTGGCGAATCGAATAATTATTTCACTAATTCGAACGATATTTATGAAACTAAAATAAACTACGAATAATCCAATTAGAATTTATATTATATCTGCAATAAGAATTTCATATAAAGAACTTAGTTAAATACAATAACCAGAATAGCCACATTAATTCAGTATTATATATAATAAATCAAGTTCATTTTAAAAATAACAAATTAATAACAATCATTATACTATATTTTTGTAGTAAATAAAATTATATCTAATCTAACTTGAGGCATCCATTTTAAAATGCTTTTAGCTCTAGCGATATCAGGGCACCTCCTTTGAGGATCATCTTGTAAACCGGGTTTATATATTATTGCGCTGCTAGACTTTGCTATATTATGATCAAAATAAAGATTATGAATTGTAAAATTTTAGACACTACAACATTATAAGCGTAACATAAGTTACCGCAGGCCCCCAAGGCGGGAGGGTTTCGAAGAAAAGGCACCCCAAAACTAGAGATAAATTCTCATAGTGAGAGGGTCACTCTCACTAGATTGATATGCCTTTAAATACTATATTATCAAAGAATAGGTAAGGCACTTTCCCAAAATCAAACCATCTGCCTTATTTAGATGACAAAAGACAAATTGGGTGAAAAATGGTAATACTCTAGACAGCGGAAAATGGGAAAAAGTATTAGAAGAGAAATTGTCTTATTAGGGTGAAACCTGGAACGGGCCACTAAACAAAGAAGAAGCTACAAGTGTAGGGCATGAGCGTAAAACGCGAAAACAAATGAGAAATAACTATAAATTCAAATAGTAAATAAAATCTAAATAGAATTATAATAAATGTCTTTCAAAGTAAAGAAACATATATTTACGTATGAAATCTTTTACGAATTTAGCGAATTCTAATATCGTAATTTCGTGGGGGTTCCCTAAATTAACGGGTTGAGAATAGTTACTGTTCATGAGGGATATCAGCCCGTCGACCAGATCCGAAACGTATTGAAAAGACCTTGTTTGATCACCTTTGCCATATATCTGGTATATCATTTCAACAAAAAAATTAGTAATTATAATTATCTCTTTAAATTAGTAGAAACCGTTACAAGAGCCTAAAACCGTGCCAAATCTAAGAGTTGAAGCCGGAACTCCATTTTTAAAACTTTTAGTAACAGGAAATAAATTTTTAAAAATTAAGAAAATAGAAACATTTTCATTCAGGTTAAAAATATAATTTTTAAATATAATTCATTCATAAGGTATTCTAATATTTCAACATTGCCATCTGGTCTTTAAAGGTTATTTTTAAATGTGGAGGTGGAGTTTGGATTCCCTTATAAAATTTTGACCTTATTTTGAACAAAAAGTAGTTAGAACCATCTAATAATTCCAGAAAAGATTTGTGCAAGATATTATCTATAAAATTTATTTTCATTTGATTTTTTTAGTAAAATAAACCTTACAAAAATAATATATATAAAATAAATTCTATAAAAAAATAATAAACAAGTCATAAAATGACAAATATATAATTTGAAAAAATTTGAAACCGTTATTGATTCGTTTTGGAGGACTTGCAATATTATATTACTGACAACTCTCCCATCGTTCATATGCATTCTTGGTCCGTACGTGTTAAATATTCGAGCTACGCGAACATCGACATTGTCCTTTTTTAAAACGGAGTCAATTTTATTTTTGCAAAATAAGGTTTATAAGCGTTATCCGAAAAACATGTTTTTTTAAAATATATTATATAATTTTTAGAGGAAAGGAAAAGCCATCCATCACTTTAGATGTCATTTACAAATTTCCCATTTTAAAAAAAAACCGAAAAACTTATATTAATTAACTTGTTTGGCGTAAGCATAGCACAGAGTTTCGGCGACCCGTTTGCCTTCATCGTAACAAGATCGAGGACCTATGGGGTTCACATTGCCCCGGTAGGTCTCGGACTGGGGATGTTGGGATGGGTCTCCGTAGACTTCACTTGTCGAAGCCAGCAGGAGTCGAGCTTTGATTCTTTTGGCAAGGCCTAATAAAAATAAATGTGTAATAATTAGTTATTGTGCTTAATTTAAGGTAGAAATTATTTATTAAAAGAATGATAAAATATAATTGAATAAAGGAATTATGGTTAACGGGTAGATACAAACGCGATATCAGAAAAAACATGTTAAAGAATGGTGAATGTCGCCGTCAACACCCAAAGATAGAAAAATATCTCAGTCCTAAAAACGGATCCGGGCCAGGTAGGTCAAATTTAACTTGGTTGTAAGTTGGTTATATCTGATTCTAATCGTAGGTTGACTGGACTTGGCCTTCATTATTAAAGAAGCATATATTTTATACTTAAATTGGTTGAATCCCAATAAATCCAAGTTAGTTGAGGCAAGGAAGGAAATTGATTATTTTGATTAAAAAAAAATTCTACGACCTTTAGATTATGGTATATTAAGACAGATAAGGCAAGTATGTTATCACTACAAATAATAATACTTTAACTATAAAAAAAAAATAAACATTTTTTTAATTAAAAAAATGCTGAATTTGCAAATTAAAATTTAAAATTAATTTAATTATCGCAAAAATAATGTAATTTTTTTTTTAATCAAAACAAACTCCCTTTTTAATAAAACATAAAGTAACCTAATAAATTGATAGTTCCTAATGTGTTCGTTTTTACCGTTTTGACCGGGTTGTACATGTAATGTGGCGGAGATGCGGGAGAGGCTAAATGGTATATCTCGTCCACTTTAATAAAAAATTTAAGAAAATAAAATTGTACTCGAATTATTAAATTTTCAGTTAAAAAATATGAGTAATCCAAATAAAAATTTTTTACATCTTAGGTCCGACTTAAAAAAAGAATAAGAGCGAAATTCTAGGCGGTTACAAAATACGGTCGCTAGAAAACAAATTCTTAAATTTTCATAAAAATTTGTTATAAAAATTATTTTATTCTCTTAAATTATTGACTATCCACTTTTACTCTATATAAAACAAAGCAGAGACCTGTAGAGGTACCATTCACAATTTAAAATATTCGGTTCTAAAATATACGGCCAGACCCGGGTATTTTATTTTAGGCCGGGCCCTGGTATTTTTAAAAAATTAAAATACGACCCTGCCCGTGTACCCGGGGTTATGATTGGGCCTGCATGTCTCTGATATAAAGTAAACAGCCTCAGAGTTCAAAACTCTTGACTGCGAATAGCCTCTTATTTTAGATAAAAATTAGCTCAGATAGAGCAATAAAATGTAATCCAATCTAAGATATGTTTACAGTAAATATGTCAAAAAATTCGGATCAGTGTTAACATATGAATGTGGCTATATTTCGATTTTAGTTTGAATGGCGGGTATTGTAGAAGAAATAGAGAGTATAAAAAAAAAATTTGCTCATGTTAGTAAAAGGAGTTAGAGAAAACTTAATCAACTTACAATATTATTAAAAACATATTAATCATTTTTTCAATTATCTTTATTTTAAAAAAAAATATTTAGTGCGTGAGAAAAATTGCAGATAGGTGTTAAAAAAATATGTATTTTAAAATTTTGGTATAATATCGTTATATATATTGCCCTAGTTAAAAAAATATATATTTGGCATCTGCCAAAATAAATTTAAAACAATCACTTTTGAAACGCAAAAAATAGAATAATTTTTTTTCTTTTAAGCAAAAGAAACTAATCTTAATTTTGGCGTCAAATATTGTGACAAAATTTTGCCATTATATAAACAGGTTCTGATAAAACATTGTTATTTTACGCATTCTGTTCAACGCGCACATTACAGGTATCACATTTAAAAAGTCAAAAAAAAGGGGTATTCGCAGTATGGCTCAACTCGGATCATTATATAACCCAAAATATCTGTAATTTTCGTAACGATTTTGATGATTTATTATGCCAACTTCTAATACCCCTAAAGAAAGTCAATGGTCTGGTTTAGACCACCCCTCGGACAAAAAATGGTCGACTATATGCAGATCGATTCTATAAACCTAGTGGAACAGAAGTATCTTCATCTACAGATTACAACTTGTTTTTACTGTTAGATCTGTAGGGTAGACTAACGGAAACGTTGACCATATCTAAGGCCGCATTCATAGTGGGATCTGATCCGACACTATTTAACAGCTGACCGATTTTTAAAAATGTGTTTATGAGATCAGTTTTTCTTTATTAATATAAATTTTATCTTTAATTCTATTCATGATAATAATCTAACAAATATTGATTTCAATAAAGAAAAATCGATCTCATAAAACGGATTTTAAAAATTGATTAGCTGTTACATGTATGATAGATTCCCACTATAAACGTGGCCTAAATTAGTGTTGTTAAACCTATCAATTTTTAAAAGCAATATTTTAGCCAAAATATTACACAAGCTTGAAGATTTTGCTCATCGATGGCAGTCTATAACGAAATCTAGAGGCTTCATAATTATTTTGGCTAAAATATTAGGTTACGGTCAAATCGAACCATATTAAATCTAAATACCAAACCATATTTATTAATTAATATCGCACCAGATTGGCCCAAGTGGTATCTGTGCTTCCCTACCTAAATACACCATTATGTTTATTGCATTATTTCCATATAATCTAATTCCTATTATTCTGCCTAAAATATTTAACATTTATCAATTCAGAAATTATAAAAAAAAATTAAAAATTTAAAAAGAATAATTTTTGAAGGAAAAAAAAGAAATATACCCTCGATATATAATGGGTTAACGATATCGTGAGTTATGAGGTTAAAGTTAGGGTGACCAATCCAGTGCTCTATATTCCGTTTTCGACCCGTAAAAAAATTGTCGGCAACCGTTATCTCGTGACCGCTCATCATTAATCTATCCACTAAATGAGATCCGACAAATCCGGCGCCACCTACAATCTAGTTTTTTTTGGCGTGAGAAAATGAGGTTTTTTTTTAGATAACAGTAAGCTTTCAAGCTTTCTTACTACTTATCTATTTCCTTTTTTTCTTTCTTTCCTGACAACTTTTAAGTAATGAGTAAATAAAATAAAGAAAATTTTACTAATATCCGTTTTCTTTCTTTGTAATTTAAGGTCGGTACATCGGGAAAACTTTTGAGACTTTTTTGTTTATATAAATTTTAAGATAAATATATAATAGACTTGAAAAGTGAAAAAGTAAATTTTATTCAAAATAAAACAACATAATTAATTATTTTCGTTACAAAGCAAAGAAGAAAAAAATATATAATATACAAAAAAATAAATTTTTTTTAAAAAATAGGACATTCAATTTGAAATGCTTTTCGATATCTGAGAAAGCCAAAATTTCTACCAATTTTGGACAATTTCAAAAATAAAATAAATACCTATTTTTTTTTTAATTGATCCGGATAAGTTTGCCTTCCCCTCCCGTCTACTTCAATCAGTGATTTAATTTTTTTAAAAAATATTCTTGTAATGATAGTTTGCTAAATTATTTATTAAATTTTTTTTTATTTTCTTTCCTTCTTTCTAAAAATAATATTATATTAAATTGATGTAGATGTACATATTAAAATTATTCATTTATATTCATTATCTCTCAAACCCCCCCCCCCTCTTTCTATTTAATGATCTTATATATTATTGTCATAAAATTTTCCTTAGATAATTAATCTAATATGCTATTATAATACAATTATATATGATAATAAAAAATGGGATATGTACGAATTAGCCTTTGGATAATAATTACTATTGATTTATAAAATCTTTGAGCAATTAATCCCATTATAATTCATTTTATTATTTACTGTTGCCATCAACCTTTTGTTTTTAAATCTCCCATTTCTACATAAAAATTATTTAATTTTATGTGAGATGAAAACGATGGCTGTCAATCATTTAACATATGATTGTATCAAATTTGGTACCAGTTGAGATGGAGTGGGGGGAGGGGTTATTTTTTTTATAAACCTTTACCATTATATTATTTGATCTAACCATATCGTCTTCGTGGTGGAGTGATTGATAAACAATAATTACTAAAATAATTTGTCCATCGCATATTAAAATTGACAAATTTAAAAAGCCAATTATCATTTGTCTTTAAGATAATTCGTTTTAACACTGAGATGATGATCTCGTATTCAATTATAAATTACCTTTATTTCTTTGTTTTTTTCGGAGTTTGAAAAAAATAACATTCAAAAAAAAATGTCAAAATCTTTCATAATAAAATCTTTTGTAAATTTTTAAGCATAAAAAATCTTTCAAATATGAGATCAAAAATTAAAATTTTTTTGAAGTTTGCCAAAATCAAAATTTTATATTTTCAATAAATTAATCAAAACCTTTTTTCTAAAATTTTGATCCTTTCTTCCAACGTTTTAACGTGATCAGCAATATTTAATCTTTTATAAAAATAAATAAATATATTATATAAATTATAAAAAAAAATAAATCCAAGGATAAATAATACTTATAACGAATAATAAAAAAACAAATCCAAGGATACTTATACAACTTGTATAAGACCATTCCAGGGGCTTGGGTCTAAAAAATTAACTAAATCAGCTCTGAGCACAAACCCGGAGCTATACATATATCTGAAAATTTATTTAAAAAGAATTTCACATTTGGGCCAAGGTCTGACGTGTGCAGCTAGGATTAGATTACATTAGATTTGGTCGAAAACCTGATGTTGGTTAAGCTTTTAGTCCCAAAAGTATAATGCTAAAATTTTTACAATTTTTTAAATTCATTTCAAAGGAAAAGATTTTATTTATTTCGTTCTGTCTGATTTTCCCAAAGTCGCCTTTAAAAATAATTTTTCAGACTCTTTACAGTCGGTTATTTTAGAAAAATATACTTCCATCTAATTATTAAAATCATTTGGAAATTTTTGCATTGGGTAATAGAATACCTTCATCCGTCTTAAAATAAAAAATAATGATTAACCCAAAAAAATAAAATAATATGATATAAATGTCACCCTATCCCTAAAAAAACCAGATAAATCTAACTTTGGAGATGATATGAGTAAAAATAAATAAATATCTAAACATCGGCCCTACTAGTTTAATCGGATTTTAACAAGTTTTTTTTTTAAATAAAAATTTAAAAGGGGGGCCAAATTAGACAAGTTGCAGTGAATTTTAAACTTTGAGATGATAATTAAATTTCTTTTTTTTTCTTTTTCACTCTTTAAAACTCACTCTTTAATGTTCGGTAAATTTTGTTGTTTGGTAGACGCGAAACGTTGGTAATCCCTAGAATATATCCCGTTATTCATTTCGACAGGCCGCTTATTATAATCGACGACCCCGTTACTAATACCTTCTTTAGCTTTATAATCCATTTTATTTGGACCATCTATTTCGCGTGCAAATTTATCGTCGTAATCGTGGAAATGAATATTCAGGGACTCCTTCCGTTCCGACATACCATCGGGAAGAATTGGCGTTGAGATGTTAACGTTCATAAGAATAACTAGGATTGCGTGTCGAGTTAATTATTTTTTAAAAAAAGAAATGTTGATTTCAGTTTTTGAAAGAAAAAATATATATTAGTATAAATTTATATATGAAATAAACCATATGCGATTTGAAAATATAAATCATGGCGATAAGTTTTCATAATTATATTTTGAAATGTTTTAAAATTAAACAAGTTTAATTATCGATTTAAAAAAATAATAAGATATCATATTCCTTTCGTTATTCCCACTTATTTTCATTCTTTTTATCATCAAAATATCATGATTCAAATCCCAGAGGCATCAATAGATGAAGGGAGGGGGCAAGATTATAGAATTGCGCATAAGGTTTTAAGATTAAATAAAATATTAATATATCATATCAAAATAATTTACCTGTAGAAATAGAGAGAGATCGAGGAATATAATAATGAGAGAAGCAATTAAATATATTTTACCGTATTTTTTTAAAAATTTTATTTAATTTTTTCAAAAAAAAAATAAAATAAAACTTATATATATTTTTTAAAATATTTATCTTTAATATATAACGAATTGAGTATTGATATAATATTACTCACTGAGTTTGAGTTTAAAGATGAGATAGAGAAAAGATAGTGGAAAGAAGAAAAAAAATAACAAGCTTGTTAATCATAAAATCAATATTGAATTTATAAATCAAAATTATAAAAATAATATTATTATTTTATATTTTCAAATATGATTAGATTCTTCAGGTAAACATAATAAATAAAAACAAACAAAAATTTTTAGATGAAAGAAAAATCAAATAATTTAACTCGGAAAAGGAATAGAGAATCTAATGGATTTTTAACATAAAAAACGAGATGAATTTAGATGGTAACAATCTAAAAAAAGATTCAATTTCAAACAAAGATTACTTCTACTAGAAGAAAAAGAGTATATTTTAGAAAAAAATGAAACCCAACAGCAACGTTTTATTGTGTCCAAGGATAACAGCACAAATAAAATTAAAGATAGATGATATTGTTAACATTCATTCATAATAGTTCTGAATTAATAAAGTTAAAAATGAGTCATTTTGTAAATAAATATACATAATATCTTTATATACACTACAGCCGGCCATAAATGATTGCCCACCCTGCATTTTCTTAACATTTTTCTTAAAATAAGACAAATAAATAACACACAATATAAAGTTTATCAAATTTATTTATAAGTTATTGCATAAAATTACAAAAAATAAAAGGCATAGCAATTAATTAAGATCAAATTTTGGTCTCATCAATATGACCACCTTTATTCTTAATAATTGCTGCACAAATTTTTGGTTTTCGATGAGATTTTTTGAATATTCAGAAGTTATATTGTTTCATTCTCTCTGTAAAGGTGCGAATGAGTGGTTAGAGGGCTTTTTCGCGCTTGTCGATCAAGGTGATCCCATAAAATTTCGATTAAATTGAGATCGGGAGACTGGGATGGCCAAGTCATCAACTCGAGAATACCGTGTTGTTGTAGATTTTGTAATTAATCTTTGCATAGCCTGGATGTAAGCTTTGGGTCATTATCTTGTTGAAATGAAGTTATTCCCGATCAAACGCTTTCCTGGTGAAATCACATGGTCCTCAATGATTTGTCGGTATCCCTCCTTGTTAAGGATTCCTTTAATTTTGACAATGTCGCCGGTTACCCGGGCACCAAAGCACCTCCACACCATAATAGACCCTCACCCGATTTTAACTGTAGGAATTATGCAGTGATAGCTCATTCGCTCTCCAGCTGAGCAGCGGATATATTGCCTTCTTTTAGAACCGAAGATGCTTATTCAAAAAAAACAAATCCAATAAATTCACTATTCCTACGAATAATATTTAAAAAATTTATGAAAAAGAAAAGAATGGTAAAATTCGTCGAAGAAATGAGAGATAATTCCCAATACAGAAAATTTTTAAAATTATACATATTTTATATATTTCAAAGTATCAATATTAAATTTAAGAGGATAACCGATGATTGACAATATTCTTTAATTAATTATCAATGATATTCTTTTTCTCTTCGTTTTATTCTTTAAAAACTCTTTTTTATCAAAAAATCCATGAATCAAAAAAGGATCGTTACAATTTTAAATATAATAAATTGTAATAAGCAATCAGTTCCTTCGAAATTAATGCGTCTTGATAAAAGAAATTATTTTATCAAAAAACAGAAAAAAAAATTGTAAATATAACAAATAAAATTCACCATGATTTGATTTAATTGAAAATAGATAAATTGTTCGATTCGTTTAAAAGAATCAAATACGAACAATTTTTTTATTCGATTCGTATAGGGAGTAGTCGTAACCGACAAAATTGCTAAATCCATCTGGTTCCTAAACATGATCAAATACAGTCGAATACTTATTTTTCATAAAAAATTTCCTGTTTATGAAGGCGTCTATCCGGGGTTTTTCATTTCCTTTTTGAATAGGCAAACTTAAGTGTTTAGTTATCGTTGTTAAAAGGCTCAATTTTAATCGATTTTTTAAAAAAACGGCTACTCCAGATTACAACAATAGATGTCCAAACCTATGTGGCCAATCTATGAGAAAAACCTATAGACCTGCGTAATATTTTTAATACTTTTATGGGCAAAATATCGTATTTAAGCCAATTCAGTAAAATTTTTAATATTTTTATCGGTAAAATGTTAGCCGTTTTCAAAAATTGGCTTAATTGGAGCCGTTTAACAAGACTAGTTTAAGTAACTTGCTGAACAATTTCCGCAAAAGGGGAAACGGATTCCTGACTATGTAATTTAAAGTGGCAAATATAACATTACAAAAAAATATATCTTTTTACTATCCCAGATATAATTACATAACGTTAACAATATTAAGTGTACATAATTAACTTTTGCTATATTTACCTAAAATTTTTTGCCCCTTTGGAGGTTAAACTATAACAAGGCTTAATAAAATTATTATAATTATCTAAAAAATTGGGTATAATATATTTATTCATGGTTATATACATATGTACACTAATATTTTTAATATAAAGGTATGAAAAAAAATTATCAAAAAATTACTGTTTTTTAACACTTTCCCCGTAGAACGTTTGTTTAGTCTAAGGAAGCTTATTTTCTGAAAAAACTAGCAAATCTTTAGACATAAATTTAAAAAAATAGTTTGTTGTAGTCAAATTAAATTTTATTAAGCTAAATTTGAAAAATAAAAAATTTTCTTGTTTTAATTATATATTTTTGTTGGTATGGTTAAATATATATTTTTTTCAATGCAAATAATTGTGGTAAATTTTTTCTAGTGTTTTCATTTGGATAAAAAATGATAGAATTATATTTTAAAAATGATGGATTATATAAATTATTTATAAAGAAACTTGCAGTGTAACTAGTTACTTTTAAAATGTAACTAGTATATGGTTACTTTAAGAATAGTAGTTTTTGAGGATATAACTAGTAACTCTAACTATGCTACTTTTTAACAACACTCGTTGCATTTAATCCTAATTTTTTTTAGGAAATTATTCCTCCAATAAAATAATTTCCTGATGCCATTCCTGGTTTAGGAAGTATTCCATATTTTTGTTATAATATCTATTGTCATTTAAAGTAACTAATTATTATTGTTTTTCTTATTTATTTTATTTTCAACCTATAAATAAAATAATATAATTAATAAGTAATTTAAAAATTGTGAATTGAAATAAAGTACTATTTAATTAGTAGTGTATTGCTTAAAAATTTGGTGGTGTGGGGCCATAATTTCGAAAAAATTATTGCTCTGTGATGGTTCCTTTTCCATATTTTGATATATGGATCTGGAATCTATTCCAGTATCAAAAGTTTATTTATATTTAAGACCATTAAATTTGGCAAATTATCTATTCTAAAATTTGCTCGATTATTCCATGATCAAATTTATAGGATGAAAGCCCCTTTCACAATCGGCTATATTGCAGGATAAAGTATACACACTATTAAGGAATATTTTAAACTTTTCTTTAGGAATATCTTAATGTTTCAATTTTTTTTTAAAATATCAGTCAATCGATAAAAATAAATTTATTGGCAAAAGGACACCGAAGAAGCTGATAAAGATATCCCCAATTAATTATTTCTTTCAAAGTAGATTGATTAGTCCTAACAACCTACCTACTAAATTTCAAATTTCCTATTTAAGCTTTTAAAAGATCTTGTTAAAATTCAACTATTTCTTGCCTATAAAATGTTGTTAATTAATTTCAATCCTAACAATCATAAAATATTGCTAAACCTTAGTGCAAGAGTTGACTTCTGTTCAAGATTGAGCTATCCTTTAAGTTTAAACCTCGATTGAGGTTAAGATATAGTTTTTGCTTAAAAATTATGTTTAGCCTTTTTGGAGTTGGTTATAAACTTGTTAAAAATCTAACCATTTATCACTACCACTTGCTGGTGGTGAACCTCACTCTAAGCATAAACAAAGCGGAGACAAAGAATTTCTATGAGGGGGGGGTTGTTATATTGGGTCAATAATATCTAATTTATAGATTTCAATGGATTAAGGGTCTCACAGCCCCTATAAAGTTACCACTAAAACAAAGCAAAATTTTTAAAAACCTGTCATCAAATCTTGATTCTTATTGCATTTTCTTCTCCAACCAGTACTCTTAGCTATTACTTTGGTTTTAGCATTTGATATTTTCAAAAAAAAAAATTTTTACCTTAAATTTCTAATATCCATAAAAATTGTTAATGAGTGACAAAATAATGAATATATATAGAGAAAAATAAAACCTTTTGCTTCTATAATTTTATATTATAAAGGCGTCATCAGGCTATAAAAAAAATATTTTTGACTAAAAATTTTGAATTTTATAACAATAAAGAGGATTTAAATTTAACACTTGAAAAATATTAAAATTTTATGGCAGAGGAGCTCAGCCCTAGGATAATTAAAACACCTTATTTGTGTCTATTTTTAAAATCAGATTAGAATTTTAGCCAGAATAATATATAAGCCTGAAGATTTAGATCATAGATGGCAGAAAGGTTTGGACCTCTATTTGCCAGATCTTGGAGCTTACATAATATTATTTTAACTAAAATCTTAATCTGGTTCTTTTTAAAAATTGGCCCTTAAGCTTTTTTATAACCCAAAATTTTAAATTCGTGTATATTAATTCATTTTTAAAATAAATATTTTACTATTCTTCCATTATTTTTTTCTAAAGATGAAACAGTATGGACACGAAGTTGATACCAGAGTAGATCTTCTTTGAAGATTTTTGAGCGAGATCTAGCTCAAAAATTTGAGCAAGATCTTTGAAGATCGTAAAATTTGAAGATCTTTTATTTTTAAAAAATTTTTCTTTTATGTTTTATACCTCTCCTCCTGCCTTGATGAAAATTGAAAAACATCTGGGCTTTTAATAAAGGGGTAAAAAAATAAATATCATGAAGATCTATGAATATCGTTATACAAAATTTTTAAAAAATAAAAGATCTTCAAATTTTACGATCGATTTTTGAAGATCTTTTTATTTTGAGCAAATGTACAACTCTGCATCTATTTATACAAGTTTAATAAATTCATGTGCAGGGAAAATTTGGTGAGGGGGGGGGGGGCTTAGTTCTCCTCACAATACAACCTTTGTATATCATATTTTTATTTTTTCTTTGTTTAGAGGCCATTTCCAGGTTTATCTAAGTAGGCTGTTATATGAGGTAATTTATTTATTAATTTGTTCATAAAAAAACTTTTATAAGAGTATTTTAATTTATTAAATAAACTATAATATTAAAGTGGTATAAATTATTTTAATTTTGATTATAATTATGATAGTCATGACAATTTAATCAACCATGGGCAATCTATCCCTACTAGAGATCTGCAAAAGTAGGCCCGGCCCGGTTCGGGCCTACTTTAAAAAAAAAATTAGGGTTCGGGTTGGGTCGGGCCTAATATTTTTTAAAAAAATTCGGGCCGGGTCGGGCTGAGCCTTAAAAAAATTTTTAATATTGGCACTAATATTTTTTGTAAAATAAAAATATTTAATTTTATTTGAAGAAGCTAGACGCCATATGATAGCATGTATCTTTTATTCTTGGTATAAATATATAATTAAACTTTTTTTTTAAGAAACAAGGGCAACATTTTTTATTTGTAAAATATAAATATTTAATTTTATTTATTTAGAAAGTAGACGCCATATGTCATATATATTTTATTATGGGTAAAATAATTTAAATGTTTTTTTATAAAACTTAAATTTTAAATATAATTTAAAAATGAATTTAATTTTTTTAAAAAAACAAATACAAAATGGAACATATATTTGTATGCCCCATTTAGGTAAAAGCAATATATGGGAAAATTTTGAAGACATATTTGATGATAAAAACAAAAAACTTGATTACGTCCAATGTAAAAAATGTAATAGTATATTACAATATAAAAGCACATCTGGAAATTCTCATTTAAGACGTCACAAGTGCGTTAAGAATGACGATTCCTCTATTCCTAAAATAACTAGGTATATTCAAAAGAAAATAGATCTAAATTCTTCCTTAACTATTAAAAAGAAACTATGTGATACCTTGATCTATTATTGCGCCAAGGACATGCGTGCCTTTGATTCGATAACTGGAGATGGCTTTATAAAAATGGCTCAAAATTTTATTCAAATTGGCTCCATTTACGGTAATATTGACTGTAGCGAAATTATTCCCCATCCAACTACTTTATCGAGAAATGCTATAGTTATGACGGATCAAATTAGAACAAATTTGGTTAATAAAATAAATGTTCAATTATTTGATAAAAAATGCTCTGCTACAACAGACATGTGGACAGATTCTTTTAAAAAAGTTTTCCTATTTAACTGTTTCAATTCATTATATCGAAGGTGAAACCTTATATAAACATATTTTATTTACGAATAAGTTTAAAGAAGAGAAAAAAAACCGCCGCGAACATACATAAGGAAATGCTACAAAATTTTGCTGCAATTGGAATAATTCCCAATCAAATGAAAAATATAATATTTATATCTGATCAAGGAGCTAATATAATTAAAGCCCTAGAAAAATACACCAGATTAAATTGCAGCGCACATCTATTAAATACTGTTCTTCGAAATACCTTTAAGGAACAATCTTTGAAAATTATCGCTCCTAATATATATCAAACCCTTATTTCTGCTAAAAAATTAACCATGTATTTTAAACAAACCGGCATGAATCAATATTTAGACAAAACATTACAACAAGATATCGAAACTAGATGGAATTTAAAATTAAATATGTTGAAATCTATTTATAACCAATATGATGACATCGTCAATTTTTTATCATCCAAGGGAGATATTAATAAAATGGAAAACTTGGAGAAATCTATTTTGAAAAATTTGATTGATATTTTATATCCTTTTGATAAAGCTACTAAAGAACTAGAAGGAGATATTAATCCTACTTTACATAAAGTACTGCTATGCTTTAATAATATTCTTCACGAGGATTTAAATGATTCATTTTATCAAAACAATGAAATAAAAGAAATAAAAACCAATTTAAAAAATTTTTTATTATCTAAATTTAAAATCAATATTTTGCATAAAATAGCGACATTTTTATGCCCAAAATATAGAAAATTAAGAATGTTATCATCAATGGAAATATTAGAAGTAGAGAATTCAGTCAAAAATATAATTAATTCTGAAGAATATTGTCCTTCAATTGATATTATAGATTTGGATATTCAAGGCGTTTCTCAAATTGTGGAATCGCCTAAAAGATCTAAAGGTACATTTAAAATTGTTCTATTTATATTATTTTTATATATCAGGCAATGAATATGAAAGATGGGAGGACAATGAGGAAGAATATGAAAAAAAAGAAACAGATGAGCTTGAAATTTATAAGAATTTAAATATAAAAGAGAATAATGAAAATATAGATCCAGAAAAAGATATATTAAAATGGTGGAATAAAAATGAAATTAGATTACCAAAGATGACAAAATTGGCTAGAAAAATTCTAGCAATTCCTGCAACGTCCACAACTTCAGAGAGAACTTTTTCAAAGACTGGAAGGTTATTAGATGAAAGAAGAAATAGACTGTCACCAGAAAATGTTGATGCTTTGATATTTTTAAATGATAATTATAAATATGAATCCAATATATAGTTGTGTAATTTAACATTATAATTATTGTTTGGTTTATAGGTATTTTTGATAGTATTTTAAATAAATAATTAAATACTAAATAAATTTTCTGTTTACTAAGATATTTTTTGCAAAAACAAAATCTTAAATATAAAAAATAAACTAAAAGCTAAAAAAAATAATTATTACTTTAGGATGAATTAAAAAAAATTCGGGTTCAGGCCGGGCCGGCAAAAATTTTGGGTTCGGGCCAGGCCGGCAAAAGTTTCTAAAAAAAATTCGTGTTCGGGCCGGGCCGGGAAAAATTTTTTAGAAAAAATTTCGGGCCGGGTCGGGCCTAAAAAATTAGGCCCGTGCAGATCACTAATCCCTACTAACATTGGATATCCAATACAGACAGCCTTGTTCCCTACTCGAAACTCAATATAATCACCCGTTTGGACATATTATATATTTTTATTATAAGCATAATAATTTTTTTATATTGTACATCTTTTTTAAAAAATTTCATATTTTCGAAAGGAAATAAAAAAGTAATATATGCCATTAATGTTAAAACTATAATTGAAAATATTTTGTTAAATCACAATAAGTATTAAATAATTAATATTTCTATTTAAATATTAAAGTACAATATTTTATTTTCATCACAAAAGTTATATAAAAATAAAATAATTTTTTTATTATTGCAAAATATTTATTAAATAAAACATATATTTTTGTATAATTTAAAGTATCATTTGCATATAATTTTAAACTAATATATAAATACTTAAAGCAAATAGTTAGCTTATTAAAAGCTAAAATCAGATGTATTCTTACAAATCCACAAATATCAAGTAAATTATTATAAGGGTCAATATATAAAATTATAATATTAATTATCTTATATGTTTAAGAAAAATATTTTATTAAATTACTAAATATTTAAAATAAACCTAATCTATTAAGTTGGTATATTCATATAATAATGTGCAAATAAAATTACAATATATATGGCATACCTAATCCTAAAAGATATAGAGCTGTGGCCATTAGAAAAACTAAAATTGTTGGAAGATTCATTTTAAAAATATTTGAAAACAAACAATAAAAAAGAAAGGCTAAAATTGTTGGAAATAAAATAATTAAAGTAAATGTCATAAAATATTTAATTTTTAGGGGTGCATCAGCTCAATCCCATATTTTTCTGACTATTTCAGCATTTCAGGAGAATTTACTGGGGTTTTGCTAAAAAATAAAACTGATTATATGATACCTGTCATATGGCCAAACGACAGATATTATATTGACGTTTTTTTCAAGCGAATATTGTATTTATTATTTTTATTTAGAAAACTAATAATTAATTATAATTTAAGTAAATAAAATTAAGAAAAATAAAATATGGTATAAAGGAGAGAAGAAAATAATAATAAGTGCAGGGCCTAGTGTTCTTAAATGGCTCGATTTGCCAGATTTTTAAAAAACGGCCATCTCAACATTATAGCTAGGAAAATATTGCCTATTCGTCTTGCATAATATTTTCTGGATAAATATTGAGTTAACCATTTTAGAAAATCGAAAATTGAGCCGTTTAACAACGCTAGCCGTAGCCCGCCAAAATTTTTCCAGTCCTCAAATTAAAAACTTATAAATTTTGAAGTTGATTAAAATTTTAATCAATCATAAACTTTGCCTATTTTTTTTGCCTAAGTAAAAAATTGTTTTTTAGGATATAAATTGTTTACCTCGATTATATTAAATCCATCATATTCTTAAGAAATATGTATTTAAATGGAATTTTGTTACTGTTTTAATAATATATCTTTATAATGAATAAAAGTAACAGAAACGACGTATAGTTTGATTTTTGAAGTTTTTAGAAATTTAAAACAACATATATACTAGACAAGGCTTAGAAGAGCGCAATAGGATAAAATAAAATTATAATCCGGTTTAAACTTATCTTTTGCCGAACCGAAATAATGGAATACCTGAATCAGACCAAAAAAAAGGCGAACTAGAAAGAAAGACGGTCCATAAATGTTAGAATTTTTTATCCCGTTTTAATTCAAAGAACGTGTCATCTATATTGCCCCAGGGCTGGAAACCAGGAACTTGGTCTGAAATCTTGAGATTTTGCTGAACCCGTACTCCACCCTTTTTTTTAAATTCAGAATTCAAAAAATAATTTTTAATTTTAAAAATATATTGGTACATTTTTTTTTTCTGGAATCATTTCCAACATTATATAACGCATAACATTTATTTTTGGATGTAGATGATTCTTTAAAAAATGTAAATAATGATTAAAAAAAGAATAGATTATTGACAAAGCACGTTATGTTGTCAAAATTTAATTAAACTGACTTCATTAGAATCCTAAAATCACTGAATAGATCTATGGTGATATTGATTGCACACAGCGTCTACATGACAGGATTTTCACTGGATGCGAACCCCCTTCAAAAACCTTTGCCTACCCACCTAAAAAATCCCCGCCTACGGCGGCGGTGTCGCTTTATCATTATTTTCACCTATTTATTTATTGATACTCTTTTCAAAAAATTTATAAAGGATAACTTAAATTAATTTATTTCTACTGCTAACTATCGATATTTTGTGAATATAAAGAATTTATTTTTTAGATAATAAATTCAATTAAAACCTCCATTATTTACAATGAATTAATTATTATGGCATTATGAGCTTGCTAAAATATCTAAACGTTTTGGAAAACAATGTGTATGATTGTTTGCAATATATAGATTTGGTCGATGAAATGTATTATAATAATACTATAATAAAAGTATTAATTTTTACAGCAATAAATTTTGTCCTATTTCATCTCAAAATTTAATAGGTAAACCCCCAAAAAATTTATTCTACCCCCATTAGAGCAGCTTACCCCCTACCCCCTCAAAAAAATATTATGCAAACTGTTCCTACCCCTCTCGCTCATGTAGACGCTGATTGCGGGATGACCCTCAGTTTATGATATACTGGATTGATTATAAATGTTAAATTATTTTTATATTAATTTAATAACATTTGAAGTTATATGGAAGAAACCAGAATATTTCAATAACTAATATTGCTGATTCTGACGCGCCTGAGCAAATATTCTATCCAAATATTTATATTATTTGGATATAGATTACTTAGTAAATAGAACAAACGAACAATTTCATTTTACATCGCAAATTTAGAGAGAATCTAATTTAAATATTAATATTTCTTCTTACCATACGAAATTTAGACCCGACCCCATATATCAAATCTTGTTAATAATTGATTTGTGAAACATGGGAAAAACAAAAGTCATTCTAATATCAATTAATGGAGTCATCAGCATCAATTTTATCTAGGATTAATCCTTCTTGTGATAATTATGATGATTTCAAAAAGTTGCTGTTCTAGATGTTCCAGCACTATAAATACATAATATATGATACTAAACTATATTTTTAAAGCTAGAGAGGACATTCTACGGTAAGTAGAAAATAAGAAAAATAGCAAACCGGTTAGTAAATTTTGGTAGCATAGCGCTGAATATTATTCTAATTTAAAATAAAGCATAAAATAATATAAAGATTCCGTTTTAAATCAAAATTTCATTGGTATTTTTAATATATTTTTAGAGATAGAGGCCAATCTGTTTCGAACTGGTTTAGGAAATAATTTGGGAAATTTTTGAAATATCTTTTGGCCTAGCTCATAATAATATATTAATATGAAATACATATAAATTTACTTAATTATAAACTCTGTAAAATTTACGAACTCCACATATACGAAGTTATTTTGCATAAGTTAACTTGCCTAAAAATTATTTTCGCATCTAAATTACCTTTATATGGTGACTCGACACTGTTTTACATAAACTTTTCTGATGTATATATAGTATATTCTATTCCTAGTATAAATGTTTTGCAAACCAAAAACCTGAACTACTATGCATGGTGAATTCGTGTGCCAGTGAACCATGTCCATTTATGAACTTCAACACCCCTAAGCCAATGAGGATATTTTTTCATACCTGTTTCCTACCTCAATCTAATTTAGCAAAAAAGTAGATTAAAATTACCCTCTATCATATTTTTAAAACAATGATCACCCCCCCCCCCCCATGGTATATGTTTCTGTATATGAATAAAGAGACCTCACCTTGGATCAACTTTATTCTATCAAAGGGGCTTCACCTTTGAACAACTTTACTTTATCAAAGAGGACCTCACTTTTGATCAAATTATTTTCGTTTTACTTTTAGTAAGAACGCGTTCGTGAACGAAGTTTGTTTTTTTGAAAAAAATGGTGAACGGCGTTTTTTTTATTTTTGATGAACTTTGAATGTAAACGCGTCCCTTTTTATGACGAACGCATTCGAATTTAGCCTTCGTTCAATTTTAAAAACACCTTTTATTTTAATTTATTTGAAAAATTTAATATTAATCCGAGTTTTTAAGAAAAAACTCTTATAATTTTAATCAACTATTTTCCTTTATACTTTTTAATTATTTTTAACACATCATTATTATAGTTTATTAATTTGAATATTATTGTTTATATTTTAATTTAATAGATTAGCCAAGCATGAATATTATTTCATCATCATTATCTCATTCTGAAAATTTAAATCTGGTGAATTAACATTACCATGGCCCAAATATCATAAATATTTTACAGTAACATCCTATAATGAAGGAACTAATTTAATAATTAACAAATGTAAAATGTGCCCAAAAATATTATATCAGTTTCAAAATCTTCAAATTCCAATTTAAAACGACATTTGAATTACTAATTACTAGTTGATAACCCGTCAAAAATGACGGGGATGAGAATTTTATTCGTTCTTTTAAGATAATTCTTTTTACCCCTCCCCCTCCTCCTTCAGGCCAATTCCAACCCATTCAGACTAAGAGAGAAGAATTGTCTTTTTTATTCAAAGATTGATGAATAATATATTTTACCTTTATATGGATGAATCAGACATTTTCCTTTTTATGAGATGTGATTTCGAAATTTATATTTTAAATTACAAAAAGGAAACAATATCTCTTATTAGCACCCTAAATACTAACATTATTTACCAGAGCTCCTGTTAGTCAGAATTACTGTTCACTCCCCACCGCGTGAAGGTAGGAGATGGATTTTAGGGGAGCAAAGAAATGAAAAAAAGAATGAAAATAAGAAGGAAGAAATAGAAAAAAAGAGACAAAGATATGAATTATAAGAAAATATAATAAATATTTATACTTCAAGAGTTGATGATTATCGGGTTACAACACATATGCATTTGTAGCCATATAAAAAATATAATATAATAAATTTTATAATATAGAAAATTTTACCTAAAAAAGGAGATTTCAATCTCTTTTCTTTGCTCAAGGTGGTTTTTTGAAGATGATGTTGTGATTTCCTTGCTCGTAGTTTGTCGTAAATAACCTGAAATAAAACGTGTAAATTGAAATTAAATAGAATATACTGTTGTTGGTGAGGAAGATGGTTTAGCGATGGTGAAGAAGTTCTCTTTTCTTTGCTCAAGGTGGTTTTGAAGATGATGTTGTGATTTCCTTGTTCGTAGTTTGCCGTAAATAACCTGAAATAAAACGTGTAAATTGAAATTATAAAATAGAATATACTGTTGTTGGTGAGGAAGATGGTTTAGCGATGGTGAAGAAGTTCTCTTTTCTTTGCTCAAGGTGGTTTCGTTTTTGAAGATGATGTTGTGATTTCCTTGCTCGTAGTTTGCCGTAAATAACCTGAAATAAAACGTGTAAATTGAAATTAAATAGAATATACTGTTGTTGGTGAGGAAGATGGTTTAGCGATGGTGAAGAAGTTCTCTTTTCTTTGCTCAAGGTGGTTTCGTTTTTGAAGATGATGTTGTGATTTCCTTGTTCGTAGTTTGCCGTAAATAACCTGAAATAAAACGTGTAAATTGAAATTATAAAATAGAATATACTGTTGTTGGTGAGGAAGATGGTTTAGCGATGGTGAAGAAGTTCTTTTTTCTTTGCTCAAGGTGGTTTCGTTTTTGAAGATGATGTTGTGATTTTCTTGCTCGTAGTTTGCTGTAAATAACCTGAAATAAAACGTGTAAATTGAAATTATAAATAGAATATACTGTTTTTGGTGAGGAAGATGGTTTAGCGATGGTGAAGAAGTTCTCTTTTCTTTGCTCAAGGTGGTTTAGTTTTTGAAGATGATGTAAAGTTGGTGATTTGATGGTGAATAACAAAGTTGGTGACTTTTTTAAATTTCTTACAAATTATGAATTTAAGATTTCATTATATACGATATTTTGTGTGAATGTTTTATCATTTTTTAAAATTTTTCTTTGTAATTCTGATGGCAAAATCATAATTTTCATATTATTTTGAGATTTACATCTAGTAAGAGCCACATATAGTTGTCCATGGGCAAAGACGAGCTCAGGGAGGAATAAGCCTACATGATCAAAAGTTTGTCCCTGACTTTTATTTATTGAAATCACAAAAGCGGGAATTATAGGAAACTGTCATATTTTTAAAGTAAATGGTAACTGAGAGTCACTTGGAGCTAGATCTATTCGTGGGAGAAAAACTCGATAACCCTTATTAGTGCCTGTCAATACCTCAGCGTCGATAAAATTAATATGTAAATGTCGTATGATTAAACGGGTACCATTACAAAGTCCTTTCTGTTGTAATGCACACTTTTTTAATGTATATTTTATTTGATAAAGTGATTTATTTTAACAGATGTATTAATTTTTATGTAAATGACTAATGATATTTATTACATTAACGAAACTGTAAAGATCACTTTTTCATTTTATAAAAACTTTTGATTTAATTTGATTTTATAATAATAAAAAAAAATATAAAGAGAAAGTTAACAAGATTTTATCTCAGAGTATCGCCATCAGAGGCGATACTCTTATTCCAATAAAATATATACGTTAAATTAAATAAAATTTCAATAATTATATCTGAATCTCCATTAATTATAAAATCATGTAGATTCTTTTATTCAATTTATGAAGGTTTATTCTTTTTAAATTACAAATATGAAAATGGTGCCGTGTAAAGCAAATGTTCCATAAGGGTTATTGCAGTCACAATTCGCAATTTTATTACCACTATATTATCAATGCGGTGAAATGATCACTCTTTCAGGTGCAGTATATTCTCATTTGTATTCGACTTTGAGAGAAGGCTACTATAGGCAAATTATTCCAAAATTGGAAATTAATATATTATAAAGGTAAAATAAAAAAGATGAATATTCCAAAATTGGTAATTAATATATTATAAAGGTAAAATAAAAGAAAAAGATAAATATTCCAAAATTGGAAATTAATATATTATAAAGGTAAAATAAAAAAGATGAATATTCCAAAGAATAAACCTTCATAAATTGATTTTATTTAATTTAGCGTATATATTTTATTGGAATAAGAGTATCGCCTCTGATAGCGATACTCTGAGTTAAAATTTTGTTAACTTTCTCTTTATATTTTTTTTATTATTATAAAATTAAATTATCCAAAGTTTATATAAAATGAAAAAAGTGATTTTTACAATTTCGTTAATGTAATAAATATCATCAGTCATTTACATAAAAATTAATACATCTGTTAAAATATTATCAAATAAAATATACATTAAAAAAGTGTACAATATAACATATTAAATGATTATTCATAATTGTATTAAAAGTGTTGTAATATCTTAACTATCATTTAATTTTAATATTAATTAACATTCTTATATTATTATAATATACATATATATTATGAACCTGTTGTTAGCCATGTATTTTGTTGATTTTTGTGAAAAAAAATACAGTGGCAACAAAGGAAAAGGATTTTTTTTATTAATTGATTTTTGTAAGAAGATTTGATTTTTGGAAAAATTATTTACGAAATCAATAAAGAGACCAAGATCAAGAAAATATTTAGTTAGCAAGGAATATACCAAACATTAAATTAATCAAGGTAAGGAAATTTGCAATTTAATTTATTTTCAGTTTAATTTAATTTTCATATGAAATAACTTTTTATTAATTAATTTATTTTCAATTTAATTTTAATTTTCATATTTGTAATTTAAAAAGAATAAACCTTCATAAATTGAATAAAAGAATCTACATGATTTTATAATTAATGGATCATTCAGATATAATTATTGAAATTTTATTTAATTTAACGTATATATTTTATTGGAATAAGAGTATCGCCTCTGATGGCGATACTCTGAGATAAAATCTTGTTAACTTTCTCTTTCTCTTTATATTTTTTTTTTATTATTATAAAATTAAATTAAATCAAAAGTTTTTATAAAATGAAAAAGTGATCTTTACAATTTCGTTAATGTAATAAATATCATTAGTCATTTACATAAAAATTAATACATCTGTTAAAATAAATCACTTTATCAAATAAAATATACATTAAAAAAGTGTACATTACAACACGCCACCCATTACTAAACCCAAGTGTTAGGGGTGATTGATAATATATGACCAATAATATACGAAATATAAATACACATCTGACGTTTTTCATTTACTCCAAACTATATATTTAAACATTCCGCTTATTTTGGTGTCTATAAAAATTTCGCCAAAAATAAATTATCTTGATCGACTTTATAATAAGAATTAAGAAATGCGGCTTTATGTCCATAGGAGGACGCCGTTTGATTCGATCACTAATAAGAATAAAGAAATGCGGTTTTTTTCGTCCAAAGGAGGACGCCGTTTTAGTCGTCTCACGAATAAGAATAAAAATATTATATAATTTCTCCGGCTACAATTTCTCTGTAATACCGTAAATTTATATTTCGAATAAAGAAGAGAATATATTTTTTTAAATATTTCATCATAATTTTCTCCAAATCGAATACAGAATATAATGCAAACAATTTATACTCAAAATTTTCATACACATAGTCACAATTCGCAATTTTATTACCACTATATTATCAATGCGGCGAAATGATCACTCTTTCAGGTGCAGTATATTCTCATTTGTATTCGACTTTGAGAGAAGGCCACTATAGGCAAATTATTCCAAAATTGGAAATTAATATATTATAAAGGTAAAATAAAAAAGATGAATATTCCAAAATTGGTAATTAATATATTATAAAGGTAAAATAAAAAAAAAGATAAATATTTCAAAATTGGAAATTAATATATTATAAAGGTAAAATAAAAAAGATGAATATTCCAACATTGGAAATTAATATATTATAAAGGTAAAATATAAAAGATGAATATTCGAAAATTGGGAATTAATATATTATAAAGGTAAAATAAAAAAAAGATAAATATTCCAAAATTGGGAATTAATATTATTAAGATAAAATAAAATAATAAATATTAAAGCAGGGACTTTCATAAAGGATCTGATTCGATATTTGTTTTGTTGGGAGGAGGTTTTCAAGTGAATATTATTATTAAAGTAATAGCGGAATAAAATATATGCATCAAATTATTCGAAATCTTTACCTAACCTACTATATTATCTATTACATTATTCATTGGTATTCTTTCAAAGAAATGAAATTTTTATAAAAACCATTTTTTAGTAAAGATATTGTATACGTTATGTTTACTTCGCTAAAAAAAAATTCAATTTAAATCCTTATATAAAATTATTCAAGAATATAAGGAAATTATTCCGGGATATTCAAATAATGTTTGAGAAATCATTCGAAATTATATTAAATGATTTACCGATAATAATGGGGAGATGTGTATGAAAATTTTGAGTAAAAATTGTTTGCATTATATTCTGTATTCGAATTGGAGAAAATTACGATGAAATATTTAAAAAAATATATTCTCTTCTTTATTCGAAATATAAATTTACGGTATTACAGAGAAATTGTAGCCGGAGAAATTATATAATATTTTTATTCTTATTCGTGAGACGACTAAAACGGCGTCCTCCTTTGGACAAAAAAAACCGCATTTCTTAATTCTTATTATAAAGTCGATCAAGATAATATATTTTTGGCGAAATTTTTATAGACACCAAAATAAGCGGAATGTTTAAATATATAGTTTGGAGTAAATGAAAAACGTCAGATGTGTATTTATATTTCGTATATTATTGGTCATATATTATCAATCACCCCTAACACTCGGGTTTAGTAGTGGGTGGCGTGTTGTAATGTACACTTTTTTAATGTATATTTTATTTGATAAAGTGATTTATTTTAACAGATGTATTAATTTTTATGTAAATGATTAATGATATTTATTACATTAACGAAATTGTAAAGATCACTTTTTCATTTTATAAAAACTTTTGATTTAATTTAATTTTATAATAATAAAAAAAAATATAAAAAAAAGTTAACAAGATTTTATCTCAGAGTAACGCCATCAGAGGCGATACTCTTATTCCAATAAAATATATACGTTAAATTAAATAAAATTTCAATAATTATATCTGAATCTCCATTAATTATAAAATCATGTAGATTCTTTTATTCAATTTATGAAGGTTTATTCTTTTTAAATTACAAATATGAAACTTTCTTTGGGCTCAAATTGCGTAATAGCATAACAATTGTACCAACCTTAAGTGTTAGCTTGTGAGGTGGCATACCGGATGGAGTTTGTGAATGCAAAAATTCTAGTGGAAAATTCATTATATCATCCTTATTATCGCTTTCAATGGAATCTGCACTATAATAATGTTTGATAGGGCCTGAAATTATATTAATGATATCGTTGTTGAGGGTAAGTACAATTTTATTTTTTGTGGTTAATATTATTTTAGTAGAAGGACAATCTATATCAGCAATTTCTATAGAATTACCATACACACATTTTATTAATGAATCATTTTCAAGCAAATAAGGTGGGATTTCAACACTATTTGTAGGAAGATCAGAATTGCTGCGTGATAGCCCATCTCCAATTTTAAGTAACCAAGCATTGTAATCAACTTATCTGATGAAATACGCATATTATCAATCAAATGTATTATTTTAAAATGACTCCATAAATATGAACTTTTTATACAGGACTCTATAATATCGACTTTGGAGCCTTTAGGCACTACTGGTAAAGTCTGTCTAAAATCACCACCTAAAAAAATTACTTTTCAGCCAAATGGGTGGGAATTTTTCATAATGTCTTTAAGTAATCGGTCAATGCATCGCAAAGCTTGTTTAGTCATCATTGTGGCCTCATCAATAATAATCAATTTGCTATTTTTAATATCTAGAGCTAGCGAACTATGTAAATTCATATGGGATGTAGAAGTTTCAAAGATAGGCACAGGTAATTTAAATCCGCTATGGATGGTTCTTCCCCCCTTTAAAAGAATAGAGGATATGCCGGTGGTTGCAAAAGGCAATACAATTTGATTTTTTGCTCTTATATAACACATTAAGGTATTGTAAAGATACGTTTTACCTGAACCTCCAGGGCCATCCACGAAGAAATATCTTTCTGGAATATTTTCTAATTCAATCGCTTGTATAATTAAATCAAAAGCATATTTTTGTAATCGGTTTAATTTAGATATACGCTCGATTGAATCGGCAGCTTCAACATGGGCATCATAATGTTGTTTTGGGGGGATTTTTGTAGGTGAAAGAAGATCAAAACTTTGACAGCATAAACCATGATCAAGAAAAACGTTTTCAATGTCCATTAAAGCCATGTTTATTGCAATTACTTCTAAATATTGACGCAAATAATCTTCAATCATCATAAATCTGAACCTATTCCATAGATATGCAGGATTTTCAGGCTGACAAAAAATGCAGATAAAGGCAAAAGTACTCCGAAGTTGTGACGGCAATTGATATATTGATCCCTCTTCTAAGCATGATTCCCACTCTTTATCATCTGATAACAAATTTCTTTTAATAGCTGCCTCTTTAAAAGTACTCATTAAAATTCCATTAATAGTTTTTAAATAATCAAAACTTGTAGCCCCGCAAACATGAAGTAATAATAATCGAAGGAAGAATCGTTCACCAGAATTAGGATGAACGGAATACATTCTCGAAATTACATTTAATCGTTTTTTTCTTAGTTCCCAATGGTAATTTGTAAACACATAATGATAAGGTATTTCCCCATAAAAATATTGTCTAGCATTTAGATCTTTCTTATTTAACTCAAACCATGCCGTTAAAGTAGTATGTTTATTTTCTGATCTCAATAAAGCATCTCTTACATGTCCAGCAGTGAAATATACTGGCTGTTGTAAAGGTAAATGAATTCCTAAGCGAATAACAGCGTGCGAGCGGTCATGCATATTATTTTCTAATAATCTCCACATTGATTCACATGCACTCACATATCGCGCATTTAAATGTGATTTAATTTCGTCATGAATATTTATATTTGAAGCAACATTAATGTCAACATTAGTACAGTCATAGCCCTTATAAATATACTTAAAGATATATTTTACCGATTTAATAGATGTACAAATTTCCACGTTAATATGAGCATTGAATTTTAACATTAGATATCGATTATATGGAATAACATAACGATTATCCGTAGATTTACCGGAAAGAATTGTAATACCATTATCTCGCCTTTTATAATATGGATACCCATCAATATTTGGTCTTGTTTCCATTTGAAAATCCTTCGGAAATTTTTTGGTACATATGCCATTTTCCATGCAAGGCGATTTGGGGTTAAATATCCCGCAAGGACCATGTATCATAAAATGGGTAACAATCTGAAAAAGTTTAGGATCGAGAATTTTATCTGGCATTTCGGCACAAACAAATTTATCTATAGCTTGAGATGTTTCAATTTTGCTATCATCGTTTAAAATAATAAGTATATGGGCATGAGGCAAACCTCTTTTTTGGAACTCGATTGTATATATAAAAGCCATAGATTTACCAAATAATTTTTTTTTATTTATATCGAACAATAATTCATTTAATTTCAATTTAAAAACACGGGCTATTAAATCTGGTCTATCTGTAGGACTTTGCCCGGGAAATAGATTTTCCTTAATTTCACGCCAATTAGGATTGCATGTAAAAGTAATAAACATCAGGTTTGCCAAATTTGAGCACAATGGCCGTTGCATCGTGATAGCGTTCTCGCATATTTCTTTGAGAACCTTGAAAAGATGATGGTAATATTACTGCTTTGCCGGGAATTATATTGTTTGACTTTGTTTCCAAGTAGTCCATTAATCCAGAATATTCATCTACTCGTAATTTTGGCTGATTTTGTCTAATAAAATTTAAATTATTCGCCTCGACCTGTAAATAGAAATCAACAATATATTGTTGTGATAATTTCCCAGCAAAAAGGATTGGGTTGATTTCATTTTCACGAATTGCTAATCTAAATATTTTAAACTGTAGTAGTGAGATATTTGCCCTTGTACGCCCTGTATCTTCACCCTTTAAATCTGGTTTCCAACCAGGGTCACCAAAAGGAAATAATAGAGGATATACCATTGGATCAAGATTAGGGCTTAATATATTTATATTTATAAGATCACTACCATCAACTCGAGGATAGACCTTGATATCCCGTTTAAATGGGGGTTCACCATCATCATTTGTAAAAATCATAGCTACTTCATCTATATTAGGAATGTTATATCTTCGCTTGTCACTCGAGCGATCTGCACGAAAAATCATATTGATTTTTTGAACTGGACGATTTTCTTGAATAGCCCTATTTTTTTCTTCTTTCTCAATTTTTCCCAAGGTTTTAAAACTAATAGAAAATGGGTTATTCTGTCTTATTAAAATATATAATCTTTTTAAGAGATCCTTATTGCAACCAGAATTTTCTTTCATGTTTAACCTGCCATTAACAGCCTGGGAGGTCTCAATGACATATAGTTGTGCAAATTTAGGAGGCATCCCAGTGGAAGGATATAAATGAGATGTTCGGTGATAAATTTGCCCATGAACTCTAAAACAATATGGGCCTGGGTTTAAACTATTAGAAATCTGTGCTCCCATGGATGCGAACGCAAGTGAACTATTATAAGATCTTATATATTTCATAAAGTTTGAATGAAATTCATTGTTAGGATTAGATAAAAGGTCTTGTAAAAAAGGAATTTATCGGATTGATGGTATCTTAACTTTACCCTTATGACAGCAATTCTTAAATTTGCCATCTGTGGGTTTTTCCAATAAAAAATTTAGAGAATCGCAATAATCGCACTTAGTGTTGAGTAATCCACAATAATGTTCTTGTACTAATGATTGTTGTGCAGAAATATTTATCTAAAATAAATAAAATAAATTTGAGGCCTGCTAAAAATTATACATATAATTTAATATTTTTGTGATTATTCAGAGACCTGCAGACCCGGTGTAATTGTAAAATCAATACCATCAAAAATCAATACGTTATTGATTTTTATAAATCTTTGATTCGACATTTATATATGAATCACAAAATTTTATAAACTCAATCAATAAGGTCCATTTAATTTATTTGAATTCATAATATCATTTATAAAACTTTGAATCAACAATTATATAGCACTTCACAAATTACAAATAATGAGTAAACAAATATAAAATATATAGGATATCAAGAATTGTAAAATAAATAAATTCCTTGATAAATTATATAAAAGAATAGAAAATCATATTTATCATTTTAATATATTTAAAACTATTAAATCTATTTTAAATAAAATTTTTACAAATCGAAAATGGCCACCAATATTTATAAAGCGATGAAAAAATATATAATAAATAAATATTTTATAATTTTAATGGTCTCCAATATATTTGAAGCGAAGCAAACATCTTAAAAATCTATACGGTATTGATTCTACAATAGCAATATATCACTACGGTATTGAATCTATAATGATATCAATACGGTATTGAAGTTACAATGGGTATTGATTTCACAATCAATACACCGGCTCTGATGTAAACATATGCCAGGCTTATAATAATTTTTTCTAAAATATTCCATGGGTAATTACGATTATGTAGCACATACTAATTTTATCTTATATTTTGCCCGTCAAGATGATAGTGAAATAAGAATTTTCTTTTTTATTAGTTGATGAAATATATTTTTTATTGTGGACATAAATTAAAATTAATAACCATATACTTCATAAATAAATAATAAATTTTGAATAACCCCTGATGATGGATAAATCAAAAATTTTCTTATCTATCTATCTTATGAGATGTGATTCAGAAATTTATATTTATTAAAATATTTGTTATACATAAATTAAAATTTTTAACTTGGTTTGTTTTTATTGATTTGGGTAGATTAAGATTTTGGTGAATAGTAGATTTTGGTAGTGTCTAATTTAAAAAAATTTATTTGTTAACATAAATTAAAATTTTTAACTTCGTTTGTTTCTATTGATTTGGGTAGATTAAGATTCTGTTGAATGGTACATTTCGGTAATATGATTCGTAGAATCTAATTTAAATAAATTTATTTGTTAACATAAATTAAAATTTTTAACTTGGTTTATTTTGATTGATTTTGGTAGATTAAGATTCTGCTGAATGGTACATTTCGGTAATATATATCGTGGAATCTAATTTTAAAAAAATCTATTTGATAACATAAATTAAATTTTTTAACTTCGTTTGTTTTTATTGATTTGGGTAGATTAAGAGACCTTTGAATGGCATTCGGCAATATGATCCGTGGAATCTAATTTAAATAAATTTATTTATTGTCATAAATTAAAATTTTTAACTTGATTTGTTTTTATTGATATAGGATCACTGAAAAAATTATACTTAGATATTGCACCAAAGGTATCTTGTGTAGGAATCTAAAAAAAATAATAAAATAGATTTTAATGGTCCACAGTAATGTTCAACTTGTTCTTGATTTTCAGTATCGATGATTGGATGTTGAAGCAAATTGTTTATTTCCAGTATCTTCAAGATGGTTGGATGTTGTAGGAATAAGACTTTGCTCGTTCCTTTTCTTAATACGACAAAGTGCCTTAGCTTTCTCCTTATGTTGATTTATTATTAAAATTTAAAAATATAAGAATTACTCAATTTTATAAAAATAAGTTTAGTTTAAAATATTTATTATTGTGGACATAAAATAAAATTACTAAATATATACTTCATAAACATATTTATAAAAAATAATGGAAAATATTAGAATAGCCCCTCACCTAATAAATATATATTTCGGAATCACATCTTATAAGATAGGAAAAATCTGATTCCTCGTCATTCTTGACGGGCTATCAGCTAACATACAATACAAATTAAAAAAAATATAAAATTTACTCTTGTTGAAGCAATAATGCCTTCTTTAGATTTTGGTAGTATGAAACGTTCCATTGTTTGGTTTTGTTGAATGGTATCTTGTGTAGGAATCTAAAAAAAATAATAAAATAGTTTTTATAAAAATTTTAACTTACATTGCCTATGAGATAACCTTAAAAAACTTATTTAATATTATATGTATTTATTATGTAAGTTTGTATTTTGTGCAGGAATCTAAAAAAATAGTATTTATAAAATTTAAATTACATTGCCTATGAGATAACCTTAAAAAACTTATTTAATATATGTATTTATTATGTAAGTTTGTTTTTTGTACAGGAATCTAAAAAAATAGTATTTATAAAAATTTTAACTACATTGCCTATGAGATAACCTTAAAAAACTTATTTAATATTATATGTATTTATTATGTATGTTTGTTTTTGTGCAGGAATCTAAAAAAATAGTATTTATAAAAATTTTAACTTACATTGCCTATGAGATAACCTTAAAAAACTTATCTAATATTATATGTATTTATTATGTAAGTTTGTTTTTTGTGCAGGAATCTAAAAAATAGTATTTATAAAAATTTTAACTTACATTGCCTATGAGATAACCTTAAAAAACTTATCTAATATTATATGTATTTATTATGTAAGTTTGTTTTTTGTGCAGGAATCTAAAAAATAGTATTTATAAAAATTTTAACTTCCCTAAATCTGCCACTTAACGTGGGTAAAATAGAATAGATAAATGAATTTTCAAATATAAAATAAGATGCTCAGATAAAACGTAAGTATATGTAATGTTCAACTTGTTCTTGATTTTCAGTATCTTCAAGATTAAGATGTGTAAATTGAAAGTATATAGTTTTGCTCGATGTGGTGTCTAAAAAATATAATTATTTACTGATGATGGAAGGTTTTGCTCGATGTTGTGTCTGTTAAAAAAAATATCAATTATTGTAATTATTATATGTTTTGTAATTGTTTTTTGTATTGAAATTCTTTTTTTGAAAATGGCGGTTCGATTTGGTTTATGAATGCGTGTTTGATATGTTTAAGCTATGATGATTTTTATTGAATATATATATCATAGATTTGAATTCCTTAGCTCTTGTAGGATTATCTGCAAACATTTTTTTTATACTAATGTTCCTTCCTGCCTATTGCCTCAAAATACTTCTGAAATGCTTTCCATGATTTATAGGAGATTAAATCCATTTTGCTAATATGGTCTAAATTGGCTTAAAATTGCTATGATAGATAGATAGATAAATTATAGATACATAGAAAGAACAATATATTTGACATCAATTAAGACAAAATATTTACATTTCAACTTAGAAATATGCTATTTAAAATATAATATAATATTATAGATGGCGCTAAATATCATGGAGATTAAAACTACAATTTAACATAACTTAAATACTTCCGAATTTGTTAATATTAATTAAATATTATTAAGAATCACTCCCTATTTAAGTAGGACAAACGTCCAATAATTAATAAAGAAGTTGAATATTACTATATTAACAAAATTATAATTGACTATTATCAGGTAAAATAATTGACTATAAATGTCACAGTTGTGACTGTGACTGCTATAATCATTTTGGTTGGACAAATAATATTTAAAAGAAAACTATTGGCTAAATTTGATTGACATTTTTTGAGGATTATATATATAGAATTTTATATAATATAACTAAGTAAAATTATTAAATTTGAAGAAAAAATGCATTTAATAAGGTAATTTGAACCCAAAAATAACGATAGTAATTTAATATTAAATAAATTGGTGGCCTAAATCAGTGGCGTCGCTAGGGGGGGGCGCAGGGGCTCGAGCCCCCTGAAAAGTTTGAGTAACCCCCTGAAGCAAAAAAATTTTTTTAAATGGCTCCTTAATATCCCCTTGAGCTAAAAATAAATATTTTTAATTGCCCTCTGAATAATTTCTTTCATAATTCTATTGAGTAATATATAGATATTATTTTATTAAAAAATTAATAAGACTATCTTAATTTTTATTAAATGAATAATATTTTAATTATTAGATTAGATTATTACATATAAATTATACTATGTCAGCTTGCAATCAAATTCTATGTTAAAAATATAACAATATCACTCATTAAATATTAATTTAGCATTAACAGTTGAAGCTTAATTGACTTTTATTATTTAAATTATTATATAACCCTAATTAAATAAATATAATTATTTATTAATTGAAAATTAATAATTTAATATTTTAGCCGAGTTCAAAATCACTAATCAACTATATTGATTTTTAAATTTAATTATCATGTCTCTTCCTAAAATTATTTTCAAGGTCCAAATCCAAATAAGTATAAGAGATTTATTTATAAAAAGTAAGTAGACATATAGTTTATAATCCTCTATTATATATATTTTTTTATAAAATATTAGATAAAATGTCACTTTTACAGACGTATATGATAGTTATATAATAAATTACAGTTAATATTTTTAAAATTTTACTAATAAATGCTTTTGATAATAAATATAAGTAACAATAATATTTAACGCCATCTATTTATTTACAATATAATTAATATTAAACATATTATTATTCATCCCACAATGGATGTAATAAATTAGATATCTTTTATTCTCTTTTTTACGTGTTTTTAGGAAAGCTATTTTTTTCTTCTTCGGAATATAAATTTGCGTTAAATTTTTAATACGAATATATTTTTGATATTATTAAAAACTAGTATTATTTAAAGATACAATATACCAACTAGAGATGGTGCGACAATAATATATAAAATCTTAATTGCTTTCATGATATCACTCTGGTTTTTATTTTGAAGTTACAAAATGTTTCCTTTCTAATATGGCATTTTTGCCGTGTAATTAACTCAAGGCTTCAATATATTTGCATAATTTCTTCTAAAGGTTTTTAGTGTTTTTGTTTTATCAATTTATCTAACAGAATAAATTCGATATGGGTTACCATCGGGAGTTTCATGGCTAGGACTGTAAATTAACCAGCAACTATTATTTGTGTGGCTATGTAATTAAAGATTATTACTAAAGCTGCTGAGAGCATATGATCGCATATTTTAGATAAGCAATAATGGTCAATTGTTTAGTCGTTTATATATCATTAAAAATCGACGATAATCTTATAAATTTTTTTTTATTAGTCCATTCTATAAAACATTGTCTAAAATGGTAATAGAGAGTTATATTAGTTTCATGACCTTTTACCAATGTAAGTTCCTAAGATTATATTATATTATGTAGTTTTCAAAAACAATTATCAATTGAGGCATACTTAACCTTTTTTATCATTTATAATTCTTTAGATGCAAAATTTTTTTATATCAACAATCGAAAATATTTTATACTGTAATAAATAGATTTTGTATTAAAAAATATTATTTTTAGAAATGTCTTGTATTATTTTAATGATTTATATGCTAGTTCATTTTGCATGCAAAATATAATAAATGACACTCAGAATAATTATTTAGAGTTAGTAAATTAAAAAAAAATATAATATATTTATATAAAACCCGGGGGGTATGGGAGGCGAAGCCCCCATAAAAAATTTTTAGTTGAGCCCCCTGAGATTGTAAAGGCTAGCGACGCCCTTGGCCTAAATTATGGTCAACTATTGATAGACGTATTATTCAATGGGATTAATAAAAAGTATTAAACCTATCATTATCAAATTAATTACATATATTTAAATTTTTAAAGATTTGAACATATATATAAAGATCAATATGTTCTTTCTGCAATAATAAGTTCAATATTTAAGCTTCAATGGCCATAAATAAAACTTCCACAGAATGAAACTATAAAAAATAAACTTATAGTGTTAATGAATAAATTCATTGAAAACCCTAGAAATGATAATGCAAGAACTGTTAATTTTGAAATATCCTTTTTTTTGGCGAGTTAGTAAAGGATGAATTGGAAGAGGATAACTTATCTCAATTTTTTGAAGCAAAGGATAAAACAATAAATGTTTTTAATAAATTCTCCATATTAAAAGAGCTATTTATTAAGTAAAATACCGCGAACCCCTCATCTGCCCATATAGAGTGCATTTTTAGTATAGCTAATGCCGTATTAACTGCCAAGTGTTCCTGTCTGTCAGATAAAAATTTTGAAAACAATTGTTATTTAAGAAAAATTTTTTATAAATAAAAATATCTTTTTATTCGCTATATTATATTGTATTTATAATTATATTATAAAAATAAAAATAAAACTATATTATTTTTTAACATGGCTAATATATTTTGTTAAAAAATATAAGACATTTATATTAAATTGAATTTTAAAAAAAATTTATCATAAAATTTTGAACGAACGTGAACGCGTTCCTTTTTTTGGAAAGTGAACGTGAAGCGTTCGATTTTTGTCATAGAACGTTGAACGCGAAAGCCTTGGATTTTTTTAGAAATGTTTGCAGCTTTTAGTAAATAAAAACAATTAACTTATTAACGAGTATATATATAATCTCATCTCACATCAGATCTTAGCCAGAACTGTTTAGTTGTTTTAACAGATACTTTTGACTCCTCTATAAGTTAACCTAGTGTCTAATTAGATTGTTTATTAAAAAATCTGAACTAAAAAATATAAATCATAAGGCAATACGGACATTAGTTCATACTCCTTCTAGCTTCATTACGATACTGATCAAAGTGAAAAATATAAATATTATTAATTATTATATATGCTTTATATGTTTTTCATAGTAACACATGACCATATCCGCCTTTGGCCATCAGTAAACTTGGGTAGGTTAAAATGTTTGATTTTACAGGAAATGGACTTACACTTAGGTTATGATCAAATATATTATTTATCAAAAAACTATTTGCACTTTAATAATCTAATACAAATCAAAAACGAGTAAGTAACTTAATATGAAATACCTTTTAAAACTCTAAATTTATCGACCAAGGAGGATAAATTAATATATTAATAAAAATTTTATTTTTTGAAAAAATCATCGTATATCTTTTCCACTCCGCAGCAGACTAATTGTTGTCCCGTAAATGCAATAGATTTGAAAAAAACCTAACTAGTTTTCTTATTTTTATTTATTTTATTTTAACTCAAACTTATAAAATATGCACGTTATTTTAAAATAATGAGCAGAAGATCGCTAGATAAAATTATAAGTAATAAATCTTTCTTTATTTGGGTAAAAATATGTAAATAAAGGAATAATTGTAATTTATAGAATCTTTACATTATGTATAAGAACATTTTGTTTTCAATATTTCTTGAAAGGGAGAGATAGGATTCTAATAGTGAGTAGTAAAAATAATTTAGCTGTAAGTGATAACTCGGTTAATTCAATATTTTATCCAAAAAATATACACAAGCCCGAAAATTTAGGTCATAGTTGGCATAAAGATTTGGACATTTATTAGCGAAATCTCATGATTTAGGCAATATTTTTCTTGCTAAAATATTGAGTTAGCCGTTTTTAAAAATATGATAAAATCGAGCCATTTAACAAAACTAGGGATAACCAACTAACTGTTATCTCTAAGTTATTATTTATTCTCATAAAGACGATGGTTGATTCACGTGTCATTTATCTTTATTTAAATGATAAATAATGACTACCTGAACGATTTATTCCCTAAAATGCAATTTAAACCATCGTTAAAAATTAGCTGAAGTCATGTGATTTAATTTTCCATAAAGAATTTCTTATAAATAAATAAAACTCGTAAAATATTTTTATTATTAATGTAACCCCCCCCCCCCCCCCCATTTCCCATTATGCCAGCCTATATGTAATAGGACCAGAAGTGAATTGAGTCGAGTTTTTTACTTACTTTTATTTGATACCCATATTAATATTATGTGTTGATTGAAATATTCTTGACCACTCAAGACCCTACCCGCTTAGAGTGATAATTAACATTAAATGAAAAAATATTTTATCTTTTTCACAACCCCCCCCCCCTCTCCATCCCCCCACCCCCACTATATTAATTTCAACCTATTTAGACCAAGTTTTAAGAAATATTTAAATTGGTTTTTATTTGATACCTTTATCGATTTTTTGTGTTCATTAAAATATTATTGATATACAAGCTTAGATTAGCCCGTTATGAGTAAGGGGCTCCCCTTTACTCGGATAAATTTTTTGATTAACTGTGGAGTTATCTGTATTAATATTGTATACATCTACTCTAATAAGACCAAAAAAAAGACAACTTTAAAAACTAAAAAACAATAAAATTTTAGACCCTTGAAGGCATAACGCTAAGCGGTTGCAGTGAGATCTTATTGCTAAGCTGCTATGGTGAGAGCTTAATGATAAGCGCTACGACAAATGTTCAGTTATAGTATTTAGTGGTAAGTTTAATTCCAAAACCGGGTATTGTTATACTTTTTCACAAAATATGACAAAAAAATACGACAAAAAAATACGACAAAAAAATACGACAAAAAAATACGACAAAAAAAAAGACAAAAAAATACGACAAAAAAAATACGACAAAAAAAATGTGACAAAAAATGTGACGAGCCTATTATTATATAAGAGATATCATAATATATTAGCTAAATTTATAATAAAGAAATGAGCATATACGTCATTACTCATTCTCATCTGTGACGCTAGAAAATAATTGAAATCTATGAATTTAAAAATATATTTTAAAATATGCTAAACTTAAATCTTAAAAAAAATATTTGTAAGAAAGATAGATCATTATTTAACATTCTCAAACAATTTCTAAAACTACAAATATGAGGAGCCAATATTTCAGAGATATTCAGAAAAATAAGTTCTATTTATCATTCATTTGATTTTTATAAGTTTCTGATTGTTAAAACTTGGAAACTGCAATATCATAAGAAATTTTCAAAGGATGACAATTATTATCTGCATATAATATCCTAACAATCATTTTACCATACCATTATTTAGATTAATTTTTTTTAAAATAAATTTAATGATAGCACCTTTAACTGCAATTCAATATTTTTGGTATACAAACAATAAGACCTTAGCCAAAAAATGGTAAAAAAAAATTAATTAATTAAATCTCATGATAAATTTTACAATTAATAGATGAAGAATATTAGGGGAAAATTCACGAAATTATGGGTCTATCGACCGCATCTGGGGGAAAAATTAGGCTACTTATAAACATATATATTCAATTTATTCTAGCCATTATGCTTGCGAAATATAAATTACATAAAAATATTTAAGAAGGAGATAATTGTTGTAGAATTAAATTTGGTACAATCCGGGAGATGGAAAGTAAACTTTTTAATCCTAGTTATTTTTAAAATATAATTTGTTAGTTACCTTTGTAATGTAGATTTTCAAAAAAACTAAGATGCCTATAGTAGATCTTTTAGAGTAAGTTTCCAATTTGATGTTGGTTAAGATTTTAGGTCTTTAGCAGTTTCTTTCACGTAGAATTTTTGTCGATGTTGTTTAACAGTATGCTACGCGGCTCTTAGTTATTAGCTTTGAGTTACTAAACTTTTTGCTGATCAGTAATGGGGTGGCATATTTTGCCATTTGAATTATAAATTTAAATTCTCAGGACATTGGATTTTTTCCAATCCTATCTATGGTATTTGGGTTTGAGTTGGGTATAGCAATGCCATTGACTTTGACTAGTCATGAAAATTAATTTCGCGTCAATATTACCTTATTAAAATGTATGATTTGTTTTTTTTTAATGCTTTATAGTTGTAATAAAATGTCATGTATCTCGGAAAAATGGGTCTTATATACAATTAAAAATAATATTTTGGATTATTAAGCTAACTATATAGTGATTTAGCACCTTTTTATAATAAACTTTATGATGCATATATCGAAATATTGTATTGCTAGTAGAAAAGTCTTGCAAGACAGCGAGACAACGACTTTTCTCTGTGCATTATATTGGTTTAATATAAAATTTATACCATGCATGACGAATAGGTGTGCCAGTAAATCCTTTCCATATAAAAACTTCAACATGCCTTAACCAAAGAGAATATTGTCCTATACCTGTTTCCTAACCTATTCAACTTTAGTAAAAAACGTAGATCAAAATTATACTTTATCATAATTCATTTTTAACAACGACCCTTCCCCCTCTCTCCCATGGTAAATATTTCCGCATATGACTGTCTTACATAGCTATAAGTTAATCAACTCTATTTTATTAAAGAGGGCTTCATCTTTGGTCACACTATTTTCATTTTACTTTTAGTAAAAAAAATTTTAAATTTATTAACGAATATAAATATAATTTCACCTAGATCTTAACGAACCCCTAAATTTAAATTCAAACAGATTCTTTTGACTTCTTCGTAATTAAGCCTGGTGTTTAATTAGATAATTTAACTTAGATAGTGTTTAAATTTGAACAAGTCAGCTAATATAATTTAAATCAAATAGGCGATGCAGGCACAAATTCATACTCATTCTCGCACCATTAGGTTACCGATCAAAGCAAAAATATAACTAACACATGACCATATCCTTATTTGGCTTGAACCGTAAATTTCTGTAGATTAAGATGTTGGAATTTACAGAATGTGGACTTATAAAATATACTATTTATTAAAAAATAACATGTACTTTAATAATCTAATTTAGAACAAAAACAAATAAGCAACATAACACAATTCCTACCTTAGACGATTTGTTAGAGAAAATCCAAGGTGGTGATAAATTTACCGTGATCTGAAAGATGCGTATTTACAGATGGAAGTAGAATTGGAATCCCAGGAACTACTAACGATAGTGACTCATGAGGGCTATTTCCGTTACCTCGATTGCCCTTTGGATTGGCAAGTGCACCAATTATATTTCAAAGATATATGGATGAGTTAATAAAAGATTGCCAAATGACTGGTGTCTATTTAGATGACGTAATTATTTCTGGTCGAAATGATGAGGAGCACTTAAATAATTTGCGAATAGTATTAGACAGATTACATGCAGCAGGTCTTAAGGCGAAATTAACAAAAGTGAGATTTTTACAAAAATTGGTTTCATTTTTAGGGGTGATAATTGATAAATTGGGTATACATCCTAACCCGGAAAGGTGAAGGCTATCCGAAATGCACCAAAACCTAAAAATATACAACAACTTAGATCTTTTCTAGGACTAGTTAATTATCATGAGCGTTTTATTCGCAATCTACATTCTAAAGCGGCGCTACTACATAGATTAACGAGCGTGAAAGTACCTTGACAGTGGTCGAAAGATGAACAAAATTCCTTCGATGAGGTTAAGAAATTATTGTCATCCGAGGAAACGTTAATTCCTTATAACGCGCAGTTGCCTATAATTTTGGAATGCGACGCATCTGATTCAGGATTAGGGGCTGTGTTGTTACATCAATTAGTAGACGGAAGGACAAAACCTTTCGTTCGCGTCACGTACTTTATTAGAATCAGGGAAACACTACGCTCCGATTGATAAAGAAGCTCGAGCACTTTTATTTGGTATTGAAAAATTTCATTCATTTATTTATGGTAGAAAATTTTTACTTCGAACTGATCATAAACCATTAGAGCGATTATTTGGGGAGAAACGCGATTTACCTAAAATTTCTAATAATCGTTTGACACGTTGGGCCTGGAAGATGGCTTCTTATGATTTTACAATAGAATATAGACCTGGTAATAAAAATGTAATCGCCGAAGCATTATCAAGGCTTCCAATATTAGACACGGAAGAGAATTAAGATTCTAAACATGATTTGGATATTCGAAGTATTAATTTGGATGATATGCAATTGTCAGAAAATATTCTACGAAAAGAGTCGAAGCAAGATTTAATATTAAAAAAAGTAGCAATACATATTCAGCAAAGTTGGCGAAACTTTGATCGTCATAAAGATAAAGAAATAGTTAATTTTTATAATCGACGGGAAGAGCTTTCGGTTGATCGTGATATTATAGAATGGAATGGGAGATTGGTTATTCCTAATAAATTAAGAAATGCAGTGTTAGGAATGATTCACCGGGGACATCCTGGGGAAAATGTAATGAAATCTATTTTTAGATTGTATTGCTGGTGGCCCAGATGTGATGTTGATATGGAAAATTTTATCAAAATATGTTCTGGATGCCAGAAAAATAGACCTAGTATTCAAGAAGTACCTCTATATTCTTGGACTGTTGGGAAGGAATCTTGGGAGCAAATCCATATTGATTTTGCTGGACCAGTAGATTCGCGATACTGGCTAATAGGTGTCGATTCCTACTCCAAATGGTTAGAAGTTGATCTAATGCAAAATACCTCTGCTGATGCTATGATAAAACGACTAAAAAAATGGTTTGCTAGGTTTGGAATACCCAAGTACATTGTGTCAGACAATGGACCACAATTCTTATCTGGGGAATTCCGTAGGTATTGTGATTTAAATAACATACGTCATATACGTTCGGCACCCTATCATCCAAAAACTAATGGATTAGCTGAACGTACAGTACGAACTTTGAAAGGTCGGTATTATGCAACGAAAGATTCAATTAGCGATCCCGAAAAAGCTATGACACAGGTTTTAACAACCTACCGATTGGGAGAGCATAGTTCCACAGGGAGATCTCCTGCTAAAATTATCTTTGGGAGGCAATTATTGAAAACAAGTCTGGATTGGATCCGATCAAATGCCGAACACGAAATAGTAAGGGCCAATGATAAACAAAGCCTTCATCATGATTTACATTCAAAGGAAAGGGAATTTAAAATCTCACAAGCTATATGGTTAAATATTGAAAATATCAATGGTTGAAGAGAGGGAGTAATTAAAGAAAGAATAGGACTTTATTCTTATATTGTTGAATCTTCCGGGAAAACATTACGGAAGCATGCAGATCAGTTAAGAAATCGTTTAGTTATCCCAAATCATGAAAGTTCTTTGGAAGTTACAGAAATGGTTGTGCCAGTGAATGAAGCAAATACAAACACAAATACAAATACCACATTACGTTGCTCATCAAGAAACCGTAAACCTACAAAAAGGTTTATTGAAGAAATCTAACTTTAAATTGTTTGAAGGAAATATAATAAATTAATAAATGATTATTTATAGATATTGTATATTAAAATAGAATCGAACATTCGAAAAACAATCAATAAAAATTTGATGTTAAAAATAAATTGAAATATAAAACTAATAATCGTATTGTTTATAATTAGTAGTAGGTATTACTACAAATACCTTTTGCAACTCTTAAGTTATCGAGTAAAGAAAAAACAATTAAATATATTAATAAATTTTATTTAAAAAACATCACATATCTAGACTAACTTTATATTACGCAACAGACTGGTTAGATGCCCATGGTTTTTAAAAAAACCATCCTCTAGTTTTCTCTTTTTAGTAAAATTTTTACTTAAACTTATAAAATAAATAATAAGCAGAAAGTCGTTAGTTAAAGTCATTTATGAGCAGGAAAACTTTATTTATAGGTAAAAATATGTGAAAGGAATAATAATTATTTCAAGTGTCTCTACATGACGCATAGTAGCTGTCTCAATATTATATTGGGGATAAATTTGAGCCGATTTTTAAAACGGCTACCTCAATACTTTACCCAGAAAAATATTAGAAAAAATGTGACAATAAATGTGACAAGCCTTTTATTATATAAGAGATATTATAATATATTAGATACATTTATAATAAGAAATAAAGTGAAATTATGTTATTACTCTTTCTCATCTGTGACGCTATTTGAAAATAGTTAAAATCTATGAATTTTAAAATATTTTTAAAAATATGCTAAACTAAACTCTTAAAAGAATATATTTGTAAGATAGATAGATCCATATTTTATTTAACATAACATTCTTAAACAATTAAATTAAACTACAATGGTTGCACTCAAATGAGAAGCCAATATTTCAAAGATGTTCAGAAATATAAGTTTTTTTTATCCTTCATTTGATTATAATTTTCTGATTGTTGAAACGTAAAAACTGTAATATCATAACAAATTTTCAAACATAACAATTATTATCTCTGATATTTAGAATATTGACAATCATTTTACCATATAGTTATTTAGATTAATTTTTTTTTAAAAATATTAGATTAAATAGATACCACTTTTAACTGTAATTCAATATTTTTAAGGGTATAAAAAATAATTATCAACCTTGGACAGAAAATGGTTAAGAAATAAATACATTTTATCTCGATAAATTTTACAATTAATAAACGAAGAAAATATCATTAAAGATGTTTGGGTCCATAGAACGCATCCGAGGAAAATAATAGTCTATTTCGGAAACTATACAGTTAAAGTAAATTTTATTAATAAATATAATTTATTTTAATATAGCTATCATGTTTGCGAAAAATATATTACGTAAAAATATTTAAGAATGAGATAATTGTTGTTGAAATGAATATTGTATAATCCAGGAGATGAAACTTTTTAATCCTAGTTATTTTTAAAATATAATTGCTTAGTTACTGTTATTAATTTGGCTTTAAAAACTAGAACTTTTGGAGGATTGCTTACATTTTTAAAAAGTTTCTAATAGCTTTGATGTGGGTTAAGATTTTAGGTTTTTAGCAGTTTGTTACTTTACGAAGAATTATCGTTGATGCTGTTTAAGTTGTTTAACAGTATGCTACGAGACTCTTAGTTATTAGCTTTGATTGTCTAAACTTTTTGCTGCACATTAATGGGGTGGAATATTTTGCCATTTGTAATTATTAACTTAAAATCTCAGAACCATTAAATTTTTATTACTATCCTAGCTATGGCACTTGGGTTTGATTTGCCTATAGTAGAGCCATTGACTTTAAGTGGTTAAGCTTTGAGTTGCCTAGCTTTGTGAGGCTAAGTTTTGAAAAGTTATGCCATAGGTTTATTAATGGTTAGTTAGAATTTTACTATTTATAAATTTTTGATGTTTCATTATACTGCTAAGACATGAGTAGTTTAACAGTATGCTGTCTTGATTAGAGTTATTAACCTCTTAAGTTGTAGCTGCAGAGATAGAATTTGGAAATTTTAGTTGATCATTTCGATCCTCACGACTTTAGATTACTTGTCTATTCATGTCAGTATATGGTACATGCCTTTAAGTAGCGTATTGTAAGGACTTTGGGTTTGAGTAGTTAAGCTTTGTCAGGGTTAAGCTTTGACAGGGTCAACAGTATGCTGTCTCGGCTGGAGTTATTAGTAGCTTGTAGCTGCAGAGAAATGTGGTGAAAAGTTTAGGCATTTGAGTTGCTTAACTTAGATCCTCACGACTTTGAGTTACTTGTCTATTAATGTAAGGCTATGGTACATGACTTTGAGTAGCGTATTGTCAGGCCCTTGAATTTGGGTGGTTAAGCTTTGACGGGGTTAACAGTATGCTGTCTTGGCTGGAGTTATTAGCCTCATAGATTGTAGCTGCAGAGAAATGTGGTGAAAAGTTAAAATATTTGAGTTGCTTAACTTCGATCCTCATAACTTTGCATTACTTATCATGTAAGGTTATGGTACACGGCTTTGAGTAGCGTAAAAATCCCTGGCTAGTCAAGCTTCAGGAATCGACAGTATGCTTCTTGGCTTTGAGTCGAGCCTCGTGTTGCTAGTCTTTTAGCTACAGGGTAATGAGGTATGGTTTTGACATTTTTGGCTGGTTAGTTCATATCAGTCCCCGGTACTCTGTTTAGAGTAGCGCATATAAAAGCCCTAGTTTGAGTAAATAAGCTTTGAGGTGCCTAACCTTTTAACTAAGATTTGAACAACTTTTCTAGCTTTTTTCCGATACATTTTTTTGCGTTGCCTTTTATCTGTGTGAGTTTTTTTATCATTAATCTTTCTATCTTATAGTTTTACATTTAATTGTTTTATAATTTGCTAATTTGCCCTTAAAATTTGTTGCTTAACATGTTTCAAGATTTGATGTTCACAGTTGTACGTTAGTTGTGCTTTGTTATTTTGCAATATTTCTAAGCATTTAATGGCTTGCTTGACTCTGTGTTGTCACAACGACAAGTTTGTCATTGTGCATCAAAACCTAAATATAAAAATAGAAACAAATATATATATAAAAAGGAAATTAATAATAATTAGGAATCACGAAATCATAAAATCAACTTTAAGTCTTTATTCAAAATTATAATAGTAAAAATCATAAAAAAAAACATAAAATAAAATATAAAAAAAGTTAATAATTTAAAAAAAAAATCAAAGATTATTTGTATCGTAAAAATTTGCCTTTTTATACTCTTTTCAATCTTCTTATAACTAATCATAACTATTCAAATATAATCTTTTTATCACGCGTTAAAACAATAAATCCACAAGAATTCTTTATGCAAATTAAATATAAAGTACAACAAAATCCAAAAGAATTCTTTATGCAAATTAAATCTAACATTTACAACATGTGTAATTAGCTTTAATTTTCTCATTTAGTTCCTCAATAGTAGATTATGGCACTTGAGTTGATTAACTTAGAACTACATGATTTTAATTACTTGTTTATGTCTACCTTAGCTTTGGTAATTAGCTATGAGTTGCCTATAGGAGAATTCTTTGCTACAGAATGGTTGAACTCTGAGTTGCTCTGTGGGAAGCTAAGTTTCGTATAACTTTGAGATAGTTTAATATTTTGATTTGCTTAACATTTTGAATATTTTCAAAGAGTTTATTTTGCTATGCTATGTTGTTTAGCTTTGATCTTTGAGTTTTTTTGTTAGGCTGTTTCGAATTATATCGTCATGGGTTTATTTCTTAAGTTGCTTAGCCAAACATACTTTTATATTTCATATTGCAATTGTGTACCTTCGTTATTTTTCTATACAAGCTATAAATTAAAACCATTTACGAGAATGATTTTCACTTTAAAGTCAAATATTTACTCAATTAAAATGTATTTATATATAAATTTTTTTAGAATTCTTCTTTCATATCTTTCTTTCTCTTCTCTATTTCTCCCTCCTTTTATTCATTCTTTCTTTTCATTCTATGCTCCCTTAAAACCATCCCCTACCTTCACGCGGTGGGGAGTGAACAGCATGGCTGACTAACGGGGGCTCTGGTATTTATTAAATGTGAATATTTTATGATAAGATGCAAAGTTTCATGGAAAAAGTTTTGGAATTAATAAATTTTTTTAAAATATTTGTCATTTCAGATATCCGAACAAGGAGAGAAAAAAACTGAGATGTTAAGACATAACGGAAGCATTTAGCAGCTCTAATTTAACATCTTTTCCGAGTTATATTAAAATTAATAATTATCATGGATATATATCCAATACCGATAATAAGATAAAATTCCTCCAGGTTCATTTTACCTTGTACAAAATTTTCTTTAAAAATATTTAAATAAGAATTTTCTAAAATATAAATAAATAATTATGTTAAATTAATCTTTTTTTAAAAAAATTTCAAATTTTTTTATTAAGTTTTAATTATAAATATTCAAAACGTTTAAAAAATATATTAAAACCTATTTAATTAAAAAAGAAAAAATAATAAATATGTATTAAAAAAATGTTTATTAAAAATTATATTAACTAAAATATTAAAAAACAGGGAGGAGTGATTAAAAGGATATGTTGTCAGGCATTCACCAGAGGTTGGAGATAAAGATCTACATATCTCGAGAGATATTCCTTTTCTTAGTTATAAATTTTCTCTAGGATCTCCAGTGATTGTTATTTTTTTGCCTAAAGTTTTGAAAATATTATCATCGCCGGTAATATCAAAGGGTAAAAACGGCGATATTTGTTGCGTTTGGATTATACGGTGGTCTCAATGAATGCGTTTTGTGAGTTAGACTTTGCAAAGGCATCTATATAGATATAATCCCATACCAAAATTGAACTTTCAGCCAAGGCCTAAGAGTGACATCGTCTGGTCTTTTATTGGTATAGATACTACTTCCTACTGGTTTTAAGTTGGACGAAAATAATAGCTGATATTAGCGCCTTCTGCATTAGGTCGTTAATTTTCCGGTGGCGGGGTTGTCTTTACTTAGGAAATTTGTAATGTAAGGAGTGGTGTCTTTTACTGGCAGCTATTGCAAAGGGTGCATGTATGTTAAACGTTTTGCAGTTAGACAGACTTAATAATATACTGAGTTTTTCGGGAGAGAGGTATGCGCCTATGTTTTGACAAGGGATACCTCAAGCCATTATTGCCAAAAAGCAAATTGGTAAGTTCCTATGATTGCATGTTCGAAAAGAGACAAACGACGGAACATGCAATTATTTAGAATCTCAATTTTTGGATGACTCTTGTTGGAGTACTGTAATATATTATTGTCCCACATGGTAAAAGCAGTCTAAAGATTTAGGTCTGGTAAGAGTGTCAATTGGTTAATTAATAACTTATCGGAAGAGTAGCGCTAGACAAAATGGAAGCTGCTAGTGATAAGGATATTGGGAATTGAATTCCTATACTCCCAGTTTTGAAAAGAAGGGATACTTTCACCCAGGACATGGGGATAATTTGATGTTCAAACTCTTATAAAATTATCATTATTTTTCATGTGGTGGATATAATTCAGAGCTAGATTATGGAACCTTCTGGACTCATAGTTCTGAAAACACTGTCATGTTAAATATCTCAAAATATTATGTTGATTGATCCTTCCAAATGGGTTCGTATCCGCTTAGTCTTAATATTCTGAGTTGAGTGATTGTTCAAAAGTTATTAAATATTTATTCCCATTTCGCCGAATCGTAGCCTGAAAATTATATTAATCTACAATTTTTTCAACTTTACAGGGAGCAATTTAAAAAAAATTATCTGTATTTTTAATATTAGAAATGCTTAATTTTTTTAGTTTAAAGATGTGTATATATATCGTAATTTTTAAAGGGATCAGAACTATCCGGGATCATCACGGGTTTTAAAGGAATAACTAAAAATTAGGGTTTTAAGTTAAGGAATGATAATACGATATTATCACGTTTTAATCGTGATAAAGAGGAATCTTATTTTAAAAAGCGTTTTACACGTGTTTCGTTTCGTTTCGTTTCGTTTCGTTTTATTTCTTTTTAATTTATTGTTATTTATTAATTTTCAATGTTGTTTTTTTTGGCCTTATGAAATAAGATATGAATAATATAGGGTGTCAATCGATAGCTAATCAAAAGATCTATTCAACTGGAGGTCAATCTCTCCCCCTTAATAGGCGAGTCTAGGTTTGGGGGTCAAGAATATTTTTATCAAAATTAAATATCGATATGGGTATTAAATAATAGCTAATTTTAATATCTTTTGACTGAAAGTTTTCATTCTTGGTTATGATGGGTAGACTTGGTCTGGGAAGTGAATGGAGGGGGGGGGGCAAAAAATAATTTTTTTGATATGGGTATCAAATAAAAAGTAATTTAAATATTTTTTTTTATTGTAATAATAATAATCCCTCATACTAGGCGGGTTTAGGCCTTGGTGGGTCAGGAATATTTTTATCAACACAAAATATCTATGTGGGTATCAAATAAAAGCTAGTTTAAATATCTCTTGATTGTAATTATACTCTAAGTAGGCAGGAGGTCTTAGGTCAGGAATATTTATATAAACACAAAATATTGATATAGGAATAAAATAAAAGGTATTTTAAATATCTTTTGGCGGGTAAAAAAATATTTTTTTTAATATGGGCATCAAATAATAGGCAACTAAAATATTTTTTTTGTAATAATAATTAAACTCTAAATGGGCTCTAGGTCTTGGAGGGCCAGGAAATTTTTTATCAACACGATATGACTATAAAATACTAATTAAAATATTTTTCTACTAAAATAATAGTATTCACTTTTGGTCTCTTAATGGGTTGGATTAGGGCCGGAGGAGGGAGGGGTTAAAAATACTAATTTGATATGAGTATCAAATATAAGCTAATGAAAATCTCTAAAGACTATAATATAAAATATTAGTAAATGGTTGGGTCTAAGGCTTAGGTGGTCAGAATTTGTATAAAAATTTCATAATATATAAATTGAATAATGTTATCAAATACTTCGGAAGTCCATTATTTATCAATAAATATATTCTACATATTTATTCTGCATATTATTAAAATGAACTTTCACATAAAATTATAATTAGATCACAATTTAATGTATTAATGGTTGGGATTTGCCTACATAATATAAAATTCATTTGATTAAAACAATTCTTTTATGCGTTTATACCTAATCTCCCTTAGTGTAAATTAAGATTTATGATATTTATAAATTTTGTGTCAAACAACACAAACTTCGTTAAGAATGACTTAGCCTTTCTTTAATAGCCAGGTCTCAATATATTTACAAAATGTCTAGTTGGATATAATTTACAGGTAAGAAAGAGAATGAAGATAAAACATTTTAAATTTTTTTCGGTTACAATCCTGAACTTGAAATATATAATTTGCAGTGTTATTAATTTAGCGCGTTATTCCATATTTTTAGTATCGATAGCTTTAGCATGCTACCTTTTTTTTATAAAAAGAGAGATAGCGGTAGCACGTTACTAAATAAATAGAAAAAATTATTATAATAATTTTATAATTAATTCTAAAATCATAATCTTTTTATTTTATTTTAAATTTACATTTACATTAAAAATATGCATTGTAAATATTTCAAAAACATATTTAAATCACGACAGTAGAGATTGATAATAAAAATAATTTTGGTACAGATCATATCGACAAAGTAATATCCTTTTAAAATGATGATGATATGGAATTTTCTTTTCCTAAATTCACAAAATATTTTAATCTCGAAAAAAAAAATTAATACAGGGTTTAAATTTTTCTGTAAGATGTGGCGGAAGGGGAAATTCCTACAAATCATTTTACAACATTGAATATATTCTTTCGGAGAGAACGAAAATTAAAATTGGCAACATATGGAAAGATAAAAATACTACAAACTCAATAGGCAATAGCATCGAAATATTTTAGCCAGACTGCCATCGTTTATTGCATATTTAATAGATTGAAATAAGCAAGATAATGTTTACAAAAATAAAATTTTCCATTGGGAATCACGTACTGATCCCAATAAATAAAATTGATAGATCAAATCTATGCCTCAAAAATATTGAAACCGAAATTATCCAAATGGAGAGCGAGAAATTATGGGTTGGAACTAATTTGAGAAAAATTGATTCCCCATTTTTAAAAACGAAGGTTCATAAATAAATAATTTATTAATTTGACTATTCCTAAAGACCATCTCCATAATAACAGCATCAAGAAGTGCATCTTCTTATGGTAATGGTAAATCAATTTGCAATTGCTAAAAAAGTTTCAACAATAAGAGATGCCAATGTTTTAAAAAGGCTATTGTTACTTGCAACTATTGTTGCATTTAAAAAATTATAAAAAAGTAAAATTTTCATTTTTTAAAGAACGCATGTTTTTTTTTTACCATTAACAATATTTATTTATTTCAAAATAATTAGAGACACTAAAAGGATTTCAATCTAACATTGCTGAGGTTGTGAAACCACTCAAGGTAACAAAGCTACTGAGCAAATAATCTTCTCAAGATTTTATAGCAGAATTACTTTATTACGAAGATTAAACTATTTTTAATGACCAGTGAAATCATAGCATCAATTTAATAACAATTGATTCTTTTGCTGATAATTATTATGATTTCAAAAGGTTGCTGTTCTAGATGTTTCAGCAATACAGGTACATTAAATATAATACTAATAATTTTTTAATTAGAGAGAGAATTCTAAAGCAATAATAAATAAAAAAAGAGCGAACCAGTTGGGAAAATTTTGACAGCATTGCAATGAATAAAACTAAATTAAGAAAAAGCATAACCATTTTATAAAGACCCATTTTTTTAAATAAACTTTATTAATTTTTGTTATACAACTTTAGAGATTGAGGCCAATCCTATCATGACTGGTCTGCGGAAATATTTTGATAAAATTTCTCGCCCAGCCTATTATATATTAATAAAAAACATAAGTTTAATTGTAAGCTTTGCAAAGTTTACTAACTTCTGCCCCTGTCCGCAGATATTTTGTTCAAGTTAAACTGCCTGAAAATTATTTTCGCACATTACCATTTTAAAATCCAGAGTTATTAAAAAATACTTTTCAAATATATTTAGGTACAGATACTGATACATCATCTAAACAGATATAATACATATAGTCTAAAACTATCTAGTTTATTATAATATGTAAGGTTTTCATAATGCTTAATTTAAGATTAATTTGTTAAAATTTAATCGAAGTGAGCTAAAAAATTTATTGAGTGGATATCATATCTATATACAAATGTATAATTAAAACAATAATTGTTAGATTTTAAATTTCATATATAAAACATATAATTAAATCATTATAAATAATAGTTAGATCTTAAATAAAACATTATCAAAATTCTTTCTTTCTTTCTTTCTTTTCTTTCTTTCTTTCTTTCTTTCTTTCTTTCTTTCTTTCTTTCTTTCTTTCTTTCTTTCTTTCTTTCTTTCTTTCTTTCTTTCTTTCTTTCTTTCTTTCTTTCTTTCTTTCTTTCTTTCTTTCTTTCTTTCTTTCTTTCTTTCTTTCTTTCTTTCTTTCTTTCTTTCTTTCTTTCTTTCTTTCTTTCTTTCTTTCTTTCTTTCTTTCTTTCTTTCTTTCTTTCTTTCTCTTCTCTTCTCTTCTCTTCTCTTCTCTTCTCTTCTCTTCTCTTCTCTTCTCTTCTCTTCTCTTCTCTTCTCTTCTTCTTCTCTTCTCTTCTTCTTCTCTTCTCTTCTCTTCTCTTCTCTTCTCTTCTCTTCTCTTCTCTTCTCTTCTCTTCTTCTTCTCTTCTCTTCTTCTTCTCTTCTCTTCTCTTCTCTTCTCTTCCTCTTCTAAAGAAAGAAAGAAAGAAAGAAAGAAAGAAAGAAAGAAAGAAAGAAATTATTAATGCACCCCCATCTATAAAGACATTTTTAACCATTACCATAGGAGAATTTGATGGCAGAGTGGTTGTTTATTGGTATAACCATTAAATATATTAAAATTTCAACAGTAATTTAAAATCTTATTTTTGTGAATATCAAACCTTGTATCAATATTTAAATATAATATTTCATCAGCAGATTTCTCTCAAAATCTGCTGGTCCAATTTTTTAAGCATATTCTCTAGGGTGAGATATACCTTTTTTTATATATTTTTTTAAAGTTCTTTTTACTGTTTTTCTATATAAAATATATATATTTAATTTTTTGTATAATTTTTGATATATTCTTTTTTGTTTATTTTTAAATATATTTTTTTAATATTGTTCGTATTTTTATATAATTTATTAAACTGAAACCGCCTTTTTAAAATATTTAAATAACTCTATAAATAGCGTCATTTAGCCATTAAAAAAATTAACTTATTTGATTTCTTTTCAGAGATTGTCTAGAAACATTGATCTAAAAATTAAGATATATATTATTTTTTAAATTAAAATAATAATATAAAGTTTATCATGTAGTCGTCTTTCATTTAAAATAAAATTTATATGGTTTACATTGGTATAAACACGTCATATTATTAAATTAATTTTATTCAAATATTATTATTTTTAATATAAGAAAAATGATTTTAAAAATTATCTAAAATTTTTTGCGGGCACCCCCAGTCAAAGCATGGATAATAAGTTATATATTGTTAAGTGCGTATCTATTTAATAAAAACAATTTAAAGATTCAACCCTATCAGGGCTCGCTGGTTCGGAAATTTCAGAAGATAAAGATTAGCGTAATTTAAGGTAAAAAATATAATTTAAAAAGATAGTTTTAACCCATAATTTCCTTTATATAGCCATAGACTGTCCTCCTGGATTTCCGAACCGTACTACATAAACCCATAAACAGGTGTACAAAGTAATAAGATATAGAAAGACATTAATCCATATTTTATTTGCCAATCTCTAGTATATATCGCGTTTAAGAATGATAATAACGCGAAAGTGCGAGGGAGGGGGGGGGGTGATTATTGTTCCTCGGGAGCTACCATATGTTCCGACAATGGTGTTGATTGATAAGTTAACATTCTATAGAAGTGGATCGAAATCTTGTTCCAGCTTCTTGATTTCGTCTGCGTTAAAGTTGTCAACCTGTCAATTAGGTAGAGGGGCGTGGAGGCTCGGATCCAGGAATAGATCGATTTGTGTCAGACCCCTTATGTCGATATCATGAAGCGTAGCTAAGGGGCCATCTTTGTCTATCCACTGGGGGCCTGGTCTCTCTGCCAAATTTTGCTCCGTAGCGATCCAAGTTAGGTTTCGTGCTAAATGGACAAAATTGAGAAATCCTATTAATAGCATTCTCCTCGTTACAAGATGTTCACAAGCGGGGGTGGATCCTCCTTTTTGATAATTTTGTACGTTACTTGGCTATCTGTGAAAATCGTTGGGACTTTATTGTACTTGTTCAGGGAATATTTACAACTGACCCAAATGGCCAAATGCTCTGCCTGGTTGATATGGGGCATGGCTTGTTCTGGGATTCCTCATACTTCGCGTCGGCAAAAGTAAAGGAGTGTATCTCCGATCAGAAATCCCTATGTGAGTGGACGTGGCGTCTACTTAGATTATATTGACTGGGAAGGTGAAGGGATCCATAAACGCTACCATAACCTTGGGGTATGTCTTGAGATAATCTATGAGAGGAATATCCTCCCGATTGAGCATGGTTTTATAATACGAGCGAATACACTTGACAAGCACCTTATTGAGTAGGTATATGATTTAGAATACAGACTAATTCTAATGATCTCCCTCTCTATGCTCATGGATTGGAGGGAGTGTTTGTAGAGAATTAGTTGGTAGACAACCGGAATTTATTTTTCCGATCGACCGATGCTGTTTTATCCGGAAAGTTAATTTCAATGCCCAGGTGCGTAATCTTTTTCACTGTACAAAATGATTTAGATCAGTCCCCAGACAGTGGGAATTTGCAAGAAGTGCCCCTGAAGACCAACTGATCGTTTACGTGGAAATTAATAATATCGTCTAAGTAAACCTAGTAATTAACATTCGTGATTGATTTTGCGAACAGATCCAGAGAATCCCGTTTTGAGGGGAATGGAGGGAAAACCCCTTATCCCATGGGGGGAGGTATTTAGCATTTGATCATGGCATATCCGAAGATTCTATGCCTACCCTGGGATAGGGGGATAAAGTAGAAGGCTGATTTCAAGTTGATTTTGATTATCTTATTTGCAGGGGCAATCATTGGGATGGTTTTAAGTCGGAAAAGCTACTTAATAAAGATGCACGAAACGTTGGAAAAATATAACAGTGGTTCCATTGCTCTTGGGGATCAGGAATAGGACGAACATAAGGTATCTTCGACGATCGCGGCTTGTACTAGTTGTGGAAGTATTGTGATATACTTGCTTGTTAATCTTATGAATCAATTTTTTAAATAGCCATCATAATCCTCTATCTCTTGGTTATCAAATTTGGGGCAAATCCTAGTTTTAATTTATTCTTTTAAAATTTCTAAATACATACACAACTTTATATATATACACTTTAAACCTTTAACTTTCAAATATAATTGTCAAGGTAGAACATATAAGATATCAAAACGACTAGAAATGTAACACTGAAGTTTTTCGATTTTTATTTTGATCTTCAGGCTTTAATTTTCCTTTGTTATTCACGCATCTGTCAAAGCTTCCACTTCTTCCACCTGTACATTTTTGTTTATTATAAACCGTTCTTTACATTTTTCTCCTTACAAATTTCGCCAGAATTTTTGTGATATAGGCAATTTTTACACACAAGTTAATTCTAAATATATTTTACTTTAATCACATTATTTCATTCCAACAAAAATTTTTTAATATTTATGACACAGGCAACTTTTACCTCTTAAAATTTAATTCTATACATATTTTAAAAACTTATCATATTATTACCAAGAAAATTTCTCCCTTTATTTCATCATTAATTTCTAAATTTATATTAACCCTATTAATTTCCAAACTAATATCATTTTCTAACTTCAAGAACTTAATCTTTAACTTTGGTTATCATTTTCTCTTTACACAATTATTGTTTAAAATATCAGTGACCATGATTTGCCTCAATATTTATAATTTTTGTATCATTCAGAATTTCTGAAATATTATTCACCATATTTTCAATTTTACCAATCTCCGATACTTTATTTTCCAAAAATTAATTTCTCATATTATTAAGATATCGCTCCTTTATTAAAGTTTTTATTTCACACATTTCTTATATTTGATCTACCATTTTTTATCCTTTATTACATCTTAATTTATCTCTAAATTTACACAATTCATATATTTCTAGAATATTAAAAAAATATTAATTTTCACAATTTCCCCTTTAAAATTCACCGGTGTTTTATTTTCCATTATTTCATTTTTCTTGTTATAAAACTCTCTAATTTCTCTCGGACGTTCTTGTTTTACATATTTACACGATTGGTTTCCTACCATTTTTAATATATACATTATTTCACCTTTTTAAACTCATTTTTATGAATCGGATAATTATTATTTTTATTTTCCCTCCTTTCTACTTTATTTTATGTCTAATTTATTTTTATTTGTCGTATTATTAATTTGATTAAAAGATTTTTCCTGTGTAATAATCCTTTTTTCCCCTTTGGCAACCATACAGTCAAATATCTGAAGAATCTGCTGCATAATGTCCTATTTTTCTATTTAAAACATGTTATATCCGATGTATTCTTTCCATCATAATGTTCCATAGATTATCTCTTTATCTTGTATATTTCTTAGATTTATATCCGGTGTACACCGCTGGAAATGCTCATCTTTGCTCATAAGTCATACATTTGTAATGAAGTCCTCCTTTCCCACATTTTTCACAATATATTATTTTAGGTATATCCTCTGCTAATCTATAAGTTGATACATAGAAATTTTATAAATTATGATTCTTATTACGACATCTTCCACAAACACATAAGTAAAACTCTCTGCATCATTTACTCACATTCTCTGCTGAGCATATTTTCTGAAAACAAAACAGGGTCCACTTGGCCCTATCATCTGCGGCTGTCTCCTTCGATTTTAACTTCATTACACGTTTTGCCATTCATTACCTAATTAAATTCTGCTTCAATCTTCACACATTTTATCTGCTCTTCCATTTCTTTTATTTTCATTCTCATTTTTTCCCATTTCCAATCTCAAAATTTCCTTCTCCCTTTTTTTTATCTCGACTCTTTCCATTTCTTTCCTTTTCTTATTTTCAATTTCTTCTATTTCCTTTTCCTAGGTTCCATCTCGTCCATTATTTCTTTTCTTATTTCCTCGATTTCCTTTTTTCTAAAATCTTCTTTTTCTTTTTCATTTTTTCCTATTCCCAATTCTAATTTTAATTTTCCCAATTCATCCATTATTATTCCTCCAATTCCTTTTTATTTTATTTCTAAATTTCTCCCTTCCGATTCTATCCCAATTTTTCTTATTTTAACAATTCGATCTTTTTCTTTCTATTTTTCTAATTTCTCTAAATTCAAATTTTAATTTTTTAAATTATTTTCTACCATTTCATTTTTTTCTTTTTCATAATCTTTAACGATATTAATTTTTTTAAATATCGTTAATGATATTTACTTTCCATTATTTCTCTTTTAAATATAGATATACCATAAATTATTCTTTCTTATCCATCAATTTTTCCGTTAATTACAATATTTTTCTTCAATATATTCTTTAACTTATTTCTTTTGCATATATTATGACACATAGGCGTGGCCAGGATTTTCATAAGGGGGGGGGAAATTAAAAAATTACCGGGGGCTTCGCTTTCAGACTCCATTTTAAGCGGGCCTTCGGCCCGCTTTTGCCCGGCCTTCGCCCGGGTTACCTTAGTCTATATATAGTCATAAAATATTTTTACAAGATAGGAGGTTAATTTTAATAAAAAATAAGCCTGGAACAAATATAAAATATATTTTTATTAGTTTTTATAAAATATAATAAATTACTTGTATATACATTAATATAAAAGCATGGTAATAATTTATTCCAAACAAGTATAAGAAATTTATTTATAAAAAGTAAGTAGACATATAGTATATAGAATTAGTTACAAAATACTAGGTAAAATTCTACTTTTACAGACATATTTGACAGTTAGAGAATATATTACAGTTAATATTTTAACAAATTCTACTAATCAATGCTCTTGATAATAAATATAGCAACAATTTGTATTCAATTATTTAACGCCATCTATTTATTTTAAATAAAACTTGATATTAAAAAATAATCATCATATTATTTATTCCACAATGTCTTTAAATGATATTTTCTGATGTTCCTATCAATATTTTATAGTTTTCTGTAAAATATATAATTCGCTATATTGGTAAAAATTATATGATTGTCATAGGATAATTGATAAAATAAGATATATTGTAAATCTACGACATATAATATTCCACTGTTTGTATTGTGCTTTAATATTTTTATTTAATTTATGATTTAATTTATCAATAGTTTTATAATTTTTTTTTACTTTTATTAAGATAAATAAATTAAAATTACTCACTTTATAAAAAATTATATTTGATATATTATTTAGTAATTTTATGGATCTATTATTAATAATTATAATACATTTCACTTTTGCCTTTTCGGCTTATATTCCATTTCTTAAAAAACATTTTTAGTTCACTTTTTTTATATATAAATGCTTTTTTGCAAAAATGTATAAATTATGATGAATAGTTTTATAAAAAAATATCAACTTTTACATTCTTTCTTACAAATTATTGTCTAAGATATATGCATACATTTTTTGGGGTCAGGGAGTGGGGGGAGGACTATGGGGGGATATTTTTTATTCCTAAAATGATATTCACAAAAAGTGATAAATTTGTGAAGAGGGAGGGGGGAATTTTCCCTTGCCCCCCCCACCCCCCTCCCCCCCCTTAGCTATGCTAATGCAATGACATATATGTCATTGATTATAGATCAATCTAATAAGTTCAATTAATATCAATCCTAAATAACTATTAATGTATTCAACGTATTTAAATGTTTTTATTTGTTTATTTCCAAATCCTCTTTATGTTTCAATTTATATATTATTTTTACAGCGGTTTTTTTTAAAATTGGTATTTATATTATTTTTATAATCAATTTTTAAACTTCACTTTTATATTTAAAATTTTATCTTCTAAATTTGTGATCGTACAGTAGTATTTGGTTAAGCCAAATAAACCTATTTTTAGGTGTCTTTTAAGAAAGGAATCAACTAGTATAGCAGTTAGTTATTTTTTTTAACTATAAGACTTTCTAATATTGGTTATAGAGAATGAAGTATAAATTTTATTCGTTTATTTAAATATTAATAATTTTAACGTTATATATAATATTAATTTTTTTTACGAAGTCAGACTAGTTTTTAAACATATTATAAAGATTATATTAAGTTTATTTAAGAATTTTATAGGAAAAATTTCAAACTGATATATGTGTTTTGTGTGATATTGTTTTACATAGTATATATATATAATAAATTTACGAATATATTATGATTCAATATTTATATGTAATTTAAAAACAAGATAAATAAAAAATAAATATTTTAACAATTATTTTAACTCTATCAACATCTATGATTAATGATCCTTCCTGTCGGTCATTAGGATTTGATTTATAATGGGTAACATCATTATTCTACATATATACTAAATACTAATATATAAAAAAAAATGACTTTTTATTATATTAAAATTGCACAATCCCATTTTTCTAAGTTTCACGCATATATATTTACAGGCTCTCTTTATTTCTAATTCAAACTCAATAAGTAATTGAAATAGTTGAATATATTAGATTATTGTTTATAAATATCCAAGCAATATGAAGGAAAATAATTTACAAGGATCAAAAATTAATATTTTAAAATTGAATAAAAATGGAACAATATTTGACAAAATATCAAATGTTGAATTATCTTTCAATACCACATGACCTGTCAGATATGAAATTTTAAACATCATTACTGAAATTCAGCCAATTTCTTTTTACAATAATTCAAATTTTATATTAAATAATTATGTTACGATATATTTAGTTAAATCACAGTTTCAATTTTGATTTTGGAATTATCATGACTGACATTATTAGAGGACAAATATATGATGTAGGACCAAAATATACAAACTTAGCTTACATTGGTGAAGGAGCATATGGGATGGTTTGGTAAATTACAATTATATGCATATATAAATCTTATACTCTTCATATTTTTAATCTTCTATATAATTTAATTTATGAATTTTGTATTCATGAGATTTGTAAAAACATTAAACGAATTTTAAGATTTTGTCCAAAATTAAAATTTTAATCTGATATATGCTAAGCAAATGTCTTCTATAAGTCCAACCAACCAGTATTTGGTCAAAGTTCTAAGATATATTAACGGTATCAAAAAGATAAATTTTTGAATGTTCTAATAAAATTAAAAAAAATGAACAATTTTTCATTCAAAAACATTATCATAAAATATGGCACCACAAATTTTATGGCCTTGGCATTTAGTAACTGAGGCAAAATGATTCTTTATAAATATTGAATTATTTTTTGTTTAAATAATAGGGATAAACTATGATTAATAAAAATGTATGGGCTATTTAGTAGTGTTGTTAAACGGCTCATTTTGAGCCGATTTTTTAAAAGGGCTAACTCAATATTTTAGCCAGAAAAATATTGCCTAATATATGCCTAGACCTTTGTTCCTTCTATGAGCAAAATCTTGAGGCTTGCATAATATTTTTCTAGACAAAATATTGAGTTAGCCTTTTTTAAAAATTGACTCAAAACGAGCCATTTAACAACACTACTATTTAGTATATCTTTATTTAATTTAATAAATGTGGTGAACCAGTTATACATAGTTATATTTTGGTTTTAACTATAGTCGGGGTAATTTCTTTTGCATAATATTGGCCAGAGGATTTTTGCCATTATATATATGTTTTAGTGGCAATGTGTTATTTTTCAACTTTAAAACATTTTTTGAGCACATTTTATTTTAAATTTAAGAATCTGATATGGATCCCATCATACTTGGTATCTACTCTATGAAACTTAGACAAATTTGCCATGAACTTTTTTATTTTATTTAATTCATAGATTTTTTATATAAATTATTATAAATTACTGAAACGTTAATGGCAAAATTGCCTACAGTTCATAAGATAGGTATACTACATATACTGGAATGTATTTCTGAATTATTTAACATTTAAGTAACGTGCTCAAAAAAGGAAAAATTACATTGCCACTAACATGAACATAAATTAGTAATTTCAAAACCAAAAGATTTCTTTATTACTAAACATATGTCATAACAAAACAATTTTTATAACTCTAAAAACATAATAGATATCAAAAATTTTTTCACATAAAATAATCAAAATTTATAGACAAACCTCCAATAAATTTCATGAAAATAATGGAAGCATAAATATTCACCTTTTTTATTTATTCCTTCATCGAAAAGATGAAACTTTAGTATATATAATCCATGTTCCTTAGTGATAAAATTATTTTACTGGTTTGCACTTTTTTTGCCAAATATGAGTTAGGCCTAACAAGTAGTTTTAGAGATGGTCAGATTAAAAAATAAATAAAAAACACAAATGCATTTAGCCTTTTATTTCTATAACATTTAAAAATAAAGAATATTAATATTTATTTTTTTTGCAAAAAAATAAACTATTAAAGGATGTAATTAATGTCTGTAAGTCATCTAAGATTAGAATTGAATAACCAAATCTCATTCCTCTATAATATGATGTTTCCCAAATTTAAAGTTACATGTCGCATTTACATAATATATTTTTATAGGACGTTTTGTTTATTCTAGTGAATAGTGTTGTTAAACGGCTCGTTTTAAACCGATTTTTAAAAACGGCAAACTCAATATTTCATTCAGAATTTACACAAGCCTGAAGATTTTGTTTGTAGAAGGAACAAAGGTTTGGACATCTATTAGCAAAATCTCGAGGCTTAGGCAATATTTTTACTGGCTAAAATATTGAGTTAGCCGTTTTTAAAAATCGGCTCAAAACGAGCCGTTTAACAACACTACTTGTGAAGCTTATTTTTAGGAAATTTTAAAATTGCTTATTTTATTGTTAAAGTCCAACAAAAATTTCTTAAGTTACATATTTTTGATAAAATATAAATATGTGATATATTTTTTTAGTACAATTATTTTAAATTCTATTTTTATTATTTAGTTAGAATTTAGAAATTGTAGAAATTTTTTTGTAATAATAAGAAAAATTAAATCGGGATGAAGTTATATAAATTATTTATAAAGTTACTAGTTACCCTTGAAATAACGTAATGGGTACCTAATTAATTACTTTGTTAAAGATGTAACTTTCACAAGTTACTTTTCAGAAGTAACTCTTAAAATTATTATTACTATTCAATTTTTGAAATAAATATCAAGTGTTTCTTTTATTGCTAAAAACAAGATGTCAAGATATTTTTCTACAGCAAATAACTTTATTTGCTATAACATTTCTGACCTTTTTTTATAAGTGGCTCACGTTCCATTTTACTTTTGGAATCACTTTCATAACTCAAAATGATGCTTAAAAAATTTATTTTTTTATATTTATAATAATCTTCCAATATTATATCAAAAACATCTTTGTCAATATTCAAAATAGAGAGGTAGGTGGTCTAAAAATGCTAGCATTTATCTTAATGTTACATTTTATGGGATCAAAGTAAAATGGTCGCTATAATGAATTAGAAGACTTTACTAATAAATTTATATGTTTAATATTTAGTTTTCCATGATTTATGAACGCATGAATTTGTCTTAAGCCTGTGATTATTCATCCATGATTTCACTACTAGTCCTAAATCCCTCTAAAAGTGTTTTCAAATATGTCATTAATAAAGTTAAATCTATTTCTATCCCTAGATGCAATTTTATTTATTTAGCTCAAGTTCTCTCTGCTTCAGTGATCGGAAAGTTGGGTTTTCATTTGACTCAAAATTTTCAACATTACCCCCAAAAAATATTCACATTAATTTCAAATTCTTGATAACTTTTATAATTCATTTCCCCTTCTCCAAAGAAATATCATTCCTTCGATTGGCTAAGATTATAGTTCTAAGAGCCTTAATTAGGTAGAATTGTAATATAATATATTATTCAATAATAAAATATATTTATCATTTACATAAACAATATTATCTTTGAAGGATTATTTTATTTAACATAAACCAGAATTAAGCCTATTATTATTAAAAATAAGGATTGGTTTATTTAAACATTCTTCTTTCTAACATTAATTACTATTAAAATTATACTAAAATATATGAATTAGTTTCAATACATACAAATACATAGTAAGTAGCGTACAAATTTTAATTTATTTTTTTTAACATTTTTTTATTGACAAATTTCAAATACTATTTTTAAAATTAATTTAAATTAATAACTTTTGAAAATTTAAATAATTTTATATATATAAGATAAGGGCGTATGAAATGCTATAATTTCAAAATTTTACTACAAATTGATAATTAAATTACGTGACACAAATAACACGTCAGTGCTATTTTTATCATCATCTTTTTTTTTTATTCTGTAAGGTCTCATTTATAGTAAACGCGTTATGTCCAAGCCTTGCGTTATTTAGCGCTATCGAAATCACAGCTGATTCTTCATAGCGTTAATAATTTTCGAAATATACGTCACACTCACAACATATGTTTTTCGAATTTTTTCATGGCATTCTTATTAACATATCCATATTTGTAAATTATATTTATTTATATATTTGATAAATAACGCGCAAGGCTTGAAGAAAACGCATTTTATATAAAAGGCCAAGACGGTTTTGCTTGATATTCAACGTACATACATAAATACATAACTTATCTTGTAGGCTTCCAGTTTATCGATAATTTTTTTTATTTTTATTAAAATTATGAAAAAAAATGTATATCATCATTTTATATAATCTCGTAAAGATTGGTAGAGTTTATTTTATTCAAAATGGCTGATATTGCAACATATTTCGGAAAAATTAATATATCAAGATCTCAGACAAGATGGCCGAAACATAAATAGCAAAAATGAAACCTTAAACTTACAATTTCATTTTTTTTGGTTGAATTATAGCTATGTTTTTATTGTATCTATTAATCAAACTCTGTTTTAATAATATATTTCAAGCCGATTTTGGTTTGCTATTTTGTACAGGATATACATATACCTATTTTTTTAAAAAAAGTGTAGGCTATATTTTTAGTTATTTTTTAATCCTGATTGAATAAAATATTTTCTTATCAATCAATCATTATTATATTTATTAAATTCGTGATGTATAAAACATGATAAAATAAAATAAAAATATTATATAAAAACCGTGGTGGGACTACAAGTTCCCAAAAAACAAAAATAATTATATTTTAAAATTATGATTTGTAGGTTTTGTTTTAAGAAATAAAATTCTTTAGTTTCTGATGTAAGGGCTCTTATCTTATCCCCTATATTTTTTAAAAACTTTAAAGTTCCACTTGGCATATGTCCAAGGGAAGAGATAACAATCGGTGTAAAAATATAATTTGTGAATTTGGAATATTTCATTGTTTTTTTTTTCATATCCTTTAAACCTTCTATCTCTTTCCTCATTTTTGGCATCGCGTTTGATGAATAACGCCATGATATCTTCTTTTATCTCTCCTAAAGATAACCTTTTAAACTCAGCCTTGACAACCTGGGTATCTTTAGCTCCACCTGAAGCTGTCTTACCCACGATCTTAACACACCAATCTATTTTCGAACCTTTAATTAAAAATTATTTTAAAATAATCTCATCAAACCCCCCTTTGGAGTATATTCAACTATTACAGAATGCTGACTGTACTAGTGGTTATGAATGGTTGGAAGCATTACCAAGTCGTAACCTAGGTAACCTCTTATCAGATGAACAATTAAGAGTTGCCATAGACCATCGACTTGGATGTAACATTGTTCAACCACATACATGCATCAAATGTAAAACATTAGTTGACTCCAAAGGGAGACATGGTCTAAATTGTATATATAGTCAAGGCAGGCATGCAAGGCATGCAGCAATTAATTTAGCTATTAGCCGTTCTCTTACCAGGGCCCGAATACCAAACATCCTGGAGCCTACAAATTTATCGTTAGATGATGGCCTAAGACCTGATGGCTTAACTTCCGTGCCTTAGTCTTTAGGGAAATCCTTAATTTGGGACTTCACATGCGTATCTTCTTTCCCAAAAAATTTAAATTCTAATCCGGTTGATATAGCCGAGAAAAAAAAAACAATGAAATATTCCAAATTCACAAATTATATTTTTACACCGATTGTTATCTCTTCCCTTGGACATATGCCAAGTGGAACTTTAAAGTTTTTAAAAAATATAGGGGATAAGATAAGAGCCCTTACATCAGAAACTAAAGAATTTTATTTCTTAAAACAAAACCTACAAATCATAATTTTAAAATATAATTATTTTTGTTTTTTGGGAACTTGTAGTCCCACCACGGTTTTTATATAATATTTTTATTTTATTATATATATTAGTTTGATATTACCTTTTTTTTAAGATTTGTAAATTTTGCAATGACATCGTTAGTTTTTGTACTTGAGGGATGGGGGGAGGGGCTCATATTTAAAGAATTTTAAAACATTAACAAAAAGGAGGTCTAATTCTATTTAAAATGAAAAAAAATGTATCTAAAATTAGCACAAGAAAGTATTTCTTTGCCTAAAATTTGCAAAAAATAGAACCAAAGGTAAATTATAGTTTTCAGCGGTCTCGGCGCCTCCTCTTAACTATGCTACTAAATGTTTGATTTGAATGAAGCCTTAACAAGTTTAATGTTATGAGAATTGATATATCTTAACTTCATCATTTTGCCATATGGGATATAATTCATTATTTTAAATTGGCATGAATAAATGAAATTTTTTTTAATATAATATTATTAGATAAGATTTCAGACTTTTTTTGTTAATAAATGATTTTTATATTTCTTTTATGAATCTTAGTTCAGCGGATGATAATTCAAATAAATCCCGCGTCGCGATTAAGAAGATCTCGCCGTTCGAACACCAAACATACTGTCAACGGACCTTGAGAGAAATGAAGATTTTAGTTCGGTTCAATCATGAAAATGTAAAATTTTAGTTATAATATTATATATTTTTAAAAAAAAATGTAAAATGACTATAATATGTCAAATAATGTAAATAATAATATGACCTTAAATGGTTTAAATTAAATATTTTGCTATATATTATATCGTATTGGGATATGGAATCTATAGGAATTCTTAATTTCTTAATTTTATATTATTTAAGGACGATTTTTAAATTTGGAAAATCTGATTTAACCGGAAATGTATTACATCGAGTAACATCGCCCTTTTGAAATTCAGGCAATTTTTATTTATTAAATTTTGTTGATCAATCAATTTACACGATAAAATATTATAAAAATGAATCTAAGTTAGGAGTCTACCGATACGAATTTATGGAGGCCGATCTGATCCGATATTGCCGATTTTAAATTGATATAGGCGGATTACCGATCCCGATATCATATCTAATTTTATATTCTGTAAATATAGTAATCGTTATAATTTTTAATGCATACATCTCATCTCATATACTTTTTAATAGTATAGCATCTAGAATTTAACTATACCATAACAAAGTCATTTAAATATATTATACTGATCAGTTATAATTTATATTCATGAAACCAAAAATATATTTTTTATTGATAAATTATTTATATAATAACATTAATCTATTTACATAATAAGTAATAAACAAATATATTATGAAATTGAAATAATTTTTTTTAAAAATTAAGGCACCATTTTATCGGATTAGATTGGAAAATTTTTATAATATCGGCCGATAACTGATATTTCAAAATAGGTGAAATATCGACCCTATCCGATGAAAAATAATTGTACTTCACTAAATATAATTTGAGGATAGTTATAAAATTCACGGCTAAAATGTCTGAAATTAACAGTGTAAGTACTCTATACGTACCGCAATACATCCGGTCATATTAGATTTTCCAAATTATTAAGAGAATTAGTATCCCCTTATATTCCATATGCCAATAGACATAGCCCAATACGACATATATATCAGAGGCCCCACGAAAAACGTCGCGTTTAGAAATTTCTAAAACGCGTCAATCATTATTTTATAAATAAATATATGAAACTTAAAATCCTCAATTTTAGAATTGGATGTCTGCAGTTTTTTTTTTATAGAAAATTGAGATTCAAATATGCTAACATTTGACTAAAAATAACTTAAGACCGTCAAGTAATTTTTTTTTCTCATTATATGGGCTCCCATGGTTTTAGAGTATAACATGATGATCGACTTGTCAAATTTTTTCCCGAATCATATATTATATAACACAAAAAACTTAGGTTATCAATACAAATCTGAACAGGGGAGACCGGGGTAACCATGCGAATAACTTTTTAACCCGTAAACATAAGTACCTTAAATTTGGTGTGAAGATGTTATTTTCATATTTTATTATTACATACCCATGTTCATCTCAAAAACTTTCCTGGTTTGACATATTTTGCACTAATATTATATCATCCTCCAGTTTATTTACGTGATACGTGATATAAAGCGCATATGCCCTCTGACGTTGAATAAATATTGTTTTTTAACAAAATGTATTAAGGCTAATAATTTAAAAATTTGTATACATGCTCCTTAAAGCCATAGCTATAAATTGAAATTATCATAAATATCTGTATATTGTATATCACCTTCGGGTAAAGTTTTTATGGGTAAAAGGGTTAAAATGTTCTGTCTGATTGAAGATGTATAATAAGATCATTTTTAAATGTTAACGCCTACACCATATAAAAAGATATTTTTGAGCTAAAAAGAACATTAATAAATAGTTGGTGTGTTATTTGGAATAATATTTAAAAAATAAAGGGTAAGAATAATTGAAATATACGGTGTGCTTAAAATGGGCAACTCAAAATGTGCTATTTTTGATAAAAAAAATTTACATTCTCGGATTCTATTGATTAGTTTAAAATTAAAAGTATGCATTATTTTGTTCAATAAAACATTGTTATTTTCAACGTTTTACTCATTTTACCCTGATGTTTAGCTTTTTACCCTGGGTATGGGGTAAAATAGCGAAAATGGCACACTTCGCATAATTAGTCATAGCTCCTAAAGTATTATAGGTAGAGAATTATACTTTTTTTTAAATTTTGTAGATGAGGGATTTGGCTACATACAAATATATAGTTTGTTCTGTTTTGTTTCAAAATTTTATAATAAAATTGCACAATATCAAGCTTTTTACCCCTGTCTCCTATTAAACGCCTTTTATTAACACCTCCTAAAAAAGCAAACGATAATATTATACCACGAAGAGAAAAATTAAAATGCACCAAATTTGATTTCTGAATTCCTTAAGAAGAATGGTACAGTTCAGCAGGCTTTAAAGTCACTTCGATATACAGGATTCATATTCAGAAAATAAGACCCCTGATATACCTTTTTGTATCTGTAGACAAAATCGAGGGAAAAATTTATGAAAAATGACCCATTATTTTCGCAGAAAAATCAAGTTGGTTTTCGGGTTAATACAAAATAAAAGAGGACAGATACAATATATTATGTTTTATTTATTATATATGTATTTTGATAATGCTTTAATTGTATTTAAAATTAAGATCTCAATATATGCTTGGTATTTTGCATTATAATTTATTATTTCAATTCACCGATATGATTGGACATTTTCTGATAATATTTTAAATTCTGATAATATTTTAAAACCGACTCGATAACCGATACCGATCCTATATTTATATTGATTTTTATTTACCACGAATAATTAAGTGTATTATGTTTTTTTTATTCTCCAGAAGTTATCTCATTTTAAAATAGAGCAATATTTATGGATGAATATAGTGTTGTTGAACGGCTCGATTTAGCACATTTTTAAAAATGGCTGAGGATTTTAGTCAAAATATGGTTACCTAATCATCGAATTTCGTCAATAGATTTCCAACCCTTTCTGTCATCTTTTAGCAAAACTCTGAGTTCAGGTTATTTATTTTATGGCTAAAATCTTGAGTTAGCCATTTTTAAAAGATCGGCTACATCGAAGCCATTAATCAACAATAACTGAATATGATTCGTTAGACATTTTAAAATCCTTTAATTGTTGTAAATTATTTAGCAAATAAAATCTTTTAGAATAATTCGATTTTTTTAAAAACATTAGAAAGTAAATTAAATTTTACCTGATCCGATATTTTTCAGAGACCTGCAAGCCTGGCCGTATTTTAATTTTTTTAAATACCCTGGCCGTATATTTTAAAACTGAATATTTTAAATCGCCATTATTAGATTAATATATTTTAAAAAAATCGGGCGGGGCCGTGCAAATGGTACCTTTGCAGGTCTCTAATATTTAAAAAAAAACTAAATATCGGCCCCGATTTGATATTTAGTGTCAACACCGTCCCATAATTGAATTTATGTCAAATTTTAATATTTTTGATCTCAATTTTCTAAAAAAAACGTTTCGATCAAATTCTAATATATTTGGTGGGTATACAGATTCATATATGTTGTGTATTAAATTGTTGTTTTTGTTATTTTTTGTAAAATGTTTATTTTTTCATTATTATATAATTTGATATTAATTTGAATAAGATTTTGATTTTGTATACTAAATAAAAGGATAAAAAGATTTTGATATTTTACTACTACTGAAAATACATTACAATATATTTAAAAAATTAAACACAAAATTTCCTAAAAAAACGAATGACGCGTTGAGTTAATCTTAAACGCGACATTTTTTTTAGAGCCACTCCGTATATTATATTTATCACCATAATTTTTTGATTAATTTACTTTAACTCTGATTACTTGACTGAGCAAAATACAAACTTGGCCAGGTTTTAAATGAAATTTCAAGACGCAATTAATTTCAGTAAGCCTCTTAAGCTTACGATTATTTGGCCAAAATTTTTTTTATACTATTTGTTTTCGAAATAATTACGTGTTTTGAGCTATCGGCAATGATTGCCAAAATCGAAACCTTAAAAAAAAATTAACGATATAAATATAGTAAACAAAAGATATTTTTGTTAGATTATGTCGCTACTGATTTATTGTTAGAAAAATGTCTATAAATAGTTAATATACGAAATAGTTACCTAATATAATGCTGTGGTTTTTACTTGGAATATAGGTTAGTAAAAAAAAATACATTGTATTGGTTCGAATAAATTTTTTTATAATTTAGCAATTATAATATTAAATATGAGGGGACAATAATAATGGATAACACGAGATTGGAGTAAAAATTGAGGAACCTTATTACTCTCTTTAGCAATCATTAACCGTGTCTATTTTAAAGCTGCACTCAAAATTATATTATACCAATTTTGAATGTCTATTTTTTGTTTAAAAAAAATTTAAATTTGGGTTTATGTTATGAATATAAACAAATCAATGGCGTTCGCTAGCTTTTTCAACATGAAGGGATCACTTAATTCCGAGTTTCTCATTTAAAATATTTTTTGATTATTTCATAGTTTCAAAGAATTATTTAATAAAAGTTTCAAATTTGTCTTAAACATAATTTCTCTTAAATTGAATTCTACATAAAATAATAAATACTAGTGTATATATATAAATTATAATATCTTTGCTTATTGAAGAATCCTTAAAGTTTATATAATTTATAGGGCTCGTTATTTAAATTTTAAAAGACATCATTTTGCTGGAATCATATCCCACCATGAGACATTTTTGCCTTGAAATTTTGGGTTAACCATAATTAATAATTAAAAAATCAAATCGAGTCAAATTAAAAACTTGATTACTTGAAATTCATAGGGTATGTACTGTGCATATTGCGAAATATAATTCCGGAAAAATCGTCTAAAAAAATTAAAATAATGTTGCGTCATCAATGATATGAACTTTAAGAATTGATTCCACAATTCCCTGCCAGATATGGAATTACACTAAATTTCTTAATTACCTAACGACATTATATAACACCAACCAAAACGGTTGACATTGACTTCTTAAAAATATTTTAAGGGTCCTCGAATTAAATAGCAACTGAAACCACTTAATGATTAAATCAAAGGGTTATTTTTTTAGGAATCACTGTCATAAATATATTGTACTAAACGACCCGGACAAAATCACTGGAAAAAAAATACCCATGGACAAAAGAAATTCCAAAAATTGGGGTACTTTTCTCCAGGCCTTTGTCAAGCCATTTATGTCAGTGATTCATTTTTTAGAGATTTTTTAAATTGTTTTACGTGCGCGAAATAAAAATATATCGATTAAGTAAACATAAATTTTTTAATTAATTTTGTATTTTTTAATAGAAATAGCTAAAAAATAAAGGAATATAATATTTACAAATAATTAAAACTATCTAATAAAATTTCGCTTGAAACATTTTATTACAAAAACAATTGGTTAATAATAATATTTATGAAAACGAATTAATAAAATGAATGTTTTTTTGTTGAAAATTTAAGATAATCGATATAAAGGATATCATAAACGCCCCAACGATGGACGAAATGAAAGATGTGTAATGAATAATATTTTGTATATAAATATTATTTTTTTTAACGAATGTAACCGTATAATCTTGCATTTTATATATCCCTTGCACGGAGCTGTCATATCTAACTGAACACGTTTTCTTTGTCATTCGGTTGCGACTCAGATCTCGATTCGGCCTTAAAAAATAAAAAACGTAAAGTTGTGTCGGAAAAAATAATCTTTTTTTCTCTGGCCGAATTGGACCTGGGGGCCGATGCGGGACATCTATTGATACGCTTGAGTTATTAAACTAACTCCTAATTAAGATTATCTGGAAAAACATTGTTTTTTATAATTTTGCCTGCTTTTTCTTTATTTTAAATCGATATTTTCTCACTTAATTACATGGAACGGAGGACGAAAGCAACTGGTGTATTTTTGATCTATCCCAGACATCATATATCCTTAATAAAATTACCCTGATTACCTCGAAAAAAAGACAATAGGCAAATAGATGTCAGGCAAAAAGACTTCGAACAAAAATACCCCAATTTTGTCTTGTCCACTGTCATTGTCCGGGATTTTATGTCCAGGACACTTCTGACCGATTACCATTTTGAATTCATCATATTTTTCTTAACTAATCAATATCTATAATTTAAAAAAATTCTCTCAAGTTATATCGTTCAATCGCTTATGGAAACCGACCTTTACAAATTGCTTAAGACTCAGTCCTTGGGCAATGATCACGTTTGCTATTTTACTTACCAAATTCTAAGGGCTCTAAAATACATTCACTCGGCCAATGTTATCCACAGGGACTTAAAGCCCAGTAATCTGCTACTTAACACCAATTGTGATTTAAAAGTAATTCTGCAAAAGTCCCATTTTTTAAAAAATTTAGGCCCGACGCAGATCACGAAATTATTAGATATAAAAAATTAAAATTATACAAAATTTTGTTCGCACAGAATGAGTTGATAATTAATCAAAATCATATAATCGATATTTTAATCAAAAATAATTAATTATATATTTTATTACTTCTCTTTCTCAAAAATACTATTGTTAACTCGTTAATAATTAATCAATAGTAAACATATTTTTTAAAAATATTTTAGTTCTTATCTTTGAGAATTAATTACCCGAAAAATGGCTATATTTAATATTTTCAACTTTTATAACCTTTAATGCCAATATTGATATTTTACTACATATATAATTAACAGAAGAAAAAGGTTTGATATTTTTTTAGAATAATTTTATCGACTTCGAAATAATTTAATCAAATACCAATTAAATGAATTGGCCTTATCATTTTTTGGCAATTTATTTACATTGATCTTTAATTTTAAGTTAACTTGTTTTATATTATTAATCCTATTTTCTTTTTTTAAAGCCTAGTTTAAAGTTTTAAATTAAAACAACCAACTACCGATAAAAATCACGTGACATCTGGTAAATTTAACTTTCTCTCTCTTGGGCTTCAATTTATAAATCATCTCTCCCTTTTCTTTTCTTTTCTTTTCTTTTCTTTTCTTTTCTTTTCTTTTCTTTTCTTTTCTTTTCTTTTCTTTTCTTTTCTTTTCTTTTCTTTTCTTTTCTTTTCTTTTCTTTTCTTTTCTTTTCTTTTCTTTTCTTTTCTTTTCTTTTCTTTTCTTTTCTTTTCTTTTCTTTTCTTTTCTTTTCTTTTCTTTTCTTTTCTTTTCTTTTCTTTTCTTTTCTTTTCTTTTCTTTTCTTTTCTTTTCTTTTCTTTTCTTTTCTTTTCTTTTCTTTTCTTTTCTTTTCTTTTCTTTTCTTTTCTTTTCTTTTCTTTTCTTTTCTTTTCTTTTCTTTTCTTTTCTTTTCTTTTCTTTTCTTTTCTTTTCTTTTCTTTTCTTTTCTTTTCTTTTCTTTTCTTTTCTTTTCTTTTCTTTTCTTTTCTTTTCTTTTCTTTTCTTTTCTTTTCTTTTCTTTTCTTTTCTTTTCTTTTCTTTTCTTTTCTTTTCTTTCTTTTCTTTTCTTTTCTTTTCTTTTCTTTTCTTTTCTTTTCTTTTCTTTTCTTTTCTTTTCTTTTCTTTTCTTTTCTTTTCTTTTCTTGTCTTTTCTTTTCTTGTCTTGTCTTATTCTGGTCTTCTCTATTCTTTTATAGTACGTATGAAATTCATTAGTCAATATCTTTGGTCCCCAAAAATTTCTGATTCATCAAAACTTTAATAAATCCTTAAAATAAATTAATTAATATAAAGTTTGGTGTGTATAGAATCACAATTTATTTTAAATAAAAGATATGCGATTTTGGCTTAGCCCGAGTAGCCGACCCCGTTCACGATCACACTGGTATATTGACCGAATACGTCGCCACTCGTTGGTACAGAGCTCCGGAAATTATGCTTAATTCGAGGGGTTATTCCAAATCCATCGATATTTGGTCCGTGGGCTGTATACTCGGAGAGATGCTATCGAATAAACCTCTCTTTCCCGGCAAACATTGTGAGTTGACCACTAAATATCAATTAACTTGGCCCTCTTAAAATTTTAGGATTTTGTATTAAATGTACCTATTTTTTAGTCACATAATTATCTTTTTTCGATCTAATTGGTAATAGAGAAGGGCATTATGTTTTTTTAAAAAATGTTAAATGCATCAAGGAGATAGTCAACTATAAAAATATTGCTGTGACATTGATCTTCCTTTTTTTATTTAAATTTGTCAAGATATTCCCTAATTAATTAACAATCAAACCTTGGATTATTTAGAGATGTAAATTTCTGAGGGAAATTTAAGGAAAATTGAAAAATAAGGATAAAATATACCTTACATAATAATTTATTTGTCGAATAACTGTAATAAAGGGAAATAATGAGAAAATTATATAATAAAGATGGAGAGCATACCTTCGTTTGATTTATAAGACAATGATCTTCTCAATAAGGAATAAACTCCATTCATTTATCTAACTATTCCAAAGCTTCAAATAAATTTCATCATCCTCTAGGTGATATGCAAAAGCCGTTAAACACCTGTTATAAAATCCGGATTCAATTAGACTCGGACTTTTTTCCCATTTCATTAATATTTATATTCACGCTCCATTTTAGATGAAAATAGCATTGTTGTTTGTTCAGAATCCATCAACATCTTCATAAGTGAGGCTGGTTATATTGGTTTAGCTCATAAAATTTTACATGTGTCTATTAAAATATTTAATAGATTTACGTTTCTCATCCTTGCATATAACTCATTCACTAAATCAAATCAACAAATCTTAGCAATCACGGCCGTCGAAACTTCGAAATATACCTTTTCACTTACATTCTAGGTAATTTTAGCTGTTAAGCATCCTTTTCCTAAATACCTTAAGGAAAAAACTCCTATGCCTTCGGCCACCCAACGGAAAATCTCTACCTCAGGCATAGAATATCTCTTGATATATATAGATTCATTTGCAAAAACTTGAGAAATAGGAAATGAGATTTTCTATACAAAATTAATATTACTAGTTTTTTGCTATTTTTTTTACAATTAATTAAAATTTGGTTCGGTTTTTTTTCAAGTGTTGGACATATCTTTAAAAAATTTCATCCCCATAGACAATTTTATGTCGTGCCGATTCCGATTCAAATTCCAATGGAAATAGATGATGAGAATGATTCCATTCTGGAAATATATTTATTCAAAATTTGATTTTAAGACTTAAATACATAGAAATATATCATGTAGATTAAAAAAAAAGATCATAAGGTGAAAATTATTATTTTCTTCTGACTACCATTTAGGGTTTTAGATTCTGGTCATTTCCGTCATTATAATCGGAAGTCACTTTATATTGGCTTACCATGATGGTAAAATACGAGAACATCACTGCCCATTGCTCTCGTGATGATCAGCTCGTGAGTTAGAGGCTTTTCTAACCCATTCCTAATCCCTTGCAGGTTGTTTAGCCAGAGATACAACGGGGACTGTCTATTTAAGTCTTTACAAATATTGATCACGGCAACTGTAAATAATAGTTCAGCAGTATATCGAGTTTATAACAGATTTCTTATAGGATTTAGCATGTCGCGTTGCCTATTGATGTTTTACGTTCAATGTGAATCCATAATATTAATACTCACACTCTGGTCTCAATAATTATATCCCCTGAGCTGCTGATGTGACCCTAAAGGTTACCCCTGACCTCAATAACGCCGAATTTTAACCATCCACTCTTGCCTCTTTGTTTAACAAAAAATCACCTTATCCACTTGAACTCCACATCATTTAGATGATCTATAAAAAATACTAAAATATCTTTTATTAAACAAAAAAATTGGAAAGCTTATATTTGCAATATTCTTTGATTAAAATAAAGTGACAAAAAAACAGTAACCTATAAAGAATTTAAGTATTTTATATAAATATTTCAAATTAAATATATTTTATTATAAGATTCTACAATACATAAGCTGAAAAAAAATTAATTGACTACAATAAAATAATATCTAAATATTACAAGTAAAAAAATTTCCCCTCCCCTTAACCTAAGATTTTACTGACGAGGAACACCCCCTATTGTAGATGTCGCTATCCCACCCTTTGTCAATTGTATTATCTACTTATATTAGCTTTAAAATCTAACTATTTACCTAATGATACCAAGGTAGGATGTGCCCTATGCATTTTTTTCGTTTTATAAATCATGAGATTTATGGGCGCCCATTAATAAACGCGAAAATGCAATTAGTATAAGCGGGTATTAGTTTATTTAAATGAATATTTTTTTAAAATTATTATTTTAATTTTTTTCCCCTAAACAGATCTTGATCAGATCAATCATATATTAAGTATATTAGGATCACCAACTCAAGAGGATTTGAAATGCATATTGAACGAAAAGGTTAAAATAAATAATTATTACTTAAAAAAAATACATGTTACACTATCAGGCCTTGATTGTCGCAGCCATGCTTTTGGGTTTATACTACAAATTTGGGTTGAATTTGGAGGCAAACTCTTTTTTTTTTAGAAAAAATTGCCATAAATTCTAATTGTATTCTTGTTAATTTTTAATATTTTAAGCTCCCTCGTTAAAAAATGATTAATTATTATTAGTGTTGTCAATTTTTTTATGAAATTACAATTTTATACCAATCGACTAAATTAATCAAATTTGGTTGAAATTGGCATAATTTTATATTTAAATACCAATTTAAATCTATTTATATTAATTTTTTCCTCTATGAAGTTTACATTTCTTCAGAAACCATAATATATTTTTTAATTTAATTATAACAGGCCCGTTGTTACATAATGTCGTTACCAAACAGGCAAAAAGTCCCATGGGAAAGGTTATACCCAAAGGCGGATTTCAAAGGTTAAATTTATATTTTAAATTTTATATCTCCTAAGGGTTTTAGCCCATTCAATGCAATTAATGTTGCACTGGGGTTTATAAAAATGAAAATCTGGGGGACTTAAAAATGGATAATCTTTATAAGCTTACTATTAAATTATAACTATAAATGTAATAAATATTACATCTTGTTTTAAAATTATATAATTGATCCAATAAAACACTTAAATCTGGTTGAATTAAAACAAGGAGTTTGAATCTTCTTCTTCCTCTCCATTTAATGGCGATTTCCAGGTTTACCCGGGTAAGCCAGTTTCCCCTTTGATTTCTAAACTAAAAAATATTGTGTTTGACTTTTACAGACTTGTTTACACATACTTTTAATTTATTATTTTTTAGATTTAATAGTTTTTTAAATTTATATTTTAATATAAAAAAAAATATAATTTTAAACACAAAAAAAACAATTTTTACAACGTAAAAAAATTATCTCTATTTTTAAAGCGAAAAACATTATATATCTATTTTTATCGCATTATAAAATCATTTACAAAAAACAACGACCTATATATTTCTTTTACATTTAAAAAATAATAAAATTTTAAACTATGTAAATTAAACTAGTGCTGTAAAGTAACGCCAAAAGTAACGGCATTACTAATTTTGGGGAAAGGGAACGTCATTCGTTACCTTTTATAGATAAAGAGTAACTGTAACGCGTTTTTTTTGAGTTACTTTAACGCAAAACGTTACTCGTTATTTCAGATTTTTCTTAAAAAATATGGGAAAACCCCTTTTATTGTATTATAAAATTACTTTTATTTATTTCTTAAATTTTATAAATGATTTAAGCCGAGTTTTTAGTTCACATTAACCACTAATTCCTTCATCTTTATTTAAAATTTTTATAAATTTTCATTCTATATTAATCTAATTTATATAGAATCAATCAATATATGTAAATTTATATTCTTATTAATATTATAATTTATTTTATATAGAATGTTATATCAATTGTTTATTTTCTTCAGATGAAGGTGAGTAAAGCCAGCCTTATCTCCAATATGAAACATTTTTACACCTAAAAGGAAACTAAGGGTACAAAAGTTTACACTTTGTAATAAATTGTGTCCCCAAACCGTGCAGCCATTTTTAAGGAAAAATAGGATATCTGATTAAACTGGTTATAACAAGATGGGACTCTTTCTATAACTCCGTGAAATTGATGTAGGCTTATTAAGGAGAATGGCTCCAAATTTGGCGAATCTTGTGATAACTCCAAATTACAGAGATTTTCAGATAATGATTAGACTTTCATAGGTGATGATTTTATAGGTTGTGTAAACTGTTCCTACAGCTCTTTCGATTATAGAGAGAGGAGAAATAAATGCATTTGGGAAATCTCATTCCCATGATAATTATTTTAATATTAAAAAATTGCTTTAAATATTTCATTTGTAAACCTCTTATTAATTCATATTTTATTTCAATTGAATATTTATTATCAGCAATAATTTCGCTATTTACCCCTCGTAAAACTAGATCTCAGCGAAGGAAGGAAGCTTGAACTTATTTCCTTTAGAGAAAGGATCTGACAAAGAAAAGGCATACTAGATTCCTTAAAACAACACACATGCAGATTATTTTCTAATAATATTAAAAATTTGGATGAGGATCTGAAAAGATTCTTTTATAAAGTGCGGAAAAATGGTACATTTTTTGAGAAAATGCACCTCATTTATTTTCAATAAACTCGAGAAATAATTATGTTAGAGAAATAATTTAAATTGTATATGTAGCTTAATAATAGTTCTTTAATATGACATAAAAATAATCGAAAACCCGATGTATAAAATCGGAAATAGCCATAAAAATAATAGATATAAATATTTTTTCAAATTTTTTTTTCTGTAGATAATATTTATACAAAATCCTAGACTGGGATGAACATGGCTTAAGGAGTTATGACTCTTTATATATCTAAAATTGAACAATTTAATAAATATCATATTTAAATTAAATAAATAGTTATGAAATAATGTTTAATCTAAATGATAGGGCTTTACTTTTTTTTATCTTTAACAAAATTTTGAGAGGTGGCTGGGATAATGTGCTTTTTTTATCACTTTAATTAAACTTTGTCTCGAAATTACTTGACAAAATAATTCTAAACATATTTATAACTTTATTTGCCTTAATTTGCATAATTATATATAATACTATCAAAAATTTATATTTAAAATATATTAAATCATCCAAAGAATTTAAATAAATTTTGAGTTTTGTTTTCGCCTAGGGGAATAAAAGCATGAAACATTTATGTTCCAGAAATTCTCTCTGCTCTCAAAAATCTGCTTTCAAGATAATTTTATATGTTAATATTAGGGGTGTACCGATACCACTTTTTAGAGGCCGATCCGATATTAAATTTATATCGGCCGATTACCGATCCGATATCATTTTAATTTTGTATCCTAAAGATACCAATGATTAATATACTTTTAATTTAACTATACCATAACATATGTCATTTAAATATATTATAATGATCAGTTATAGTTTATATTCAATTCAAATGCAATTCTGGATATAAAATATTTTTATTGATAAATCACTTATTTATATAATAAGTAATAACATTTCTATTTACATAATAAGTAATAAACAAATATATTATGAAATTTGAAATAAATATTTAAAATTAATATATCGAATATTTCTTTTTAGAAATAGCAAAATTTCCAATTTATCAGAGGTCAGTCTGCGGCGATGGGAACTGTTAATTTCACTAAAAACAGATTCTGAAGAGATTATTGCACACTTTTATAAACAGAATGCGCAAAAAAATAACAATATTGCAGAATGTTTATTAATTAATTATTATTAAAAAATTAAACATAAAAATGAATTTCAATTTTATTTATAAAAATAAATAGTTTTTTAGATATAACTTTTTTTAAAAATTTTATAATATTTTTGCTAAAAACGCCATTTTTATCGGATCGGATCGGAAAATTTTATATTATTTGCCGATAACCGATATTTTAAATGGGTGAAATATCGGCTCGATCCGATAAAAAAATATCGGTACATCCTTAGTTAATATGTTCATTAGCTTACAAATATAAAATTTACCCATGAATATGTATAGTTAAATAAATCCGTTGTTGTCAATATGTGATGTTTAAATGGGCGTTGCAAACTTGCTCTAGATGCTTACCGTTTAGTAACGCCGCCTAAACTGTCTCAGGAACTTTTACCATGTGCGGTTTCAAAAAATGTCACTCAGCCTTTATCCCAAAATCATTTTCATGATTGTAGAGATTAATGAAGTCTTTTTTATTTTTATATTGGGTTACTGACCCATCAGAAAAATAATAAATTTTAGCCACTCTATCAAATCTTTCTTTCAAAAATAGGATCAATTTTGTTTGAAATAAATAAAATGCACATGCGTTCTACTTTTCTGATATAACAACTAAATTTGTTTTATTATGTTGTCCTCAGGTAATAAATCATAAAAGGGTGGATAGTAACCTGATTATTCCAATTAAATCTTTATGCAGGGTCCAGCACTACAAATGCATAGTTTTCGGAATCCACAATAATTAAGAATTCGCCAACATTTAAATTGGATTTTATAAAGTTTCTAATTAATGATTATCGTGAAGCTATAAACGAACGAGGAATCAAATTGTTTAATTTTTCAATTAAATAATCTACAAATTCGTCCGGATTTTGTCAGTTTTTCGAGAGTGGCTAAATTTATTGTTGAATTTTAATTTTGGTAGATTATTTTATGCTAAATAAAATATTTAAAATTATTTTGTCAAATAATTTCGAGACAAAATTTAACTAAAGTGTTAAATAAAGCACATTATCTCAGCCAACCTTTCAAAAATTTTAGATAAAACAAAGAAGTAAGGGCCTTTCATTTAGGCATATTTTAATTAAACATAATTTCATAACTATTCATTAATACGATGATATTTATGTTAAATCTGATCAATTTTAGCCATATAAAAAGTCATAACTCCTAAATCCATGTTTATCCCAGTCTAGGATTTTTTTTAAAAAATCCCCTTTTTCTAAGTCTATTTCCGGTTTTCGACATTAATCTGTCTATTATATTTATTTTTATGTCATATTAAAGAACTATTATTAAGCTACATAATAAAATTTAAATTATTTATCTAACAAACTTATTTCTTGAGATATTCTCGAAAATAAATGAGGTGCATTTTGTCAAAAATGTACAATTTTTCCTCTCTTTAAACCCATATCTTAGCGGGTAAACAGTGTTGGAGGTAAAATTTCATTTTTTTCTTAGTTATAGTATATACTTCCAGCATGCAAAATTTAAGAAAAATTGAAAGGGGTCGGGTTGAAACCTTAGGTGATTTGATATGTAATTCATCATATATATAATATTTAATTTTTTAAGTAACCAGTAACCCGTTTTTTGAATAGCCAGTAAAGGGTTCCTTTTTTCATAAGGTACTAAATAACGGTAACTCGTTCTTTTTTGCAGACGCAACGAGTAACGCGTTTCTTTTTTGAAGTAACGTTTATTAAACCAAAAAATGACTAAATAATAATTAAAAATAATTATAAACAACAATATATAACGAAAACTCAACGAATATTTTGACATTGAAACGATGTTTGTCACATTTTCTTTGAAGGAATCTTGTAGAATAACTTTATCATTTTATTATTTTTTACCTCAGTCATACTATTTATATTTTTATTTATCAATTACTCACAATCAATTCTCAATTTAAAAAAAAAATTATTTTTTGATATTTTTTAGCTCTGGATTTATTAGATAAATTATTAACTTTTAATCCCCACAAACGGATAAGCGTAGAAGAAGCGTTGGCTCATCCATATCTTGAACAATATTATGACCCTGCTGATGAGGTTACCATTTAGACTTATAAATAATCGGCTTAGTATTATCGTGTTCTATATCCACTTTTTTTAAAATAAATTAATTATTCAATACTATGTTCTTCTATGTCCACAATAAAAACATTTAAATACAATTTAAAATTATCCTTTTTTTGTATTATTATATTGTGATCTCCTATCTAAAATAAAAGAATTACTTCCTTTTTTAAACAAATTCTCTTATGAAGGATTATTGACAAAATGGACATAAAACATTATGATACCAAACCGACGAAATCTATTATATATTAACTGGAGAGCTAGATGCACCGATTATTTTATTAAAATATCAGGTACCGGGTAACCCTTTTATATGGCTAAGATATATCAAAATGGTAGACAAATTTTATTATCTAATATTCAATCATCGAATTTTTTTTTAACAAATCTGAATATTTATATTGCATAAAAAAGTGTATTATACTAAAGTCCGCCATAAGGCTTTGACATACAGCCATCTTCAATGTATGTAAACTTTTAATAAATTAATCATCTAGTATAGATTAGTATTATTGTCATTAGATGTACCTTTAGTTTTAGACATGATTATTTTGATGCTTTTCGGTTTATTTGATTTAGATTTAATAATTCCTTAACCCTTCATATCCCAAATGGAAAAAAAATAAGTAAGAGACCAGGTGGGGTGGGTGAATAGGAGCCCCAAATTAAAATTTTATACTCATGATTAGTTTGAAGTTTTTATATTTATTAAGTAATTTAACTTTTTATATTATAATTTTTAAATTTTTATGGTTGTTTTCCCTAAAGTGTCAAATAAAATCAGAAATAATTTTATATATCCATATTTTTTAAATTTTTTCTGGGGATCATTTAAAAAAAAGAGTAATTCTTTATTTTAAATAGGAGATCTCGATGTAATTATGCTATTAAATTATTCTCAATTATATTTTACCATTTTTATAGTAGATATATAAGAATACAGTAGTGAAAAATTCATTTATAAAAAAAAGCATTTTGCAAAAAAAGTGGATATAGAACACTATAATGTCACCCGAAGATATTTAACATATAATTATTAAACTATGAAAATCGGAATGCCTAAATAATTTCAAGTAATCACATTTTTAAATTCTTTGAGGTGTTCATAAATCCCACCTGGATTCTCGAAAATTTAGTTTATACTGGAAAATTTTTTTAAAAAAATAAACAAATATTATAATTTTTTTTTAAACATCTGTATTTTTTCTTTAATTTGTCAATTATCTTACTCTCTAATAGATTATTATAAGATTCTAAGTCCAAATCCTATTTTATCCTTTTAAGATGAGAGCGATTTAAAAATAACATCACGCCAAATAAATCCATATCTTTTTTCTTAAAAAACAAAAAACGACGACACAATTTTAAATTAAATTTTGGTAATTTTTTTATAGTGGAAAAGAATCTCAGACTAATAGTATTATATAGTGTTGTTAAACGACTCAGCCGAGTCGGCTTAACTACGACTCAAGTCTAGTTTTTAGTCAAAAAATCGACTCAAAACAAATATTACAGATAGAAATCCTGAAATCATAGGAGCAAGCAAGAATAAAATAGTTAGATGTGGGATTTCATATAAATATTTCTCAAGAAGAAGAGAAGATGTTAATTAGATTAAATATAATAATTCTTCCTATCCCTATCGAGTTTTGAGTCAATTTTTTTGACTAAAAACTCGAAGTCGTGAACTCAAGTCGTGACTCGAGTTTTGAACTTAAGTCGTGAACTCGAGTTTTGAACTTGAGTCGTGAACTCATTAGCTTATATAAGTGTTATTTATTAGTTAATTGTGTAAAACCCAGATCCGTGGCTTGAGTCTAAAAATCGACTAAACTAGCAATGAGCAGAAACCCCAAGCACAACCAATATATTTTAAGTTGTTTTTTCTTGACTTTATTAAGGTATATAAATATATGATTATTAGAGGCATCAATCGATAGCTAATTAGAACTATTGAATAATTAGCAAACCAAGAGCCACTTCTCTATGGCAATTACTACGTAGGTTGTGATTAATTTTATCAACACCAAATATTGATATGTTGGATGGGTATCAAATAAGTCTAGTTCTACCTTAATATGATGTATATATGTTTGACTTGTGAGCAGGGGTAAAAAATAAATATGGTTACTCGTATAAAATTTTTGACCATCGCATTTCTCTTTATGAGCATGTTTAGATCTTAACATTTTATTTTTAACTTTTGTACAATATTAAGAGAAAAATATCTGCTAGATTGCCAAATTAGGGTTTAATTTGAGTTCAGGAATTTTAAACTCTATTTAAATTTTGTTAACATAAACTTAATCGAAATTCTTAAAATTATTATCCTTTGTTTGCAAATAAAGGATTCCTCGTAACATTACCCAAAAACCCTTGAAAAAACATCATGTATGGAAATTATCTTATTTATTATTGCCTGAGCTCTTTTCTGATTTAAATATGGAAAATTATAATCTTCAATAATAGTGTTAGACATAATCGATTAGCTAATTAAGAGGCTAATTTTGAGGATTAAGATATTTAATAATATTTTTTTTTTTTAAAAAAATCCTATTTATGAACCCCATACTATTTTTTTCCTGAAATATTGTCCTGATCTTTAATATAAATCATGAATTCAGATTTTACAATTACAATACAAAAATCTAAATAAAAATATGGTCTCCCCTACATTTTAAAAATTAAACTTTTTTTCCATGAGAATATTCTAAAAATTAATCTTTTCTTTTTTTCCTTAAGTTGGAAAAAGTAAAATAAAAAACCCCCCTCCACCCCACCTTGGTAAGTATAAAAAAAATAATTAAATAAAAAAATGAATTTTATATCCAAAAAAATAAAATTATTTCCCCCACTCCCTTAATTAGGTGCCAGCTAGGCGTTAACAAATTATAAGAATAAGAATTTATTATTTCAGAGACTTAGAAATAAATATATGAACCAAAAATAGTTTAAGTTATTTATTTTATTTATTATCTTGGAGAAAAATTACTATTAAAAATATAAACAATTAAATTAATATAAAAAAATAAAAATAGAAAAAATAATAAAAAAATAACTAACTAAATAAATAAAATATAATATTATACCTCCCGAAACTTTTTATAGATAATTTTTTGTAAATTCCTAAAAAAATAAAAACAACAAAACCAATCCCTTATTTTTTTGGGTATATATTTTTAATATATTACAAAAGTGTAGTAAATAATGACCTGAAGATATTTTGGCCTAGTTTTTATAGTATTTATATAATTATTTAACATTAAATTAATAAAATTTGCATTTTTATATTTTTTTGTTAAAAATATTATAATTAAAGCAACGTCTTTCATGATCAGTTATATAAGTAACTATATCAAATATTTCCCCCTCCACCAGGATATACTCATATTCACCATATTAAGGTAGAACTAGGCTTATTTGATACATAAAATTAATCCTGCCCTCACCCCCTAGTAATAGCTTCACCCATCGAGAGGTAGCGCTTGACTTGTTGCCTATTCAAGAGGTTTTTTAAATTATCTATCGATTGATACCTCTAATAACCATATATTTAAATACTTTAATAAGTTCAATAAGAAATAACTTAAAATATATGGGTCTGTGCTCGGTATTCATGCCATAGCTGATTTAGTCGATTTTAGAGCCAAGTGCCAGGTCTGGGTATTAAACAACTAACAATACTAATATAAGTAATCGAGTTTCATAAAATTTAAGTTAACCTGTTAAGTTCACGACTCAAATTCATAACTTAAGTTCACGACTCAAGTATTTAACTCCGCGACTTGAGTTCATAACTCAATCTCAAAACTCAAGTTGTAAAAATGAGTCGACTAATCGACTCAAAACTCGACTATAACACTAGATAGAGATCATACCTTATAATAATCATATGACTAAAATAAAATATTAAAATTTTATATTTTATATTTATAACTAGCCAATCGCTGATCATCCTTTTACATTTGATACCGAGCTGGACGATTTGCCAAAAGAAAAATTGAAACTTATGATATTCGAAGAAATACAAAATTTCCACGCTAAACTTAATTGCTCAGGCGATATCGAGATATCTAATAATGTTACACCTGAATAATAATAAATAGCTATAACGAAGGAAAAATTAACAAATATTATATTTTTGTGGCATACAATTTACAATTCTAATCATTAATGGCCATTTATAGAATAAATATTTACATTATTATATTAAAGCAGAATTGTTATTAATAAAATTATTATGGAATATTACATTGATAATTTACTATATATAATTACAAAATAACAAATCATTTACTAAGAATAATATAACTTAATAAAAAAAAATAATTTTATTAATGAAAAACGGTATGTTATAATATTTTACCTTTATTAATCATTTGGTATGACTTTGAATCAACCTGTCCAAATACGTACGATTTTTTGTATGTTAGCTGGTCAAAAAATTATAAAGAAAGATAAAAACATATATCAATTTGTTAAAAATCATTTATTAATTCTCATATATAATAAACTAAATTGTCAAGATAGAAAAATAAATAACTACTCAAATAAATATAAAACCTATTATTAGTCTTAGAAATCAAAAGAATATTTTTTAAGAACAAAAAAATTAAGTTATAGCCGCAAAAAGTATGTTTTATAAATAAAATTCTTCACAATAATATTTTTTATAACGAAATCAGCATCTGCATAACTGGATAATCACTGGAAGCAAACTCCCCATCAAAAACCTATTCCTGCGCCACTAAAAAATTACATTATGAACTATAATTGTATTCCCTTCATATATTTTAAAAACTTAAATTATCTATACACTACAATAAACTATCAAATTGTGAATGTAAAAGTATTAGAACATGAATTAAAATTAAAAGAATCCTCATTTACAATGGCATTATAATATATTGTTTGGCATGAATATGAGTTTGCTGAATGTCTAATCCTTTTAAATTATATTTAAGAAGATAGATGAAAATTATCCAGAAATACGTTTTATTTAAAAATAAATGACTGATTGTAGGCATAATAGTTATAGTCTATGTTTAGCAATATAATTGTATTTTAAGAGGTATATAATAAAATCATTAAATAATTTTTTATGCCATTATATTTTACCGCATCATTTAAAAATTTAATTGATAACCTCCAATAAATTTATCTTACCCCCCTACCCCCACTTCTTTAAAACTGGGGAACTAATTGCACCTACCCCTAGAGGCTTACAATGGGCAAGTTTTTTGCCCGCCCATACTTAGTATTGGTATGGTCGGGTTCTCTAGAATATTTTCAACATTGACAGGTTAAAAATAATAATTTTATAATAATGGAATAGCGTCTGCAAGTGAATTTTTAATATTTTTCAGGCGAACAAACTTTAAATTATTGAAAATAATAGTTTTATTTTATAATATTGCATATATATTTAATTAAAATAAAGAAAGATCCAAACCAGCTATTAAAATAAATTTTTCAAATCTATATATTGCAACAATCATACACATTATTTTCCAAATAAACTATCCTTTTAAATGAAATTTAAAAGGTTTAGATATTTCAGCAAGCTCATAATGCCATAATAATTAATTCAGTGTAAATAATGGAGGTTTTAAATGAATTTAATATCTAAAAAATAATTCTTTATATTCACAAAATATCGATAATTGGTAGTAGAGATAGATTAATTTAAGTTATCCTTTATAAATTCTTTGGAAAGAGTATCAATAAATTAATAGGTGAAAATAATGATAATGAGACACCGCCGCCGGAGGCTACGGGTATTTCTTTTTGGGGGATGGGGTGGGTGGGGGGGGGGGGGGTAGGTAAAGATTTTTGAAGGGGGTTTGCATCCAGCGAAAATTCTGTCATGTAGACGCTGCACCTACTCATTGCAGACCTCTACCTACCTCCTCTGCTCTCTAAATGAGTGGAGGGTGTAGGTTTAGTTTGCCTTAAATTCTTTTAGGGGGTTAGAGCATCTAGTTTTGTAAAACGACGCGATTTGGGTGGATTTTTAAAAATGGTTCGATTATGAAATTTAAGCCAAAATAATTTTATGTAATCCTGAAGAATTCGCTTGTAGATGGGAAAGATTTGTACATCTATTTGCCAAATCTCGAGGCCTACATAAAATTGTTTCAGCTAAAATCTTAGTCGGGCCCTTTTAACAACAATATTGGCTTGGTACCTATAAAAATTTAGGTATAAATAAAAACGAATATTTCATAGTTTGAAGTCATTTGATATAGATTGGGTTAGTTAATAACAGGGTTTGAAACAAAAATGTTCAAAGATATAATTAAAAATCACAAAATTAAGGTCAAAAATTAGATTTCCTAAAAAAAATCATAAAAATAATAGAATTTTTCAATGACATTATTGAGATATCAATTTCTGAAGATTATTTATTTTGAGGAGAATTTCATACTCTCGTTAATAAATTTATAGATAATCTTAGCAAGAAATACTATCCTTACAGTAGAGCGAAATGCTAAATGGATTTTTAGAAATAAAAATTTGCTATTTAAGGATTAGTAATGTTATTCAGATAAAATACAGAAGAGATTCTGGTTATAAACTGAGGGAAAACGTGTTTTATTTGGCATGATATATCTCCGATTTCCTTAATTTGATTAAATATTGCTGTGCCTGTATTAAATTATAAATTAAATATGAGTATTTTATGATAAAATATACATTTGCATATATATATATTTAAATAATAAAATTCCATATTTAAATTTTATTGCAAATATTTATAAATCTATTATACGAAAAAATTAATAATTTAATATAAAAATTTAACATTATACTTTCCTCGTTAATTATATTTTATTATTATTTGCATTTTCCACAAATTAAAAACAAAATGAATTCCAAATCAAATCATGTAACGATAATTATTAAAATTTCAATTAGATAATTCATGATTATATTATTTTAGGCAGCATATGATGCAGCTGAAAGTCATCGTAAAATATTTATTGGTGGATTAAGTGTTACAACAACTGATGATACATTGCGCGAGTTTTATACTCAATGGGGTGAAGTTATTGATTGTATTGTTATGAAGGATCCTCAAACGAAAAAATCACGTGGATTTGGTTTTATAACCTATAAGGAACCTGAAGGTGTTGATCAGGCTATGCAATCTAGACCTCATAATATTGATGGAAGGGATGTTGATCCTAAAAGAGCTGTGCCACGAGGAGTAAACTTGTTGATAATATATGTTTCTATTTTTTAAATAAGGAGTCTGGGAAAAATGAGATGTTAGTAACATCAACTAAATTATATGTTGGAGGTGTCAAAGATGGTGTACCAATTGAAGTTGAAGATTTAAAAAATCATTTTTCACAATATGGAAAAATATTAGAATGTGATATTAAACTTGATAGTAGTGGCAAAAAAAGAGGTTTTGCTTTTATTGCCTTTGATGATTATGATGCTGTTGACAAGGCTGTTTGTAAGATATAAGTTAATTTTATAATTAATTTTTTCTTTTTATAAGTACATAAGCCCCATATAATTAATAATGTTAAATTAGCTGTAAATAAAGCTATGTCCAAAGATGAAAGAAATAAAATGACATTCTCAAAGAATAATAATGCTCCTAATAGTATATAATATATTTTATAAAACAACGAATAATTACTATTTAATAGTGCCTATGAATAATCGTAGACAAAGAAATGGTTATTTTTAATTTTTTGATTTTATATAAAACTTATAAACAGAACCTAATTTTTTTGATGATTTTGATTACAATTTTCAAAATATGATGTTTGGTAATGGTTTTAATATGGGAGGTCCTATGAATGGAATGGGACCAATGAATCCTATGATGATGGGTATGGGAAATATGGGTTTATTAGGTGAAGGTCCAAATAACCCTATGCCTTTAATGGGAGGTATTTAATTTATGAATCAAGCTAATGCCCAATTATTTTATTACAGGTTTTGATAATTTTAACTATGACAATAGTTTTGGTGGTGGACCAATGAGAAACCCACGATTTAACAACAACAATATGAAAAATAATAATCGTCCTTATAACACAGGAAATGGATATAAGAACAAAGGTAATAAATAATTTTATTTGCTATTATAATTTGATTTATAAAAAATTAAGGTGGTTTTGGTGGTAATAAAGGAAACAATTCTAACTCATCCCGCTTTTAAAATTCTGATCCTCTTTTTATTCATGTAAGTTTAAAAAAAATTTTTTAAAGCTCAGCTTATATTTCAGAATAGCTTATATTATATATATAATATATATTTTATACTTATAGGTGTTTTTCAACAATACTAGGGAATAATTTTTATAACTTACATCCATGGCCTTTATAAATACGATTGCATAGGATTTTATAGCACAATTATTTGCAAACTCATTCAATATCGTTAAATTTGATTAGGAAGTAGGAAAATTTGTTAATGACAGATAGGATAATGATTGTTACAAAGGAATCAAAAATTGATATTTAGATCTCTGTATTATCCCATAAATTTTATTATGCATAGGATATTTTGTATCAATGTTTTAACTATAATATTACATAGGATGTATATAATTATTTCCTCTATTATTTAAATGTAGAAATTTTTCATAAATATTTGTATAAATAATTATCAATAATATATTATATGACTACAAAACCAATTAAATTTTAGGTAGGATGGGATGATTTAATTTTATAATAATTATTAAATGCACAAAATTATTGGTATCTAGTGCCTAAACTCTTATCACCTTACTATTTCTAATATAAACTAGTTTTATTCTTGAATGATTTTGCCTGATTGGAGTTTTAGGTCTGGCTTGCAATATTTTGGTATTGGTATTGAATTAAAACTATTTTATTGACTTAATCATTTCTTTATAGTACATTACTATTAGTTTTATTTCTTATCCTTTCAACTTACAAAGAAGAATAAAAATTATTATAAAAACTTTTGATTGTGTAAATTAAACAACATATATGTAAGTTGGATGTACTTGTTTTGAAAAGTTTTCAGTGTCAGCATTATTTGATTCTCCATATCTTTGACTTCAATTATAATATCCTAAATAAAAAATTGATATAAATCTATTTCCATAGATATAAAATATTGTATATATATATTAGGTATATAAGAGATCAAAATTTATTTTGTAATAAAAGTAAAACAAAAATATATCACAAAGTAAATTAGACATATAACTAAATATTTTTAGTGTTATCCACTAAGCCAATAAGTACATAAATCTAAAAATATAAGGTGTATTAATTATTTTATGAATAATATTGGTTTTGCTTTTAACTTTATTACATATGGACCTTTTTATAACTTAGTAAAGTTAAATAACCAAAATGATTCCTTATCCCTAGTAAAAGATTTTAATTTTTTTTGTTTTACATTTTGAAATATTTGTTCAAATGCACATTATCCATTAAAGTTATAAAAATCCAAATTTTAGGTATTTATTACTTTTATATATATTCTTTATAGTGCTAATGATGAATCTATTAGATCCACACCTCCCATATTTGTTGTATGACAATAATGTGGGGTTTTTACATTTATTTAAAGAGTTCTTTTTCTATCAGTGCTCAGGAGATGAACAGGGAAATTATTATACCATTTAATCAATCTAAGATTTATGCTGTTGTGATTTGCCACTGAGTGTACCTTAAAATTTAATAATTAACAATAATTAAATAAGGCTCTAATTTTAGATATAATCTGTTTATTGACTGACTGATAAACTTTAAAAATAATTTTAGAATATATTTTAATAGACATCTATAATCACACTTTTTAAATATGCTTTAAAGATAAAATGGATTTAAGGTAATAAAAGTTTTATAGGATTTTGAAATTTGATATAATCAAATGTGCAATATAGGGTTAAACCAATTTTATTACTATTTGATTGATTGATCAGCTATTAGTATGGTTGTTAAAAAGCCCAATTTGGGTCTATTTCTTTCTTTTCTTTTTGTTGACCTGAATCAGGCTCATTAACAACCTTAGCTATTGGTTTTGCTTATAAAATAATCTAATATTATTTTAGAAATACATTTTCTGATTTTATATTGGGATTGTTTACAAAATATTTGTACTGTTGCAAAACATAGGAACTAATTGCAATAAATTTAATTGAAAAAATATGGGAAATTAAGAGTTATGAAATATAGGTTTTAAAAAAAAATCAATAATATTTGTTTTTTCCCATAATTATAATCATTATCCTTTAATAGCTAGGCTATTTTATGATGTTTGGTTAACTACAATTTTTCACCTTAATTTAAATATCAACATCCAGAAAACATTAACTCTAATCTTTAAATGAATTTTTTCTAAAATTAATAATATATAAAAGTGACTTCAAAATGGGTATCTTTAAGGTAGTTCTATTCTCTACTTTTAACCTTAAACCAATTTCTGGTTACTCATTTAATTATGAATGTGAATTTTGGATTAAAATCCTATAGGTTAGATTCAAGCCTAAAAAAATTTAATCAAACTGGGCTTAGGCTTAATTTTTAAAGTGGAATAGGTTCAAAAATATTTTTTTAGAAAATTATGTTTTTGCTTCTTTTATTATGATAATTGGAATTTCTTTTAGATTAGGAGAAAGCATTAGATTTTCTTTTATTTAACCTTAATAATAAATATTTCTCTAGGGGTTAAAAGAAATAATTTAGGCCAAGGTTTGTGGTTAAAATATAAATTTTTGGGCTGAACTTGGAATTAAAATTTTAAGCTTAGCTTTAAAGCAATATTTGAAATTGAAAGAAATCTATTTTATTTTAGATAATCTAATTATGGTATTATAATGTATTCTAGATATAAAAATTATATATTGACCCATATTTTTTTCTCATTCATAAATTTTATAGTCTGTTAATTCTTAATATTGTTCTAAGAAGAAAAGAACTAGTGTAAAGTTTTGCTCCAAAATATGAAAAAAAAAATTTCCTAGTTTCTTAAATTTAAATTTCTTACAAATAAACATATCTAGTGATTTTCATTATCCCAAAGTATCTAGCTTATAATCACTTAGTTTTGTTTTATTTTAAATACATTAGCACTGAAAAGTTTTTATATTTGCTTTAATAGAATTTAATATCTACTAAACCAACCTGTATTCGCTGAGCCTATTGTTTTGGATCTATTTAGCTGCTTTAAAATTTTTTTAATTATTGCTATGCGCTATATAACCATTATGCAAAATTTAATTCGTTTTTAAGTATAAAACCTTTGACCGATTTGTCAACCCAAATACTATCTTAAGCAAAGGGTCCATTATTAAGTATAGATTTTTTTAAATTAAATGATAAGTTGTTAACTGAACCAACATTTTTTTTCCAAATATCAATAACTTTGTTATAATTTGTAGGATTTTTTATTTGCTCCATTATATATGAGATATCTTAAAATAACATTGTGTTTTAAATAATTTGAATTGCAACCAAAATTCCGATTTCTTAATCTAATAAAATATTTATTTCTTATAATTTTTTACTAATTCTTGTGCTCTTCTCCAAATTTTGTGAAATACTTTTAAAATTTGATTATTTAAATTTCTGAAACTTTTATTGCTTAACTTTTTATGAACATTTCATCTAAAATTGCAGTTTTGGAATCAGGACTAAATGCTTAATCTATATATTTTTATGAAGATATTCTGTTTTTTAGATTTAACGTATTTCTGATCTGTTAATAAACAATAGAAAATTATTAATTAAATAGCTTCTCTAATATGAATCACAACATTTTTAAAAATATTCATCTTTCTTAGGTTTCTGACAGGGATTTAATTGTGTTGAATATCTTTTCACATAAATATCATTTCAGGTTCGATAAATAATAATTATTCAGTTTGAACTATCACATATAAGTTTATTAAAATTATATAAGGAAAGCATATTTTTTTAAATTTTATCATTATTGACTTAAATTTATATTTAGACATACACGAAATATTCACTTCTATAAAATTATACCTATATTAAGAGTAACATGGATAGCTTGCAGTCAAATAATATCTAAAATCAGTAAAGCTCATAATTAATTATCTTTAAAAGTCTTAAACAAAATAATCAAACTGGTTAACTTACATTTTTAGAATTTTTCTAAACAAATATTTTTAATAGCTTAGGTAGGTATGGTAAATGATACTGATTTGGTTTTTAAAAATTTTGTTGTTTTGGTTAGGGTTTCTTTCTATTTGGAGGATTGAGATTTTTTAAAACGATGCAGATTTTCAACAACCATAAATCTTGATGGTAGCAACATCTTTAATACACATTAAGTATGATTACTTCAAAAATGGAATGTATTATTACTTTGTGAAAAGGAACGTTATTCACTATTTAAAAATTTTAAATATATAAATTTTTTATTTATTTTTTTTCTCTAAATAATAAAAATAAGTTGTTTTCAAAATTGTGATCACATAAACAAGAGTGCTCAACACAGATTTCCCTGAACTAAACATGTTCAACTACTGCTGAGGATGGGATGTTGTGTATTTAATAAATAAAAATTATAATTCTAGCATTTCTCAAATCATCTTCACAAAAATCTTTATCAGAATTTAATATATGTTAGCTTATTTATAAAGAAGCCAAATCTGATTTGTATAACGTTTCATGCTGGGGCTAAAACAAATTTAAATCATATTGACATATTTATAAATTAACATACCTTGATTGAATCAATATTATTCTTAACTGAAATTCAACATCAAATATATAAATAAAATAATCAAGGACGAGCTCAACTAGGCTCATAAACATCTCATTATCATATAGATGAACCAATCATGCTTAAGACAGTATGGCCTTATGTATTCCAATTTTGATCAACAACCAAAACATAAAATGAAATCAAATCATAATTCGTGCATTAAGATCAGCAGGCTTTCCCACCTCATTAGAACCCTCTAACCACTTTCCCGACAGTGGAGTCATGAATACCGCAGTTGCAGGTAATATTCCTAATATGGGATTTCTCATGCCTAAACACTAACTCCTCTTCCAATATTAGCAAAGTTGCAATTCACAAATTTAATAATTTATAAATATATTGTTTCATCAAATTATATTTTCATACCAATCATCTCTAACAATTTATGGTGATTTAATAAAAAATTTCTTAAAGATTTTGATCTTCAGACAGGAAAAATTTGGGGAAGCTTTATGAATACTTCAATCTTTGACAATAGCCATTCTTAAGCCAAATCAAGTGTCTTATTAATTTTATTGCCTCTGATGATTAGCATTCTTCCTCACAGAATACATTTTCTTCATGATAAATATAAAAAAAAATTTTACGGTAATAAAAAATTAATTATTCCAATATATTTTTAACTATTTTTCTTTAAATAAAATATTAAATTTATACCAGTTCCCGACTCATACAAAAAAGAGACATTACTGTTACTATAAAATATCAATGGTGTTAAAAAACTTAGTTAATTAATGGTAAGTAAAATAATAAAACTTAAACCCTTGAAACATACACTATTTTCAAAGCTAAATATCTTTATTCAATTTATATAAAAAATTGATTGCAAAAAAATTAATCCAATAAAACAAATTAATTATATCAAAAAAAATTAATTCCCATCCAGAAAAATTAATATTTTCATAAATAAAATTAATTATGATCTATTATCATCATATATAAAATAATTACATATTCTTCAAATATAAAAAAATGACGATCTTTTATCAATAAAAACAAGACGAAAAAAATATGTCTTGTTTTGTTAATCGAAGAAAATATGTTCCCATAATTTTTATCATAAACACATAAGGGATTTTTTCAGAGTTGTTAAACGCTATTTTTAAAAGTAGCGCGCTACCGTAATAGCTATTTGTCAAAAAAAGTAGCGCGCTACCGCTTTCGCTATTTGTCAAAAAAAGTAGCGCACTTTTAAGCTACTTTTTATAAAAAAAAATTTAGTTTTTTTTATTTTTTTTTTGCTTATAATGTAAATGTATAATAAATAATATATAAAAATCAACATTTATAAATATAAAAATATATTAGTTTAGATTATAAAAAAATAAGCAATATAAATAAATATTTATTTTAATTTGTTGCATTTTAATAATAATATCATTTCAATATTATCATCCCCAAGTCTAGAGCGACGATCAGAAAGTATAAGCTTTGCTTTTAAATAATCTCTCGACACTAGCACTTGAGGGCAAGGGGGTATTAAATTTTATATATAAATTTTTAATATATTAAAAATTATCAAAAATATTCATTTCAATATTTTTTGATTGAAAAAAAAGATCAATTGGATTTTCTATTAAATCTTCTTTAATTTCAAAAAAATTATTTGAGGATTTCTTCGTGGTAGATACTCGGCAATCTATGTTTGTTGGAGTAAGATTATTCAGCTTCGCCATTATCCTATCGCGTTGATGTTTGGCATCATCGGAATTTATATATGGCCAGTTTAGTTTAAACTTTGGATGAACCATTGCCGCTAAGACATTGTCATCATTGTATAAGTTTGGGAATCTAAAAGTTACAAAAATAGAGTATTTTAAATATATCTTAATCATAAAATTATATAAATTTTTTAGCTTTAAACATTAAGTTAGAATAAATCTTCAGTAAAAATCAAAACAATATAAATTTTATTTACCTTCTCTCAATGCCTTTTAACAGAGAGTCTACTAGGGGCTGGCATAAGATTAGATTATTCAATCTCTTTAATTTGGTATTTAGGATACTTAAAGTGGGAACATAATACCCCATCTCCATATTATCTTCACCTTCCAAAATTTCAAGGGAAACAGCAACATATTGCATAACCTAAAAAATTAAAATGATATAGAAATGAATCATTATTAGTTAGAATTACTTCTGTATACTCTTTTATAAAAGTATGCTCTTCATCGTTAATATATTCAATTTCAGCAAGATCACAGAGATAATTAATCTCTAATCTTCTTTCCTTCAGAAAAAAGCAATTAGTTTTATTGCTTGGTAAACAGAATTCCATCTTGTACGATTAGGGGTTAATAAATACCTCCCTAATTTTTTTTTAAACATGTCAGAACTTTTAGGAGATTTGTTCTGCTTATTCCATAAAGTTTGACATTTATAAAATGTCCTGTTGTGCCAGGGGATAAAGTTTTAATCATCAGAGTAAATGATGGATTATCAACCAAAGACACTGGCTGAACTGTGTCAATAATAAAATCAACAATAACTTTATCAGCCAATTTTTGTGAAATATTGGCATGTTTATTATCAGTTAATTTGGTTTGGATAGTATTTGTCTTTTTGAATGAAGATTCTCCTATACCAACATTTTTTATATGTTTCTCTATTTCCTTATAGCAATTGGCGTGAACAGTCTAATAAAATAAATAATATTATAATGTAAAAATAACAATTTACCTTTAGGTGTTTCTTCAGGTTATAGCTACTCGATTGATTTGATGATATATTTTTTTTACATTTTAAGCACAGGAATTTGAATCCAGATTTTGTTTTAATATTTATTTTAAAAAATTTTTCAAATTTAGGGAATGGAAAAACGTTATTAGAGCTATTAAGTACATTTTCTTCCATTGAATCTTCCATATCTGAATCACTTTCAAGGATAAGGATATCCATGGACGATGCCATTTTAGATTATTAACACAGATTGAAAATATAAATTAAAAATTGAAAATATATTTAAATTTCAAAATTAAATAATAAATTATAAAAATTATAATTAATTATGATATTATATTTAAATTTTCATGTTTATACTTACATTCATTATATTTTTTAAAAAAAGTAGCGCTCTACTTCGCTACTTTTAAAAAAAGTAGCGCGCTAAAAAATTAAATAATTTAAAAAAAGTAGTGGCTATTAGCTATAGCTACCAAAAAAGATAGCGCGCTAAGTAGCGCGCTACTTTAACAACTCTGGATTTTTTTAACAAAATAAAATAAAAATGATTTTTTGATTGACATTTTATTTATTAAATTAATATCAACAATAACTATTACAAACTAGGACATGTCACCCCTTTATGGACCAGTGACATACCCTAATGAAATTTAAATATACAAATACTTATAATAATTATTAATATTCATATTAACAAAATAATTAAAAGATTTTCTTTAATTTTGGATATTTGAGGTACCCGGTTCTTCGTCTTCGCCATCGAGCATCAATTTTTTCCAGACCTGAATTTGTTAATCAATCGGAGAAATGTAGGTTTTCTGCTCTTGATCCATATCTTGGGATGATCTTTGGGTATTTAGGTTTGTTGCATTCTTCCTTTAATCTGGCTTATCTTGTTCCATATTTTTTGTTAGGATATCAGTCCTTCTTTTGTTCATCAGACGTTCCATTTTGTTTCCTTGACCCATAACCATTGAACAATTCTTGAGAAAGTTTTTATTGCCATTATCCTTTTTCGTACTTTTTTTGTAAAACTAAGCGCTAGAAGGACATTGTTGAATCAGATGATCCTCAGAATTGCATCTAAAGCATCGTCTTTTACGCACCTCGGTAACATTATTCATGTGGGGCATTCCTTCTATAGAATTGGAGGTATCAAACCGCATTCCCATGTCTTTTGGAATAATAGTTATCTGCACAAAGTGGTTCTTGAAGCTGATTAATTGGGATTGGGTCTTCATAATAAGATAGGAGAATTTAATTTAAATTACAAAATATTTATACAAAAAAAAATATTATTAATTTTATTATAAATTCACCACTTTTATACTAAAATCAAGAATTAAACATATTGTACCCAACATGGTAAAAATTATTAACTTTAATTTTAAAACAAAAAAACAACACTTTCAATATGATATATTTACAATAAATACTTTAACTTAATGTACCAACATGGTAAAAATTATTAATGTTAATTTCAAAAACCAAAACACTCAAGCGAATTAGTGATGAAAGTCTAAGGGCCAGTAAAGAAAAAAGTGTCCTTGGGGTAACAGAAGTTACCTATTTAGGACATCAAATTAATGGAATGGAGGTGAAACCTCTTGATAAAAATTTAAAAAATATGAATTCGCCAAACAATAAAACGGAGTTACAACCATTTTTAGGTATGATAAATTATTATCATCGTTTCGTGGAGAATTTTGCAGAAGTGGTATCTCCGTTGTATAACCTATTAAAAAAGGCGTTCATTTTGAGTGGAAAATGGAACAAAAAAAGGCCTTTGATATTTTAAAAGAAAAAATTGGCTAGGAACCGATTTTAGTTTGTTTTAACAATGATTTGGAAATAATCTTGGCAGTGGATGCATCTAACAAGGGGGTTAGAGGGGCTGGTATGTTAACAAGGGTATTCTTAAACTCTTATATATATAGAAAATGATTTGAGAAGTATTATTGTAACGAAGGTATTCTTAAACCTTTATATATAGGTAAAATATTCTGATACTGGGTATCCTTAAACCCTATTATTTAAGTATTGGTGTTTGGAATTAATAATACCCCATTTTTTATCTGATTGATGTGGTTTGATAAGTATCAAATCAAAAGGATATCAAAAATTTAATAAAAACATGTGGGGTTAAAAGATTTTTTCTATACCACTGATAATAAAATGACGGTTTATGGTATGGATAAAAGAGATTTGAAATATATATTTGTTATTTGTTAAAAATAAGTTATAAAAAAATGTAAATTGTGTTTACCACGGATAAAATGAATTATTTATGATTGTAGATAAAAAAAATTTTTTTTGTTAGTACAAAGAGACATTGTTGAACAATGTATAAAATTTTTTTTAAAAAATATGTAAAAAAAATAAAATAAATAAAAACTTAAATAAAAGGGGACATTAATGACTTGTTGACCTTGTCGTTGATTATGAATTTTTTTGTGTATCTTATTAATTAATTTAATAGAATATTGAAATGTGGTGATAAAATTTTTTTTTAAAGAAAAGAAATATGTGTTTTGAGATAAATAGTTATATTAGGTCATATTGAAAGGTGGTTTGGTTTTTGAAATTATTAGTAATTTTTTACCATGTTGGTACATTAAGTTATAGTATTTATTATAAATGTATCATATTGAAAGGTTTTTGAAATTAAAATTAATAATTTTTACCATGTTGGTACATTAAGTTAAAGTATTTATTGTAAATATATCATATTTAAAGTTTTTTGTTTTAAAATTAAAGTTAATAATTTTTACCATGTTGGGTACAATATGTTTAATTCTTAATTTTAGTATAAAAGTGGTGAATTTAAAATAAAATTAATAATATTTTTTTTTGTAGAAATATTTTGTTAATTTATATTAAATTCTCCTATCTTATTATGAAGACCCAATCCCAATTAATCAACTTCAAGAACCACTTTATACAGATAACTATTATTCCAAAAGACATGGGTATGCGGTTTGATACCTCCAATTCTATAGAAGGAATGCCCCACATGAATAATGTTACCGAGGTGCGTAAAAGACGATGCTTTAGATGCAATTCTGAGGATCATCTGATTCAACAATGTCCTTCTAGCGCTTAGTTTTACAAAAAAAGTACGAAAAAGGATAATGGCAATAAAAACTTTCTCAAGAATTGTTCAATGGTTATGGGTCAAGGAAACAAAATGGGACGTCTGATGAACAAAAGAAGGATTGATATCCTGACAAAAAAATGGAACAAGATAAGCCAGATGAAAGGAAGAATGCAACAAACCTAAATACCCAAAGATCAACCTAAGATATGGATCAAGAGCGGAAAACCTACATTTCTCCCATTGACCAACAAATTTAGGCCTGAGAAAAATTGATACTCGATGGCTAAGACGAAGAACCGTGTACCTCAAATATCCAAAATTAAAGAAAATCTTTTAATTATTTTGTTAATATGAATATTATAATAATTATTATAAGTATTTGTATATTTAAATTTCATTAGGGTATGTCACTGGCCCATAAAGGGGTGACATGTCCTAGTTTGTAATAGTTATTTTTGATATTTAATTTAATAATTAAAATGTCAATCAAAAAATCATTTTTATTTTATTTTGTTAAAAAAATCCCTTATGTGTTTTATGATATAAATGATGGGAACATATTTTCTTCGATTAACAAAACAAGACATATTTTTTCGTTTTGAGTTTTGTTTTTATTGATAAAAGATCGTCATTTTTTTTATATTTGAAGAATATGTAATTATAATATATGATAATAGATCATGATTAATTTTTTTATGAAAATATTAATTTTTCTGGATTATGTAAATTAATTTTTTGATAATTAATTTGTTTTATTGGATTAATTTTTTTGCAATCAATTTCTTTATATAAATTGAATAAAGATATTTAGCTTTGAAAATAGTGTATGTTTTGAGGGTTTAAGTTTAAATCTCTTACTTACTATTAATTAACTTTCTTTAAAAGATATTTAGTTTTGAAAATAGTATATGTTTCAAGGGTTTAATTTTAAATATTTTACTTACCATTAATTAACTAACTTTTTAAACATCTTTGATATTTTATAATTGTGTCTTACCATTATAACATCATTCTCTAGAGTTACCTGACTTAATTTGTGTCCACAATTTTTTAATATTTGTCCTCCCCATTTTTTATGTTTACTATCAAACAATCTGGTCCAAACCTTTTGTCCCACTGGAAACTTTATAGGTATAATATCTAAGGGTAAAATATTCATAGTAACTTTTTGCTTTAAACAATCTAAGGGCACTTTGGTTCTCCCTAAGAATAATTCCACAGGTGTTGCCCTCTTTATTTCGAAAATTGAGGTAATATAATTGAGACATGTAAGCCTCATCTTTGTGGGTTCCAGCCTTTTTAATCCAATTTTTAACAATGGCTACCATCCTCTCAGCTTGTCTAATAGAGCTGGGATGATATGGTGGAGCAAGAATGTGTTTTGTCTGTGACTCAACACAAAACTGTTTAAAATCCTCACTGATGAAGTTTAGACCTCGATACTATTGTATCAGGTAACCCGAACCGGGCATATAATTCTCTTAATTTTTTAACAACAATTTTTGTTATATATCCATGTACTTCTGCATATTCTATCTGTCATAAATGATACTTTTTTTTAATATAGTTTAAATGTCAATCATTTTAAATGATATATTTTTTTATCGTTTTTGAAAAAAAGTGATTTTTTTTAGAATATAATTAATTTTTTATGAAAATGATTATTAATATTTTTTTTGAAATTAATTGTAATTTTTTTTGTTGAATTACTAATAAAGATGAAGATTTTATTATATTTATGATTTTAGTGATTTGAATAAATGATTTCTATATTTAGATCATTGCCTAGGTCTTTTTATTTGTTCTCTAGTTTGTCATTTACATTTCTGTTTTTTTGATTTTTGTAATTTCGTCTTTTTTGACACTATCCACTTAGAATACGAATCTACCACTAAAAAATATGTTTTTTTATCTAAAATTATTTTTCTCATTGTTTGAAGTTTTCCGCGATTTTATTTATCTTCACAAATCAATACAAGAAGTTTTATATTTTTTTTAAAAAAAATAATTAAAAAAAAAGATTAATTGTGTTTTTTTTTCTCCTTTTTTAGGGTTTATATAATTTCTAAAATTATTCAAATAAAAATTTATTAATAATAAAAAAAAATAATATTACTCCTTACAACGATGAATTGGTAAAAAAAATTATAAATTTATTAATAATCAAACAATAATAAAATATTCAACGATGACTTTAAAAAATTTAATTTTTACGACTAATAAAAAAAAATACATATATAACAGATACAAAGGATTTTGAGATCATTTGATTATATAAAATTGGATATAATAATATTCTCTAATTCAATGCACCAATCTATCTATTATCAAAATAATCAATACGGCAGGAAACGACAGAGTAAGAAATCAATATGGATACGTTCCCATGGTTTCTTTGATTTAGGCCAAAATTGCCCTACATCTTTACGGGGCATAGAGGCACTTTTTTTTCATTCATTTTTATTATACTTCAATATATATACACATTCATAATTCAAAATGAAATAATTTAAATTTTAAATATTTTATTCAATCGAACGATCATAATATCTTCTAAAATATCATCCTTGAGATTTCCACGTAAATTAGACAATATGTATTTCAAAGAAGAAAATCCGCGTTCTACGCTGACCTAAAATAGATAGTTATCTTTATAATATATAAATTATTGTACCTGTGTCGCCGGTACAGCCATGACGAATCTAGACAAGGTATACAATTCAGGATATATTAGAGAATTTTCCTCCCAGAATGTTAAAATATTTTTATCCCTTTTATTTCTTATAACTTCTGAGAATTTTTCAATTAAAGATACAATCGATATTTTTTTCACCTTTCTATCTGATCCTGATGATAATTTTATTTTTTTTTCTCTATCTAATAATAAAATTTCGAGATCGTCAATATTACTATCATCATTACTATCGCTACAACCATTAGATGTTGAAGCCTCCAATGTATTGTTAATAATAGAGTTATGGTTATGCCATAAATCGTCGAGATGGTCTATTGCCATTTGCTTTTGTTCAATACTTAATAGAACTTGATATCGAGGATTTAAATATATTGAGGCATACATAACACTATTTTTCAAATATTGTTGCTCTCGTATTTTCATGTTTTCTAATATTTCGTAAGAAAAGGAACTTGTAAATTTTTCTAATTCTAATCGACATCTCACCCATATGCCATAAAAATCGGATAAACACAACTGTTCTGACTGCAATCGTAATGTAGTAATTTTCAAAGGAACCAACACCCTAGTAAGGTCTTTGATTTGATTCCAATCATCCTCTGACAAAATGATTTCACATGATCCTATAATAAAATCATCACAGAAAGCTTTTAAACTTATTAATCGCTCTAGCATCATACAGATAGAGGACCAACGGGTTGTGCAATCTAATATTGCCATTTGCCTTTTCATGGATTTTAATATTCGTACAATTGTAGGAGTTCTTAAATATTTAGCAACATCCCTTGCTTTGTCAATTATAGTTTTAAAGATATTATTTTTGAGGGAATCATTAATAGCTAATTGTAGTGTGTGGGCTGCACATCTGATACAGTATATCTTCGTGGAAAAATCTTTTATTATCTCCGGTATGTCAAATTCACTTATGTCCTCAAAATTATTATCATCATTATTTATATCTATATCATCCATTTCGTCCAATGAACATTCATTTAATAATTTAATAGATTTGACTAGATTAGCACCATTATCCGTAGTAATGGTATAAACGTTTCTTAAAGGAATATGGAATTTATTTAAAGTTTCTATTATCATTCTTTTTATATTTTCAGAAGTTGAACTTTCTCCCTCATTGCTAAATTTCTTAAGGTTATATTATTTCCTTTAATATATTGTATATTTATTCCTAAAATATTTCTCCCTAATCTTTGGGCGGAATCTATTTTTAATGAAATTAATTTGTTTTTTGTTTCTTTTATAATTTTTGCTTGTATTTTTTTCGATTCATCAACCACTAAGCCCTTAATTTTAAAACGGTTAATTGATGTTCCAATTGCCTTACTAATAGGATCAATAATTTTTTTTAAACCGGAATCCTCAAGAATATTGAAAGGTCTTCCATTTATTGTAACAAGCTCAACTAAAGCATTCATCAAATTCTCCTCAGACATTTGAATATGAATGCTTTTTTTTAGGCAAAAAGCATATTAATAAATTTACATAATAAAATATTATTACTTACACTAGAAAATAATTTATGGTATCAATCTCTAAATAAAATGAAATGAAGTCCAGGAAGAAAATCAAAAGAAAAGCGCGAATATAAAATAAATGATTTCACGAAAAAAATTAATAAAATTATAAAATTTTATATTATTTTTAAAATTAATAAAATTATAAAAATTTTATATTATTTTTAAAATTAATAAAATTATAAAAATTTTATATTATTTTTAAAAATAATATTTTTACATTATTTAAAAAAAAATTTATATGTTAAAATTTTTACCCTGAACCCTTGAACCCTCCACTTTTTAAAAGGGTTCGGGTTCAGCCAAAATACGAGGGTTCAGGGTCCGGGTCCGGGTTCACATCCCTGCTTTTATCAATAAAAACAAAAGTCATAACGAAAAAAATATGTCTTGTTTTGTTAATCGAAGAAAATATGTTCCCATAATTTATATCATAAAACACATAAGGGATTTTTTTAACAAAATAAAATAAAAATGATTTTTTGATTGACATTTTAATTATTAAATTAAATATCAACAATAACTATTACAAACTAGGACAGTTACCTTTTAAATCAAATAGCATATTTTCCTCAAATTGTAACACCGTTACTTTACAGCATTACTTATAATTTAATATCTATAGATTAAAAATTGGCTAATTATTAATGATGCAAGGTGCTAAGGATTTAGGTGAATTTTTTTTTTCTTGCAATTTATCAACTTATTAGCTCCAATATTTAAAACCATTTCTGAGTATTACTAAAGCATATTACCTACAAATTGAAGCCTTTTGTGAGATAATTCATATCACTTTTTAAAAGTACCACATTAATTTAAAAAATGAAACATTTTATGGAAAAATATCGCACTACTTAATTTATAAATTACAATAAAGCTCAAAATAGTATTATAAGACTTAATTATTTTCAACGGCTGTGAGCCCTCCTAAAAATAAATTCAGGCTTGGGTTTAGTGTAAAATCTCTAAACACGGCTCGGACTCAGGGTGACCAGAAAAATGATGACTTATAAAATTTAATTAAATTACCAAAACATCATTTTTTTTAAAAATTTATTTTAATTAATATTGACATAAAAATAATTTATCATCATATACATAATATATATAATACTGCAATAAAATTAAATATTTTATATTTCTATTTTAAAAATTTTATTTAGCGAATTATATCATCTAAAATATCGCCATTAAGACTTCCACTTAGGTCCTACAATAAAAATTTTAATAATGAGAATGATCGTTCAAATTAACCTAGTAATGTTTAATATAATATATATTTGTATTGCTAGGACACCTAGAACAATTTTTGCCAACGTGTATAATTCTGATAAATTAAGCTATTCTTTTCCAAAAAGTCTAGATATTTGTATCCTTATTAATTCTTTTAATGTGTATAAAAATTTATAATAATAAGACCATTTGAATCTGTTCACTTTGATGTGTGTTAATAAATTTATTTTTTTCTTTTGCTAATAGCAATTTTTTAAAATCATCAAGATCATTTATAGCTGAAATTAATGTTGATGCATTCAATAATATATGTTTTCCCCGTAATTCCGTTAAATGAGCTCTAGCAACCTCTTCCTGATCAATGGTTAGAGGATTTGATATCTGTGGTCTAAATGTAGTGATGCATAAAGAATATTATTATTTAAATAAGTATCCTTTCTCATATGCCCTATTATCTCATTCGAAATATTATTGTCTATTTTTTCCAATTCTGCAAGGTTGTCATCTTAATTTGTTCCGAAACTTCAGCTATGATAGCCATTGAATCCCATTTTATTTCCTATAAAATAACCTACGATGTTGTAACAAAGTCCAAACAAAAATCTTTCAATTTTAACAATCGATCCAGGATATCGTAAAATGATGGCCATCTTGTACAATCAATTTTTGCCTTAGGTTATTTCAGTAATTTCAAGATTCTAACGATCGTTGTAGTTTTTAAAAATTTTACCACTTGCCTTTCTCGGGTCAATAATTGATTTTGCATAACTTGTCTCTAAAATTATTAACGATTATCTCTAATGTGTGTTGTGCACATCGAATGCTATAAACATTTGGAGTTAAATCTTTCAACATCTGGTTTTGATTAAATTCGCACCATTATCGGTTGTTATAATGTTTAGTTGTTTAATTGAATATCAAATTTGAAAAAATGATCAAAAAATGTTTTTTTTAAATAAGAAAACAATTGTTTAAAATTAAATTAAATGTTTTTATATTATATTACAATTAACATATTTTTAAAATAAAAGTTTAAAAATAAAAATTAAAAAAATGCTTAGAACCTGAACCATAAATTTTAAAAAAAAATTCCGTCAAGGCTTCGGGTTCTCAACCCTGATTTTAAAATATATATCAAACTTATTTTTACAGGTGATTTAATATTTTTTATATAAGATGTAATGCCAAACCATATCACTAATGGTGAAAATTTTTCCCTTACTGCAATAACTACTTTCTACTAAAAATAATTATATTTTTTAACAATAAAAATTTTATAAAGAAACAAATTTTTTACTTTATCTGTCAAAATATTTTTCAATAAATATAGTTTTTTTACATGGTAAATTCTTAAAGACGAACATTTTTGTTATTTAATAAATTACTAGCCCTTTTTAAAGAACTTCTTAATTTGGTATTTAATTTAAATTTATCTGAAGCTAGAATAGCACGTTTTCAAATTATTCAATTCGCTATTAAAAAATACCTCATATTTTATAACCCATCAATTTTTTTATGCAAGGGTGTCCGGACCTGTTTGTGGAAATTTTTTTGTATCTGATTTTTCGGCCCTGCCCATAATTATTTTTACCTGTACTTTGAAATATATTTTGTAGAAATTGTACTGTAAAATTTTATAAAGAAAATCGACTTTAATTTTTCAACTTTGAAAATATTTTCATTAGTTTTCGAGATATTTTGCAAATTGTCTATCCCAAAAATATTTTTGCCTTGCTTATGGACTCGGTTATGCCAACCTATAGCTCAAATGCTCTAAAACACAAATATTTATCAAATTTGAAATATTGCTTGAGTGAAAGTCTATTAGTTTTAATTACGATATGATATTAATCTTTAAGTAGATCTCGTAAATTACAAATAATATTCCATTTCTTTTTAGAATTATTTGAATAGAAAAATAAATTTGGCAAAAATACTTTTATAAACAATTTCTAAAAGGCAAAATCGAAATTAGATAATTTGAATGATCGATATTTAGGTCTTAGTAGTAAGCCATATCATAACTTAACCTTCTAAGGTTTTAAGAGTACAAAAACCGTAACTTTAAACCTCATGTTTTTGCTTAACTCTCTTTCTCGCAGCTAATATTATATTTTCTTGCAGGACGGATTTGTTTTTGAAATTTTTTTAATGGGCTGGGCTTGGGTCTAAAATTTTAACTTTTAAATTTAGCTTATTTTAAGGATATTTGATAGGACAAATATAACAATACACAATTCTACATATGTTGAAGAGTGCTAATTTTGTTTTTATTGCTTTAATAAAATTTATATTATGTATAATAGTTATATTAAAATAAATAAAAAATGGCATAAAACAATTTATATGTATTCTCAGGATATAATAATAGATAATCATAATCAAAAAATTAAATTGATTCAATGTTAAAAATGTCAAGACATATTCACGGAAAGTAGGGTATTCACATTTATCTAGACATAACAAATCAAATTGATAATAAAATTTTCTTCTTTTTATTCAAAAAAATGATAAAGCAATTGTTGATAATATTATTTTTAAATGAAAATATAGATCAAAATTTTGTATATTATACTTAAATATTATATAATGATTACTAATAAAATATTATATTTCCATTATTATTATATCAACATAAGTATATATAAAATAATTTAATGGGCTTGAGCCGCTTTCGGGATTTTTTTTTAATACTAAATGCGGGCTGGGCCTGGATGCCACACCAAATATATTTGATAATTAAATTTAAAAAATATTTTTATAAAAATATCCTTCCTTCTAATGCTCATGTTGAGTACTTGTTTAGTTTTGCTAAACAGGATTTAGCGAGAAGTGTGGCTACTTTTCTGATTCAAATTTAGAAATTTGCTACTTTTGAAGCAAATAAAGGATTATAAAATTTTTAAAATAAAAAATATGATATTAGTATTGTGTACTCCATATTATAAAAATTTAAACCCTTTTAAAAAGGTGAGTAAGCAACTATGATATCCGCCCTACTTCATATCTGACGACCCTTTTAATCTCAACTTTAATCACTTAACTAACCATATTATTTATTTCCTATTATCTTATTCCAATTATTTTGAATATAATGATATTTAAAACCTTATTACATTAATTAAATATTATTAATTTATATTACATTATTTTTAAATATATATTAGAGATCTGCAAAATTAGGCCCGATGCAGATCACTAATATATATAGTAATTTAATTTTAATAACATTTATATTTTAAGTATAGAATATTGAACTTGAATAGACTATTTAAATAATCGCAGCATTTACAATTTACCTAGGCATTTGAAATATATTTTGAAATCTAGTAATTTAAACATAATTTGTTAGGATCATTTTTTTTATAGATAATGAGTGAAATAACATCTTATATTACCTTTGATTTTTGTTTTAATAAAATGCGCCATCTTCCGTAAATATTATCGAATCTATATTTTCTTATTCTAATTATCCGCTAACATGGGATTACACTTGCGTTGATTTTGCAGCCATCTAACCTCTCATTTTCTGCTATCGAAAAGGCAGAAATCCTTAAAAAAAATAAATACGCTGGCCTCGCCAACACTTTGTTCATTCCTATCGTTACCAATACCCTAGGCATGTTTGGAAACGAGGCCCTCAATTTCATCAAAATCATAGGGAAAAAAATGAGACAGATCTTAGGGGACCCCAATGAAGGATTTTACCTTCGCCAGCAGATTTCCCTGGAAATTTGCCGGTCTAATTTTTTAAGCATTCATTCTTCTCTTGGATGATATATACCCACCTTTTTTTAATATATATATATATTTTTTTTATAGTATCCATTTTAATATATATTTTTTAATCCTCTGTAAATTATATAATTTATTTTATAATATTTTTTTTAAAAATAATAAAAAAGTCGAATATCAAATTATTTTAAATATAATTGTATTAAAGATTTAAACTATTATTATATTAAATGAAATATAATTATTAATTCATATTACATAAATATTATTTTGACATTGTGCCATCGAGAATACTACACAATTTAGAATATATTTTTTTTATTCAAATGCCAAATTATTACAATCAAAAAATAAAACGAATTAAATTTTATAATCACGAAAAATATGAATTTTTAAAAATAAAACAGAAAAAGAAAATAATGAATTCAAAAAAATGAATTTTTATTAACTAAAAATAAAATAGAAAAGAAAATAATGAATTCAAAAAAAATGAATTGAAATATTACAATTTTGCTTCCTTATCTATTTGCACTCTTTTCATCATCTCCATTTCAGATCCATCAAACTGTCTTACTCTAATTTTCTCTATCATTATTGCACTATTCGGCAAAATCTCCTAAAATCTTCATATCCCATCACCGAAATGGCCGCGCCTGTATCAAACAACATAGATATCATCTTCCCATTTATATTAAACCACACTTTCGGACTCTGAAGATATACTTGTTCCTCTTTATCATCCTCCCACAACATCTTCACAACCATTTCTCTCCTCTCCGTTCTCAACTCCTCAGCCTGAATTCTCTTTTCCTCACAACTATATAGTCGTCCCCTCTCGCAATCTCTCGCCTAATGTCCTTCTCTTCGGCATTTAAAACATGATTTTATTTTCGCCTTTTGATGCTACCCCCGCCACACTCCTCACATTGATCGCATTTGAACTTTCTCCCCTCTGTGGAAACCCTTTTCTCGTTATTTCCCATATTACAATCTTCCTTCCTATGTCCAAATCTACCACATTCAGCGCATCTCACTCGGTCATGTTTACTTGGACAAAATGTTGAAATGTGACTACTCTGACCACATTCAAAGCATTTCATATTTCGACAGTTAATCGCTATATGCCCCTTTACACCAAATTTGTAACAAACCATATTTCTGCCTCTCAACGCCTCAATACTCTACGTCCTCGGTAAACGGTCATACTTCTCTCATCGTCATTTTCATTGTTTATCCTCCCAATTTCATCATCATTCACCCATCCTTTCATTATCTCTTGCACCGGTAACCACGTTACTCTCCCCAATCTATCATCTTCACCATTATGCCCTTCCACCAATAATGAATGTGCACGTATTCTAATATTTCTTTCTCTTCCTATTTTTCTTCCTTAGTATAAACTGCGCAACCATATCACCAATACAATCACGGCCCGCAGTATATTGTCTGTAACTCCACATATTTTGTTGTTTTAAAACTCTTCATTTAAAATTTTTAAATATTTAAATCTCGAAAAAAAAATCTTTACCAAGAATATTTTTACTACTTGCAACGTTAAACAATAGGAAATAATTAGTAAAATTAACACTAAAATGATGTAACAGTACATAACCCTGATTTACACCTTTTTCATTACTACTTCCAATAATGACGGTCACTTGTTTCACAATTCTTCGCTACTAATTCTAATAATTGACGGTTACTTGTTTACAATTCTTCGCTACTACACCTAATAATTGACGGCCACTTGTTTCAATTCTTCGCTACTACTAATAATTTATGGTCACTATTTCTACTACAAAGTCCAATAACCACAGTGCTCCACAGATTTTCCACAAAATAAAAATATAATATCAAAGAAAAATTTTGTTTTTACCTTCTATTTTTGGTTTTGGTCCACGGCACCAACTATCACGTTGTGCCGTTTCTTTGAGGAATATGACACAGTAGGGAATATTACACAAGAATTCCTTTTATTTTAACTTTTTTAAACATAAAAAGAAACGAATTTTTATAATCAAAAAAGAAAATAATGAAAAAAAAAAAATGAATTGAAATATTACAATTTTAAGCGAATAAATTTAAAAAATAATTTTAAATTAAAGTTAAAAATACATTTTTTAAAAATTACAAAGCACCTAATCATGCCGAAAATTCACATTATAAACTAAAAATACATTTTTAAAAAATTAATAATCATAATTATAATGACTTTACAATAATCAAATTTTATAAATCTAAAAATAAAAGGTTAACGCAATTAAACTAAAACATAAAATTATAAAAATAAAAATAACTTACCAAACGCGATACATAATGACTTTACCAAAAATCAAATTTTACAAATCAAAATCCCAATTATGACAATTATATTGATTCCTCTGATGTGATAATACATAAATAATGATTAAATGTTTATAAAATATTGTGGATATTTAAAATTAGCAGAATTGGATAATATTATTCTTGCAAAAATGTGTATGATAAAAAGTTGTTTTTCAATAACATGTGAGCGAAAATTATGTATCCTAAATAATCATTTTTCTTTCTAGCATGATTTTAATATTAACCATTAACAGATCCATAATTTGTCGTTTTATGCGTTATGTTTTTATCTTTCTCCCCCGTTGTTTATTGGTAATTCTATCTATATTTATTTTTATTTTACATTACAACATGTTAAACCATTTTTATATACTAGACCCACCCATATCATTAAAAATCTTATAACCATAGAGGAAAATATTATATTTCCAATATCAATTGTGATAAATTTTCCATTAGCATTGACAATTCTTTTTATTTTTTTATAATACTTTAATTATATATAATTCACATATTGTATTTTTACAATTTTTATTCATTACAAATATTTAAAGTAGTAGTATTTATTATAAGAATATATAAAGTCCTCAAAAATATTTATAAAATCTAAGGAAATTAATTTAATAATTATTATTTAATTAAAATTTGATTAAAGATACGTAGATATTAAATTAATATAATTGTTTTTATATTAACTATTATTAATTTATTTTATAAGTATTAGATAATATTAATTACTCTAATGATAATAATTAGATTTAAGGATCAATAATATTTATATTTTGATTTATATATAATTAATAAATCATCAATATAAGAAGATATTTAAGTTATAACTTTAAATAATAAAATTACTTTACTATCAACAGTTATTCGTTAGATGGTCATAAATTAGATTCATCTTCTTGAATAGACGCCTATTTGTAGCAGCTCCTAAGAAAGATCCATATCAGCTAGGGATTTAGACATTTTGCAAAAACAGCATTTTTATAGGATAAGAATGGTTTAAGGGATGATTCTTCAGGGAAAATTTTATCAAGTGCTTTGTAGATTAGGTTATTAGGGGCTTGTCTAAGGACATGTTCCATTAATTCTATTTTAATTTATTCAATTAATTATAAACTGGAAGATTATTACATCTAGCCCATAGAACTCTGTGTATATAATGAATAAAAGGTTTTGGTAATATATCTTTAGCATTTGTTGATAAAAGATTGCATCTTATTAATATATGAAACAGCAACATTTCATGTTTCTATTCCATGTTTCTATTCCATGTTTCTATTCCATGTTTCTATTCCATGTTTCTATTTCATAGAAAAGTGAGGAAATCTAAAGCTACAATAAAAAGTTAATTCTTCCTTTTTAGCCCTTTCAATTTGAATTTTTAGAGTTATAATGGCCTCGAGAGCGTTATGACCTTTTCTAATTGTCTAATTAGGTTCAATAGGGTTTAATCTATTTAATATATTATAAGTAAAAATTTTATATACCGGTGAATTTAGTGATATACCTCTCCAGTCTTTAAGATATTATAAATTTTTATTTTGGGGAAAATTAATTAAAATTGCTGTGAGCCAATTGGTCCGACATGTTCCCTCATGCCAAATTTTATTATAATTGGAATAAAAATCTCAGCATAAAGTTTAGGATCTGTTTTTAGAAATTCACTATGGATACCATCATGATCACATGCTTTATGGTTTTTTAGTTTATTTTAAGTTGGAGAGTTGATGGTAATTAAGGTATGAAGAAGGGAGATTTGAGATAGAAGGTAATACGTCTAATGATAAGTAAAGTGTTTTATTAAATAAGTAAAGTAAGTAAAAGTATCTTTAATACAAAATATCACGTATATATATAATGAATTCAATCCTTCAGGTTATGTAATTTACAAACGAAAAGTTAATATTATATTCAATTCAATTTAAATTCAATTTACAATTACATTTATATCAGTTCTCCCCACTATAAATTGAATACATCGTGATAACGTAGTGGAGGTTTCGAAACTCTTTTTTCAAGAGTTGTATTCTCATGTTCTGCCTTTTCCACTTCTTCGGTCAACGTAACGGGTATTTTCTTCTCTTGTGTATGTGCATCCCTCAATTGATCTGCATGCTTGTTTTTAACGATCCCCTCTGATTCCACATCGTACAATATTGCGCTTTTTCGTTGTAACACTTTTCCTTGATGCCACCCTGCTGTCCTTTCGTTTGCTATCCAAATTTTTTGCTGCTCTTCAAACTCCCGAGGTTCAACATTTCTATCTTTGTAGTACTTTTGTTTCCATAGAGCGTTTTCCGTCCTTTCTCTCGTTGATAATTTCCACTGATCTAATGTCGTCCTAAGCGATCTTCCAAACATCATCTCGGCAGGGGATTTACCAGTAGTTGCATTGGGAGTATTACGGTGAGTAATTAAAACATTCGCTAAATTTAACTGGTCCGGAGTCCCACATCTCCTTCCAGCATAGAAACGCGTCTTTATCGTCCGTATATATCGTTCAGCCAAACCATTCGATTTGGGGCTATAAGGGGTCGATCTAAAATGTTTTATATTGTTTTTAAAAAGAAACGTTTTGAATTCAGATCCAGTAAACTGAGTACCGTTATCTGAGACAATGTAGCGAGGTAACCCAAATCTAGCGAAATAATTACGCAGATTATTTATTACACTCGCCGAATTAATATGTGTTAAAATTGCAACTTCAACCCATTTGGTAAAAGCGTCTACGCAAATTAACCAATACTTTCCAGATACGGGGCCTGTCAAATCAATGTGTATTCGTTCCCAAGGTCGGGTAGGAATGTTTCAATTGTATAATGGCACTTCTTTAGCTCCCGGCCTTCCTTCTTGACAACTCTTACAACATTTAACAAAGTCTTCAACATCAGTATCGAGATTTGTCCAAAAAACGTAATATCTACACAATGATTTCATCCCCACTATCCCAGGATGTCCTCGATGAATCACATTTAAAACCTCCTTTTTTAAAATATCTGGAATAATAATTCTATCATTATAAAATAATAATCCTTCTTCGAACGAAATATTATCTTTAATCGCAATATATTTTTTTACAATCTCCGAATAATTATTTATATTATCAATATACCAATGATTTTTATTAATTTAATAATCTCTTTTAGGTTTATATCATTGCTCGTTTCACTTACGACTTTACTGCGAGTGAAGGATAAATCTTCTATTAAATTAATTTTTAATCCTCTGATTTCTTCTTCGAATTTTTTTGTAATTTCATTGGTTTTTGCTTTCTCTACCCCCAAACGGGACAGAGCATCGGCACATTTGTTTTGATTACCTGGTCTATATATTATCTCATAATCATAATTTAATAGCTTCGTCGCCCACCGTATTAAACGGTTATTTGTTATTTTGTTAAGATCTCTTTTATCACCTAAAATATATTGTAATGGTTTATGATCAGTAACCAAGATAAAATGTCTTCCAAAAATATATTGATGAAACTTCTCGATAGCGAACATGATCGCCGAAGCCTCCCGATCAATTGTGGCATAATTTTTTTCAGCCGCCGAAAGTGTCCTCGATGCGTAAGCAATCGGTTTCTCCTGGCCAGTAAGAAATCGGTGTGCAATAACAGCTCCTAGACCATCTTCGGAAGCGTCACAAGAAATCACGACAGGGATATCGGCTGAATAAGGAATTATTGTATCTTCTTTTGACAATATATTTTTAACTTTAGTAAATATTTTATTTTCTTTAGCTGACCAAAACCAACCAACATTTTTACTCGTTAGTCGGTGTAAAGGCGCACAAATAGAATGCAAATTTTTAATAAATGCCTCATGATAATTCACTATTCCAAGAAATGAACGTAGTTCTTTAACATTGGAAGGTGTTTTAAAATTTTTTATAGCGCTAATCTTATCTTCTGTAGGGTGAATTCCGAAACTGTCAATAACATGACCTAAATAAGTGACTGACTTTTCTCCTATTTTAATTTTATCGGTCGTCGTGGTCAGTCCAGCCTTTTCAAATCTTCTTAATACTTCTTCCAAATTAACTATGTGATCGGAATTATTCTCACCTGCAATAATTATGTCGTCTAAAAATACACTAACCATAGGAATTCCCTTTAATAGGTTTTTCATAAAGCGTTGGAATATTATCGGAGCGCTAGTCAAACCAAATGGAATTCTTTGGTATCGGTAATAACCGACATGTGTCGAAATTACTAAAAGGTCCCTACATTCTGGACTAACTCCGAATTGTAAATACATCTCTTAAATCTATTGTTGAAAATATTTTACCACCCGCGATCTTATTTGTTAGGTCGACGAAAGTTGGTAGTAAATCGTTATCGATCGCTAGATATTTGTTGATTGTTAAACGAAAATCTCCGCATATCCGTACGGCACCGGATTTCTTTAAGATAAGTATTGGTTAATTTGCGTAGACGCTTTTACCAAATGGGTTGAAGTTGCAATTTTAACACATATTAATTCGGCGAGTGTAATAAATAATCTGCGTAATTATTTCGCTAGATTTGGGTTACCTCGCTACATTGTCTCAGATAACGGTGCTCAGTTTACTGGATCTGAATTCAAAACGTTTCTTTTTAAAAACAATATAAAACATTTTAGATCGGCCCCTTATAGCCCCAAATCGAATGGTTTGGCTGAACGATATATACGGACGATAAAGACGCGTTTCTATGCTGGAAGGAGATGTGGGACTCCGGACCAGTTAAATTTAGCGAATGTTTTAATTACTCACCGTAATACTCCCAATGCAACTACTGGTAAATCCCCTGCCGAGATGATGTTTGGAAGATCGCTTAGGACGACATTAGATCAGTGGAAATTATCAACGAGAGAAAGGACGGAAAACGCTCTATGGAAACAAAAGTACTACAAAGATAGAAATGTTGAACCTCGGGAGTTTGAAGAGCAGCAAAAAGTTTGGATAGCAAACGAAAGGACAGCAGGGTGGCATGAAGGAAAAGTGTTACAACGAAAAAGCGCAATATTGTACGATGTGGAATCAGAGGGGATCGTTAAAAACAAGCATGCAGATCAATTGAGGGATGCACATACACAAGAGAAGGAAATACCCGTTACGTTGACCGAAGAAGTGGAAAAGGCAGAACATGAGAATACAACTCTTGAAAAAAGAGTTTCGAAACCCCCACTACGTTATCACGATGAATTCAATTTATAGTGCGGAGAACTGATATAAATGTAATTGTAAATTGAATTTATATTTTATTGAATATAATATTAACTTTTCGTTTGTAAATTACATAACCTGAAGGATAGAATTCATTATATATATATATACGTGATATTTTGTATTAAAGATACTTTTACTTACTTTACTTATTTTACTTATTTAAAGGAAGTGCATATGGATACTTACTAATGACCCCATATTGCTTTACATCTATTTACAATAATTCTATGGAATGTCGAACCTATTTTGAATAAATAAGATAAATTTAGCTTGATATCTAGATAATTAATTTGTTTAATTACTAATGTAAATTAATGTTACCTAATACAACCATAAGTTTTTTTATATGGTCATAGCAATTTTAATGAAATCCCTGGGTCTAATATATAAAAATGGTTTAACATGCTGAAATATGTATTAATTATGTAAAATAAAAATAAATATAGATAGAAAATATAAATATTTTTGTCATTCGTGTAATTATAAAATTTATCATTTAATAAGAATTTTGGAAAGATCATTTCTCGCTGAAAAGTAATAATTTTAGAGTTGAAGAAACCATATTGAAAAAATGTAAACGAAATAAATTGCAATCTGTCAGCAGTTAGTTCATAGCAAATCGCCAAGTAATTCACGCTATAACTATGAATGCAAATTCGCTTCGATAGATCAGCTGTTATTTCGCCGCTAGAATGCAGGGTTAGACTTATTAACATATTTAGCGGTATATTTAATTTTCGTTTGTTCTCTTTCTCATTATATCAATCTTTTATATCATACAATCACTGGTTGATTGACTCTTCCTAAAACTATCATATCAGATCAATCAAATTGTTTGATCGCCATTTTTTTCTTTTTATACACTCATTTAGCCACAACTTTTTCACCAATTTATAACTCATGACTGAAATTGTCGCTCTCGTATCTAGCATCGCAATCTCTTTATTTTCCACGGTATTACCCTTGGACTTGAATCAAAATCCACATTATTTTCCACCATCAAATTATGACTCACATCATTCAAAATATCTATTTCTTCTAAATAATTTTTTAACAACGCATCTGATTTTTTATCCTGTTCCATAATATTATTTACCACTTTTCCATCTGACATCATACCACTTCTCACATTTATTTCTTTTATGCAGTTTCACTAACTTTATATATTAAACCCCTAATCTTTTCCCTTTCCATATTAGTCTTTATAATATTATTTATCTGCCCCTGAGAATCAAATGAAATTCCCTAATATAACCCCTTTTCCATCATACAATCACCCCACTATACAATACTTGGCAAAATGCCCAACATCTCGACATTTGAAGCATGTAATATTCCCAACATGATTTCTTTCATAGAAACTCTTTTTCGGTACTTCCCTTTCATTTTACTATATGCAACTGAAGCTAAATATTCCACTGCTGGAAATACTCTGTTATTCTGTAAACATTTACTCACTCTTCCCCGATTTTCCGCATTTTCTATGTGTAACTCTACATTATGCCTCTTATTCCCACATCCTTTACACACCGCTGGTAACGCCCTTAGGCCTATTCTTTCATTAAAATTCCTGCTTATATGGCCATATTTTCCACCTGTAAAACACCTTTCATTTGACCCCGTTCTAATTGAACAACCCTTTTATCTTGATTTTTATAATTATTTAGGTTATATCATTGATTTGTCTCTTGCAATTTTCTTCGACTTTTTTATGCATTTCCATTTTTTCTTTCTCTTTTCTTTTTCTTAATATTTTCTATTTCCTCTATTACCATACACCATATCATATTTATTATTTCAACTTCAACATTTTAAAATCCCATATTTTTATTATCCTTATCAATTTCATCTTTTTCTTTTTCAGAATCTGTAAAATCTATTTTTTTTGATTATTTTTTATATTACACACTTCATTAAAGAATTTCTCCATTTAAAAAATTTACCAAATTTTTCATTTTTTCTACTTCCATTTGTTTTAATATTCTTATTTTACTTACATCCTTATTTCCACTTCTTTTTCTATACCAAAATAAACTATAACCCATAATATTATTGTTAATTAGATAATTTTTTGAATATAAAAAATTTTATATTTCTTTTACTTTTGTAATTTAATGACCTTTAAACTTTATATTTTCCTAATGAAATTTTCGTAAATTTTATTTTACTTTTTAAGGACGAAGTTGTCAAAATTTAACCTTTTAAAAAAACTTATTTAAAAAGTGTAAATTAAAATTGTATATATATATATATATAAAATTGTAAAATTTTTAGTATTAGTAATAATAAAAAATAAAATTAAATTTTTATATTCTTTCCGTGCCTTCCGTTAATCTAAAATGATGGCAGCGTACTTGTTAATCATTACATTACCAATTGAAACAATTATAAAAAGAATTTTTGACAATAACAAGAGAGATTTTTCATATACATTACATGAATCAATAACTATAATTATTATACGAAGGTGATTAAATATCTTGATGTTGAAAAAGTTTTTAAGAGTATGATATGGTGATCGTATGTTGAAGATGGAAGGAGAAAGATAATTTTTTTTATAAAGAACAAGTTGAAGATAAATTATGATATAAAAAAAATTGTTTAAATTGAAAAATAAAGGAGTAAAATTTAAAAATAAAAATAATTAAATAAAAAAAATTATTATATAAAAAAGACATTTCCAATTATTCTATATTCCAAATTATGATTCTTATGAATGATTCTGATAAATTATTTATTCTATTATCATTTCAATTATTCCAAAATTATTTTATTTGAGATATATTGATCATAATATATATTTACAAACATTGATAAAAATGATAATAAATAACGAGATGAACAAGCTAATGTGAGGATGATGTTCAAGTGATTAGACGATAAGGATAACAAGCTACGAACATAATCAATGAAAAAGATATGACTCAGGCTAAACAACGAACAAAATATTAAATGAAAATTCTACTACAAAGGAGAAAAAATTTTTGGAGGAGGAATAAGTGAACAAGTTCAACAAAATTCGAAAATTCATAATCAAGTTCAAAATTCAAAAATTCAAAGTCAAGTTCAAAAGAGAGAATATGACCTACTACATAGAAAATTATTGTTATAAATAAATAAAAAAATTTTATATTCAAAAAATTATCTAATTAACAATTATTATTATTGCTACTCAAAGTAAATACCTAATTAAGAAAGACTTATTATTTCAAAATAGTTACACGTTTTTTTACTCTTTTATTAAGCATTTTAGAATTTTACCTTTATAAAAAGATTCTTTTTACTCAAAATTAATTCTTATATGATTTACAATAAACTGATTAGTATTTCACGATTTTACGAAATAAAATAACACAATGTAATCACTAACAAAATTATTATCAAACAATACATTGAATTCCCAACAAAATGTAAAAAAACTTCTATTTTGAATCGTCTTTTTAATATTTAATGGTCCTAAATTTTTGTCATTATGCCATGATTCTTAAAAAGGTTTCTTTTCCTGGAAGAGAACGGCACCACTTATTATCAAATGTCTTGTTACTTACTAAGATAGAATAAGACGAAACACAGTTTTTTATTTTTAATTTCCACTAATATAAATTTCGCGATTAAAAATCTATTTAAAAAAACAATCATCTATCCCAATATACATTCTTTAAATATATCAACCCAACTAACAATTATATGGATGGAATTAAAATTTTTTATTATCATAATTGAAAAAGGGTTTAGTGAACGCTTGTGATGAAAAACGAGATGATATGCACGCATACGATATAAAAACCACGATAATCTTGATGAAGAACAGATATGTCAACATTATTTTAAATGTATTAATATTATAAACGGATCTATATTTTATTAGGTCCTATATTCCAGGGACGAGAACCCTCCTAAAAAAATGGGTTCGGGTTTGGGTTCAGTAAAAAATCTTGGAACCCGGTTCGGGTTCAGGTGGGTTCAGGGTTCGAAGAGCTGAAAAATAATCACTTATAAAATTAGTTAAAATAATAGAAAAATCATTTTTTTTAAAATTTATTTTAATCAGTATCGCCATAAAAATAATTATCATCATAATTATAATATATTATATATAATATACTACAATACAATTTAAAAAATTATTAAATATAACAAAAATAATTACATCAAAAAATGACCTAAAAATGTTTTTTTTAAATTAAAATTTTTTTTGAATAAAATAATAATTGTTTTGAACAAGAACTCTTTTTAAATAGGTGTTTTTTATATTATATTATTTTAACATAAAATTTAAAATAAATAAAATGAAAGTTTAAAATAAAAAAAATAAATTTTTTAAAATTAAAAGAAAAAACTTGAACCCTGAACCCTAAATTTTAAAAAAGGGTATGGGTTCGGGTTCTCGTTCCTGCTATATTCTATTTATAATAAACATATTTTAATTAATAATAACCAAATAAACCATATTCGAATAAATTATTTAAAGAAACACAATTACATCTATTACTCGGCTCTGTGGATAGACATCACAACTCATTCATCTAAGCTCGTTCCCTTACTCAGTACAAATTCAAGCTCCGAATCTGATATTAAATAGTCCAATAAATCCCCTAGCTCATCTCTCAAGTAGGTCGACATTAATTTCTCGTCCGCTTCCTCAGTCTGTAATCTACCACATTCTCCCATCTCGTCCCAGTCTGAATGGCGTGGGGTCATCCCTGGCGCCCTCAACGATCCCTTCCTTCGAGTCTCTTTTTTCCTGCTATTCCAAAATGACTTCCCTTCACTGGCCTCTACTTCTTCTCTTTTCGATGTCTCAGCCCAATTTTCCTCTCCGGCGGTATTGCTTGCTGACTCCTGTTGTATGATCAGCTCCCGTACTCCCGACTGGTCATCTTGCCGATACTCCCACCTTGATAGCTCATCATTTCTCACCCCTTCCTTTGTAGACAATTACTGACTACCTGCCCCCTCCTCTGCAATGGTAGCACCACTGGCACTCATCTAGGGGCGTTCTTGACCGCTTTCAACTGTCTGGTGTCTGTCTTGGTCGTCTTATTAAATTTATCTCGGTCCTCAAATACCCAACTTCGTCTGATGGCCATCTGAGATTCCTTGCTTACATAAATAACCCATATAACACTTAAATAATTAATAAAATTTTGTCTTTTTACTCTTTTCTTTTTTTCCTTCAAACAATTATAATTTAAAATCTTAAACCAATTTAACTTTTTCTTCCCTTCTCCTTTTTTATAAACAATTATAATTTAAAACCTTAAACCAACTTTAACAACTTTGGAATCTTCTCTTATTACTCTTCTCCCTTTTTATAAACAATTTTAATTCAATAAAACCTTAAACCAACTTTAACTTTGGCACTATACATTACCATCACTTAACAACCTCAACTTAATATCATTTATACCTTAATTTAATTTTCCAAAATTAACAGACAACTTATACTATTAATAAATTAACTCATTAATAATTTTTTACCATTTCGTGTTTTTATACAAGAATATTTTCCATACTATCAACTGTACAACAGACGATCTTACTAAATTAATTGTTAATAACAATTTTGAAACATAACGAGGAAACAAGATACGATAAGGATAACGAGTTTGCGCTAAATTAAAAACGATTTGACAAACATACGTAGATCAAAAAACGATTAAAACAAACGAAAGACCTATTCAACAACAACAATGGCAAAAACGTTAAACAACGGATTGGAAAAAGCTTAACGATATCTGCTCACTTCAAATTATTTAGAGAAAATTTTAATAATATTAAAATATTTAGTTATATTTGAGAATCATTTGTTGAAAACTTTTATAAATAATTAATTTAGATTATTCACAAATTCAATTTTATATTAATTGACTGAGAATGTAAGTTAACCTTGTATTATTTATTAACTAATATATTTAGAAGATTGTGAGAAGAAGACAATTAATATTATTATTATATAGAACCATTTAATATTATAGGGTAATAATTAAAAAGTTTTTTTGAATTTACATCAATCCTAAATACTTGAAATCTAATAAGTATGTTGAGCGTACAAGTACGTGCGGCTTGCCCACAAACGTGTGGAGGGCTCCTCATATTTTATTTTTAATTAATACACAAATTAACTTTGTTCCAATTAGATGGAAATGAGGAAAACCTAGCGTAGCTCTGTTGATACTCCACGTTAGAGGGCATATGCGCTATATAATATATCACGTATCACGTAATAAGTTTTTCATTTTATTGAGGCTAGGCGCTTAATCACGTAATTATATGATTGTTATTAAAAAATTTAATTTATTGAATCTAAGTGATCACATTGCTACAAATAAATCACTACTAAAAACATTAGCTTTCCGAAAACAGAGGAGAAAAAGACAAAATATAAATTTCACACAATCTGCAATGAAAGAGGGAGCGCCGATCTTATAAAGTTTATTTTTTTTAAATAAATTAGATGTTGATAATTTTATGGATATAACATTTTTATACAATATGTATATGCTAATTTTTAGGACCAAGAACATTAGGTAGACTTATTTAAACATATATAACAAAGTATTTTAAATGAATTATATAATAATAAAATTCATAAATAAACATTAAAAAGTTTTCAAATAAAAAATTAAATACACTTCTCAGTAAGTAAAATATTATCTACTATTCACTTATTTGATTTATTCGCCAGTGATTGATTCTGATTAATTTAGCAGGTTCTACTAACATAAATTAAAATATTATCTTAAAAGGAAAATAAATATCATGTGTATAATTTGATTTTGCAATTCATAAATTAAGTATTAAAATATTTTCCAAATAAGAAAATAAAAACATTGTAAAAATTTTGTTATAATTATTTATAAGAATGAATTTAAGACTTTTTATTAAGTGTTGTATTGTAATGATGTAATTATTGTAAAGATAATACAATATTTTTCTTATATATTTATTAAATGTTTCTCTAAAATTATTAATCATTAAAACTTGGAAAAAAACTTCATATGAATTGATTATTATATTTTGGATTATCAAATTATAAAAATTTAAAAAAAAACAACATAGTAATATCCTTATTAGATAGATTCAAATTTGAAAAAAATATTTTTAATCATTTTGAATTTATTTTAATAAACTTAATATGTGTATTAAAGATGCCAAATTTGATAGCCTTAATAAATAGAATATATGTGAATAATATATTATTAATGATAACACAAAAATTGGGTTATATTACAAAAAATTATATTTAATCTTAAGAAAATCGGCTAAAAATTATTTCAAATATAAATTATTTATCAAATGTAAAGAAGCAGAAAAATGCAATGGTGTTTTCTGGGGTTAGATAGTAAAGTCCTGCAAGCAACTCAGCTTCGGGTTAATAAAATTTAGTCAGTTTCACATAGGGTTTAAAAATACCAAAAAATAGGACTCAAATGAGTTATTATGTTGGTTAAACAAACGATTATTTCCAGCCATTATAAAGAGATTTCCTGGGATTCAAACAAGGACAAGTAATAAATTTACTCTTGACAATTTTAATTAAAATATTTTCAGACTCAGGGCTAAAAGGAAGGTGTTAATCCCTAAAAATCAATAGATATGACTGAGATAGGGTTTTAAATTAAAATGGTCCTCGGGTAAAATAAACATGATATTTTTTATTAAACCCCTTCACTGTTAGTGCGAATTTGCGACGAAATATACGAAAATGAATGTGAAATTTTTATAATTATTGATTTCAGGATAAATGTAATGATATGATGTAATTCATTTTTAAAAACTTGAAAGAAAATGTTGAGAAAACATTGTTATTTTTAAAAACTTTCTGTAATTTAACTAAAAACTTTTAATTTATATCTCAAAATACGCGATTATAGACGGGGCACTTGCAGCAATAAAAATTAAAACTTGCCTGAATGAATTATCATGCATTCAATCAGCAGTTGAATTCGTTCATAAATATGGATAATGCGCTTATTCATCGTGCCCATATAATAACTCAAAATTATCGATATATAGCATATCTTTCACTTTATTCCCTGCAACTCAGGGGCGTCGCTAGCCTATACAATCATAGGGGGCTCAACTAAAAAAAAATTTTGGGGGCGAAGCCCCCATACCTCTAATTTGTCCGCTTTTACTCGGTCTTCGGTCGAATTTTATATTAATATATTTTACTTTTTAAGATATGCTAACTAAACAATTATTCTGAATTTCATATTTTGTCATTTATTATATTTTGCATACAAAATTAACATATAAATAATTAAAACAATATAAGACATATCTAAAATTAATATTTTCGATGTTTGATATAAAAAAATTTTGCATCTAAGTGATTAAAAAGGTTAATTAATTCATTCATATGCCTCAATTGATCAAGGTTTTTAAAAACCACATAAGGCTATCAAATTCTTAGCAACTTACATTGACAAAAGGTCATGAAACTAATATAACTAACTCTCTGTTACCATTTTAGACAATGTTTTATAGAATGGACTAATAAGAAAAAATTTATAGGCCTTACCAAATTAACAATTCTTGAAGAAGAGAATATAAACGACCAATCCAAATCATAAAATTATATGGTAATTAGAACTAATCTTAGATGACATGATGGAAGCTAGATCAGTAATCGATTGTGAGATATTAAATTTCTAAAATATTATCTACCATATTTAATGATATATAAACGACTACACAGTTGACCATTATTGCATATCTAAAATATGCAATCATGTGCTCTCAGTTAGTAATAATCTTAAATTACATAGCCACACAAATAATAGATGCTGGTTAATTTACAGTCAGCCATAACATTCACGATGGTAACCCATATCAGAATTTATTATGTTAGATAAATTGAAACAAAAACACTAAAAATCTTTAGAAAAAATTATGCAAATATATTGAAGCCTTGAGTTATTTACACGGCAAGGTAGAAATGAAACATTTTGTAACTATAAAATAAGAACCAGAGTGATATCATGAAAGCAATTAAAATTTTATATATTGTCGCATCATCTCTTGTTGGTTGGTATATTATATCTTAAAATAATAGTAGTTTGAAATTATATATACTTGTATTAAAAATTTAACTCAAAACTGTTTTTCAAAGAAGAAAAAAATAGCTTTCCTAAAAACACGTAAAAAAAGAGAAGTAAAGATATCTAACATCCATTGTGGGATAAATAATAAGATGTTTAATAATAATCATATTTTAAATAAATAGATGGCGTTAAATAGTTGAATGCAAATTGTTACATACATTTATTATCAAAAGCATTGATTGGTAAAATTTTAAAAATATTAACTGTAATATTTTATATAACTGTCAAATACGTCTGCAAAAGTGACATTTTACCTAATATTTATATATAATAGAGGATTATAAACTATGTTTACTATATAAAAAATAAATGTTAGGGATAGATACTAAATCGCTAAAAATTTAGAATTTTGTTTTAAGAGAACATCATCCTTTTACCCTGAGTTCGAAAATATTTAAACGTAAGTTAAATATAAGCTAATAGTTTATTCCTGATCCCAGAAAAATCTAATTTATCTTTTATTAAAAAACAAAATGATTTTTCGTATCGTTGCAAAAGTTGTATAGCTGGAAATAATTGCATCCAACATAACTCATTTTAATCCTATTTTTGGTATTTCTAAGCCCTAAGTGAACCCGATTAAAAAAAATTTAAGATATGTTGCTTGCAGAGCTTTACTAAAACGTCATTGCGTTTTGCTGCTTCTATACTTTCAGTAAATAATTTTTATTTGGAATTGGAATAACATTATTCACCTGTTCCCCGGGTCTAAATCACGAGTCAGGGTTTTACACAACCAACCAATTTATAACACTAGTCCCAAAGCTTCGCAAATATCTGGTTTTGACTGTACTAAGATATTTTCTAAGAAACACCGCATTTGAGTTGATTGTATCAATAACTTGAGAATTATTTCTATATTTATTAACAAATTCTTTTTATAAATTTTTCTAAGTTAATGTCATTCAAATGAATATATGTCATTTTCAAATCTTATCGTAAATTATGCCAATTGATTCGAAAACATTAAATACATTAAAAATCAAATCAGGAGTTGTAAAGAGGTTTATAAGTAGCTAATAAATTATTTAAGTTATTGGATAGATATGCAAATGATATCAAGATGTATAAATATGAAATTGAAAAGCAATCGCAAAAAATAAAAACTATGAAAAGTAATAATGATGATGAGTATGATATAAGAAAACAAGTTTTTATTATTTTTTAATTTATTTTAAGTAAAAATATAGGAAGAAGTTTTGCAAGAATCGGTATCTATGATATCACGATCTAAATACAATTTTATTAATGCCTATGATGATTTGAACAATATAATGGTATTTTTCTTTAACTTATCTATAATATATTTTATATATTTAGTCAAATGTTGACAAAGATACTCAGTCAGAAGAATATATCAATGCAGAAAAAATATTAACTGATTTTTTAATAATTAAAAATGAAATAAAATGTTAATCATTTTAGTTATTTGTTTTATGACATAGTATTATAGAATAGATTATTTTATACGATCAATTTTAAATAAATACATCAAGATTCTTAAAGGGATTCAAATTAGAGGTCTGCAATGGGATGGTTTTTACCTCACAACCTGTCTCCCCATTGTTTAATAAAAATTTAGCCACCCACCCAACCTGCCCCTAGTTTTGAAAAATATATACACAAATCCATTTGTCTAAAATTCTTTTCCTGTATATCCATATGTTTTTATACCCACCTGCCCATTGTAAAAAAAATTAACCTATACTGATCATATAAAATTTAAATATGCCCATTCTTTCAATTAGGCATATAATAATAAAAACATGAGTTTCAGTGCTACACCCATAAAAAAAGTTTTATAATTTAAGAAATTAATATTAAGCATAAAAAATAATATTCAATTTGAAATATGGATAAGGAATTTATTTGATCAACTAAAATATTTATGAATATACAATTGATATTATTCGTAATTGTAATCCCAAAATAATAATGAATCCACATTTTCTAAGTTAAACATGTTCTTTGGTCAAAAACATTTAAGCTAATGCTGGAATTGTTAATATTTTTCTAATCCTAAAATAATAATGAATGTACATTTTCTAAGTTAAACATGTTATTTATTCTAAAACATTTCATCTAATGCAAGAATTGTTAATATTCTAGCTATTGAAGATTTGGTAAATCTTTTTCTTGTCATTTCCACCAAAGTATGATATCCATTTGATGTATATCCTCTTGTGTAAGATCTTTAAATAAAAAGTAAAACCAATAATAATAATTTAAAAAAGTAATTTGCTAAATTATACAAAACCATTTTAAGATTTAAGTTCTTTGCTATGCCATTAGGTACAGTGCCTTTAGTCTCCTCTGTAGCAACCTCATCCTCGTCTGTTGTAGTTTAATTTTGATGTGGTTGTTATCTATTTCATATATTGCATTTATAATTTAATACCCTTTAATTGAATTCTTTGAAATAGGTAAAATAAGGTTTAAACCCATGTTGTAATATTTTCTAGACATAAAATATTTTTTTTACTTCATTAATTTCTTCTGATAACAACCTCAGTTATCAGAACTTTGGTATTAAAAATATTGAAATTTTATGGAGCATATTTATTTTAATTTTTGATTAAATGATTTCAAATAACAAATCTTTGAAAATAACCCACATGCCCATTACTTAAATTTTTTATAACTAACCAATAATTAAATTTTTTAACCCGCCTACCCACTTAGATGGTTGGATGGGCAAAAAAATTAGCCCATTGAAGACCTCTAATTCAAGTAATAATAACGGTTCAGGTTCTGTTCTTAAAAAATATATCGATTCGCTTTGAAGTTCGAACCTCCAAAACGGAAAAAGGTACATATTAAATAAAAATAATATGGATTATTGTTTAGCTAATCAATATGATTTAGAAAATGTTTATTCTTAATTTTTCAAAAAATCTGATAAATTAGTTTTAAAAAACTTTTTCCCCATAACTAAATATAAAAGAATCCTCACTAATAATGGGCTATTGTAAAAAAAAGTAAACATGTTTAACTCTTTAATGTGATTCAGAAAATATTGAAATTAATTTTAAAAATTATTTTTCAATTATTGGTATTTAAAAACACTATTTTTTTGACTAAACTAATCCCCTATTAAATGGCTCTAATTAAAAAAATAATATATATAGAATTATTAAGAAGAGGATTAAGAAAATGTCAATATTAACTTTTCTAAAATATCGAACCAATTTATTCTTTTTTTACTAAACTAAGTATCCCTTATTAGACGCACGTTTTTTACAAAATTATTCGTTTATCTTAAATATGATTCAGAAAATGTTGTTTTTTAAAATTTTAATTAAATCTGATAAATTAGTTTTAAAAAAACATTTTTTTTCGTCACTAAACTAAAAATCCCCTATTAAAGAAGAGTACTTTTAATATAATTATTATAGAATATTGTTTAGCTTACAATATAATTTACAAAATTATATTTTTAATTTTTTTTAAAAACGGGTAAAATATTCAAAATACATTTATTTTTATCGAAAAATCACTATTTTGGGTGTAACTAAAATATAAATCCATAAAAAGGCTCTAATTTAAAATATAAATATAAAATCATGTTTATTTCTTCGGGGGGATTTAGAAAAATTTTTTTAAATATCCTAAAGAAATTTTTTTGACCCAATTACGCATCCTCTATTATAGAAGTTCAAATTTATTAAAATTAATATAGAATCGTGTTTGCTTATTAAGATGACATAAAATATGATATTTTTAATTAAAAATAAACTGGAAAAAAATATCAAAAAACACTTTTTTAATGATTAAAAAGCTAATTCCTATGCATTCTCGATAATTATGCGTTATTATTAATAAATTCATGCAGAATTATGTATAGCTCTTTAAAAGGAATCAAAATGTTAATATTAATTTTTAATAAATTTATCAAATTAGTGGGATATATAAAAAATAATTCCTTTTCTTGATTAAACTACGAATCGTGGGTCAAAAAACGTCATTTTATGGAGGAATGATGCGATAAGTCTATGATATTGGATTATTGAAGTATATGTCATCAAATTATACATCTTTAGATTGGGCCCTTTCAAAAAAATGAAGGATTTTTTTACAATGAAATATAAAGATTCTAAATTGCTTGTATAAATAAAATTCTAAATTATTTGAATAAAAAATTTGAAGTTTAGGACTTTCCCTTATATAAGATCGGCACTGATATAGGTGATTTTTGAAAAAAATTAGACTGGACTGACATTTAAAATCAATCTAATTCGATTTTTTAAAAGAAAAAAATAATCATGTGGCAAATTATTTTTGATTTGAAAAATTTTTGATTTTTATTGTATTTTTATAAGAATATGTGAAAAATAAACTTTTTTTTCAGATACACCTGAAGATTAAATTTATAAAATTAACTTTCTTATAAGATAAAATGACTGTAATATAAAAATTTGCACTCCCAAAAATTTTTTTTATCCCAAAGTCAATCATTCAATGTTTTCCTTTTCAATTCATATTTAGTTATCATAAATTTGTTTATTTAACACTAATATGAAGGATTCATGGTTTTCATAAGGCCGAGCCTACATTTTTTGTTAAAAAAATCCAGGACATGCCCGAAATTTTTTTTTAATTTCCGGGCCGGGCCGATTATTTTAAATTGCCATTATTATATATAATTTAAAAAAATATATATTTTAAAAATGGGCTTGGTCGGGCCGAATTTATTTTTATTTAAATCCGGGCCGGTCCGTATAAATGGTATCTAAGCAAGTCTTGATTATTATGATTTTTAATATTTATATATAAAAATATGTCAAAAAATAAATTTCAAAATCAAGAAATTCAATCTTTCTATTGGTTGCCCTGTTTTTAAATTTGATGTATATTCTGATATTTCTATTACTTTTTTAAAAAGTAAATTTCTTTTATAAATGACGAAAAATTGATTTTTTTTACAATAATTGTTATTTTTTTCTTCAAAATTAATAAATTTATTTATATTTTTAATGGACACAGCCTTAAAAAAAATCCCATCTATGTTTTTATAAATATTTAAAAAATACATTTTTTTCTTTAATGAAAATCGAATAATTTTTACCTGACAACCCTTATTATATATATAATATACATATAAAAAATTAACAAAATAAACCTTAATAAAATAAGTAAGGAAAAAGACACTAAAAGCAAACAATTAAGGTAATATATTTCTTTTAAATATTTATACTGGCTCTTTGGGAATGATGTTTTGTCTATGGTTATAGCGAAAATTAATTGACAGCAATGCCAAGGATAAGGATGCCCCATTTTGTGTTTGAAAGTGGCTGGTAAAGGAGGATTATTATGGATCCGAGATCTCCACAAAGCGAATGTCTCGGAGTTAGACGAAACATCCATGATATCGTGGGCATTAACAATAGGTTTGGTTAATTACAGCTTGAGATAAAAGTTGTTAAGGTTAAAAGAGGGAGCTTTGAGGGGCTCAAACAATTTTCAAACCTTAAGATATAGATTTCTTTAACAAGTGACTTGATTCTAAATTCGTAAATGTTTATTTAAAAACGGTGGTAGTCCGGAGAGCAAACAAAGTATGGTGTAAAAATGTTTTCAACGATTTATGAGAGGAAAGTGGGAGCAAGATATCACCAAACTTGCAAAGAGTTGAATGTGAAAACTACTTTTTTGCTTCCAACTGGGGACTTTAATTACATTAGTTGATCTTCATTAATGATATAATAATAGCAGGTGTTAAGTTTGCAACAGTTTCGTTGGGTGAATGCAGATTTGCTTTGATTGAGAATCAATCGCTTTATTTATCTCAATGGATATATACCAGGAAAAAGAGGGCCTGAGGCATTGAAGATATCGTGATTTCGTGGCAAAATAAAATTGATCAAAATAACCCTAAATCCCTTTTATGGAAAGAATATAAGAATCAAATTATGTGGAAAGATATTGATGAAAAGAGTGAAAAAATCTGCTATATCTGTGGAAAAGAGTGCTCAAGAAATTAACTCTTTCGCGCCCATGGATAACTTTTGGAATTAATTTTTCAATATTTTATGCATTAAAATGACCACTAATAACGTTTGAAATCATATTTTTAATTTGTAATATTTGCTGTTTCGTATTTTATCATTAACTTGCTTTTTTCAACAAGTACGTGCGGCTTGCCGACAAATGTGGAGGGCTCTTCATATCTTTACTTTTACACCCAAATTAAATTTTTCTAATTAGATGGAAATGAGATAAACCTAGCATAGCTCTGTTGAACTTTCAAGGCTAGAGGGCAAAAGCGATATATATCACGTATTATATCATTATAGTTATAAAAATAAATTTTTCATGCCAAAATTTTAATTCATATTTCTGGTTATCAAATCTTGCTAAAAATATAAGTAAACATTTTAGGTGCTGCAAATTAAGCATAATGCCATTTGTCATCAATGGTCATTTCTTATGCAATAAAATATATTTTATCAATAAATGGAAATTTTAGGCAAATTATTTTAGATATTAAGATTTAAGGTTATAGAAACGGGAAGGGGTGGGATAAATAGATTAGATTTATATAATACTTACATATACTGATTATCAATATCTATTAGTGGTTTTTTTGTATATAGGGAGAGATTCTAATAAACATTAAAATAAATAACATGATCGAGATATGACTACACTTATCTCCGAGGGTGATATATCTGAGGCTGAAACCTAGGGCTCAGACAAAGAAAATTATTATCCTTTGCTGGCAGATGATTTGCCGACATCATCTTATATTACAAATGAACTAGGTCTTGAATTGGAGGATATAATCAAAGATATTACTATAACTAAAATAAAAAATAACTCTTTTTGGTCTAAGAAAGGCATAGGAAACATAGTTTATTCCTATATTAGAAATATCTAAACAGGATTTAACTCCTATATCCTATTTTCATAAATTAATTTTGTAACGGAAATAAATATATTCTTTCCAATGTTGTGGTAAATCTATAAATAAAGATAGCGATGAAATTGAAAAATTTATTGGGATACGGAAGATAAAAGATACAACAAATTATTCAAAATTCAACCATTCATATTCCAACTAAAAAAAATTCATTTGAAGAGAAGCTAGCTATAGACGAATTCATAATTCCCTTCAAGGGACGTTCTATATTACGACAATACATTAAGTCGAAGCCCAATAAATGGGGGATAAAAGCATTACCGTGGTTTTCCAGGATTATGTATGATTTTAAAATATACTAGGGAAAGTCAACTAATATCATAAAATCATGTTTAAATACTAGTGGGGCTGGGGATATCATTCTTAGCCTGTTGGAAATGATACCTTCAAATAAAAACCACAAATTATATATGGATAATTTTTACTCTTCATACCAATTATATTTGATTCTTAAAAAAAGGGATATTTATCCGGAACGGTAAGATCAAATAACTTATCAGGGTGCACACATAAAAATGTTAAGGCCTTAAAAAAAGAGGAAGAGGCATTATAGATTACAAGAGCAAAAAGAATGGTATTATTATCTGCAAGTGGCATGACAACAAAACCGTTTTCCAGTGTAGTTGTAAAAAGAAGAAAAGCTATCAATATTACCCCCAGATTGGATATAAGATATGACCAAGTAATTCATTTCCCAATGCCTGTAACTATTAAGCAAAGGTGCAAGCATTTCGTAGAAGCCTATTCAAGAATGATTTGCTAAAAATGTAATATTTATTTATAATTAAATAATAAAAAAATTGTTATTTGTCATTTCATATGAAATAAAATATTTTTTAAATTGCATTTTGCCCATTGATGACAATTAGAATCATTGAATATCTTTTGATAGAAATACTCAAAATAAGTTTTTTTGATGAAAACGTGTTATTTAGTTTATAATAAATATATCTTAAAAAAAAAATTTTCATCGAGGAAAAAAAGTAAGGTGGGAAAGGTTTAAGAAAGAATATCTGGAGATAGAATATTAAAAGCATTTGCAAAATCTATCTTAATCAAGGTTTCATTTGTAAGAATATTTTTTAAAAATGGGTAAACCAAGCAACACAACCTCCCATACCAAGTTAAAACAGACTCAAAATGAGAAATGCATCATGTTTTATTTTTGCAAAAATCATTTTGGGAACAAAATCCCAAAGATTGAGCCTATAGAAATTGAACTGATTTCATTCTTAAATACATTTTTTTTTTTAAATCCAAGAGATTGAAATAAAAATAATAATATTAACAGGTAATTTTCTAATTAAATTTGAATTGCTGTCATATTAGTTTTATAAAATATTTTATATATTTAACAGTGAAAAAAAAATCAAATAAGACAGCCTTAGTTTATGCCTATCATATTTTCTATTGAGGGATCCAACCGCAAACCCCCTTTTAGCCAAGATATCAATTATGAAAATATAATAAAGCAATATAAACAGCCCCCCAACCCCCCCCCCCCCCAAAAAAAATTTTTTTTATTCAATAATCATTAATTAAAGTTTAACATTATTTGAGTTTACTTCATTTTAAAAGAAAATTATATGATGTAATCAAGCTTTTTAGCCCCCAGAAGTCAGTGAAGTAAGAAATCCCCCATTATTTTTTTTAAAAAATATGGTTATTATAATTCATTTTGTTTACTTATATTCATATATGAGATATTACAGATTTTAGGTTTAGGGCAAGTATAAATTTGATATCTATGATTGGTGAATATCAACTTAATTATCTCCCAACCAATATCAACTAGATATCTATCAGTGTTTATAAACTGAATAGATGATGATCAGACATCTACAAAATCAAAATGGTCTTTAGATTTATATATCAATATACATGAATAATGATGGCATATTATAGTAATGTTTCTACAGAGGCTTTATTCCTATGTTTTCATGTGTTTTAAGTATTTAAAAATATAATTTCTTTCATAATCTAAAGAATAGACTTCATAGACTATTGTTAGAATATTAGATAAACTTTTATTTGTAGAATTTATAAAATTATCATGAATGATTAATTATACAGATTGTAAAGCATCAAATATAATGGGTTTAAATAGAAAATTTAACATAATGCAAATGAGAGCCAACCAAGTGTAGTCAGCATTGCCCCAATTGGCGTTATCATAGACCGAGTTTGAGATTTTGTTAATGTGTAATAATAACAGCTCCCAGAGAATCCAATCATGCCTAAAACTAATAGAGTTCCAGTCTAATGTACATATATTCAACATTGGATGACTAAAGATTAATTACTATTAAAGGTTTTCGTGACAAAGGAACTATCATTAATGATAAAGAACTGTAGAAATGAAACTTATTTGCAGTATCATATATCTATAAAAATTGTTAAAAATTATTTATAATCTTATTAGCCACTTGTTTTAAATCATCGCTAATTGCTTCATTGTGTATTTCTAAATTTATTAGCAATAAATTAAGAATATAATATATTTACTATGTGCCCCATATGCTGCTAATACATGTGCCAAAGCTCCTGATACAGCCCCTATAACCAAAAAGGTATGGCTAGGAGAACCAAAATAGTGTGTTTGGGCAGGAGATATAACAATTTTAGAAGGTGATTTCGCAAAATAGCCAAGACTTAGATAATGGAAAGGGTTATTATAGAGACTCTTGATATAATTTTGAAAATTCATATTTTTAATTTTATACCACAAGGGAAATTTCTCATTTTTATTTGTGGTGCACTGCATACAATGACATATGTCATTGACTGCATAGCAACATATAGTTAAAAATTATAAATGAAAAATAGCATTAATCAAGTAGAAAGATACAACTCGATAATCATAGCTCCAAGCCTAAGTTTGGAGTTGGACAATTACTTTGCTGAACCTTTTTAATGATAGCATACTTGGGTATAAAACTCAAATCATTTAAAAAAATTTACAACACAAAATTCTTCTATTTTGTCTTGATCTTTTGATAGCTTAATATATTTATTACACCCCACCTGTAGCATTTACATGAGCGGGGTAGGGGGAGGTGAATTAGGAACAGTATGCATCCAAATTTTTTGGGGTAATAAATATTTTGGGGTTATCTATTAAGTTTTTAAATGTAATTGGGCAAAATATATTGCTGTAATAATTAATACTTTGATTATAGGCCTATTATAATAAAATGATATTGCTAATAATCGACCAAATCAATATATTACAAACATTCAGATATTACTTTCCAAATAAAACTTTCTGCTATTCTTTTTAATTAAAAAGGTTAGACATTCTAACAGTGGCTTAGACAAGGGGTGGTTTTGGGGTCGAAACCCCCCCCCCCCCATGGAAAAAAAATTTTTTTTTTTAAAAAATGTTTTTTTTTTAATTTTTTTTTTTTTTATAAAATAAAAAATTATTATTTTTTATTGCGAATAATTATATTTAAAAAACGGTTTCAATTTAGAGAAATAAGATAATATATTATATATAATACTATATGAATATGAATATCACAATGAAATATATTTATAAAAAAAGGAGTTTTAATTTTAAATGATCACATCGTTTAAAAATATATATAAATTATATGAACTAAAATATTAAACAACAATAAGAATAAAGATATATTGTATTTGTAAATAATTTCTGGCATAGTTAAATTAGAATATTAAATAACAATAAAGATATTTTGTAAATATTTTCTGGCTTGGCATAGTTAAATTAGATATTTATAAATTTAATTATTAAATATATATTTTTAAATTTAAACTATTTAGATAGTTTGTTTTGTTTGTAAATTTTAAGTTTTTATAATTTTTAAATATGGATATCCGTAAATTTTTTTGTCAACAACAAAAAAAAAAGGTATATATTAATTTATTTATAAAATTTAAGTTATGTAATTTGAATTAGAAATATATATGGATGTTGCTAGTGAAAATCAGCCATCAGTTGAGTTCGAAGGTAATGGTATTATCAATATGTTTTATTTAAATCTTGCAATTAGAAATACCAGACATACCATTACCACTCCATCTCCATGGGAAAACCAATGATGAGTTAGCTACAAAATCATCAAATGATGGTATATATTCTAAATTATTTATAATTTCTAATATTTTTTAATTAAAAATAGAAACATTATGTGTTACAAAAGCATGTGAGCTATCAGTTGATTTGGCTGGAAAATCATCAAATGATGGTATAGTATTTATTTTAATTCCATTTTTTTATTTGTAAATTATACTATTTTCATTTTGAGTTATTAAAATTTTGCAATGTACGATATTTAGTTATAATTTTAAAGTTAGTCATTTTTTTGTGTTATTTTGCAAAAGGTAGTACATTATAAGTCAAACAGAGTTGAGCAGTATTGAAAACTTGTATCTACAATACAAACAGAGTTGGGCAGGCCCTCCAGAAAAATAATCTAGATACAGATTTGTTGTGAAAAAATGAATCTTAGATACAGATGATTTATCATTACCAATTAAACTAGAATAGTTTATAATATACAGTTTTTATTATTTATTTGTGAAGAACATAATTATTTTCTTAAAATCTTTTGTATATACAATCTTGGGCAGCTTATAATATTTAGGAACTTATTTTCATAATTTAAATATTACTACCTTCTTCACTTCCATGAGTGTAAATCATCCTACAAATATAAAAATATTAATTAAAATTGATAATGATATTCTATAGTAATTTCCTTCTACTTGTATCTGTCTTTAAATTTTTATTAAGAAACTTTGATATCTATCTGAGATACATTTTTTATAATCCAGATTTTTTTCTTGTGCTGCTCAGCTCTTAACATTGAAATTCATATTGAAATATATCATTTAAAATCTAAAAAAAAATATAGAAACACCACACCGTTCTCAAAAAGATGTTTCACTTTACTTAAATTTTCATTTTAAAAATGATAATGAAAAATTGTTAGCTGTTGAAAATATTTGGATACCTGACAAATGTTATAAATTTCCATTGCCCTTGGGCAAAAGAAATTTAACCTTTCAAGCATCCTGGCTTAACAAATATAAGTGGCTTGCTTACTCAGCCGATGAAAAGGGCGCATTTTGTAAAGTTTGCGTCATATTTTCCCCAAGATATGCTGGAAATGGGTTACAAAAACTCAAAACATTGGTAAGTCAGGTGTACATAAGATGGAAAGATGCGCTCGAAAATTTTAATTATCATCAAAAAAATAAATATCATCTTAATTCCTATGAGATAATGGATTCTTTAAAAGAAATCTCAATGAATCAAAAGATATCAATATCCAATGTATTGAATAAAAAAAATTTTGATATTGTTACAAAAAATCGATCAAGAATAATTATAATTATTGATGCTGTCATTTGGTTAGGGAGGCAGGGCTTGGCGTTAAGAGCTCATAGGATATCTCCTGGCCCCCTAACACTTACATCCCCTTCTCACAATGAAGGAAATTTCAAGGAATTATTGAAATTTTTATGTAATAATAATGACAACTACCTAAAGCTTTTTGAAAGCTCCTCTAAAAATGCTACTTACCTAAGTCCCACTATTCAAAATGAAATAATATCAATATGCAATCAGTTTATATTAAAGGAAGTTTCTTCAAAAGTCAAAGCATCACCATTTTTTAGTGTTTTGGCGGATGTAACTTCCGATATTGGTAATATTGAACAACTATCCATAGCAATAAGGTTTATTGATATGGAATCAGGTAATTATAAAATGAAGGAACTATTTGTTCAATTTATTGAATTAACTGACATTAAGTCAGAAACGATTGCTAATCAAATTATTAAATCACTTCAAAACCTGGATTTAAATTTAAATCTACTGAGAGGCCAAGGGTACGATGGAGCTCCCTCGATGAGTGGCCATGTTAAAGGGGTCCAGTCAAGAATTAGAGAGCTTTATAGCACAGCTCTTTATGTTCACTGCAGTTCACATTGCCTGAATTTGATGATAACTGAGGCATGTGAAATTAGAGACATCCGGAACAGTTTACGTAAAAAGATTTTGATTTAATTGAAATTTATTAGATTTTATTATGTATTATAGATATCTTTATATAATTTTTATATATTTTTCAAAATTTAGAAACAATATCGTCGGTTTGTGACTTCTTTACCCCACCCAAGAAGAGGGAGATTTTTACCCAAACGTTCGATGAAATTGATTCAAAAAATTCAAAAAAAATTCAAAAGATTTTGTCCCACAAGATTCATTGAAAGACAACAATCGGTGAAGGTTTTCATCGAGTTATATGAGGTTATTTTTGCGGCACTGGAATCATACATATTACGCAAAGAAAAAGATTCCGCAAATGCGGAAAATCTTTTACAGGCTATTACGAAGCCTCAATTTTTAATTTCAATTCAATGTGTTTATTTTTTATTTAATTATACATATGATTTTAGCAAAATGTTACAAAAAATTGATTTGGATTTAAGGGAGGTTATATATAAGGCAAAGGATATTGTTGAAATATTAACAAATATCAGAGATAATGTGGATGAAAAATTTCAAGAAATATATGAGAAAGTAAAGGAGATCGCTAATATGTTTGGGATTGAAATTTTTAAACCTAGAGTAGTTTCTAGACAATCCAATCGCTCAAATATTGATGCATCTACGATTGAGGATTTTTATAAAATTAACATTTTTATTCCACTTATTGATACATTTTTATTTCAATTAAAGGAAAGATTTATAAGTCACAATTTTATTTTAAAAAGCTTTTATTTTCTTTTGCCGGTTGAGTCTGAATTGTTGATTACACTTGAAACGCGAGAGGATATTAAGAACATCTCAGAGTTTTATTCTGATGATTTATTAGGGTCGTATGATAAGTTACTTTGTGATGTCGAATTTTGGTATAAAAATCTTGGCAGAATAGAATACTCTTTGAGACCAAAAAATGCTTTGCAGGCCCTTTCCATGTGTAATTGCACTTTAGATTCCCTGCCCAATATCAAAACATTGTTTTTTATTTTAGCTACTTTACCGATTAGTACCTGCACTAATGAAAGGTCTTTTTCAACTTTGAAAAGGTTAAAAACCTATTTAAGAAATAGCACCGGTGAAAACCGTTTAAATGGATTAGCCCTATTAAATATTTATAAGGAGATTATTCTAGATAAAAATTTGATTCTAGATGAATTAGCCAAATCTCAGAGAAAAGTAGACCTCTCTTTATAAATTCAAATCATATAATTGTAATATTTTCTTAGTCATAAAATTTTTATATGTAAAACTTAATTATAATGAATTTTTAGTCATGATATTTTTATACTATATTTAATAATAGTATTGCACCTACAATAAGAATTATTTATATAATATACTCATTTGTATTAAATATAACTGTTAAATTATATTTTTTTAAATTGCATACAAGAATTACTTATATTTTATTGTAATTTTATTTTTTTAAAATATAGATATTTACAATCAATTTTTAAAATAGTAATCTGTATAAAATTTCTAATTTTGAAATTTATTTTTTGTATATAAAATAAACACATAGTTAAATAAAGGGTTTATACTAAATAAAATTGTTAAATTGTATTTTTTTAGCAAGAATTACATATTTTATTGCAATTTTATTTTTTTAAAATATAGTTTATTTACATTCAATTTTTAATATAATAATCTGTATAAAATTTATATATTTTGAAATTTATTTTTTTATATATTATTAAAATAAAAACATAGTTAAATAAATAAAGTTAATAATAAATAAAATCTCTGCAAAATATTGTTATATGCAAAAATTTAATTAAAATAATTATTTTTAACATAGAATAAGATATATTGAGTTGATCATAAAATTGGAAGGTTTGGGGGGAGGCAAATTTTTTTTACATCGAATAGATTGAATTAATATACAATTTACTAAACATTGATAACATTTTCAAAATTATGCTTTCAGTCGCTTATTAATTATAAATTTGGCAAAAATTTTAATTCTAAAAAGAGGGTTTGGGGGCGAAGCCCCTAAAAATTTTCCAACCCCCCCTCCCCCCCTCCATGGATTAATCCTGGCTACGCCACTGCATTCTCAGCAAACTCATGTTCATGCCAATACTATAATAATGCATTCATTGTAAATTAGTGGGTTTTATATTGAATTCATGATCTAAAAAATGACTATTTTATAACTAAATTTTGATAGTTAGTAGTAAGTAGAGCTCAAATAATTTAAGTTATTCTTTTTAAAATTCATGAAGGGACTACCATTACAATTAAAAGGGCAAAATTAATAATGTGGGAATGCTGGATTTTTTTAGGGGATGGGGGGGGGGGTAGGCATTATTTTGAGGGATTAGGCATCCAATGAAAATCTTGAATCTTGTCATGTAGATGCTGCTCACCTGGTCACCCTTCTTTTTTCCATACGTTTTAGTATTGATATATTACATAAATAAATACTTATTATGTACATTGGAACAAACATTTGGACATCTTTTAGCGAAATCTCATAGCTTATGCAAAATCTTTCTGGCTAATATATTGAGCGTCGTTTTAAAAAACAGCTTAAATTGAGCATTTAACAACATTAGATAAAAGATTCTTTAGAAAAATGTGCAATGCAGAGACATGAAATTTATTTAGTTCAAAAAGTTATATTTTAACTACATTGGTCTAATAACTTTATTGTAAATTGTAAACCAAGATAATCACAAAAATGTAATAATCATTTTGATATATAATAATAAAGTGATTAGGAATAGAAATAATAGAAAAAAGAAGTCAGCGATATTAACATTATGTCTGTAAATCAAAAAAAATATGTATGTTAAAAAATAATAATATTAAATTTAAATTATATTATTTTATATATTATAATATTCAGATTTAACTTATTTTTGATTTATTTATAAAAATGTTTAGCAAAAATTTTCTTTATTAAGATCATGAGATAATATAAATATGCTATTTTACAAATGGCTGTGAAATGAATGAAGTTTATATAACATTATACACTTGGGTGTTGAGCAGTCTGTGTAATAAATCTATCATCATTATAAACTCATGAGTCATATTAGAGAAATAGAAGAATCGAGCATTGAAAGGAGTTATTGTTTCATACATGTCAAGAAACATGAAAGTTCATGTGAAACTAAAAATCAGATTCTTGAAATTATAATAATAAAATTGCAGAATATTACATATATGTTAGCGTCAATGTGTTTTTTCCGGAATGTGTTATTTTTTCAACTTTATATCATTTTTTTGAGCACGTTTTTTTTAAATTTAAAAATCTTATTTACTGGAAATGTATTCTATCTTGTAAATACCTATGCTATGACATGAGTTTCAGACAATTTTTCTACGAACCTTTAAACTAAATATAATTTAGTTTTTCCATAGTTTTTTTTATATAAATTACAAATGACTCAAAGGTTTACAGCAAAATTGTCTATAATTCACAAGATAGGCATTCTAAACATGCTGAATCAGATCCATAAATTCAAAAAAACGCGCTCAAAAAAATGATTTAAAGTTTAAAAATATCACATTGCCCAAAAAAACCCTTTGACGTTAACATAATATATATGTGTCTACAAAAATATTAAACGAATTATTGGATTATTCGTATTCGATTAGTATTTTCGAATTGAATATTTCCTTATTCAGATAAATGATAAAAACTAAAACAAAAACCTTTAGATTAGAAATTAAATTCTTTAAAAAATTTTTTAAAAAAAATGAAATATTAAAATGTAAAAAAGTGATATATAGATGTGGAAATAAAGTACAAAAAATAAAAAGATCCGCAAGGAACAGGTTAATTAATTACTAATAATTTAAAATAATTACGAATAATTTTGAATGTCAGGAATAATTTTGAATATTTATAACAATTTTGAATAATTTTAAATTATATGAATTAACAAATAATGAAAAAAAATATTCGATAAATAATATATATTTTTATTAGTATTTGATTCGAATGTTCGAATTCGGATTGAATATCAAATAACAAATAATTTATTTTAGGTATATATATATTATATATTGCTAATCTTAATAATATTTTTCTCTCCAAATTGCCTATTATGTAAAAACAAAAACAAAAAAATAACCGCTAGTTCAAAAGCTGTTCTACGCTAAACAAAAATAAGTAACAAAAATAAGTCCAACTATAGGACACGGCCTTACTAATAGAGAATGAAACAAATATAAGAGATGAACTGAAACTACTTTTATTTTTGATAACGATACCAATCGACAAAAGACTTAATTTCTTTAATTTAATTAGTGTTATAAACGATCTAATTTATATTGAATGCAGTCGAGAATAAAATTGGTATTTTATGAGATAAAAAAACATTGTTAACAGCATTCACGAAAGCGTATTTTTTTTAAAAAAAAGTTTATTCATTTGGCCTTTATATTTTTCAGCAGGCTTCCTTTTATGATTAGTGTATACTTCTATATTATTTTAAATGGTTTATATTTTATCATGATTAAATTATATTTATCCGATTTGTTTAATAGGAATGATCTTGGATATAGGCTTCCGCAAAACAAGAAGATTTATAAAACTCATATCATATTTAAAGAATATAAACCTAGAATTGGTCCCTCAGGAAAAAAATATGTCAATTCTGAAAAATAGGATTTAGCTACCTAACCAAATAAGTTTTAAATGAAACACAAAACTGGGGAAGATCAATCATGACAGTTTAGAGCCGTCTGTTAAAAAGTTTTCGACTACCTGCAGACTGACTTCAAAAAATAAAAAGGGGTTGATGCCGCTAAAATAAAATCGACTCAATTTGGGTTATAAAAATTGAGCAGGCGGAAAAAAAATGTGATATTATTTATTTGCGCTCACCAAAAAAATATTTGACTTGACTTTAATAATAATAAACTAATTTGAAAATTGGTGTCTAAAATGAGTGCTAGTTTTTTTCTTCAATAAGCTTTCAAAATGTGTCCTTAGCTCGTTCTTTATCTTTTAAAATTTTGAAATAACTATTCTGAATAATGATTTATAGATATCAAAAAATGAGAATAATTACACAATTAAAGCCTATTTTGAATAAGTCATCACTTAATGTCTATAATTTAGTTAAAGGAAAAAAAAATACTATCTAAACTGCTATTCTAAATATACAGAATTAAGGGAAAAAATAAAGTCAAGGTAGGACGCAGCCTTATAGACTTTAAAAAAAAATCTTTCTACATAAGGTTTGAGATAAGTAAACGTTATATTTAAAAAGATATCTTAAATTTGGGAAATCATCATACAAAGATAATAAATGAAATATATACATAGCATATTTAGAAGAATAACAAGTTACTTTGTAAATAAATGTAACTAGCTACTTAGTTTTTTTTATGCAAAAATATAACTAGTCACCTTAATAACACTAATTGTATGTTTATTCTTCACAATACAATAACATTTAAAGTAAAAAACAATAATAAAAAAAAATTAACAACGATTTTCTAATCTCTTCTAAAATTTTTGGATTATTTTTTTTTCTCTTATCAATTTATGGCTTATAGTAGGCAAAGGCTTTATTTAAATCATTTTTATAAAAATTTAACAGAATTATTTTTTTAATTTAAACTAGATTTTTTTTAAAAAAGTGAATTTACAATAACCAAAAATTATAGTTGGATATTAGCATAAACTCAGTGATTATTAATTAGAATTCTATGCGATTTGCTAAATAAATTTAATTAATGTATTATTTTTATTATTTAATCATTTTCTTTTAAAATTCCAATTTTTTGAATATATGATAACTAATAATTACTGCTCCTATTTTATCAATCGAATATTTCATTCATTTGAATAATATTCAAAAATGTAAATTTAGATTATTGGAAAAAATTTTTATTCAATATTCGATTCATTCATATGATTCGGAATTTATAAATAAATATTAATAAAAATTTTCAAAACATTTTTAATCACATTTATCGCATTACCAGTAGACTAAATTAATAAAATGATTTGAATTTCCTAATAAATGTTAAGGGTTTTGAAACTACTAGAATAAACAATATATCCTTTAAAAAATCTTTTATTGTTTAATAAATAAAATGCTACCATATTTAGATTAGAGGTTGACATGGCCATATCGGGCTGGGCAAAATATTTTTATGAAAATTTCTAAAATTTAAAGCTGCAAATTTATCCCTTTTCCTTTCATAAAAAAATTATTAATAGTCAGACTGAACAAACCTGTAGAAAATAATTTTATGGACCGGGCTAAAAATAAAAACCATTCCAAAAATTTCCATGGACCGCGACATAAAATTAAATATAATTAAAATATTTATACTTACAATTTAAGCTTTCTATGATATTTAGATAATTAACAATATCGTAACAGAGGAAAGTAGCAAGGTCAACATTTATAGAGTCTTTTTAATCTACTATTTAATATCAATTAAATATTTTTGATTGTAAATGAAAGGAGAAAGTTTAGTAAATTTTTTATAAATTAAACAAAAAAAACCAGGTAGGTTCAAAAAACATATATTCTAATCTTTCGAATAAGCAGATATTAGATCATGCCTTGTGAAAGATATTTCAACGCTATTTAATGTATAAATAATATAGTTATCAATTTGTTATGATGTGTAATATAATCTCAAATATATGTCCGCCTTATTTAAAATCTAAGGTATATTTTAAAATCGTTCGTGTTTGTAAAACAACCTATTTAAATTTAATAAAAATTTAAAAAAATTAAATATGTAATATTATATTTATGTTTTCTGAATTTTTCAAAATAACTGATTTTTAATGGGTCCGCCAAGAAATATTTATGAAGTCTAAGCAGGACCCTGATAATTAACCCAGTCAATTACTTCTAGTCTACTTGCATATTTTGTCTAACTTCATAATGAAGTAAAAAAAAATTATTCCATTTTTTTTGCTGGTCAAAATTCGTGATTATTAAAATGAAAATGAAAGAATAAGAAGAATTACCAAAAGTGATAAAAAAAATATTATTTGATTTGAATATATTGATGATGAGAAAATAAAAGAATGATTCATAAATTCATTTCCTTAAGAATATATGCTGCACTAAGAATGCTTGACATTAAAAACCCTTTATAATTTTTTTAAAAAAAAATTCGTAGTCTCGCTAAATAAAACGTCTCTGCATTTCTATTTCTTATGTCATTACTCATTAGATTTACGAGTTAAACACTTATATAGATATTTGATGTGTTATATTATATAACCGTTAAGATTATTTTTTCAAAATATTCTAAAAATAAAACAAATTTTTTTGTGATACCTTTAATTTCTAGAATTTTAAGATGTATTTAATATATGGCTTTATCTTGCTACATTTCGTTAACACTCAACTACCTCAATTTATGGACCATAGCCATTTTGAATTTTATTTAGGATTGACTAATTATCGACAATTACTTAGTAAAATGGATGCACTGAGAGCCTACAGCACCCTATGGTTGAAGAACTACTTAATCGCACTATATTTTAGCCCTTATGATGAAAATTATGTTAGAAGTATGAATAAAACAGATTTATTTCCAAATAATTTTCAAAACATTGGCCCAAATACGTTCCGGGATTTTTGGGCCTTGGAAGTTTTGATTTTGTCTAGTTGTAATATCGAATATCTCGACCCCGAATTTCTGCAATCATGCTGCGATAAGCTGTCCTTTTTGGCCTTGAATGATAACAACATAAAAATTATTTCTTCCGAACTTATGGTGACACGAACATCTCCTATGTATATCAAGGGCTTCATGGATGTCAAAATATTAGTCTCGCATTCTAATCCTTTACTATGCGACTGCGAAAATGCCGCCTTTTTCCATTACGCCATTTCATTAAAGACACTCACATCTACTAGGCTTCAACTTTTATATGATTCAATCGGAGAGACTTGCTTCACAGACAAAGGTAGAATAGATTAAGCTTTTCTTTCTTTCTTTTTTTCTTTTTTTCCTACTTTCTTTCTTTTTCATTCTTTCTTATTTTTAATATAAATTGAATAGTATAACTATAAACAAATTTATTTATGTATTTCATCTAAGAAAGTCATTTTTGATAAAAGTGGATAAGGAATAACCTAATACGCAGACGACTTTACATACATTCTTTTTTTTAGATAGAATTTCTTTCTTTTTCTTTGGTAATTTTGAAATTAGGAATTTTTTAAAAATTTCTGTTAAAAAGTGAGTTTCCATCCATACCAAGTTGAAAAATATAGAGAAGCACTACTGGAAAAAAAATAATTTTAAATTTAAACGAAATGTATATTTAATTATAATGATAACGAAAGTTCATTAGATAATTATTAAATAATGAATAAAATATTTAGAACTCTTGAAAATTGAACTAGTCCATCTTCAGTAATCCTTCGTTACTCATGAATAAAATGTTATAATTTTATAGGACTGAGCCGATTCGCAAAATTTTTACCAATCCGATCCGTTTTTTTTTTGATATTACTACAAAACTGATATGATAAGCGATGCCGATATTTATATTGAGTTTATTTACCATCTATCTTTACCAAAGTCATAAAATAAATTAAGAAATGATTATGTAATTTGTTTTCTTTTTCCAAAATTTAATAATAAAATTAAAAATATGGGCAATGTTCATTGCTGAATGTAGTGTATTAAACTTCGATTTAGCAGATATTTTAAAAGCTACTAAATCAAAATTTTCGTAAAAAATTCCTCCAATATCCAAATTTTTTTACCATCTGTGGGCAAAATCTACACGCTTGGGTAATAAATTTTGACTAAAATTATGAGTTAACCATTTTTAAAAATCAGCCAAACGAGCCGTTCTACAAGATCAGCTGGATGTGACTTGTTAGATATTTTTAAATCCTTTTCTTATTGCAGATAATATTAAAATAATTTATTTTTTTAAAACAATATACAAATGAATTGAATTTTGATTTTATTTCATTAATTTATTATTATTATGAAATTATATACGGAAATAAAATTATGTATTATAAATAGTGTATTTAATAGGTCAAATGGTCAAATATGGTCATAATCAATTAAATGTTTTTAAGACAATATTAACTTTATTTTGTATATATAAGTAATAGGAATCTATAATATTTTTTAAATTCATTGTCATTCAATAACTAATATTTCTCTTGGGAGAGTTTTGTTCTGATTCATATTCAATATTATCATTTTCGTTAATATTTTTTAATTAATAATTTTCCTTGTCGAAATCTTCAATCGATGTTAAGAAAGTTAACCCAAATCGACCAATTCTTCTGAGGAAGAAGTAGAACTAGGAATTGTTAGTAAAATACCACTTCTCTTAATGGACATGGTAAACAAAGCGCATTCAACTAACGTGAGGTCGGAATCTGATTGTTTCTTATAGGTTCTGATTTTCAAATAATTTTCTATTAAACATGCTGCTTTTACTTCTGAAATTTAAGATATCACGTGAAATATTTTGATCATCACCACCTTGTAAAATGCCTAATTCTTGTATTATATCTACTTTATTAAATTTACTACTAGTAAGATGTTCCCCTTGATATTAGGGACTCAAAAAAATCAGTAATGTGATCATTTCCAAACATATTTTTAATTTTTTTTCTTCAGATTTTTTTAGAGTAATTGACCGTATTTGACCAGGTCAAATACTGACCGACTTGCCAGGCCTGATTATATATACAAATCATAAAATAAGCAAAAAACAATAAAAAATATCGGAGAGGTTTATTTTGAAAATATCGGATCCTAATACCATCCAATATTTAATATCAGTCCTAATTTATAATCTATATATTTTTTTAAAATTTCATTATATTCAATGTTATTTGTTTGAAGATCTAACCAATAAGCAAAACTTCATCGAAATGGATTTGGAGGCAAAGTGTCTAAGAAGTCTAGCCAGTTACAAAATATCCCCTATGAATAAGAACAATTATGAATTTTGGCTGGATAATTCATCGACGACAACCAATGAAACTTGGCTTGCAGAGGAATCAATTCATGACGCCTTTGATTTCCATTTCTCTCACACCGAGAAAGGTTTTGGGGTTGACGAATTAATTTCCATGATTAAATACATTGAAAAGTATTTTGTAGGGGACATTGATCTAGATATAGTCCCGAAATTGATGTATTTGGCCCCTATCGTTAACGTTGTTGTAATTTTAAATATAATATTAGTCGTCATTTTCTCTATAACTTTAGTCACATATCTTTTTATAAAATGGAAAGATCATAATTAAACAAATTTATTCGCGAAGAAATTTTAAATTTTGGAGAATAAAAATTTCTGTTAAATTTTCTTTTTTTGTAATAGAAAAATATTGAATAACTATGTTTTGGTTAAATATCATGAATATTATACCATAGCAGACTCATCATAATCATTTAGATAATAGCTCAACTCAAGGTGTTTAATTGAAGGATTTTTTTAATTGGATAGAATATATTTAAAATTAAACAGGTGTTTGAAGATAAGGTATAGGATTAAAGGTTTGAGAGATATGAGTTAGGGTTAAAATATATTAAAAATGGGTCTTAGTAAAATTTATACAGTTCTATTAATAACCTGTCAAATCTGACAGGTAATGCTATTGTAAATAGACAAATATAAATTTAAATAAATTAGCTGTTGTAACGGCAATTATTTTTAGTTAAACCATAATCATTCATTTATTATTGTATCTATTACCAAGCAAAACAAACTAATTAAAAAATCTCTGTAATTTTGACAGTTTGTAAAAACAGTAATAAGGAAATTAAATATTTATAATAGGTGTATAATGTGGTAATAAATAAAAAAATAAATTAGACACATCGGCATCGGAAGTTTGAATGTTTATAAAATATTCCTGAATTTAATTCAATAAAAAATTAGACAGAATTGAATCTTTTTTTTGTAAATAATTGTTAAAATAAAAATTTTTTTCAAGATTTTGTGATCGATCTTGTTCTTGATCTTGGCTGTAAAAAAATATTTCATTTGTTATTTTTTTTACAAGTAGGAAAATTCACAAAAAGTTAGCAGACTCCCTGTCAAACAACCCTATAAAAAAACTTAATATGCCGGGGACGCGCTTGCTTCTAATATATAAATTAAAAAATATTAATTTATCTTTATTCCGCCGTACTCCTTGATTTTTGATTTAATAAATATTAAACCTAAGTGCAGTTAGTGCCACTAACTTTAAACCCAAGTGAAATTTTGTTGATTATAATTAGATAAGATGCAATTATTAATTTTTTTTAACTAAGGTCAATGATTTTACTATGAGTCATTATAATAAAATAGATAAATTTTAAAAAAATTAAAATTATTTTACTTTGTTATAATATATATATCAGATCTATAGGCCCAGGCTTTTTTATATATTCAGGCCCAGCCTGGCTTTTTAAAAATATATTATATTTATTTTTAAATATCTAAATAACAATTAAAAATATTTGGTTTTAAAATATAAGGCTCGGCCGGGTATTTAAAAAAAAACCTTTAATTGGATATATTTCTAATATTTTTTTGGTTTAAGTCCGATTCTGCAGAGTTGTTAAAGTAGCTCGCTACTTGTAGCGCGCTACTTAGCATCTTTTTTGGTAGCTATAGCTAATAGCCGCTACTTTTTTTAAAGTTATTTAATTTTTTAGCGCGATACTTAGCTACTTTTAAAAAATATAATGAATGTAAGTATAAACATGAAAATTTAAATATAATATCATAATTAATTATAATTTTTATAATTTATTATTTAATTTGGAAATTTAAATATATTTTCAATTTTTATTTTATATTTTCAATCTGTGTTAATAATCTAAAATGGCATCGCCCATGGATATCCAAATTCTTGAAAGTGATTCAGACATGGAAGATTCAATGGAAGAAAATGTACTTAATAGCTCTAATAACGATTTCCCATTCCCTAGATTTGAAAAATTTTTTTAAATAAATATTAAAACAAAATCTGGATTCAAATTCCTGTGCTTAAAATGTAAAAAAAATATATCATCAAATCAATCGAGTAGCTATAACCTGAAGAAACACCTAAAGGTAAATTGTTATTTTTACATTATAATATTATTTATTTTATTAGACTGTTCACGCCAATTGCTATAAGGAAATAGAGAAACATATAAAAAATTTTGGTATAGGAGAATCTTCATTCAAAAAGACAAATACTATCCAAACCAAATTAACTGATAATAAACATGCCAATATTTCACAAAAATTGGCTGATAAAGTAATTGTTGATTTTATTATTGACACAGTTCAGCCATTGTCCTTGGTTGATAATCCATCATTTACTATGATGATTAAAACTTTATCCCCTGGCACAACAGTTTTATGTCGCCCTTATGAATAAAATAGACGACAACTTCAAAGTGATGAAAGATGCTCTAATAGTAGAGTTATCAGATATATCTTATGTATGTACCACGGCAGATAGTTGGACACATAACAGAAGGTAAAAACTTATTTATATTTATAAATTGATCTGATTAAATATTTTTAGAGCTTCCTTGCACTCAAGTGCTAGTGTCGAGAGATTATTTAGTAAAGCAAAGCTTATACTTTCTGATAGTCGCTCTAGACTTGGGGATGATAATATTGAAATGACATTATTATTAAAATGCAACAAAAATAAATATTTATTTATATTGCTTATTTTTTTTTAATCTAAACTAACTATATTTTTATATTTATAAATGTTGATTTTTATATATTATTTATTATACATTTACATTATAAGCAAAAAAAAAATAACAAAAATTTGTTTCATTTGTTTCTAAAAATTTTTTTATAAAAAGTAGCTTAAAAGTAGCTAAAGCTACTTTTGAAAAAAGTAGCTAATAGCGCGCTACTTTTTTTGACAAATAGCGAAAGCGGTAGCGCGCTACTTTTTTGACAAATAGCTATAGCGGTAGCGCGCTACTTTTAAAAATAGCGTTTAACAACTCTGCGATCCTGAACCTTCTAAAAGAATGGTTAAATAAAGGGGAAAAAAATATGGAATCAATCCGGGATGAATGCTCAAGAAATTATATCAGCAGATCTCTAAAAAAGCATTCTTTGCCTGTAGTAAGACCCCTCATTGATTTCCAAGGTGTAAGTAGTATAAATGCGCATAAAAATTTTATTTTGGATATCAATATTATTTGGGGAAGATTTCGCCGGAAACGCATGGTTTTGAAGTTAGCAGAGAAATTGATACAAGTGCAACCTCAAAAAGCATTTAGATCAAGATATCAAGGTAATGAGATCGGATCTTTTGAAACCACCAATGAAGACCTATTAGTTAAAGGATGGATTTTATATTAACCGTTTTGAAATATTGTAAGATAATATTGTTGATTGCTTTGTGACGGGATTGGACGTCCGAGAGAATACTAATAACGAAATTAAAGTCTTTACTATCAATTTATTTAACACGAAATAAGGATGCAGCAATTAAATTTAGGGAGGAACCGCCCAAGAATAGAGCCGAAGGTTGTCTCAAGTCAATTGTAGTCAGTTTTTGCTTTATAAATGCGTAGGGGTTGACCTCGAATTTTTCATAAGAAGGTAATCAAAGGAATATGTAACAAGGAAAGAATCCCAGTTATTTTGTGTTTGAAAGGTTAGTCTTATATAAGATTGGGGAGGGGGCCTATTTTTTATCTCAGAAGTCTAGGACTGGTTAAATACTTAACCGGGACAGGTGATTAGAGATTTGAAGAATTTATGGGAGGAAATGTTGATTCAAATAGAGATAAGCAATAAATACAAGGGTGATCGAACAAAATGAATTAGAGAACTTTTAGCTTAAAAGTGATTGTAAGCTTCTATTTTAAATTGATATGTTTTAAATATGATAAAGAATATTATTTTTTTAGTAAGAAAAAAACTATTATTGTGAATAAAAAGGGCATTAAATAGGGGTTTTAAGATGTTTAGGAATTAATAGAATTTAAGTGTTGAAAACCCCCTTTCCCTTATGACGTAAAGCCATCTATGGGCATAGTTTGGATTGGGCAAGACGAAAACCTGAGAATAAAAAATTCAACGATAGGGAGTGAATACTCTCAGGAAAAATACCAAATCCAAAATTAATTTATAATGCCTCAAAAATTGTTAAAAATGATAAATGTAAAACTGACACGCTTAGATTAAAAAATGCATGATTCAGAAGAATAATATATGAAAGACTCAGCTCGCCCTGGATATAAAGCTTTAAAAAATTAAATCAAATATTTTTCTATCTATTTGTTGTCTACCTGGAAAATTAAAAAACGTTGTTAAAAATTCACCCCCCCCACCCCCCCCCCCCCCACCTATTTTATCTCCACTAGATCCAAGATTTAAAGGGGTGATTAGCAAAAGAGTAAATATCTTTTAATTTTCATTCAATGTCTAATATTAAAAAGTTTAGCCCCCCCCCCTCCATGACCTATATTTGAAGATCTAGGATGGCTTATGTTGTAAGGTTTTCAAACCCTCCTTCTAGACATGTCCTGAAGAGCTAGAGTGCTAATTATAAATGCAAACAAAATATTATTTAAGATTTTGTAAGGTCTTTAAACCCCACTTCCTTCCCTCGATCTAAACTTGAGGAAATACCCAGCTATGATATTGATTGATAAAGCAAAAAAAATATCCCTTTATTAGGATTAATTTATAATATTTATAATTCTATTATAAACATTTAACACAAGCCTGAACAACTAAAGGTTTAAATTTACCAGTGACGAAGCATCCATAGAAGCAAGGGAAGCATTGCTTCCCTTGAAATTTTTCTTACAAAATTTCTAAATAAACTTAATATAATCTTTGTACTATGCTAAATAAACTAAACTGACTTCGTTAAAAAAATTAATATAATTTTTATAACGTTAAAGATTAATATAATTTTTGTATAAAAAATTAATATTATTTTTACTATATTTATAAATACTATTATTTTTACTACTTTAAAAAAGTTACTATTATTTTTACTACGTTAAAAAAAATATTAATGAGGGAAGCAAATTTAATATTGCTTATTTTTTTTAATAAATAAAGAGAACATCTTGCCATGGTATTGTGTAATTTTACCATTAAAAAATAAGCATTGGGGAAGCAAATAAAAAAAATGCTTATTTTTTTAATAAATAAAAGAGAAAGAAATTTTTTTATATAATATTTTTTTTCCTTACTTTTTTAAAATAAAAAATTTTTCGTATTTAAAATCCTTAATTAATGTTTAATAATTGTAATTGTATTATTGAAAATTTATTAACATTATCATTTAGCTCAAGAAATTTTGATGCGAAAAAATAGATTATTGAAAAAGAAAGACCAAAACCAATTTTACAAAACTAAAAAAAAATCAAAACTTGCATCCATAATTTTTCTATCGATAAATATGAAAAATATGAATGACTCACTGGATATGAATTTTCTAATTCTCTATATTGTTGATCATGCCTATTATTCCCAAAGGAAAAATATGTTTGGAATGATAAAGGATTTTCGGATATGAATAATTTTTCAAAGGTAGTTAAACGGCAAAGAATCAACCGCTCATTTGCAATCGATGATTCAATTAAAAACATTTGGCCAAAATCGTATTGAAAATATGATAGATTCGATGCGCAAAATATCAATCGAACAGCATAATTCTAAAGTCAAATCAAATAGAGGAATATTGAAAATATTGATCAACTCTATATGTTTTCTTGGAATTCAGGAGCTCGTATTCCGTGGTGATGATGAATCTTCTAATTCAGTAAATAGAGGAAATTATATTGTATTAATTTATTTGCTCGCAGAAGAAAATTTACTATTGAAACATCATTTAGAAATAGTGCAGTTTTTATTGTACTATCAAGCAATATTCAAAATGATTTGATTAATTCTATTTCATATGTCTTACACCAAATAATATTAAATTCGTCGAATTGTTAGATATTAGTAAATTATTCCAAATAATTAATTTCCCAAAATATTTATTAGATAATTTAAACGACACTTATTCTCAATTTTTCGACTTGCACAAGCTGGATACCGAATTAAAGGTAGTGTTTCGGGATGTTGAATTTAAAAAAAAAAGAATGTTAATGAAATACTTGAATTTTTAATATGCACCGATTTGATGAAAAGTTTTAAAGAGTTTTTTAAATTATGCAAATTCATCTTAACTTTGGCTTTAACAACATCAAGTGCAGAAAGGAGTTTTTCATCTTTAAAAAGAATCAAATCTTATTGCAGAAACAGGATGAGCCAAAATCGATTATCGAATCTATCTTTGATTTCGATTGAAAAAAAATTATTAAAAAATTTAAAATCTAGCGATAACATTTATAATGCAGTACTTAATCATTTTACTCAAAAATAAAGACGAATACCACTTATTTATAAATCTTAATGTTTTTATTGTTTTAGTTTGACTAAAATAAAAATAAATTTTTTTTTTGATCGCTTCCTTAGTAGTAAACTTGACGCTTCGTCACTGAAATTTACCCATCAAAATTTTTTTAATAGATAAATAAATTTAAATTAATAGGACCCTCATTTAAAGTAAACGCGTTATGTTCAAGGGTTGCGTTATTTAATGCAGAATTATTACAAAATAAAGCCAATAAATAGGTATAAATTTATAAATAAAAAGTGTTATTATGATAATGCTATGATAATATTTGAAAAACATGTATCGATGCTTTGATAAAAAATATGCAATACGATTATAAAAGTGATAACGAATTCAATAAAAAGATATATGATTTTTCTTATATATTATATAATATATAAAATAATTATTTTTTAAAACTGAATCAGCTGTAACAATGATGCGTTAAATAACGCAACGCTTGAAGAGAACGCGTACATCATAAATGCAGCGTTAGTTAAAGTATAACTCATAGCTCATCTCCTTTTATTCTAAGCAACCATAACTAATGATAATAAACATTTGTGATTTAGAATTTATTCTGAACTAAATAATATTAGTCATTTTTAAAAAGAATAGCGAAGCTTTATATACGATCTAATTGAAGTTATTCGGAAAAACAATCTTGTCTTCTTATTAAAGTTTATAAATTGTTTTTCAATTTGCACGAATTAAATTGAAATGAATTGTCCGCGTTGCTATATATATATATATATATATATAATAAACTATAAATTTTAGCTACTTTCTAAAAACATATTGTATTGACTTTTTTAACTTTTATTTAAAAATAATTTCCATATAAAATTTTAATATTTGGATTTGATTCACGGGAAATTATTTCCATAATTTAAATTTCAATACCCTTTTCTTCATTACTAGTGTTAATCATCCTACAAATTAAAAAATATTTCATAAAATTGGTGATGATATTCTATCGAGTTATATTTATACATAAAATATAATCTTTACTTATTTCGTTTTGGTGTTGTTAGTTTTTATTTATCTACCTTAATATAAGTTATAAATTTTCCACCTAATTTCGATTATCATTATAATTAAAATATGGCGGGAAAAAATAAGGAAATTAATACAAAAATCTCGAAAAAAATAAGATTTATACTGTAATATGTAAAATTTAAAACATTAATATTAAAAAGAATCTCAGAATAAAGTATCTATTAAAAATGTCAAAAATATATAGAGTACAAGATACAAAAAGATCATGTATCTTTTATATTAGATACAAGTATTCGCGGTACTGCCCAACTCTGAGATTCGTTTAAATAAATTTTTAATGCTCCGATAATTTTATTTCAATATTAATAAAAATTACTGTCGTAGTTTTATATATGAATTTATATTAATTTTTGCATATCAACCAAAATAAATAAGGTTGATTGGATTATAATTACCATAGAAGAACACGTGATATTAATATATTTTTTTTTGTGTTCGAATAAAATTGTATATTATTACTTTTTTCTTTCTTATAAAAAATTGATTATTAATAAAATATTATAATAAAAGTAGCGTGTTGTTACGAAATAACTGTGAAATTCTTAGAAGAAATTCTAGTTGAGTTAGTTGTCCTTAAATTGTAATTTAAGTGTAGGAAGGGATTTCGAGTAAGGGTATATATTTTTTTTCTTAGGTTTTTCAGTTATTGACCGTGACTACAGGATATTATATACCAAAATATTCGTTTTTATAAGGTAAAAACCATATTTTTATTTTACATTTTGTATCTCTCCTCAGGACACAAAATCATATTTTTATTGTTTAAATTATTTTTAGAATTTTAATTAATAAAATAGTTTAAAAAAAATTTTTTTTTTAGATTAGTTCGATAAACACCCAATCTTTATAAAATAATATAATTTTCTGTAATAACGTAATTTTAGAGTAAAGTAAATTTGTAATATGAGATATGGTTGTATATTTCGATAAGTATCCTAAGCATGGTTTTATTAATAAAGTTGCCATTCTTAAGGGTATGGGTTATAAAATTGTGTATCAGAACATTAATGAATTGGATATAGGCCATCATTTAATTACATTAGGATTAATAGTAATTATATATTTAATTTATATTATTTTGAAATTTTTATTTGGAAAATGTACTTTGGTTGCGACCAAAGTATATGGTAATTGGAAAAGAGACACTCCAGTGTCGGCTGATTGTTGGAAAAAAATTTCGGTCTTGGAAAGTAATTTAAATGTGGTTTTAAATGAAATCAAGAACGGCAGACCAGAAATGGTAGAAAATTTGGAATGTAATGACCATGATTGTTTGGATATTGTGGAGAGATCTGTAGTTATTCTCCGAGAATTGGAAGAAATAAAAGAAGTAATTAAGGTTATATATCAAGATATAAAACTGGTTATTTCGAATAGTATTGGTAATAAAGGCCAAAATGTGGTCCGACGGGGTCAGATGGGAAAAATATCTCCGATGGAAAAAATATCTCCGATGGAAAAAATGGTTTCTCCAGGAATAAAAAGATCTTTGAAGATTTGAAATGTACCCGCTGTGGGTATAGGGGCCACAAGTTAAAGACCTGTGTGGTCAAAGAACAAAATTTTCGTGAGGGTTTTCCGTTAAGGAAATCGACACTAGAAAATTCTAATGTTAAAAAAATTTCTGGTTCCAACATAAATAAATTGGAGGTTCCACAATCGAATTATGGTAAATCCCGTTTGTGTTTTAAGTGTAACAAACCGGGACATGTAGCCATAAACTGTACCGAAAATTGACTATATGATTGCAAGTGTAATCATATAATAAGTAGGAGATCGGGAGGTATAAATAGTAATAAATTAAATAACCATACTGAAATGAGATATGATTCTCATAAAAGCCGCCTTTTAACAGAAATTTTTTTTTATCCTGATGATAAAAATAAAAATAATGAAAATTCTAATAATTTTAGATGGGGGAAATATCCTAAGGGTATTGTTAAATATTCCATAAGAGGGATGTTAATACTTTCGAATGGGAAAGATATCCCCGTGATATTGTTTAAAAAAAATGAATATTATTAAAGAATCGCTAAATTCCGAGTTGAATTTATGTTCAAATGTGAATTCTCATGAAACTGATGTTTCAGATGAGATAAATATTGATCAGTCAATTAAAATATATGAAATTTTAATGAATGATATTCGAACCTTGTCCTTGTCCGAGAGTTACTGTAAGAGTTGACTCGAGGGAGATTGACACGTAGTTCGACACAGGGGCTAGCATTTCAATAATGTCTAGGAAAAATTATTATAAGTATTGGCCTGGGGGTAAACTTGAAAAAGAGGCTATGTGCGTCAGGCAATTTGATGGGTCGGAAGTTGCCGTTTTGGGAAAGGCCAAATTGGGGGTTAATATTAATGATGTAATCTTTTTCCTGGATTTATGGGTGGTGAAGGAAAGTGTGGAAACCATCATGGGATGGAGTTGGATTGTTCAGTTGGGTCCCTTTAATAATTTTTGGAATATTTTTGAAATACCAGAGGCTACAAATGAGACTAAGAACATGAGAATGGCTACTAATGTTCGAGATTTTGGGATTTAGAAGGGACGGATTCAACTGTAAAAGAAGGGAATTCAACCTGTAATTCTGAGATGTATATACGTTCCACTGAATTAATAGTTGGGGACAACAGTAAAACCCAGGGAGTAATCGGGGTGAAAGTGATTTAATATATATAATTTGGGAAAAGTAATGGGAAAGATACTCTTAATATGCACCAAAAGTATTCCGTGGTTATGAGGAGTTGCGGAGTAAATGTTATGTAAATATAGAATAAACGGGAATTAAAATGTACGTGAACTGTTGGTATTCTTTTTGTTTTGGTTTATTCATTATTACACGATGGTAGTGAGGTTTGCTGATAAATTGCAAGTTTATTGGTTTAAATTCTTTCATGTTTGTAATGGCAAAAGTTGGTATCCAGGTTACCATTTGTTAGTCATAAATAAGAGTTGGAATATAATGTAAGATTAAAATGGAAAATTGATGTATCTTATATTGTTAATGGTTAAAAGGGAATCATGTATTAAGTTAGAGAAACCTTTTTGATATATTACATATTTGTGGTTATTTTTCATCTTTGGCAGGCCACAAGAAGAAAATGAAAAGGGAGAAATATTTTTGTTGTAATGCGAGATAAGAGCGTGCACGTGTTTTTTTTAAATTATATAATTGTAATGTTTATTTAGTAATAAATAAAAAGTGGAATAAAAGTTGGATTTGCGGTGGAAGGTTTGTGTAAAAGGGAGATAAAAACATCTTTTTTGTATGTTTTTTTTATGTGTTATAAGATGAGAAATAATTTTTTTTGGTTGGCAAGTGCGGTGTATTTTATTTTTTTAAATCTTTTTCTCCCCTTTTTAAATTATATTTTTAATATTCCTAGTTTGTTTTTGTTATCATTGCCAGGCAGCGAGAAGAGACGTTCCATAATGTAATTAATGTTTATGGAGAGAGTATGGCATAAGTTGTTGGATTATTTTTTTCCCCAAAATTGTAATTTGAAAATTATATTTAAAAAAAAAGAAGTTTTGTACTGAATTTATTCTTTCTATAATCACGAAAAAAAATTTTTTTTTTGTGTCGTTTCAAGTATCCAAATTAACAAATCACAATCACCTGATGACCATCGAGATGACATACATAGGACGTAAGACAAATGAAGATCAAACCTTTGCACGCTATGAATATGATAGGATAGGGAACTCGTATTAGCAGATGTATATGATATCCCTATAGCATACCTTTGTAGGACCATGAATAATTAGTATTCCATTGATGTTATGAGAATTCATATTAGCCAAGTACTATCCTAACAAGTTATATGATGATGTCCATATTAGTGGGGTCGCTAGGAGGGGGTGCGCAGGGGCTCGAGCCCCCTGAAAAATTTGAATAGCCTCCTGAAGCAAAATTATTTTTAAAAATTGCTCCTTAATATCCTCTTGAACTAAAAATAAATTTTTTTAATTGCCTCCTGAACGATTTCTTTTATAATTCTATTGAGTAATATATAGATTTAATTTGATGTCCTCACTACGTCATCGTGACGTCATGTCGTCGTACATCATGTCATCCGTACGTATTTATTTTTTATTCGTTGATTTTATTTATTTATTTTATACAAACAGATGATCCTATAACTTAAATTTTCTATTAAATTAATATATTTAAAGAAACTAAACTAAGTATTAAGAGGTATCAAAAATTGTTCAAAAGGAATGAAGATTTTCAAGAGCGATATGTTCACAGATCAGTATTTTCTCAAATTCAAGAAGCTAAATTAACAGATTATTTAATTAAAGGATAAAGATTATTCTCAGGATTATGCCCTAAACAAGTATTTTAATTCTTAATTTTATATCATACAAATTTTCTTTAAAATGAATTTTGTTAAAACAATAAACCTGAGAACAAATTAATATAATTTTTTTAATTATTAAATTCATTATATGTTAATGAAACATCTTTATTAATATTAAAATACTTTAAGTAAGAATTTAACATAAGCATTAGAATGATGTGTAATTATGTGTGTGTGATATATATTTAAATGAAATGATGCTGCCATGTTTATATTAATTATAAAATGATTTATATTCATTGATTAAGCATTAAATTATATCATGCATTAAAGCATAATTAGGTTCTTACCTATACATTAAAGATTTAATTATGTATGATATATTTTAAATCATTTTAGCAGAAGATTGTATATATTAATTCTAAAATAAATTCAGAATAAAATTTACGAATTAGGATTTTAACGAGATTGCCTTAATATATAAATAATTTAATATCTTATGTTTAAATGTAGGTTAGAGTTTTAGCATATCAAATGGCTAAGAAGTGTAGTTTAAAAGTACCAATATCTTGGGAAATTACTCAGTCAGCTGGTGAAGACTGGTTTGGAGCATTTATTAAAAGAAATCCAACAATATCTTTGAGAGCACCAGAGGCCACAAGTATAGCCAGGGCCACCAATTTCAATATGAAAATGGTTGAATTATTTTTTAATAATTATTTGACTGTTTCATGGTAAAATAACTTTCTCCCAGGTGATATATATAATATGGATGAAAATGGTAAATTAAATATATATTTGATAGCAAATTTAATACTTTCATAGGATTAACAACAGTTCAATTTTGTCGCTTTTTCCATCAAAAATACAACAAGGATTTGCTCTTAATTTTATCAAATACATAATAATTAATCCTCATTATTTTTTAAAAAAATTATCCTAAATTTATATGTCAATAAAAAAAAATATCTTAAAAAATATATAAATAATTTGCATATTAGTTTCATTAGTGTTTAATGGCATTTTTGTAATTTAAATAGATAGCATTTTTTTTACTTAACATAAAAATATATATCCCTTATCAAATTCTTTGACAAATAATTTCGGAAATGCAAGACATACATTAAATTTATCTGTAAAACAACAATAACCCTATATAATAAACAACAATTTATTTTTTAGATATAATTTTAATTGATCATTTTGAGATTATATTTATTTTCCAAAATCTAAAAAAATCCCATAATCAATAATAATAATATTTCAGGAATTATTATATTCGAACTATTATACTCAAACTTTTATTTTCTTTAAAACTAATAAAAATTAACAACTGAAAAACTGATTTCCAATAATAATAATATTTCAATACATGAAAAAAATCAATAATATTTTAATAATAATAAATAAACAAACATATGCCTAGAACACCTCCTTTATTTTTAAGAGGCATTCTCAGGACACTAATTCAAAATCTTTAAAAAAAAAACTATTATTCTTTGTAATATATCAATTTTCATATTGTTGTTGACACCATTAATTGATCGTGTCGTATTGTTCATCATTTTTTTATCGTCGAGTGGTCTTTAGCAATTTCGTTAGTACATCATTTCATAATGGATCATTTGCTTTGCATCATCTAAAGTTATCGTATTATAGATCACTAAGTTGGCAGTTAAATGATTGGCTGCATCCGAACTTGAAAGTTGATTATCGCGTCATTGTGGATAGTTTGTCTTATTATCGCTTATTCTGAATCATTGGTGTAATATTCTTGCAATCATTATAAATAGAATTTTCCTCAGTCATAATCAACGATTATATTTTTTCCTTGAAACAAAATAATCTATCTTTCAATTTCCATTTATTTTTATTATTAATTTAAAATAATTAATATATTTTACCATTTCAATTTTTCACAAACCTACCCCCTTTTTAATCGACTCACGAACTTTTTTTTGAAAAAAATGTACTTTACCATTTTTCAATTTTACTAACAAACTCCCTTATTAACTTTTCTTATTTATTCCAACTTATATTTAATTATTATTTTCACAATAAACAATTAATTTGATAAACAAATAACATTTTTTAATCCACTCACCACCCTCATTATTTATTTCAAAACATATACTTTCCAAACCTCTTTAAATCAACTTTTATCTCTTGCTGCATACATTTCACTTTTTCAATAATAATCCATAAGTTGTTTAAATTTATTTTTTTCTTATCAACTCTTTTATTTCTCGGTGCATATGTTAATATATAAATTAGCTTCTTTCTACCAAATAAATTGATTTCTTATCTCAACATTCTATCAATTTAAATAGTTAACACAATTTACATTACTATAAAATAATTTCCCTCTTCAACTTTTCCTTTTATCTCTCAACTGTTTTTTTTAACACAAGAAAAAAAACTATTAACCACGATATGCTTCACTTCACCAAGAACAAATATTTAATAAAACAAAAGATGACCTGCAATATACATTTTTGTTAAACCAAACGAATTATCAACATATTCAGTTATATGTATCTCATATACTAAGATTATTCTTACTTTTACCTTTACATACTTCTAACTATTCAATTATATATATACATATAACATCCATTTTATTCAGCTTAATTTCCTTCCATGAACCCTATTGAACAAATATTATAATAATCATAACTCGAAATGGACTAAGCCATCCATATTCCTTTTACCCCACCAATCTTATAATACAATTTAACACACTTACCAAAATAATTAAAAATACCTATATCTGTATATATCCAATTTCACTTCTAATTTTCTCTACTTCTTTCCCGTGGACTAAGCGACCCATATCTCTTTTACCACACCAATTTTATAAAACTCTTCAAAATTTACCTCCTTCTACCACACTTTCAATCCTAATTTTTTTTTCTTATTAATTTCGCTGGTATAATCTCTAACACCGGATATTTATCTCTTTCAAACTTTCTTTCCTCCGACTGATTAATATCCAAATATTTTTTTGTATGCTCAAATTTTTTCCTTACTAATTTCACCGGAAAATTTTGTGATGCAGGTAATTTCTCCCTCTCTAAATTGGAGTCTTTATAAATTTCATCACCACTAATATAACTATCCTCCAACCCCGATTCCCTTGAAATCAACCTTTTGTTTACCTCAAAATTAAAATTTTCATCACTTGTTTCCAAAATATTATCCATTTCTACATCAACAGGCATATTATCAATATCCAAATCAACATTTTCCTCAATTCCTGAATCATACATTTTACCTATAGGATTTTTATTATTCACATAATCAGGTTCCTCCTGATCCATTTTTCCATTTATAATTACTTCCTCCTTCTGAATTTCCTCAGAATTATTTCTCAAATTTTTAATTTCATCAATTTTTAATATTTCAATTTCCGAAATTCCATTTATTTCATTATCACAAATTTCCTGATTATCATTTTCCATATTTTCCACTTTAATATTCTCCAAAATTTCAATTTCCACCAATTCATTTTCCTGATTTTTAATATCTACCTCCTTTACAGATGTTTCCAATACTTCAATATTTTTATCATCCTTTTTCCCTTGAAATATATTCAAAAATTTACTTTCTAATCCAAATTTCGATATCCAATTCCATCCCAAAATCGCACCAACCTCTTCTTTTATTATCCACAAATCCAAAAATTGTACTACTCCTTTAACTAACACTGGTAAATTCATTTCCCTAAAACCGAAATTACAGTTCCATTTAACTGTTTAATTATCATTTTCTCATTTATTAATTGCTCATTCGGCCATAAATTTGAAAATTCCTTATACCCCATTACCGATATAGTTGCCCCCGTATCTAACAACATTATAATTTCCTTATTTCCCACATTAATTTTCACGCGCGGACATTCATCATAATTAATATCTTTTTTCATCGAAACTGGCATAACACAAATTTGTATATTCGCCCTGGGCCACTCATTCCCCTTATTTTTCATCACTAATTCATTACTATTTTTCTTTTCTTCAATTCCCAAATTATTTTCAATATTTAGTACATTCCCTAATAATAAAATTTTTCCCTTGTCTACTGGGTTTTCCGATGTAACCCCACATATTAATTCCTGTCCACCATATAGTCATGTGACGGGACAATCTCTCGCATAATGCCCAATGTTACGACATTTGAAACATGTTACGTCTTCTACATTCCTTTTTTCATAGGCATTTTTTCCCCCATTTTTTATATATTCTACCACCGGAAACGCTTTAGGTTCTCCTTGTTGATTCTTAAAACATTTATCCTGAGTATGCCCAAAATTTCCACAATTTCCACAAGCTTTTTGAATTTCATTCACCAATTTATACGCAGGAACATAACATTCCTCAGTTTTATGCCCTTTATTTCCACACCTTTTACAAATTATAGTTAACACATTTGGATTTCTCCTTTCATTACATCCTCTACTTATATGTCCAAATTTTCCACAATTATAACACATTTTATTTTCATTATCCTCATTCCGATATACTCCTTTTCCTTCATTCTTCTTTTAAAATTATTCTATTTTAATTTTCATTTCTGTCATTTCTGTTCTCAACATCTCTTTTTCCTTTTTAATCAATTCCAATTTTTCCATTTTCTTCCTTTCTTCCATTTCTTTTTTTTCTATCTCTTTCCTTTCATTTTCCCATTCTTCCCTCATTTCTCTTCTCATTTCTCTTCTCATTTCTTCAATATTAATCTCCTTTTTTTTATGTTCCATTTTTCCATTTTCCTTTTTTTTTTTCATTTTCTCCAATTTTTCCATTTTCTCTTTTTTCAGACTCTCTAACGAAATCTGTTTTATTAATATCAATTTCACATACATTTTTTTCAGAATCTCTGACGATATCTGTTTTTAATATTTCCTTTTTTTCATTTTCATTTTTCACCATATATATTTCATTAAATAAATTTTCAATATTCCTCTTAAATTCTTCAATTTTTTTTATTTTTCTCCCTTTCTACTTGCTCTAACACTCTTACTCGATTTATATCTTTATTTCCATTTCTTTTCTTATACCAAAAATATATTATAACCCATAATATAAAAACCAATAATATTCCAAAATACAATATTAACGGCTCAACATTTTTGACCTCAAAATAATTGTTGGTCTTAATATTTTTGCGATTTATCATTTCCTTAAAATTATTTTTACTTTAAACTCTTAATTTTCAAATTTAAAATTCTTTAACTCTACAATAGACTTATCAATAACTTTATCAAAAAAATTTTAATTGACTTAAATGTTAAAATATACAATATCGAAATTATTACGAAAATCCCTAATATACAATAATACATAAAATTTTAACAAAAATATAAACTTTTACCTTATTTTTACGAATTTCCTTTTTCCTTTTTATAAATCTTTGGCCTGTTTCGTAATAGTAGTCATTGTTGTTCCGAATTAATTATTTTTTTATACAGGTATCTTTTAAATTGGAGGCACCACTTTTGAGATTATATTTATTTTCCGAAATCTAAAAAAATCCCATAATCAATAATAATAATATTTCAGGAATTATTATATTCGAACTATTATACTCAAACTTTTATTTTCTTTAAAACTAATAAAAATTAACAACTGAAAAACTGATTTCCAATAATAATAATATTTCAATACATGAAAAAAATCAATAATATTTTAATAATAATAAATAAACAAACATATGCCTAGAACAGATCATATTTCAAAAAGGTATAAGAGTTGGTTATTTTTATTTTATTTGTCATGATTCTCTAATAAGTGGTTGCCCAGGCCTCCCCAGTTTCCCTTAATACGGAATTTACATGTTTTTTTACATATTAGACTCATTGGTAAATCAGATATTTCCCGTTCATGTGATGATATTAAAAATTTAACTATCACTGAGGCGGGAAAAAATTTTCAAAATTATAATGGGTAGGACTGAGCTTGAACCTCAAAATTAATATTAGCTTGCCCCTGACTTGGGAATATCTTTTACAAATTATTAAGGGTTGAGCTGGGCTTGATAAAATTTTTAAAAATTATAAGATCTTGGATGCTTCCTAAAATTGTGAGCTTGAACCTGGCATGACATTTATCGTAAAAAATAAATAAAAATCTCATTTCCCGTCATTTTTGACGGGCTTTCTACTAGTTTATAAAAAGTAAGTAGATAAATAGTTTATAATCCTTTATAATATATAATTATTTATAAAATATTAGGTAAAATGCCACTTTTACAGACCTATTTGACAGTTATATAATATATTACAGTTAATAATTTTAAAATTTTAATAATAAATGGTTTTGATAATAAATATAAGTAACAATTTGCATTCATATATTTAACGCTATCTATTTATTAAATATATTATTAAAATTAAACTTCTTATTATTCATCCCACAATGGATGTTAGATATCTTTTCTTCTCTTTTTTTTAACGTGTTATTAGGAAAGCTATTTTTTTCTTCTTTGAAAAACAGTTGTGAGTTAAATTTTTAATACAAATATATTTTTGTTATTATTATAATCTACTATTATTTTAAGATATAATATACCAACTAGAGGTGGTGCGACAATAATATATAAAATCTTTACTTTCATCATATCACTCTGGTTCTTATTTTATAGTTACAAAATGTTTCATTTCTAATATGGCATCCTTGCCGTGTAAATAACTCAAAACTTCAATATATTTGCATAATTTCTTCTAAAGATTTTTACTGTTTTTGTATTATCAATTTATCTAACATAATAAATTCTGATATGGGTTACCATCGTGAGTGTCATGGCTATGACTGCAAATTAACCAGCATCTATTATTTATGTGACTATTTAATTTAAGATTATTACTATAGCTGCTGAGAGCATATGATTGCATAGATAAGCATGGTCAACTGAACTGTGTAGTCGTTTATATATCATTAAAAATGAAAATCTTTTAAAAATTTAATATCTCACAAAAATTTTCTCGATTACTTATCTAGCTTCCATCATGTAATCCTAGAGGAAGCTCTAGCCACCATATATTTTTATGATTTGGATTGGTCGTTTATATTTTATTCTTCAAGAATTGTTGATTTGGTTAGGCCAATAAATTTTTCCTTATTGGTCCATTCTATAAAACATTGTCTAAAATGTAACAGAGAGTTATATCAATTTCATGACCTTTAGTCAATGTAACTTGCTAGAATTATATAACCTTATGTGGTTTTAAAAAACTATTATCAATTGAGGCATATGTATGAATTAATTAACCTTTTTTATCACTTGTAATTTTTTACGCAAAATTTTTTTATATCAGCAATAGAAAATATTTTATACTGTAATAAATAGATTTTGTATTAAAAAATATTATTTTTAGAAATGTATTGTATTGTTTCAATTATTTGTATGCTAGTTTATTTTGTATGCAAAATATTATAAAATACAAAATATGAAATTCAGAATAATTGTCTAGAGTTAGCATATTTTAAAAATGTAAAATATATTAATATAAAATCCGGCCGAAGGCCTGGCAAAAGCGGGCCAAAGGCCAGCAAATTAAGGGTATGGGGACGAAGCCCCTCATAATTTTTTTTTTAACTGAGCCCAATGAGATTGTAAAGGCTAGCGACGCCCCTGGTCCATATAGCATACCCTTGTAGGACCATGAATATTCATTATTCTAGTGATGTCTCGAATAATCAAGAGGCATAGTAAAAAAAAAATTTCTCATATTTGCGTAACATCATCTATTCTCTATAGTAAATATGATATATATTTTTTTATATATAGGCATGCCACTGGCCCATAAAGGGGTGGCATGTCGTAATTTTATATATGAATATATATTAATTTTTGCATATCAACCAAAATAAATAAGGTTGATTGGATTATAATTACCATAGAAGAACACGTGATTATATTTTTTTTTGTTGGTTCGAATAAAATTGTAGATTATTACTTTTTTCTTTCTTATAAAAAATTGATTATTAAGAAATCATATTAATAAAATATTATAATAAAAGTATAGTGTTGTTACGAAATAATTGTTCTTAAATTCTTAGAAGAGATTCTAGTTGAGTTGTCCTTAAATTGTAATTTAAGTGTAGGAAGGGATCGAGTAAGGGTATATATTTTTTCTTAGCTTTTTCAGTTACTTCCCACCCCTTCTCCCATACAATATGTCTGGTGACATTATTGATATATATGTGTAGCTGGCTAGTAAAAAGAGCGACGATCTGACAATTAATATTTAGGTTAATTAAATTTATTAATAAATGTTAAATAATGGGATTAATTTTTTATATCTAAATTTGCTTTGATATTTAATATAACTTTATTTGGTATTATTTGAATATAAACTTATTTAATATGTTGATGAAAACTTACGACTATTTTTGCAAGTAACCTTGCTTTTTTGTTAAAAAATAATTTTGTAATATATTTTGATACTTTTTATTTTTGTTTAATCAAATTTGTATTTAATATGAAAGATATATATATACTTATTTTTTTATAATAGATTTTAGTTAGTTTTAGATTAATGTAAAGATATAATAAATTCAATAAATGCAATTTTACTTTTCTTTTGTTAACCTCAGACCTTTAATTAACAACCATAATTCATACCTCTCTAACTTTTAGCTGCTTATATTAAATTCCTAAATATATTTCATACAATTTAAAAATAATTCTTTTGATAAACCTTCCTAGAGTTGAGCTATTATTAGCCATGCATGACTGACTGGGTTTCACATTTCGCATTTTCGTTTGGTAACCTCTGCCCCATTTATTAAAAGTTTATCAATGCTGTTTTTTTTAATGAAAATATAATTTTTTATGGGTGAATATGAAAGTATATCTCCTTATGCTACAATAAAGTCTAGTATGAGGTATGTGTTTTTATTTCACATAATAAATTTATTAAATTAAGAGAAAATTTGCAATCATCTATATGCCTGGATACTAAAACTAATTATATTAAAGATTTTATTGAAGAAAAAAAGAAAGAAAAAAAGAAAAAGAACAAAAGTAATAAATATAAAATGAAATGGTTATACTATTTTTATTAGCGATAAATAAAAAAGAGAAAGATGTGACTAAACCTTACATAAGTCACCCAACTGACTTTGAGCACACAGTCCATGTTGGTTTTGATTCTCTAACTGGAGAATTTACAGTATAATATTTATAGTTTCTTTAATATTAGTTTGAAATCCTATATATTATGATTAAATAATAATAATTTATTATATAAGTTATTTTATCTTGTGTTTAATGTTGTTAAAATTGGCAAAATCAATTTTTTTAGACAGACAAATTATATCTTTTAGATAATATATCATTGACCTAAATTTTGATTTAGTTATTTTTTCAAATCTGGGTTTTAATATTATTTTTGATCAAAAATTTTAAGATCGAACCTTTTAGGTTTAACAACTACTTTACAGCACTAATTTTTACAATATATTTAATATTTTTCATGCATTCCTGTCTATTGGGTTATCTTATTTAATACCATGATTATAAGAAATCATTTATAAATTTTATTTACCATACTAAATCATTTAAAATGTTTTCTTTGTTAACATATTCTCTACTTTTCAAAACCCACTAATATTGGTTATTTTTTATAAAAGGGCTATATAGTGCAATATTTAATTTAATGGGGCTCAAACTTTTTGATGAATTCCCCTCTGCCCATTGAGAACATCCAAAAAATTTTATTCAAATACTTTACCATAGGGGTGGTGATATAAGTCATTGAGATTGGAGGGTGTTGTAATATGTAAATTTACTTTGAAATAAAATAAAGAAAAAAGAAGTAATATTCAAATCCACTATTAAATAGAAAAACAAAATGAATTATTATATTATTTGAGTAAAGACGATGTAAATGAATAGGATAGAAAAGTATATATAATCAAGGATATTTTACTTGTAATAATTATTATTATTTTGCGAACTTTATTTTTTTAATATTTAATTTAATATTAATTTTATTTTTCTTTTATTTTGATTATGTTTTCACTTTATATTTAAGTATTTAATAAAGATTTATTATCATATTTTAGTTCTAACATTTTATAATTTGACAGAGGGGGGGGGGGTAAGTTTCTATAAAATACTATCATCATTTGAAAATTTAAATTTTCTTTTTTTTGTTAATTTTGATCTTGCAGGAGGCATGTAATTTTTTTTAGGGGAGTATATTATCATTGGCATAGGAGAGGGGGGAGGTATAGAAGTCCTTATATGGATAATATATTTTTGCAAATTTTAGACAAAAATTTTTTTTCATTAATATTTCATATATACTTTTTTTAAATTTTAATGTTTTTTTTTGAAAAAAATCAAATTAGCCAAATTTTATTCTACTAGAGGATTGCAATGGATGTGCTTTAATCCACATGCCAGTTAGCCTGCCTAATGTTTTAAAAATAGTACCCCCCCCCCCACAATGCTTTAAAAAAATTGCATATCCATATAAAAATATTTTTATTATCACTAGTTGATTAAGTTTTTTAAAATTTATTTTGGTATTTATTAATATATTTATACTTAAACTATAAATATGCAATATTTTGAAATAAAGAACAAATTTTTTAATAAATAAGCTTGGCCTATTTCCCCTATAAAATATTTTAAACTCATCCACCCACCCAGTATTTAATTTTTAACTGGCTAGCGCACAATAATTTTAGAAATTATATAATATTATTTTTCAATAAAATATTAATATTATATAAGTATAAGTGAACGCGTTCGTGAATGAAGTAGGTTTTTTTAAAATTAATTAGCTGTTTCCTTTATCGCATGTTAAAATTGTCAAAAATAATGAACGCCATTCATCTGGAACGAATTTTATCTTACCAAATTTAAAATGTGCCCAAAATTATAATATCAGTTTCAAAATCTTAAAGTTTGAATTTAAAGAGAATTGTAATATTTATTAATGTGTTATTTTTTCAATTTTAAATCATATTTTGAGCATGTTTTTTTAAATTTAAAAATCGAATTTTACCAAAATGTATTCTATCATGTTTGGAATACCTATCCTATAAATTTCAGATAATTTTATCATGTACTTTTGAACTTAATATAAATTATAAATAATTTAAAATTTAATGGTAAAATTATTTAAAATTCATAAGAAAGGTATCTAAACATGCTGGAATACATTTCCGTTAAAATCAGATTCTTAAATTAAAAAAAACGTGCTCAAAAATTGACTTAAAGTTGAAAAAATAACACATTGCCGGTAATATATAGATATAAAATAGTTAATAAAATATGATTCCTTGAAATTATAAACTATTATTTTTTAATTTTTATAAAGGATTTTATATTTTAATTCTTGAACACAATTTAAAAGATTACAAATTTATATATCTTATAAATAATTAATTTTTATATGATATATAAAAGTTTTTATATATTAAAAATTATTAATAAATTTTTTTTATACAAATTATATTATATTTATATATCAAAATGAAACTATATAAAGCATTTTTTTTTAATATTAAATTAAAATGAAATTAAAAAATAAATTTATTCAGAAAGTTTTCAACATTTTTCTAAATGAACGTTGAACGCGATCATGTTTGATTTTTTTTAAAAAATGTTTATAGCAATAATATTCTATAATATTAAACATATGTATAAAATTAGAACAGTATTTAAAAAACGGAAGGAACACCTTTAGTTTTGGAGGACAGACATGTCAATAGGTATATGAACACATTAGGGTTCAGCGATTTAAAATTATTTAGCTGGACATTTTGAGACGTCAGACTAAACAATGACCAATTTATGTAAATCCTATCGAACTCAGGGTAATATAGACCCTAAGAGGGTTTAAGCCTCTTTCAGAAGTCGGTTCCGATTGAGTTTCTGGCATAAATTTTTTTTTAAGTTTAAAATTCGTGAACCATTAGGGTTCACAGCTCTTATGTAAAACTTTAAACATGGGGAACCCTTTCCCATTTCCACATAATTAGGACTCTCCCCTCTAACACATGGTATAATATAATTTAAGAGTGGTAACTTGGGTAGAGGGGTTAACCCCATAGTTAACATATACATCTTATAATTAAGCCATTTTATATTTTAATCTCAGGAGAGCCCTAGTCGTTGGCTTTAAACGGTTTGGAGAATTACGCCATTGAAATGCTTTACTATATTCCTATATTTTTTATTATATTTTTTTGTGAATTATTAGTGTTTTAAAAAGTTATGTTCAAAAGTAACTAGTTACTGTTACAAGTTTCATTCTCGAAAAGGTACATAAATTATTTATATAACTAATCATTTCAATTAATTTTTTAAAAAATTATTATAGAGAATAATTTTTGCGATTTAGAAATCAAAGGAATTTAAATAAAAATACAAATAAATAAAAAAAAATTAATTGTATTAAATACTATTATTTGCACTGAAAAAATCTCACCAATAATATATATTTGCACCAAAAAAATATAAATAATAAGATAAACAAAACAATATAATATATTTATTTTTCAAAATCAATTTTTTTTACTTATTTGACTTGAAGTATAAACTATTTTCTAAATTGGTGTATAAAAAGTATGTTGGGTAATTACTATATTTTTAGCCGTTTCAACCGATTATTAGCCAAGTTTTTAGCCGAAAAACTATCACTTTGGCCTTGGAATATTTCCTAAAAAAACAGCTCAAAGGAAGAAACTAATATAAACTTTAACGCCTTAAAACGGATTTTCTCTGGCAGGCGCCTGTGAAAAGAATTGCCGACATTTAGCCATTACATAAGCAGGATAGCTAATTTTTCCCAAAAATTAGTTTCCTTAGACTTAACAAACCTTCCTACAAGTTTTATACATAGACATTACATCATAAGATAAGGAATGAATTGTAAAAGTAACCAGCTACAGTTTTTTTTTGCAAAACGTAACTAGTTATTTATAACACAAATTAATATATCCATTATAAAAATATTAAACGACAAAGCGTAAAAAAACCTTCGGGTTTGGATCCAGGTTCGAGACTCTTTATTTTTACCATACACTCATATTACCCGACGAAAATTCTTTATTTTATGAACCCAAACCGGATTTTTCTATCGAATACAGGTTCACTAGTTCTAGTCATTTTGTGATTAATTTTTTAAGAAAAGTATAAAAAAGTAATATTTGTGTTCATACTTGATTTTTTTTTGTTTTTTATTCCTAATGCATTATTTAAAATACAACTGTTTATTTTTTTTACCGATATTTATTTTAGGTGCAATAAAAAAATAGCTATTGAAAGCTTTTTAAAATATTTATGCCGGACATAAACCTAACCCGGGTCAGGGGTTAACCTGTCTGGACCGACCTGAACCTAATACCACTTTATTAAAAAAATTTCGAATATAGTCCTATACGCAAAAATTTAGTGGATCCGGGGACTATGGGGAAACTCATGGTGTTATTTATAATATTGTATATTATTTTTGGATAAATTCATAACACACCAGTTCCACAATCTTCTACAGACAAATGGTCGACATATTTTAATTACCTGACTGAATTAATAACGAAATCATATTTTAATTTTTATTTATTTAGTTTACTACTCGATATTATACTATTACCAGATAACTCCTATCTTCGCGTCCCAATTTTTCCATGTATCGATTTTTTTTTATTAATGTGTTGATATAGATTACCCATTTTTCTATGAACTTGTAAATATTTTTGTTTTAAGAGACATGTGGTGTGTTTTATGTGGATCGATTTGTTCGCAATTTAATAGACGATAGATACTATGTACCATCCCCGTATATAATAAATGATAACAAAATTTGCAATATAGATTAGATTATTTATTACATACTATTTTAAATTCAATTTGATTTGATTAATTGGATTTTTATTTTTTTAGGAAAATTATTTTATCGAAAATTCAATTTTTATTAATATTTTTAATTACATTTTTATTTTTACAAAAAAAAATGTTCGCTTATAATATAATATTTTTTTTGAGTTATTTAAAACAAAACACTTAAACTAACCCTATAAAAATTGAACATTTTTATAATTATTTTTATATATTAATTTAATAAAGGTCCATTATTTAATGATTTTTTTAAAAATTTCGGTGTTTCATTCAACCCTTTAAATTTAATAGAAAAAATTCCCCCCTTCCAACCTTTATTTTTTGGATATGATAATAAATAATACTATAATTAGATTTTTCACCACTTAAAAAAAAATTATTTTTAAACATTTTAATTATATTTTCACTTTTAAATATAATAAATTTTAGGGTATTTGTATTTTTTTATGTTATAAACAATTAAGTTATTCCTTTTTAAATTTTGTTTTTCATTGACAATTTTTATATATCCAAACTTATCATTGGCAATTTGAGTTGTGGGAATCTTAGAATAATGAAGTGCCCCAAATCGCTACTGCTTATGCTTTGCAAAGGGCTTTCATATATAAAAAACATAAAAGGCGGGAAAAAAATTAACGATAACGTAGAGACCGTTCACTGTATCCTATAATTTTATTATAGGCATATCCAAGATTTTCCTATAGGGGGGATTATTAGGCGGATATTTCTAGGATGTCCTTAAGCCCACTTATTGTAGGCCTTTGGCTATATTATATTTTTATTAAAATAATTTTCGGTTTCCAGCAATTATTTTTATAAAAATGCTTTTTTTTAGAAATCTTTGAATTATAGACGTTTTTTAAAAAAATTCTTAACTTTTACTCATTTTTTTAGCAAATTCTTCTTTATAGTGTTATATTGTATAAATTTTGGGAGAGGAAGGGGGGGGATAATTGTATTAGCATAAATTGATATTTACGAGAACAAGCAAATTTGCGATGGGGTGGACTCTGGTTACGCGCTTGAGTTTTATCATGAGAATATTTATTATGGGCGGACTTTGATCATAATTATATATTTTTTTAAAACTATCAAGGTGTTTCCTTTACCCTGTTATCATTGAAAAGAACAGTAGAGAGCACTATAAAACAAATAATGTTTATATGGGATTTTGATTTAGATGGAAAATAAACGACTCGTTTATATAATATTTTTTTAAAAATAAACCTTATTTTTTTTATGGTATATATATAAAGATGTTTTGTTTAATTAGAAATTATCTTAAATTTTAGACTTATTTTTATCTTCTAAAATACTTATATTCATCCTAGTTATTTCTTTTTCTTTTCGTATATTACGTAAACAGGGTATGCCAGAATCTTGGACTCGACTTCTTAAATCGTCTGATATAACTGCCAGCGAACGCAAGAAAAATCCCCAAGGTTTGCTCATAAATTCCTAAAATTAAAACCACTCATTTATAAGTAAAGAATGAATGATTTAAAAGGCCAAACCCTGAGGGTGAACTTTTTTGTTCCGATTAATACTAGAGATTTTAACTGCTTTTCTGTATAAACCTCAAGGACGAGCTCATATCGGCTCAACCAAGGCGTTATGGATTAGGATTGAAAGGGGGAATTTGTGAATGTTAAAGAGGTATTTTGACCCTGACTCAATATCGGAAAAAAGTCTAATTGATATAATTAAAATATATTAATCAAGTGACGATAAAAAAAAGGGCAGTTAAGTGGTATATATTAAATCAGTCAATCATGATAAGTAATGTATAATTTCTTAATTTTTTTCCCCCTTATTATTATATCAATGGGTTATACATTTTAAGATTTGGCTGTTATGATTTTTTTTAAATGCGGGATACGAAATAATCTCGGCGTTTCTTATATAATATTACCTTTTATTTTCAAATAACCTAAATCCCCTGCCCCCAATAAAGCTGTCATAGACGTCTTGAATTATTATGACAGCTCTTACTTAAGACGCGCGGACAATGAACCATATTTCGATAAGCTGACTAGCAATCATTTCGGACTTGATAACGATAATTATTCTTCCGCCAAATTTATGATGACCGATTTTTACAACCCGCACTCTCCTTCCAGTCATTCCTCCCGTAACTTTGGTGATGCGTATACAAACAACACGAACATTAACGGCAACATCGGAAACTATAATAACAACAATATTTATAACCACACTCACCCCAATGGTAAGACAGATTATATTATATAAAATCAGATATATTTATATCCCCCCCCCCACCCCCATTATATTTAAAACAATTTTTTTAAAAAATTTGAATTAGGTTTATCACAAGCCACTGCCCCTTTCACTTACTTGTGCGATAAATTAATCACGAAAGTAATTCTGAAAAACGTCGACGCTAACCAGGCCACCATAACCAGTCGCTCTTTGAAGCATAACACCCTAATTTTTTCAAATTCAACGGTTAATGCTATAAAAAAATGATTGATTTTTCACTATTTTTTTAAGCTTTTTAGCACATTTACCAATGTCATTCAAAAATTAATATAAATGCTTATAAATATAAATAGCCCGATTTGTATATATTTATTAAAAAAAATATTTTGTCATAATCTTTTCTTTAAATTATAATTTTGTGCATTTTTTCAAAACATAAATTTATATTCTAAAGAACGAACGCGACTCAAACGCGGATACCAATACTCTTATAGATGCCTCCGAGTTTAGACCTAATAACGATCAAAATTATTACAATGACTGCGATGAAACTCCGCCAGCTATATCTGATCGACCTGAGCGTACTAAATCTATCGTATATAACATTTATTTAAAAAAATATTAAACCGAATATATTATTTTTTATAAGGGGGAGGGTTTACCTAATATATTATTTTATATAAGGATGAGAGGGTTTATCATAATCCCTATATGTGTATTAGGCCTATTCAAAAACGAATTCGAATCGAATAGTGCATTATTCATATTCGATTCGTTTAAACGAATCGAATAATTTACTATTTAAATTCGTACGAATAATAAAATCTACTATTTGTATTCGATTCGAATAATTCGAATTAATTTTTTTAATAAAATAAATCATACTCAAATATATTGACAAATTATTTTATTACAAATTTGATTTTAAACAGAAAAAATTATAATAATATGTAATCAATAATCTGATAATAAATAATATATAATCAAGTTATAAACAAAATTAAAATATATATTATTAATTTAATTTATAATTTAAGCCAATTTTTAAGGCAAAGAGTTTTTCTTATATTTTCTTCCTTATATGACATGCGGTTTTTTGACAATAAATTAGTTCCAACTGAGAAAAGCCTTTCACAAGCAGTTGATGTTCCTTTTATAGATAGATAATCCCTTGCCATTTTCGAGAGTATGGGGATCCGATATGCATTTGCCTTCCACCACATTAACAGGTCAGTATCACTCTTTGCTCTTGGTTCACTCAGATAAAAATCTATTTCACACAGTTGAATATTATTTTGTTTAAAAACAATGTAGAGCCTGTTTTGTTGAATTTTATCCTTATATGTTTGACAGTTATAATTATGAGCTTATAAAATAAAATCATATTTAAATGGGGGTAAATTAAATACCTGTATACCTATTGTAAATTTCTTTAAATTTGTCCATTAACTTGGATATATCAATATCATTATCAACAGATATTGATTTTAAATATTCTACTTTAAGCCTGGGATCTAATATTGTGGTTAATATTGCATCATCGGCAGTTAAATTATAATAGCCCAACAATTTATCACTGCTACTTTGAAACTATTGTTAAAGGATTTATGGAAACCAGATTTTTCATTTTTTAGATGTTCAAGAATTAAAATATAATAAGGTATAACCAAATTATAAGTAGGATAATTCTCCCCACATACCATATTTGTAGTTACATATAAAGGCAATAGTATAGCTTTAATTTTTATAAGATCCTCCCATTCTTCCTATGACAAATGTTAGATTTATTAAACAATTTATTAAATATTACGAATAATTCGTTTTATTCGAATCGAATAAATGATTATTCGTATTCAGATAAAACAAATAATTTATTATTCGTATTCGTAATTATTCGATTAGATTCGAATTATTCGAATCGAATCGAATATTCGAATTATTTTTGAATAGGCCTAATGTGTATTATGCGTTAAAAAAAAGAATTTTTAATCTTTTACTGTGATCGAAATGTCGTAGGGTTCATTGAGTATTTCTGAAAATTTTATTTCTCATCAAGTTGAATCTAAATTTATCTATTTTATATTTATTAAGTATCATCAAGTTGAATCTAAATTTATCTATTTTATATTTATTAAGTATACAAAGCCCGTCGAGAACCAAGATTACACTAGTTATCTTGGTAATCAACTGTCCTCCCCTTATTTCAACCAATTCGGTAGCTTCCCACCACCAAATTCTTCTCATTGCAACACAAATAATAAAAATAATGGTATGTTGTTACCCGATAATAATTTTAAACAACCCAAACAAATCAATGGGAAACAACCGCATATCGCAAACGATTGCAATAACGATAAAAATGTGGAAAGTAGTTGCGTGATAAACAATTACGGAAACAATAGCAAAAAATCTATTAAAATGACGGACGAACAAGTCGTACAAATGTTAAGGGGCATAGTTTCTTTAGGAAATCCAAATAAACGATACAGCAAGATTCAAAAAATTGGACAGGGGTATTAATTTTATGTCTAAATAATTTTGTTAAATATATCTATCATTTTCCTTGATTATGTTCCAACTCAAAGAAATTGCCGTTACAACATCTGATTTATTTAAATTTCTCTTCGTCTATTTATAATCACATTTAATTTTAATAAAATCTAATCTTAACCCTAACCTATATGCCTTAAAACCCTAAAGCATACGTCTCTAACCTTTATTTCAACTCCTTACTTCAGATACTTGTTTAATTCTAAATATATTCAATCCAATTAAATAATTTCCTTCAGTTGAATAATCCCCAAGTTAAGCGTTACCATTTTCCTTCACATTATTTTTCTTCCAAATACTTTTAATTCAGTCAAAAAATTTTTTTAGTAACAAATGACTCATCTACATCTGATTAATAACAAAATTTTGATTATATTTAAAACAAAAAATTGAATCATAGTCTATTTTTAATTTGCTAGTACAATGACTAATGAGATTTTGTGATTCGATTCTAAACTTTATTATGTTTATTTATTTTAAATCTTTACAAGTCAAAATCATAAATAGGTATAAATTGATTGAAAATCATCATTTCCATTTAGGCCAGTTACTCCAGACCACCATTAAAAATGCTAGCCTTTCTAAGCCATCCAATTGAATATCATGAGAAAGAAACATGAATAATACATGAAATGAAAACGAATTACATTTACATTAATAATTACTAGAGCATCCGGAGCTGTTTATACAGCCATCGAAATATGTACAGGCATTGAAGTAGCCATCAAAGAAATGAACTTGAGTCAACAACCCAAAAAGGAACTTATTATTAACGAAATTCTGGTTATGAGGCAAAATAAACACCCTAATATTGTCAATTATCTCGATTCCTATTTGGTTGGGGGCGATGAATTATGGGTATAAATAATATAGTGTATATATTAGATTTAAGAAAAACAAATACTTGAAAGTATTTTAAATAAAAGATAAACGATTAGACATATGTGAGGAGGGAGCTTTATAAATTAGAGTGTATTTAGAACAGATCATTAATTTTGATGCTTCATCTTTATTTATTAGGTCGTTATGGAGTATTTAGCTGGTGGTTCTTTAACCGACGTTGTAACAGAGACATTCATGGATGAAGGGCAAATCGCTGCCGTGTGTAGAGAAGTTTATATATATATAAATATATATATTAAAAATTTAATGAATTTATTGTGTTCGAAGTATAGATCAAAAATGTCTCAAGCCCAACAAGCTCAAATCCCAGCCCAAATTATTTATTTAAACATCATTCAAAATTTACAAAAGATATTCTAAAATTAAATTACGAAAGATATCTTCTTCATTTTAATAGACCCTTTTTTAGGGTTTTCTATACTATCCACCATCTTGAGCATCGCAATTTGTAAAATATATTTTTTTTCTTATGCCACTCTTCATCCAAGCGCCACGGCTATCTCGAATCCTCGCTCCCATCACTTTAACCGCAACTCCTCAACCAATCATCTTAAGCCTTGTACTCAACAGCTCCAAGCAATTTCTTTCCCGTTTTCCCACAGAAATACAGCATATACACCTCCATTCATTCTAGTTTCGCTCGGATCTTTTCCCTTGTCCACCAGAATAATCACACCTTTTTTCCTACTAGTAAATGGTTTTTTTATACAGAATCGAATTGCACATGTTTGTTTTGCCTTCAAATTTCCTTTACCCCCCCCCCCCCCCCTTCCATTATTGGATCTGCTGCTTTAGCTCTCTTCATCTTTTTTAACATTTTCTCAACTTCTTACTCTCAAAACTTACCGCCAAGATTTTTAACCTTATCACCCCGAATTTATTCCACTCGTTTTTCTCATAATTCCTTAAAATCAATATACTTGCCCTCGATTTTTCAAGCATTTAATGGCTAATACATCCTGCCTCCTGTTTTGCGAATATTGTTTATATTTTTCCTTCATCGCTCTTCAGATAATTTGCAATATCATGCCTAAATTGGTCTGGAGAAACGAGGAGCAAAAGAAATATACGAGTCTAACTAATACACAAGATTTAAATTAACTAACAAAATGACGTTAAGTTTTTTCAAAAAACATAAATCATGTTAAAAAGCTTTCAAACTATATTAAAAAATATATTATTTATCAAGGTGTTAAACGCTTTGGAATTTTTGCACAGAAATCACGTGATTCACAGAGATATCAAAAGTGATAACATATTATTGGGCATGGATGGATCCGTTAAATTAAGTACAATTTTTATAAAATTACTTTTGAAAGATTTTAGTCCATGATAATGGGGTTTTTTGGCTTAGATTTTGCCAGAACATAATATGCCGCCATTTTTACATGATTATTTTTAATTTAAAGAAATATTTTATATATAAATAAAAAATTTGAAAAACAGATTTGCCTTTTATTTTATTGACAAATTTTTGGTTTCATTCTATTTCTACAAATTTGATTCTGATCATATCGGATCGACTCTTATATCGGGACATCATAAAGTGTGGCCCATCTCTCTTTTTTTAGAAACATGAACAATATACTAAATCGTTTTAGATGATTAAAAAAATTTTTAAACAATTAATTCCTACTCTAGTCGATTTCGGTTTCTGCGCTCAAATTTCCTTAGAACACAACAAACGCACAACCATGGTAGGAACGCCTTATTGGATGGCCCCTGAGGTCGTCACCCGAAAGAGGTACGGTCCTAAGGTCGATATATGGAGTCTTGGAATTATGGCGGTTGAAATGATTGAAGGGGAACCCCCATATCTCAACGAAAATCCGCTCAGGGTTTAAATTTAATTATTATTTGAATTGATTTAGAGGTAATTAAAAGAAACGGAATAGAAAAAAGAAAAATAAGGTAATGATTGAAATTCCCTATCCTATTAAAAGGCGGAATATTTGAATTAATTGGGTAAAGTCAGAAAAAATGAGCTAAAAAAATGTTCAAAAAATCCCACTTGTAATCACTTACCTTAGTAGGTAATCATAAATAAGCATTGTGCATTTATTAAATATTTTTATTCAGTACAAAACTGTTCAAAATTATCAATTTTTTTCATATGGATAAAAGGTAATTGATACATATTTCAAACTACCTATCCAAAAGATTTTGTAATTCTGTTTTACCAGTTAAAATATTTTATCTGGCTTAATTCATTTTTTTATTTGTTTAATACAAGCGCCACCTTGCAATAAAAATTTATAGCCAAATGAAATATGATTACTTTTATTATTTTGGTTATAACCGTAAAGAAAGATGTTATTGAAATTTATACAAATGATTTTATGATTAATCTGATATAAAATTGTTAAAATATATTATCACATCTTTTTATATTTTATTTTAAAATAATATTTTAAGATACTAATTTTATAATTAAATATTTGTTGTGAAATAAATAAATATTCATTTTTAAACAAATCGTAATCATCACATAAATTGAAAAAATAAAATATTCAAGAATATTATAATTTTTAAGAAAAATAATTGTTAACTTGTTTTCGATATCACCTTTAGCTTAGCTAAAGGTTAAAATATCCAATTATAAAAAATAATTTACATGAAAAATTAGTATTATTTACTATTCAGTAATTTATAAAAAGAAAACCCATTTTAATTAAAAAGTGGAGCTATTCAATGAATATACGATAAAATGAACGAACCTAATAATTCTTTCCCCTCTTTTTAGCAAAATCATGATGATTAAAGTTTATGTAGCACACTTCTTTTTTTGTAACACATTTTTTTGCTTGTTAAAAGTCTACCATTATAAGTTATAAATATGATATGTCATGTAAAAAATATAGAAACTTTTTTAAATTACCTAAAGTTAAAAAATGATGACCGAAACACCAAGTTTATCTCCAAGCACAATTTATAAATAAATAAACAATTAGATAGAATAATATATTTTTTAAATATATTAATGCGTTTTTCATAGGCACTTTATCTCATTGCTACTAATGGTAAACCTGAAATACAAAGTAAAGACAAGCAATCACCCTTGTTTCAACATTTTTTGGATCGTTGCTTGGAAGTCGACGTCGACAAACGCCTAAACGCTTCACAGTTATTAAAAGTTTAAAAATAAATTCTCTCGCCTTTCTTTTTTAAAATAATATATTAGAAATACCATAGACCTGCAGAGGTACTATTTGAGTGATCTACATCGGGCCTAATTTTTCAAGCCCGACCCGAATTTTTTTTTATAAAATTGTTCGGGCCGGGCCTACTTTTGCAAATCTCTAATTTGTATGGCTCGACCCAGATTTTTTTTAGAAAAAAACCAGCTCGAGTTTTATATTTTCACATCTGGCCCGAATTATTTTAAAAATATAATATATTTATTTTTAATTTTTATAGATAATAATGGCGATTTAAAATATGTGGTTTTAAAATATATTGCCTGGCATGGGTATTTTTTTAAAAAAGATTTTCAGGCCTGGCCTGTGTATTTAAAAATTTTTTAGGCCCAGCTCGGCCTCAGTATATTTATAAAAATAAAGATCCGGCTCTAGCTAGGCTAGACTTAGGGCCGAGTCTGCAGGCCTCGAGAAATATAACTAACTTATAAATATCCTTGATATTATTTATTTAAAATGCGATATTAAATATTATGATTATTTTTTTGTAAAAGCATCCTTTTCTTTCTTGCGCTAAACCTCTAATAAGCTTGCAACCTTTAATTTTAGCTGCCAAAGAAGCTTCGAAATCTCGATAAAATTTGCATCTCATTTATTTATTTTTGAATTTACAAATTAATCAGGCATTCCTATAATTTAGCCATATTAGCAACAAAAGAATCATTTCTAGATTTTTTTTTCTCTTAGAATGTAGATTTGATACCAAACATTAACGGAATTGTTTTAAAAATAGTTGTTTAAAATATACATTTATTATAAAAAGTTTTTTGCTAGTTGCTATAATTTTGGATCGTCTTATCCTTTATTATATAGATTTTTTAAATTTATATTTTTTACTTATTAAAAGAAGTCTCAAATTTTATATAAAAATAAACAAATTTTTCCAATAATCATTCCTATTTTTAATTTCATCCATAAATTTTTTATAAATTTTGAAATTTCGGATTTTATTTTTAATAATCAAATAAATATTTAAAATTCAAATTTTTTTCCCCATGAAAAAATAGTATGAATTTTTAGATTATAATCTGATCGGATTACTTTGGATACAAAATTATTATAATGAGATTTTATAGAAATATAATATAAGAATACTTTATTTAATTTTACATGTTAAATCACAGTGTTTATTCTTACCAAAACTGCTGTTATTTTATCAACTTTGTCAAATTATTGTATACTCTTCTATTCCTCTTACTTAAATCAAATTATTGTTGTTTTAATATGAATTTTTAAACGTAAATCAGTATTGTTATTTTCTCAAACAAAAATATACCAAATATGCTCATAATTTATTATACTATAATTATATTTTTGCTATATGTACTCATTTTATTTTAAAAATCTAAATTTCAAATTTTTTGAATGATTATATCCCTTACAAATAGTTTTGAAAGTGATCAAAAATTTTTAACAATCAAGTCACAGTTGTTAAACGTTACTTTTGTATGACAATTTGATAATTATACTATATTTATAATAAATGATATTTAATATAATATATACCAAAATAGTTGAGTTTCCCATTTTAAATAGCGGGTAATCAAAGATCTCTCTATTTATCAAGTTTTAATTGAATATATATAGGAAAGTTTTTAAAAAATAACACAAGATAAAAGTTTTGAGTTAATTTCAATCTCTTCAATTTCAAAGTTCAAACGCATGAGGGGGGAGGGTTGCGATCAAAATTTAAATATGTTAATTCTGGCTCGTATTTCTCACCTTCTCTAACAACCACTGCTATCTATATTGTTGGGTAATTACACAATGAATAACAATACCTGTTAAAATTTAGCAATATTTATTAGCGAATATGTCTATAAAAGTATAATCTCATGCGAGCCCCTTTCTCATGAAATTAAGTTTAAACAATCTGGCCTCTTACCATCTAAAGTATTAAGACCTAAGGGCTCGAGGGTGCTTGGTATGTTGGCACTTCTTAGAGCTTTATTATATTGTTAACGGTAGGGATGCACCGATATTTTTATCGGATCGGATGGGACCGATATTTCTTTCATTTTAAAATATCGGTTATTGGCCAATATTATTTTAAAACATCGGTTATCGGCCAATATTATAAAATTTTCCTCGATCCGATAAAATAAATGGCATTTTTAACAAAAATAAAATGTTATAAATTTTTTAATCTAAAATCATTTATTAATTAAAATCGAAATCCATTTTTATGTTTATTTTTTAATAATAATAATTTATTATAAACTTTTAGAATTTCAATTGAATTGAATATAAATTATAACTGATTATATAATATATTTAAATGATATAAGTTATACAGGTGCATCGCTAGCTTTTACAATCTCAGGGCTAAACTACGAAATTTTTTATGGGAGGAAACCCCATTCCCCCTAATTGCTTTCGACCGGGTTTTATATTAATTTATTATACTTTTTTATAATTTACTAACTGTGAACAATTATTCTAAATTTTATATTTTGTCATTTATTGTATTTGCATTTTTAGACAATGTTTTATAGAATCGACTAATAAGGAAAAATTTATAGGTCTAACCAAATCAATTATTCAAGAAGAGAATATAAACGACCAATCCAAATTATAAAACTATATGGTAGTTAGAGTTTCCTCTTAGATGACATGCTGGAAGCTAGATAAGTAATCGAGAAAATTATTATGAGCATTAAATTTCTAAAAGATTATCTTGCATTTTTAATGATAAACAACTAGGCAGTTGACCATTATTGCTCATCTAAATTATGCAATCAAATGCTCTAAGCAGCAGGAGTAATAATATTATATAGCCAGACAAATATAAGATATGCAAATATATTGAGAGGCCTTGAGTTATTTACACTGTAAGGATGCCATATTAGAAATGAATCATTTTCTAACTATAAAATAAGGACCAGAGTGATATGAAGAAAGCAATTAAGATTTTATTTATTATTATCGTTCCACCTCTAGATGTATATTATATACTAAAATAATATCAAAAGTATATTCGTATTAAAAATTCAACTCAAAACTGTTTTACAAAGAAGGAAAAAATAGCTTTCCTAAAAACACATAAAAAAGAGAAGAAAAAAAAGATATCTAATAAGATTACATTTATTGTGGGATCATAATTAGATGTTTAATTTTTAACAATATTTTTTTAAATAAATAGATGACATTAAAGAATGGAATGCAAATTGTTACTTATATTTATTATCAAAAGCATTTATTAGTAAATTTATTAAAAGATTAACTGTAATATATTATATAACTGTCAAATACGTCTGTAAAAGAGGCATTTTACCTAATATTTTATAACCAATTATATATAATAGAGTATCAATTATATATCTACTTACTTTTTATAAAGAAATCTCTTATACTTATTTGTACCTTGAAAATATTTTTAGGAAGAGGCATGGTAATTAAATTTTAAAATGTTAATGCTAAATTAATATTTAGTGAGTGATAATGATATTCTATTTTTAACACAGAATTTGATTGCAAGCTGACACAGTGAAAATATTATTTATATGTATTAATCTAATCATTAAAATAGTATTAATTTGATAAAAATTTAGATTGTCTTATTAATTTTTAAATAATAAAATTAAATCTATATATTACTTAATAGAATTATAAAAGAAATCGTTCAGTGTGCCATCAAAAAAATTTATTTTTAGAAGGGCTATTCAAATTTTTTAGGGGGCTCCAGCCCCTGCGCGCCCTCACTTAGTGACGCCACTGAAGTTATGGTATAGTTGGATTAAAAATGTTATACTAATAAAAAGTATATTAAAAATTAAAAACACATTGGTATCTTTACTGAATACCTAATTAGATATGATATAGGATCGGTAATAGGCCAATATCAATTTAATATCGGATCGGCCTCCAAAAAGTAGTATCGGTACACCCTTAGATATGCTTTATGTCTAGAATTGCAGCTTTTAGAGAATCATGTAATTGATGGTCTCCATTTTCTTCAGATCTGACAGTACGAGACCAATTAAGATTCTTCGGAAAATAGATGAAGACCGAGATTTAAGCTGGGGATGGCTTAAATCCACTCAGCCATAAAATTTAATTGATTTGGCTATTCCTTTTGTTTGTAGGTACAATAATAGTAATTCAAAAATATCATTAAACAAAGGACAACCACAATCTTTCTGCAGACATGAGGGGGGGGCGATGGGCAAATGAAATTTATTAGCATATCAGAGCTCGAGGTTAGAATATAGGTATTTATCTGGAAGAATGCATTTGTCGATTATTAAGAACTGTCGTGTCGATACGATAGTTACGAGGAAATATGAAGTAACGGTGAACGAATTCCGATACCCCCACATTTTGAGATGCTTGATTTAACATAGAAGAGATTTATAATCTCTTGAATATAATTTCTGATTTGGTTTTTATGCACAACGAGTTTGTTTAAATTAGAGAAAATGGGGGGGGGAAGGCGTTAATTAGCTTAGGGGTTAGAGAAAAATTTTGAATAAAAAGCGTAGTTAAATAATAATTTGCTGAAAATTGGCTTAAAGTTTAGGAATAACTTTAAGGAAGTGTTAAGGAGTATATTTACTGCGTCTGGAGAGTCAATTGGGTGACCCGAAAAGAGTTAGTAGTTTGCAATTTATGATCTTGAAAGGAAGGCCAGATGACAATGGAACATATTTCGTATTAATTGATGATTAAAATATGACCTGAATAAAGTGACCAAATACAAATATTTTATTAACATTCATTCATATATAAACGGAGGTTTTTACCCTTTTAAATTTTTTTAAAATCTCACTTTTAATCCTGTTGATATAATGCAATAAAGTATTTAAATATTGATATTTTTTATATATTTATATATATATATATTGTAGTCATATTTGCAAAAGTTCTAAAATCAGTTAGAAATTTTCAATTTATTGCTTAATTTTATTAATTAAAATTATATCTGAATGAAAATCTTAAAATTTTTATTATATTAAAATGTGTTTAGTAGGGGTTTAATTTTATCAAAATTGCTATATCATAGATTTTTTATGAATTTCAATAAAAGTTTTTATGGGCTTTAAACATCTTATAATGTGAGTTGAATGATAATAGATTTATATCAATTTATCCTCATTATTTAATTTAAACATAGTCAACAATATAGTTTGCTAAATCTATTTACTCTATACTGATTCTTTTTAATGCTCTTTAAAAGTTCAAAAATAGTATTTCTAATATTAAAGTACCTTGCAATCAGAAGTTATATATTATGTTTACAAAATTTAATTTTATAAATTGTGTAAAATAATTTATGGCTTAGAAAGCTAAATAAATGTAAATAAAAATAAACTTTTTATAATAATATTATAAATTTTAGTTCCAACTATAATTTATGCTCATCATTTAACAAGGAATATTTATAAAAATCAATATATTTAATTATTTAAATGTTGTAAAAGTAATTATTTTTAAATAACTTAAATTACTAATATTTGATAATTATGCTATTTTCCAGAATTAACTAATACTAAATCAGCTTGCATCACATTTGTGGATCCAATGAAAATAGGTAAATGAAATTGAATTATAGAAATTAGAAAATTTTTGGATCAAATATATTTAAGTGAGTTATTGTAAAAGGGCTATAGCTAGGAATTCCAGCTTGGGGCAACTGCTTACTTCGGGGGTCAATATTTTTTGAAATAAAAACAAATAGTGCACTCATAGAAATTTTAGTCTATTTTTATTAAAAATTTGTAAATGATGATTTTTATTTTTAAATTTAACATAAATGAATTGAAAGCTAAATTTTGTAGTTTTTCTATAAGCCATTAATAATAAATTTTGTTTATGGATCTTTCATCAATTCTCTAGTGCATGATGGAACTTTTAGTGTAGAGAATGAGGCCTCATAAAAAGCCATTGATATGCCCTTGATGTTTTTGAGCGATGATATTAAATTTTATAAGTTTCTTAGCCTGAATTCTTTTCAAATAAAAAGAATTATCACTTTTATTTTTAATATATTAATTGTGGGAACTATATTTTTTAGCATCCACTATATTAGTAACTGCTGACTATAGTTACCTTTTTAGTGAATCTATTGTGATTAATACCTCATAAATAAAAATGACTATAATGTAATTTATATTAAGCATTTAGATAAGACCAGAAGCTTTGACTGAATTATAAGTAGAAATCTCTGAATTAAGTTTTATTGGGAAATTAAAATAATACTTCACCAATAACTTCAAAATTCTTGTAAATGATAGGAGATGTTTCTAATTGACCAGTCCACCTCTGGTCTAAAAGTCTCCTAAGAGCACGACCTATATATTTACAAGATACGTTAAAATGACTAAAGTATTATACAATACATTAGATTAAAAAATTAAAAATAATAACAATATTATTATACCAATTTTGAAAAACAAGATGCAACTTGTGGTTGTAGCAAAGGTACCTTTTTATTAATATTTTTTGAAGCAAGATTTGTACTCCTCCATTTTGGCCAGACATGACGTTTGCATATTATATGCCTGGCTTATTATATTCAATGAATTATTATTTAATTTAAGTTACTTTAAAATAATAATTTTGCGACATTGTAAATTAATGATTCCTATTAAATTTTCTTGGATTTCTCTATAAAAAAATATAATGAATAATATGCTTAGGTTTTCACAACTTATTTATTAATTTGTATAAAATAATATTTTCTTATGTATTTTCATTTGAGGGCCAAAAATTTTTTTGAGGGGCTAGATTTGGGAGCCAGAATATTTTTTGAAAAAAGATGGTCTGCCTCTACCCACATGGGGATGGCTCTGTATGGTAGTTAATAAATTATTACTAAATATACCCAAAAGAATGTGAAAAAATAATTGGGTTAAAAAGAATATAAACATTTTTATATGAACTAGAAAAAATATTATTTAATCAAATTATTTGGTTTCAAATAACTATTATTTGAAAAAAATATTGCATCGCAGGAAATAAATTACTAATCAATTTAAAGCATTTTTTTGAATTTTCAAAAAGAATATTCTCATTTGAATGTAATAGATAAACTCAAATTTTATATAATGATGCCAAAAAATTGTTTGGCTATCTGAAATATTATTTTAATTTTCAATATTTCATCAATCAATCCATTAGCATTGTATGAACCTATCGAATTTTAACTTGGTCAGATCCTCGATTTTAAATAAATTTTGACAAGGGCATCAACAAAATTTTAAATTATTTTGTTTTCTACATGTTTTAACAAATTTGGTATGTAATTAATGTAATAATAGGCTTTTATTGTTGTAATCAGAATTATTTAAATGTAAAATAAAGAAAGCTCTTGCTAAAATCAGAGTTTTATCCTAAAAAATTTTGAGAATGACTGCAAATATAAAAGAAATTTAAAAGTTAAAAACTCGAAAAGATTAAAAAAGTACAATTTGCAAAAAAAATTACAAATTTATTGTTATATTATATTAAAATTTTAAAAAAAAGTTTACAAATTTTCTAAAAACGAAATCAAAAATTTTAAATTAGGTTGGTTCAGTATGAAAATCCAAATACCAGGCCTGACTTTGGTTGGGCTGACTGACTGACAGATCCGTTCAGAGCTCTATTATATATTAATTTTATTCAAAAAACCCATTATATTTTCATTAATGTTACTGGAAAATTTCTGTCATCATTGATCCTGGCTAATATTTTTAAATGATTAGATTTATCTGATTTTTATTATAAACAGCAAACTCCAGATTTTTAGGCAAGAGTAAATTAACCAAGCTTGGAGAATTTTGCTATAAATATAATTTTTAAAATATAAAAGAAGATATAAATATAATTTACAGAAAGGTTTAAACATTTATTGGCGATTTTTAAGGTTTAGGTAATAAAGATTTCGCCGCTTTAAAAAATCGACGAAATTAAGCCATTTAACAACGCTAGATTCAGGGTATTGATTTGATCGAACTTAGAGATTTTTCTCATTGTTTGGGCTTCGGGTCTGGAAATGAAGATATTCGCAAATTATTTTATAATATTTTTTTTTCTATAGAGATGGAAAAAAATATTTTGAATTTTTTTTTATTCCTTACAATGCATATTAGAGTTCTGCGATAGGCTGACTTTTACCCGCTAGTCCTTTGTCATAAAAATATTTAATCACCTGTATATTTTATTAAAATTATATTTGATTGGTTTTGGCTATTTATTTTATTATATATTTTTTTAAAACTTTATCTTGTAAAATATACTAAATTGTAGAAATAAAAATATTTTTTTAAAAATATAGATATATATTAATTTGGATATTTAATTGCCTTTTAGTATGGGCTTAAATATTTGATCGAGGACAGCCTATTTTGGTTTATTTTAAGTATTTAGTGGCATTGCTATTTTTTCATATTTTATTCTCGTTATTTTGGTTTTGCCTTTTTTCTTTTGTTTTTTTTGGCTATTTAGTCAATACTTAAAAGAAGGCTAAATGTAATAAGCCGACCCAGGACACGGCCATGATGCTCATTCCGCCTTCAAAAAATTTATATTTTGCCCACCAGTCCGTTGTTTAACTATAGTGAAAATAACGATACGAAAGTATATGTGGGGCTTCCTCTGACCCCAATTTGGACACTATATATTAGAATTAAATTAAACATAGACCTAAAAACAAAGGCGATTTGATGAATAGGTTATCAAAAGATAGGTGTGAGTACCTTAATTTACACTTTTCTTAAAAGTATTAAGGCTGACATCGGCGCTAAAGGCGAAACATATGTATTATATTGAAATAACCACAACTTTTTATATGAAAAGAGTGACACGAAAGTTTGACTGTTATTTTAAGATTTTATTTATTTTAAAACTTACAGCTTTTTCCAAGAGAGTCAAAAAATGGACAAATTATTTATAAATAGTATGATATAAAAAAAATATGTAAATAAAATTGATGTAGATTCATTTAAGGTTCAAATATTCAAGTAATTTTAAATTTTAAAAATGGTGTGTAAAAAAGTTTTTATAGTTAATATATCAATCAGAAACCTGAATAGATACCATTTACACGGCCTGGTCCAGATTTTTTTAGAAAAATTTTTTGGCCCAGGTTTTATATTTTCAGACCCGGCCCGGGATATTTTTAATATATAGTATATTTATTTTTAATTTTTATATCTAATGGCGATTTAAAATATTTGGTTTTAAAATACACGACCCGGACCGGGTATATTTTTTTCGAAATTGTTTTTCGGTTCGTTCCGTATATTTTTTTGAAAAAAATTTCTGGCTATATTTAAAAACCCCCCAGCCATCGTGCCCATAAGCCGGATACGCCAAACTCCAAAAAACCGGTATAACTTATTAACTACCGAACAAAATTAATTTTGCACATACTTACCTAAAAATATTAAGCTACTAAAAGATCTTAACAAAAATATTGAAAGAATTTTAAGTGATATCTTTCTTTAAATGACTGGGGTTAATAATGATATCACCTGGGGCAATTATGGTCGGGGGGTTTGGGTCTGTATAATCCTGTGAAATTGTATTAAAATAAGTCTTGTATGACCACCCAACACAATATTTTGCACACATCTTAAGAAATATAAAAGTTGGCGCGGCCCGAATTAATATTTTTAAAAAGGTTATTCAGCTCGGTCAAACGCATCATATTCTCATAATATTAATTTTTTTTCTTTTCCTATTTTTATTATACATATATTTTTTAAATCAATAAAATAAAGTAAAACGTAAAAACTCATCAAACTTGAATAATTATTTTTTTCAAAAATAAAATATATAAAATTAAAAAATATTCAACAAAATTTATACAATGAAAGCGTTATGTTATGTTATTTTATTTATTTATATTATTTTTTATAATTTACTACAAATGATTTTCAGTTTTCCACAAAAATGAAAATAATGGTGATAATGTTTTTTTCACAATTATTGTCCTGTACAAACGGTGATGAGTTCTTTGTTTACCATCAAAATATAATTGCCATGGTTTTTAAATTATTATTATTCTTTATTAAAAATAAGTAAAAAAAAAATTGACATAAAATATTTTGAAAAAACACCTGTTAGGCCGATAATTTTTTTTTTATATAGATATTACTTCTAGGTGACTGACAATGATTGTTTCTTGATTATTATATGGAGGGTTCTAACTCTATTTTTGGAAATTTAGTTAAGGTGCTAAAATCTTAACCCCCCCCCTCCCCCCCCCCCACCCCTTATCTTTAATAACTCTCAAAAATGTAAACCTTGAATTTATATTATATTGTTTAATGAAAAAAGGATATATAAGTTCGATTACATAATGTTGAACCAGATGGTGAGTGTTTTTTTATAAAAAAATAAATGGCTCCCTTATAAAAGTGATCTGATCATTTTTTTAAATACCCTTATATTATTTCCTTCCACATAAAAAATATAATTTTATCTAATAGAATAACTCGACCATTTAAAAAGTATATATATGCCATTATTTTGAGAATATTAGTTATATATTTACACTAGAAAAAAGAGATCTATGATTGTTCTTTCAAAGGAAGATGGCTACCATTTTAAATTAGAAATATGTTACTCGTTCTTAAATGTTAATTAGCAAATAGAAATAGGCTTATTTATGAGGTTTTTGTGAATGTATGAGCAGCAAATTTTCCAATTGAGAAGGGAAGGACCGGATTGAAAATGCATGGTCTGAATCAAAGTTGGCAAGTCGGTCAATTGACCGAAGGAGTATTTGACCTCATCAAAAACGGTCAAATAATCTAAAATGTTATTGGTGAATAAATAAATTGATTTAATTAACTAATATGTATTTAAAGCATGTTTATCAATCTAATTAGGCCGCATTTTATTTTAAAATATATTTGTATCATTAAAGCATCGATTTAATTATAATTTTATATTACAATATAAGATTTTCATATTAAAATATTCGAATTTCATTTTAAAATATAAAAATTAAAGAATTTTTCCCATTTTCAATTTGACTGAATCTCAATATATAAATAAATATAATAATTTTGCTAAAGATGGTTTGAGAAAATTACTAATTGCAAATTTATAAACATTATGTACATTATTTTAAACAAGATGGGCATCGTCAATAATATATAAGGAGAAAATATAAATATGCAAGAAAGCTCTGAAAGCAGCTCTGCTGTAGAAGTTGGATATTTGTCCGAAAGAAATGGCCAATAATATAAATGAAGAAATATTTTGGATGAAAAATTTAAACATCTTTAACATTTATCTATCTTATTGTTGTAAGAGCAAAGGGATGAATATAATTTGGCCTACGTAAAAAACTATATGCTTTGTTTGGAAAACACATAATTCGATCATACCATAATTTTATAATTTCTCCACCTGAAAAAAAATGATAATTTTGAAAAAGAAAAAACAATCCAAATACATGTGCTCACACTCCTGGTTATTTATTGAATTCCCAATATAAGGGGAGCTTACTAGTAGGGAATTTGATGAAGCCTGTGCTATAATAAAAGAATTAGGCATTTTACAAGGTGATGATAATTAAGAGATTTTAAGTTAACATAAATTTCAGTAGTAAAAGTGATGATATATTTAATTGCTAAAATATGCGGAAAGCAGTAATTTTCATAAAAATTTCGGCTTCGACTTGTTGGAATGGGCTTTGCCCACCTTGAACCGAGAAGTGTCTAATATAATATCTTACTAACAATTCATAGTTATACTTCTTTTTCAGAAAGAAATTGGTCGATTTGATATTCATACGAAGAAAAGAAATCGATTGAAGATCTCGATAACGAAAATTGGTAAGAGTATATCATAAGCTGATTAAGAATATTGAAGAAAATGATAATATTGAATAAAAATAACAAGACTCTGTCATGGAGAGCGAATCATTAATTATAGAATTTAAAAAAAATATAATTTCACATAAAGTTAAAATTGTCTTAAAAGACATAATTTGAATTTGAGCGGTCATATACACAACCCTGGGTTAGATACTTCCGATTGGCTATTTTGGATTGTGTAATTGGTATAGATAGGAATGATATATTTATGAAAATAATAATAAGCGATTACATTACCAATGTTGTAAAATTATTAATATCCGATTTATAGGAGTTTTCATTATTTTTTTCCTGCTGTCGTTATGTATAATAATCAATTTTTTTTTGTCATAAATAGATATTAAATGTGATTTGTGATAGTTAATTTTATTGAATTAATATTCCCGTAAATGCCATTCATTATATTTTGTTCCAATAAAATGGTATAATGTGGATTGAATAAAATTAATCAATAATTAAAATATTTCAAAATCCTTTAGTTCTTTGTTCATTCCTCAGGGATTTTTACATATAATTTAAAAATTAGTTTACATTATTTATTTTAGAGTTTATAAAAAAATACTAAGATTTTACATGAACCTTTTTTTAGATGACCGCGGTCTCAGCATCACCCCCTATATTCACGGTAACCACTACAAATCCAAACACTCTTCATAACATCGTGACCTCTTCGACTCTGGGACTCAGGTTTCAGGTAGTGAATAGTTCTCACGCGAATCATAACATCCTGCGCGGGGCTCGGATAATTAACAATAACGTTTCCCTCATTCCTTCCTGCTCCACAAATAACCACGTTCACTTAGAACCCGTTCAACATATCACCACGAGTTCTGTAAGTCACCCCAATTACGCTGATAATGCTAATGTTTCTTCTGACTCGAATTTAAATGCCCAAAGCCCTAACAACAATAACTTCGTATATTATATCAAACCCCCGGTTCCAAACAGTTATAAACCGATAATCGTTAATAATACCGCAAATCATATTGGCCTTAACAAGCCCCAGCTCGAATCAAATAGGTTGGGCAATGCGCGGCAGCCACATTGCAATGGCGAAACGGGTCTCACTTCCATAGGTATTAGAAACAATCAAATATACGGTAATTCTCCTGGGATGACTACTCATCAAATCGTGGATTGTTATTATCCTCCCTTGAATGAAAAGTTTCTTTTTATTACAAAATATATTTTTATAATTAGGGTTTTAGGTTGTCCTAAATCTGTCGCAAAAATAAAACAACTTCCAGAAGTTTTTAAATTTAGATAGAGTCATTTGAATTTGTGTTGTATTATTATTGGGTTTACAAAAAATACCTAGAGAATAAAACAGTGCACATATTGGCCGATATCAATTTAATATCAGACCTCCAAAACTGGTATTGGTATGGTACACCCCCTAATACTAAAGGATGTTATATAATATAAAATTAATCAATAAAGTTCTCTATAAGTTTATTTGCGAAAATTTGATTGCAAACATTTTCACAAATAACAACGTGTAAGCGAATAAATGTTCATCGAAGGGGGTAAAAATTTGCTTATACCCCCCCCCCCCTTTGCATAGATCCTGGCTACGCCAATGTTTGAAATGCATTATTTGCGCTTGAAACGCTCAATTGTTCGTTTCGAAAATTTAAAATCATGCAAATCGAAAAATCTAATATTCGTATTACTAACGAATAATAATATGATTAAATATTGTTAAATTTTATTATCAAAAATGAAAAATATTTGAATATATGTGGAAATAAAGCGAATACTTTTGAATATTGAGGATCAAATAAGGGCGATATTAGACTAAACTTGTGTATAATGAGAGATGTACCAACTTTTAAAGGTTGATTTAATCTGCTATAGATAAAGTTGATACCGATTCGATATCGCCTTATGCCTTTCTCCCTATTACATCATTATATAAAATATTTTTTTTATAATATCTTTCAATTAAAACATTTGAAATTACTTATTAATTTTTATATCATAAATCCTTTTTTATCCTCTATTTTGATATGTCAGATCGGCCAATCTTTCATAAAAATATCTGTGTTGATAAGAACATAATAAGAAAAATCAGGTGACCTAAACTGGCCTTGAACTATAAAATTTTTTTATTAATTTTTCGCTTAAAAGCTTATTAAACTCTCTTAAACTGAACATTTTACCTCAGACAATTGTGTCAGTTAACATTGTACGATCAAATATTATGAATATATTGAATAAAAAATGATTTCAGGTTTCTTATAAAATAAATTTTAAAATTTTTTATCATTAGTAGAGTTGACATAATATATGTCCCAATTTTTTTTATATATATTATAAAATTACATTAAAGGATATAATTTTTCGTTATGAAATAAATACATTTATAAACATACGTAGAGTTTATTGCCCGTGTAATTTTATTAATTATTTTTTTTTGAGGTTATTTTATTTCATTTTTTCATATTTATGTAAATGTAAATATTTACTAAAAAGAAATATTCATATCCTACTGCTATAAAATTTACAAATTAATTTAAAATAGTTTCTTCACTAGTCCCTTACCCTGCCAACGCATCTTATTATTATTTTTATCTTGTTCAAAATCAAAGCCGCATATGGCTAATAATTGTGAAAATATAAAAATAGACCTGCCATATTCGTAAATTTTAAAATTATCATTCATGAAACTTAATATTTTTTCCGGTTAGTGTCATAATTATGGGATCCTAGGGAGAAGGTCTGGAATTGATGGGTGACCTGCTTTGAATCAGTTAAATATTAAGAATTGTTGAAATCTTAATAGGATAAATTTTTGTTCTTCTTCATAATTGATCTTTTAAATGTTTATTTCTTATTTTTATTTAATCAAAAAGAAAAGAAAGTGTAACATTATTTGCATGTGATATAACTAGAATACGTTCCACTGAATCTAGAAAACAGAATTAATCCATTAAAATTATTTATCGATTTAAATAAGTCAATCAATTTCCAGCCCTTCTATTTTTTTTCCCTTAATCTCGAATACTACTTTATTATGGAAATGGCTTGAGATTCATTTTGTAAACTCACAAATTTCTCGGTATATGTATAAAAAAGATATTCTCTTAAGGAAAAATCGATTTTTTTTTCTGCCAGGAATCTATATATTAATTCTTTTTTGAAACCTTTCAATTTTTTTTAAATAAATTTTTTTTACTCTGTAAATTTGTTGCATAATATTGTTTTGGCCTCCGCTGATAAGATACTATGGCCTCTAGTCGAAGTTTCAGAAGAGATCTGAAATATAAAGTTTTGAAGTCACTAGAAAAATCAATCAAGGATAATAGAATGCTGACAAATTTATTAGGATTCAACATTTAATATACAACATATCGTCTGCTGTATAGTGTTCTATATCTGTATTTTTTTCTTTAAATTAATCCTCGAGTACTGTGTTCTTCCATATCACCTGTTCAAATATAATTTAGAATAATTCTTTATTTGTATTATTATTAATGAAGGTCACGATCCGGTCTTTGGTCTGGGCCTGACTGAGGCACTCAGGTCGGACTAGACCACAGTTTTTAAGAAAGATATTTTTTGTTATTCTAAAAATATTTTCGTTTTTACCAAATTTAATTCTTGATTATCGGGCTGTAAGTAAGATGCTTTTTGACACACTTATGGTCTTCATATTGCAAAATAAAAATGTACCAAATCACAATAACTGGAATAACTCCTCTTGAAAAATAACATAAAATAAAATATACAAAAAACTATATTAATTGAATAGTAAAGCAAACTTAAATAATAATAAAAGGCCCGTCAGGTCAGTAAAAAAAAAAGATTGGTCCTCAAAAAAATCTATCTGTCAATCGACCCCGGTCTAAGACCTATATAATCGTTAGCTTCACTAATTATTTATAATGTGATTTCTTATCTAAAATACATGAAATATTTTTTATAAATACTCTGGCGTGAAAAAATTATAAAAAGAATGGATATAGAACATTATAATTCTCCGACGACGATATGTAAGTATAATCATTCTGACCAATTCAATTTTATATCATAATTTATAGAACCCTTTTTAAAATTCTTACGTTCGCTTGATTCTAGTCTACTTCCTTCTTTTTTTTAATCCACATTTTCTGTGAAATGTATGTATTAGAAAATTATAAGCGCACGAAAAAAATAAGAGATTTTAAGGGATTTTTTTCTATAAATGAATCTATAATTTGTTTTTAAGTCTAACCCTGTAGTATCCTTGCACGTGTCCAGCTTCCTTTGCCTATGAGAATTTTTGGAACACATAGCCCTACCGAATCCATCAGGAATGTCTGACTGAATTTGGTCCGATAGGATAGATGAGGTCCAAAATCATCATAGAGAAAATTACAAATTACCATTTTCATTACTAACACTACTAACTAAAAATGATTGGGCATATGATCTCAATATTCATTTGTGGTTTTATTGCTTGCCAGAGGATTATTTTAGCTTTTACACTCACCTTTCACAGATTTATCCAATTGAGCGCAACATGTCTAGAAAGAGTTAGCCGATGATAAGCCTCTCTTCTACATCTCACAAGCTAAAATAGATATCCCCATGGTTGCTGGGTTTGTTGATTATTTATATTTGACTACAATATGAGTATCATTCTCTTTTTGCTTCTCTAAATCAGGAGCTTTAGCCATTTAAAATTTTAGAATTGCCATTTCTTCAAAGAATCTTTATCTTGGGCCAAATTACGAAAGAGGTCCGCTTTACTCACCATGCGCTTACAATGTAAAGTCCCTCTTCCCCACACCTGCTTCAAATATGGACACTGAAAAATATTGGTGGACATTTTAAATTTATGTGATCGAGAATGATGATATTAAATTATTCGATGTTAAAATATAAAAACTTTATAAAAAATTGGATAAGTGTTGAATCCTGTGATAAATTCTTAGAATCATATCTTTCTCAGTATGACCTCTAAAATTTCCTATTTCTCTCTAAAATCGCCTGTTTTTAATTTATAAAAATTTACCCTTATTGTTCGACAACGATTTTTCAAAAATGAATACTGAAAAGATTTATAATTATAAATTTAATATTATCATACACTTATTTATTGAATTAATTTTTACCAAAATTGAATAATGTATTCGGTTGCCCATCATACTTAAAAATTAAATTGACATTATATATATATATTTATTAAAGATGATGAGCAATTTAGTCATCTACAAATTCCGAAAACCCTATATTTATCCCTCTCCCAAATCTAATATAAAGGTTTGAATTCTACATGATTGGGTGAACCGTAACATAATTAATAAAATATAGTTTTTGCAACACAACAAACAACTTATTATACCTTTGATCACATCTCAACTGAAAAGATTTATAATTATAAATTTAATATTATCATACACTTATTTATTGAATTAATTTTTACCAAAATTGAATAATGTATTCGGTTGCCCATCATACTTAAAAATTAAATTGACATTATATATATATATTTATTAAAGATGATGAGCAATTTAGTCATCTACAAATTCCGAAAACCCTATATTTATCCCTCTCCCAAATCTAATATAAAGGTTTGAATTCTACATGATTGGGTGAACCGTAACATAATTAATAAAATATAGTTTTTGCAACACAACAAACAACTTATTATACCTTTGATCACATCTCATATTAAAATTTCCTAAAATATTTATATCCTCCTTTAGAAAACTCGAGGCCCAGCATTTTTATTCACCGACCATAAACGAAACTCCTCATCACAATCACCACATAACAAACGGCCATAGTTCTGGTCGCAGATCTACTCCTACGGACCGGGCCGGTAAAGGCTTGAGACATTTCTCTATGAAGGTATGCGAAAAGGTGCACCGAAAAGGCGTGACGACTTACAACGAAGTTGCGGACGAACTGGTAGCTGAGTTCGCTCTTTCATCCGTCATCAATCAGCACCACTCCAATTCTTCGTATTCCCCAGGCCAGGATATTTTAAATGGTTTCGATTTATTGAGAAATATAAAATAATTGATTTCCATAACTTTAAGGTATAAATTTTTGTTTTGTAAATATTGTTTTTTAAAATTTAATTCTTTCATTTGACATGTCACTCTTTGAATTTCGTTAATTTGTCATTTTTTCTAATATTTAAAAATAAGGTTTTATTACATTCTTTCACATTTCTTAATAATTACATTCTTTCACATTTCTTAATAATTACATTCTTTCACATTTCTTAATAAATTAGTTATTGTGTCGATTCTCATCTTAACCTTCTAAACTATAATAAATAGCAAAAGTGGGTAAAATAAAGGGACATATAGCTATCATATGTTTCATTATTGGAATGGGGAGGGGGGCTCGTAAATTAAACGAACTCTGGTCATTTCCTTATAGACCAACTCTAGCCAATTATAAAATAATTATGGTTAGGTCTTTCATCATTATAATTAATCATTTATTCAAAGTTAAACTTGCATGTGAAATATCTATTCATATGATAATTTACAAGTTTGAAATAATAACTCGGTAAAAAGCTATAAATTAACAATTTTTTTCTTTTAAAAATTCGACTCAAGAATCAACCCTGAATAGCATGGCGGCTTACGACCACAAAAATATTAGAAGAAGGGTATACGACGCTTTAAACGTCCTGATGGCTATGAACATCATATCAAAGGAGAAGAAAGAAATACGCTGGATAGGATTACCTACCAATTCCATGCAAGAATGCTCCAATATGATGGTTTTAAATATTCCATTTATTCTTATTATTTGTAAAGATGTATCTATACCCATCCATACCATTAGTGCGGTACGATCTTGAACCGCGAGACCGGTCTTTTAATTATTTTTAAGTCTAGACCGGTCTTTTATTAAATTTAAGTTTGCCTTACTATTGAATTCATAAAATTTCTAGAGGAGTTACTTTAGTTTTTTATGGTTCATTGTTATTTTGCAATATACTATGAAAACGAAAAGTTTATCAATTTAAAGTATTTGTATTATTTATTATGGTTCAGATTTTATTTGTTAATATAAAATATTTCTTCATTTAATAAAACGATAAAACAAGAATATTAGATAACAAATATTTTAAAGTAACAGGAAAAATTAAAAGATCGGTTATTTAATTAGGACTACAGCAGGGACTACTCTTTTATTTGAGGACCATGACTTTGGCTGCATCCCATACCTTCTATCCTTTAAAATTTTCATGATATAGCAAGAAAAGGCAGAAATAAATATTTATATCATTATTTTAGAAAGAAAAAGAACGAAGGATCGAACAGATAAAAGAGAAGCAATCCGAACTCAATAAATTACTTTTAAAAGTTGGCATTAATATATAATTTAAATTTAAAAAAAATATATAACAAGTTTATAAAGAATTACACTGTGTGACAAATTTCGACTTGATTTTTTGGGAGAAAATAAAATAAACATGTTTTAAGACAGTTTTTAAGCATATGCTAAATCCGCTGTCAGTTTTTTTCTAGCACGTCAGGTTTTTTTTGTTTTAGGTTAAAGTGGCCAAAAAGATCATTTTTAGCACTTTTTGAAGGTTTATAACTCCGGTTCTAATGATCCCTACAACTAAAAAAATATCTTAATTTTTGCAGCAAACCTTCCTTATTATTATTATACATTTTTTTTTATAAAATCCTTACTCAATTTTTAAACAACCTATATTTTTTAAATTTACCTTTATTTATAAAATCTTTTTTAATATAGTTTACATGTAATATATTTATTTATTGTGGCTTTCAGCGCGAATATGAAAAATTAAGCGCGAAAAAAAATAATTCTTCTCCTTTCTTCCTACTCGTTATTTGGCATTATTATTTATTGCTCATACTACGGGTTCAAGGTACTCCATTGGAAAATCATATATTTTGATATAAATTGATTAAAAAAACAAATATTCTTAAATACATCTAAAAAAGATAAATATTAATAAAAAATATGAAAAAATTACCAATTATTGCATTTTAAATGAATTTTGCTTCAAAAATGCTCAATTCAAAAAGAGTACAAATTAAAAAAAGTGGGTACAGATATCTGATTTTGGTATAAATTGATCATAAATGCATAAAATATTACTAAATACAACTAAAAAAGATAAATATTACCTTAATTTTGCTTTAAAATGCTTTATGCAGAGAAAATTCAATAAAAGTGTACAAATTAAAAAGTTCGAAAATATCTTTACCGACTTTTTTAATTTAAAGATTTTGATTTAATTTTCATGGCATAGAGTACTTTTGAAACATAATTAGAATTAATATATAATCTTGAGCATATTTGAAGCAAAATTCTATAAAATTTATCTTCTAAAGTTAATAATTTTGATAGTAATTTAAATTGAAAACTTAAGACCCCCAAAACGAAATTCTTTACCATTTTTCTCAAAAACCAATCGATAAAAAATTATAAAAAATAGTTAAATTTATAAAGAAATATAAGTTTAACACTATCACCAATTTTCAGGGATTTTTATTCGATACTTTTTAAAATATATCCGTATAAAGACCTAAATTTTACCATTTTTGAGATTTCGAAAAGTTGTCTTTATACGGTAATATTTTTAAAACTTGACGTGTAGGGAAAATTTGGAAACCGGATTCGAACTCAGCGTCAAATTCTGCACCAAAACTTGTTTTTATTTTCTTCTCCCATTTTTCTTGTCACACAGTGTTATTAATATATTAGATTAAATATTTTTCATTTTTAGAATTTTTTTAATCATTGTGTGACTTAAGAAAGTTATATTTATATAACATCTATGTTATAAGGATTATTTTATAAATTTTTTAAAAAATATCAGTTTAGAAGGAATGCAAATATTTTTTTATAAAAATATTATATTATTACAAACTTAATTTTTTTTTTACAGCAAATAGCACTAAAGAACTTGATAGAACGTAACAAAACCGTTCACATTTCGAATAATAAAACTCTTAAAATTCAAGAATCTTCTTTTCCCAGCAATTCGCCCCTAATCACACAACCTTCGTTATTTTTGCCATTTATCCTTATCAATACCGATAAATCCACCATTATTGATTGCAACATATCTAACGATAAGTAATGTACTATTTTTTTTAAAGCATTGCTAATCTGATAAAGATTTAATTTTTGACTCGATAATCTTATAACCTTAAAGTTCGAATTGAATATAATATAAGCTCCGTCATCTCATACCAGGATGAGAATAGCTATTCTAAGAGTTATTACTATAAAAACTATAGAAATAATAAATAAATTAAATATTTCTTTTTCAACCTGAATTTAGAAATACTAGCCCATCCTCAAGGTTTTAAATATATAATTAAGTTTCTTCCCATGACCGTGGTTTGTAAAAAAAGTGATTTATTCTTATTTCACTATAAGAGTAAGATTGCAATTTGACTATACCATTTAGAATTCCTAACACTAGAAATATCATATCAGTACAAAGTTTTATTTATATATCTTTTCTTAAAAAACACAAACACTATTTTAAGATGCGAATGTTATTTTAACTTTTTTAACAATGCTTTTGAATATCAAAGTTTTATTTATATATTTTTTCTTAAAATAACAATAAATAAACACTGTTCTAAGATGCGAATATTATTTCAACTTTAACAATGCTTTTGAAGTCATCGAAGATTTCCAAATAATGAAAAAGTTGGATCTAACCATGGGTTTAGACGACATAGGTGAGAAGATTATAGACACTCAAACTCTTACCAAGGCCCTAGCTCTGGTACCTAAAGTTATGCAATCTTATGTTAAAGGTTAATCAAAATTTTAAATAATTTTTAAACACAAATGACTATTTAAAAGGGTAGAATTATATTTCGATCAAATTAAAGTGTCTTCTCTTCACGATAGTGAACAATACTACAAGAAAATTTACTATATTGTGATGTAAACCTCACCATTTTTTTTCCATACAAATTTTAATTTTGGCTTTTTAAATTTTTTTTAACTATCTAGGACACCAAAAATGAACATTTAATAAAACATATTGGATTATCATTTTGAAGTACCCTTCTAACCTTTTTTAAAATTTATATTTAAAGCTTTGGCAGGGGTCGAAAACGTGTCCGAACAACTAACATTTAATCCCTTAACTTTACTTGATCAAACCGACGACGAATCAAAATTTAACGTAAAAAAATGCGCTAACAATGATAGAATGCCCGAGTAAATTTACATTAATTTTTTGCTTTACCGTATATTTTTTAAAATATTAATGACACAAACTTACTAAATATTTTGATCGGAGAGGAAATTATCACTGTTTTAGTTCGTCGGTATAGCATTGCAAGTAGTGTTGTTAAACCGATTTGAGCCGATCTTTAAAAATGGCTAAATCATTATTTCATCCAGAGAAATATTATGCAAGCCTAAAGATTTTCCTCATAGATAGCACATAAGATTGAACATCTATTGGCGAAATCTCGACGCTTACGTAATATTTTTGGCTATAATGTTGAGTTAGCCGTTTTTAAAAATCGGCTTAAATCGAGCCGTTTAACAACACTAATTGCTAGTATTCTATCTCCTTATTTTCAAATTTTACAGGAGAGTGTTTTATTATAAATGCTCATTCTATTTTCAAAACATTAAGAGATAGGAATGTAATTTTATTTTCAAAACGTTAAGAGATAGGAATATAATTTTATTCTTATTTTAAACGATCTCACTGAAAGTAATTAGTAGTGGAATTATAGTTTTCCAGACGAAATCAAATTTTGTTAGATTTTGAGATAGAACAAGAAAATTTAATTTTAAATTGCAAAATATCTTCTGGAAATAGAATAATCTTTGGACTGGACCAGACAAATTGTTCATAATAATTTTACTGCTGGACGAACAGAAGCTTGAAGATATTTTTTGCTGATAATTAGACAAATTTAGTTTGCTTCCTTCATATAAAATATTACGGGCCAGGCCGACCTCTATTCTAAATGTTCACACATAAAATCAGAATTTTTTCTTAAAATTGTCCTTGTAAAATTAATTTCTACTGGTAATTTCCTAAAAATCAATTTGGACTGATTTGAAAAGTAAATGTCATTAAAATATACTTAAAACATCTTGAATATATAAAATATTAAATTACGGATATAGTAATTCCTGTTTGGAATTGGCAATATTTTTTGTTTTGGAGAACTATTAGTTTTATTTTATGAATTGTGGAATATAGGGTTCCACTTGCAGAATTCCAATATACTAACAATTTAAACAATGGTCTATTTTATTTCATAGAAATAAATATCAAAACTTTCATAATTATAATAATAATCCTGTTTTTCCTTTACACATTCTCATTAAAACAATGATAACAAAAAAAGATGTTATTTAATAATCTTTTTATAATAAAAGAATTTTAATATAAATTTAATCAAAAACCAATATTTATTCTTAAAATTTCTCTCCCCCCCCCCCATAAAAAATAATTTTAGAGATAGATAATCTCAAATTTTTGAAATTAAATTAGACAAACTTTTAGTACAATTCTTCATCAATAATAAAAAAATAATAATTTCTCATTGAAAGAATTTATTTAAATTTTAGGAAAAGAATTTATTTAAATTTTAGGAAAAAAATTTAAAGCATCTATCTAAGATCTACTTTTTCTTTGCATAACAAACAATTTATATTAAGTAAAATACTCGGGATTATCTCGAGTATTATTAGATTCATCGTAAGTTCACCTTTTTTCATTCTTGGGATGTCTTAAACTTATTTATAGACTTGCATAAGACTTCGTATTAGTTTTTATAAAAATAAGGTCTGTTTTCTACTTTTATTGACTGAGTATTTGAAAGGTTATTTCATTTCTTTTCTCGAAGAAATATGAATTTCCCGAGATATATTTATAATTTACAAAAAAATTGCTTACATTCTCATACTTTTTTCTTCCTTGTAAAATTACAAAACTAACTAAATTTTCTAAAGGAAATATCACATTTATAGCCTAAATTCTTTAATTTTTAAACAGTACCTCAAAAATTTTAACCAATTTAATAAATATAGAATAATGTAAACCGAGACGTTTATAGGCGCAATCTAATTGGTATCACATGAATGATTTTTCTAATCTTATTAGTATTATTTATATGAAATAATATACCTAAAATTGAAAAAAAACATTACAATTTAATCCTTGGGATCCCAAGGAAACTATATCACCTTTTAGAATTTTTATTTTGGATTAATAGACCTTAACTTATATTTTCTAAAAAAAATTAGAAAAGTGATGAATACTGTAATCCTATACCGACGTATTTTCGACTCACCTATAATTTTCATATATAAATTATCAAATAATTTAATTTCCATTTTTGTAATTTTGATATTCTTATTTATAATCATTTAAATGATATTCTTATTTAAAATCAAATGATTACGTTTTCGCTCATTTTATTTTTTTTGTACACAGACTCAATCAACAAAAAATAACGATGCAATCCTCGTTTGTTCTCAATAACGACGCCCTTATTAAATCGGAAATCGATGCTAAATCAATAAATCTTAGTAATCCAAGTAGCCTATATCCCTACTCAGGACCCATTACAACCACATCTCGTAATATTCCGGCCACTTCCTTGGCAACCCTCCAGTTCAAGACTCTACTCTCCAATAGGGCGCTCATGTTACAACAAAATCAAAACAATCACAAACTAGTTAACTCAAATTTTATAACGAATAATGGTGTGAAAAACTTTCAAATTGTTAACAAAAGGATCGCCGTTATGGATAGGAATGGAGAAATTAGCAACAGTGGCAGCGATAAAGTAAGTTCGACATCCACCTCTGAAATTTTTTCTTCTGAAGATTCTGTGGGCTCTCAAAGCAATAATTCTTCCTCGTCCTTTGGTTATGGAGGCGTTTCATAATCGAACTGATACTTCTTTTTTTAAACTTTCGCAAATTTTATTAATTCATTTTGTGCAAGCAAATAATTGTTTAAAATTAATTATTCAACTTTTTTAAACCAATAGTTAAAAGGTATTAGCATACATTCAATAGTACAGGGTTTGTGTATAAGTAACAAAGAAAAATTACATTGTTAAACAAAATTGTGATCCTATAATGTTTGACTAAATCTCATTTTTTTTGATAAGTGATTACTTAAATTTAACTAAGTATTTTATATAATTTATATCAAGTTTCGACAGTTATTTAGATAGAATATACAAGTTTTAGACTAAACTTTAATTAATAAAGTATTAAATCAATATTATTTTCCAATAAATTTATCCACTAATTGTAAATAATTTAATATTAACATTTACTTTTTTTTGAATTTAATTTGTAAAATAATATATTATACTAAAAAATAAATTAGGCGTGTGCATACATTTTAAATTTATAACCTTTTTTAACGTGTTACATATATTTTTTTAAACAATATATTGCAAAATAATTAACTATATTTTAATATATTAATATTTATACTTTTAATCGAAACTTTAAATTAGTGTAAATTCTTATATTTTAATAGCGTTTGTATAAATAATTATACATATATTTGTGAAACAAATTTAGAAATTACGATAATTTTTCTCTGATGATTAAATATATATATATAAAAATAAAATAAATGTATTTTATCATAGTTGATATTTTTCATACGATTGAATGGATCAATAAAGAATCTAACTATTACAGGTCATAGAATTCGAGGCGAATATTCAATTCGTTTTAAATAGATATTATATTATTCGTAAATGGTGATTATGAATAAAAATAATACATAACTTAATTCGAATTATCTGAAGCTTAGTTAAGCATTTATGTTTGTTATATATTTGTATAATGATAATTTATACCTTCATATAATAAAGGTCCTACAGTATACTAATACCTCAAAATTTAACAAACCCCTATAAAAACATATTGAGAAAAGGTAACTATAACTAGATAAAAAAGACTAATGGATCTCATCGTCCGGTGAAGAGATGAGGCCTAAATAATTTGATCAAATAATGTTTATAGAAAGTGGTAGTAACTTGCGCTGGGTTCATCTGTTTTGATGATGCTCTTGCCAATCTTCTTAATTAATTTACGAGATGAAAGGAACGAATAGTATGAACTAGAATTGATGTATTTATTAGACCTCAGCTCAGTTACGGAGGACGTCTTTATTATAACAAATGGAGAAGTTCGGTACATAAAAAATGTTAAAGTAAGAATTAGCCCAAGGTTCATAGAATTAAGGTTATACCGTTTAGAAGTTTTCTGTCGATTCTAACAATTAGTCTCCAGTTTAGAAAAAATATCTGCAGAAATTAAAGCCCATTTGATGGTTTTGTTGCATTGCAATGGTGACTAGGTCAGCCTTTGGTATGTGTCTTCAGCATTGTTTACAATAATTTATAAAGAGAAAGACAAAGAATATATATGAACATTTCTTTAAACTAATTTGCGTAGCTATCACAATCTTGAGAGATTGGCTTCATTGTTAGATTACAAAATTTTTTTTGAAGGTTAAGGTTCGGTAAATATAAACTGAATGCCGGTTTAACAATTCAGGTTTGGTTTGCTGCATTGTAATATTTTCTTTAAAAAATATTTAGGTTTAAGTTATTGAAAATTTTTTTTTGATATGGCGATAATCGTTTTATATACATCAGTTATTGAAACTACTTACAAAATGGCTAACATCCGCTGTGCAGAATTTTTAAATAAATATTTATCTAAAAAAAATAACAAATACATGAATTTATTATTATGTAAAATATCATCGTATTTTGAATAGCAATTGTGGCAGAGATCTGGGTTTAGGAAGCTAGCTATTTCAATTTTTATTCTATACCTGGTGGGACCCATTTTCTAAAACCAACCCCTTGAGCAAGGTACAAAACAAGCTGGAAAGATATGGGGCAAGGTAATATATTACCTTCAAATGCATTAAAAAGAGTACATACATTGAAGTTAGCAGTCTACTACAATCAATGACAGTGGCTACAACTGACTTCAATACATGCACTCTTTTAATAAATAAACCGTCAGTTTAGGTTATAATTAATGTCATTGAGGTAGAGCTAATGTATATTATAAAATGGTTTAATAAAATTTGGTTGTTGCTAAGTTAACCGCTATATACTGATCAAAGCAGTGCTATGACATTATCCTTATAAAATATGGTAATGAATACCGTTAAAACGTTATTGATTTTTTTTATTATCTGTTATTAAAATATTATATAGCGTAATTCCTTATTTACAAAATATTGTCTTTTAAGCGTCTGGGGCGTTGTCGGCTAATCCCGAATTTTTCCATAGCCAGTAGTTTCTTCTCGTAATAAATAAATATTTATCTTAATTAGTGCAAAAAAAATCAAAACAATAAGCGTCGTTCACTTGTTTCTTTTCCAGATCTTATATACTCATTTCCAATATCTTTTTAGATGAATTATGATTCAAATTTAATAACAAATTATAAAAAAAATTCATGTCAAATAAATTTTTGGGGACGAGAAAATAATACATTTTATTTTAATATTGACATCGAACATAATTCACAATTCTAATTGGGAATATAATTTAAAATACTGCTGATATATTAATTTATAAATAATTTATGGTGTTAATTGCACATAGGATTACGACTATAAATAAAACCCTAAATATAAGATTAATTAAGGAATGTTATGCTTTTATCGAGGTATATGATAAAATTTTATCAAAATTGAATAATTAATAAAGTCGAATAGAATCGTCTATTAAAAATGATAGATAGATTGCACTTTTAAAATTTTCGTTTTTATCTCAAAGCTTATTTTTTTAAGCAATAAAACAATTCATGCCCGTGACTGCAAAAAACTCCTTTATAGAGATGAATAATTATGGAAATAAATCCCACTACTAAAATAGCAGCGCCAAAAAGCAAGGTGCACCAAGCAAAGATTAGACTAGAACCACTTGAGCTATCGTTGCTAGTATCTTCGGAGGTTATTATATTTACATCTTTATTCAAGGACCTTGATCGCCTGTATAATTTGATGTAACACATTGCCGGTAAAATGAAAGCTAAAGGAGTCGCGGTTATGACACCCTGTGATTGAAATTATTATTATATTTTTAAAAAATATAACTAAAAAATTTACGTTAATTTCCAAGACAATTCCCAAACAATCCGTGCTATATGAAATCAACAAGGCGAACAAGACAATAAGACCTGTGATCGTTATATGGCGTTGTAAAGAAAAGGTTTTGTAAGAAAATAAAACTCTTTCGATGACCTTTATATACATTTTATATTTTTAAATAAAAAAATTTGCATTTAAGATCTGGCTAATTCACGCAAGTAAAATTAATTATAACGAGAAATTTTATATTATTCATAAATTTCTAAGTTTTACCCAGATTATAAAATACTAATACTAATCAAACTGATGATTCGCTCATTTAAAAAAGTATCATTACAAATGACAAGTCATTTTGGTTTCCCACATAAATATGTTACATTAAAATGTATATGGATGCAAAAAAAAGCATTTTAATGAATGAATCGCCAGTCTAGGTAAGTGTTACTCGTCTTTGGCTTTATCGGTGCTTGATTTTTTTTTTTTGTTAAAATTTGAACTATTCCTTACCCCCTTATATTTGTTTTCCATTCTGCCATCCCTAAATGTTTTTTAAAAGTTCTTAGGTTACGTCTTACTATTTCTAAACAACAGATAGTTTATGGCGCTTATCTTTCTCTAAACAAAGATACAATAAGGTATTCAAATTTACGTACGTAACGCATATTTGTAACTCTTTACAAACCAAAAATAATCATTTAATGTATACAATTAAAACAAACCAATAATAGGGTTTCCTAATTCAAAATCGGTTTAGCCTGAGATAAACAGAAATAGTTTCAAAAATAAAACGAACCAGAACACGATCTAAGTTTTATTTAAAGCTATTTTCAATTTTTGTTTTTCTCCTAATTCATTTAAATACAAGTGTCAATGCCAATCATGATTACCGCTTTTCAAATTTTTTAGATGTAAAAATAAAAATAGCTATTTATGAAAGCTCTTTTTTTAAAAAAACTCTTATTTTTAGAAAATAAAATTACATGCCCCATTTCAATTTGATCGATAGTTTGAGTAATCTAGCAGTAAATTTTTATAAGTAATCTAGTTTGGACGTGGCCTTAAATTAAACCAACTTTATAAATAAAAATTGAAAAAATTTATGAAAAGTTGTAGTTAACCTCGCGACACACGAAACATTCGATTGGATAAGTTAACATAATAGTCACCGTATATATAAATCTCGTGATATTGATAAGATCATCGTCTTTACAAAAATTTTCTAATATATCTCCTAAAAAAAATACATTAATAATTAAAAGATAAAATGTTTTAACCTTCGGTGTATCCCGTAAATATGACATAACCAATCACGCCAAACATGAGAGTGACCAACGCCGATATAAAGACGCTAAAATGTGTGACTAAGTTCCATCTAGATTGAGTAGGGTTGTCCAGAGAATCGTAAAGCAAAAACGAATTGTGATGACACATGAAAGCTTGAATATATATTTATTTTAATTAATAAAAAAAATTTCAAATATTTATTTAGTCATAATCGAGACCTAAATTGTGGTCATCATATATTTTTTAAAACATTCTATCTTCAAAATGATATAAGAAATCTTCTAAAATAATAATGTTTAAATAGGAAGTTAACTTTAAATATTAGATCGTACAGTAAAATATGTTTTTTAAATATATGTTGCAAATTATATAAATTGGTCAAAAGATATTTTATAATGATATACATTTTCTTTTCCTCGTGAATATATATTTTGTTAAAATTTTTTTCACTCATCCACTTATTTGCGATTGCTCGTGCACCGCTAACTTTCAAACGTTAAATAAAAACATAATTCTAGCTTTTAAATGAGGCTTAATATTTAAAAATTTAATTGATTCTTTATATAAAAAATTTAACTAATAACCTTAAATGATTCCTTAGCCCAAAAAATCAACATTTAAAAAATCTATTTAAATATAGATTTAATATCTTTTCATATAAAAATTTTAACAGCATAAAATTTGCTGTTCAACTTAAAGTATTTTTTTTTATTGCCAATATCTAAAGAGCAAAAATTAGTTTATAACCGATAGTATAATAATATAGTTTGGTAATTTTTAGCCGTTTAAGTCAATTTTTAGCCGACTAAAAAATCGGCTAACCCGAGTTGCTTGCCGAAAATAATTACTTTGGTTTCGGGGTTTTTCTTAAAAATACAGTAATTCAAATTTAAAAGAAACTATTATGAATTAAAATTCCACCTTATTGTTAAAGGTTTTTCTCAGGCATGCACCGGTAATTTAGCGATTACCCAAATATAAATAATAATTAGTATAAAGTGATTAGGTTCGTTCTATGTTTCCATTTATTTTATTTATGTATCTTTCCTTCTTTAAAATCGTTTTATAAGCCAGTAAACGAAAATATTCAATAGCCTTAAAAGTATTCTAATAATAAGTTTCTGTAAATATAATAAGTTGTATGAAAGTAATTTTTATTTATTAAAACATTATCATACATAACTATATTTATATTATCTTAATGTAGCAATGGGTAAAAATAATTTATATAGATGATTATTATATTTTATTTCTGTTATAAAATTTAAATTTTAATACCTGTCCAAAAGATTTAATAATTTCATATTATGAGTTCAATATCTTTTAAACATTGAATACTGATCGAATTTAAATTATTAAAAATATTAGATTACAAATTTAAAAAAGTGCAAATTCTATTCAGCTGGATTCAGAGAGTGGGATCCGATCTGAAACGATTAAATGGTGGATAAATTTTTAAATCTGTTTATTGATATTAATTTTTGGTTTTAAAATATTAATTTTACTTTACATACAAAATATTTATTTAAAAAAAAGGAAAATATGAATATATGAACATACAAATAAAGACTATATTAAAATAGGTCAAAAGGAATATTATATCTTAAGAAGAAGAATAACAATGAAGACCGGGATGGTATAAAAAAGAAAAAATAGAGTAGAAAGAGTCTAGAATAGCTTTTATGGTAATTAACTATAAGAATTATTGATCTTAATAAAGAAATTGATCTCATAAACAGATTTTAAAAATCGGTTAGTTAAATCATGTTGGATCAGAGGTCACTATGAATGTGGCTTAAAACCCAAGCTGACCCGATATTATATATTTTTTTTACAAAGTGGCAGATTTTATTTTTGCACCTCTTTAATTTTTTAAAAATATTTTTTCTTGTTATCTAGATATGTCCAAAAGTAGAAAAAAAATATTTTAATATTTTTAAAATTCAGCTAGTGCTAGATATATTGTATATTTTTTCAAAGTTTCAACAATATTTTTGAAAAGTTTACTTTTGATATAATATATGTAATTATAAATTTTCATATTTAAGAAAAAAAAATTTAAGTTAGAACAAATAAACCTAAATCTTGATTAACCTTTTAATATTCAATCTGTTTAAAATATCATTTATTGATAACTTTAATTTTGATTGACGTTTATAAACCCAAACATGGAACATATTATTGTCCAAAAAAACTAGAGATTTGCAGCCTTACATCATAAGTGATAAATGGACTACCTTCAAGAAAGAAATGTAATTTAAAGAAAAAAAATAAATAGGATCTTAATTGGTATTACCAATTATTACTAACCAACAAACATTTTAATGGGCTGTGCACCTCATGCAAAATATTTTTAGGGGTCATGCAAGAAGTCTATAAAAGTTTCTAACCTAATTGTAAATCAAAATGTTCTCTATTATTCTTAAAACTTTATGTCATTTTAATTTATTTTTGTAATATATTTATAAATCTCCTTTCAATGTTATTTTTCTCAGATATTTGATTATCTAACAAAAGCCTAAGAAAAACAACTTGAATCAAATAATTATAATTTTTGTAGTCATTTTTGAATATTTTTTTTAATAAATATGTTGCTCTTTAAAATTCAATTTATATTTTATAATATTACCAAACACCATTATTCCTAAAGATTCAATGATTCCATTATTTGCAAAGATCCAAGCATCTTTTGTAGCTGGACTAATCATTAAAAAATAAATTAAAAAATCATTTTATTTTACATTGATGGTGAGAGAGTGATAGCTCTTGAGATTATAACAATTAATAAAAATAGCACACAGCATAATGAAGCGAGGGATATCTTTTTCATAATAATTGTTATTTACTATAATATATATATTACAAACCTTTGCAAGTCTTCCAATATCTTTTGATAAAGATAATGGCAAAGTCACAAGAACAGAAGCCAGGAAAACAATAAAATATCGGTTCCCTAGAATATTATCATTTTCAACTATAAAAATAAAAATAACATTAATTTCCTTAAAATAAAACCATGGGCTAATCTTCTTAGAACTTTAGGTATAGTGTCCCCAATTATGACATTATAACTAATTATAGCTAAAATAAATTAATAAAAATAAAAAATATTTAAATACCAATAAATGGATATATAAACTGTATAATTGACAAAATAAAGAAGCCAATTTTTCCAAATGAAGATAATACTAGGTCCTAAATATAAACAAATTGGAGATTATATATTTAAAAAATGTACTTGATAGTTAGAAGTTCCTGCCAATTGCCCACCTTTGACTAATAAAACCAAACTATAATCTAGGCGTAGATTTATATAGAAATTATTTAAAAAAAAAATACCTGAGCTAAAAGCTACCAATAACAAGAATATAATACCCAACCCAATTCCAGATTTTTTAATTGCATATGGCATGCCTGATTTTCAATATTAAATAAAATTTTATATTTATAATATACCAATTATGCCTGAACCAACAATTGAGTTTATAAAATTAAAACTTACATACACAAGATTATTTTTTGTTTTTTTGGAGGAATGATTCTCCTCATTTTCTTCTTCAACTTCCTACATAATAATATAAACAATATATTATAGAAGATGTTTATTTCATATTACATTGACTAAAGCTTGTCTTTCATCGGATTTATCTTTATGAAGCAAATTCATTTGGAAAAAAAATCAATACATATGGTATGGACTGATGCAATAATCACCTTACTTTACATTACCGGATTTAAAAATAAGCATACTGAAAAAATATAAATTGAATGGATGACCTTAAGAAATATAAATCTAATGGCAGTTCATATTCGGGTTTTAAGTATATTCTAGCAAAAATAATTTTAATTCTAAATCTTACTCTTTTCTCATAACGATTTTATTTGACTTTACCCAAGTTTTATATTAAATTGATGGCGATATATATCAAGTCAGATGTAGTTAATTATTCGCTGGCTAATCGACCAAAACCATATTAAGATAAAGCTAAAGAAATCCAATTACCAGTCATAATAATATTAAAGATAGATTGAATTGCATTTTATACTGGAATATTATACCATAGAGTTATATTAAAATTGTTTTAATTTTGTCCCGTTGGCTACTGGGGGTGGAGTGGAAGAGATTTCTCAGCGATATTCTTTATTTATAACTTACAAAATAGTAGATAATATAAGTCTTTATTTTTTTTAAAAATATAATTGAAGACACTAATGTTAATTTTGCCCACCCAAATATAAATTTAGATTTCTAAGGTTAGTCAATTCTTAAAAATTTAATTTGTCATCACTTATTTATTTTATCATAAAATTACCCTAGCACATGCATCCAATTTTTATAGAGGGGGGTAGGGGTTAGTTACCTTTAAGGGGGAATGATAAATTTATTGGAGGGATATCTATTAAATTTTTAGATGAAATACGGCAATTTATTACATTGATGTAAATATTAATACTTATTATAGAACCATTTTATAATACAATGATATTGCTAATCATCGACCAAATCTAGTCATTATTTTCTAAATAAACTTTCTGCTATCCTTTGTGATTTAAAAGGGTTAGACATTAGCAATACACTATAATAATAGAATTATTGTAAATTAGAGGGTTTTTAATTAAATTCATGTTCTAAAAAATAATTTTTTTATATTCATAATTTTGATAGCTGTTAGTAGAGCTTAATTAATTAAAGTTATTCATTCTAAAATTACTGAAGGGAGTACCATTATAACTAAAAAGGTATAATTTATAATGTGAAAATATTGCCGCCTTCAGGGGCGGGAATTTTTTGGGGTGGTAGGCATAAGATTTTGAGGAGATCACATTTAGTGAAAATCCCGTTATGTAGACGCTGCTCTAGTATTTGTGATTCCTTGGGATCAAGCAGATGAGATGATCACTCTATTTTTTTTTAGAAATAAATTTAATTTAGACTTGGAAATGCTTTCCTTGATAAAATAACTTTCTCTAGCCTCATTAATCTGTGATAAAATTCCGCGGAGGTTCTTGTCGGAGTTCGGCCTGCAATAGAATTTATTAGACATAAGCTGGACTGAAATATATAAAAAATATATAAATTAAACGGATTTTTATAAAATTAATTAAAGCAAGAGCCATTAAGTGCGTTACAGAAAAATTATAACAAGCAATTTATTTATAACACAAAAAAATATTATTTTATTTTTTTCTTTAGAATTTTTCTAATAACATTTTCTAGCTCGACTCTGCCTTGCCTAATTCATGCAGTGGAGAATTTTGGGAAAATAGCGGCGGCAGCATTGTATGAATTATTGAAAAAAGGAGAACGGTTTGATTAGAAAAATGAGTAGGAAGAAGCGTTTACGTCATAATCAAATACACTAATCGAGATAGAATAAAATAGTAATTTATTTAAATTATCAGCACTGAGAATGGTTAATTGAAACGGATTATATTAAAATTCACGGTTTTTCGAGTTTAAATAAAAGGTTTTTTAATTTTTTTTTGGTTGGATCGATCCTACTAACTATGGTTATAATATAATTCAAACAAAATGATACTTTATAGACCTGAGTTCAAATTAAATTATCCAGGAAGAACTTGCGTGGTTTATTTCTGAAAGCAATCAAGGTCTGCAATGGGAGTGTTCTAACCTACGAGTATGCTCGTACATTTACCCACCCACTCACCAATGGCTTTCATAAGCCCGCCCATTATTTCTGATTTTATTATGCATCAGCCAAAAATGACGGTTATTGAAAATAAAAATTTCGTCCAAAAAAATATTTTGCCCAACAGTTGTTAAGTCTATTATTCAATATAATATAGGTTCATAATTTTGATAAATAATAAAATCAAACTCAAAAATAGTGCCAAAATATCTATGACAAATAAAACGGGTTTTCATTCAATTTATAATAAATGCATTTTAATTTTTTTTTCACTATATACTCTTTATTCATTTTGAAATAATATATTAAATATATATTTTTAAAGAAAATTAAATTTAGTAAGAGAATATTCTGATTACTCACGAGAAAATTTAAAAAAGTGAATAAAAACAAAATTACGATATTCATGAGATTTTTTTTAAGAAAATTAAATATGAAAGCATCATGCATTATAAATGAATCGATTGAAATAATAATAAGGGATACACTTGTAATGATTTATTTTATTTTATAAACGAGTTACCCATGTAATAATTTTATCTAACATATTTTAAACGGTTTAATTTACCTATTTTTAAAATTTGACTAGAGTTGGACTTGTAATTTTTAATTTTTTTTCCCTTTTTCAGAAAAAATTTGTTCATTTGATAGTTAATACCTAAACACTTTTTTGAGTGATCACTAAAATTTCAAGCATTTTTTTAAATTATATAAAAAGTAAGAATCCAAGATTTTGCTAATACATGTCCAAACTAAAGGTCTGTAATGGGCGGGTTTTTAGCCAAAAAGCCTGCCCACTCGTTGTTTTGAAAATTATTTAACCCTTCCACCTGCTCATTTATAATTTTTTTTAAAAATTTGCCCGCCCGCCCATTTATCTATAAATTTTGTTTAACCCGCCCACCTAATGTTTAAAAATTATTTTAATGGCTGGTTTGGCTCATTATTTATTTAAATGTATTTTTAATTAAACATCTTTAATATGCAATATTATGAAATAAAACAATTATTTTAATTAAATTGAAGTCTGTTCTGCTCATTTCACCTAAAAAATATCAAAAATTTACCAGCCCACACCCGTCCATTACTTAAAATTTTTTTCAACGTTCCACCACCCACCCAATGTTGAAAATATTCAAAGAAAACCAACCATACCCATTCAAAAACGAAAAACCCGCCCAAAAACCTTAGTCCAAACCTTTGTACCAACTATGAGCATATCTTCAGGCTTGCGTAATGTTTTCTAGAATATTAAGTTAGCAGTTTTTAAAAATTAGCTCAAATCGAGTCGTTTAACAACACTAATGTAAAATATAATTTTTAGGTGAAAAATGGTGAAAAATTTATTTAAAAATAATAATTTATATGTCTGTAATAAAGTGATAGGCGTAAAGTTTTAAATAATAATTAGATGAAAAATACTTTACAAGATAAAATTATAATAGGGTAGGGGTTATTTCCTGAGATCAGAATAATTAGATACAGTTTTGGATTTATCGATCATTCTTCTGCCTCTGAGATCGGCATAAATAACCACTATCTTAAATCTTCTGAACATTTTAGATATATAATTATTTTTGTATCATCTACCCATTAGCTCACTCCAACTAAACCCTCAACATCCATGCAAATTTTACGTGATCACATATCTCTCCCGATAATTTCTACTACCCCCCCCCCCCTAACAAAAGGTTATCTCGTCCTGTCGCTCTTTAAGGAACTAAGCCCTTACCTGCAAACTCGTCGATTAGTATTGTTAAAAAACTCCGATCGGGTCCGTTTTTAAAAATAGCCAGATTAGGATTAAAACCAATATAATATTATGTAATCCTGACGATTTTGCTCATAGATGGCGGCAGAAAAGTTTAAACAGCTATTTGCCAAATCTTGAGCTTACATAATATTATTTTGGATAAATTCTTAATTGGGGCGTTTTTAAAAATTGACAAAAATCGGGTTTTTTAACAACACTATTGCCGATAAACCCCGCGAAGGCCTCCTGCTTGAGGCTAAAGCTAATCATAAGAATTCACACGGCTAATTAAACAGGCTTCATTGAGCCTCATCCCAAATTTTTAATTACTTTAAATTTAATTAATATTTTTTATTTTTCAAAAATATGATTATATTGATTTATATAATATTTTGGGTATAATATAGCCAATTTTATTTTCGAATCAAGTAGGATATGATTTACCTTAAAAAATTATTAGGGAGAATAGGCTGGTTCTTTCATAAAAAAATCCGGTTGACGAAAGATTTCTACCAAATTCAGCCAAAAAATAATCATTTTCTTTTTCCCCATTATCTTTATTATTTTATAAAAATTGAATAAATATTTGCCCATAAAAATGAAATGAAGTAAAAGGGTGTATTTACATTTTTATAAAAAAAAACTATTTTTGCTATTTAACAATAAATATATTGTGTGTAAAATTAGTATATATTATTATTTATCAAAGGTGTAGGACTTTACCAAGGACAATTGCGCCTTGTTTAATTAATTTTCCATTTGAAAAAAAATAAAATTAGAAATTTTATATCTTTAAAATGACATTTTTAAAAATTATGCCCCATTTTGGAAAGGTTGATGATAAATCGGGTGAACAAAATACTTTTTACTCAAAAATGGCGATTCTGGCATTTATGTACTTGTTAGCTATTACTTTCGAAATTGTCTCGGTGTCAGGTAACCATATTATATGATCGAAAATATGTAATATAAAATACAACATAATTATATAACTAAAAAAATATATAATTATTAAAAGTAATATATTTTATTTCTTACATTTTATTAAAAAAAATTTTAATCCATAAAATTTTTTTTTCAATTTTCACATCTTAGCAAGAGAAAACTTACATAGAATTTTTTATTTTACCAAAATAACCTGGTTTTTTTATACTTTGTTCATTGAAATCTGATATTTCCGATTATAAAAATTTGAACGAATAAAACCATGATATAATGTTGTGAAATGGTTCGATTTGAGCCGATTTTTAAAAATAGCTAACTCAATATTTTAGTCATAAAAATATTGCCTAAGCCTCAAATTTTCTCTAATAATGTCCAAGTTTTTTGACATCTATGCCAAAATCTTCAAGCTTGCCTATTATTTTTATGGATAAAATATTGATTTTATAAATCCGCTCAAATCGAGTCTTTTAACATTTGTACCTCTATATTTTCTATATATGTCGTATTGGATATGGAATTCATAGGGATTTAGAATCCCTATTATTGAGAGAAATATTTAAATTTGAAAATCTGTATTGACTGAAAATGTATTCCATGAGGTGTTGAATACACCTATACTATAGATTTTTCATTTTGGTGGTGACTTGTGTATTTTTTTAAAATTTTATAATGAAATATATATAAAAATGAAATTAAATTAAGAGTAGTTCAAAAATCCATTAAAAATTATCTGAAATACATAGTGGGTACTTTTATACATGCTGAAGTGCATTAAGTTTACATGAAAGATTTATCAACATTGATTTCATATTTTTAATACGATAGGTCATAAATATACACATAAACTATATTGCATTATCGATGCTAAATATAATTATAATTAAAAAGCAATTAGAACTCATTTTCTAAGGTAAATAATATTGAACCTTGAGTAAAATTTTTATACCCCCCCCCCCACCTCCCAAAATCATAATGGATCCTCTGGTAATTATGTTAAGTAGTGTTATCTAAAAGGGCAAAAGATTAATCCCTTTTTGCTTCTTAAGTAGCGCTTCTACACTCCACTTTTACAGAGAGAGAGAGAGAGAGAGAGAAAGAAGAAGAAAGAAAGAAAGAAAGAAAGAAAGAAAGAAAGAAAGAAAGAAAGAAAGAAAGAAAGAAAGAAAGAAAGAAAGAAAGAAAGAAAGAAAGAAAGAAAGAAAGAAAGAAAGAAAGAAAGAAAGAAAGAAAGAAAGAAAGAAAGAAAGAAAGAAAGAAAGAAAGAAAGAAAGAAAGAAAGAAAGAAAGAAAGAAAGAAAGAAAGAAAGAAAGAAAGAAAGAAAGAAAGAAAGAAAGAAAGAAAGAAAGAAAGAAAGAAAGAAAGAAAGAAAGAAAGAAAGAAAGAAAGAAAGAAAGAAAGAAAGAAAGAAAGAAAATAAGAAAAGAAGGAAAATAAGGAAAGAAAGTGTTATATAGAGAAAAGTTTGGAACCTAAAAATAAAATAAAAGAAGATTAAACAATAAAATAATTTCTTTATTAAATTAATTATAAATTAACATAAAAGGAAAAATTAACCAAAAATAAAAAAAAACGAAAATAAGAAAATAAGAAAAAGTAAAAGATTAAAATTAAGAAAATTTAAGAAATTCATTAGTGAAAAAATAATAATGTGTATAATTCCAATCGTTAAACACTTAAAGTATGAAAAATCTACAATATCAAGCGTTTTCCTCTCATTTGTATAGTCTACTTAAATAATAAAGTAACAATTTTAATAAAGCATTATTTTTGTTTGAATATTATCACAATTTGAATAATAATTAGAGATCTGCAAAAATAGGCCCGGCCCGTTTAAGAAAATTCGGGCTGGGTCGGGTCGGGCCTTAAAAATTTTTTAAAATATATCTAAATTTATTAATTTTATGTTGAATTTTTTATATAAAATAAAAATATGTGGTTTTATTTATAGAAAGTAGACGCCATTTAACATATATCGTTTATTTTGAGTAATTATAAAAATTAATTTTTATATTTATTTAAAAAAATTTCGGGCCGGGCTTGAAAAATTAGGCCCGATAGATTACTAATAATTATATTACAACAGAAAGAAAGAAAATTTTTTTATGTCTCTAAAATCCACGGCATACTCTAATTTTGATATTTATGCTTTATTTTTCAAATTTATCTCTTGATAATTTATGTTATATTACTTTTTTTAAAAAATTTGACTATATATCTTTATTTCATTTAGTTTAAAACTTATATTAAGTCCTATTTTATTAGATAAGAAAATTGGTAATTTGGTTTATAAATAATTTTTTCTGTCAAACAAGTGAAATTTTTTCTTATTGTTATTATACCTATTTTTAAAATTCTTTTCCTCCACTGGCTGTGGAGTTTTTTTCTTTCTCTCTGATATTCTATATATATATAATATTGATATATGAATTCTTGAGAGTTATCTAATTCGTAAACTGATGCAATATTATAAATGGAAATTTCCCGAAAATATCAAGATTTAAAATAAAAATAATAGTATTCCCAATATTATCTTAAGTCTAAATATAAAATATTATAAATGTAAATTTTAAAATATTTATTTATTTTGTTGTTAATCATAATGGCAATACTAAATATAAATTACTATTAATAGTTTTATATAATTAAAATTACTATTTTATTAATAGTTAATTTAAATATTCTTCCTTAAAAAATGCAATTTTAACTTTTATCACTTCTACTTTAGGTAACTTTGAATTAAAGTATCACCTACACTATAAACCTTAGGCACAAAACTATTTAATATCTCCTGTCACCCCAAGAAAAACCTTTATTTCAGGAAGATAATATCCCTATAATTATGTAGATCTAACTGCATTAGAGGTCTGCAAAGCTCAGCCCTATTCGGCCCGTTTAGAAATCTTGCACAACTTGACCGGCCAGGCAAGTCAGGCCCGGTCCGGTAAGTTTTATCAAAAGCCACCCCCGGTCCTTATAATTTGTTTCCACAAATTTTCCTGCCATCAGATTTTTAAAATCTATATCTATTTTTTTCCCAATGTTAATTAAGGTTATCTCTCTTCTATGGCTATCTCTACAACGACCGTTTTATAAATCTATTGTATTTTTAACTGTATTTTGTATTCGTAATTGTATCATATCATAAATAAATTGTTTAATTTTTTGTGAATTTAATATATTAATTATATTTTTAGTATTTTAGTTAGATAGCTCTTAAAATACAAAGAAATAAGCATGTTGTAATTTATTTTCAAATAAGAATATTTAGTAAAAATATTAGCTTTAAATATAAAAAAAATACAAAATTTGAACGCACGGGCCATATCTAAAAATTGCCCTCAGAATCATATCCTCCTAATACGACATATATAATGCAATTTATTTTCTTTTTCTTGAATTATAGGCGATGAACAAGCTTTTCTATGCAAAAAATTCAAAGGAACTGAACTTTATGAAACGAATAAAGTGTTTGATGAGCAAATTGGATATAGCCAAGATATTTTGTAACTTAATTTGCATTATATTTATTAAAGTTTCTAAATTTATGTACTCTATATTTCATTCTTAGCTAATTATCCACTTTTTCTAATTTTCCATTAGCCATTTATACCTGTTCAAATAATATTTGAATTTTTTTACCACATTTGCCCAATTTAATAAAAACATATAAATTTTACGATATAATCATAACCAATCTTAAATTTACGCGGACCTCGCTTTAGAAATGATGGGAACAATATCTTACGGAACAGTGATGCCATTCCCAATATTAACTCTTCGGCCAAAATATTGAAACAACCGCACGATAAATTCATGACTCTGATATGGTTAAATGAAAATCCTTCTTTATCTTGGCTTTTGCGAAATTACGTAAACTTGATTAATTTATGCTATTCATTCATAATTTTATGGCGTTGTTAAAAATCTTGATTTATCCCATTTTTAAAAAACGATGAATTCAAGATGTTAAATCCCTCTTTAGATATAACCAAAAAAAGGGGCTAAACTTGTCTGCCATCCTTTGTAAAAATGTTACTTATGTAATATTTACTTTTGCCATTTCTTTTTAATTAAGATTTTTAATAACACTATTTTTTTTTACATTTTTTTATTATAATTACTGAATTATATTCAAAGTTGAGATTGGACATAAAGGTTGAGGCTAGAAAATTCTTTACTAATTACAATTGTTATATATTGATGTGAGTCTGAAGGAATTGCATTAATGTGTATTATCAGGTGGCCTAGACAGGTTAAGATAGATTTTTAACCTCGTTTGCATTGCCTTCGCCGGATTTCACCTATTAAAATAATAATTCTATTATTAGGTATTTTTAGATGTCTTGGTTATTTATATTTTGCTTTTTTAAAATATGTAACATATTTATAATCCGTTAAAGTTAGCTGAACAATTGGAAGGAAGCTCTAATTCTAAAATTTATGCCAATATTTCTTTCTCAAAATTCCGAAACTTATACCAAACTATTAATTATTCAATCAATTTTACCAACTTCAAAAAATAGCTGAATTTTAAGTCAAATAATGACTATGATATCACGCCTTAAACGTTTAATCAATCAAATAAAATTTATATCAATAATTAGTATGTATTTAGTATTGTACATTGAGGCATCATTGTCATAAAATATAAAAAATTACTAAGATTGGCAACATAGCAGAGCAAAAATTATAGAAGCACTGAATATCTGAATAGGCTAATAGGTAATGCCTGATTAGAACTTGCTAATTTATCATTTAGTTTTTTAAGTTGATAAACATAAACCAGTTATAAGCCAAATAAAAGTAAGCCTTAGAGAGGCATATCTTATTTAAAATCGCGATTCAAAAAATCAATTAAGTAATTTAAAATATTTTTCGAATCATGATTTTTAAAGATATTATTTTCTGTTTATTTAATAGATATAGAAGTTAAATAGTTAAAATATCATTATATTTGAATCTATTAATATTTGCAAAATTTTGATATGAACCTGAACCTATGATGCAATCCAAGAAGTTGGCAAACTCCTGCAAGCACTAATTCTAAAGCTCAGATCATCATAAATGCTTAACTAATATTAATTTAATGATTCAATCCGTTTGAAAGGCAATATAAATTAAAAATTTACTAGTAAATAAATTTCGGTACCAAGATTAAAGATAAACGAAAATTATAGAGGATTTAAAATTTTTTAAAGCTAAACCCGGATTTTAAAATAAATTATTTTTCTGCTCTTACTGGTTCGGGCCGGGTCTGAAGGTACCTGATATATGTTATGAAAGTATTAACTATTTTATACCATTAAATAACTGCGATTTATTTTTAAAATAATGATGAAAGGAAGGGTCCTAGCCAGATTTTCCGAAAAGACAATAACTCTTTTTTCATTGAAATTTTTTTTGGCACTCGTTAAGTCAGACATATTATTTAAAAATGATTAACTTAAGCTTTTTATTTTTTTTATATTGTTTACAAAGAAAACTTGCAAAATTTAAAATGGGAGATAATTTTTCCACGTTTAAGTTTTGTTAAACAGACCAATTTGGGTCGATTTTAAAAAACGGCCCGATTAAGAATTTAACCAAAATAATTATGCAAATTCCGAGATTTAGCAAACAGAAGTGTTCAAATATTTTTGAATGAGCAAAATCTGTAAGCCTACCATTTTGGCTAAAATCTTAATTGATCAAATTAGGCCTTTCATCGTTATCACGTTCCATAAAATATGATAGTTTCTTACCAAATATATAATAAAGACAATTATGGATAATGTTAGCTAAAAAAAAGGAATTTTGGATAATGTTAGCTAAAAAAATAATTTGGTTATTAGCTAAAAGAAAAAAGATAACTTTAAAAAATTTATGAGCCCCCTAAGGCTAGTTACGCCCCTGCTATTTGAGTAAAAGTTTAATTGATATCTTGATATAGAGTTTATAATGAAATATTACATAAAATAACTATTCATTCATTTATATTTTATAAAAGAATTCCACTAAAATTCGGAAAAATATTCAACTTAGTCAAATTATCATCAACCCATGGATCGCTCATCTATCATAAAAGATGTAGAAGAAGTATTGAATTCTTTGGTGGAAAAAATCTTTGACATAAACTTACATATGAAAAATGTTGTACAATCACTTTAAAAAAAAAATTTTTTTAGGCTAGTAATGTTTTAATTTATTGTTCATATATATATTTTCGATTATGCTAGAAAATATAGTTTACAATTTATTTTTTATAAAAGGTAGTAGATTATTGTATATAAAAAAATGATAAAAAGTTTTGAAGTATAATGTAAAAAAAATGTGTGCGTAGTGAGTTTAAAAAAAAACAAACTAAACTGACTAAAAAATAAAATAAACTTAGGAAATGAAATAAATATGCCCAAAATATTGGGAAAAAAGGATTATACAAGGGAGGGGTGGATTAAAAATTTCCCAGGAGATTCTGTAGGTAAAGCTTCTATTGAGATATTTAGTTATTATTTTCCACCGGCAATTTGATTAAATGAAGCACCTCATCATCAAAAATTCCTCACAATTGGCGATGGCTACAGGAATAACGTTGTTTGGGTCTGAATATATTTTTTTAAAGATTCAGCCTGAACTAAATTAATAATTATTGGACTTGGCTGAGAAATAGATGCAGGTGTAGTCTCAGGCTAAAATGAGAATGTTGGGCTAAGGTATTAGAACTAACTCGTCTGGTCATTTGGAACTATTAGTAAATTGGTTTCAGGGTAGAAGATATATCGGACATATTAAAGGTTTTAAGATGATCCTTAATTTTTTGTGACAGGGTTGACTAACGTGGGAATATTTGCAATGGAGGATGTGGGAGCATTTTTTTTCTATGGTTTGGCCCCTCTCTAGGCAGGTAGGGGTGACCGTTTCCATGGGTAGATATAGATTCTAAGTTGTTCTGTCGGAAAAATCAGCCTAGGATTTGAGCTAAGGATAAGCTATTCGTAACCCGTCTTCACTTTAAAGATGATTACATAGGGGATTAACCTCGCGTGGACCGTTTAAAAGGAAATAATCCACTAAACGAGCAAATGGAGGCATTTTCTTTTGTATATAAGAGTCTGGACTAATGTGGGAGGGAGGACAGTTTTGTCCCAAACATCCAGGGAAATAGCTTAATCTCCGTGTTGGATAGGCGTTAACAGTTCCAAAATTTCGCGGGAAAATAATTGGATGATTTAAAGACGGATATTGATAATGACAAAGGATAGCTAGCCTAAACCTTCAAAAATAATACGAATCAAATCGAATATTAAATAATTCACTTTGGGTGTAGCTGAGCCGATACCGCTTAATTTACAAGGTAAGGAGGTTTAAAGTATGCGACATTGGAAAATTTTAGATCGATAACGGATTCCAGTTAGTTTTTAATTTTGAGGTGATTGATAGCTAGGAGATAGCATATTTGAAAATTGGTTTTCATTACATTTGTTAAAGATGATTTAAGGAGGAAACGTGATAGAGGGGGCGGAGGCTAAAGGTTCAAGATTGATGTGACCAGGGCTTTTGGTAAAAAGAATTCAAAAGAATTTCCACCTTTGGGACCACCCATGTGGTTAAATATTATTGATATAATTTAGAATGATTACCTTACCTAATATTATATATTTATTTACAAAAATTAAAAAGTCCAATAATATTATTAAAAAAAGACATTCTGTATTAGCTACCTTATCAGGTTGCTTTAGTGGGTCTATTAATTAAGAAGATAATACAATATAAGGTGTGTTATCTGACAAATATTTATGAATGTTTTATCATAAATTCGTAACTAACTTCCTCGAGCCAGGACGAGGTATTAGAATTTTTTTAATAGTTTCAGATATCAATGATTTTAATTTTTTCAATCATCAACCCAAAATAATATAAGTTAAGAGTGAGCTAAATTTATTGAATAAGTATAAAAATACCACGATATTATTTTCTATAGCGATACATTGGATTTTTTTATATCTTTCGATATGGATAATCTTATCTTGCTACTTTTAGCGTTTTCTCTAAATGGATCTTATGACTAAAAATGGGTAATTCACATTTCACTGGAGGTTTAAAAAAAAAATCGGTAATTATTTTGCTGAGGTAATTAACTGCACCTTTGTAAAATAGGTATGAATAATCGTAAAGAAGATACGAAAAATAAATTGGGACTAGATTTCCATAATAACAATTAATATAAGATTAAAATTCCCGATATTCTCATAAAACTCAATTTTAACATTATTTCAAAGTTAAATATTGATAATTATTTTAATATGCAAGATATTCATCTTCTAGATTAATTTTAATAACTTCGCTTTCATATTCAATATGTCGATCCGATTCCGTTACAAAATAAACGAGGAAATAAATAATTACAATAAATAATGATGATTGACTAAAAGTATAATTGTAATTTGGTAATTAATTATATAAGAAGTAATAATTTAGCACCTCAATCTTAGTATTACATAATTTTTCCTATTGTTCTTGAAATTTACAATTAACTTATGAAATTTAATATTTTTAACTAATGAGGTTAATCATCAAAAAACGAGCAATACGAAAATCTTTTATACATATATTCTTACCAAAATAATCATTTAGTTCCAGTTGTTTCAGTCAAAGTATGGTTAAACCCATTTTATTGTATAATAATAATTTTCAAATTGAACCATGATTCAAATCGAGTATATAATAGCTTTTATCCTATATTTTACCCAAATAAAAATTTTTAAACAAATATTCGCCTCGAACCTTATAAATAATATAAAGCAAATTAAATAATAAAGTATTATTTATGTATGTAGTTTATTGTTAAAGATTTGTTACAAAAAATATTTAAACATAGAATGGTTTATATTTTTCATCTGGTAAAAAGCTGTAAAAATGTATTCTAAAATATTAACGTCTACTTCGCGTGCAAAGAATGCTGAAAAGGGTTAATAAAATGATCATATGCTATAATAGAATAAAATTTTTAAAAATAGTACTAAAGGTGCAAAAATATTTAAAATGTACGATGTGTTCAAAATCGGAGTATTTTAAAATATGCTAATTTTGATAATTTTATTATATACCCTTATTATATATTGTTGATTTTATAATTTAAAAATAATAAATAAATGTTAAAATTGTAATAATTAGTTCAATAAAACAATAAGTTATGTTCAAATTTGTTTTAGTCACTTTAGCCATGGTGCTTCACCAAAAAAAGTTACATTTTCCATAATTAATCATAACTCTTAAATACCATAGGTAGACATCTACACTCTTTTCCTTTTAAGTAATGGATTGGGCTAGAGATTGGTTTATAATTTGTTCTTATGTTTTTAATATAATTTTTATGGTAAAAAATACAAAATACTGACCGTTTTACCTAGGTCTCCTCTATAATAATAATCAAGCGACGATGTATTTAAATATGATCACCTTAGAAACGATGAAGAATAAACTTAAACTTTTATTTTACTATAATGTATCGTCGAGAATTTGTAAATTGATCACATTATAAGTAATGTAGAATATAACTAAAAAACACAAATCTTGAGCATTTAGATGTTTGGCTTTTATAATTGAATACAATAAAATATTTGCATTTTTTAATGATAGATAAAACAAAATGTTTATGTTTAAATACTATTATATATGTTAGAGACAAAATGTTTTTTTCAGACACTGCATTTGTAGTAAGGGCAATTCGCGAAAGCTATGGGAAATTATTCGCTAGTGATTGATTCATCCTTGCATTTTGAAATATAGATGTCGCGATTTAATCATTTCGCATTATGAATTATACCTATTATCGCCTTGATTAAGTGAATTATATAGTGAAAAATTATAATTCATAAGAAACTATATTAAATATAAATCACAGACGAGGGTTGTCTAAAGCGACTGAAATACACTTCCTGTTAAATTGCATTTTTTTTAATTTAAAAAGGGTTTGCTCAAAAAATGATTTAAAGGGTTGCGTTTACAAGCGGTATTCGCTCAAAACAATTTTGCCGTTAACCTTTGAGTCATTTATAATTTATAAAAAATAAATATGGAAAAACAAATATAAATTATATTAAGTTTGAAAGTTTATGGCGAAATTATCTGAATTCATAGGGGGGGGGGGGGAGGGTATTCGAAACATAATGGAATACATTTCCAGTAAAATAAGATTTTTAAATTAAAAAAACGTAATTATTTTAAGTTAAAAAAAATAACACACTGAAGGAAAAAAACACATTGCTATATTTTTTTTAAAACTATTATCTTTTAAAGGCACGGGGACATCTCATAACTTTTGTAATGCACAATCCTTTTCAGACGAACTATTATTATAATATAAAAAGAAAGAGCTGAAATATTTATTTTAGTTAATCAATATTTTTTTAAAATTGTTTTTAAATATATTATTATTTTTTAAACTTAATAAATAATATACTTAGATTACGTATTAGAAATAATACTGAAATTTATTTTACAAGGAAGAAAATTTTTGGTTGAAAACGAATAGTAATTTATTTTAAAATTTTAAATGTTAAGTAAAAAAAAGGTAGAAATATCATATAATAAATGATTTATATGTATATTTTTTTTATATATAGGGAATTAATCACAAGTTAGATCTGAGTCAGAACATTTCGACAGAATGGTAACCAAATTATGGTTGCCATGTTTAGGGGAGTTTCTTTTTCCCTTTTTATAGTGATTGGGTAATGAAAAATATGTCATGGATATTTTTTGAATAACGCTTTTTGTATAAGTTTCAGTCAATAAAACACTCCGTTTCTCTTGCGAAACCCTCAAATCCTAAAATAAATATATATATTATGTTGTTTTTCTTCAGCTAAATAATAATTAAATCATAATTACTATAAAATATTTAATAATGGAATTATTTAATTAAAATTACTTGTTCACTATCATGCACATAATATTGGAATTGATAATTATTAAAATTGTAACATTTGTAAGATATGACCCCATTGTTATTCATAAGACCGCAAATTGTTTTGAGAGACACACCATCCTTCATTATGACATACCACTGCAATATATATTTAATATTTTTTAAACAATTTTATTGTGCATATTATACTGAACTATCCACCTTGTCAAAAGTGTATACCCATTCAATTTTGAACCATATGCTCTAGCTATATCCTACGTAAAGGGTTCCAATTTCATGATAATTAACTCTTTTTGGGGAGAATAAGTTTGTTCCTTCAAGTCCATTTAATGGCATAAGGTGATCTATATAAAAATACGAGTTGATTGCTCAGAATCCTAAAAAAAATAATATATATAATGTAATATGAATTGTGTATAAAATAGTTTATTTAAAGTAGTAATAAAGTTATAACTTTAATTGATAATTAATCTAATTAAATATTTTATAATTAATTTATAAAGTATAGCTCGTCACAAATGACGGTGGGGAAACAGAAATGATAATGAAGAACAAAGTGGGAAATCGGAGATCCCAATATATCTAGCAAAAAAATATGGCTAGTAAAAAAACTCGATATTATTATTATCTAATAGTATTATATTTTTATAAAAGTAGCAGTGGGGGAAGAGCATGCAGGAATCCCCCCCCCTTTGAAAATTTGCCTGTTATCTTAAATATCATTTAAAGCCGATAAAAATCCCCCTTATATACCCCCAACCCCCTCTCCCCCAAAAATGTATATAATGTATCACTAAGCAAGAATTTGTAAGAAAAATAAGTGAGTTCTTATTTTTTTTAAATAATGACTATAATTGAAATTTATTTAGAAATAGGCATTTTTATAAAAAAAAAGTGAAAAATCAAAATAATTTATAAAAATATAACATAGCTGGATGGGCCTATAATAAGCTAACCTAGTGACCTCCATAAAAATCGAGGCGGAGAAATCAACCTAATAGTGCGCCCCCCTCTTGTAAAATCTTGGCTACCGCCTCTGGATTGTTTAGCATAATATAAATGCAAAAATATAATAAAGAATTTTATTTTATTCATACAAATATTTAGTAACAATTACATTAATAAAAAATAAAATGATGTCACGTCCAGATTTGAAACAATTATCCAACATGAATTAGACCCGTTAGTTAGAGGGATGATTTCTATTGTAGTCAAAATATTTTTTAATTAAATTTTCATTTGAAACTCAGTTTTATATTCATGATACAAAAAGTTTTAAAATGATCTAAATGCAGTCAAAAAATTTTTGAATTAGTTTTCACTTGATATCAATATTTTTCTGAAAAATAATTAAAATAAAATTCTGAATACCATGGCCCTCCCCGTTTCCACATTAATAATTACTATTCAGTCAAAAGAAAATTAAATTAGCTTTCATTATAAATATGGTAAATCCCACGAAATCAACAAGAGTTTCGATCTGACTCACTCAGATTATCTTTTAAATTTGTGAATTGATAGTGTATATAGTAACTAAGAAAGTTGTGAAAATTTTTGATTTAAAACTCATTCAGCAGCCGAGATGTGGGCGCTTAAAGTATAATATTTTAATTAAGAAAGAAAGAATAACTATGGAGTTTGTTTAGCTATCATATTATTAAAATATAACTTAGTATAACTTAATAACTCCCTGATATTATATAAAAATTATATTAATGGAAAAAATATTAACGGCCAATATCGGAAATTCAAAATCGGATATAGGTCAAGGTACATATTACATAAAAATATTAGGATGAAGATTGTGTAGCTTTTAAAAGTTATGATCATGTAAAGGGATAAAAATGGTCTATTTTTACTTATTAAAGCATTTCATTCTGAATAACATATATATTATTAAAGTTAAAGACATCAATTACTTATCACTTATCTATGGTTAGTTGTATTGTTATATTTTTTTTTTCAAATGCTCTCAAGTTAAAAATCATTGCAAATTTTTTTTTAAATATACCTTAGTATAGTCCTGCCAGGCGGAACGAATAAATCTTCCCGCTTTTCCTTTCCACTTGATTGAATATCACAATTAGAAAAATTAATAAGAAAAAACTAAAGAAAGTTTTTAAAAAAAATCAGGGAGAAATTATTTGCTAAATACATGCTTATATTCAGCAAAAAGCTAGAGAAATTTTTCAACTCCGACCGTACTTTAGATGAGAGAGAAACGCGTATAAACTATAATATTTACAAACTTCCTAAACTTTAATGAGAATAAATAACTAAGCTATTTTAAATATAAAAATAAAAATATGTCCAATATATAATTTTTTATAAATTTCTCTAATATATGATATCATTAAAATTTTAAAATTTGCGAAAGTTTTGAAATTTTTCGAATTTAAAATGGTTTTGGAAGCAACCTTAATTATTCTTACATACAGTACAAAATCGGTAATTAAATCAGTACATAATAATTTTCATATTCACATTTAATTATCAGAAGTTATTGTTACATATTTAAATTCAATGCGTAACATTATAATAGAAAAGAAATTAAAGAATATAATAAAAAAAAATTAAATTTTAATTTAAATATTGCTTTTTCAAAAATATATTAAAAAAAATTTTTTTTTTCCGGTCATGGGTTACTTTATTTGAATATTTAGTGATATGATATATTGTCAAAATGTAGTAGCAAATAATTATTTTTCTTAAATGGTAAAATAAATAAAGGTGAAAAATGTAGAAATAGAATTTATGGGAAAGGATAGAGGAGAGTTTAAACTTAAATAGTTAGAGCGAATAATGGCGGTAGGTTTTTGGCGTAGGAAGGCTGATCGTTTTTTCGCGAATCTGTTTGCCTAATTCTTTGAAAAAACGTTGAGCTTTGCTACCGAAGGTGGTGAGAATGGAGCAGGCGGGGTATGAATAAGAAAAAAAGGTCTAAGGAACTGTACTTGATGGTTTTTTGAGATTCTGCGAGGGCGAGGGCATCGACGTTATGGTTAGATGGTGCATTTGGGTCAATGCAAGTGAAATCTCAAACCAGGAGCTGACCTCTTGACCAAGGAATCAAGGGCATTATCAGGACGTTTTCCATCTTCTAAAAAATACTAATTGGTTCAACTCTAGATGGAATGCCTCCTGATTTGAGGGCGCATAGTATGATGTCGTTGCATTGGTGTGCCGTGAAAAACGGCCTCGACAAAAGCGACAATGGAGACAATGTCTACCCCTGCTATCGACACTAGCAAATCTTAGTCTTAGTTCAGCGGAGAGCAACAAATCAAGGTTATTGGAGGGTATCGTTTTCAGAAATAGTTCAATTGGTGAAAAAAGATCGTCGTCATGAAGGCTCGATTTTAGGTAAGCGATGGAGCCTTCGTTGAGTGGAATATCCCAGTCTCTATGTGAACATGAGGAGAGTCGTGGAGTATTTGGTACAACAGAATTGTCCCAAATGGTCTGGGCTTCAGCTAATAAGGGGTTAGGAAAGTTAGAAAGCTGGCTAATGTGTGAGTCAGATGAAAGACGAGAGGCGATGAAACCATTAATGGAAAGAGTTAGAGGTGAGCATAAACCGATACCCCCGAGCTTGCATGGAAGTGATGCTTTTAACCATGAATTATGGTTAAAGCGGAGATTAAGAATCTCTTCAGGCAGAGATTTGAGGGAGATATAGAATAATTTTAATGAGTCGGGGAATTTGAAAATTGAGGTGGATCGAAGGGCCTAAAGAATTTTAGGAATGTATTAAAAGTTTTTGAGGAGAAAAAAAGCTTAATGAGGAGAGAGAAACTTAGAGATGTTTTTGAAATGAGTAAGCTGGATGATGCGTTAGTGAAGAAGTGATTGATGGATTCCAAACCATCAACTGGAGAGCCGAGATGACTGAGGAATGAGAGTTCGGTTGTGTGGAAGTTGTGGGTGAATTGGATGGAGCAATGAAATGGGCAGATCTCGGTTTTTTTGTTCGTTGAGGGAGAGTCCGATAGCATGGGAATGTGTTTTGATAATGGCGAATGCCTTAGCAACCTCGTTAGGAGGACCTCAGAGTATTTCGTCGTCCATTTACCAAGTGTGCAGTGGAAAATTGGAGTTGGAAGAAATGTTTTTGACCATTTCGTTGATTCCAATGCAGAAAAGTATCGAATCCAGAGGATGTCTTAGTTGAATCCCTTCTGATGATGAAAGTAAATAGTTGTTGAATTGGAGATGAGATGCATGGAATAGCAGGAATGGAAGAATTGAGAAAAGGGGGGAAATGAGTGGTACATTTGTGGGAGAGAGAAATCAATTTTAACGAGGATTTTGTTACTTGGGTTGGTTTAGAGATGGATACGAGTGTGGCTATTTCGCAACCACCGTGGATGCCGATACCTAGTTGGTGAGGTGCTAAAATTAAGGCTGCGTTGTCCTTAATTTTTGAAGATATTAGTTTAGCGACAAGACGGCGGAATTCCCGTCCCGATTGCAATTGGACGGATGTCCTTATTGGGCTTTTCGAGTGCGATTAGTTTAGCACCAAATGAGAGTGGTCTGATGGATTCGAATGTTGTTAAATTTTGTAAAATTGGGACCTGGCTGACTATGAGGGGGGATGTAAGATCCTGGAGGAAGATGGGACGAAGCCCATCATAACCGGGAGAAGAGTCGTGATGGAAGAATAGAATAGATTTACGCATCTCGGCGGTGGTGAAATCGGTAGGAAAAATATTAGGAGGAGGGGGAGGTATGAAATTAACTCCGGAGGGGTGCTTTGATTTGAGTTTGTTGAAACTTTCTTCGTTACTAGTAGCAAATGAATCTATTTCTAGTTGTTTTGGGTTCATGAGAGGATAGGGTTGTGGGTGAGGGTGTATAGTTGCATCTTTGATTTGTTGGGTTAAAAATTTCTGAATTTCTGGATTGGGAGGGAAGGAAATGTGAAGAGTTTGGGCCAATGATCGAGAGAGGAGAAGTTGTTTAATAATGATTGAAGGCAGGTGGAGAGGGCTTTGGCTACTTCTACTCTGGAACCTTTAGGAATTCTAGAGATAATGGGAGGTTTGTCGGATTTTTGATGATGTCGCTATGAGTGGTAGGTTGGAGGGGAATAAATGTGTCTAATGTGGTTGATATGTAGGCGTTATTGGATGAAGTGGAAGAATAGCTGTGAGTAGAAAAATGGAAAGGGGATATAGGAAGGAGGAGAAGGACGCTTTCTGGACTCAGGACAAACGATGCCATTGGTTTTATGTCTGGTGAAGAGGCCGGGTTTGGTGATTTTTATGTTTTATGAGCATGCGAGACAGTGTACCATTATGTGGATAAGGAGGTTGTGAATTGAGTGAAAAGACTTGTGAAAGAGAAAAGGAATGTCAAATTAATTGTGTAGTGAATGGGGATGTGACAGAGAGTAAGAAGAAATAATCTACAGAGAATAATGATGTTATAAAGACAAGGTTTTTAATATAAAAAGGAGAATGGGCATAAAGATTGTTGGGGTTAGTTGGTGTTTGATAGAGGTTAATTTTTTGTTTTAATAAATATAATGATTAGAGAAAATAAAAAATTAAAAGACTGAGTAATATATTATGAAAGGAAAAAGAAAAATTATTTTTGAGTATGTTTTCAGGTATGGAAAAAAAAGTTTTATTTTGCAGAGATTAAAGAATGTATATGTTAAATGGAAATGTGACAGAGCAAGAAAAAAAAGAAGAAGATATAATGGGGAATGGACTTAAAGAATGTTGGATTTGGTAGGTTGTGTTTAAGGGTGAGTTGTAATTATAATCATTATGAAATGTAATGGTAAACAAAGCAAAAGAGTTGTAGTATATGAAGGGAAATTTTTTTTGATAAACTTAAAGGTGAAAAGAGTACAATTATATTGGGGATATTAAGAGAAATGTAAGAGAATTTAACTCTTGGGAGTGTATTAAAACTAATATAGTGGTGTTTGATACAAAAAGAGGTTATAAAGGTAGCGGGATTTCCTGTTGTAACACGATAATGTAATATTAAAAAATATTTGATAGGATTATGAATGTATATACAATCATGTTAGATGATCGGGATAATCGAAATGATTTTAGGTGAAATTTGCTTGCATTTAACGTTAAATAAGTAGAAAGACTTATTTTTTTATAGATAACGATACTATGGAAAGGTTAACAATAGATGTGTTCTTAAACATTAAGGTATGCCTTTTTCAATGAACCGTGAGAGCATTAGATTTATGAAAAATAATAAAACTATCTTTTATAATTTGACATACACTACTATCACCTATTAGAAGAATATTATTTTCTTTCTGCCTTATCTAATAATAAAAAAATAGGGATATTATTTCTAAAATATAAAATTTACAATAAAATAATCACTAAAATTATATTATAATTTGATAGTTTATTACTTTCGACTCTCCCCATCCCTGCCAAATTCTTTGTGAGCAATAATATTCACAATTTGAGAGGGTATAAAAGATATTGAAAATTATTTGTGTGTGGCTAATTATTAATAAAATTAAAATATAACAGTTGATAACTATTGGTTAGAGGCTTTAGAGATATAGAAGAAGTTTAGGGAATACATGGATAGCAGAATGGTTTGGGCCTCTCTTTGCTAAACCTCGAGGCATATAATATTATTTTGGCTAAAATCTTAATCGGAATGTTTTTTAAAAATTGATCTGAATTAGGCTTTTTAACAACACTAGTTTTCATTGTTCAAATAAATTTTCATTAAAAAAATTATATATGAATATTTATTGAGTAATATTTATATTTTTTAAAAATATTTTTTTTATTATCCTTTTAACTCCTAACTTTTTTTTAATAGGTTAAAAAAATTATTTATATATTTTTTATTTATATTCCCTTAAATTGGCATTTATCATCTGTGGGCCAAAAATACAAAAATAATATCATTAGGAATAGAAATTCTAGCATTATAATAAATATTGTCAGATTCTATGTGCAACCCACTAGTAATAGAAGGTAAGTCATGAAAACTATAAGAAATAAAACGTTTATAATTTTTCCAAAATCGGATGGCGAAAAGTTAAAACCTTATAAAATATAAGCGAAAGCATATGATATTCCGAGAATTAATAATACGATTGAATATTTATTATATAATTATATTATAATGTAAAATGAAATCTTTAAGCGTCAGGTTATATAATCGCATGCAATTTGATGATGTCTTAAATTAGATCACGAGACTTTAAAGGGTATTTAGCTGTCAATATTTTAGCCAGAAAAATATTGCATAAGCCTCGAGATCTAATATGTGTCCAAACCTTTGTGCTATCTTTGAGAAAAATCTTCAGACTTGCGTAATTTTTCTGAGTAAAATATAAGTAAGTTTCACCGGATGTTACCGAATCAACTTCCTTGTGGCATCTTGCATAACATGATTGAGTTCATGTTTAAACGTATAGCCAAAGCAAAGCTAAATTCCTGGTCATTAAGCTCTAAGCCAAGGTTTTTAGATGGAATTGTCTCTAAAAATTTTAGCTATAATGATGATCAACGACAAATCATAGATGCATCCCAGTTTTTCTACTTGGTCGTTGGAAGAAGAGTGTCAGATGTATTTGTACTACACCACAAAGAGGAAACCTTATCTAGTAAATGGTCTGGACAAGAATGAGCCACAATACTCACAATTCTAGATGGTAAGAATCAGTAAATAGATAATACGATTGGAGACTGAATTCCGATTCCCCAATTGGAAGTGGGCAGTGTGCCAGGAATTTCCATTATTTCAATTATTTTTGAGTCGTATGTTAGGAGCTCTCCTGTAAATTAAGCACTGAGTCTTATTGCATGGAGAATTTTGGGGTTGTTAAAAAAGTTTATAATTACGAACTAAGTGAATAGGAAGGAAGTAGAGTTTATAAGTTAGATAAGGTTTGCATAAAAATTGTTAAATCGCACCCACACCATCAATAGGAGACCCGAGGTGGGAAAGTTCATCTACTATGATATATGATAATTTTTCAAGGGCAGAATTCGGTTTTGTTTAAGATTTAGAGACCAATTGATGCTCCTACATATTTTCTTAAGCTGCATGCTTTAGCGATTCCTTCATATGATCCACTAATTATTCAGTCATTAATATACCATACATATAGATCAAACATGCATTTTAATTTTTCATTTGAAGATCTACACAAGTCTAGAAGCCCCCATGTTGAATGCCCTCATTAGATGATACAGTTTACTCCCCAAATTGTAGAAGATAAAGATCTTGATAGCCGTTGAGTAATTAGCATAGCTTATACCTTTTCTTTGTTGTTAAGTTAATAAAAAATATATTTAATTTTATTAAATAAAAAATTTATATAATTATTTTTATGTATAATTTAATTTAAATAACGTTTTTTAAAAAAATTTGATTTTATTATGTTTTAAAATTATTTAAATTTTTTTAAATTATATAAATTGTAGTATTATTAAACGGCTCGATTTTGGCCTATTTTTGAAAAAGGCTAATTCAATATTTTAACTTGCCTAAGCCTTGAAATTTTGCTTATACTAAAATCCTTCTATCTGTGAGCGAAATAGTTAGGCTTGCGTAATATTTTCTGGATAAAATATTGAGTTAGCCGTTTTAAATAATCAGCTCAAATCAGGCCGTTTAATAACATTAAAATTAGTATTTCAATATATTGTAAATATAATAAACCAATGAAAAGTTTATAATGTAAATTCTTAATATTTATGACAATTTAATTTATCAATTGTATTACAAACAAATATGTCCTATTGCGACATGATCCATGGGAATTCCTAATCTTTCAATTTTATATCATTTACTGAGAGCCAGGGGTTCGAACCGAACCGAACCGCAAAACCGGAATGAACCGTTATGATTTTCTGAACCGTAACCTTAACCGAACAGTTATGGAAAAAATATTAAAAGAGCGAAACCGTTATAAATATTTTGAACCGGTTTAAACCGGTTCAAAACGGTTTAAAAAATAATTAATTTTAAATTATTAACCTAAATTTATAATTTTAATTTTCCTTGGGGGCATTTTTTAAATTGGTGATTTCTTTTCAAATTAAATATTTCTATATTTTTTTTGTTCCAAATTTAAATTTTGTTGAAACTTCCGGTGGAAAATTTGAAGTGATAAAACGGTAAATATTATTTTATTTTAATCATATTTATTTACAGATTCTATGAACATTATATCTCAATATTGATAGTAATTATAACTTATACTAAAGAAATTAAGCTTAAAATCAGCCATCACCCACCTTTAAAGTAATTAAATTATACTGTAGTTCTCGGGTATAGGCTTTTTCTTTGTCCCACTCCTTTTAAATTATAGCCTATAGAGGTTTAAGCAACATTTTCGAAATGTTGTGCCTACAAGTACGTGCGGCTTGCCCACAAACGGGTGGAGGGCTCCTCATATTTTTACTTTTATACCCAAATTAAATTGTTCCAATTAGATGGAAATGAGGAAAACCTAGCGTAGCTCTGTTGTGTATTCAACGTTAGAGGGCGATGCGCTATATCACGTATATCAAATTAAATATTTTTATATTTTCAACATTATATATCAAATAATACCAGGTTTGTTGTTTTTTCTTTAAATACTGAATTTATAAGAGATTAGACAATTTATCCATTAATTAGATATAATATCTTAAAATCAGACATAATTATTCTTGGCTAAATTAACAAATTTATATATAAGATATTAATAAGCTTTTAGAATAATACCTGCAAATAATTAGGAAAAAATTATATAATTCTATTATTAATAAATAACATCTAATAGAAATTAAGTACCTTTTACATTCATTTTTATATTATATGGTTTATTTTTTATCTCATTATAAAAACTTGGATCATAGAATTTAAATGACAATAAATAAAATAGTCAGCAATATTTTAATGATATAATAATTTTTTATTTATAATCATTGTTTTTTTAAATTCAGAATTCTAATATTATAAATTATTTATTATTATAATATGTTAGTTAGCATTTACCATTATCATATATGCAAAATAAAAAATTATGATTAAAGAATGGCATTTGTAATGAATATTTTTCTAAATCTGTATTTTTAAATAAAAATCTTACTATAAATCTTCTGTTTAAATAAGTTAATTAACATTGCATTAAATTATTTTTATACTTTTATTTATTTATTAATGTGTTTTATATTTAAATAAACTTACAGTGAATTAAAAATAGGAATTACATTTTGATGTTAAACTAAATATAAATACTATAGTTTAGCTTAAATTACCTATTCTGTCATATTATATTAACATCTAGTAGAAATAAAGTACTTACCAATTTTTATATAATATTGTTTTACAATAATTTCTTATTGATATATTAAAAAAGTTTATCTTAGTTTATAAACAATATATCAGAGTGGGTAATTTGAATTAAACTATACTAGTACATCAAAATGTAATTCCTATTTTTAAATGTAAGTCTATTTAATATAAAACACAAATAAATAAAAGTATAAAATAATTTAATTCAATGTTAGTTAACTTATTTAAACTGAAGATTTAGTAAGATTTTTATTATTTAAAAATACAGATTTAGAAAAATATTCATTACAAATGCCATTCTTTAATCATATTTTTTTTTATTTTGCATATATGATAATGGTAAATGCTAACTAACATATTATTTAAATAATAAATATTAGAATTCTGAATTTAAAAAAAAATATGATTTTTATAAATAAAAAATTATTATATCATTAAAATATTTATTGCTAACCATTTTATTTATTGTCATTTAAATGCTATAATCCAAGTTATTTAAAAAAATAAAAATGAAGGTAAAATTGTTTCTATTAAGCTTTTTTATTTATTCTATTTATATAATAAAAGATTTTCATCTATCATCATATAGCTTTTTAGTTATCTATTAAATGGTTCGGGAAAAGTCAAATCCTGTGTGTTCCTATTTTAAATTAGATATCATAAAAAATCAATCTATTTGTAAAGTAGAAGATTGTGGTAAGGTCTTAACTGGGGACCATGCTGCAAATCTTGAACGAAATATAGAAAGATTCTACAATAGGGAATTCAAATTATTAAGAAAAAAGAAAGAAAATTTGATTATTAAAAAAATTCAAATAAGGAAAACTGCAAACCAGTATAATACAATCCAATATGCTTTTAAGTCCAACACTACTACAATACAAATCAATATAAATAAAGAAATTAATCCGCTCCTGCACCGAGCTAATAACAGTTCACGGTAGGCCAATATAATCAAATGACGACAAAGCATTTCGAAATATTATAGATCCAATAATTATAGGATTGGGTGGAAATTTAACTATCAATTCGGAAAATATACGAAATAATATTAAAAAAATGGCGTTAGATTTTTCGGAAAATATAAAAAAGGAAGTATATCAAAAACTTATTTCGTTAAAATTAGATATAGCAACTAGATATGATAGGTCCATATTGGGGATCAATATTCAATTTATAAATAACGGAAAAATAAAATTAAGGACTCTATGCATGAAAGTGATTAAAGAACGACACACATCAGAATATCTTAAAAAAATTATTCTAGATGTTCTAAAAGAATATGAAATAAAAATTGAGCAGATTTACACAATAACCACCGATAATGCAGCAAATATGATTAAGTTAATTAAGCTATTAATACTACACGATGAAGAAGATGATGACCTTAACGATTATTTAATTAATGATGATTTAAATAATAATGATATAGATAATGATGATTTAAATAATAATGATATAATTCATGATGAAAATAAAGAACCTTTTAATATTAAAAATATTAATTGCATCAAATGCCAGATCCATATTAATAGGTATTAGATGTGCTTCACATACATTTCAATTAGCAATTAATGATTGCATTAAAAATTCAAATGAAATTGTCATTATAAATAAAGCAAGAAACATCTGCAAAAAAATAAGAAATCAGACAACAATGGCTATTCTCTCAAAATTAAATTTGAAAAAACCACTAATAGATTGTTGCACAAGATGGAACTCTATCTATTTAATGTTGGAGAGATTACTAGAGTTAAAAAGTTTTTGCCAAGAAATATCGCTCCAAAGCGATCGCGAAAAATGTTTATCAGAGAATGAATGGAAAATAATTAGTGACATATTAAAAGCTTTATATCCAGCTTATGTTTTGACAAAATATTTACAAAGTGAACAATTGACAATGGGTGATTTTTATGCTGCGTGGATCAAATGTCTCATGCAAACGAGTAAAGTATACACTCCATTTGCCAGACTTTTAGTTTCTACGATGAAAGCACGAGAAATAAATTTCAAAAATGAAGTTTTTTGCTCTGCTATTTATCTCGACCCTAGATATAATGTATTTTTACTTTTTAAGAAAGAGAGATCGCCAGAAAACATCTTTGTAAAACTTGGAACTTGATACAAAATCTAAATAATCAGAATATTGAAATTCTAAATACTATGCCTACGTGTTCGTATTCGAAGGATAATTTAGATGATGATTTTGAAGATTTATTAAAGTCGCATGAAAGTCTTAATAAGAATAATTCTCAGGGCATCGAAAATTATAATAAATGTATAGAAATAGAATATATAATTCGGTCATTTGATAATATAGAGAGATTAGAAAAAGATACTAATCTTTTGAATTATTGGGAAAATGTAAAGAATAGTATGCCAGAACTTTATAAGTTAGCTATAACTGTGCTAGCAGTTCCAGCTACGCAGGTCTCCGTAGAAAGAGCATTTTCAAGCCTTAAGTTTATACTCTCTGCGCAGAGAACTAAATTAAATCCTGAAATATTAGAAAATATTTTAGTTATCCGTTCGAATTCTCTTTTTAAACCTAAATAGTATAGTATACATATTATTTTATTCATTATTGTATTTACGCATGTTTGTTTTTATCTTATTTATTTATGAAATAAAACTAATTTATCTAATTTATATTTCCTAAATTTAATAAAAATATCTATTAGATTATCATGGATAAATTAAATAAGAAATTATAAACTAAAAAGATTTTTCTCTAAAATTAATATATACATGGTTAATGATTAATTTTTTTAAAATTAAATTTATAAAAACCGGAACAAACCGAAAAGAACCGTTATAAATTATAAAACGAACCGATATGATTTTTTTTAAAAAAACCGAAATGGAACAAAACCTTTATAAAATTTTAAACTAAAAACCGGAACGAACCGAACCGTTATACTAAACGGTTAGAAACCCTGCTGAGGGCACTTTTTAAATTTGAAAGAATCCAATATGAGTGGATATTTTTATTCTTATTATTTTTGCTATTTGTGTTGTATAGAATTATAAAATAAAAAAGTCAGAATTTACAGTTTATAAATGAAAACGTAAAAGGTGAAATTAAATAAATTCAACAAATATTAATAGTTATTGCATAAAAGGTTTAGAATAAATAAATTCTAATTTAAAAAAATAGTTCCTTAATTTTTCGGCCATGTAGGGCATGATTAAAATTTTGTCTTTCACGATAAGGTTAATCGGGCTAACCAGAGTTGCTAAACGCTATTTTTAAAAGTAGCGCGCTACCGCTATAGCTATTTGTCAAAAAAAGTAGCGCGCTATTAGAGCTACTTTTTATAAAAAAAAATTTAGAAACAAATGAAACAAATTTTTTTTATTTTTTTTTGCTTATAATGTAAATGTATAATAAATATTATATAAAAATCAACATTTATAAATATAAAAATATAGTTAGTTTAGATTATAAAAAAATAAGCAATATAAATAAATATTTGATATGGAAATGAATCATTATTAATTAGAAGTACTTCTGTATACTCTTTTATAAAAGTATGCTCTTCATCGTTAATATATTCAATTTCAACAAGATCACAGAGATAATTAATCTCTTATCTTCTTTCCTCCAGAAAAAAAGCGATTAGTTTTATTGCTGGTATACAGAATTCCATCTTGTACGATTAGGGGTTAATAAATACCTCCCATGTCAGAACTTTTAGGAGATTTGTTCTGCTTATTCCATAAAGTTTGACATTTATAAAATGTCGATCTTGACACCCTTTTAAAATCTTCATCATTTAAAGCTCCTTCAGCATCTACTGTTGCTATCAAATTTAAATTATGACAGGAGCATCTCTGATGGCTGGGTAACATTGTGGAGTTAGTTGAAGATCCTATAGAATATTGATTAGATTAACATTTATTATAAAATAATTTAAACCTTCTTCTAAGATCTCATTAATATCATTGGCATCAACACCTATTTCCCCCTCTTCCAATACATGTTGACTATCATTGTATCTCATCCTCAGCATTATCCTCACCAAATATTCTATATTTATATTAAATAGGACAAATTAAATTATTCATCCAGCTTTAATAGAAATGTCTAGTAATATTTATCATAAATGTTGTGGAAAAATCATTTCTTAGTATTCTAAATTTTGAACCTCAAGAATTATAATGTAACTAAGCAAAAATATTTTATCAAATGAATACATTGAATGAATTCCCTGTACTGTATATAAATTGATGGCAATTAATCAATAAAAAATAAATATAGTAAAAATCTAATCATCCATGAAATATTCAATAACCATATCTTATTAAATGTTAGATTAGCTCAATGACACTGTACAATAAAAATTAATGAAATAATCCACCTCTGTTTTATATTTTATTAGTTAATTTCACTAATTTTATTTATAATTTGATATAAATTCTGATAATCATAATATTACTAAAATATGTGTGTATTTAGTTAATAAAAATTCTATAAATAATGTGAAATATTAAAATACTAAATATTTTATAGATTAAATAATAACCATTCCATTCTGATTAATTTACTGCCCAAAAAATCATAACTTAAAATAAATATTATAAATAAATTTGTGATATAACCTAAATGCCTTCAGGTAGTTAGACCCATTATCAGTAACCATCTTGCAAACTTTATTATGAATCCTAAAAGACTTGTGGATGTCAATAATTTTATTTGCAAGTACGTCATATGTCTGGCATCCTATAATCCTTTTAAGGGCTAAGGCTACACATCTTCTTTTTAAAGTCCTAGAGTCTAACCAATGGCCTGTGATTCCCAAATAAGCTCTAAAAATATTTAATCAGATCAATTTATAAATATAAATAAGTTTTACCTTCTGTTATGTGTCCAACTATCTGCCGTGGTCAGGGTTGCCAGGTCAAAATTTTCAAATTGTGGGAGAAATTAGGTATTTTGTGGGAGAAATATAAAAATTGTGGGAGAAATTGCTAAAAAAATTTTTTGCAGGCCTTCGGCCTGCAAAGGACCGGGATTTAGAATTGACTTAGTTATCCACTTATTATTTTTTATAAATATAAAATCTAATCTATTTTCCAAAATAAAATAGGTAATTATTTTTCAAAATAAAATAGCTAACTTTTTTAAAATAAAATAGCTAACTTTTTTTCAAAATAAAATAGCCAACTATTTTTCAAAATAAAATAGCCAACTATTTTTCAAAATAAAATATCCAACTCTTTTTCAAAATAAAATAGCCTAACTATTTTTCAAAATAAAATATCCAACTCTTTTTCAAAATAAAATAGTTAACTATTTTCCAAAATAAAATACCCAACTATTTTTCAAAATAGGTAATTACTGTACGACACAAAATTTCTTAGAGTACTATCTTTATTATTAAAAAAACATATTGATTTATTATAATATATTAATTTTGTTTAAAAATAATAACCAACGATCTTTTTTAAATACAAAAGAATGTAAACAAGATAAAATTTTATAAAAAATTGTAATTTTACAATGTAAAAAAAATAAATGGGGGAAGGGAATATGATATTTTGAGGTATCAAAAATCTTCAAAGCATAAATCAGTACAGGGCATTCTATCAACATCTATTTCAAAACAAAAATATTCTTCAAAAATAAGAAATAATATAGATGCAACTACAGTTGCGGAAATGGTAATTACCTATCATGCAGTACAACATTCAGAGAGTTACTCAACATCTCAATGTTGGTAGAATCTTTCCCCATAATATTTAACGACTAATATAAATGAATAGAATATTTTGTAGAACACAAAATGAGCAAGGCTATCAACAATGTTTTAGGATATAAATCCAGAAGGTCAATTCTTGACGATTTGAAAGATGTGCAAACATATGCAATTCTAACAGATGCATCTAATAAGGAGATATCAAAACATTTCCCTTGATCCTCCCCTATTTCAACAAAATTAATGTCATTTTAATAAAACTATTAAAAAAATTTTCTCCAGATATGAAATATCCAAAGACATAGCTAACCATATATAATGGTAAATATGGCAGATTTGGCATTACCAATGAATTGCATGGTAGCTTTCTGATCTGATAATTCCTCAGTAAATTTGGCAAAAACCAGAGTGTATTTACAGAATTGAGTCAGCATAATGTTGGTTGACAGGTTCCTCCTAATACGCGCCATCTAAGAATTTTAAAATACAAACCTTTAAAAAATAAATAGATTATAAAAGCTGTCCTATTTGAAAATAATTTTCAAAAATAAATGGCAGAAGTATATTTAGGAATTTTACATATAGGAAATCTACTATATGCTGTTAATATGCAGTTGCAATCAGAAGAATATAATTTAATAAAGGCTCACTAAATTATGCTGCAGAAATACCAAAGTAAGAATATTACTATTATCGGATAATTATTAATAAGATTTAATATGATGTCATGTTTGAGGAGATTGTAATGCTTCTTTATTTTTATGATTTGCCAAAATATTCAAAATATTAATTTTACAATGTAAAAAATAAATTTATTTGATTTTATGCAAATGTATAAATAAGATTTTATAAAATATAGAGTTATAGTTAATTATATTTTATATGAGATTTAAATAATGGAACTAAACGTTTTTCCGTCGTTATTAAGATATTAAAAATCCTGGCATGACATTTTATAATTTTGTTTAACCATTAACTCGGCCTCTTAGGATATCTTAAGCTTAGATTAAAGATGATTAGGATAATAATATTTTCTAAGATGAGTTCCACCTTCATTGCTAATTTTTAAAAATATTACTTCTAATATTAATAATATATTTTTTAATATATAATAGTACATAAGCAGTTTATATTGAAAATAATTTTTCTTTTTATATATTTAATTATAACATTTTATTGTCCAAAAAACAACATCAGTATTGGAAACTAGTGCTTTAACCTCAAAACAATCTAAATCTCACCTAGAAGATAACTATCATGGTATATATAAATAAAAATATTAAAAAAGCACTAGTTTCACATACTATTCTAACTTCAAATTTTGAAAATGTCGAATGGATTGGATTGGATGGAGAATTTAAAATTAGCGGAAAAATAAAATAAAAGAACTAGACATATTTTTCGAATAAATATTTAAAATTTATTTTAAAAATATAAAAATAATCAAATAATGTCTCTCAAAATTATTATTTATATATTAAAAACATTAAAATGCTAAAAAAAAAATTGTGGGAGAAATTAAAAAATTGTGGGAGATTTTTGTGGGAGATTGTGGGAGATTTCTAATTGTGGGAGTTTTGTGGGAGTGAGATGTATGTGGGTAAACTAAAAAATTGTGGGAGACTCCCACTGATGGGGGGAGGCATGGCAACCCTGGCCGTGGTACATACATAAGATATATCTGATAACTCTACTATTAGAGCATCTTTCATCACTTTGAAGTTGTCGGCTATTTTATTCATAAGTGTCTGGCGACATAAAACTGTTGTGCCAGGGGATAAAGTTTTAATCATCATAGTAAATGATGGATTATCAACCAAGGACAATGGCGGAACTGTGTCAATAATAAAATCAACAATTACTTTATCAGCCAATTTTTGTGAAATATTGGCATGTTTATTATCAGTTAATTTGGTTTGGATAGTATTTGTCTTTTTGAATGAAGATTCTCCTATACCAAATTTTTTTATATGTTTCTCTATTTCCTTACAGCAATTGGCGTGAACAGTCTAATAAAATAAATAATATTATAATGTAAAAATAACAATTTACCTTTAGGTGTTTCTTCAGGTTATAGCTACTCAATTGATTTGATGATATATATTTTTTACATTTTAAGCACAGGAATTTGAATCCAGATTTTGTTTTAATATTTATTTTAAAAAATTTTTCAAATCTAGGGAATGGGAAATCGTTATTAGAGTTATTAAGTACATTTTCTTTCATTGAATCTTCCATGTCCGAATCACTTTCAAGGATTTGGATATCCATGGGCGATGCCATTTTAGATTATTAACACAGATTGAAAATATAAATTAAAAATTTAAAATATATTTAAATTTCAAAATTAAATAATAAATTATAAAAATTATAATTAATTATGATATTATATTTAAATTTTCATGTTTATACTTACATTCATTATATTTTTTAAAAGTAGCGAAGTAGCGCGCTACTTAGCTACTTTAAAAAAAATTAGCGCGCTAAAAAATTAAATAATTTTAAAAAAAGTAGCGGCTATTAGCTATAGCTAACAAAAAAGATAGCGCGCTACTTGTAGTGCGCTACTTTAACAACTCTTGGGCTAACAAAAATTGGGTATCTTCATCGAAATAATTACCCGAGTTTTCATCTTATAACTCACACTATATCTTAAAAGTAATATCAAATTTAAATATATCAAAGAAATAAAGGTTATTTTCTAAAAACTTAGAAGTAAATTATTAATATAATTGATGCCTATTAAATGGTAAAAATTTATGGAGAAAATTGGATTCTCTAATAAAAAAAGATTAAATTTAAAAATAATGCAAAGTCAATTGCAATTTTGGGAATACTCCTTAAAGAGTAAAAAATTAATTCTTTTATGTTGTAATAGGAAAGATTACTCGAAATATTTATGTACTATAAATTTAATATTATATATAGTTTGAATTATATCACGAAACTTAGTACATTTCTGTTCCTTACTCAAATGCAGTAAATTATTTAATTGAAATGGCATAAACTTATCTTAATATATTTAAAAAAGGCATAGGAAAACATATCCCTAATAAATAGGATTCCAAAAGATAGGCGTGAGAACTCTTATTGGCATTCTGCCTAAGAATATAAAAGAATAAAGGCCGACATCGGAGCAGGCGAACTTATTAGAGCTGAAGTGATCATTATTTTGATTTCTCAAACACTAATGGCATTAATTTTGATTTGAATACCTACCTTTTTAATTTATAATACCTCATATGACTTCTTATCAATACTAATAAAATTATTGTTTTTAAAAAATTTATTACAATCAAAAAAATAAAAAATATAAATTAAAATAAAAAAATTTTAACGGCAAATTTTGCTTTTTTAATCTGTCGTTTTAATATGATTCAACGTTATAACATCAAAGTGATTGGGCGTTTTTTTCAAATATCTATTACCGTTGTGTTGACGTAATTAAATTCAAATTAAATAAAATAGAAATTTTCTAAAACATTTGCACTTTGCGACGGCACAAGAAAAAATAATTTATTCAAATTAAAAAGAAATAAAATTATATTATAAAGCTATAGCCTACTATACTGACTACAAGGAAACAGGTTACTTCCATTGTATTTATCGTAACGTATCATAGATAAGTAGCTTGAGATTCTATACCCTCCTTCATTTCCAATCTCCACTTTAAAAAAATTAATATGATTATAATAAATACACCATACTTTATCTTGCAAAGTAGTGTTATTAAACTCTTCCATTTGAGCCAATACGGCTAAGTCAATATTTAATCCAGAAAAATATTAAGCCTGTAGATTTTGCTTATAAATGCAACAAAGGTTTGGACATCTATTAGCAAAATCTCAAGGCTTAGAGAATATTTTTATGGTTTAAAATATTGAGATAGTGATTTTTAAAAATCGCTTTAAATATTATATTTTTATGATTTTGGACGCAGCCTAAAAAAAATTTACTTGCGGAAATTTTTATTTTGAAGAATAAATACACAAGGAAATATATAATACGACTATAAGCTTCATTAAAATTCAAATGCATTTTTATGGCTCAAATTGAAAACTAAAAAATTTTTTTGTGGAAATTAAAATTGGGAAAAATCTTATCATTTTCTTCCATAAATAAGCTTAGTTGTCAAAAAGGTGGTATTGGTACATCTCTGATTAATTTTAGTTAATTAAGTTAACTTAAATATCGGGCAATAGTGAATATAGTTTACTAATTAAGGATTCTCTTGAAAACCATTAGAGATTTTACTATATTAAACTTTATAATATTTGAAGAGTGTAAGCATAATGATATTTTTTAATCAAGTGTATAACCGAGAAATTTTCAAGATTGGGATAAAATGCGTGCAGAGCAGAGGATTATACTTTTACCCAAACAAAGAGTCTTCAGCCATTTATTTTAAAATGGGATCATCCCACAGTAAAAATAGGTCTTTATTATTTATGTTTAAAACACACTTTTTTTGTTTTGTTTTTTTGAAAATTTAGAACGAAACCTCCAAATTTTTTGTTTGTTTTTTTAATTAATTTATTTTTTGGGTAATTTTGATATTTATAATTGTTAAATATTTATTATTGATTTATTCACAATGAAATGTGGAATAAAATTTATATTATATTACTATATTTGCAATTAATCTACTTGGTGATCTCAGTTATATGCTATAATATAATAGACTACTTGTTCTGAAAATATATTTATTTGCGTTATTTAATTGTCTTATTATTGTAATTTTCATCATAATTCTTTATTTTACACACTTTTATATAAACTGGATATTGTGTTTCTCTTGTATCAATAATAATTATTTGGGATTTCAATTAGGAGGTATTTAAATTAGAGGTAAAAATTAATTTTTGAGATGGAAGAGGTAGGGAGGTAAGATTTTGAGAGAGGTAGAAGGTTAAAAATGTCCGGAGTGGGGAGGGTAAGATTACTTAATGGGGTGAAGCATTGAAGCCGCTGACTCTACCTTAGTAAAATTGATAGTTGTAATTATATCTTAACTCTTAAGTACTATAAAACAAAAAGGGTTATTTTATTTTTTATTAAGTATATACTAGAATACTACATGAGTTTTTTAAAAATTTTTTAAATATAACAATAATAAATATCATTTTGAATTTTTCAATATAGCATATATTATCACCTAAATATTGGCAAATAACGCTAAATTTTAGGCCTTGACCTAAATGGACTTAATTTTATGTTGATTTTATTATTGATTTATTAAATATTTTTGTAGTTTCACTTATATTTCTCAGATTTTTGATAATTGTTTTATAAGATTTATTTTTAGAAAGCAGGAATATTTAGTTTTTTATAAAATATATTAATCATACAAAAGAATTGTACAAATAGAAGAACCAATGATACATATCTTTTATTATAATTCGATCTGAATTATTTTCTTTTGCAAAAATGATTGATCTTATTATTTCATTTTGGAACTTTTTAAAATCGGGTTGATAAATATATTTGTTATAGTAAAATCCTGATTTAAAGATTTTCAGAGGAACAACCACTTTTAAAATTGGTAAGATTGCAATATTGTCCAATCTTAAAATGTATTTATAATAGTGTCTGATTTATTCATTAAGTAAAATTTTATACATTTACATTTTACTTACTTTAAAAGAAAAGAAACGGTATAAAAAATCGATTTTACAAAAACTGTGATTCGAGATGAATGATAATTAAAATATTTGTTATACCAATCGGTTCGGATTGATAAAAACTAATTATATTTTTTATAGTGTCTTCAGTCATATTTTCTTTCCTAGCTATAGTCACTCCCAGTTATTCTGATTTACTATGTCTATTATTTTCCCCTTTAATCACTCGATGTTGCATAAAATAAGGTCATTATCTAAGTTTTGTCAGTATTAATATTTAATTCAAACTTTTTCCCTTCCATGACAACCTTATTAACTAGATTTCATCTTGCTTTTCTGATGATTCCGAAATAAGCTATCTTTGGCGAAGGCCATTACATAAATATTCCCAATGATTTCCCCATCTTTCTTCCCTTATCTTTACGGTTTTCATTATCTTACCCTATTTATAATGTGGGTAAAGATTAATGAATGACCTGAATCTCACCATGCTTTAAGCCGATCTCCACTGGAATTTTTTCAGATTTTATACCTGTGTGAAATATCTAAGTTGTGTAATTACGTAAGACTTTTATAAGGAGGTATAGGTGATGGGGTATTTCTACGTTACTTAATGATTCTCAGTTTTACGAGAGTAATATAGTCAAAGGTCCAGAAGTCGATGGCTAAGGTAGAGACTTCTTTCTTTTGCAGAGCTACCTTTTCTAATAATAATCTTTCTGTCATAATAGCTTCTATCGTTGTGTCCTTTTCTAAATGACACGCATCAAGGTTAGTATAATCTCAGGGGTTATTCAATATAACGTATGTAAATATTTTATAACCAACAGAGTTTAATATAATTCCTCTCCAATATTTTAATATCTTAAGTTTCATATTCTTGGGGAAAAATATTGCTCAGCTGCTTATATATTTTTATTAACCTCTTTACAATATGAACAATCTCTCCCGTAAAAGTGATTGTTTTGTTGAAAATCATATTTATTTGTTTTAAACAAATAGTAATATTTTTTTCACGAATATTTTATAACCTTAATATATATTATGAACCGGTTTGGACAGATAAAAACGAGAGATGAACTAGTTAGTATATAATATTTTTATTTTACAAATATTTTATAACCTTGACATATTTTCTAAGAATTTTAAAATCATTTTGCTATTGACAATAATAATATTGTGTAAATAGATAATCCAAATATTTTTTAAATTTAAAAAATATAGTCCCATTTTATAAATTTTGATGCATAAGCCAGGTCATAATCTGTTGACATATAAAAAATAGTAATTCAAGGATTCATTTGAAATGAAACCTGTAAGGCAAACCCGAAAATCTCTCGTATATTTAGCCCAGCCCATTTTAAAAAATTTAATTCAAGGAAAATTTTATATTAAATAATTTATTAATTTGCTTCTTCATATTTTTAATTTATCTTTAAAACCATTTGCAATATGCAACTCATGTTATTTAAAGTGACAAAATTATAGAAATTTCAGAATGGACTCCTCTAAAATAATTTAACGTGAAGAGGTTATATATATTATATAAAACGGACTAAAAAATTTTAAATTAGGATTTAAAATCATAATTTTTTTTTAATCTGGGTGGGCTTAAGAATATTAGCTTTACAGCATATCTAACCCGTGACCCGTGATTAAAGCTAATATCATAAGCGTCATTTATTTTAAATTAATAAGATCAAATATTTACCTCTAAATGAATAATGTATATTGACCTTTTTATTGAAAATAAAAAAACAATTAGAATATCCGAAACAAGTCTTTCAATTTAATTTCATAAAAAAAATTGCATTTGTAAAAAATAATTGAAAATGACTTATTTTAAAATATTACCCTCTTTTGGAAAGTATGATGATAACTATGGTAGACAAATGCCTATATATATGAAAATCGTAATTCTGGGATTTATTTATACCCTACTATTTACTTTGAAAGCTGTGGCAGGTAACAATTATGCATAATATAAAATCAGTAAGATTACAATATAATTCTATAAAATTTAATATCTAAATAATTTAAAAGAAATACTTCTTTCTTACATATTTTTACATTATTTTATAGAAATATGTTGTAATCTTCCTATAAGTCTTGTATAGTAATTTTAACAATAAAGAATATAATCGGATTTTTCCAATTCTATACAATTGATTTTGAAAATTATATAAAATTCTCGAGATAAAGATATCAGATATCGATAAATAAACATTGAGAATAGTACAGTTTCTTAAATTAATTTAAAATATTGTCTACAAATGGTGTTGTTAAATGCCTCGAGAGATTTTTTTAAAAACGGCTAACTCAATATTATTCAGAAAAATATTAAGCAAACCTGTAGATTTTGCTCAAAGATGGGACAAAGGCTTGGACATCTATTAGCCATATCTTGATGCTTGGTAAATATTTTTCTGACTAAAATAATATTGTGGCCCTTTATAAAAATCGGCACAAATCGAGCCATTTAACGACACTATCTACAAATATATAGAGGTGAGACCAATTTTTTTCAAAATTTTTTTAGTTCATTAACTTATGCCAAATTTGTACATTTTTGATTTATTACCATCAGTTGGGTATTCAGGCCATGGCTTTTATTGGAAAATATTATTATTTTGTAACAACAAATATATTGAAAAATTGAAAATAATTTTCCAATGAATATCTAAAATTATAAAAATCTTTGTTTCATTAATAAATTAATACAGAGGTTTTTGGATTAGTTAAGTATTTAAGTAATTGGACGTTTTCAAGTAAATTCAAATTTTTTTCGATTTTTCAAATTATTAACATCAATTTTGTAAAAAATATAAATGAACAATTAATTTTTTAAATGATCTCAATTGGCCTCCATCTCAAACAAATATAGTTACCCCACACATTTGCAGCTTATGAAAAATCCAGGTCGGTAGTTAAGGAGCACCATTCATTAGCAGATTTCTTAAGGCAGACATTCACGCCATCTTGAAATTCTCGTGCTAAAAGTCTACTACTCTCATTCAATCAACGCTAGACTCAATGCCTTATATAACAAATTTCCAGATGAAATAACATCCACTCCTTGGGCTAGAAGACTGCATCTAGCTTAGGACTATACCTGAATAGTATTATATAAATCAAATTAACACATCTTCAATCACGGTTGCCAATTAGAATCACCTCAAGCATTCTTTTCCAGAAAATGACATATTTTTACCTTTTATCACTTTCACTTTAGTAACGTTGGCATTGAAGCATCACTTTTCCTAAAGGCTTTAGGGAAAACAACTCTATTTTATCTTTGGCACCACCATAAGAAATTTTTTTTATCTCAAGCATAGAATATCTCTTGAAATATGTAGATAGACTTTTTCACAGAATAAAAATAAATAATTCTTTGAAAAAAATATAGAAAAAAAAAAATTTTAAATATCTAAATTGAAACAAAAAAATGACTTTACAAATAAATAAAATTTAGTGATCAAATAAATAATGATAAAGTGTCGAGTTATCAAATGACTGAGTGATATAGTGTAGTCATGATAAAGTTTCTCCAAACCATTTTTATGTCATTTTGTTATTTTTCTGAAATTTTGCATGTTATTTTCCATCTTTTTGAGTGTTTTTCTTTTTTGGATCATTTTTTTTATCATTTCGCGAGGTTTAATGTTTTTAATAAAAAATTTGGCCTGCTTTTTCGGAATTTCTAAATTTTCTTATTTTTGCCACTTCGCATCGGGCAAAATGATTAATATTTTAATTTAATGTTATTTATTAGTATTATATTTTTATAAAATTTGTGCATATTTATTCTCTTTTATTCCGTAATTCTTTGTCAAAGTGTATAAATTTCATTTTTTTTGAAAGAAAAATAAATATTTCATATTTATTTTGCAAAAAGGCAGTTATATAAAGGGTTAAATAATCTTTTTCAATAATGACTTTATTAAATAACATTATATATTATAATAATTATTAATTTAAACCTATATTTTCTTTTCACACTTTTAATGTTATTAGAACCCTTTGACATTTGCAATAAGATCCAAAATAATGTTTGGCGAACTTATGACTCGAAAGATATATTGGGCGATATATTGAAAGTTAATTTACCGGAAACATTGTATGATTTATTATAAATATATATGCAAATAATTAAAGAATGATTTAAAATATTTGTAATCATAGTCCCAAAAGTTTACAGGTAACCAACAAGTATGGGTATATTAGAATAAAAATAGATGGCGCAGATATTTATGATTCGAATAAAAATAACTCTCTATCTAGTGAAAATATAGAAGCAATTCACTGGTTAATGCAAAATCAAGTAATCATATATTATTTTTTTTTTAAATATTGGGGTTTTTTTTAAAATTTTGGCAGATTGATTATCTTATTGAAGAAGATGAATATCCATTACATATCAAAAGCAACGTAAAATAAAATAATTTAACTTATCTTGAATTGAAATTTTTTATTATTTAAATAAAGTTTAAGGCCACAATGGGAGCCAGTAATAAAAAATGTCCTTTCACCATTTGCTACATCAAATACATAAAGAATAAAAGTATAGAAAAGTGTAGTAACCCACTGGTTACAGGGGAAACGGTTAGTATTTTAATTAATATAAAAATTTATAATATTGCTATTTTTTCCAACTAAAGAATGAAATAATCCAAAATCGCAATGCTATTGAAATAACACATATAAAGAAAAATGGCATTATATCAAAAAAAAAATTGTCCAAAACATACCTTACTAGGATTAATGGAAATTTTAAATTGCAAGGAACTATTTACAAATACATTTTTTCGATTTACCAATGTCAACGTAAATTTTATATTTTATTAAATTTATGAAATACGGCATATATATCATTTTAAACCTAATTGGTTTTGGTTCATAAATTTTACGTTAAATCATTTTTTAAATAAAATTTTTAATTATTTTGACTGTAAAATATTTTAAAAAATATATCAAAAATAACGTTGTACCTAATCTATGAGTTTCATGCAATTTAGCAATGAATGTTTGAACTTAATATAATTTATATTAGTTCCATAGATTCTTTAAATAAATTGTAAACAATTCATAAAATAGGTATTGGAAACATGCTAAAATACTTTTCCGGTAAAATAAAATCTCTAAATATTAATAAAGGCGCTCAAAAAATTATTGTTGTAAAAATAACACATTGCCGAAATCACATTGAAGTTAACATACAATAAAATAATTATATCTAAAAATATAAAAATGCGAGGACCTAAATGAAAGAGCGAAGCTGAAATTTCAGACTAGCTGAATTTTGTTACTCGTGGAATGAGTGTCATTTCATCCTTCTAATATTATTATCGAAAAGTTTCTAACAATAATCGCGCTTGGGGCAATAATCAAGTTATCTGCATGGTGGTGTGAATAACAACCTCTTGCGAGTGGAAATGTTGAGGACATTGGCGTACGCAGTGGGGGGGGGGCAGGGGGACAAATCCCCCCCCCCCCCAAAGCCAAAAAATGCAGATGCCGGATATATTTTTCAAAAATATTATTGTTTATATTAATTTATATTTGTTAATATTTATTCGTTTCTCATATTAAATATATATTATATTACATTATTATCACATTCATAAGTTATTTTATCAATTAATTTCGATTTCAAGTTTTCCGGCGTAATATTTACTTATTATTTTCAAATTTTTAGTCAAATAATAATTAATTCTGAAACTTCTGGTCCAACAGGGAAAAAGAAATTGCAACCTTGTCCAACGAGATAGAGCCCCTTCCATCAAGCACTAACAGCTATTAAGGAGTTAGAAGAGCCAATTATTTGCTATTACTGAAATATTACAATGGTCTGAAAGAAATATTTCCTCAGAAGCAAGAAAATTATTGGATTCAATGCTTATTCCAAATTTTATTACTCATTAGAATGTATTATTTAATTATACAACTATTTTAAGTATTACTTTTCAAAAACATGACAATGATTTGATTAAGAAGATGAGAATAGCGGAGAGCATTTTATCAGAACTCAAGGAAATTAGGGCTAATGTTGATGAAAAATTTTATATTTTATATTTTATTGTTGAGTTAAAAGCAGAGCTATACGTGTTTAATATTTGTCTCCCTCGACAGCAAGGCAAGCTCATCGTTAAAACATTAATATAGGATCAGTAGAAGAGTTTATCTTAGATGCAGATACATTTATAACCCAAATAAATGAATTTTTAATATATCATGCAGCACTTACATCTGCAAATATTACTTCCACAAAAGCCTTCCCAACCTTTTTCAGATGGTGATAGAAAAAAAAATATTTGTTAGATTTTTATTATGAAGATGTTAAAGTATCTTATGATGCCTTACTAGCTGAATAACTATGTTTATAAGATTAACTATAGTTAATATAGTCCAAAAAAATGCTATGGATGCTCTGCATTATTTTAAACACATTTTAGATTAAATTCCCAATGTATTAAAAAAAGGGTTTATAAACTCTTCCCATTAGTAAACTAATGAGAGAACACTCTCTTTTTTAAGAAGAATAACAGAGGCCTGCAGAAGTACCATTTGCAGGGCAAGGCCCGGATTTTTTTTAAAGATTTTTTACGCTATTTTTAAAATTTTTTTTAGGCCGCTCGGCTTTTTTTTTAAATTTACAGGCTCGGCCCGGCTTTTTTTATAATAAAATTTTCAGGCCCGGCCTGGATTTAAAAAAAATAAATTATATTTATTTTTGATTTTTATAGCTAATAATAACGATTTAAAATATAGGCTGTTTTAAAAAATACAGCCCGGCTTGGGTATTTTTTTAAAAAAATTTAGGTCCGGCCCGGGTGTTTTTTAAAAAAAATTTTGGGCCCGGCCTTGGTATAATTAAAAAAATTAAAATATTGTCCGGCCCAGGAGCCGGGCCTGCAGGTCTTTGAAAAACATACCAAGAAGTACAACATGTGAAAGTAGATTGAAAGGTTTGGATTTTTTGAATATTCATAGGCATTTGACGACAAGCAAGAATGAGATAATTGAAAAATTAGCTCAATTCCAACGAAGATTGGATTTTACATTGTAAATATATAACATACAAAATACAATTATTCCTAAGAAACATTTTGTGTAAAGGCTCAAAAAATTCAAATTTCTATTTTGGGTCATTTAAGTGATTCTTTACATATAATTTTTTTATAATTCACATTAATTTAAAATTGTGTATTAGGAATAGTTATTAGTCCTAATAAATTTATGCTTGATATTTTTAAAAAACAATAATATTTCTCAAAAAAATTTATTATCCCCCCCCCCCTCAGACCAAATTCCTGCGTACGCGCCTGGTTGAGGATAATGACTAAAGCTGTCGGTGGAGAGTTGTCAGAGTTTACAAGGGTAAGATGTGATGATATCACTGTTAGTAGGGTTACAAACTTAGATCTGAGTTTATCTATAAATTACTAGTAGACATCTCACAATATAATTTATATAATTTTCAATATAATATCTCACACATTTAAGGTCTATGATGGACAGATTTTTAGACCGCCAGCCCATTCCGGGCGGACGTCGGGCGACTTTAATTTAATTTTAAACATTTGACGGGTGAAGGGGGGGGGGGGTTAAGTAAAATTTATAGGTATAAAAAATTATTTCCAATTCTTGTATATATTATTTTATAAACTATCAGGCCCATGAATTTTCACGGAGGAGAGGGAAAAGCATTATTGAAATTGATTGGGGAGGGATGGGTGTATTTTGATTTGTATTTCCTTTTTTTGCTAATTTGGATTTCCTTTTATTTCTAATTTGGATTTTTTTATTTCTAATTTGGATTTTTTTATTTCTAATTTGGATTTTTTTATTTCTAATTTGGATTTTTTTATTTCTAATTTTTATTTGAATATACTTTTATTTGCTAATTTTCATCTAAATTTCCTTTTTTTTTGTTAATTTTGAGTTGATAAGAGTTGAAGAAAATAAAGTGTCATTTGGCTTAGGGAGGCGCAAAAAGATTATAAAAATAAATCACAAAATTGAGAACATATACGATTCAAAATATGTATAGAATAAGCTCATTCTTTCCATGGTGCTCATGATTATCTTTGTTTTGATTGTAAAATATTTTTATTAATAATAATAAATAATAAAATAAATTGATAACTTTTAAACTTTTGTATGTAAACAAATATGCTAAATAATAAAATTTTCATAATTCTTTGGTGTTTAAAAAGTATTTTTCCGATGGACCTAATCACCTCATGTAGTGTTCCTTTATGCCCTGGCCAATGTGTTATGGGTTTTTACTTGAAAAATTAAAATAAATTAAAAAATTTAATTTACTAAAAATATAATATTACATTATAGATGGGGCTGCCGTTTGAGGTAGCTTGTGATATTTTCTAATATTTATAGATTTTATAATAATTTTTACGAAATCAGCCTTTCGGTGAACAGATTTCACCTACTGATTAAAAATATATCTTAAGTTCGCCCCGTCAATAAATCTTTGCTTAAACCTACACAAAATTAGCTCGACGCTATATGTCAATGAGAAAAATATAAAAAAATTTACGTACACCAACAAACCATCAAATTTAATATTTATTGTTTAAATTCGGTATGTATAAAAAATTAAAATTATGCTTTTAAAGCAAACATTGAAAAGAGGCTTTGACAATATTATCGTTGAAATAATATTTTCTTATATATTATAATTATTATATAGATATCTGTATATGGGTTTACAAAACAGGAATGCTTCGACTTTACGATGTGCTAAATAAAGAAAGGTAAAAAAGATATATACCCTATACTTTAAAACCGCCTCGGTTAAATCTAACTAAAAATAAACCTTGGCCCTGTTTCAATTTAAAAATAATATATCAAATTAAACAGTTGGAAAATCCTTTAATGGAATGCTACAATAATTAAAGCCTTGATAAAACATCTTCCCACCAGTCCTATCTCATTTATCTGGCATATACTAACAATATTCATCAAAAAAATACATACCCTATATATGAGGACACCTGCAGGCCCAAACCAAACCCATAAACTGCCCGAGTAATCAAATTTAAAAAAAAACCTTGGCCCGATTTCAAAAAAAATTTATAAAACAATCAATTCAAAATTATGTAATGGAGCGTTTCAATAAGTAAAGCCTTGCTACGTTTGCCCAATAGACCTATCTTTTCATTTCTGTCAACACTAATATATATTTATAAAAGAAATAACTGTAATTGTTTTATGAGCTACTACTGTTGCACATCAGACTTGTCTCTTTCTTTAAGTTAAATCTTGATTTCCCTATCCCTAAAGAAGGAAGGAAGGAAAAGAAAGTAAGAAAGGGCTGTGAATGTTTTACAAGACTATTATTATTATAATATTTATATATATCTATTTTAGCAACATTCCAAGAAATCCAAAAGTGTTAATGCAAAGATCCATATATGACATTCGATGGGTTCTCAAAGGATCAAATTTATTCTCTTCAGCGGATGTTAATTATTATAAAGCAGGAGGCCCATTAGCTTGGGCTATAGCAAAAATGTTTAGTTCAGAATTGAATGGTTACACTCTGGATATGGTGGATAGTTCAGTATGTTCCATTACAATATATTTATAAATTAGATATTGAGTAATGAAAGAATAATTTTTAAAAAGGAGAGTAAAATGATTGATTATAAATTCCCCATAAGATTGTTATAAATATATTATATAGTGGTATGTTGAAATGAATGGGTCAATGTCTTTAGAAAAAGTTTGCGGTCTTTCAAATGTTGATGGGATCGTAAATGACAAATGTTTTAATTTTAGCGACTATCAGTTTCAATACCCGGTGTCTGAAAGTGAAAAAGTATATATATTTTTTTAAATTAATCAATGCAATATAATATTACAGGGTTTCCCATTCAAAAAAGGAAAAGTGTCTGATCAAAAAAGGAAAAGGTTCAAAACAAAAAAGGAAAAATGTCAATCAAAAAAGGAAAATTCCCATAAAGAAAGGAAAAAGTCCGATCAAAAAAGGAAAAGGTTCAATCAAAAAAGGAAAAGTGTCAAACAAAAAGGAAAAGGTCCAATCAAAAAAGGAAAAATGTCAATCGAAAAAGGAAAATTCCCAAAAGAAAAGGCTAAGTGTCAATCAAAAAAGGAAAATTCCCATTGAAAAATCGTAATTTTTTAAAATTTTTTTAAAAAAAATTATAAATTTTTCAATTTTTCTTAAATTTTATTTATTTTTGTCATTCCTTCTTATTTTATTTCTAACTTTTTGCGATTTCTTTACTTTATTTGTATCTTTTCTCAATTTATTTTTCTTACTATATTTTTTCTTCTCTTTTTGATATTTCTTTTGTATTTTTAAAAATAATTTATAAATTTAGGTCCATTTTTTTAACAATTCTTTACGTTTAATTTTCATCATACTTATGTCGTAATTTTTAAAGAGATCATAACTATCCGGGATCTTCACGGGATTTAAAGGGACCCCTTTAAAATTTCAATTTTTTAAAGGAAACTATACGGCTTTATCACGAATCATGATATTGAAGAATCTTATTTTTAAAAGCGTTTTTCGAGCGTTTCGTTTCGTTTCGTTTTTTAATTTTATTGTTATTCATTAATTTTCAATGTTGTTATTTTTGGCCTTATGAAATAAAATATGTCTAACATGGGGTATCAATCGATAGCTAATCAAAAGATCTATTCAACTGGAAGTCAATCTCTTCCCCATAATGGGCTGGTCTAGGTCTTGGGTGGTCAGAAATATTTTTATAAAAACAAAATATCGATATGGGTATCAAATAAAAGCTAAATTTAATATGGTTTGACTTCTTCATTCTTGGTCTGGATGGGTATGACTTGGTTTGGGTGTGGGGAGGGGGTGTATGGAGGGGGGGGGGTGTATGGAGGGGGGGGTGTATGGAGGGGGGTGTAAAAATAATTTTTTTTGATATGAGCATCAAATAAAAGGTAATAAAAATATTTTTTTATTGTAATAATAATAATCACTCATAGAGGGCGGGTCTAGGTCTTGGGGGATCAGGAATATTTTTATCACCACAAAATATCGATATGAGTATCAAATAAAAGCTAATTTAAATATCTTTAGATTGAAATTATTCATTTTTTGTCTTGATGGGTATGACTGTCAGGCCCTCAACATATTAACAAAATGTCTGGTTGGATAGAATTTACTAAAAGAGAATGAAGATAAAACAATTTTTTAAATCTTTTTTCGGTTCCACACTCATACCCATCAAGACACAAAATGAATAATTTTAATCTAAAGATATTAAAATTAGCTTTTATTTGATACCCATATCGATATTTTGTTTTGATAAAAATATTTCTGACCCCCAAAGACCTAGACCAGCCCATTATGGGGGAGAGATTGACTTCCAGTTGAATAGATCTTTTGATTAGCTATCGATTGATACCCTATGTTAGACATATCTTATTTCATAAGGCCAAAAGAAACAACATTGAAAATTAATGAATAACAATAAAATTAAAAAACGAAACGCGCGAAAAACGCCTTTTAAAATAAGATTCTTCTATATCATGGTTCAAACGTGATAAAGCCGTATAGTTCTTTATCCTTTAAAAAATTGAATTTTAAAGGGATCCCGTGAAGATCCCGGATAGTTATGATCCCTTTAAAAATTATGACAAAAATGGACTTAAATTTATAAATTATTTTTAAAAATACAAAAGAATTATCAAAAATGAGAAGAAAAAAAATTGAGAAAAAATATAGTAAGAAAAATAAATTGAAAAAGATACAAATAAAGTAAAGAAATCGCAAAAAGTTAGAAGTAAAATAAGAAGGAATGACAAAAATAAATAAAATTTATGAAAAATTGAAAAATTTATAATTTTTAAAAAAAATTTAAAAAATTACGATTTTCTTTTTTTGAATGGGAATTTTCCTTTTTTATTTGACACTTTTCCTTTTCTTTTGGGAATTTTCCTTTTTTGATTGGACCTTTTCCTTTTTTGTTTGACACTTTTCCTTTTTTGATTGAACCTTTTCCTTTTTTATTTGACACTTTTCCTTTTTTGATCGGACTTTTTCCTTTCTTTTTGGGAATATTCCTTTTTTGATTGACACTTTTCCTTTTTTGCTTGGACCTTTTCCTTTTTTGATCGGACCTTTTCCTTTTATGATTGAAACTTTTCCTTTTTTGATTGGGACTTTTCCTTTTTTGAATGGGAAACCCTGTATTTTAATTTAACAAAAAACTATTATAATTTTTAGAATTTGAGAGTTTCACAAGACGTTGAAGGTATTTTATTGACGGAAATTTACCAAAATAAAACTATCATGAAACATATCCGCGACATATTTTTTATAACACAATTGTACTATAAGGAAGGAAAAAGAAACTCACCTGAAAATGGTCGTCATAATTTAGTTACAATTTTATCTAAATGTTCTGATTCAGATCATCTGCTCTGTGGTATAAATCAAATCATATCGATTTTAATGATAATATATTTTTTTATAAACTATTAAAGTTTTAAATATATTAATTGATAAAGATAACTATTAGTTATAGTCTAATGCTAAATAATTGGGTGCTATTTTTAAATCTTTAAAACAGTATCGCCCTTAGCCATTTCAAGCTAAGGTCTTTTACCGATATTGTTAAAAGAAAATTCATAGAGAAAAAGGAATTCTCAAAAGAAAATTCTAATTCTTAAAAGAATTCTTACAAGAAAAAGAATACCCAAGAATTTAATTATAAGAGTTCACCATTAAAGAGAGGCTTGCTATAATTTAAGATTTTTTAGAGGAATAGTATTTTAAAATTTCACTCACCATCATTTAAATTTTTTTGATATTCTATTATAACATAGCGAATTGATTGGCTTAATAAATTTTTTTAACACTTTAAAAATAAATATGGAGATTCATGCTGAGATATTTAAAAAAATACTGAAATAATTACTAAGAAAATCCTGGACTGGGCTTAAATTATAGCCTCTACAGATCCCTGAATATTTTAATATTATTGATAATAAATAATGCACACTCTTTTTCCCATCTACATGTAAAATTAATAGTTTCGCCTCACAAGGATTGCTGCATTACAAAAGACCACGAAAATTTCCCAAAGCCTTTAGAAAATAATAGTAAAATATTATTTATTAAATATTTCTATCATTTTAAAAACTATTAAATGTATATACTTTATATTTTGTAAAAAAAATTAACAATCTATGAATGCGATCAAGCTAAATATCTAAATGCAAGAGATTTATGTGGGCTAGTTAAAAAATACGAGACGTATAATGTGATCAATTTACCGGCCCTTGGTGAAACTTTAAAGTAAAAAAAAATAATATATACATTTTAAATAAACAATATTTATATATTGAGGCATCGTTAGCATTTTAAGGTTGTTGCCTATCATATTTGATTTTATCTTATCGATTAATATTTTATGATCCTGTAATCCTTGATATAGTTTAATCTAAGAGTGAAGAGATTTAAAATAAATAAATAAATAGCCAATTATATATAAAATTAAATGTATGAAATACACTAAGAACTTAAATTATATATTTAAAAATAAAATGTATTATATACCAGAAACCAGCATGGGACCGGCTAGCCTTGGGAAAAAATAAAATTAAAAATGAACTATCAGGCCAGGCCCAGCTTTAATTTCAATTTTTTTTATGAGGTAGAGCCGTTATCTTGAAAGCTTTGATTGTTTTAAGAAAGAAAGTCATATAATCCTTAATTTATAATTCATAAAAGTCAAATTATTCTTGATTTATAAAGCAAATAGGTAAATATATATTTATATGACTATGTCCCAAGATAAGACCACAAAATTTTGGTTCATGCAGGAATTTGTTACATACTGTAATTATGTATTTACCGATTGGTCTCAAGTAGTATTATTTACAAAGTTTATTTTTTTAATTTTCCAAACTCAATACTATATCTTTATTAATTATTCCTATAACCTTTACAATAAATAATTTATCATAATTTAAAGTTTCAGTGTAGAATATTATTTTAATCTGTTTATAATAGTAAAATAATATGTACAATATTGTATTATTTATTCTTATCTATTTTTAAAAAGAAATGTTAAATTGAGAAATTGTGAGGGGCGTGTAAAGGTAATATGGGTGGCTACTGTTAAAGCCAATCGTGAGGACCGAAAAATAACTTTTAGTCTTTTCACAGACGAAGAAATAAATACTATGAGGCGACTAGCTTATATAAACAATTCCAATATAGACACTAACCAAGTTATTTCGAATTATTTCCATACATTATTTATATTTTAGATAAATCGGAGTTTGAAACAAGGACTAAGATTGATTTTATTGTTCTGAATTATTCAAAAGTTGTGGTTTCTTTTGACCCATTTCTATGGTTCTAATTACCATTAAGAACTGTAAAAGGCAGCTAAAAAATGCAAAATAAATCATACAAATTTAAGACAAAATATATGTTAATTAATTTTTTTTGGCAGTGTTATTTTTTCAATTTTGAATTATTTTTTGAGCTCATTTTTCTAAATTTGAAAATCTGATTTTACCATAAATGTATTTCAGCATGTTTAGAATACCTATCTTATGAATTTTAGACAATTTTACCGCTAAACTTTGAATCATTTATAATTTATATATATGCAAAAACCAATATAAATAATATTAAAAAGTTAATGACAAAATTGTTTAAAAATTATAGGGTAGGCATTCTAAACATGTTAGAATACATTTAATGTAAGATCAGATTTTAAATTCTAAAAACGCCTCAAAAAATGATTTAAAGTTTATATATTAACACATTGCCGTTATACACATAAATTAATTGTTCCTGAAATGATTTATAAATTTTAGGAGGAGTTATAGCCGATATAAGATTTTTCCCGGTTTCAAGTGTTTCAATTCTTATTTCGATTCCAGTTATAAACTCACTTTGAAATAAATAATATATTAATATATTTTTGATTAAGATTTCAATATTGTTGCATATCATTTTAACACTAAATCATACTAAGACAAATTTTTCCTCCACCCCCTCCCCCTACCATAAATGAAATGTTGTATATAGGTTGAGTTTCAGTTGGGTAACCTTAATATGAATTCTACAAGCAAATTTTTATTGGTTGCAAATAACAATATGAAACAAATCTCAATAATAGCATCGGATTACTTAAAAGTAATATTTTATATCATATGCATATTTGGGATTTTGCTAGGGGGGGGGCACTATTAGGTGGGAGTTTCCTTAAATTTTAATGAATTCAGGTTTATTTATTGTTTTTTTTTGGCTATATTCGATATTTTTTAAAAATAATTTGCAGTTTTCATTTTTTTTTATAAAAATCATTTCTAAAAATTTTGAATTATATCGATATTTTAAAAACTTATAAATTTTTTACATTTTCCTATCAAATTCTTCCCCTCCCCCCCCCCCCCTAAGGAAAATTCTTAGCTACACCACTGCCATTATAGCAAAATCTCACTGGGTTGGGTAGATTTGATACTTGTAATACAATTCATATAAGGGATCGATATATAATTAACCTATTCTATTTATTTTTATAAGCATTATATAATCAAACTCATATTATACAACACAATGTAAGCTAGTTTGAATGAGATTGATTAAAATCCGAAATAATATAATTAAACAATTTTAATTTAACAATTTTAATACGTTTAATATTTAATAGGTAAGTTGAGATAATTATATACCCAAATCAGCCTAAATTAGAGTTTGTAATTTTACTAATCGGATCGTTCAGAATTCGTTTTTATATTTATTTTATGATGATTTCTTTTAAAATATAACCATTATGTTGATTTCGTTTATAAAGTAATTATTTCCCTATAGCATAGAAAATATTTCACTTTCCTATCTAATTAGATACAAAACAATATAATTTTCAAATTTCATTTTTTTTACAAATTTAAATATTTTTGCCAATAATATTTTACCACTCCCATTTTCAATTTCCATTGTAACATTATAAATTATAGTCTAAATTATTTAAAATAAATTTATGAATAGTGTTTGGGCTAAAGATTTGCAATGAGCCGATTTCCCCTCCCCGCCTTTGCCCAACCATATTTCTGGCGGGCGTAGTCGGGTTTTTAAAATAAAATATTTTAAAAATTGGGCGGGTGAGTTAAATTAAATTTTAAAGTAATGGGAGGGCATGGGTGGGTAAATTTTTAATATTTTTCAGGCGAAATGAGCAGAATAGACTTTAATTTATTAAAAATAATAGTTTTAATTAATGCATATTATATATGTTTAATTAAAAATATATTAAAATCAATAAAGAGCCAAACCAGCCATTAAAATAATTTTTAAGCATAATGCGGGAGGGCAGGTTAAACAAAATTTATAGTTGCCGGTAGGGTGGGTAAATTAAAAAAAAATATAAATGAGCGAGTGGGTGGATTAAAAAATTTAAAACAACGAATGAGCGGGCTTTTTGGCTAAAAACTCAAATCCGCCCTTTGCAGACCTCTAGTTTGGGTCGTAAAATGATCAAAATTATAAAAAAATCCTGAACAGGTTTGAAAATGGCAGATTTTTTTTAATATGGAACTTTATTACGGCTAATATAACAAGAATTTCTTTATGTCATCCTAAATCTTTAAGCCCAAGATTTTCAATTTGCTTGATTGACAGATAACGAAAGTCTCCAAAGTAAGAGACCAGAACCTAGAACTCAGGGGTTAGGGTTTTATATTAATATGAATAAACTCAAATATATTTCAAAAATCTAAAAGATTTTTTTAAAAATATTTATATTTTCATACAAATTATAAAAAATATTTTATCCATTTAATTATTAACGGTTATGTTTAATTGTATATCAATCATCTAGGCAAATAAAAAAATGTTAATTCTATGAGGTTTTTGATGTAATGCTATATCTAATTGCATAATTATATTTTACTATTAAAAATTGTTTATTAATTGCTAAATTTTAAATATAATAATAAATATATGTTAGGTAACGCTAACACAAAAAAGGAAAGGTGTTATTGTGGAAGGACAATTAGCTAACCAAAATAATGAAAGGAAAGTTTTATTTGGGCACTTATTAATTAAAGCAGAATACCATGAATCTGAATTGACAATTAAAGATAAAAAAATGCAGATACCTTTACCTTATTTAGTGTATTCCAAGATTCTTCAAGAATGTTAATAAAAAAGGCTCTTGGCTAAATATATTAATTTAATTTTAATGGAAAAATATATTGTATAGAGTTCTATATATATTATAAATAAAGATTTAACTAATGCTTTATGTCATTATATTATTAAATATTGGGTTCGGGGTCATAATAACTAAATAAAATTATTGGTTGGCTATATATCTGTAATTATATGTGAATAAATATTTATTATTTCTCTTAAAAAAACAATCAGCCGATTAAATATGATTTAAACTAATTATATGCTAATATTTCATGACAATTAATTTTTTAAAATTTAATACCATATAATTAAAATGCGCTTTGAATAAAACATCATATTAAATGCCGAATATAAAATTGATTTTGATAATTAACCTAGTCTTAAACTACGATACAATTTTCTTATGTATTTGAATTAATGAAGATCAATTTTTCACAAAAAATTAATTTTTAGATTTTCTTCTCATTAAATTTTATAATGTTTTTTAATTAACGCAACTATAGTAGCTAAATTTTCTAAGATTACATACTATTTGGAATAGAATTGTCATATCTGGAAACCAGAGTGATGACGTACAAACCCCATAAAAATAAATATTTTTCTCTTTTTTATTTCAATAACTAGTAGTAGCTACTAGGGCTGATCCAGTACACTGGAATACGAAGCCATGTCCAAAAAAAGATAGAGCCCGATCGCCTGATTTATAAATGTTAGCTTCCGGAAGGCTTGATACAAATATGTTGTACAAAGATATTTTAGATTAAAAAAAATATCCTATATATTAATTTTTTTACAGATTATCATTTTTTGAGTTGAAATAATTTAAAATATGACTTTTCGATATACAGCTAAAAAATTTTGCAAAATATTTATTCAATGTATATGCTATTAGAATTCGCAAATTTTAGCTCAAAATGGCATACATTATTTTTGATTAATATTTATAAAAACTCTTATATATTTAAACCTATTCTAATTAATTCTAGCCCATCTTATATCTCTTAGATCACATATTTTTTAGTGTATTATAAATGCAACGTTGATGAATGATCCCTTTCTTTTTATTTATGAGAATTTGTCTAACAAAATAAATAGAGGACTAAAGATCATCAAATGATATAATACTAGAGCCTCCCTTCGGTAGAGGGGGGGGGGTAAAGCATAGGATTCAGTAATAGCTCCGAATCAGAAATGGCCATGAATCACAAATCGTGGGGAGTAATAAATGGCGGATCACAAATTATGAGACATCAGAATTTAAACAAAAAAATATATTGTTTAGGTATGGGGCTGAGGAGGTGAATTTAAATTTTTTTTAAAATTTATGTATCTCCATAATATAAATGCCTGCATTTTCAGTAGTTAATTTATTAAGCAGGATTAGCAAGAAATAGAAATACCAATATTTACTAATATTTAAATATTATAATTTAATTTTAGCCATAATATGTAAAAAAAAAAGGTGAGTGAGATAAAGAATTTTTTATACATGGCCATGAATCACAAATCGTGGGGAGTAATAAATGGCGGATCACAAATTATGAGACATCAGAATTTAAACAAAAAAATATATTGTTTAGGTATGGGGCTGAGGAGGTGAATTTAAATTTTTTTTAAAATTTATGTATCTCCATAATATAAATGCCTGCATTTTCAGTAGTTAATTTATTAAGCAGGATTAGCAAGAAATAGAAATACCAATATTTACTAATATTTAAATATTATAATTTAATTTTAGCCATAATATGTAAAAAAAAAAGGTGAGTGAGATAAAGAATTTTTTTATACATGGCCATGAATCACAAATCGTGGGGAGTAATAAATGGCGGATCACAAATTATGAGACATCAGAATTTAAACAAAAAAATATATTGTTTAGGTATGGGGCTGAGGAGGTGAATTTAAATTTTTTTAAAAATTTATGTATCTCCATAATATAAATGCCTGCATTTTCAGTAGTTAATTTATTAAGCAGGATTAGCAAGAAATAGAAATACCAATATTTACTAATATTTAAATATTATAATTTAATTTTAGCCATAATATGTAAAAAAAAAAGGTGAGTGAGATAATAGAATTTTTTTATACATATGTTTTACTTCATTTCAAAAAATGAATAATATTTCAACCATGATCAAGTTTAAGAATTAAATATTATAATTTAATATATGCAATAAGACAAAATTTTTTTCCTTTATATCCATTTTTTGAATGTGTTTATTTAAATATAGAAACAAGAATAGTTTAACAAAATTTAAGTTGTTAATTAAAATTACATAAAACATTTAATTATAGAATTAATAAAAATGAAACGAATCTTGAAATTAAGTAATAAAATAATACATGTTAAGTAGACAAATAAAAATATATTTAAATAGTAAATTAGAAAATACTTAGAATCGATTAAAATAAACTTAAACTATAATATAAATTCATCTGTCACTATCAAATAGTTGACAAGTGACAACCTTTAGAGCAGCAGTTTTTATAAAATATTCAGTAATTTGATATGTTACCAAAAATATTCAAATTTTCAAAATATTTACATTCCCAAATTCGTTTTTATTCCAAACTATTGCCGCAGCCCACAAGGAATATTTTTCCGAAATACACTGGAGTACATTAAATTATGTTATTAATTTAAAATAAAACTAGATATTCATAAATAATGAGTGGGTCAAATCAGAATCAGGGTCAACATTTCCAACGATTAATCCTTCAAATGAAGAGGTGATATGTCAAATAGAAGAAGGTAAAGCAGAAGATATTAATAAAGCTGTAAAAGCAGCTAAAAAAGCATTTGATATAAATTCACCATGGAGGAAAATGGATGCATGTGAAAGAGGTGCCATTTCTTAATTTTTATATAATAAGTCACATATAATATTCTTAATAAATAATTTTTTTTTACAGTTACTAAAAATCAATAATTATATTAAAATAGATTTATTAGATCAAAATTTTATAGTTTGCCTTATTGCAACATTTAAATTTATACATGATTTTAATAAAAATATTTACTTACATAATATAGTTGATATACATAAAAATAGAGTAAGTAAAGTGAATATTATCTGAATTAACTAATTTGAACAAATATATTTGTTTTATTTATTTAAAAAAAATTTGTTTTAGTCTTTTGATAACTGTTTTGGTTTGTCTTAGTAAAGGACTAAGATCCTGATTTAGCACAAACCAAAATATTTAATTTTTGAGTTAGTTGAGTGGTCTAAACAGTGGTATAGCCAGTTTCTTATAGAGGGGGGGGGTTAAAAATTTTGGAGGGCTTTGCCTCCCAAACTTCCAATTTTTTATGAACACTCAATTGCTTATATCTTAGGTTATGTTAAAATTATTTTAAATATTTACACATAAAAAAATTTTAGAGGATATTTAATTATAGATTTTATTTATTATATAAAAATTACGTGCCCCCTATGAAAGAAGCTTAATTTAAGTTATATTATTATAGAATCGTATTTAGCTTAATAAGATGAGGCAGAAAATGTATTTTTTCATTTAAAAAAAATGATAACATAGTAAAATTTTTAAAAAATTATTTTTTTGCATGACTAAAATATGCGCCCCCTATCAAAGAAGCTTAATTTATAAAAAATAAATGCAGAATCATATATGGCTTATTAAAAGGTATAAAAATGTTAATATTATATTTTAAAATTTTTGGTCTTTTGAAAAAGCAAATATTCTTTTTTGGCTTAACTATGCGTCCCCTATCAAAGAAGCTAAATTCATAAAAAATTAAAGCATAATCGTATTAAGCTCATTAAAAAGAATCAAAAAATGTTAATATCAAGTTTATAAATTATTTATAACTTATTGAGATTTGGAAAAATACTTAATTTCTTCTTTTTTTGACTAAACTACGCGCCCCCATTAAATATACATTATTTTTAAAAAATGAATACAGAATCATGTATAACTTTTTAAGGAGATTCAGAAAATGGTATTTGAAAAAATTACTACTAAAAAAACTGAAATAGAAAAAAAAGACTAAATAAAAATAACTATCAAAATTAAGCAGAAAACGCTAACAAAATACGCAGACAATCCAAACTGGCAAAGATCTAAATATAAAAATAACTTACTGAAATTAAAAAAGCGCGAAGAAACGTCAATAATACTAATTCTCACTCAAGCTAAAAATGCAATACTTTATTCTTTTTTTATAAACTTTTATTTTTTTAAATATCCAAAATTAATTACTTAAAAGACATTGGGTTTATCAATTTACGCATAAAAAATTAATAATCATTTCAATCAGTTTTTCACAAAAAAAAATTAATAATAAATGGTAAAAAAAATATTACAAAAATCAAAGTTGAAATGATTGACATAAGAAAATATTATAATTTACGACTTTTTATAACATATTGAGATTTGGGAAAAACACTTAATTTCTTCTTATTTTGACTAAACTACGCGCCCCCTGTAAATAAATAATACCATTTTCTGAATCTCCTTGAAATGTTATACATGAATCTATATTCATTTTTTAAAAATAATTATATTTACTGGGGGTGCGTTAAGTCAAAAAAAATTTTATTTTTAATAATTTTTAAAAAATTTTACTGCTACCATTTTTTTAAAAAATAAAAAAAACATTTTCTGCCTCATCTTATAAAGTTAATATGATTCTATAATAATATAATTTAAATATTGCTTCTTGGGCGTATTTTAGTCATCCCCTTTTAAAACATAAATAATGATTACCACCAAAAATTCACTAATCTATTGAAACAAATACTCTAAAAAGATAAGCACACTATTAAATATATATTTTCTTATTTCTCTATTCCCACCAATAATCTATGTAAATTACTGTCAATCAGTGGACCCTAGCTTTATGGGTCCTGAGAGTAGGGTAAATAACTGTCAATTAGTTGATACTGACGTATCCACAGAGGTATCATGTACCATCAACCCTCTTTAATTAAATGGGCCCTCACAGTAGTGTAAATTTTACTGCCAAACATTCGATGCAATTCACAGCAATGGATACACTCTTTTGGGTGGTGGAAGCCACTTAATTGTTTCCCAGTGAAGGACAAGACAAGCTAGCAGTTCTAACACATTTTACCATGTAAGTCTCAAGGAATTGGAATTAAGGAGTAAAAGAATTAATGAAATGATCTCGAAATTTGTTATCAAAAGCTTTTTAAAGTATTCTTTGATAATATCCATGTTAGGAAGAAGATTCTGAATATTATATAATAACACTCAATCCTAATTGCTATATACCTAGACCTGTGCGCCGACGAAATATCGGCGGCCGGCGCAATAAAAAATCTAATCTACTGCCAGCGGCGCGCCGATTTTTAGCTGCCGTCAATAAAATCGGCACATATATAAATTTTTATAAGATAAATTTTTTAAATTGCTTTTCTTTTAAAAAAACAAATAAATATAATCTATTCTGATATCTCGACATATTTTTTAATATTCATTTAATAAAAAACTTATTATATCCAAAATCGATTTCTTAATTTAATTATCATGTATAAAAATTATTTTATTAAAATTTTTGGGACATAATGATGATCTCCTTGAATTTAACGTCAATCCAGCGGTAGAGAAAACTTTTTCACTAGGTGTGCTAGTCGCAGCAATGCAAAGAATTTTTTGGCGAGCCTGAAAAGATTGGGAAGTTTACTTTTCTTTTCACTCCAAAAATTTAGAACGTCCATATCTTGTGAATGTCATTTTCCAAGAAAGTCGCATTTTTGTTCTAAATCACCTAACTTGGAATCATGATTGATATTTGTTGAATGTTTATTTGCCAATTTTGTGAAATAACTTGAATTTAATAATTCATCTTCATCCTCATTAGCTATATTTATTACCTGATTATCATCATTCTCTATAAGTTTAAGATGTTTTATTATAAACTCTGAAGCTGAGCAATTTTGCTCTATTAAATACTTTGACACAATTGTCATTTTTAAAATCTTGGATCTAAAAGAGAAGCCAATGCCTAGATAATTTTAAATAAAAAATAAAAGAATATACTTATATAATATTACTTGCAGATTACAAACCGGAAATCGTAACGCAAGTTTTTTTTAGGATATTTTCCTTAAGTGAAATAATTTCAGAAATATCACTATCATTTACTATTAAATGTGTTTCTCACTTCTAAAAAGTAACGCCAAGTTTAAAGTAGGCCCTTTTAGTACTGAAAGAAATTCGACAGTTTCTTTAAATTTTGAAAGAAATGCTAATAGTTTTTCTATCAGATCAGATTCATAATTTGAGAAAGTGCTTCCCAATTCTTTTCAAAATATTATTAATTAAATCTTATTTAATCCAGATATGCTTTCTAGCATAATTAATATACTATGCCAACGTGTTGGGATATTTAATTTTAAGGTTTTCATATGCGTGGAATTATTATTATTATTATCATTGAAATTGCCAATTTGAAACCAGGTATGGATCAATGCTGTCAAGATCTAACATGTCTGATGTTAAATCTATTGTACTTAGGTATTTTCTTTGATATTCTACGAATTCAAATTCAATCTCTGCAGTTTTATATCTTAGAGCAGTAATAATTTCTCTAATTCTTTTGCAAAAAATTTCCAGACTATGGATTTTTTATTATCCAGGGTTAAGATACTATTATTTAAATTATTAAAGTAGATGCATCCATTTTAAAAATATGTAAATTTATGGTAACTTTTGGAATTTTAGGTTTTTGATTGATTGAATTCTATAATGACGTCAATATAATTAAGATTTTAAAATAGTAGAAAATAAAAATTTATCAAAATCCTGATTGACATTAAAAAATTACAAAAGTGATGTTGACCAATTATTAAAATAAAAAGGTAGAAAGAAATTTCTGCGCCATCGGCGGCGCGCCGGCGTGATTTTCTTAACGGTGGCGTTTTGGCGTAACCAAAAAAGGTCGGCGGCCGGTCAACGGCCGGCCGGCGCACAGGTCTATATATAACTAATAAATTAAGACTCTGGATTTTGACCAATAGCAATTATTTTTGCTAATAATCTTCTAAATAGCCAATTGCAATGGGATTGATACTACCACAGTTTTTGTGATTCGATCTGGTTGACCACATATTTGATTCAAATTTATGATAGGAGGTCTTTGTTTAAAAGAGTATTTATGAAGGTTTTAAAAGCATTTAAATGATTTTTTGAGATAAATGGGGTTATTTAATAGTTCCATATCAATTATATAAAATACTATGATACATTTCTTAAAAAATTTTTATTATTATTCTAAATCGAGATAGAATAAAAACCAAATTTTATTTTTATTATTTTAAGAAATATTGTTCTATTCTCCAAACAACTTCTCTTTAAATCCAAAAATTTTATAGAATAATAATTACTCTTTATTTTAAAATTTTTTATATATTTTAATAAAATGAATAAAAATTATGGTAATAATATTTTTCTTTCAATAATAAAAAATATTCTTTTTAATTTTTTGTTTTTTGGATCATTAATATCAGGATCTTTATACAAAACCATACATCAGTTAAAAAAACTCTTAATCCCATTTACATAATACTTGAAAACGTTTTAAAGAATCATGCCGGATGAATCGATTATTTTTTGTTAATGAATAATATATTTTTATCAATAAGAAAAAATAGGGGGATAGAATAATCGAATACTAGCTATAATTTATTTATAAGTTAGAATTCTAAGATTTTTTTTATGTAAATAGATTAATATATTCTTAATTAATCAATCAATCAAAAAAAATTATTTTTGACAAAAATGGAGTTAACTCAGGTGACAAAATATTTTTATGATTGAAAATGGTTTAACATTTCAGTCAGATATTCATGGGGAAGCTTGCATCCCATGGGGTGCCAGGTATAATATATTTACTAACGTGCCTGGGGCAGGACAGGGTTTTTAATAAAAAGCCTAAAAAATTTTCATTTACATTTAGCCTATTATGTTACTAACTTAAAAATATATTGCATTTTTTTTCTAATAATAATAAATTTCAGTATTGCAAACAAAATGATTGCCTAAATACACTTATATAATGTTTATTTTCATTTAAAACAATAAATTAAAATTTTGATTATGGGCTTGGGCAAAATTTTTGAAACTTATGATGTGCCTGGGTTTGAATATTTTATTAAATATGGACTGGGCATGCAAATTATTTTTACTCTGACCTGGGCTGGAGCTGATGAATAAATCAAGACCCATGATGGTCTCTAATTTCAATAACTGAATTATTTCCTTTTCCATCTGACTTTATTTGAACTTAAAGGAATAATCAAACCACAGATATATTTAAATCATTTGCAAAAAAATTTCTGATAATTGCTGGATTCAAGAAATTGTTGTACACAAGGAAATAAAGAAAGTCATTGTGAGGTATGTATATTTATTTTTTTTCCTTTTAGCTTTCACCTTTTTTGGTGGTAAGCTCCTTCACTATCTATCTCCACTTTATTATTACTCATGCTATCTATTTTTATCTAATTTATATTTGTATTTCTAATCGATTTCATTTGTATTGATCACCGCCAATATATGGCTATCGAGGCCAAAGTATCTTGATCTCCCACCGGTGTATCAAATCAATATCGATCAGATATCCCACTGGAGTATTTCTCACCGAATTATCAAATCGACAGATATCCCAATCCTGATCTCCCACTGGAGTATCAATCCTGATGGATCTCTCACTGGAGTATCGTTATCAAGTCCATTGTATTGGTAGACATTGAGCTCGAGCGGCCCCAAAGGTCACAATCATCCTAGCGCTGGCCAAGAAATTGTTATCATCTGACCCACGAATTCAGCTGGCCATCTTTTTTAGTTTATTGGACAAGTATCCTAGCACCCGGCTGTCCAAGCCTATCGATGACCGGGGTGGCATTTCTCGGCTCAGAAATTTATCATATGTCTAAAGCCATCCATCATCGGAGAAAAACCCGAAAAATTTTAGTTCTTTACCAGGATTGAACCTGGGACCTTCTGTTTACAAGCATACATCACACACCACTGGGTCACCAATATTTTATAAAAAATGGGAAATTTTAGAATTACTTCTCATCTAAATAAATATAAATTTCTGAATCACATCTCATAAGATAGGAAAATTTCTGATTCATTCATCAAATAAAGGTTAAATTTATTATAATCCATCATGAATAAATAAGAAAATTCTGATTCCCCGTCATTCTTGACGGGCTATAATTCTTGTGCAAATAATGGTATTTAAAAAAAATATGACCACAGTACTTTGATTAAAAATAGTAATTATTGCATAAATTTAAGAGTTAATACAACAATTATATAAATATTGTAACTAAGAATTTATTTAGCGAAAAAATTTGATTATAAATTTTATATTTTAAAACCAATATAATCATATTGATTTTTTTTGATTTAAATTTATAAAGAGAGGTCTGCTTATCTCTGAGATTTGGTAATTCATATAGAATTAGAATTTTTTCCATAATAATCTCCTTATAAATATTTAATATAAACGCTTTTCACCGCTAAAATTTCTTAAATAGGGTTTTAACCTTATTAAAGTTGAAAAAGACCTTTAATTAGTAAAGTAGCTAAAATAAATAATAATGTTTTGTATTACAAGTCAACTCAGATATAATAAAAATGCCTTTTCACTCTCAATTATACAACTTAACAATCCAACATAATTCTTTCTAATAATATTAAATAAATACCATTGACCATTAACGACGATCCATATTTAACATAACCCATTTATTCAAAATTATATTTATCCATAATAAAACAATCTAATCTATTAGGTAAAATATAATATAATCAATTATAATTATCCATTTCTTCATCTCCCAAAGGTCCAAAGCTGACATCTTATCCAATATCTCCCAATCTCCAACTAGTGGTTTTTCCTAACAATGAAAACACACCACCTGATCATCATCTCCTCTTCCTTCCCCCAAGGAAAACGTAATTCCCCTGTCAGAAAATAACTGACATTTTATGCATTATATTAAATTTATTTCTTCTTTTCAACAATTACAACATTTTAAAATTAGATAAGAGAGTTACGCTCCTGTATGTAAAAAAATATAATGGTTACATTTTGGTTATGGTTCTTAAGAAAAAATTTATATAGGTTCGGTTCAGCTAATTGTAATGGTTTATAATGGCTCATTACGGTTGGAAATTTTTTTTTGAAGTAACACCATCGTATAATGATTTTAATTATGAATATTTAAAAATTTTGCCATCACTAATTTATTTTTATTTAAGCATCTATGAATTATATATAAAATATATATGATTCAAAATAACTCATTTTTAAATATATTATTTGAAAATATAAGTAATATATTTTTTAATATAAATGGATGCATATTTGTTCATTATGACGATAACACAAATTTTAACCCCAAAAAGACCCTTTCTTTAGAAACTTGTGTTGCAGGAACTGCCTATACTTTAAGAGCAAGTTTATATAATTCTGGATATTCAAATTTTTTTTGATTCCCAAAATATAAAAACTGATGATTATTTTATCGATCCTTTCAACACCTTCAAACGAATCAATAATATTTCTAAATTATGTTCTTTGTGTGCATTTAAAGTAGCTTTTTTAAATTCCAATTTTGATCATTTAATAATTATAAATAACTATGGAGATGGTAAAATATGTAATTACACCACAAGGAAAATAATGAAAATGAGAATTATTTATTTTATTTTGCTTTAAACCGGTTTGAATCAATATATTTCTTTGTTTTTTAGTAAATCTTTAATTGAATGACAATCGTTGAGTGTAAAAATAGGTCATTTTTCTTTTCTTGCTATCTCCAAATATATAAGTAGGATGCAAATATTTGAACATAGTTTTAGTTATACCTGTACAAAACACAAATTCAAAGGAGTACTCTAAAATAAATTTTTTGGATCAAATTTGACATGAATACCATAATTGTTTTTTCCATTTATTACAGGCAATCTTTTGCAAAAATTGGCCGATTTGATTGAAAGGGATCGTGCTTATTTAGCTAGTTTAGAAACTCTTGATAATGGTAAACCATATTCCCAATCCTACAATGTTGATTTAGGGCTCACTATAAAGTGTTACAGGTTATAAAAATTTTAATATTGAGAATTTTAAAAACTTGTGACATAATATTAATATAGGGGGCTATGTTGGATGACTGGCCACTACTCTTTAACTTTTTATCTATTGGTCAGTTTTTTCTCAAAATTGGTCAAAATGTGTATATTTATATGTACCTTATAAGTTCATTTATTGAATAGAGCAATTTAATATAAAAAAATATAAAAATAGACTGTTTTAGTACCTCTTTCCAGAAAAATCACATTACACATTTTTTTGTTTGGTGATAAAATTACTAATTTAGATTACTGATATTTTATATAAATATTATCCTCAGGCTTTTAACATTATTCACACAAAATTAGAGCTTACAAGTTTTATATAATAGACATATAAAGGTGCTGAATAATAATAGACAGGTGAATATTGTATGGCCATGTATTGACCGGCCACAATTAATACATTCACACATTCATATAGAATGAAAAGCTCGTGAAAAACAACATTTTATGAAATTTTAAATGATGAACAGCTTAAGAATGTTTAATAAAAAGATAATTAAGATAATAATTTGTAATATTATTATTAAATAAATGATAAATTGAGATCTTAATACTAATTTAGTGTATAATTAATTTTTTATATACCTAAAAGATGTATAAATATTAACATAGGTCTTTTACAAGTATTTCATATTGTAATATTTCATATTTATAATAAAATTTTTAAATACATCATGGCTAGTCAATACATACCATCTTCTGACTGGCCAGAGAAACAACTTTCACATAACCCATCTAGCTCTTAAACTTTTAGATAGAGCTTAGATTCAAATTTTATTTTTAAGATTAAAAGTGTACACATTGATATAAAATTTGTTCGGTTAAACCCATATCTTAATGCCTTTTCTTGAAAAAATCAAAAACATGGCCATTTATGGCACATCTCCCTTTCATGGATATATTGTAAATAAAGTAGTAATATTTAGTAAGCTTTAAAACCTTAAAAGGGTTTATCAAATATAATCGGCAAAATATTTTGAATGTATAAATTGTATGAGATATTTCTAATAAGATTTGTCTTTATTTTATGCTTTTTTTACTTCAAGTTAAGATGTTAAAATCTTCCAAGCTATGAATAATTATTTTTTACACAGTTTAAATTTTGACTTGGGCATATTTATAATTATTTTCAAGACAAGGCTCATAATCTATGATATAAAACCTAGGTCTTAAAGCTGCACTACCATCTGTTTATCTTTATTTGACTACGCACTTCAGGTTAAGGCCTGATTTGGGGTGAGAACATGAACCCTTCGAATCCTTGAGATTTTACTGAACCCGAACAGTTTTTAAAAAAATTTAGGACTATATTTTTGTGTAAAAATTTTTAATTTAATTTTTGCCGCCATCAAATTTTTATATCAATTTTAGCAATATTTATTGTTATTGGTTAGATTTTCAAATTAAAAATAGGACGAAAGAAATAAAATAAATCATTAAAATAGTTTTATTAAAGCTTTATTTTTAAAAAAAACAGGGGAGCTGGGGAATATTTACTATTATTTCTTTAGTAATTTTGTAAATTGGGAAATTATCAAAGTTATAGCATGAATATTTAAATTTAATGCCATAGCTTTAGAATAGAGATTATAATTTAAAAAAAAATAGTTTGAGATTATTTTCCTATTAAGCTTTTTTTTTAAAAAATTGGTGACGCCGGGTTGCCCGTTGATTGGGGCGAAATAATCTATTTTGCCGGCCCCTATCTGGATTATTCTTTATGCTTTAAAAGAATGCATTCTAGTCTTAAACAAGGTAATGTTTTCTTTAAAAGACTGAGTGGTTGATGATGTTTTTAAGATTTTAAAATGTTGTAGGGATGTAATACACCAAATGTAATGTTTCTTTAATTTATTGAGACCCCATAATACAGATGCCAGAAAAAAATAACATATTTAGTTACTGTGGCTTTAATTTTATAAAAATTTAATTATTAATATGTGTATATAAATTCTATAATTAAACAATAATTTGATATTTTATTAAAATATATAATTTTCTAAAATTTACGAATAATTAAATTTTTTTTTTAATAATTATAAATCTAATCGAATATCGAATAATTTTCGATGAGCTAAATCTAATATCTCATTTCATCAAGCGTTTCTGTGAAAAGTTTGCTTAATCTACGGTGGCTTAGTTTATTAAATCTAACATACCAAATTAGTTACCAATTTTTAAAAAAAATTGGTAATAAAATCTTTTCAAATTTTATTAAGCCCAAATTTTTATGAAAGATAAATATTATACTCTGTTATATTTGTGTATTGTTATGCAATTTGAAATATAATTAGTTACAAGTTACCCTTTTATGTGTAACTAAAGAAAGAAAGAAATATTTTTAAAAATAACATTTACTACAATATATTACATGTATATTACCTTTCCTTAACCCCTCTTTATAAAATAATTCTTCACCTTTCAGGTAATTGAAGCAAATATTTTAAAGAATTGCTTAAAAATGTTAGACCTGAAAAATTATGAATTTTTTTATAAAAAATTTAAGATATTTCGCGGGTTGGGCTGATAAAATACACGGTAAAACCATTCCATTAGATGGCAACTTCATGTGCATGACTCGTAGAGAACCGGTCGGGATTTGCGGGCAAATTATCCCCTGGAATTTTCCTTTGCTCATGCAAGCATGGAAAATGGGGCCAGCCTTAGCCGCCGGTAATACTCTCGTGCTAAAACCGGCCGAACTAACTTCGCTTTCGGCTCTTCACGTGGCCGAATTGACAGCTGAGGTTCGTTTTTGGTTGTTGCTTCTAAAATAAATAAATCATGTTTCCTATAGAGCCAAAGAGAGTTAAGGAATTAAAAGTGTAAGCAAGTTTTAATTGAACTTAACTTTTCTTCATACTGTATTATTTAGGGGTTATCAATTTAATTTGGAGAAAAATACCCAAATTAAATAGGATTTTGTTAAAGATCAATTAAAATAGGAATTAAAAGTAAAATACTTTAAAGAAAAGCTTATTGAAAATTTAAAGGGCTTTATTGGCAATAAAATAAATAATCAAGGAACATAAACTAACTACTGTTAAAATATATTTTAAATTTTTCTTAACCAATCTAAATTTGTTATAAAATGTTAAAATAATTTTGTCATTATTTATAAATTCATTTATTAACCTTGTACTAATGATTTTAGTTGGTCTATTCTTAGTCCGCTAAAAAACAGCTAAACCTAGTATTTTAATAAGGAACTGTCAACGCATCCTCGTTTTTTTTAAAAATATGGTTCTTTGAAGAAAGCATGAATAAATATACTCACGCAATACTTTCCGGATTCTTTTTGGCACGCGAAGGCAGACCGAACCGAACTAGCCGATTTTTAACAATTACACAATTATAATAATGATGCATATATAAAAGCAGCCAAAATTGTTAATTATTATATCTTGTAAAATTAAAATTAATCATTTTTTTAATCTCATAAATGTTTATAACTCATAATAACACAATTTTTTTTAAAAAGTATTTAATTGTAAATTTATAAAACAAAAAAAGGCGGGTTTTCCACCAGGTGTTATCAATGTGGTTCCGGGTTTCGGCCCAACTGCTGGAGCTTCATTAGCTCAACATCCCGACGTGGACAAAGTCGCCTTCACTGGATCTACCGAGGTTTTAAAATAATAATGTTTATTAACATTCCTTACTTTCTTAATCCATTTATCCTTTTGCAATTTAACACCAAATCCTTAGGTATACGCCAATCATTTTTTTAGTTTATGACATTTAAATAATCTTTATCGACTAATTTTATAAAATATATCAATAATTTTTTAGATAGGCAGGGAAATCTTAAAATACGCAGGTTCAAACAAGGATCTTAAAAGAGTGTCTCTTGAGTTAGGTGGAAAATCACCTAATATAATATTCGCTGATTGCGAAAGTATAGATAAAGCCGTTGAACAATCTCATTTCGCTCTGTTTTTCAACATGGGACAATGCTGTACCGCCGGTTCTAGGACTTTCGTCGAAGAAAAGGTTTTAAAAGCGTTTTTTGCTTGAAATTATTTGTTAAAGATTGCTATGCTTCATCTTAGCAATCAATAACTCATTTTTTAATTCGCACTAATATTTTCCTAGCGAAAATGAATTTATACGATTTGAGAAATAAATTCCACGTAATTATTTTGTCGGACCATTTCTCTACATACATTTTTTTTTGGTGGGTGATTTTTAATATAATATTCACTCTAACCATATGTTTCCCTACTGTCCAACTTGGGATTGAACATTTTTTTATTATATATTATAATTTTCATCATCGTGTTGATCCTAAAACTAGCTGGGGTCCTATAACGTGTTCTACCCTTCCAAATGGCTCGATTTTGGGTCATATCAACGATATTTTCTTATTTAACATGTTCTTGCGGATTTGAGAAGTACAAATAGGTCGTGGCCTAATCTCAATCTGCTCTCCTTTACCTTTTCCCACAAGAGAGCTACGCACATCTTCTTTCTTGGGCTATCATTGGTCATACGATCCAGTTTGGTAATTTAATACTGGTTCAATAGCTATTCACTCTGACTTTTATATAAGAGTTTAGTAAACATCAACTGATGTTTTTAAATTTCATAGATCGTAGGGTCTTCAATACAGAAAAAAAAAGTTTGTTGATCGATTTCATTTCCTATCTTTAATACTGTTTTATTTATTATTATTAATTATATATTTTGGAGTTTGGTAAGGGCAGTGCTGATTCACAAATCTTTCACCTAACCGATCCGATATTTCCCGATATTATTAAAAGCCGATCCGATATTTATATTGATTTTTATTTACCATCTATCTTTGTATCAATGTCATAAAAATATCAATATTTTCTATTTTAAAAATCCAACTAACTTTCATGAATGATTATATGTATTTTTTTTATTCTCCAAAATTAATAATCAAATAAAATACTTGCAATGTTAATGAGTGAATATAGTGTTGTTAAACAACTCCATTTAGTTGATTTATAAAAAAAGCCAAATTATGGTTTTCGTCAAAATATTATCACCTAAGCCTCGTAATTTCGCCAATAAAAGTAAAAACCTTTCATCATCTTTGGGCCAAATCTAATTTTAGTTGGAGGTTTTGGTAATTGATTAATTCCTTTAATACTCTAAATTTACTTTTGGCCAAAATCTTGAGCAATTTTTTCAAAAATTGAACTTATAACAGCACTAGCTGAATGTGAATGGTTAGATATTTTTTAAATCTTTTTCTTGATGCTGATAATTTAACAAAAAAAAGTATAAAATTTTTAGCTATTTTTTTAAGCATAACAAATATTATTATTATTTAATTATTTATAAAATAAAAAAAATTATATGATTCATAAAATAATCAAAAACAATAACAAATATCGGATCGGTTTTTGGGAAATAACTAATTGAAAAATTTTTTTAAACCCGGAAGTAGATTTAAAAAAATGATATTCGGAAAACTAACTTAATAAACTTTGATAAGATTATGCAACAATAAATATTAATGTCTCCATAAAATATTTTATTTTTTAGAGTATATTACGATATACGATTCTTGATATCATGTTGACACCTATAATTCTGTTTTATGAAATGTTTTAATCTAAAACATCAATCTTCTTCATCGTTTAGTGGCCCTTTTCCAGGCTTACCCGGGTAGGCCATTTTCTCTTCTAATCTCCTTTATCCATTTTACGCTGTCCTGAGCATCGTACCAGGTCAAACCTGACTTTTTTCATGTCATTATCTAGCAATTTCATCCAGCATGTCTTATGTCGCCCTCTAGGTCTTGCCCCCTCCACTTCCTACCAACGGCATGAATTCAACGTATCATCCTTAGTCTTTCGTTCAACATGTCCAAACCAGCTCAGTCTGTTTATTCTCAAGACATCACCTATTGCTTCTATCCCATCCTTTCTCTCTGTTCCTACTTATTTTTCTTTCTCGTAGAGATACTCCCTATATTTATCAAATCATTTTTATCTCCGTTCTTTCTAATTTGACTTCGTGAGTCACTTTAATTGTCCACGTCTCGCTGGCGTACATCATACAACTTCTCACAGCTTACATAAATTTTTCCCTTCAAAGTTAGAGTGAGATTTTTATCAGTTAAAATTGAAGACCACTCTAAATTTCTTTCTGCATATTTTTTTGCTACCACTGCCAAAACAACGTCTCCATCTGCGCTAAGCGTATCGCCTATATCACGAAACTTCCATACTTTTCCCAAGCTTATTTCATTTTCAATATCTTATTTTAATCATCCTTCACACATTTTCTGCAAACAAACATCGCGCTTTTGCTATGTGAAATAGATTATTTAGAGGAATAAGTTATTTGCCAGAAACTAATAGATAAAATGAATAAACTCATATCGGAATGATAAAAAAGATATTTTATTTTAGAATAAGTTTCAGTTGCCTTTAATTTTTCTACAATTGCAATTAGCTCTCATTCCCTATATATACGAAATAAATATTTAAATAGTGGTGTAAAGGGAAGTCTGCAGAAGTCAAGCACGACATTTATTCGTAGAAAGTGGCGCAAGATTATGGTGATATATCTGGTTTTGTTGGGAAAAGTGGGGAAGCTTTCCTACTTAGACTATATACTAAGCGCAGTGGAGGAAGATATCAGGGTGATATTTTCAATTATAACGGATAAAAATGCCTCTAGCTTTAATGGGAAAAGTTTAAAATCTGGGGAAGTTTTATGATGTACGCCAGGGCAATTAAGGCAACGCACGAAGTCAAGTTAGAAAGAACGGAGATGGAAATGGTTGGATGTATATGTGGGTTATCTCCGAGAGAAAAAATAAAAAGTAAAGAACCCAAAGAAAGGGAAGGATAGAAACCATAGATGAAGCCGCGAGAATCAATTGAAATGGTTTGGACATGTTAAACGGAAAATAAATGAATATTGGAATAATAGATGCCCTTGGCTAGAAATAGAGGGAACAAGATGTAGAGGGCAACCAAAAACAAGCAGGGTGAAAGTGGGTAGATAATCACATGAAATGCTATAGCTAGTGTTTATGCGCGGAAAATGTAGAAAGCGGATTAGAAAGGTTACGGGCCCACACGGATAAACTTGGAAAAGGGGTATTTAACGAAGAAGAAGAAGAAAATAATAATTCCATTCTTTTTTTCTCTTTAATATCACATTATATATTGTTTAATTTTCAAAAAAAGGATGGTCTATACATTATAATAATTTAATTTATATCTTGTTAAAATTGATATTATAAATATAAAATTTCGCTAAAAGTTAAAAAATAATATATAAACACAAAAAAAGATTTATGACGAATTCGTCAGCAAAAGCAAAACCCTTGCCCTTTCCCTCCACGACAAAATGGGGGATCCTTTTGATCTCAAAACGGAGCACGGTCCTCAGATCAACAAGGAGCAAGCCGATAAAATATTGGGTTTTATCAAATCTGGCATAGATCAAGGAGCCTCATTGCTGACATCTAATAAAAATGATTATCATAAAATCCCTACTCAAAAGGGTTTCTACGTAAAACCCGCCGTTTTTAGTGATGTTCTTGATGGGATGGATATAGCCAAAGAGGAGGTTTTCTTTTATACCTGACAATTGATTTTTAATAATCATTGTGTTTTTTTCCCGTCAATGTGTAATTTTTTTCAACTTTAAATTATTTTAAGATTTAATATTCTGATTTTGCCTGAATGTATTCTAACTTTAAATTATTTTAAGCTCGTATTTTAAGATTTAATAATCTGATTTTGTCTGAATGTATTCCAACATTTTTTAGAATCTATACTCACCCTATAAATTCCAGATAAGTTTGCCCTTATCTTTTAGAGTCATTTATAATTTATAGAAAAACTAATATAGTATATTATATTTATTTCATGGCAAAATTTTTTAAAAATCAAAGAGAATTAATACTTAATGTTTAGAATTATTTCTTAATGCTAAAATAAACTGAAATGCTAAGATAAAATAATAATTCCTCAAATATATATCTAAAACGCTCAGATTTAAAAATTAATTGCTCAAAATATTAAGGAAACGCTCAGACTCTGTCCTGATTCTTCTTTACAACTTATTTCTTTTTAGACTAGTCTATTCAGAATATGAACTAGGACCCCCTATTTTGGTTTGTTTTAAATGTGTACTAGCTTGGGGTTTTTATAAAGGCTAAATAACCGTAGAGTCATTTTTTTTATTGTGTCCGTATGTTATTATTTTTGTTTAAATCTAAATAGAATGAAAATCAGTAAATAGCAATTATTAAAGAATCGAAATGTTGTTAGCAGAGTATAATAATAGATATTTTAATTTTTATAATGTTAATTGCCATGCTCAAACATTCATAATAGTGTTTTTTTTTATATTTAAAGTATTTATAATACCACACCCTGGTATAGTAATTGTATAGTAAGTAGACTAACAACCAATCTCATTTGATTACTTATAATATATACAAATTTAAACCTTTTAAAAATAACCGCAATGAACCTATAAATCTTTACAATAAGCTGACAGGAACCTTTATAAATTTTTTCTTAAAAACCGTAACCAAACTGAACCATATTAATAAAAGTTCGGATCCCTGTGTATAACTAGTTAGATCTGAAATATAATTTTGCAATAAAATCACTATAACTAGTTACTTTTGATAAAATTTACTATAATTATTTGTATTTTTTGCTCTTTCAGAGCCTTTCATCAATTTTTTTGTCACATTAAAATATTTTAACTTATATTATTGGTTTCAATATACATAAAATCTAAAAAATAATAATAAAATTTTAAAAATACTCTACAGTATAGACATTTCCTATAACTACTTGTAAAAATGAAGAATTATTTTCCTATTGAGCCCAAAAGGAAGTCTAGTAAATTGGTAATATCCCTTATGCGTAGATATGGTAGAGTAACATGTAAATGGTGCAGGTAAATAAAAAATATATTTTTATTTTTTCCATTTCACACTTCTATTATATACATTTTTTATGTCCAAATTAGAATATAAACGAAATACAAAAAAGTATACGCCGTTTATAAAATAAAATTAGATTATAACACATAATAAAAATCAAATAATAAAAATTAGATTATAACAAAAAATAAAATTTATATTGTAATAAATAATAAAATTAGAATAATGCAACATTCTCCTTCTTCTGATAATTTCATCGGAGAAGTCATAGAGAGTTTGTTGTCCAAGTGGTTTATCGTTTTGGTAATCAAGTTGTATCACAAATCATCATAACGTTGGCTTGTCCCAATCGTTGGTTTGATCAATTCGATTTTGCACGTTGGTTTGTTTAATCACAAGCTTGATATCCATATCGTAAATTGTCTCCATTAATCATAGCTTGTTTGATAGTGCTCAATTGTTATTATCATTTTTCCGAAATTGTTATTATCATAAATAAGTTGCGAATAAGAAATAATAGTTTATCATAAGAATAAATGAAGAATGATAAATCAATAAGATTGTTATATTTTTAGCGTTTTAATTTCTTGCGTTTTAATATTTAATTTACTTTATACAATTTAATATTTATTTTATATTTTAAGTTACATAGTCTTTTAAATAAGCAGGTTTTTTTTAATTCGCACAGGTCTAGAGATAGGTGTTATATCTTTATTATCAGTAATTTTTATATTTTTGTCCATACTTCCCTCCTTAAAAGAATCCTTAGAGTCATAGTTAATAATTGTTTTAAAACAGTTTCTAATTCTTATTTGATCTAAATGTCTCCTCAAAATACCTTTCTCAGTCTTAATTTGGAACATCATATCACTTTCTTTATGTGTGATTATACCTTTGCACCATTTATCATCACCTTGTACTTTATACCAAACAAAATCTCCTACATTAAAAGTTCTATTTCGTGGTAAAGTAACGTTTATTTTATTCTCCTTCTCATCCATCGGTTTTAATAAGTCCCATTTAATTCTAATATCTCGATTAAACATTCTCTGTGATGGTGTAACTCCCGTAGTATCATTACGCGTATTTCTGTAATTAAATAAAAATTTGCTAAGTGCGATATCTGGGTCTATTTTAATATTCCTTTTCATATGTGTTTTGAACGTTCTAACCATGCGTTCAACCTGGCCATTGGATTGCTGGTGATAAGCAGATGTAAGCACATGTTTAATACCAAAGTTGTTGCAAAATTTTTCAAAATCGTTACTGCGTAAAGTTAGTGCCGTTATCAGTAACTATAGTTTCAGGTATTCCATATAGCGAAATAGTTTTAAAGATTTCTTTTAAAGTAACATCAGTCGTAATATTTTTAACAGGAATAATAATTGGAAATTTGCTGTAGGCATCGACTATTATCAACCAATTTTTTGTGAAAAACGGACCCGCATAATCTATATGTATCCTTTCAAACGGTTTGGTTGCCGAAACCCATGGTTTTTGTATCTTTATAGGATTATCGTGATATATATTAAAATCGTCACAACTTTTCACTTCCATAACGATATCATTATTTATACCAGGCCACCACATGTAATCTTTGGCTAAGGATTTGATTTTTCCTGCTCCCAAGTGACCTTCATGTAATGACTGTAGTATAGTTTTTCTCATAGAAGACGGAATTATGATTTTATTGCTTTTGTAAAGACAATCCTTAATTATACTTAATTCCAATTCAATGTTTTTATAAATATTATTCATTATAGGTCTGTTGTTATTAATATCATTTATGACTTGTTTTAATTCCATATCTTTCAAAGTTTCATCACGAATTTGATCAAAGTTAATAGGTAAGTCCTCATATTCATTTATAATGGTTACATTTTCAATAGTTTCATCACGACATTCTTGTGGTAATCTCGAAAGGCAATCAGGAACAACATTATATTTACCGGCTTTATACTTTATATTAAAATCATATCCCCCTAATGTAATATTCCACTTCTGGAGTCTCAACAACATGGTGCTATTATCCTTAAGACCCTTGGTGAAGATGTGAACTAGAGGCTTATGGTCAGTAATAATTGTAAATTTTGTGCCGATTAAATATTCCTGAAATCTCTTTATAGCAAACATTATAGCGAGAGCCTCCCGCTCAATATTGGTATAGTTCATTTCAGACTTTAATGAAGTTCTCGACGCGAAAGCTATAGGTTTTTCTTTACCATCTTTTTCAATATGAAATAGTACAGCTCCTAAACCACATTTTGATGCGTCAGTGGCTATCCCTATAGGTAATTCAGGGTTAAAATATGTCAAAGCAGGTGGAAGACTAATTAACTTCTTTAGATCATTAAAACTTTTAGAGTGTTCTAGGTTCCAAGCCCATTTTTCTTTGTTGACAATCTTATAAAGAGGATCGGCAATTTCCGCAAAATTGTTCAAAAATTTTCTATAGTAGCCAGCCATTCCCAGAAATGTTGATAATTCAGCAGCTGATTTTGGTTCTGGCATATTAATTATTGCTTCAATTTTGTCGTGATTAGCATGAATCCCCTTAGCGTCAATATCATGACCCAGGAACCTCACTTTGTTTTTAAAGAACACACTTTTATTAAAGTTAGGTATTAGCCCAAACGATGATATTCTATCAAACACTTTTTTTGTGTTGTTTAGGTGGGCTTCATCGTTTTTTCCAGTTATAAGTAAATCATCAATATAAAATATAACGTCATCCATTTCACCGAAGATTTGATCCATTCTGTTGAAAAATTGCAAATGAGGTCTTAAGCCCAAAAGGAAGTCTAGTAAATTGGTAATATCCCTTATGCGTAGATATGGTTAAAATATTTCTGCAACTTTTATCAATTGGAATCTGTAAGAAAGCATTTTTAAAGTCAATCTTCGTAAATTTCTTTCCTTCCGAAAGTTTAGCAATTAGATCATTAATTCGTGGTAGAGGGTATCTAAAGTCTTCTAGAGCTGGGTTTACAGTATCCTTAAAATCAGCGCAAAGCCTAATGCTCCCATCTTCTTTGTAGACAGCGGTAACAGGACTTGCCCATCGGACATCATTCACCGGCTCAATAATTTTATCATGTATCCATTTTTTGAGTTCATTACTAACAAGATCAATTTTTGAATAAGGGATACGTCTAGGCGGTATAATTTTAGGTTGGGCATCATTTCTTAAATGTAACTTGACACTTGCTTTGTTGATTGGCCCATTAGTTAATTTCGATTCACACTCTTTAATCAATTTTTTTATTTCATCTTCATAATTAGTGTCAATATTTGCTATAAATTTATTTAAAATATTTTTGAAAGCATTGATCCACGTACGTCCCAACAAGGCATTTTTACTTGATTCAACCACTACCGCTTGTAAATATTTGGAAATACCATCATAAGTCACTTTAACTTGAGTAGTTCCTATGATTTTGATTAAATTCCCATCATAAGCAGTGAGTTGTAGCTCGGATTTCTTAAGATCTCTAATACCAAGATTTTTAGCCAGACCATGAGGTATAATAGTGTATTTGGATCCAGTGTCCACTTGCATACAAGTAACAATGTCGTTCACTTTTAAAGTAGTCATAAAAGCGTTATCTACCCCCCCCCCCTGGAAAAAAATTTTTTTTTTTTTGAGTTGATGTTATATTGTATTTGCTTTCTCTGATTATTATCATTACCTCTATAATTATTTGAGTTGTTGTTATATTGTATTTGCTTTCTCTGATTATTATCATTACCTCTATAATTATTTGAATTGTTGTAATAAGATTGGTAATTGTTACGATTTCCGTCACCGTATTGGATTTGTTTTCTTTGATTATTATCATACCATGTATTATTTCTACCATAATTCGATTGATTATTATTATTATAGCGATAATTGTTATAGTTATAATTGTTATAATTATCGTGGTATCGCGAATTATTATTACCATAATTGTATCTAAAATTATTATTGTAATTCCCATTTCTATATCTATTATCATAATTATTTCTAAGATTATTTCTAAAATTATTATCATTTCTACTGCAAAAATTTTTATCTTTATCGGACTTTTTATCATTATTTATATAACTTATATCATTATCCTCAGACTTAATATTACTAGAGTCCAATTTCACCCCTAATTCCACCATCTGATTCAATGTAAGGTCAAAATTTTTGGAGAATTTGTATTTAATCTTATCGTTTAAGGTAGATGTCCGTAATTTCTCTTTTAATCTACTATCGTCCAAAAAATTACATTTCTTATGAAGTTTCGATACTCTAATGTACCACAGCATAAAACTCTCTGATGAGTTTTGTTGAAGAAGATTAAATTTATTAATTAAAGTATTTAAATTTAGCGCTGGTAAAAGATAGGTTAACTTTTTAATCACAATTTTAAGATCTATCGGTATCAGAACAAATTGCCTTAATGTCGTCAAAAACTTCGTCTGATAAATTATTAAGCAAAGTATTAATTTTAATAGAGTCCGATAATGTACTGGTCGAAAAGTAATTTAATATTCTGTCTAAATAAATTTCAGTAAGAGGACCCACTAACTTAGGGATCTTATGTGTAAATTCTTGTTTAATTTCCATATTTAATTAATAAGACACATAAATAAGCAAATATAACATTTATTATTTTATTAATTCAAGTTTTGGTATAACTATTTATGTTTTAATGAATATACAAATTAATTCAATGAAATCACTATCGCTGTAAATATAGTGTTTCCCGTTTAATAATTCAAAGCAATTTATCATGTCTCTTAAATTCATAAATTCAAACAGTACATCCTCCGTACCGTTTATCCTAGAAAAGTTGACATCGCAATTATAAGTTAAATCAAATAAAATATCGTAGATGGAAATTTGATGGGGGTACATTTAGTACTTTGAAGGCGAACATAATTGATGAAAATAATTTTGAAATGACTTACCCTTTTTTTATCCATCTTATATAGAATTGTTTGTACCATTTTATAATTTTTTTTATTAACCATATTTACAAAGGGAAAAAAATTTTATTTTTAAAAAAAAATTTCCATGAGGCGAGTTTCTTTTGCCAAAACTGGAGCACCATGTAGAGTAACATGTAAATGGTGCAGGTAAATAAAAAATATATTTTATTAACTTTATTATATATTTTAATACTATTTTTTCCATTTCACACTTCTATTATATACATTTTTTATAAGTCCAAATTAGAATATAAACGAAATACAAAAAAGTAAAATAATATAAAAAAAGTAAGGTTACGCCGTTTATAAAATAAAATTAGATTATAACACATAATAAAAATCAAATAATAAAAATTAGATTATAACAAAAAATAAAATTTATATTGTATTAAATAATAAAATTAGAATAATGCAACAAAGATTTGATCCATAATCTGTTGAAAAATTGCAGATGAGGTCTTAAGCCCAAAAGGAAGTCTAGTAAATTGGTAATATCCCTTATGATTTTATTATTTGATTTTTATTATGTGTTATAATCTAATTTTATTTTATAAACGGCGTAACCTTACTTTTTTTATATTATTTTACTTTTTTGTATTTCGTTTATATTCTAATTTGGACTTATAAAAAATGTATATAATAGAAGTGTGAAATGGAAAAAATAGTATTAAAATATATAATAAAGTTAATAAAATATATTTTTTATTTACCTGCACCATTTACATGTTACTCTACATGGTGCTCCAGTTTTGGCAAAAGAAACTCGCCTCATGGAAATTTTTTTTAAAAATGAATTTTTTTTCCCTTTGTAAATATGGTTAATAAAAAAAATTATAAAATGGTACAAACAATTCTATATAAGATGGATAAAAAAAGGGTAAGTCATTTCAAAATTATTTTCATCAATTATGTTCGCCTTCAAAGTACTAAATGTACCCCATCAAATTTCCATCTACGATATTTTATTTGATTTAACTTATAATTGCGATGTCAACTTTTCTAGGATAAACGGTACGGAGGATGTACTGTTTGAATTTATGAATTTAAGAGACATGATAAATTGCTTTGAATTATTAAACGGGAAACTCTATATTTACAGCGATAGTGATTTCATTGAATTAATTTGTATATTCATTAAAACATAAATAGTTATACCAAAACTTGAATTAATAAAATAATAAATGTTATATTTGCTTATTTATGTGTCTTATTAATTAAATATGGAAATTAAACAAGAATTTACACATAAGATCCCTAAGTTAGTGGGTCCTCTTACTGAAATTTATTTAGACAGAATATTAACTACTTTTCGACCAGTACATTATCGGACTCTATTAAAATTAATACTTAGCTTAATAATTTATCAGACGAAGTTTTTGACGACATTAAGGCAATTTGTTCTGATACCGATATTTTAGATCTTAAAATTGTGATTAAAAAGTTAACCTATCTTTTACCAGCGCTAAATTTAAATACTTTAATTAATAAATTTAATCTTCTTCAACAAAACTCATCAGAGAGTATGCTGTGGTACATTAGAGTATCGAAACTTCATAAGAAATGTAATTTTTTGGACGATAGTAGATTAAAAGAGAAATTACGGACATCTACCTTAAACGATAAGATTAAATACAAATTCTCCAAAAATTTTGACCTTACATTGAATCAGATGGTGGAATTAGGGGTGAAATTGGACTCTAGTAATATTAAGTCTGAGGATAATGATATAAGTTATATAAATAATGATAAAAAGTCCGATAAAGATAAAAATTTTTGCAGTAGAAATGATAATAATTTTAGAAATAATCTTAGAAATAATTATGATAATAGATATAGAAATGGGAATTACAATAATAATTTTAGATACAATTATGGTAATAATAATTCGCGATACCACGATAATTATAACAATTATAACTATAACAATTATCGCTATAATAATAATAATCAATCGAATTATGGTAGAAATAATACATGGTATGATAATAATCAAAGAAAACAAATCCAATACGGTGACGGAAATCGTAACAATTACCAATCTTATTACAACAATTCAAATAATTATAGAGGTAATGATAATAATCAGAGAAAGCAAATACAATATAACAACAACTCAAATAATTATAGAGGTAATGATAATAATCAGAGAAAGCAAATACAATATAACATCAACTCAAAAAAAAAAAAATTTTTTTCCAGGGGGGGGGGGGGTAGATAACGCTTTTATGACTACTTTAAAAGTGAACGACATTGTTACTTGTATGCAAGTGGACACTGGATCCAAATACACTATTATACCTCATGGTCTGGCTAAAAATCTTGGTATTAGAGATCTTAAGAAATCCGAGCTACAACTCATTGCTTATGATGGGAATTTAATCAAAATCATAGGAACTACTCAAGTTAAAGTGACTTATGATGGTATTTCCAAATATTTACAAGCGGTAGTGGTTGAATCAAGTAAAAATGCCTTGTTGGGACGTACGTGGATCAATGCTTTCAAAAATATTTTAAATAAATTTATAGCAAATATTGACACTAATTATGAAGATGAAATAAAAAAATTGATTAAAGAGTGTGAATCGAAATTAACTAATGGGCCAATCAACAAAGCAAGTGTCAAGTTACATTTAAGAAATGATGCCCAACCTAAAATTATACCGCCTAGACGTATCCCTTATTCAAAAATTGATCTTGTTAGTAATGAACTCAAAAAATGGATACATGATAAAATTATTGAGCCGGTGAATGATGTCCGATGGGCAAGTCCTGTTACCGCTGTCTACAAAGAAGATGGGAGCATTAGGCTTTGCGCTGATTTTAAGGATACTGTAAACCCAGCTCTAGAAGACTTTAGATACCCTCTACCACGAATTAATGATCTAATTGCTAAACTTTCGGAAGGAAAGAAATTTACGAAGATTGACTTTAAAAATGCTTTCTTACAGATTCCAATTGATAAAAGTTGCAGAAATATTTTAACCATATCTACGCATAAGGGATATTACCAATTTACTAGACTTCCTTTTGGGCTTAAGACCTCATTTGCAATTTTTCAACAGAATGGATCAAATCTTCGGTGAAATGGATGACGTTATATTTTATATTGATGATTTACTTATAACTGGAAAAAACGATGAAGCCCACCTAAACAACATAAAAAAAGTGTTTGATAGAATATCATCGTTTGGGCTAATACCTAACTTTAATAAAAGTGTGTTCTTTAAAAACAAAGTGAGGTTCCTGGGTCATGATATTGACGCTAAGGGGATTCATGCTAATCACGACAAAATTGAAGCAATAATTAATATGCCAGAACCAAAATCAGCTGCTGAATTATCAACATTTCTGGGAATGGCTGGCTACTATAGAAAATTTTTGAACAATTTTGCGGAAATTGCCGATCCTCTTTATAAGATTGTCAACAAAGAAAAATGGGCTTGGAACCTAGAACACTCTAAAAGTTTTAATGATCTAAAGAAGTTAATTAGTCTTCCACCTGCTTTGACATATTTTAACCCTGAATTACCTATAGGGATAGCCACTGACGCATCAAAATGTGGTTTAGGAGCTGTACTATTTCATATTGAAAAAGATGGTAAAGAAAAACCTATAGCTTTCGCGTCGAGAACTTTATTAAAGTCTGAAATGAACTATACCAATATTGAGCGGGAGGCTCTCGCTATAATGTTTGCTATAAAGAGATTTCAGGAATATTTAATCGGCACAAAATTTACAATTATTACTGACCATAAGCCTCTAGTTCACATCTTCACCAAGGGTCTTAAGGATAATAGCACCATGTCGTTGAGACTCCAGAAGTGGAATATTACATTAGGGGGATATGATTTTAATATAAAGTATAAAGCCGGTAAATATAATGTTGTTCCTGATTGCCTTTCGAGATTACCACAAGAATGTCGTGATGAAACTATTGAAAATGTAACCATTCTAAATGAATATGAGGACTTACCTATTAACTTTGATCAAATTCGTGATGAAACTTTGAAAGATATGGAATTAAAACAAGTCATAAATGATATTAATAACAACAGACCTATAATGAATAATATTTATAAAAACATTGAATTGGAATTAAGTATAATTAAGGATTGTCTTTACAAAAGCAATAAAATCATAATTCCGTCTTCTATGAGAAAAACTATACTACAGTCATTACATGAAGGTCACTTGGGAGCAGGAAAAATCAAATCCTTAGCCAAAGATTACATGTGGTGGCCTGGTATAAATAATGATATCGTTATGGAAGTGAAAAGTTGTGACGATTTTAATATATATCACGATAATCCTATAAAGATACAAAAACCATGGGTTTCGGCAACCAAACCGTTTGAAAGGATACATATAGATTATGCGGGTCCGTTTTTCACAAAAAATTGGTTGATAATAGTCGATGCCTACAGCAAATTTCCAATTATTATTCCTGTTAAAAATATTACGACTGATGTTACTTTAAAAGAAATCTTTAAAACTATTTCGCTATATGGAATACCTGAAACTATAGTTACTGATAACGGCACTAACTTTACGAGTAACGATTTTGAAAAATTTTGCAACAACTTTGGTATTAAACATGTGCTTACATCTGCTTATCACCAGCAATCCAATGGCCAGGTTGAACGCATGGTTAGAACGTTCAAAACACATATGAAAAGGAATATTAAAATAGACCCAGATATCGCACTTAGCAAATTTTTATTTAATTACAGAAATACGCGTAATGATACTACGGGAGTTACACCATCACAGAGAATGTTTAATCGAGATATTAGAATTAAATGGGATTTATTAAAACCGATGGAGGAGAAGGAGAATAAAATAAACGTTACTTTACCACGAAATAGAACTTTTAACGTAGGAGATTTTGTTTGGTATAAAGTACAAGGTGATGATAAATGGTGCAAAGGTATAATCACACATAAAGAAAGTGATATGATGTTCCAAATTAAGACTGAGAAAGGTATTTTGAGGAGACATTTAGATCAAATAAGAATTAGAAACTGTTTTAACACAATTATTAACTATGACTCTAAGGATTCTTTTAAGGAGGGAAGTATGGACAAAAATTTAAAAATTACTGATAATAAAGATATAACACCTATCTCTAGACCTGTGCGAATTAAAAAAAAACCTGCTTATTTAAAAGACTATGTAACTTAAAATATAAAATAAATATTAAATTGTATAAAGTAAATTAAATATTAAAACGCAAGAAATTAAAACGCTAAAAATATAACAATCTTATTGATTTATCATTCTTCATTTATTCTTATGATAAACTATTATTTCTTATTCGCAACTTATTTATGATAATAACAATTTCGGAAAAATGATAATAACAATTGAGCACTATCAAACAAGCTATGATTAATGGAGACAATTTACGATATGGATATCAAGCTTGTGATTAAACAAACCAACGTGCAAAATCGAATTGATCAAACCAACGATTGGGACAAGCCAACTTTATGATGATTTGTGATACAACTTGATTACCAAAACGATAAACCACTTGGACAACAAACTCTCTATGACTTCTCCGATGAAATTATCAGAAGAGGGAGAATGTTGCATTATTCTAATTTTATTATTTATTACAATATAAATTTTATTTTTTGTTATAATCTAATTTTTATTATTTGATTTTTATTATGTGTTATAATCTAATTTTATTTTATAAACGGCGTAACCTTACTTTTTTAATATTATTTTATTTTTTTGTATTTCGTTTATATTCTAATTTGGACTTATAAAAAATGTATATAATAGAAGTGTGAAATGGAAAAAAGAGTATTAATATATATAATAAAGTTAAAAAAATATATTTTTTATTTACCTGCACCATTTACATGTTACTCTACAGTTGCTACCCAAAAAAGTTATTTAAAGACATCCTGAACCATGGGTTAGCTCTTACATTATATATAGATATCAAACACATGAAGTCATAAAAGAAATGGATAAAGAGCTATTTAGGATTAAATAAAATAAATAACATAAAATAGGTACATTAAATTGAATTTAAAATAATTTTTATAAATATCTAACAAAATTTAATATAGTTTTATTATCAATATTTTATAAGTTATTTTTATCAACAGCAAACAACATTATATTTTTGATAGATATTAACAAAACATTTATAATCCTATCTCATACTTATTTTAATAAAATAATATATCCTAAATTACAATTTTTATCAGAGTTTGAAATTAATCTTTGATTTTTGCTTAAAATTAAAGATTTTACTTGAAAGATTTTGTATGCATGCATGAAAATTACAAAATATATACTTATTAATATTTAAATTATGTAATATTTGTTCAAAAATTTTTCAAGATTTTTATCAAACTCTGATTTATATGATGTGTAATAATAATGATTAATATAATATATCATTTATAATTAAGGCAATATGTAATTTGTACTAAAAATAAATATTTTAATAAATTGAGTTCTTATTTATTATCAACCTATAACATTGATCAACTTTAAATTATAAATAAAAATAACGAAAATGATTTAAATAATAGTTATTTCTGAAGCCTCTAAAGAAAAAATTAGAGAAAATGTTAAAGTGCATATTTATTTGCTCTAATAAGAAAATCCAACTTATTTTCCTAGAACCAAGGGAAAACATCTTTTACGTCTTTTTTTGTAATTATAAGAGTCATTACATTTATCTTATATAAAATAATTAAATAGGATAATAATTTTATAATTTAATAAAAATTATTAGATGTTGAATTTAATGTTATTTTAATTTGAATTGATCTGATTTTATTAGAATTTAATATATACTGAAAAATAGAAAGAGATATAATTTTTAAGATAGCCGAAGACCTGTTTACCCCCCCCCCCTCCCCAGAGCTTTTATAGGTATGGACCTCCTTTAAGGAAAATTTCTAGTTATGCCACTGCAGAGTAGGTTTTTTATACATGTATTTTTCCGATCAGATTTTTAAACAACGCACTCAAACAATTATTTAAAGTTGAAAAAAGAAAACACTGACAACATTTTTACACCTATAATTTAACTATATATATAATATGAACTTTACATGAATTTATATATCTTAACTAAAACATTGAATGAAGATATTTGGCCCGGTGCAACAAATTATTAAATTTAAGAATATCGATGAATTGTATGAAAGAGCTAACAAAACCATATATGGATTGGCTGCGGCGGTATATACCAAAGATATAGATAAAGCCATGATGCTAGCTCAAATTATAAGAGCTGGGACCATTTGGTACATTATAATATTTCATTTTTGATATTGAATACTATAAAGTTATTAAATTTTAATTTTATTAGTGAATCAAGAAAAAAAATATTGTAAGTTCAAATTTAATCTCGAAGCTAAAGGATCAGTTTAGATTAGTTGGCAGGATACATTTTAATCAATGATTTGTTAAAAAATAGTTTTTAAAATTTAAATTGGATTTGTTGAAAAGATGATTAAAATTTTTATACATTCGTATTTTATTTAAACCTAAGAAAAGTACATTTTACCAATTTAAGAAAATTAAATTTACAAATTGAAGGGTTAGTGCCTAATTATAAAATGAAAAACATTTTACTTGAATATATAAACTTAGTTATGGAAAATGCATTTATCATGTTGAAAATGAGTGATATTAATAGTATAAATTTTTATTTTTGAGAACATTTTTACTAATAGGTGTGCTTCTGATATATTTTTCTACTGCTCTGAATATCCTAGTGAGGTTGACAAAATAATTGGCCAAAAAGTTCTAAATATCAGACTCAAATGATAGATCTAATTTTCTGTCACAAAATCCTTTGACATATTGTACAAAAAATAGTCGAACATATTTTTATTAGTGACAATACAGTAAAAATCTTAATCTTTAATCAGGTTTAATAGCTTCAATAGTAAGATCTTTCTCTTTAGCCTGGTCTAATCAAAATGTGGAAACAGGCTTGGATTATGTAAACCTAGAAAATTTGTTTTCTTTTGAATATTTTGATAATAAAATCTTATCTATTTAATATTTTATTTATTGTTGAAATTGATATTTAAAAATATATACATTTTAATATTGTTATTGTTAAATATATAAGATCAAGTATATTAATGAAACAATTTAATATTAATGATTTTTAAGCCTAGGAAAGGGCAATAAATAATTTTTACTTACTGCTAAAAAAATTTTAAACAATATTCGAAAGGTATTTTTAGTTAGATGTCAAGTGATGATTTTGATAATTTGTATGTTTAAAGTGAAATAAAAAATTTGATTTAAATCAAATTGATCTATATTTCCACCTGGAATTGGGAAAGTTAGAATGTATTTTGTTATCAAATGGGGTATGATAATTACGGAAAAAGATATATTTCCAAAATGTAAACTAATATTATCAAGTTAGTTTTGTTTTACTAACAAATGAAGATATATCTATAAAAGAATAATTTAAAAAAATATTAACATTTAAATTGTCAAATTGCTTATAGTAGTAGTAACTTACAATTGTATTTATGAAAATAACAGTTAAAAACAAATTTATATTAAGTAAATATAATATCTAACATTACGCGCTACTGCAAAACGTTTGTTTAGTTTAGGGAAGGCTTTTTATAGCACAATTTTGAAAATAATATTTAAAATAAATTCAATTTTTTTCTTTATTTATATTTTATTTTCATGAAAATTGTTTATTAAAATTCGTAAATCGCTAAATAATTTTGAATAATAAAAAATAAATTTATATGATGAGTTATAAATAATTTATAAATTTATGCAATGTAAATAGTTCTTTTGGAATATAACTGTAAATATAAACTTTTAACCACACTAATATATCATTTTAAATAAAAAATAACTAAAGGATAAATTGTTATGATATATTTGATGCCGCTGCCCCGTTTGGCGGATTTAAACAATCCGGCCTAGGACGCGAGAAAGGGGAAGATGGCTTGTATGGTTATAGCGAAACAAAAACGGTAAAATCATAATTTTTATCAATATTATTATGTTAAAATTGAATATTGTTAATTGAAAAAATAAATAATAAAAGTTTATCCTTAATAAATATATCTTAATTTTTAATCTAAAATTATACTTTCAAAAATGCGAATCGAATTATAATTATTCATACGAATTGAATAATTCCTTATTTGTATTCGTACGAATAATAAACACATTATTCGATTTGATTCGTCGAATATTTGATTCAAAACTTAAATTCTTTAAATTTATATATTTAATCAAAAATGAAAAAATCAGAGTATGAAAGAATTAAATTAAATTTTTTTGATTTATAAGAGGTTTTATGAATATTTGTTACTATAAAAAAAGTTCGAAAGATTTTTTTTTCTAAAACTCTGGAAAAATTAGATTGCTAAATTTTAAAAAGCGATTTATAGATTTAGCAATAAAGTTTAAAAAAAAATGTTAAGTAAGGAACATGTTAAATACCTAGAAATAATTTTAAATATTTATGAATAAGTTATAATATAGATGGTTTTGAAGAATAATATATACAATAAATTTTAAATAAGAAAAAATCAAATTCGATCGAATAATGGATAAAAAATTATATAACGAATAATATATTTTCCTTATTCATATTCGATTCAAATTTTTAAGTCGATAATTTTGTTATTCATATTCGTAAGTAAAATACGAATCGCATAACAAATAAGTTCGTTTTAAATATATCTAAAAAAGTAGAACAATTTGAATTTGATACTTTATTTAAAATGTAATAATTTTGAAAAATTACACATGATCTTTTTAGATTACGATCAAGATTCCACAAAAGATATCATAAATAACAATATTTTCCAATTAGTAGACAATCAGATTAAAATTATTTAATTTAATATATTCTGAAATCAATATTTAATTATATTAGTTTATACCAAGAAATTTATTTTGTGAATCATGTATTGTTTTAATTTATTAAATTGTTTTACTGCAAAATGCCATACAAAAATGATATTAAGAAAGATTAACAGACTACACATTACGGTGGGGGGGGGGGGGGGGGGAGAAAAGCTTTACAATAAAAATCTAAGAAGTATTTTTTTAAAAAAATATTAGCCTATTTAATATAAAGCAGACCATCATTCTAATTTACAAAATGGGATTCACCTCGTATCATAGAATCTTGTCTTGAAAGAAAAGTACCTTTTATTTAATATCCATATCTAATTTTTACCCCCTCCCTGGATCAAGCAACCCATTAAGACCAAGAGTAAATAATATTATTTGAGTCAAAAATATTTTAATTCGCTTTTATTTGACACCTATATCAATATTGTTTGTTGATAAAAATATTCCTAACCACCCAAGACCTAGACACACCCACTTAGAGTGATATTTATTATTACAATAATAAAAAATTCATTACCGTTTATTCGATACTCATATCAAATTTTTATTTATTTTGCATCCACACCCCCCCCCCCTACAGGCCAAATTCAACTAATTAAAAGTAAGAGTAAATATTTTCAGCCAAAAAATATATAAATTAGCATTTATTTGGTACCCACATTAATATTTTGTGTTAATTAAAATATTACTCATCTCCTAACCTAGACTGGGAAAATTAAGAGGCAGTGGTTGAACTCATGGTGAATAGATTTATTTACTAGCTATCTATTTATATTGTACACATCTTCTTTCATAAGGCTAAAAAAATAACTTTAAAATGTATAATAAAATTTGAGAACCTGTGAAGGCATAACTAAGCTGCTGCGATAAATGTTCAGTTATCGTGTTTAGTCGGTGAGATGGAATATAAATCGGGTATTCATTCATTTTCACAAAATATGACAAATAAAATGTGATATCACACGCTTGTCAATATACATTTAAAATGTAACACCTGGGCAGCATTAATATATAAAGTAAATATTTGTGTTTTTCCATATTTTTATTTTGAAAAAATTTAGAAAAATATTGTGGCACTTTTTGTTTTATATTCGGGAGATTTCAGAAATGTGGTAATTTGAGGCGAGTGTGAGATTTTGACTTTTTAAAAAATTGTGACACTCTAATAAGCATGATTGAGCTAACAATTGGAGAATAGATTGCAATAGAAAGAACTGCAAAATTATAAACAGAATATGTATATAAATAATACGATCACTTTATTATATCATCCAACATAATTAGAAATAATAAGTCATAACAAATAAAGGGCAAAAGTGTAATTTAAAAAGAATTCTTTCCAAAAAACTGTAAAGTGTTATCACATTTACAAAATGTCAATTATATAATCTTTCATTAATAATAATCATAAACATAGTCGGTAATATTATATAATATCATAATAATTCTAATTTGAATAAGACATTTTTCGTTTTCATCTAAATATTACAACACTGTTCTACTCAGTGTGATAAAACTTTGGTTATATTTGATATGGAATCCTAAATATCTCAATTTTAAATTATCTATTCTGAATTTTTATATATAATTTTATCCCTTTGTTTGTAGTAGTATAATTGAGATATGGTGTAGTAAGCTGAGATCCTTACTTTGTCAATATAAAATGAATTCATCCTCATAGTTAAAGTAAGTCATCATTATCAGAGGTGTCAGTATATATTTTAGTTTTTTTCAAAATCGATCTAATATATTTTTTGTTTCATGAATATTTCGAAAAACTTTGATGGTTTATTTAACCAAGTCCGACTCGCCTAGCTTCTTTCTGGTGCCTTTCTAAAGGTAAAAGTTTCAAGATTGTCCAGAACAATCATATTTTTAAATTTGATAATTTTAACTTCTACCACAATTCCGACCAATGATTAAAGGGAATACTATAATTTTGCCTGAAATAAAAAACAATCAAGGTAATATCCAGTTTATTCAAAAAATCTAAACAATTTTAAGAAGTACTTATAATTTTTAATAGAATCAACAATCTCTTCCACAATTTTGTCTCCTATCATGCTAATATTTCAATTAGATTTTCATAAATTTCACTATTCTTAATTTAACGAATGGGGTATATGAGATCATCAAATTTCGATAATAAATCGATAAAACCTAAAACTATTATTCATTTTTTTGATAGATGAGTTTTTCTATACCCTCAAAAAGTTAACATTTTTTGGCCTAAAACATGAATGATTTGCTATTCGATCCAAAACTGTAGACCAATCGTATTCATATTCAAATCATTACCGGAAATATTGTTAGTTTTCTGTTTTTTCCCATATATTACGAGAAAAATAAATATGTGAACCAATATATGCGGGATGATGCTTGGCCATACGAATATCAATCTCGCCTTCGCAATATACTAAAAATAATTTAGATGGATATTATGTAAATTACTGAATGAAAGGCAATTTTACGTTCCTATCTCCTCCTGTTCAGGCAAAAAAGAATGTTATGTAAAACATTTCAAAACGTTCAGGAAAATGTTCCTAAAAAAATATCTATTTAAATTTATTAATATACGAATTTTACTCACCGATTATTAAAATATTTATCAAGGTATTCTCGAGAATATCAGTATCATTTATATATTTTATTATTTTTATTTTATAAACAGCTGGTTAATGATTATAGGTCATTCCATATGCCTATAAAATTTGTTCATTCGCAAAATGGATTTGGACTTGACTCATTTAATTCCTTCAGAAATTATCCTTAAAATTTTTGAATGCAACATAATTACGGCCCTAGATATCATACGTTTTGGTGCTACCTCAAAGAAGTCTTATAGGATTATTAAATCGCAAAATCTTTGGCAATGTAAATTTAAGCAAAAGTAAATATGATTAGATAAACAAATTGAAAATAAGTGAATTTATAAAGGTTAAGTTTGTATAAAGTTTTAAAAAAAGTAAAAAATTAGCTATCTTACTTTATTATTATCATTCGTTTTTTATTCTAAAAATAAGGCAATTTTTGATAAAACTCTTTATTTTACAAATTTTTATTAAATAATTATTACATTATATTTTTTCACTTTATTCATGGTGTTATAAATTAATTGTGAACATCCTAATTATCTAATGAATATTTTATATATGGAATTATTTCAGTTTTACTTATTAAGATTTTTTATGTGCTTTGCAATAAAGTATTTTTTGATAAAAATTTTTATTTACAAATTTTTTAATTATAATGATTATACTACATTTTTACATTATTAATGGTGTTAATAAATTAATTGTGATCATCCTAAATATACTGTGGATACTTTAAAATACAATTTGATATACACTGATACTTTAATATTTTAAATTGGGCAGAGATGAACTAATACTTGTAATCAGGTGAAAACTCACGGCATTGGTTAATTACTTTAAATTTTAACTAATACCAATAGTCAATACACAAAAATCATAATTAACCTAAATTTAAAAAAAAATTCTAAATTAATTTATAAAAAAAAATTATTTAAACTGATAAAAAAGAAAAAAAGATGTTAATCTTTAATTAATTTAAAAAAATTTATAATATTCAATATATCTCCTATTCTAAATATAAACTAAATTATTATTTTGGGTAAGTGGTATTAACCAATACCATTCAAATATTGGTGTTAGCAGTTTGGATAGTGATCTGATATGAGATACTCAGTATATTAGTTTATACTTTCAATTATAGCCAATGGAAATTTAAATAAACACAATAAATTTTTAAAAAATTGATCTACAAATATCTAAACATAAAGAAAGATTTATGTTAATTTTTTTTACTTTTAAAATTTTATCATAGAAATAACCTTATTACAAAGAATAATAAAATACAGTAAAATTAATTTTGTTTAGTATATTGAAAAGCATTTTTAAGGCTTAAATTAATGGTCAAAAAATATTTTTATATAAATATAAAAACTGAAAGTAAAAAATCTTATAATATTTTTTTTTTAATTTTTTTGGATTATATTTTATAAAAAGAAAATTGATATTGGGCAATACTTTATTTTATTGGTGATAAAAAGTAGTATCATTGCATTTCTGGATAATATCATCATATATAATTGACCATTTTTATCAATAAAGGTGGAAGAGATTGTGGAATATTATACAGAAATATAGTGATAATGATTGGTTAGATGTTTATAAACTAAGATTCAAGTATATTTATAGTACAAAAAAAGCTATAGAAGATTTATCTTGGAATCAATATTATGTTTGATAATCTTAAAAGTTATTATAAAAATGTTTTTTTAGAAAAGAGATATATCCTCAAATGCATTTGTAGATTTCCAGAAACTAATTGATGAAGATATATATGGTACAAACTTTTTGTTAGATGAAATTCGAGAAATTCTATTCATTTTAAACACTGAATCTTATAGGTTTTTCATATAATAATTTGCCAATTTATATATTAAAATTTTTATTGTAATTCAATTTTTAATCAAAGGTACTATGATTTGACTTTTAAATTTTATACCGAAATTACCTTGGTATTTGTTTCACAAAGCCAAATAAGAACTCATTTTGATCTATTCCTTAATAAACCATCAGAAAAACAAGATTTAGAAGAAGGTATTTATTGCCAAATATATTTTAAAAATTATAATATAAATTTTTAGATGGATGTTCTTATTAGATGTCGGTCCAAAAGCCTAAAAATTAGGGCTGTGCCGATATCAAATATCTGATCGTCACCGATATTTAGCGTTTTCCAAAAATATAGGATCACGCCGATACCTGTAAAAACCTATCCAATCTTTTTATTTTTCTATTTTTTTGTTATTTTATGTATATTTATTTTACATTAATAATATTTTCTAAATAATTTTTTTTAAACAATTCAAATGCACAACACCCCTTAATTTTTATAAAGTTTTTTTTTTAAAAATATAAACCCAAAGTTTTATTTATTTTGAATCTTTTTAAATAATAACGCCAATTTTATTATTTATACTTTAAATAAAAGAATATTTTTTAATATGGTATCTGAATTATGGAAATATTTTACGAAAAGATAATTTTGCAAAATGCGTTATCTGCGGAATTCTTATTTCATTGGTACTACCAATATCCGTAAACATTTTTTAATTATAGAAATAAAAAAATTAAATTAAATGCATAATTCGATTTTTTGCATGAAAAATATTGTATTCTTAATTACATTTGGTTCAAGGGGGGGGGGGGTGAAAAATTAATATAAATATCGGATCGGTTTTGAACCAATATCGGAAAATAGAGATCGGTTAAAAATATGTGGATCGGCACAGTCCTACTAAAAATATTTTTTAGCTAGGGACTTGCACAAAATTATTTGATAAGCTGGACAAAAAAAATCTTCTCATAAATGGCCGGCTAGTGTTAACCAGGGCTGTGAACCCTACTAAAAAGTGTTCAGTTTTAGGTTCTGGTTCAATTACATATCTCCAAACCAGGTCCGGATTCAGGGTTCACAATCCAGAAGATTAAAGACCTATAAAATTAAGTAACAATAACAAAAACATCAGTTTTTATAAACTTTATAAATATATTTTATAATTAAAATTATAATATAAGTTTAATAATGCTATTTTACCTTGTGATTATGTTCTTTTTTTTTATCTTACTTTTAATTTAATAATTTGACAAACAAAAATATGTGTTATTATCTATTATTTTAAAAAATTACAAAATATTCTGGTAAAATTTTATTGAAAAATAATTGTCGAATCCTAAATTTTAAAAAGGGTTCAGATTTGAATTCAGTAAAATATTGAGGGTTCTGTTAATCAGTCAGATTTTTTGTCTTATATTCAAAAAATTTATTTAATTTTTATATTTTTTTTAGAATGTTAAGTTTTCATATTAAGAATTCAAAACTGTTTTTTCTTTTTTTTAAACTCTTAAAAATATTTTATTTTATATTCAAAACAATTATAAGTTTTTATCTTTCATTATAAGAGGGCATTCTAAATTGATTGTTTTTTTTATTTTAATTTCGAAATCAATCTAAATCAATTTATTTTGTATATAAACGTTTTTTTGTATTAGATAATCATTTTTGATCATGACGATTTATTTGTATTTTACCTATAAACTTATTGTGTTCAAGAATATTCTTCCTCATAACTTTTAAAGTGCTTCCTCATCCAAACATCATTATGATTCTACCAAGCTCGATTAAACATTAGGTTCTTAGGGTTCTGGTTCTCAGCCCTGTTTATAAAACACTGGTTATTATTTGTCAAATAAAAAAACCAATCTACATAATTTTTACGCCTTTTGCATATGCGGCTTTAACTTTCAAAATTTTAAATTCTTTTTTAGGCGCAATTTTATTTACTCATTGGCATCAACCTTTTATCGAAATTGACGCGATAACGAACATAACCAAAGTACTAGACGATATAGCCGATGATGTCTGGAGTCGATTTTTAAATACTCACACTTCAATCGTTTCAAATCATTTTCGCGCAAAATCATCTACTCGAACAGGTTATAAATCTATGCATGATTTATGCAAACTTTTATTTAAGGCTCTTCAAAGGCTTATTTAATTTTTTGTAAGCAAGAATTGTCTTAAAATATCATAACTCTCCATATGGTAAAAATAAAGAGGATGAAAGGAACTTATATAATTAACTTTAGGCAATTTTAATGAATGATTTATTTAAACATAGAAGCTACTGATTATAACTTATTTATTTCATGTTATTGGGTCCAATAACCACCACCTCCCTTTTTAATATTCAGCTATGTTTTTCAAAGATTCTTCTCAAACAATTTTTTAAAATCATTTACAAAATTGCAAATAAGGCAATCTATGAGCTCATAGAAAAATTCAAGCCTCTAATCAATTTTTAAACTTTACCGGCATTTTATACTCTAGATAATAATACCATTGTTTTTTTAAATATTGTTTACCAAATATATTTTATTTTCAATGAAAATCTGCCTGCCGCAAAAATGCACCCAGATTACCTAACTTTTGTTAAGTTCGATCCCGCGAAAAGGCTAAATCGGGAGTATACGCTCGAACTGTTAAAATACGTTTCGACTTATCTTTATTGCGAGTATGGATTCCGGGGCGATTACGATCATGAAAATTGGATACAAAATTCTTTCATTAACCAAGTTTACCTAAAATACAGGGATTCGAACCTAACCCGGAGAAGAAAATCCGGGTTTTGGAAAAAAGCTGAATCTGAACCCCGTCAAAATAAATTTCAAAAACCCAAACCGAATCCAGGAATTTATTTGAACCCGGGTTCAGTGTATTGTTTAAAATCATAAATTAAGATATTTGTATAATTGTAAAATTTTTTAATTGAGATTTTATAATATTTTAAATTTCCAATTAAGTGAAGTGTTAATAAATTTTAAACAATTTAAATTCTAAGATTCCTGTTGGAGTATTAATAAATTTTAAACAATTAAATTCATTTATGCCATTTATTTTTAATTTTTAACTTATTCTCAAAGATTATTAATTAGAGGAAAATGAAAGTGAACAAGTCATAAGTAAAAATTATTATATTGGATATTGTTAATTTAAAGAAATACGTCTAAATAAAATTTTTAATTGATACATGACTATGCTTTATATTTTTAACTATATTTTGCCTATAAAATAAAAAATTTATTTTTTATTCCAAATTTATGTCTAGTTTTTTAATTATGATTTAAATATAGAATTTTTTTATCAATTCAAAAATTCTTAAACCCGAGCTGAACCCGGAACCAACCCCGTGTTCAAAAATATTTCCCCGAACTGAACCCACCTATTTTTTTAACCTTAAACAGAACCTGGGCAAAAATTTTGCCGGGTTCGCATTCTGGCTTAAATATTTATATATTTTTTTAAATGATATTTTTTTACATAGCATAGTTAAATGAGCAACTGAAAAAAATTTACATCTATATATAAGAAGAAGAAAAAATGAAATAGTTATTACCAAATAAATGAATGTTATTTATAAATGGTAGGTCTTGGAACGTAAGATGGGGATACCTATCACGCTATCGATAGTTCATAAATTAATAGCGCGACGCTTAGATATAGAGTGCGATATTATCGATTTCCCTCGGAGAGTCATTTTAAGATATTCTTTTGAAAATGAAGCAACAAACGAGTAAAAAAATAATTATATTATTTTTTATTCAATTCAAAAAATTTAAAATTTTTTTAAAGGGATGTTAATAGAAAAAAAGACACTTTTTTCATCGATCCTTTTGATGATGGTAAATTTTTGACATATTCCGAACTGCAAATGGCATCATTCGTAGATCATATCCTCGAGGAAACTGACTTTAAAGTTGCCAGCACGAAAAATGTATTCCCTTTTTGTATTATATGTTTTTATGTATAAGTATTCATTTTACTTATATAGGTTTCCTGAATGTTATTTTTTGAGAGGAGATTATGAAAGTGCAATAAAATTGTAATAATAATTTTAATTAATTCTTATGTATTTATTTTTACTAGTCTCTTAAAATTGTCAATTTACTCCTTCCCCCTCTCATCCAATTTTTCCGTCTTCCCCAAATTTTTATCCTGGTTAAATTCCCGATTACAGAAAAAATTTTCCTCTCATAATATTTTTTTGGAATGAATTGAAAAATTAAGCAGTAATTCTATATCGTATTTATATAACAATATTTTCCTCTTTTAAAATATAAAAAGATAAAGTCATCATTTTTTAAGCATTAGGGTTTGGAAATATTGTTAAAATTTTAAATTTAATCAGTGATATCAATAAATATTTTATAATATATTTTTTAAAACAAAAATACATGAAATTATTTTATTTTGATCCTGCAAAACAAATCTCTGCTAGCAGAAGTGCCATAATTTGATTTAAATACGAACTTGCCAAATACTTGTGTTAAGATAGGGACACAAAATTTCTTATTATATGTTAGGAATATTCCTCTATAATTTCTTAGAATTTTGGGGAAAAACAAGAACTTGTTAATAATTGTTATTATTTTTTAAATGTAATTAATCTTATCCTATATCTTTCTATTTATTAATTTAAATAAAAATTTTTTAATGAAAATTATTGTAAAATTAGATCATTCAGAGGTTAGCTAGAAATTTGATAGCTAATCTATTTTCCCATCCCGAAGAAAAGGAAATCTTTCGCTGTTTTAGGTTTTCCGTGGAATGTTCTTTAATCACTAATCCTAGTGATTTCGAAATGAGATTCTTGCTTCTCAAACTTTATCTTTACCTGGGCATCGAACTCGATAAAGTATCATTATTAAATCTTATTTAATCTTAAATATGAAATTAAATTTCAAAAAAAATAATTAAATTCAAATTTAAAATATATTCTTTACTCTTAAATTTTCAGTATCGATAAATAGATTTTTTTAATAAAGAAAAAAATATAGAATCCGTAAACACCTTAATTGAATCTTTCAACCAATTTTTGAGGAAAATAATTTGATTATAGGCGTGCTGCCCTCCTACTTCTAATTTATCTAGCGGCGATTTTTAAAATATAATTTTTATTTATTTATTCAGTAATTATTCCAGCACTTGTAGATTACCTACCCTATGATTTTCGGAAAAATTTTTGTCGTGAACATTTGTGTATTTTTAAAAAAAATTTATATAATAAATGATTATGAATATTCTTCAAAAGTGAAATTCACATTTGTGGGGTGGGGTTACTCTTATTCCACAAAATATGATTTTTTTTACATTTAGAAATCGCCCTTAAAAAATTATTTACTCAAATTCTGAATAATAATGAATCTCATATCACACCACTAGTTATTTTTATTGTTGAGAATTATAACACGTTACATCTCCAGGAAGGTGACCACAACTTGTAAATAGTTACATTTTTAGGAGTATTACTAATAGCCTTCAACTATTTGCATTTAAAAAATTTATTTTATTATTATCTGAGATAATAATCTTTTTTTTTCTTTAAGCTGTAAATATAATCGATGTCATCTTTTGAAAATATTAAGGTAACTATAATGAATAACCTGTTAAGATTTGAGTAAATTAGTAAGATTTCAAGTAATATTACTATGGTATATAACAAGTTACATTTTGGACAAGGTGACTTTTTATTACAACTAGTTACCTTTACAACTTTTGAATCTCGACATCGTTTTACTCTCAATCTATATAAAAAACGAATATTCTTATAAAATATCGAAAATATGAGTAGATTTATAACAATTTTTGAGAGATTTAAATATTTGATATCATTAATTAAATTACAATTTAATTTTTTTTTCCATTTAATAATATTGATTTCATAATCCTCCCTTATTAACACATAAATCGACAGGAATTATTTTCAAAATTACATAGGTTCTCGAAAATTTGAAGGAGCTCTCTAATAAAGGACTGCACGAATCTTTATGCAAATCGCTTATGACTGAAACCAATGATAAATTGATCGCTGACAATAATCGAGAGGTTTCACTTTAGTAATTTATTTATTTATTTGAATTTATAAAAATATCAATTTGGCATCGATTTTTTATTATATAACATAATTTTTTTATTTATGGATTAGCTTCATATCGTTAAAAGATCTGATCCCATAAATGTCGACGTTTTATATTCGATCGGGATGATTATGACGCATAAAAAGTTTACAATTATATATATGAAAATCAAAGTTTTCATATTTTTTTTGTTTTGCTAGCCGCAATAAGTAGAAAATAGGTTATTGGGTAGTTTATATCGATTAACCCTACATTCAAAGTTGATTTACTTTTCATAAGTATTGATGTATTAGGGCAAGAAAACCGATTTTTCTAAAAAAAAAATTTATCTTTATTTATTACTGCAATTTTTTGGAAAATGTAATCTACCAATTTTATTACAAGTTTATGAATATTACTATCATTATACTAATATTTTTTTGGAAATTTTTTATCACAATTTTATTTTATCATTTTGTTTTTGACATTTTTTTACATTTAAAAAAAACAGTTTTTTATGTTGTAGATTTTTGTTTTTTTTCCTCCCTAATTTAAATACATTATTGGTTACGAAAAGTAAATTAATTTTGGATTAGCCAAATGACATTAAATACTAACTTATAATGGCGATTTATTTATTTAAATGCAGAAAATATGTATAAATTATAGTTCGCCATTGAAAAGCATTTAGTCTGAATATTAAAGAAATATAAGCTAAAATGCATTTTAATGGCATCTACTACATTCGAATTCCATGTATGTACCTTTTTTAATAAATGAAGCCTCAGTTTAGTTTAGTATAAATTAGTGTTGTTAAGAACTCCGCCGAGTCGGCATAACTACGACTCAAGTCGAGTTTTTAGTCAAAAATTGACTGAAAATACAAGTCGAGTTTTGAGTCGATTGGTCGACTTGTTTTACAACTCAAAAATATTATCAAATCGCCACTCGAGTTTTGAACTTGCGTCGTGAACTCAATAATTAGGTTAACTTAAACTTGATTACTTATATAACTGCTATTTATTAGTTGGTTCTGTAAAACCCAGATGGCCTAGGTCTAAAAATCGACTAAACTAGCTATGAGACCCTGAGCACAGATCAGGGGATCAGATCAATATATTTTAAGTTGTTTTTTCTTGACCTTATTAACTTATATAAATATATGATTATTAGAGATATCAACCGATAGCTAATTAGTTCTATTGAATAAGTAGCAAACTAAGTAATTAAAATCTTATTCCTAGGGGTACTTTCTATCTTTGCTTATTTAACTCTCCCCATTATTTAAAGAAATTGTAAATTGATGGTTGTGGGAGGGTTTTAATATACCCTCACCCCCCTTAAACTTGATGAGTCTAGCCATGAATAAAATAATTTGCAAAGGATAATCATGTTATTTTTTTTATTATTTTTTTTTGTAAAATGATAAATATTAAATAATGTATTTGTAACAATATATATTATTTCAGGTACAAATATATATGTGTTATAATCTCTTGGGACCCCTTTTGCAGAGCTAGCGAAGAATGGAAAAGACAAATGGGTGTGAATAAATTGCAAGAGAATGGAGAATACCAACCCTTTTATCACGTTTTGGTAAAAGATGGAACCACCCGTTACGCTGCTCAAGGTAGATTAAGATCATTTTTTTGTAATATTTACAAAATGAGCACCAATGTTATAGTTGATAAATTATATTTAAAATAATTGAATGATAAATATTTTTAAAATTAGAGTTTGGGGAGTGAACCTGTGTTTTTTTTCATCGGAACTTTTTTAAAATTTATAACCTGAAAATATCAGAACTATTATAAATTAGACTTAAAAAACCCTGGTTTAATATCATTATTATTAGTTTTTGGATCCAAATAGGACTGTATTTATTTGATGGTAGTAATTTTAATTTTTTTTTAAATCTATAGAAAACCTTACTTTTGCTCCAGCTCCCTGTTTTATAACCCATCCAGACATTGGAATGTATTTTGAGGAATACAAGGGATCCCATTACACGGCGAACTTAAGGAAAAAAATGGAATACCCTGAAGATGAAGATTTTACTGGTCGGATCACCAACGCTAAATACTCTCCGTTAGATATGCAAACTCGTGTATATGCTTTGAAACCTTGAATAAATATAAACTACTTTTGATTAAAGTCCTCCTATTTTATACTTATATATTACTCAAATGATACGCGTAAATAATTCGTATATAATATATTAATTTAATAAATCATAGGCTTTTATTATATTCGAAAAATATTATTCACTCCATTCTATAACATGTTTTTTTGTAAAACTGTGGTACTAGAAATTTTATACATATAACATTAATCAAATAATATTTTAGTTATATAATTTAATGTTTAGAACCAATCATATTAACAATATGACAATTTCGAACACAAATAATATAAAATATAAAATAAGAGCGAATATAATATTGTTGAAAAATATTATAGCTACATAAACCAGAACATTTATTGAAAGAAAAATCCCCCTAATCATCAGGAGAGATCCATTTAATAAAACAAAATAATTAGCCTTAAGAATGACGAATACGATCGTCTGCCTTAAGTATAGGCCTTCACTAGCATCCCCAGAATTTTTTCTGATTAGGCCGCAGACATCTTTAATATTTTTTTTAGCCAAATCCCCATATGTTGTTAAAGTGGAGCAAATGATTGATACTAATATGTAATTATAAGAATCAGCGCTGTATTTAGCAATCTTAAGATTTTGCGCTCTGTAATTTATTTTCAATTATATAGATATTTTGATGAGATATTATTTTAAAGAATTTAAACCTGAATTCATCATAATTAGTAATAAGAGAAAAGTCGAGAAACAGGAAATCCCTCCATGTTAAAAATATCTACGAATTTTCCGCTAATCTATATAAAATTATATATGTTTTTTAAAAAAAAATCTCTCCCTTATCTTGCCAAGATGAAAAAACAATAAATAAGAACTTAAAATTAACTTATGAAAATAATCTTAAAGATCCTATTATTTATATCATCAACAAATTATATCAAAGATATTATGATAAAAGTGCGATTGAGATATATAATAGATATAACTGCAATTAAAAGGAAGAAGGTGTATACAATTAAAATATTGAATAGTTAGGCTGGTAAAAGGAGTTAAAAGGGGTGAAGGTGATACCTAATGTATGAATTATAGAATATTACCTATGTTTTTTAAGATTAATGTCATAATAAAAACGTGGAATCATAAAAGAGACTTAAAAATAAATTTTAAAAGATTTAATCTAGAATGAATATTAAAAAAGGTTCATTAAAAACATTTTAATTACCTCCAAAAGAGATGTCGAATGATTTTTTCATATCGCTTTAGAAATTAACACTTGTTTTGTTATTTAAGAAAAAAAAATTAAATTTGGATAAGAATTTTTCAAAACTTTTAAAATTAAGAGTATTAATATGCGAAATTTGATCAAAGACCAATATTTTTTGATCTCTTTGGGTGTCATGAAAGCCGTTATAGTTAGATGGCAACTAACACATGAAACTTCATAATCAACCCTTTAACTACCGTCTGCCGTTTACCAATAAAAAAGTTAGAGGTATCAATTACTTGGGCGAGGTGGGAGGATGAGTGGGTGGAGGTGGTTTGCTTCAAAGGGGGGTTAAATTTATTAGGTTGTGAATATTTTATATTGAATAATAGACCCATCTAATATACCCTTTTCAGACATGAGGAAAAATGAGTGAGTTAAAAAAGAAAATTTATGAAAAAATAAATATCGATTAAATTTTGTCAATTTTTCTTTATAAAAATTTCATTGTATAATTATAAGTATCATATTTGATACTGTAGCATAATATATTTTATATTTAAATCAAAATTATAAAAACCCTTATGTGAACTAGTTAAACATAAAAAATATTACAGCTTTCATATTTATTAAATGTATGAGATTTGCAATCTTGATAACAACATTATTTAGTTTCTTTTTTGGCTTACAAGAAATGGAAGGGATTAGAACAACATCACGTCTTCAAACCCATCACTTTATAAACTTGAATCTGAAGATTCTGTTGTTTCTTATTATAATAAATTCAATCTCAATATTAGCATGATATCTTTAAATAGAAACCCTATGCATTCTCTCTATTATTAAGTAGTCTACACGACAAAGATAACGGAAATTTAGATAATTTTTAGGTTTGCAAATTGATTAGTAGGGTATAGCTCTATCGAAGTAATCGACCCATACCTCATATTTTCTTTATAATTCTTGATTTTGGATGGGGGAGGGGTAAAAACATAGATTTTTTTCTTTTACCATTTATGACCATTTTCAACGGAATCAATTCAAAAAGTACTTGAAATAATGATACGACTGTCATTCCATATTACAATACTATTGTCATTGTTACATACCATATCATAGGAACCTCTTACTTTCTTTTACAACTTATATTTAATCCTGGACCCAAAACCACGCTTTTCATATCTAAAAGCGGTATAAAAGTGAGATAGCGATCAAATTGCTGTCTTGGCCGGAAATTTGTCAGTTTTAAATTTACCTTTCCTTCGATATCTAATTTGTCTGGCATCTGATATAAGAATCCAAAATCAGATCCTTTTCCTTTGTAAATAAAAAAATTTAATCTCTCTTATTGCGTATATACACTTTATTATCTAAATTTTAAAAAATAATTTTATAATACAATAATCATAATTTTTTATGGTTAGAATTCAATAAATTACCAATATTCATCCTTTTTTTCTAGCTCGTATAATATTTTATTGTCAATTTATTTAGATGAGGATATTAAGATTGCTAAACATCGACCAAATTCTATAGTATTTTTTTAATATATTTTATATCATAATATCTACAAAAATAATTATACAAGACCAAAAACTATTTATTAATTTCTATAAATGTTGATATCAATAGTATTTTAAATTAATAATGTAGCTAGTGATATTTAGGGTACTATAATGAAAATAATTTTTATAGAGGTTAGGTTTAGATTTTAGAGAATTTGCCTCCAGTACATTTTATAAAAATAATGACTAATATAATAATTTTTTAAAATGAAATATCAATAAACTATATTTGTTTGGACTATTTATTAAATTTGCTACCTTACCATAAAATGGTAAAATAGAATAAAATTTTTCAATTATTTAGAATATATGCTCTAATATTTGAAATAATTTACTTTTAACTTCACAGGTATAGTTAGTAAACAATAATAATATATAGAATTTTCAAAATAATATAATCATTATTCTAAATATAAAACGATTAAATATTTTGCCTAGTACTCTATCTTTCTTTATTTTTGAGTTAAGAGGGCATTATCTAAAATCATGATGCTAATATTTTTACTCACCACTTTCTACCCATCTGCTTGTATAAAAGGATGTACGACCGTTGCTGTAAAGCTCCTCTTATATTTTCAATTAAATTGTTAAATAATAAAATTGAAATATATTATGTAAAAATCTATTTTCTTGTATCAAAAAATGATAAGAATGTTGCTTTCGATGAGAACAGGCGTGTTCAGTTGATAAGGGGTAAATAGAAAAATTAAATAAATATAAATATTTAACATTTATATAATTTATATAATTTAGAAAAAGAGCGAAAAGGTTTATGAAGTAAGTTACGAAATTGGTTCAACTGGAAAAAGCGCGCCTTGAAAAAAAAGAGAGAAGAAACATTTCGTTGGGGAAAACGTACCTGAAGATGATAAATAGGGGATGAATGCTAAGGTTTGATGTGATTTGATGATGTATGATTAAAGTAACAGGCGAAAAAAGCGATTAACTCCTGCTAAAAATACTTTTCCGAATGACCCTACACCAATCACTTTATATATTACTTCAGGAATATAATATAATCATGGGAATGAATTTTTCTGTAGCTATTTTAATTCAATTACTTTCTTTATAATATAATTAATCTAGCACAATCCAATTTATTTGTCATTTGCTTTACTCTAGTCTTCATGTGTGACAGACACACTCAAATGCATTCTTGTATTATCAAATCCAATAGCTTCTTCGTGCCAAACTTTATCGATTCTTCACCATCTCCTATTTTTATGATAAAAATAAAGCTTTCAATAGATTTTAAGACTTTTTATTGTCTGTTAATATGCAGTATACTCAGTCGCTATTCAATGGTAATTATTAAAAAAAATTTAGATTAGAATTTGGGATTAATGATAGTCTTTTAAATAAAGATTCTAATTAAACAAGATAAAAAATAATTTCATTAGAAAGTTATCCAATAGTCGAGAATGGTCTCTGTTGGCGACTTTATAGAAAATTTCTAAGAAAAACTATTTTAAATCTAACGCAGTCCCTTAAATTTGAAATCAAGCTGGTTTTGCTAAAATATTTAGAAATAAATTATATGAATATTTAAATTTATGTGAATACATTTATTATATAATTCGACTTAAATGTTAGCCACCGTTGCGGCCGCATGATCACGCTGAAAACGCTGCCTTAATAAATCACGCTGGCAAGCCGCTGATATTTATAACTGCGGGGAAGACCGGCACATTAATCTTTTAAATAATTTTTATATTTGATACATTAGTATTCTAATGATTAATCAACATATAGTTGTATTATTTGGTTAAGTGTTGTTAAACGGCTCGTTTTGAGCCGAATTTTAAAAACGGCTAACTCAATATTTTAGTTAGAAAAAATATTGCCTAAGTCTGGATATTTCGATTATATATTCCTAGACCTTTGTTTCGTCAATGAGCAAAATCTTCAGGTTGGCGTAATATCTTTTGTGAATAAAATATTGAGCGAGCCGTTTAACAACACTAATTTGGTAAATGTCACAGATATAATGTTAAAATATATAAACCTATATTTTATATGCTACTTGATAGCATTGATCCATGCCCTGTTACCTGTTTTCGAATTGCGATTCCATTGATAATAGAGTTCATCTCTTCTACCCTCTCCTCCTATCATCAAATCCAATAGTTTTCATATCCAACATTAGCATTCATCCACCTCCTTATTATCTCTGGGTACTTTTCGGAAAAAATCATCACTCACTTCATATAACATGGCTCTCGTTTAGCAGTCTAACTAATCTTGAGGTATTTACTTAATCTTTTTGTTCCTTTCCTAAATTATATATTAAACATTTATTTTTATTTTATATTTTTACTTGCCACATTTTCTACTGAGCACACCCATTCTCATTCAAAATAACATTCATATTCTTTTTTTGCGCAACGAGACAATAATAATTTACATAACATATTTTATAAATAAAAGTAATGATTTTATTAGATAATAGAAATTAGAATCTCTTTCTATATATTAAAATAAACAAATATTTTTTTTATTATTTAAACAATCCGAAGAGGCCGTGAGTCGATACTATATGCGACATGATGAGTCATATGCGCGTGAATTAATTACAAATTTTGAGCCATGACTGGTCCAGACTTAAAAGGGGAGGGGGGTTGAATTTTACACAAACACAAATTGTTTTTTTTTTTCAAATATGTTTCACTCTACGAGGTCCATAATAAGGTATATTTTTAATTCCTATATAGCCAAATATAAAACTTCTCATAACAGGGTTGTATATACAAAAATAGGAACATGGTTATAAGTTTTTATACTGATTTTTTGAAGTATATTTTTCATCATTTCAATTTTTCTACATGAGTTCAATAACGGACTTGAAACATCTTCACTTCTAGGTTACTGATATCCATAATAAATATAAGTTTCTTTTTTATTAGGTTTGTAGAAGCCTTATCCAAGGTAATTCGAATTTAATACCCGAAGTATATATATTATATAATTAATTATAAAATAAGCATTACTTAATAGAAATAAACATATAAATATGTTGAAAAATATCTGTAAGGAATTGCAACCGACTAATTATTTATATTCTTTTAAAAAATATTGTAACTTTGTTAAATTGATTGAATGTAATAAAAGAACGCGTTCGACAAAATCAATACATCCCTTTTAAAAATTAGTCTAAAATATAAGAATTACTACTCACCATATTTTTTAAAAGAACAAATTTTATTCATGTCCGGATAAATTTGAATGCTTATTATACAAAATATATTATAGATTATATAAAATATATTAATAATTTGTAATTAATGACTGAAGTATAATATTAAATATAATTACGTAAATATTTCCATTACTGACATATTATTATCCAATAGTAACTATATTACAGATAATGTGATTAGGGGATTTAACATACCATTTAAGAAAATTATAATTTAAGTGTTTCTCTTTTGAATAACAAAAGTATTTACGTTTAAATATTACAAAATATATCTATATTTATCATCAGTTAATTTAACGTTTAAACGATCTCTGCTTTTGCGTTCTATCTTTCCTATTGGTATTTGCTTAATAACAGGAGCTTTTAAAATCATTATAGAAAAGAAATTAATTACAAATCTTAATAGATTGTATATTATGTACTTGATAGAGTAAATTGTGGATGTGTCTTTTATTGCATGATTGAAAGAGTCAATTTTTTCAAATTACTCTTTGATGCTTAAATGCCTAGATGTCTAAACCTCTCAATGTAGTTCATCTCTCTAGAATTTACCAATTATCATCTCTTTTTTTTATGTAAAATCGTTTACTTATTTTTCTACATCGAGGATCGCCAAACCTTTATCTAATATTGATAATTTTCCAAATATTTAATGAGGATGTCTTTATTATGTTATTATTTAGATTCTATTATTCATCCCATAATCCATTCTAATATCTTTTAATAAAAATTATTAATAGTAAATGCTGAATAGTAGCTAAGTTTAATGCTCATTATAACAGCCAATAAAAAGCCTTAAAATCTATTTAAAACCTTCGTTTAGCATAAATATTTTTTAACTTAAATCGCTAATTTAATTTCTGAATTAATATATTATTTTATTGTATATTCCTAATACAAATTTTAAAAAATAAATTTTCCGTGAATTTGTGAATTTTTTTTTATTCCCAACCAATCATACAGTGACACCTTTAGTTATAGCTAAAAATTTAAAACTAATACATGAGCACATGACCCATCATGTCGCATAGAGATTCACGGCGTCTTACAATTAATTTTAGTAATGTAAAAATATTCTTAATTTCATTTAACTTAATCTAAAAATATTTTCACATCTTATATAGTTTTTTTGGCAAGAATCAAAACTTCCAATAATATATTCAACACGTATTTTCAACAATATCTGAATAAATCATCATTGTTTATTTGTTTAAAAATTTGAAATATGCTGTGTAAAAATTTATTTTCTTGTATAAAGAAAGATAAGGATGTTAGTCAGGATGAGAACGGGCGCGTCCGGTTGAAAAAGGGTAAATAAAAAATAAAATATATATAAATATTTAACATTTATATAATTTAGAAAAAGAGAGAAAAGGTTTATGTGGTAGGTTACGCGAATGGTTCAACCGGGAAAAGCGCGCCTGGAAAAAGGGTGGGAGAAAAGATATAGTCAGGGATAACGTACCAGAAGATGCTAAAGAGGAGGTGAATGCCAAAGTTTGGCATAGAGAGGGTGTGAGATATGATGAAGCTAGCTTGAATAATTTTAATCTGATTAATGTCATTGGTAAAGGTGCTTTCGGAAAGGTGTTTTTGGCTGAATCAGTGGCCACTAAAGAGCTGTACGCTCTGAAGGCTATACAGAAAAGTACCCTCAAGCTTAAGAAGGTTATTTCTATTCTCTTGAAAATACATTTTTTGAGAGTTTGAAACAATGATTATTCAAATCTGATCCAATTATTTCTTGAAAATATTCAATAACTTTTGTAAGATTATTATTAACTAAAAACTATACTTTTTTTTAAAATATTCATTGCTACCAATTTTATATCTAACATATTTTTATTATAGGCATTTGATCGTATCCGCATCGAAAAAGAAATTTTTGAAGCTTCTAGAAATCATCCATTTCTAGTAAGATTCCATACTTCCATTGAAACTCCCTCCAAGTATATTTAATAATTTTGTGAATGATTAAAATTATTTTAGATTATTTATTTTTGGCAACTACAAATTCAATATATAATTATAACAAAAATAAATAACAGATTTATATTCGCTCTCGAATACATAAATGGTGGCGACCTTCGCCACCACTTGGAAAAAACAGGGAGATTGGCCGAGGATGCTGTCAGGTTTTATTTATCGGAGATTATAGTTGGATTAACATTCCTCCATTCCAAAGGTTTTATTTCAAACTTGTTCTTTAAGATAAACTAATTTTTATGAATGCTATTTTATCATCATTCATTTTATATTTCGATTTTCGATATTAATGATAGTTATGTTAGTAATAACGTTAAAATTCTTCATTTTTATATTTCAGGAATAGTTCACAGGGATATTAAGCCTGATAATGTGCTCATAGATAAAGATGGGCACATTCGAATTACAGATTTTGGCCTGAGCAAAGTAACATTATCAATTTTTTTTTAGAAAGCAACATATCTTATTTTAAAGTTTATTTTGGTAAACCAGTCATTTAGTCATGATCACAGTAAATTATTATTGTTAGATAAGACAATATATTTTACAGATTCATTCACATAAACTGGTTTTTATTAATAAATCATTTTTATATATACATTAATATATGTTTATATTTAATATATGGTATTAACTATTCTAGAACGGTCTTAATGGGAATAACAAAACTCGGAGCTTATGTGGGACCCCAGGATACCTTGCCCCTGAAATGTTTGGTGGCCAAGGTTATGGTAAATATTATATATATTTTTTTCTTCCAATATAATATTTTTGATATTTTACACATAATAAACAAATATATAAAATGGGGAGGGGGGGGGGGGGTAATATTTAGCCTAAAACGATATTATTTTTGCATGACTGTGTTCTATGTTTATATTTGCCTTTTTTAGAGAAAATAAAATAAGTTGTTATTAATTTTATTATTAACTTGCAATGTTTTTAAATATTCCTACAATATATTTTTTATAAAACTAATGAAAGGTTTTAGTGTGGATTTTTATGCCCTGGGGATCATGATGTATGAAATGTTAAGTGGAAACCCAGCTTTTGTTTATGCACGGGAACAGAGAAGAACTTTGTGCCAAAGTACTTCTTTTTTTTGCTGAAAATCTTTTACTAGCTATTGTGACTAATAAATACCTATAACATAAGACCACTATAATAAATATCTTTAAGTTCTTTTTCTTATTCTCCCACTACTTTAATTTGAATTGCAGTAATTAAATCTGAATTCAAAAATTAATGTTAGAGAGATTGATCTCATTAAATTTATACGATCAAGTTTGTTTCGCATTGTCCATAAAAAAATTTAACTGAAAAAATATATTGAAAAGTCATCAATATATGATCATATTGTGTTGTTAAAAAGTCGAGTTCATCCGACTTCGACTCAGAGTCTCGAGTCGTTAGTCGAATATGTCGACTAACTCAAACTCAAGTCGTGAACTCGAGTTATGAACTTGAGTCGTCAACTTGAGTCGACTAGAGGACGAATATTTTAGATTTATTATTATTAATTAAGATATTTTTTGTATTTTACATTTTTTTACTTTAGACATCCAATTCGAGTCGTGAATCTGAATACAAATTATATAGTTGAGTCGACTAGAGGACAAATAGTTCTATGAACTTGAGTCGTCAATTTGAGTCGACTAGAGGACGAATATTTCATATTAGTTATTATTATTTAAGATATTTGTTCTGTTATTTACATTTTTTTACTTTAGACATCCAAGAGGAGGACGAATAGTTCTCTGAACTTGAGTCGTCAATTTGAGTCGACTAGAGGACAAATATTTCAAATTATTTAAGATATTTGTTCTGTTATTTACATTTTTTTACTTTAGACATCCAAGAGTTGTGAATACAAATTATATAGTTGAATCGACTAAAGGACGAATAGTTCTCTGAACTTGAGTTGTCAATTTAAGTCGACTAGAGACGAATAGTTTTCTGAACTTGAGTCGTCAATTTGAGTCGACTAGAGGACGAATATTTCAAATTATTTATTATTAATTAAAATATTTTTTGTTTTTATATTTTTTTTATTTTAGACTTTCATGAGTCGTGAATGAATACAAATTATATAGTTGAGTCGACTAGAGGACGAATCGTTCTCTGAACTTAAGTCGACTAGAGGACGAATATTTCAAATTAGTTATTATTATTTAAGATATTTATTCTGTTATTTACATTTTTTTACTTTAGACATCCAAGAGTTGTGAATACAAATTATATAGTTGAATCGACTAGAGGACGAATAGTTCTATGAACTTGTGTCGTCAATTTTAATCGACTAGAGGATGAACATTTTAAATTAGTTAATATTATTTAAATTATTTGTTCTGTTATTTACATTTTTTTACTTTAGACATCCAACTTGAGTCGTGAATACAAACTATATAGTTGAGTTGACTAGAGGACGAATATTTTAAAATTAATTATTATTTAAGATATTTGTTCTGTTATACATTTTTTTTTACTTTAGACTTCCAACTTGAATCGAGAATACAAATTTTTGATTATTATCACACGTCTGTCTTTCTTATATAAAATCAAAATATGGTTGAGATATAATTTCAAAATATTCAGATACCTGCAAAATATTTTATTATTTGAGAATATTATTCAATCAAAAAAATGTAAATAAGAATTTTTTTGACGATTCCAGTATATAATTCGTATTCACGACTCAATTTGGAAGTCTAAAGTAAAAAAAATGTAAAAACGTCTTAATTAATAATAAATAACTATAAATATTCGTCCTCTAGTCGTCTAGAGGACGAATATTTTATGAACTTGAGTTCAAGACTTGAGTTCACGACTTGAGTTTATGACCCGAGTTTATAACTCAAGTCAGTTTGGGTCAATTTTTTTGACCCAAAACTTGGCTTAGTTTTCGACTCAGTCGATTAACAACACTATTTTGAATGAATATTCGTAGATTTGAGAGGAAATTAATATAGCAGACTCATGGACAGTCAGTCACTGGGGACAATGTTTACTTCCTATTTGCAAATTTTTCTGTTTTTGTAAATATATTATAAGTTGACTCCCCCCCCTCCCCTTCACCACACATTCTCCCTCTTTCCTAAAAAAAATATTCCAATATTTTACTATAAAAGAATAATTTTTAAAAAAACCTTAAGTTGATATTTTTTTAATTCAAAATTTTTTGGCAAAAAAGCAGTTTAATGTAAAAAAAAAGAAAATCCAATATATTATTTTTATAAATATAATCATACAATAAAACCTATAGTGAGAACCTCGCATAGTAATGTTTGCTCCACCCTATCAAATTTAAATTGCTCTTTTTTTAGATAATTATTTTTGTTAAATCTGCTTTTCGTTGAACTAAAAAGTTAGAATTACACATATAAAAAAACTACCATAAACCCGGGCTAGGTTTTAGTCATGGTCTGTTCATCACTGATTTATATAGCCAAATATTTTAACTGAAAAGATTTTGCCGGTAAGGAATTTTCTTATCTTATGTTAAATTCTTAGCTTTTGAGTTAAAATATTAAAAAAATTAATATATTCTTAACAGCAATATTCTATTTATAGATTTAGAACTATGTGTATTCATCTATTATTCTATTTTATTTACCTTTACCATCCAATTTCTCTCAGATATATAATTGAATTTTCAAACTTGATTTTCGATTACTTTAGCTTAAGTTGTTCTTAAAAATCAACTAATCTATATTTAAAATATAACCCAATATGACAACTAAAATTAATAAGAGTGCTTTCGGATAAACATAGGCCTAATGATATTTAATATATAATTATGATCTAAAATAAAGATAAAATCCATTTTTGAAACATGGTGTAAATACCCGGTGAATTTCAAATAATTTAGCCATTATCTTTTGAGTATATCTTTTATAAAAAATTTATAAAAGAGTAATTCAAAGATTTGCTCTAAATATCATCCTGAAATTTATAGGGTTGGTAGTATACTCATAAGGATGTTCCGGTATTGTAATTTTTTTAAATTATCAACCTCCTAAGTGTACAATCATCAATATCAAAACTAATGCCTAAAAATCTGTAAAAATTGCAAGATTACCCCGAAAAAATATTTTGCAGTCCTAAAAATTAGATTGAATAAAAAAATTTACGTCCTTGAGTATATCAGTTGTTTAATATTTACACTTATAGACTTAATGCTAACCTACTGAAAATTCATTTATAAATATATATATTGAGGTCAGTTGTAGACAATGTCATTGGCTGACATAGACCGTCATTGTGTCTTTCGGCCTTTCCATGACTGACTTCAGTGTATACACATTGTATGCATTTTAATCATGATTGGTGTATAATATAATCTAAATAATAAATTTTATAGGCCTATTTGGAAAGGAAAACGCTGCGCGAATATCAAATATATCGAAAGAGGCTTCGGCGGTCCTAACGGGATTTTTGATAAAAGTTTGATATTCAAATATTGAATATAAAATGCATAATATATTTTTGATAAAACTAAAAATTTTATATTTTCATTATAGAATCCGAGAAAGAGATTGGGGTGTCATCCCCAAAAGGGTTTTCAGCAGATAATTTCCATGCCCTTTTTTAAAGGGTTAGATTGGGAACTGGTAATTATTTTAAAAATTTATTGAAAGAAAAATTTATCAAAATAATAACATTTATACATCTTCACATTTACTGAATAAAACAAGAGGAGATATATGGTAATTTTTATTTTACCTTATTAGGTCGAAGCTAAAAAGATTGAACCTCCATATAAGCCGTTACTGAGCGGCCCCATAGATATATCAAATTTCAAACCAAAATTCACGGTTCAGGAAGCCATCTTAACGCCAGAATACCAGTAATTATATGAATGTTTATTTTCCCATGGAATATGGAGTAAATCTAAATGAGCATAATAGTAAAAATTTTTTGAAATTTCTTTGGATTGTATATTTAAATTAAATGCGCGGCAAAAAATATTAATTTTTTTTCCTTTATTTAGTATAAATTTAACTAATATTTAAATAAACTAATATAGGCCCTCTCCCAAACCTATGATTAATAATGGTGTAATAAAATATGCTACCCTAATAATAATTTTACCTTGCGGATAATTTATGATCCATTGTTGTGGCTGCTTACAGCAAACTCTTGTAAGATGTTTTTGACAAAAACCATATGCGACTTCAAGAAACCTCAATACGAATATATAACAAGCTACCTTTGAAAAAGTTTTAGAAATTATGTACATATGCATCAATGCGTTTATCAGACCTGGAATTCCTAAAATGATGGAAGAGTTGTACAAAATAAAGAAGATTTTATTATTATAGAATTAACTTCTTTATTAAACACACTCGGTCCATATATTCTACAGTATATTTTATAGAATTGGGTAGAAATTATTTAGCCGAATGCTTTGATAATAGAAGTATGTTATCTATTTTGTTTAGTTTAAAATCATATTTACTCTGTTTTAAAATGTTGAGAGCATTTTTTTTAATATTCTACTATCGGTTTGCAATTTAAAATTTTGTTGGCTGTAGCGCATATGGACTGAGTGTGTTTGGAAAAGAAGTTTAATCATAAAATCTTCTCTAATTTTATACAACTCTTTGATCATTTTTTTATGAATTCTAGGTCTGATAAACGCTTGACGCCGATGTACATAATTCTATATTTTTTTCAAAGGTAGTCGTGTTATGTATTCGTATCATATTGTGTTTTCTTGAGGTCGTAATAAGGCAAATTATGGTTTTTGTCAAATAGATCCGACAGCTTGCTGTGAGCAGCCAAAACAAAAAAATTAATTAAATAAACCAATAATCAATATACAAATTCCTTTGAATATTTAGTGTGAGGTACTGCATCGGGGCTAATTTTCTAAGCCCGGCCCGGAGCGAATTTATTTAAATATAGAAATTAATTTTTAATATGTTATATGACGTCTTGTTTCTATAATAAAATAAAATAATTTTATTTTAAAATAAAAATTCAACATAAAATCGATAAATTTAGATATATTAAAAACAATTTCCAAAGCCCTACCCCACCCGGCCTAAATTTTTCCAAAAAAAAATTAGACACGGCCCAGCCCGAACCCGATTTCTTTTTAAAAAAATAGGCCCGAGCCATGTACGGGCCTTGCCTACATTTTATTTGGAATGGTTATTTATCTATCTTGATTCATTTTTCAAGAACGATTTTTGTTATATTATATATTTTACCGATATGATAACAGGAAAGGAAAAATAATGAGATTAATTCGAGTACAGCACAAAAAATAGCATAATATATGTGATTATAAATATAAATATTTAATGATTATTAAATATAAATATTTAAAAAAAATTCAATATATTTCTTTTAATTATGGGTTTTTTTTAACTTTACTTCAAATGATAAAAATGTGACATTTTTATAAAATTATTGACCATTTCAAAATTACCAAAAAAATGTTTTGATCTCAAAAATATTAAATAGACATAATTCAAAACTCTAGGATTTCACGAACAATGAGATTGAAGCGAAAATAATTCTCTTTGGAAAATATTTTTGCATTTCTCCATTATAATCATTGTCGTTTATTATTGTTTATATTTCTCTATTTTTTATTTTTTTCAATTTAGAAAGGATTTGAATTTGTATCACAATTTAACACCCATCCTACGAAATCATTCGAAAATCATGGTCAAAAATAAACAGTCAGCCAAATATAGCGCCTCCCCTAAACAATCTTCATACTCATTACAATTTGGAGACTGGGTTACCTAACGATAAATATATTATTGAAAATCAACCACCCTACCGCCCTGACATAATTATGGCATCGTAGAATACGTCTTACTTTGTCTACATCTTCAATAACGTCTATAATGAGTTTATTATCGGGCAGGTGCTGAAATTTATTTCGGATAGGCCCTTTCGAGAAAAAGGCTAGCCGCAAGGACAGCGTTCACCTAGGCACAAGCCTTAAAGACTCTGAGTCGAAAATTATAGTTGTGAATCTAAATAAAAATTTGTAAAATTTCCAGATTTTAGTTTGCTCTGTGTTAAAAATAATTTTTTGTGCATAATTTTTTTCTCCCAAAAATTAATATAAAATACTATAATTTCTGTTTTCCAATTATTAATGATATTGATTATTATGAAATGTTTTAATATATTTTTAATATGAACATAATAATTTTATTTTCACATATTAAGTTTTTCTTATTTATTAAATACAATTATATTTTTAATTCATCATATAAAAATATAAATTAAAAAGTGAATTGATATAATGATTTTAATCTGTATATTATTATTAATAACAATGCTATGATATTATTTATAATAGAATAATGATTTTATTATCAATATTTAAGTTTTCTTAATTAATGAATAATATGATGATTATATTATGGTAATTATTAAGAAATTATTTAAAAATGCCGCCAATTATAATAAAATGATTATATAATGTCCTAAAATGTTTTTTTTTCGAAAATTACGAATATGTATTCATGTATTGGTTATTGATTAAATATAATGATTTTAATATTGTTATAAATAATTATGCCATGCTATTTGTAATATAATAATGATTTTATAATCAAACTTTATGTTTTACTAATTATTCAATAAATATAATGTTTATATAATGGCATGAGAAATGATATAAATTACATTATCCAATTATAATTAAATGATTATAATATGTCTCCTAAAATGTTTTTACACTATAATTACGATAAATTATTAATTTTTTTTTCTCTTTAGCTTTCACCTTTTCTGATGGTTAGCTCCTTCAACATCTCTCTCCACTTTATGTTATTCTTACAATTTCTTTTATCTAATTTATACTTCTATATTGGCTCTAACTTTAAGGCCCCTTTGAAGTTTTGGCCTTCCTCTTTTACGCCCATCACTTCCATTGTGTGCCCATACCACCACTTAGTCTTAATGGGCACTACCTTACTTCATCCTTTCTTGTTACCCCAGCAATCATCCTCAGCATTCATCTCCATTGTTTGTAGACTTCTCTCGTTGATTCTATGTTTCCGAACTGTATAGAATAGTTGCTTGTACTATGGAACTGTAAATTTTTCCCTTTAATTTGTGTGGGAGATAAAGATCTCCACTTTAACCACGCTTGATTAATCTTATTCTTTATCTCTTTTTCTATTGTGCCGTTTGTTTGTATAGTGGAGCCCAAATATTTGCAGCTTTCAATTGCCGATCTTGCCATTCATTTATTTCAATACTCTCTATCTCCTTCTATCACCATATACTCCGTCTTTTTTCTATTTACTTTTAATCCGTGCTTTTCTAGGATATTTAACCCAACTCACTAATCTTTCTTTCATTTCATCCTTGGATTCGGCAAGTATCACAATCATATTCCACTGGACTGTTTGAGGTATAGACTGTGCTAATACATCTATTACTGTAATGAAGTGCTACGAACCATTGTTGTATGGCCCATATACATATCCTGTATTATTCTTTTATATTTTTCGGGAACCTTTTTGTGGCGTAGCGCCCACCAGATAAGTTTTCTTGGGATTCTATCGAAGGCCTTTCTTTTATAGATCGAGAAAGACCAGTTCTTTTCCCTGTATTTTTCACTTATTTGCCTAATTGCGTGGATAGCATCGGTTGTTGATCTTCCAGACATAAAGCCAAACTGAGTCTCTCCTATTTCGATTATATCTCTTAATCTTTTTTCTATTATTTTTTCGTATACCCTGTAATTTTGACAATTGTGTGGATACCCTTTATTTTTGAAGATAGGAACTAGATAGCTCTGCCTCCATTTTTGGGGAATCTCTTCATTTCCAAGTATTTTATTGTACAGATTTGTCCATCATCTCCTAGTGTTTTCTATTGGAATATTGTCTGGACCCCTAGCTTTGTTTTTCATATGCTTGAGGCATGTGATTATTTCTTGTTCTGTTAAGGTTGTACCAGGTTTTGACATGGGGAGTGTTCGTCTGTAGTATGTGGGGATTATAGTTGAGAAGCTCCTGAAAATATTATTTCCATCTATTCGTTATTTCCTTTTCCTTTATTATCAATTTCCCATATTTATTTTTGATCTTTCGGAGCTCCGTTTATATCCCTAGAGTTGTTTTCTTGCTGTTTGGCTAATCTGCATATTTTATTTTGCCCTTCTTTGGTATGTAGTTCTTCATACATGTCATCGTATGCCATAGATTTGACCCTAGCCACCGCCTTTGTAGCTATTCTCTTGGATTTTTTGTAATTTGTCTTGTCATCTGGGTTTTTGGATTTGTACCATATCTTTTTTCTCCCTTATAGTGGTTTGTACCTCTTCATTCCACCACCATAGTTTTTTGTATGATTTGTTGCCTCCCCTTGTCAAGCCTAGTGTCGATTTGGCAGTGTCTATTAATCTGGATGAAAGGTCTGTCCACATTTTTTCACTGACTTGTGAGGAATCTATTGTTTCAATGCTGTCATTGTTTTTAATTTGCCCCATTTGATGCATGGTTTCAGTTTTATCTTGTTTTGAGTGGATTTATTTCCATTTCGTCTCTTGTATGCACACTATATCAACTTTTCTCTTGTTAACATTGATGCCAATTCCCTCGTCGTCTTACCTTTAAGCGTCCCAATATTCAAACTTGATAATCTTGTCTTCTTTGCTTTGACCTTTACTTTACTTTTCACAGGATGGAGTTCTACACCCTGCGCTTGGCTTGGAGGGAACGCCCTAGCTTTCATATTCATATTTCCACATTCATTTTGTTTATTGGAGAGGTATCCTTAGCACCTGGCTGTCCAGGACTGTCGGTGACCGGGGTGTCATCTCTAAGCTCCAAAATCCATCTTACTATGTCTTTACACATCAGTCATCGAAGAAAAACTCAAAAGTTTTTATGTTCCTTACCAGGATTGAACCTCCATACTTGTTCGTACTTCTATTTCCAGCCATACATCTAACCCATTAGGCCACCCCGGCGATAATTATGATAAATTATATATTTATATTTTTGTAATTTATAAATATAATGATAATTGTAAATGTTATTTTCATTAGTAATTCATTATTTTTTTTAAATATATTAGTTATTCATTTTTTTATATTTATCATTGTTATAGAAAAATATTTTAAAATCTCTTATAAATTCTACTTCTACTGACTTATTAGCAAGGCTTAATAAACTTGCACGCATGTAGTTATTTTTTTGAATAGCACTTAAAAATTTTCATGATTTTTAATCAATTTCACAATTTTATAAAATATTTAAAAAACCATAATTTTATATAAACGTAATTGGGACAAGTTCCCAAAATACATTAATGATTATATTTTAAAATATTTATTTAAATTTTCATTTATAAAACAAATTCCCTTGGATTCTGAAGTTAGTGGTCATATCTTGTCATCTATATTATTTAATAAATTAAATTTTTGCTTGACATATGTCCAGGGTTGCCAGGTCAAAATTTTAAAATTGCTGGAGAAATTTGGTATTATGCGGGAGAAATATGAAAATTGCTGTAGAAATATAAAGCTAAAAAAATTTTTAGGCCGGGATTTTGAATTGACTTAATTATCCGCCTATTATTTTTTATAATTAGTTTATATAAATACAAAGTCGGTAACTATTTTTCAAAATAAAATAACATCTTGTTTATTAAAATATAATAATTTATAAAAAAAAAACCAACGATCTTTTTTATATATAAAAGAATGTAATCAAAATAAAATTTAAAAATAAACGATTTTAATTTTACATTTAAAAATATATTTTATGCAAATGTCCCGCAAAACGACCGCAATTGGAAATCTACCGTGTGTGTGTATAACATTATAGGGATAGGCGCTTAATTATCACATATCACGTTTAAATACATGATAAGGTACTCTAAAAATAAGAAATAATACAGATGCAACTACAGTTGCGGCAATTGTAATTAGTACAACACTCACAGAGATACTTATCATCACAATGTTGGTAGAATCTTTTTCCCATAATATTTAACGACTCTAATATAAATGAAAACTATACTTGTAGAACAAAAATGAGCAAGGCTATCATCAATGTTTTAGGACCTAAATCCAGGAGGTCAATTCTTGACGATTTGGAAGATGGGCATACATATGCAATTCTAACAGATTGATCCTCCGCTATTTCAACAAGGTCGTTTCAGTAAAACTATTGAATTTTTCTCCCTCAAATAGTGAAAAATCCAAAGATATAGCTAACCATATAATGGTAAATATAGCAGATTCGAGATTATCAATAAATTGCATGTCACCTTTCTGATCTGATATGCCTCAGTGAATTTGGTAAAAACAGAATGTATTTACAGAATTGAATCAGCACAATATTGGTTGCGATATGTGCCTAATACCCGCCATCGATAGAATTTTAAAATTTTTTATACCTTTAAAAAAATATTTCTAAATAAAGATCATAAAAGCTGTGCTAACATTTTGGAAATTTTTTACATTAATGAATGGCAGAGGTATATTTAGGAATGATTTCATATGTAGGAAATCTACTACATGCTGTTAATGTGTAGTTGCATTCAGAAGAATCTTAAAGATTCACAAAATTATGCTGCAGATGTGTTCATCTTTACAGTTAAAAATTGACAATAAATTTTATGGCGCCATGTCTAAAATTATATTTTATTTGAGATTTAAATAATAGAACTAAATGTTTACCGTCGTTATTGAGTCACCTCAAACAAGACATCAATGTCTTTCGGTATTTTTAATATAGTTATTAAATTATAAAAACCATCAATAGATGGTTTTTGTTCCAAGGTCATAATATTTATACATTTGTAAATAGAGTTATTAAAATCAAATTTTGATTGTAAAGATTCTAAAATTGTCTAAATAAAAATATCTGTTTCATTTAAAAATGTATTAATTAGAGTATTATTTGAACATTTTAATATAATATTTTTAGCAATAGCGCCATAAAATTTATTATCAATTTTTAATTGTAGGAATGAACAGAGCTGTAGCATGATTTTGTGAATCTTATTTAATAAAAATATTCTGATTGCAACTAAATATTAACTACATGAAGTAGATATCCTACATGTGAAACGAATCCCAAATATGCTTCTGCCATTTCATACTCGAAAAAATTTTTCAAAATTTTAGGACAGCTTTTAAAAACTCTATTTAAGAAGTATTTTTTTAAGGGTTAATTTTAAAATTCTATCGATGGTTTAATGACAACCACCTGATAAGTATATATCGCAACAACTCACACCATTCCAAGTCAGACCACTTCACCAACTCTTTTAGTTGATGAACTAAATTCGTTAAAACATTTCATCACAATTATTTCGACATCCACAGATAGTACATTCATTGTCTTGCAAGAATTATGTAGCATATGGCATATACAGCCAATTGGTATTAATTCATTATTGTGCTGCCTCAATTCGGTAACTTTGGTTTTTGCCAAAATTTACAGAGGCATTATCAGCGCAGAAAGCTGACATGCAAATCATTGATAACCCTGAATCAGCTATATTTACCATTATGTGGCTAGCTACATTGTTGAATTTTTCACTATCCGTGGAAAAAATTTTAACAGTTTTATTGAAATGTTCTTATTCTTGTTAAAATAACGAAGTATTAGATGTATCTGTTAGAATTTCATATGGATGCCCATCTTTCAAATCTTCTAGTGACCTCTAGGATTCAGGTACTAAATCACTTGTGATAGCCTTGCTCATTTTTGTTCTGACACACAAGTAAGGTTTGCACTTATATTGGAGTCGTTAAATATCATGAGAAAAAATTCGACCCACATTGTGATGATATAGCTCTGTGAATGTTGAACTACATGATAGATGTATACAATTTCCGCAAATGTAGTTGCATCTGTATTATCTATTATTTTTGAGAATATTTTTGTATTGCAATCGATGTTGATATAATCCCCTGTACTGACTTATATGAATGAAATGATGTTAAATTATTATTGGATAAAAATAAAACAGGATTAAATTAACAAACTAGTCATGTTTTTCGAATAAATATTTAAAATTTATTTAAAAATATAAAAATAATTAATTAATGTCTCTCAAAATTATTATTTATATATTAAAACTTGAAAAAAAAATCCTGGAGAAATTAAAAAATTGCGGTAGATTTTTGCGGGAGATTTCCAATTGCGGTAGTTTAGCGGGAGAGAGAGATCTGCGTGTAAACTAAAAAATTGCGGGAGTCTCCTGCTGATGGGGGGAGACATGGCAACCCTGCATATGTCCAAGGGTAGAGTGAAACATCTATCTAATCCTGATAATGTGGGTTCTACCGATTTCAGTATGCTCTTTTTAAGAGACAAATAGCTAAGATAATCGTTGAGAGCATTGATTCTTCAAAAATGTTTTTAAACATATAAACTACTTTGGTTCTAAAGTGGTGTGCGAAATGGCCGCCTAATCTCTGCATATATATATATATATATCGAAGATCCTCCATCAGATGTCATAGTATATATGGCTTTTAAAAATGCACTTAATTCTATATCCACTTAAACATTTTATATGAAATATTTCCAGTATATGCAAAATTTATTGAACAAATATATGGCTAAAGAACTCCTCTCAAATTTGGAGATTATGCAATTCCTTCTTTATACAACAAGGAGACATTTGGGTCCTCTCATCATTCATTCTTTAAAAACTTTATTTAGACATAAATATATGATATATGGTGATGGCCGGATCTTCCAAAATTATTTTAGAAATGGTAAATTAGAAAATAAATTTTGCTCTTAAATCTGAATTATATTTTTTTAAATATCAATTCTCTCGAGGTGTTTAAAATTATTAAAGAAAGTTTAATTAATCTTCTTGGCTCACATTTAAGAAATATTTATGGGAAAATATCTTGAAGGCTTATTAGAATTGAAAAATTCTTTTTCCTTTAAAAAAAATATTTATTTTTTACCAAAATTTTACATATTTTTAGATTTTCTTCTTTTTTTAAATAATAAAATTATTAATCGTTTTCATATTTTTGAGAAAAATATTAGAAAATATTGAATTGGAAGATTTTAACTGTTTCTCGCTATTACCCTCGGAAATGGGAGGTTTAGATTTATTTTCATTTAATCTTACATCTTTTCGTTCATTTTTGGCATCACGTTTCACGAACAATGCTATGATACCCTCTATTATTCTCCCAAACCTTTTAAATTCTTGCTTGTAAATTTTAAACATTATCTGAAGCTGTTTTATCAACACTTTTGGACCTTTCATTTAAAATAAAATTTAATATTCTATTTAAACCTTTCTTTGAAATATATTCAACTATTACAAAATGTTGATCGTACTAGTGAATGAATGGTTGGAATCAATACCATATCTTAACCTATATAATATCAGTTAAATAATTAAGAGTCGTCAGAATTAGATGTAACATCGTTTAACCAAATAAATGCATAAAATCGATTGATTCCAAAGGGAGACATGGTCTTAATTGTAAATATAGTCAATAAGGCAATCATAGATTAATTCAGATATTACCCTATTTTTATAAGGCCCGAATAACAAACATCCTGGAGCCTGGAAATTTATCATCAAATGATGACCTAAGGCTAGATCGTCCATCTGTACCTTGGTTATAAGGTATCTTTAATTTGGGACTTCACATGTATCTCTTCATTTCCTCTAAAAAAATGAATATTAATTCAGTTGATATAGTTTTAAAAAAAATTATAAATTAATTATGTTTTTTTGCTAGTTATTTCTTCCCTCGGCTATATAAGTGAAACTTTAAATTTTTTTAAAAAAAATAGCGGCAAGATAGAAGCCCTTCTCACCAATCAGAACGCGAGGAATTTTATTTTTTAAAAAAAAATATTTGTACTATTTTAAAATTATTCATGATTTTTGAGAACTTGTAGTTCCGCTTCTACTTTTATAGAATGAGCCATTTTATTTTTATTATATTTTTTTAAATAGTAAAATTGATGCAAATCAATATGATTTTACAATATAGGAATATTTATCTTTGTCAGGCGTTAGTCCCCAGAATTCTCAAAGAAGCGAACCACTAATTATAGTTAATAGACCGCCATTTTTTGTGATGACAGTTTTTGTTAATAGCTAAGTTGCGTACTCAATGCTTATCTTGGATTTTATTTCAGAAAGCTCAAATCTTTCTAAAAAAAATATAATTAACTATTTATATTCATATTTGCAGAATTGTTTTAAAATAATTTATAAATGGATTACAGATACATAGCCTAAAAATGGATCAGGATATAGATATATCATTCAGAAACATATCTAGATACAGATACAATTATTATACTTACATACAAGTTTGCTGTTCTCTATCAATAACTCTTATTATGAGAAAGATAATAAAAAAAATACCCCCATTTTTCTCGTTTCTTCGAACAAATTCTCCATAAAATCAACATATATATTTAAAAAAACTTTACATTAGGTCATTATAAGTCGGAGGAGTATCTACAAAAATATTAAAATCTTAAATAAATTTATATGCTTAAATTAATTTTGTGCGTCAATGGTATTGTTTCTAATAATTTAAAGGAGTTATGGCTAGAGAACTGCACGGGCTGTCCGTAGCCCGACCCGACCCGACCCGGCCCGACCCGACCCGAGCCTATCAAAAAAAAATTTTCTCGGGTTCGGGCTCGGGTCGGGTTGTAAGAGCTGTCCGACCCGAAAACCCGACCCGACCCGACCCGAAAATATATATAATAATATTAATATCTTAAATAGTTAGTATAATTTATAATATTAATTATAAAATCATATTATTTAATATTTATCACATTTTAGGATTAAAATGTCAATCATATTAACATGTCATGTCATTATTAATTATTATTTTATAAACCTAACAACCCGATACCAAACTATTTTATTACTAAATTGTGTTTCTCGTAAATTACAAGATAAGACATATTTTATGTAAGTTTTATTTATTATTTAACTAGCCTATACATTGTCTTTTTTAACATTTGTTTTAACCCTTCACTACAAAGGTAGAAAAAACTCCCTTAACTACAAAGGTGGGGTCTATTTTACCCCAAATTTTGATTAGATATATCTCAAAACATATTAAAAATTGAGATCTAAAATTTTGAGTATATATTTAAAAAATATTGGAGATAATAAATACAAAATCTTAGATTAATATTTACTTCCAAAAAAAAGTTAGACAAATTTTCCTAAAATTACTGAAATAAAATTTTCTTTTTCAGTACTTCCTTTAATTATTTTATTATCACTAAATAAAATTCAAAAAATTCAAATTTTATTAAATCAATGTTGAATAATGATAATTACATAAATTTTATAAAAAAATATCATATATCAAAAAAAATATTAATCATCAAATATGTAAAATTATTAAAAAATAATAATGTAAATATATATCTTAATATTATTATTGAATATTTTTTTCTTAAGAAACTACAGAGGTGGTAGATACGTTTTTGGACTTCTCTCTATGGGAGGCTGACAATGCGTATTCTGATGCTAGCGCCGAAGTTGACGAGCTAAAAAAATATCTAGATCCGAAATTATGTGTTGATGACGATAATATTTTAAAATGGTGGAAAACAAACCATTATGAGTTTCCAAATTTAAGTATTTTAGCTCTTAAATTCCTGGCTATCCCTGCTTCGTCGGCTAGCAGTGAAAGGGCGTTTTCAGCTGCTGGTAGGGCCTTTGAGGAGAGAAGGACTCGTTTAAAGCCAGATAAACTGGACGCCTCTTTATTTATATATCATAATTATTCACTTTGTGATAATTTTGATAATGATATTGATGAGGTCAATATATAATATAATATGTTCATTATATTTTTTATATATTTATTAACTTTTACATCATATCTATATTCGCATAAATGATGCTTATTATATAATCGTTATAATTTTTAAATTCGCTTGTATATTAATCGTTTTATAATATTTTTTACAAATTTTAAAAATGCAAATATCTTGAATAGATTATGGCCGTCAAATAAACTTTTATTTAAGGTGGCTGAACTGAATAAATACACATAAATTTTTTTTTGGTTATTATAATATTAAAACTTAAATTGCAAAATTTTATTCGGGTCGGGCTCGGGTCGGGTCGGGTTGGATTAAAAAATGTGTGCTCGGGCTCGGGTCGGGCTCGGACAAAAAATTTTTTTTAATTCGGGCTCGGGTCGGGCTCGGGTTGCGAAAAAATTACTTTGCAGTTCTCTAGTTATGGCTAAGCAAGATTTACATATCCCTTTATAAGGAGAAATTGAACATTTGCATATGCAGTATATATGATAAAAAATATCCTACGCAAACTTGAACTTATATATAGTTTTAAATGCGGGGCGAGGGGTGGGGGAATAATATTTAATGAATATTTATATAGTTTTAATATTTTATATATAAGTTTTAATTTTATATATAAGTTTAATATTTTATTGAGTTTAATATTTTAAATATAAGTTTTAATATTTTATACATATATTTTTTTTTATTGTATTATTCTAAATTTTTTTTAAAATTTATATTTATTTAAATTATAAGCTTATATGAAAAATGAATTTTGCATTTAAAAATTTTTATTTTTAATATAAAAAAGCTTTAAATAAAAGTATATCAAAATGTATCGTAAAAAATATCCAAAAACAAATATAGATACCAGGGTTAGAGAAAACCTAAGAATTTATAATTTCATAAATATCTAATTGTTTAAATAAATTTTATTTAACTGATAATATGTTTAAATTATTTAGAAAAAGATCTATGATGGTACTATGAATCTTGTTATAATTAGTTTAATCTTACTCCTGACCATTTCGGCAGTACATAGGGTAGTAGGAATAAGAATAGTTGATAAATATTTATATAAAATTAAAAATTTGGGAAAGCAAAAAAAAATAGAATTTTAAGGTAAAATAAACGTAGTGTTTCCGGTCTGAATCATAAGTTACGGAATCATCATCAGAAGATAATAAATTACAATAGCTTTATACAGGGTTGGGCAAATTTTCAGAAAATTGTATTCGGATACAGATACTTTATAAAATTTTGTATTTAAGATACAAGATACTAGATACTTTAGAAAAATTTCAATAAGATATAAGATACAAGATACTTGTGTTTTTTTTAAAAAAAAGTATCTAAGATACAAGATACTTTTTTTAAAAACTTTAAATAGTCAAAATAAAAATGTATAAAGCTTTATTTTCTTATCTATAATATAAATTTATAAAAAAATATTTAAAATAATATGTAGAAAATAACAAATTTATTATAAAAGATAATGCGATATTCCATATAGTAATTATATAATTAGTAAATAATAATAAATCAGCATTATTTTTTAATATTATTAATTTTTCGTTCAATCTTTGACGATTTGGTCTATTAACCATATTAGCAAAGCTAAATAATCTTTCAACGGGGGCTGAGGAGGGTAATATTGTGTTATATTTAATAAATATTTCTTTTATATATTTATAACTATTTAACATATTTATACTCCGCCTGTCATCTCATATAATTTAGGACCTCTATTTCAATATCATTTATTGAATTATTAGAATTGGATGTGGTACTTTTAAGGCAAAAGTAATCATCATCTTCATCAATTGAAGATTTTGTTGAAGTATTAATTTCAATATTATTTTTAAAAACAATTAAAACTTCATGTAATGACAAATTCTGAAGGTATTTTTTTTCTTTTTCACCATCAATCCAACGATTTTTAAAATAGGGATGAGAAATAGTTGCCAAAAATGCACTCTTAAAATTGTTATCAAAATCATATATATTTTTAAATCTTTTATTTAAATAATTTTCTATGGCAACAGCTAATGGTTTGCAAAATTGTAGATTGGTTTGAATTAAATTTGTAATTTTTTTAACGACATTTAAAATTGGAGCTGATTTTCCATAATAGCAGTTGATTTCACTCTGTATTTTGTCAATCGCTATGCCAATGGGGCCATTATATTGCAATATTCTTCTAAATATTGAATTTCAATATCTCTTAATTTAGGAAATTCTAATTTTTGACATAATTTAGGAAGTTCGCCTTTAAATTTTAATAAACTATGAAGACTATCATACTAACTATTCCATCTAGTGCAACAAGGTGTAACTAGTTGTTTTCCTAAAACTGCTTTGATAAGTTCTGCAGTTTTAGGCCTATTATTTGCATTCCATAGCTTAGTACATTTAGCTATTGCAGGATGATGAATTTTAGAAATGTTAGGATAATAGCTCTCTCGACATCTGTTGTGGCAATTAGACTTATCGTATGGCACAAACAACGAATGTGTTGAGGTGTTATTGAGGCTTCTTTAGACCCTTAAATAAACAAATAAATAATTTTATTTGAATAAATTTTTTTACTAAATTTATAATATCATAATAAATTTTAAAGAAGTATTAAATAATACTTTCAATGATTTCGAATTCTATACATTCATTATCATTGATGTCAAAGTCATTCTCTACAGCTTCCATAGAATATCCAGACTCCTTGAAAGCTTTCTTAAAGTTAGAGCCGTTATCTGTAACAGTTGCTATAACTTTTTCGTCAATACCAAAGTCACGATGAATTTCTTTATTATGATCATCTTGAAGTACTTCAAAAAATTTGCCATTAAGTATGCTTAGTTTAAATTTTATGTTATAATTTTCGGTTGAAGAATCATCTGAAGACGGAGATAAACATATTATTCTATTTTCTTCTTCCATAATTTTAAAATAGACAGATATAAAACGATTCAAATATGGTAGTTCTATTGTTAGCAAATTGTTATATGACGACCAACGTCATATATCAAAAATTATCTTAAAATATCTAAATTTTGATTAAATTTTTCATTTAAATCTTGAAACAATATCATTTTAAATTTTAATACTATTTAAATTAACCAATATAAGTTTTTTTTAAAGTATCTGTATCTTTTTGAATACAAAGTTGGTTAAGATACAAATACTTTTAAATAATATGTATCTTAGATACTGGATACAAGATACTTTCCAAAATTTTAAAAAAGATGCAAGATACAAGATACAAGTTAGATACAAATATCCGCGATACTGCCCAACCCTGGCTTTATATAATAATATCCAGTTTTAAATCTAAACAAATAAGATAATATTACCAATTGATATTCTTGATTCTTAAAAATTGTTGCAATTTTGTCAGTATATATATCACTCTGAAATACTTTGACCACTGCATATCTTTTATGAAACATTTCTTAGGGTTTTTATCGATTAGTATAATTGTACAATGATTAAATTTAATCGATGACAAAAGCATTAATAAAAGCTACCTTTATGGCCTCAAGATCTAATACAAAGACTATTCTTCATTAATCGTTTCACACATGTTTGAAATATCATTATATTCTCTAACTCAGAATATGAGGGATAATTAATGAAATTAAGTTTACATATTATATTTTTTTAATATTAAGCCAAGTCGTGTTACTTGTAAAATAAACATTTATTAATTTTTCAACTGGCATATTTTTAATATATCTTATTAACAAATCTATTGCTTCTGATTTCGTTTGTTTTTTTTATAACAATATTTTTCCTAGTTATATAAAGTATATATTTATATTAATATATGATAAATGATGGAAATATAGTTAAAATTATAATCAACTTTATTTTATACCCCCCTTTTTTTGCATATTTGAGAACATTTTCTAAAATTTTTCAAAGAATAAAAATTCTTTTTAATATATCCCTAATATCATGAGGGTACAGAATTTTCTTATTAAATTTTTTTATAAATACACTAATCAGTTGCTTTTTACCCCACTCCCCCATCCCTCTATTCTAGTTGCCACTGCTCTTCGCCAAGTTTTTAAACAGTGCATACCCCTGATAATACTTTAACATTCTTTTTATCGTGAAGATAGTTTGGCTACGCCAGGATTTTACGAAAACGTCAAAGTCCAATTGCTGAATAGCAAGGTGTGTGTGATCATAAATAAATTATTTAAATTATAAAATGTCATATTTACAAAAATTTGATAAGTTTATATACAGTTTGGATAACAAATTGTAATATATAGAATAAAATTTATTATATAATATTCAAGGTTAACAAAATAACATATAAGTTGTTAAGGCAAATAATATAAAATAAAGTTAAAACTTTTTTAAAATAATTTGATCTCTTTATTTATAATATAAGGGAGCATTATAAATTTATATTGAAATAACATTAATAAAAAATAATTGAAATGACATTTAAAAAAAAAAATTAAGTATTTTAAAAAGACAAAAAATAAGCTTCAAAAACATGGGTGGGTTACAAAATAGGGCTATCATATAGAAGAAACTAAGAAAATTGTCTCAGAACAGAGCGATTAGAGTTGATTGTAATATTTTAAATGAGGATCCATGATCACAATTAATATAAAATATTTCTTAAAATAGTATAAAATTCTAATAAATAAAATATAAATTTATATATATTAAAGGTCAAATGTTTTAAGATTATAAAATATAATGTAAAACGAAAATTTTTTAATAAAATAATTTAGAATACAAAAAATAAGAAATAAATAAAAATCAAAAATGTAAAAAAAGTAAATATACGAAATAAATGGTGTATTAAGTTATTTTTCTGATCATTAACATGGATTTTATCCGATTCGACACTCTTATGAAAAGTTTGAAGAGTTCAATCTATAAAAACATATTATACAAACTGTCAGACAATAATATCAATCAATTTAATTCTAACGCACTCTATGACTCAGTTGAGCGCTGGAATCAAATTTTTAAATTTACAATGACATTACCAAAAGATAATTTTAAACTACATATAAAAACTTTTAACTTATCTGATAAAAATTTTGACAATAATTATCAATTTAAAGCATTAAAAATGTACTATATTTATTAAAATCTATATATATAATTTTTTTTTTAAAAAAAAAACTCAGATCTATCAATCTGAAACCTCACGGTTTATATACTAAACTATTCAAAGATATATCTTATGAGAATTCAAATATTGTTAATGAAAAGAATTTACATTTAGAGAATGTTAATAAAAAATTAGTTGCACATGTTTTGCCAATATGTAAAAATGTCATTAATCAAACTGCAAAAGAGATAGATTTTGAAAGTTTTATAATTAAACATATTTTTTATAGAATAATATGCTATTTACCTTTCTATAAGTTATCTGTGAATAAAATAATTATCAAGATTTTTTATGTATTTTATATAAATTGGACTTACCATGAATATTTTAGATTTCCATAATCATGATGCCAAAGATCTTAGAATTTTAAGTGAATCACTTCTTGAGAATTCTGACAAAAATAAAGATGAAATATGCCAACTATTAGCAAATGTAACTGACTTGATATGCAAATACACTAACCCAAGTAACATATTTTGAGGATTTTTGCTAATCAAATGGCTTTATTTTGAAAATTTGTTGCTTGATTATTTAATTAGAATATTCTTAGGAATTCCTTTCAAATATTTAACTTTTTATTTGTCAATTTAACTGTTCAATATATAAATTATTTTTGATTTTGAGTTTTTATAAATATGAATCAATGACAAAGTAGGCTCATGATTAAATCAATGATTTTAAAAATAAAAATCATGTATTTTTTTTTGCTTGTATTAAATAATGTTTATTTATTTCTAAATAAAAATATTTTAGTAACTATACTAAATTTTACCTAAAAGTTTCAATTAATTTTTAAATTTAGTTATTAAAATAATTTTCAGATACTGTGCTAGCTTTATCCAAATTATTTCTTTGATTATTTGTTACAGACAAAGACTATAGTTATTTCAATATTTAATAAATAATAGGAGCAATTTAATTATTTTTTAAATTATAAACTTGCGTAAATCATACCATAATACACATTTTCTTAAAAATTACAAGTTGTAATATATTTTTTAGGACATATTGTTAATTTTTGATCTTTTATAGAGTTAAATCAATACTTATATTATTTTATTTTTCAATATTAATTATATTTATAAAGATTCATGTTGTGACATAAAAGCAAATGAGATTTCTGATCTCCATGCAATCAGAAATAAAATTTTGAAACATCAAGCAAACTCAAAAAAGTCACTTGAAATGACTGAAAAGTTAATTTGAATTCAGTAAAAAAAAAAATAATATCCATTACAGGAAACTAGTAGAGACTCTTAATGACAATGACATTATAGCCAGTATTAAAGTGAGCAGTCCTGCAAGTAATATTATTACCCTGTAAAATGTAAAAAAAATTATATTTAATCATCTAAGGCTGTACCATAGGCAAAATCATAAATTTAATTTTTACTAGGTGGCACTGGGATGCACATTCATATATTTCATGTTTTGATCTCATTCTTTCCATTATTCTCATATATTAATAATACTAAATTGCCATATTATAATGGGATTTATGAAATAAACAACTTATATATATATAAAATAGACTTTGTTTATAGTAACCACAATGTCACTCAAGCAAAGTAGCCTAAAGATGACATAGCAATATTTTGTGGTTACTATAAACAAAGTTTAGGTCATAGGTGATTTCTGCAAATAATGTTTTAAATAAAAGTTATCTTTTTTGTTATATTATTTTTGGATTTGCATTGGGCCTACTTTTACAAGCCGAGCCCCAAATTTTTTTTCCTGATCCAATCCCTAACAAATTTTTTTTTAATTGACCTGAAAAGCTCGACCCAAAATAAAAATTAGTCTACGGCTTGGCCCTATTATTTAAATATAGAAAAAATTAATTTTTTTTTGATTGTAAAAAAATATTCAAATAAAAAATATTAACGTTTTCATGCAAGAATTTTAAAATATATTTATTTGACCAATCATTTAAAATTTACTCCCGACCTGGCCCAACTTATTTTTAAAAATATTAGTCCCGACTCAATCCAAATCGAAATAAAACGGTCCAGCCCGAAAATTCGGACTGAGCCATGATTTGGAGATCTCTAATTATATTATCTTTTTTAAAAATCACAATTTCCTTTTAATTGTTTATAAAAGGGCATAAAACTAGTGCTGTAAACATTTTTAAAAAAATCGAACGCGTTCGAGTTCAACGTTCATTGACATAAATCGAACGCGTTCACGTTCAAATTCAAAAAAAAGGAACGCGTTCAAGTTCATGAACGCGTTCATACGTTCAAGTTCATGAACGCGTTCATACGTTCAAAATTTTATGATAAATTTTTTTAAAAATTTAATTTAATATTAATAAATGCCTTATATTTTTCAACACAATATATTAGCCATGATAAAAAATAATAGTTTTATTTTGATAATATAATTATAAATACAATATAATAGAGCGATAAAAAAATAAATTTATAAAAAAATTTTCTTATTAATTTTTAATAATAATTGCTTTTCAAAATTTTCATCTGATAGGCATGAACGCTTGTCAGTTAATACAGCGTTATCTATACTAAAAACTCGCTCAACAAGGGCAGATGAAGGGATTGCGGTGTTATACTTGATAAACAATTCTTTTAAAAGGGGGAATTTATTAAAAACATTTAATGTTTTATCCATTGTTTCAAAAAATTGAGCTATGTTATCATCCTCCAATCTGCCCTCTTCTTCCTCGTCAAAAAAAAGGATATCTCGGAATTGCTTTTAAAACAGTGAAATATTTTTGATATTTGGGCCATGATAATTCTAATTCATCTAATATTGAATTTTGATTTTCAGAATCTGATGATGAAATATTTATATCCATGCAAATGCTAATCTATTAAATTAAAATATAAAATATTCAAATTAATAAACTTTAATCTTATCTTCTCTAGCAGTAGCACTATGGTACGTTAATTGCAATATCAAAAAGGAAAAAGTAAAAACAGCTGATTAAAAAATATAAGACTTTTTTGTTAAAAAATTGGATTAAATATTAATTTTTCAAATAAATAAAAATATAAGACTTTTTTGTTAAAAAATGCGGATTAATATTAATTTTCAAATAAATAAAAATAAAAAGTGTTTTTAAAATTGAACGAACGTAAAATTGAACGCGTTCATCAAAGAAAAGGAACGCGTTCACGTTCAAAGTTCGTCAAAAAAAAGGAACGCCGTTCATCACCTTTTTTCAAAAAAACGAACTTCGTGCGTTTACAACACTACATAAAACACATAAAAACAATTTTTTTAAATTTTGTTGGGGAGGAGGGTTCATTTAAATTTTGGGGCTACGGTGAGATTATCATTAAACATAACAAATTTTTAGACGTGCACTGGAACTCCCGTCAAAAATATTTATAAAATCTAAGCAGCCAGGCCTATCTGCTAGAAAATTTTATAATGGAGCATTAAAATATTTTTAGGCAAGTGACAATATTTCTTTGACCTGATTTGTAGGAAAAAAATATTTTTCCGATTCAACCTGACCCAAAATAAAATATAAAAATTAAAATTTTATTTTTAGTATGTAATAAAAAAATAATCCTAAAAAAATGAATAAAATTGTGAAATAATATTACTATCAAACCATGATTTATGAATATCACTGATTTAATTAAAAAATAATAACTATATTTTTTTAAACCTAAACCGGCCCACCTGGAAAAAATGTTGACCCGGCCTAACAAACTGGGTGTAGTGATGAATTGGAGCTTTGGGATGCGTTGGGTGACCTTTAATTCATATACAGCTCATATTTTTAATTCCTTTTTATACAAATAATTTGCAAAACACATGCAAAAATTATTTCAGAAATAACAAAATTTTAGAAATCCCTTATAAATGTTGAAAAATTCGAGCTGGTCAAAAGATTTTCCAAAAGAAAATAACCTGGCCTGTTTGGTCTGCGAAATATTGAGTTATTTAATAAGAATATTATAAGGAACCTACCTCCTATAAGAAAAAAAGATACATAATCAAATTATAATAGTTAAAAAAATATATAAAACTTATAATATAGGAAGAAAAACAATTTAAAAAAAAATATCTTAAAATAAACATCAAAAAATTAAATACATGGAAAAAGTAAAAAAAATATCACATATGTACTCTATACTACAGTGTACACTTGTTTATATAATTATTTTATATTCTTGATTAATTTTATTATATTTATTTATCTAGAAAAAATTAAAAATTTTTATAATAAATATTTACTAATATAAACAAAATACATTTTTATTCTAAAAATAATCGGATTAGAGTTCAGGAGTGGGCTCAAACGGCTCATTGAGCCGTTCGAGTCTGAGCCGTTTTTTACGACTTCGACTCGAGTTCAGAGTTGTAAAATCTCGACTATTTAACAACACAATATATCTATATATATATATTAAAATTATATAAACTAGAATATTAAAAACAGGGCGAGGATGGGCTGGGATTATAAATATATATTGTTAGTCGAAAGATATTTTTTGAGTGATTGTTGTTAGCTTTTTACATAAAGTTTTTTTAAAATAGAATCGCTTCTTCGCCTAAGTTCCCTAATGTAGTAGTATAGTAACAAAGGGTAAAAAATATAATACTTTTTGTAGTTGGGAATATTTGTTACGCTTGAATTATAATTATTTAAAAAAGAATTATGGGTTTAACATATCCATTTTTTTAGAACGATCCTTTTATAATTACATAAATTTAGATTTAATTAGAATTTTTTAAAATAAATAATTAATTTAAAAAAAATAATTAAATGATGTTGATGATCATTTCTTCCTTTTATAAATAAATATTAATTAAAATTTCTTTAATTAAAATATTTATTTTTTTTGGTAGAGAAAAAATTTTTGGAAGAAGAGATTCAACAAGATGACGGGAAAACGGAAGAATTTAAAGGCACGAATTTTCCTCATTCAAATTTTGTTTTCAAAGTAAAAAATTTTTTTATATAAAAAAAATATTTTTCTTATAATATCATTTATTATTCCAATAAAACTCCGGAAATGTATTCCAGCATCTTTAGAAAACGTATCTTATGAATTGTAAAAAATATTGCCATTAACCTTTTGCATTTATAATTTATATAAAAAATTTATGGAAAAAACTAATATAAATTATATTAAGTTTAAAAGTTCATAGCGAAATTGCCCTGAAATTCATTGGGTGGGTATTCCAAACATGTTGAATTTCTGGTAAAATCCGATTTTTAAATTTAAAAAAAACCCGCTTAAAAAATAATATATTGCTGGAGAAAACATTTTGGCGCTAAAATATATATAGTACCCAAGAATGAGTTACTACATTTCGAAGATATGAAAATTATGAATCCCTGGATACCTTATTTTGAGTTTTATTTTTCTTAGGGTAACCATATCTATATATATAAAAATACTAAATTAGAGATCGTTGCAGTTCTACCCGAATTCCCGCGGGTTGGCCGGACAAATTGTACAGGAAAAATAAACATTTTTTACTATTTTTTAAAACCCAGCTCTGGCCGGATTTTTGTAAACCCGAGCCCCAGAGCCGATTTGAAGCCTTAAATGCCCCTACAAATTATTAATATTTGAACGAAACACTTTTTATATACCTATATATAAACCCTTCTATGGAAATATGAAAAGTAAATAATTCCTTCTAGAACCTACACTCGAATCAATAGAAAGTTGTATTAACTTGGCATCTGAAATATAACGGAAATCCCTAATAAGATTATCTAAGCTCCAATTTTTTGACATATTAAAATATATAAATTCAAATAAAATTCCGACCAATATTTATCAAATTAAAAATGATATATTAATTTATAATTTTGTGAAAAGGAGGCTTATTATTTACTCTCAAATAGGTTTTCAAACAAATTTTTGGCCTCAAAACTTTTCGCCATAATCAATTACAAGCGATAAACGCCGCCATGCTGGATTATGATTGCTTCGTGCTGATGCCAACAGGTTCTACAAGAATCGCTTTATCTATTATATCATATTTATTTAGTTTTATACTTAGAGCTCGATAAAAAAAAATAAGAAATTTAAAAAATATATATATTTTCCTGACAACATAAATTAGAATTAATTCTTTAAAAAAAAATTTTCAAAACACCTATGCCTAATTTTAGCCAATTCAAAATCCTAAATTAATTTATCTCAGAAATTTAACAAAAGCGTGATATTTTTTTGTTCCTTTATGAGGTCTGCAATGTTCGGCCGGTAACGCCTGAAAAAATTTATTTAGACCGGATAAAAAAATTATTGAACTGGAAATTATTGATAAATTCTGATATTTAATCGGGTTAGGCCTTTTATTTAAAGAAAATGAGCTGGGCAACCTTAATATAATATTTAAAACGGGGCCGGGCCTGATCAAATTTGGCTGGCTGTTCCTGGTAAAACAAGTTTCAACTGGGCTGGGCCTGAAATGCTATTTGTAAACCTCTTACCCGGATTATCATCTAATGCAATTTTTTATATCAAATAGGTGGCGGTAAAAGCTTGTGTTATCAATTACCGGCCTTGATTGCTGATGGAGTAACTATAGTTATAGCACCCCTCAGGGCATTGGTACAAGATCAAGTGCAAAAACTTCATTCTTTAGATGTAATTAGAAACTGATATTAATTAATAAATTGGATTGACTTCTAAACAATTTTGATTGATTAAAATTGAATAATTTTTCATAACATAATTCATTACCTTAAATAAATTAAATTAGATTTTGAATACAAATATGGAAATCGAATATAATAAAGGATGTAAGAGTAGAAAGGAAACAAATTATATTATACATATGATTTGCATTAATTTTTATTTTGTCTGGGTGAAAGATACCGGCTACATTTTTATTAGGGGAAATGACCGTCAACCAACTTAACGATATATACCATATCTTGTCATTGAAGGAGCCCGGGGTCAAATTGCTTTATTGTACTCCTGAAAAGGTTATTTTAACAAATGGTATAAAAAAAGTTTAATATATTTCGCGAGAAAAGAAAGATCCATGAAATCGTTTATTTATAAAATTTTCTGACAAAAATAACAAGATAAATTGCAGCGAGAGGTTCATGAACGTCTTGGAGAATCTGTACACCCGAAAATTGTTGTCGCGATTTGTCATCGACGAAGCTCATTGCGTTAGTCAGGTGAGTCGATTATTAAATTAATTATGTCAACCTTATTTATTTTTATACAATTTATTCCCAAATGTATATTTTTTTCAAACGATTTTGATTTATCTTTCATATTTCCTGTCTGGTAAACAGATATACGTCCATCTAATTAAAACTTGGCTTGACATAGTAGGAAATTAAAAATCCAATATATTGGAATTTGTTTAACATTGTTTTATATATTTGTTTGCTTCTATCCCTTGTATGGTATATGTATGTTTTTAGTGGGGGCATGATTTTAGGCCGGATTACAAAAAGTTGAACATATTACGCCAAAAGTTCCGAGATGTGCCTATTATGGCTCTAACGGCAACCGCCACATTTAGAGTGCGGAAAGATATTTTGCTTCAATTAGGATTAACCGACCCCAAATGGTAATAATTTATTTTACATTCTATTAATTTAAAAAAAAGTATTTAATATCCAATTTATATTAAGATAAAAGAGCATCTTATCTAAAAAGCGATTTGATCATTCATAATTACTCCAGGTGACATATTTTTTAAAATTTAAATTTAAGGAAAAATTGAGTTTAAAACTTTTTCGATTTTTAAACCGAAATCATTGGCCAGGGAAATAGGTATATTTTTGCCTACTCGTTCTGGAAACGATACGGAAAAATTATTACATTTTTAAATTTTATTAACCAACACATTTTGATTTAAATCATGAATCGTTATTTGAATTTAATTATAAGTAGGTTTAGGTATTATAAAAAAAATGAATTTTATTATCGTTACATAGGCATGATATTCGCATTCAAGTTTATACAAAATAAAACTAATATAATTTAATAATTAAATGGATTAAAATTTTTATTTTTTAATTGAAATGTATTTGTTATTTCATAATGTTTTGGTATTCTTTTATTTTTCGTAACCTACCAAACCGTTATCTTTCCGCCAATTTATTTTTTCATTCTCTAGTGTTCCTGAATGTAAAGTACCATTCCATGTCAATTACAATATAATTAATTTAGTTTTATTTTCTGGGAAAATAAATCAATTTGATTATGTTAAAATGAATGATATCTTTTTAAAAAAAATAATTTATAGTTTTTTTTGGTGAGAGTTGACAATTAAAGAAGAAACGGCAAGGTATGAACCACCTAAGTCAATAAATTCAGTTAAAATATAAGTGGATCTTTTTAAACGCTTAAATACTATATGCGATTTATTTTATAATTTTAAGGTTTGTTCAAAGTTTCAACAGACCCACCTTAAAGTACCAAGTATTGCAGAAGAAAGGCAGAAACATCGTATCTCAAATATGTCAAATACTTTTGTCATTTGACTCCTTATCAGACCAATCAGGAATCATATATTGTCTTTCAAGGTAAAAATCTTCCAGCGCAAAATTTATTTTAATTTCTTATAAATTTCTTCGCTATTTAATTTACAAAGTAGATTTCTTATTTATACAATTCAAATAAATAAAATCGTCCAACATTAAAGGAATGAATGCGAAAATGTGGCCCAAAAGCTTCGCGATGAGGGGTTTGCTGCTATTGCCTATCATGCTGGATTGGAATCGAAAGATAGAAATGTCATTCAAGAAGAATGGCTAGCTGATAAATATAAGGTATAAATGAAAGCAAAAAAATGAAGGAATAATCAATGAATGAAAGAAGAAAAAGATTTTTTTTTAAATTTAAAATAAAAATAATATAAACAAACGATATTTATGAATAACCCTGAAATGATTTTTAAAAAAGCATCAGTTTATGGAAGATATAATAAATAAAATATATTTTTGAAAAGACAAAAGAAAATTTAAAGAAAGAATTAAATTAAAAATATATTTGAAATAATAAAAGATCATATGTGCCACCATAGCCTTCGGTATGGGCATAGACAAACCCGACGTTAGGTTTGTGATGCATTACAGCTTGCCCAAATCTCTAGAGGGTTTTTACCAGGAATCCGGTCGGGCTGGGAGAGATGGGGATACTGCACAATGCATGCTCTTTTATTCTTACCATGATGCCACCAGGATGAAGAGAATGATTCAAAGTTAGGATCGATTGATTGACTTTGAGAATAAGAAAAATGAATGGTAGAAAGAAAGATAAGAGATCAGTTAATTCTTTAAAATGATGGTTTGTATAATTATTTAATTTAAATCGCCATTTTAAATATATTTGTTACAAAACGATGGATGAATGAAAGAGACAATGATTGGATCGAATATATTCTTTTTACCATGCCGCCTGAGATTCAGAAAATATTTTAAAATATTGACCACAAAATTTTTTTAATTAACATACGTCCAAATTTATTTAGGCGAAACAAACTCGGCCTACAAACATATCCACACGGAAAATCTTAATCGAGTCATCGAATTTTGCGAAAATAAGACCGATTGTCGGAGAGCCCAATTATTGGAATATTTCGGGGAAAATTTTAACCGCGAGGAGTGCAGAAAAAATAGGCTGACAGCTTGTGACAATTGCATTCACCAGGTTTTTCAGTGATTTTTTTTTATTGTTTACACATTTTCTATTCTTTTTCCTTAATTCTATTCCATTATTTATTTATCTATCATGCCATTTTTCCTTTTTTAAAAAATTTCAATTCCATTTTTGATATATAATTTTTAAGGAAGAGTTTTTAATCAAAGATGTCACGGAAGATGCTAGGGCCATAGCGGAAACGGTAGGCGTGTTATCTAATAAAAGAAGGGTGAACGTTACTTTGACCCAAATAGTGGATATTTTTAAAGGTTTTGCAGAAAAATATTTATGGAAAATTCAAGAAATCTTTATGAATTTATTATTGGCACATTTTAATCATTATTATTATAGTTTGAACTTTTCATCGATTTTTTTTGAGAATGCTCAGACAGAATTTTTGATCAAATATTATAATAAAAGAATCATCAATACAATCTATTTTTAAGATAATTTTTTAAAATTAACCTTATTTTATTTTTATTGCTATCTGATATTTGAATTTAATCATATCTACATTCTTTTTTCAAAGATAATAAACGGTATAATTAGTCAAGAAACTATATATGAGCTTAATTAATAACACTCTTTCTGATGTTTTATCTCCTCATTTAAAGCAGATAAAATACTTGAGAGATGAAACGTTCTTCAATCTATAACAAACTTGTACCTTAAACTCAAGTTCTTATTGAGATCTGGAATATAATCAAAAAATTTTTTGCCTCCTAACATTTCGTAGATATTATACCCAAAGTTCCAGTAGTTTACTTCTAAAATCTTAATAATTTTTTATATAAAATATTGTATTATGTAAATATATTTTTTATGATCATTTCAAAAATGTTTAAAAAAAAATGGTCCCTTAATTAAATTTATCTATTTTAAAAAGTAGAATAAACATAAGAAAGAGTATTATTAAGCTCATATTAAAAGATAGTAATATAATTCTCGGATTGCAAACAGCTATGTTTTAAATATTTGCATAATGTGTAAGATTAAAAATAGCAGAAAACATTTATTTGACTATAAGTACGAAATTTTATAAGGTAACCAAGTTTTGGCGCACAAAACTGAGATTAACCCTTTAAGCCTTTCTATATTAAGTAATACCATAAATATATTAAAGAAAGGAAAGACTACAAAAGCGATTTGTATGCTATAAATTTAAAAATAATAACATCCTACATCGGAACCGATCTATACAATATTAAGATATAGTACGTTATTAATTTATGTGAAGATGGCGCAAACCATAATCCGTATTTCAAATGTTTCCTTTTAACATCGCTTCAGATCCCTACAAATTATTCTTGATCACAATAGGTAATTCTATCAGAATATTATCACAACATTTGTCAATGGTAAAAAAAAGACAAATCATATAATCAAAATTCTATCTATAAAATGACAATTTTTTAAAAAAAAAGGAAGGAAATTTATTTTAAAACACCCTTGGAAAGGAAGAATACTAGGGACTACTAGCTCTTCAGATATATAGAATTTGATTTTATCTTCCAGGCCCCCCTTGAATTTATATATGATGGAAAAGGTCGCCATGATTAATGTATTCTAGAAATTATTATATGAACTTGTAATATTATAAACTGAATTTATAAATCCAAAAATTTATTTCTCAAGTTACTTATAACCTTATTACAAGTATTAAATTATTCAATATATTTGTAAGGCGTTTCAAAGAAGGAAAAAACTACTAAAAATGGGGATTTTTAATACCTCATTTTCTGCTTGGAAAGGAAAGCTATAATAAAAAAATATAAATTCCATCAAGAATTTAAATGTTGCGTGAAAGCCATTGTCAGATCTGAATTCTTATTTTAAACTTCAAAATATAATGCTATATTTATATATTTCTAAATAATATTTTCTACCTAGCAAGCAACAACAAAAAAAGAAATAAGCAAATATAAATTTTCTGTGGCTTGAACGGCATCCTTGACTAAAACAGAACTTACATGACTATCTTTATCTATTAAATAAATGATATGATATTTGTTAATTGTTGGTCTTTCGATGCATTCTTAAACCGAAATGGAAGTTTTTGAAGTGGCAAGTCGTCCAATTTAAGTAGAATCTCATTAATTCTTCAAAACTTCAATCTAGAATGAACCTCTTTGTTAAATTAACATTATTGTAGGTCATCCATTTATATAGCGAAGTGAGAAATAAATATTTTTGACTAAATGTTAATCATACTATTAATGATTTTTTAGTGTCTCAGGTTCACATTAGTGGTAGAATTCCTTAATGATGGAGATATTCGATTTCACCTCAAAAAATTGCAGCGAGTTACCAGAATAGGATGTCAGGATCTATATTTCCAGTTCATGGTAGACTTGAATTTCCTATATCAAATACTTTTTAAAAAAAGCTGAACATTGTCTTATTTTAAAGTAGATTTAGAAATTGGTTTAGGTGAACAAAATAAATGCACCAAGGTATATTAATATGCCTTCATCTTTCCTGTGCAGTTAAATAATGAGATATGGACACCAAGATTATGTACTAATACTAGATATACTTGGGAGAGTTATATTAATGTTACTAGCCTTCAGGAAATAATTTTTTTTTCTCTTACGTTTTATTTTTAATGTAGGTTTCTCCACGAGTAAGATAACGACCGAGGGCTATCAAAATTTGCCGATGTATGGCAAAGGCTCGAATTACAATCGCAACGACGCCGACAGATTAGCAAGGTTCACTCATTTTTTTTCCTTTGTCATAGGTTCCATTTTTTTGTATGGAAAACGTCAGTCTCGTCTTTTCCCTTTCCATCATAGTGGAAGTGTTTGTATATTCGTTATAAATCTCATATAAATTAATTAAAATTTAAAAAATATATATAGCAGATAATAATAGCTTGACCAAGTTAACTCCTGGTTGAGTGGGAGGGGGGGAGGGTAAGAACAAAAGAATACTTTCTACCCAGGCAAATTTTTTTGTATACATTTATATTAATATAATCAAGATATTTGGAATTTAATTGTGTCATAAATATTTTAAAAACTACCCAGAAATGGGAGGGCACTGGAGATTTAACTATAAAAAGGAACCTGAATAGCTCTCTAATAATATCTATCATATGTCTCATTTACATTTTTTGAATATTTATTTTTATGCGTTTTGTAAAATCATTTAACGTTCAATTCTTTAAATCTCCGGTTATTTTATCGATTTGCCCTGGCCATTATTTTTACTTGTTTATTTATTTTATTTTTTTCTGTCCACCCTGACACGTTGACCTTTCTATTGTATCATTGATATACATTTATAAATATTATATCCATTTTATTTCATTCATACAATAATATAAGGAAACTTGTTTTGGAAGGATTTCTACGTGAAAAATTACAAGTTAGCAGTTATGAACACGTCGTATCGTATGTGAACGCTGGTCCTAGATATTTAGAATTGGTGTCTGGAAATGTTAAAGTCTCTATTTTTTTCTAGTTTATTTCAAATATTTGTGATGTTTCAGGTGGAAATGGCTTTGCCCAAAAAATTGGAAAAGAAAATTCGAGCTAAAAATAAATGTGAAAATATTGTCACGGAAAATAACGATATCAAGAATAACCAATTAGATATCCAAACAGCTTGTTTTAAAGAACTTTTGGTTTTTTAAAATCTAATAAAAATTTATCTAAATAATATTTTTCTTTACTCATAGGAGCTCTGCAAAACTTTGGGCAAGGAACTCAAGACATCTTATATCAATATATTATCTGCAGGTATTCCCTTTTATTATTTATTTTTATATTTTCCTTTTAAAGTGTCACACAGAAATTGCGTATAAATAAGCGCGATTCACTCAAACGACGTGAAATTTTTTGCTGTTTTACATAATCAAGCCAAAAGGTATAATTTATAAATACTGTGTGACACTATTAAAATCGCAGCAGTTGTTTACGTATATATTGCAAAAAAATATTATCGCTCTGATTTTGCTAGCGATTAATTTTGCATCGCTCGAGCGAATCGCGTTTACTATAAACGCGGCGTCAGACTTGGTCCTGATCTACTTCTTAACGCTCAGTTTTTTTAATTTTAAAAGATAGGACGCTACATTTAAGAATTGGACCAGAATCAGACCTAAAAATGAATCGCTCGTAGGTAAAATTCTACATTTAAAGTAGATTATACTCATTACAATTTAATTATGCGAGTTACGTTTTTTTTACCTCTGAAATAGGTAATATTATCAAATGTATGTGTCTGAATTTAGGTTGTAAGCTTAACTAAATTTCACCCTCAAATTTTGTTCTCTTTAAAAAAAATTAAAACATTAGGCTGATAAAAATTTTTTATATACCTGTACAATTTTAACTGCGTTGGAATAATATAAAATAATTCGTATAACGAAAATACGTTACTGATTTGGTTAAGTTGGGACTACAAATTTGAAATGATACTTTACAAGTTACGAAGTAGAATGCTTTTGGAAGTTTAATCACTATTGAATAGTTAAAATGTGTGTCCATTTCTATTTCTTAAAGTCTCGATGTATTTATTCTCTAAAAAAATAAACATTGTTTTAGACGCTTTAAGAGAAATGTCCAGAATGTTGCCAACGACTAAAGAAGAATTAAAGCAGATCACTGGAATGGGGGCCGGAAAACTCGCTAAATTTGGCGGGAAATTTTTGGATGTAATTCTAAGATATCATCAAAAATTGCAAGGTAAATTTATTAATATTAGTTAAAGAAACTTCTGATTATAATTTAAAACTCAAAATTCTAAGATAACATTACTTTTTTTTCTATACTATAGAACTTTAATGTACTTTTGTAATAGAATATATCCCTTTGTAACAAAACAACTTTAGAAGTTAAGAATATTATCCTTGAAACTCAATAAAATTTGTTAAAAGATCCTAGGGAAATCTCCATTTCATTGCTAACATTTTAATGATCAGTTACAATTTGGATTGTTTTTTTTTTTTAGTTTAAAAAATTATTTACACTATTTATTCATTAAACCCCATATTTTGTTTTTAAATAATAATTAACTATATTTGTTCTCAGAAATGGGAACAATATTTGGGAATAATGATAATTCCCCAATTTATAAAGATTTTTTCTTAAAAAAACCCAAATTTAAATACAAGTGTTTACTTTCCTAGCATTTTTTAATTTCAAAATTACTTAAAAAAAATTCTGGGATATAAACTAAATTCTCTTTTTTAAGGGATTTAGAACTGAAACCTCCTGAAGATTGAGTCATTTTTTAGCCATTAGCTAAGCATACTCATTAGTATATTCCCTCATGAAGCCATGTCATTTACGATTTAACTCATTTTCATTTTTTATATAAATAAGTCTAAAATTCATTTATTTACTTATATTTATTCCATTAAAATATTTTTATTTTCTCAGAATACGAAAAACAAAATACACTAAAAAAGAATAAAAATATTTACACCAATCCCACCACAATCTCTCCTTATTTCGATTCCAGCAAACGCATTTCTAATAAAGAATCATGTTCTAATGCACAGAGAAAGAAAAGTGTAAGATCTGTTACCACGAAGAAAAGGTCCTCTGGAGATGGCATTGATGCCAGGCCAAGTTCTAGTACAAATAAGGGTTTTAAAAGAAAATTTTCTAAGGGACCTACTTATGGCTTCCAAAAAAAGAAGTAAAAGATTTTTATTTATGTATTATTTATAGAGCATTATGCATAAATGGCGGGAATATTCTATATAGAGTTCTAAAAAACATATACTATGCGTTAAAAATAAGTAGTTATATATTATGGCTAAGACAGAGATTGGCCCGAATTGGCATGTGAAAATTTTCAAAAAGGTTGTATAGCTTATTAGCCTGGCCCAAAATAATATTTGACACAACTTGCCTGACATAAGATATTTTGGCCTAAATTAATTTGCATTATTGAAGGTTTTTTTATTAAAAAAATTTAGACCAAGCTAACCCAAAAAATATTTTGCACAAGTTGGCTGGCCAATTTTAGCCACATAGCATTTATTTATTTACCCCATGTATTATAATATTAAGCTCTATAGGTGCTGGATCGTTTAATTATTACAAATTTAACATAGAACAATCCATTAAACAACCATTCATATATCTCATATTATTTTATTAGGAATTGGAAGAAAATGCAAGGCAAAAAGTCAACGGCCAATTCTCATCTCATGCCCTTTCCAAATAAATAATTTCCACTATAATCTATATTTATATAATTTAAATTTTAATATATTTATGAAACGAAATAAAATAGTCTGAACTTCTGGGTTTATATTAAAATTTAATTTCTTCAGCTTTGTATCGAATTTTTTATTTCATGATTTTTTCAAAAATCACCACCATGATGCTTTTCTAAGCAAATTGGTCAGTAAAAATATATGATTAGTATGTATAATATGTTTATTATAAATTTTTTTATAGCTAATGATGAATTAGACTAATACTTTTTTTGCAAATTTCTGTTTTATACAAAATTATTATATATATACAAAAAATCATCGTTGTGTGATCAGCCGATGTGGCTCTTAGTTAGAAATTTGTCCCCGTTAAAGGACAACAATTTCTAAGACCAATCTCTTATACGTATCTAAAGATTTTTCACCACTGGGTTTCAAATGGGTTCGAACTGAAAAGAAATCTTTTTGTAGGACTCTTACCGAGACGTTCCTTTCATAATATAATAATACGAACCTCCTACAGTGTTGTCGTTAGTTTTTCATTTGGGGAAATAAAATATGAATTATCAAAAAAAGGTGGGGAGCTATTTTAACATTTGATTAACAGTTTGCACAAATTCGTGGTGGAGAATATAAAAATACAGCGTATTTTGTATATTCACCACAAATTTGCACCAATTATGAATGAGGGTTTATAGAGAAAATATTACCTCGAATTTCAAAACATTTAATCTGATCCAAAGCATAAGAGTTGAAATATTTATAAAATTTCCTTGTGGGATAGAGTGCTACTCAAAAATATGCTCAGGCTGATGTTTATTGAGTCCCTCAATTGGAAGTAGTTTTACAATTCAAAACTCGACTTGAGTTTCGGCTTAGTCGACTCAGCTTACCCATTCAACAACATTTTATCATATTCTCTTTATTCCACATTTTATTATTTAAATCTTGTTGACGCATTCTTTACAAATATCAACGTATGGAATTGAGAGTGAGATAATGTTTTGAAATCTTTTACAATATAAAAGAGCCTTGCATTTTATAAAATTGAACGTTTTAATAGATTGTTTAAGAGACTACGTCATAAAAATATGGAATGACCATTCTTGATGATGAGGATCTTCATTTCAGTTGCTTAGAGAAGTGTGGGTAATTCAAATTTAAAGCGCCCCAATAATATCTCGTAATTTTGTGGAGATAGAACCTTTAAAGATTAAATTTATACTTACATTTGCATCCCTGAGCGCTAAAATAATATTTATGATAATTCAAACAACCATAACATTATATATAGATCCGGATACCACATTATAATAGATGCTATGGGTGTTAGGTAGTTAACTTTCACCCAATATAATAAACATAAATATATATAAATAATTATAAAATATATCTAATTAAAGAATATACTAATTTTTCATAATATAAATAATAACTATATATGTATGCTTTCCAAATTACTACAGAAACTTGTAGCCAATTTTAGTATATGAACGGGAAAATGTCAATATAATTTTAGGTATTCATTAATTTATGCAAAAAAATTGGTAAAGGTAATTTTTTTTATCGATATTAAGAAATTAATTATTAGTATTACCATTTGAATTTATTTTATAAATTTCAAATAAACTAACAATTTCTTTAAACTTAAATATTTTTGGTTACGTTTTAAAAATAAAGATTATGATTGGTTAAACAAATAGATGAAACTTTTATTATATAAAAACAATTAATATTCATTTAGGGTTATCGGAAATATTTCACTTTGACAGTGAACATAGAACCCTATAATAATAATTAAGTAGCGATATGTTCTAACATTTATATATTTTTAAATAAAGCTACTCTCATGTAATCTTAAAAAATAATAATTTATTTGTCTTGTTATGCATTGTATTTAAATATGTTTTATGATAATATAAATATAAATAAAATTGGCATATTTATAATTTGCTAATCTTTGTTTCGAAAACTTTTTTGATAACGTCAATTTTATAGAGATCGTCTTTTTCGTTTTCAATAAATGCGTCGATCATATTCAAAAGGTGTTGTTTTTTGCTGTAGAGGAAAATAAAAAAAATTTATATATACCGACTAAAGTGTGTTTTTAAGATGATAATCCATACAATAACAACCATAAATTGGAAAAAAAAGTTTAAATTATTTTTTGCTAATTTTTATTTAAACTTGATTGCATCGGCTTGAACAGCTACATTTCCTCTTAATTGATTGGCGTAGGTTCTTAGATGAGAACAAATACCGGCCAACATCAAGATAAAGTTCAATGAGGACGGCGACAAATATAGCTCCTCGGTTTCTCCAATTTTTAGGTTTTCTTCTATCAAAGTGATTTATTTAAATATATTATAGAATAATATTAGTAAAATAATTTTATTTAGAGAGGTTTCGATACTAGAGATAACGAAAATAGTAATGTCTATTTTAAAAAAAGCAAGCATCATTATATTTGTTTATTTATAAAATTAAATTAAGGGTTTAAAAAAATTAACATAAACTTTTTTATCAGTAGAAGAATTTTTAAAATTTATAGTTTGATGAGACTTTAAAAAATTTTAAATCTATAAAGGTTAATTAGTATTTTTGGACGTGTTTAAAAAATTTGTGCAAAAAATCGAGGCCGTGTCCTGATTGGTCTTATTTCTAGCAGAAGTTTGTTTAATCATCTATACAGCTTAACAGCAATCTAAAAAGAAGGGCTATTTAAATTTATGAATGCTACTCATTAAATTTTCTAAATAAGATTGGTACATATAGTAAATCAAGTACGTACTAATATAATTTATTTATAAGCTTAAATTTAATTGTGACTTGGACTGTAAAGTTCAAGAGTTAGTTAGTCATTATGAAAAATTATAAATACATCTATTCCTTTTAATAAGGCTAAAAATATCCAAATTTTTAAAATGATATTTAGAAATGCTTGAATTTTTAGGATATAATTACATAAAGATAATGAATGAATGTATTTTTTAAGGTAACTTGTTAATTTTATCGTTATAATATATCAAAAAACCCAACTAATCAGTTTAGTATTTACATTTTAATAAAAATAACTAGTTATATTTTTTGCACAATCATTTTTTTTACGGTCCTTGTATTAATTTAATTTTTTTAACCGATACAGATTGAAGCCCCAGAACTATAGGATTTCTAACCGGATATCAGTTAATAAAAATTAGGGATAAGTCAGTACTTGAGTCATGTAAATTGTATAACACAGTAATGTGAAATAATTATGTTTCTTGAGATGGTGAATTACCTTGCTCATCAAATTACACGACCAAAATATTTGAGACTTTTCCCCAAATTTTATTTTATCGGTAGTCGTCGTAAGTCCAGCATTACCAAATTGCATTTATATTTATTTAAATTATTTATGTGATCAAACCCTGTAGATTTTAGACAATTTTCTCATAAAGTTTTGAATGAATTTTAATTTAATTGATTTTGTATAGATTTATATATATCGTTGGCCTAGAATTGGAGTGCTTCACTTGCGCAAATGTTTAAAATGAGAAAATCAACATTAAAGTTTAAAATAAAATATAGGAAAACCTTATTGATCAATTTTAACAGAGCTATAACTTTTTGAAATACTATTTTTTTAATCTAGTTTTAATTTTCATATATATTGTGAATAATTAAGTTATTATCTACTTCGTTCTAACTCAAAAATTTTGAAAATGTCGAGTGGAGCACTCCAATTCTAGACCGACGATATATTATAATAATTAAATTCAACTTAAAATATGAAAAAAATTATAAATTAGGATCTCTAAAAAATGTTTATTTTTTTTAAATATTAATTGTATCTAAAAAAATTTAGGATAGAAAATTGACAATGGAAGCGCACAAGTGCTGCAATAGAACTCTTATAAAATCAAATTTTTAATAATAAAAAAAACGTGACTGTAACTTAAACTTGAAAGATTCCAACATGAATTCCGGTATTAAGTCATGTATAATAATATAAATTACCACTATTGATAGCTTTCTTGAGTATCGGATCAAAGCTTATGTCACTTCCGAGCAACGTTGTCTCTTCATCCCTGTTCACTTTATTCGTGGTTTGATGGAGAGAATAAAGGTGTTTGAGTCGTTTGAATACTGAGTCGAATTGGTTTAAAAGATGGGTAATTGTAAAAAAATGATCATCGTCGGAGTTTGGGTTATTTAGAATGCGATGGGTTAATTGCCACAGTGTGGGTGTAAATAAAGTAAGCACTATATCGAAATCAGAGAGAGTCGATCCCGTTGTTTCAAAATCGCCTAACAAAGGTAAATTCGAGGTTTCCTGAGTTAAGTGAAAGTTGGTAGGATTATCCTGTGATGGGACTACTTTTACATTTTTTCGAGACCAAACGTTGGAAGCAACGTTAACGTTATTACCCAATTTATTTTTGTCTAATAACAAGAAGTATTTTTCGTGGGGGATATTATTTTTGGTGGATAAAAGCACAATATATAGGTTTAGGTGAAAGAAGATGGCCTGAATTAAGGTCTTATCATCGGAAGTGGAGGTGAGTAGTAAATGCGGATCAATAATGTATCGAGAAATCACCTTATTTATATATAGAGTAATAATAATAAAATTATAATATCTATAATTTTAAGCAAATTGTTATGAGATAAAATACTTTATTGTGTTAGTGTTTTTAAATGTATTTTTAAAAAAAAATAATTACATTTCCAATGTAGGTATTAGAAAATAATTTTTTTTCATTCATAAACGATTTAATCGGACCAGAATACAAATAGCATAGAAAATCTTCTTGATTATTGAAATCCAACGCTTTTTGATTTTTAAAAGCTAAGGAAACCATTTCCAATTGAGTTAATGCGTTGGAAGGAATTTTAGGTTGTTCTTCGTATAAGGGAGGAGTAAGAGGATGAGGATTGCACATTTGAATGAAGGCGAACCATGTATAAAGCCAATCTAGTAGGTTGTGATAAAGATCGGACTCGATTTCACATTCATTTTGAGCTTATATATATAAAATATGGCACAGTTAACAGGTTGCAAATAAAAATTAGGCATTATGTTATAAATTTAATTTTATTTCTTTATCGACATGATGGAATTATATGCGGTAGCGTCGTTGAGGGGGGAGGGGGGCTTAAAACCTCCTGAACTTTGAATATTCTTCTGGAAAATTTTATTTTTTTGCAAATTTATTTAAGAAATTACATATTTATGCGAATTTAAAAATTTTTCAAAAATAAGAGGGCCTATGGACCCCTATAAAATGTTACAATAAAACTGTTTATTATTTTGATTTGTTTCATTCGCTTAATAATTTTGCAAATTTTATTTAGCTAAGTATACATGATATATCAATGATTTCACAATTCTTAATAAATTCAAAAAGGAACTTCACTTTGAAATCAAGTATGAATGAAAATATTTGGTTAGGAAGGTGTTTTAATGTGTTATAATCAGAACAATAAAGATTCTTACATATTTGATGTAGAAAGATAACTTTCATCTAAGTGTCTTATCAGATTAGCAACATCATCGGTAAACTAATGCCTTCTTTTAAATTACAGATCTTAAAAAAAATTAAATGTTGATTTTCCGATGTTACTCTAATTAATTTAAAAGCTTTATTTGAAATGTCTTCAACCCTCTCCTATATATCCCCAGAATTTCTACATAAGATTTCAACTGCCTTAGCTTGGGTTTCACTGAACATAAACAGGTTTTGCAAATGATATTTAAAAAAGATCTATAAGTTATAAAGAAATGACATGCATATGTTTCTGAATCTGATAAAGAATTAGGAAAAATGAATGAGAATGCAATCAAAATGAAAATTCTGCTTTAAATTTGCAAAGTGTCTATCATTCTATTATAACTTTTCGGACTGGGATTCCGAAAAAATGAATATAAATAGAACAAGATTATATGTTTTAGAATTTGAATTAACTTTTTAAAATTAATGACTAAATATTAAGTTTCTCAGATCACTTTGTCGTGTACGGTGTTATTAAACGGTTCGATTTTTGAAAACGACTAACCCAATATTTTAGCTAATATTATGCAAGCCTGGAAATTATGCTAATTATTTTTTTCTGACTAAAGTTTAGATTCAAAATTGGCTAAATCTCGTTGTGTTAACAATTCTATTTCTTCTTTTAAAGATTTTTATTTTACATTAGTATAGCAATTGCAATTGAATATAGGTAATAAAATTTTAATCTCAATAGTTACCACTAAGGTTCCTGATATAAAAGGAGCTTGTAGAATTGTGAAATCCGATTCTGAATACTGCTTATAATATAATTCAATTTAATGCAAAATTTTTTCGAGATGTTAAAACGCGTCATATTTCGTTTGCATATATTAATCATTTTAAGTCGTACTTTCCCGTTATATAAAGCAACATAATACACCTATTACTAGGTATAATTACCCTAATGCGGAACTTGGTTAACAAAATGTCATGAAATAAATATGAGAGGCATTAAGTTGTGGAAGTAAAATGAAATGTGATCTTAATCAGCATCACAAATTATCAATAATATATCAAATAAAGAAATATTTTAGATAAAAAAAGGTAGGGGAGGTGGGGGGGGGGGGTAAATGTACTTTGATATATATTATATAAAATGGCATAACATCTATTTTTACCGCACCATAATCTAATACTTACCCGATCGGAAGAGAGAAAAAGCAATCTCAATAATTGTTCTCACAATGCTCCATATTTATATTTCATCAACTAATAGTGAATTTGATAATTAAAAAAGTCAAACTATTTTATCTGGTATAATAAAATTTCCGAAGTGGCAGATTTAATAGTCAAAATATGGGGAAGCAAGTAAATATTCTATAAGAGCTAATTAAATTAAAAAAGCAAAATTGGTGGAGAAAACTTTATCTACAAGGGAAGTAACAGTTTAAAATATTTAGATTCTTCCTTCAGAAATAAATTATGATTTGGTATAACACCAGAGCTTAGAACAGAAATCGGAAACTATCGCTATTGGGTAAGGTGTAAGAGCCGAAATTATTTAAAAAATTTTATGGACTGGGAAACTGCCATTTGAAGAATATTCAGAACCTGAACTCGTTTTAATCTGGATTCTAAAAAAATTAGAATTGGATTAAGAGACCAGGAAAATTGGTAAGCCTATAGTATAATCTAAAATTATTTAAAAGCATAAATGAAAACAATAAATATCAGAAGACTCCAGCAGAGATCAAGAACAAAAATGATGGATGCTATGAATAAAATTATCATTAAATTTAATTATTACTAAATACATTTATCAACATTATTATATAGTTAAGTTATTTATTATACATCACATATAGTAACATTGTCATTAAAAACCATATAAGAATTTGTTCACAGTGTATTTTAATGGGATCCGGTATTATTATTTTTTAATCTATCTTGTCATCTAAATGTTATCAAATTATACCTTATCAATATGCACAAATTTTTAAATTATCATATCTTTCAAAAAATATATTAAAATGTATATATATTTTTTCCTTCCTTTAAAAGAAAAGATTCACCTATTCTACATACCTCGTTGAACACAAGATTCGGTAATGGCGGCACATATATCAAAATTTCCAACCAAAACAAAATGTCCATAAGTGGCTAAGCTTAAGACAATTTGACTTTTTATGCTGCTAGGGTTTTCGTGGTAAAGAGATTGGGCCAATTTGTAGCTTTTTGCCACGTGTCCAAGCATTATGTGGACTAAAATAGTGAGCCAATTTGGTTTCTTGATATAAAGATTAAAGATTTTATAAATTTAATATTATAAGAATTAAAGAGTTGTAAAAGCAACAAACTACAAATCGAGACATGCAAATATAAATTCTTCCGCCCGAAGTTTGGTGGCAATTTTTTTGGATCTAAGCCTGGCCCCTGAAACGTTGTAGGATTTTTAAAAAAGCTTATAGGGAGTATTTTCAAAATTCATCATATTATTCAAATATTCAGTAATATCTTTGATAATTAATTATTGTTTACCTATTTTAATTGCTGAATCGTAATTCGTTAAATTGGTGATTTATATAATTAAATCTTTATTTTTCTTTGCGTAGATGTATTTTTTATTAAAACTTTAATATCAATAATTATAACCGGTCTATTCTTTTCGAAAATGTCAGAATACTTGTTGATGAGGTGAGGTGAGTGACATGTTACTTCCACAGCTTCGATAGGTATGTTTATATTTAGCGTGCGACATCTATTATGGTCCGAAAATTTGGAGAGTTCTTGATCTAGTGAACCCTTTTAATAGAATTTTAATATCCTTAAACGGCAATGTATAACAATAATAAAAGAACCCTTTACACAATTTAAAATTATTGGTTAAAATATGTTAGAAGAGAATGGCGTTAGTGAAGTGAGGGCGATTAATTATGAATTATCTTCATCATTACTTTATAAAGGCCAAATGAAATAACGAAATAGTATTTGGTTTCTTTTTTTTTGAGGAAGGATATTAATAAAAATATGATACCCATAGAGAGAAATTAGTGACAAGATTTTATCCCAAGATAAAAGAAGATTTTTAATGGAAATGCTAAAAATGGGCAATTAAGACCATTTCCGCACAAGAAAACATGTTTATAAAATGTAAGTAACTCCTGCCATTCTCGGCAACTATTGAAGGGGTAGTGTTCAATGCAATCAAAGCAGTGTTAAAGATAAACGATCTTGTTAAATAACAATTTTTTTGTAAAAATATTCATGATACTATAATAATATTAAAAAAATTAGGGCAATTATTTATTTATTTGAGATTGGTGTAATAAATATATATTTAAATTTATTGATGAAATAAAAGAAAAGCAATTTATTTATGCAATCTTTCACAGTAACGGTTTCAAGAGGTAATGTATCCTTTTTTTTAAAAAGTAACACAAACGCAACAAGGTTAATTTTTAAGGAGTTACGTAGAATGGTAAAGACATTATTTCTTTGAGTAAACCATAAAAAGTATTAAAATCATTGTTCATTAAAGTTTATTGTGATCCCAAAATTATGAAACTCTGGTTAATAAAAATTAAATTCTAATTTTTTTAGAAGAATTAACCTTATGCCATGTAACCCTTATGAGAAATACCAAAGTCTTTTAAAATAAATAAAAAATACATCTTTCTATAGGAAGTAAACCTTTATATAAAAAGTTTTAAAAACCTAACATTATACTCAATAAATTTTTACTATTTAAAAAAAATGATTATTACATTGTATAGGGCAGCCGCAAATTGAATATATAACAATTGAGATTTCCTCGTCTCCAAATCTCCTCTCATGAGGTAGGTAGCTAATTTGAGCAAATTTTCAGACCTTTTCCTAACTTTCTCGCATTGATGATTTAAGACCTGTTAAAATTAGAAGAGAACGTATTATGTGTGTTGTTGTTATTGCGCATTTAAAAAACCTGTAATATTGAAAGGGATATATTTAAGTAATAATCTTCCGCGTAATAGTTTATTAAAACCGGCTTGAGATCGGCCGTATTGTCCATCTCTCTACCTTTGACATTATGCTTTGAACGATAATTTGATTTTTTTGATGACTTTGTTTTGACTGGCTGAGATAGATCGGAATTATTAGTCTTTTGTATCAACTCTTCTTCTTTCAGTCTGAAAATATATATTTAAATCAAAAATTAATTTTTTTTATAAGTTTAATTAAAAAAAATTGTTTAAAAACATTCTTTTCAAATCATGTTTTAAAAGGAAATGAGAATTTGAGAGAAAAATTTACCATAAATGATTGCAAGTAAAATTATTAATTATTTATTTAAAACATAGTTATAAAAATGTAATTTAATTTTACAATTACATTTTCGTAAGTTTTGCTTGTGAATTAGACGGAGTAATCAAATATAATTGAATGGCCGATAAAACTCTAATTTTGAATTTGTCGTATTGGGATATTTTATGATTTTCTGATAGAACGCGATCAAATACTTTAAATTTTTTTTAAATTCAAAAAGAAGATTAATATAATTTTTTAATATTTTATATCTAAAATAGAAAGTTCTCTAAATTTATATCTGATATGATGTATCACATTATACTTTTAAGAGACCATAAGCCCGTAATTTTTTTAAGAGTATAATATTTTACAAAATAGGTTGTAAAATTGGCTCTTTATTTCACCTCTTATTGAATAAATTCTTATGTATAATTGCTCTATTTTTAGCCGTTTAACCGACTAAAATATGGCGATAATCTAGTTTTAACAAAAATCTATCATCTTAGTTTAAGTTATTTCAAAAATATAGCAAGCATGCATATACGATTTCTATAGCCATTACACAACTATAACAATAAATATAAAAATTATTATTAAAACGTTTTTATCCGCTAGAACCTGCAAATACTTTAAGTAAGGAAGGGCACCTAAAGAAAATTTTTATCGTAAATTAAAATTATTTTATACTTTCTTCCTTTCCAAAATTGAGATCGTCGACTAAAGCCTTTTTGTTATCACGCATATTAAGTCGTAATTGGTATAAAGTTGAAACACATAGGGCGGACAAGCAATCGATGACTAAACGATCATTCGTGATTCCCCGGCTATAGAAATCCCTGAGAAAATTATTGTCAGCTTGGATGTGCCTTTCGATAAATTTTTTATCCTTATTTTCCTTGGTCCAAGATTTAAAAATGGTCTTAAAATCTTTTATGAGAGTCGCTACACCTCTTATATAAAGTCCCAGGAAAGTTTGATTATGATTGCATCCATTTTCTTGCCCTTCGAATCGCAAATTAAAACTGTGGTTAGAGGTGGCGGTTAAGGCAAGGAAACAGTAATGTTCTAGCAAGGCGGCTAAGGTCGATAAATTTTCGATACTTATCAGCTTCAGGTGGTCTGTATATATTATCCGACTGAACATGTGGTTAAGGTAAGATAGTTGTACAAGGTACTTTATCTTATGGATATTTCTTGCATCATTCGCATGACGATCATTGACTTTGGTATTATTGCTCACATTTGTTTCATGATTTTTAAAGGGAAATTGAGACAAAAATAATTCTAGGGCTCTAAAAAATAAATTTAAAAAAAAAAATAAATCATTGAAATAATTCTATTATTTTGTTAATTTACTCGAGCGTTCCAATTTATTGACTTAAAATGATAACTATAGTTTTTTTAAAAAGTTACAAACCTGCCACTGTGAAAAACAATGTCCCGCGTATTAAAAGCCATGGTTGTGTAATCGCTGGACGTGTCGCTATCAGTTTTACTATTTGTTTCATAACTATTTTCCTCTTCGATGTGAAATGTTACGTGAGAATTACCGTTTAGATTGAAATAAAGTTGTGAGTGTAGGTAATTAAATCGATAATCGAATGGGTATCTTACAGAAACCAAAGCTAGAGCGTCTAATTGAATTGCGGTGTAGTTGAGAATTCTATGTATCCGAAGACCGTCCTTGAGGATAGAATGGTGAGCTGTGTAATCCAAGTCTCTTTCAGTAGTTATCTCCCATTCATTTTGGGGTGTCAATGAATAATGATTGGCATTCGCCTGGGACTCGAGAGAGTGAGAGGAATACAGGCAGAATAGCTTGAGGAGAGCCTTGCCGCATTTTAAAACATTGTATTTCTGTTGAAGAGAAAAAAAAATATATCAAATTTTTCATATAGCAAATCTGTGCGAAACTTTCTATTTGTTTAAATAATAAGCTGAGAGTCTGATTATTCTATGGTCATGATTATGTGTTAAGTATTAATGAAAGGAATAAATCCAAAAAAAATACTATTTTGGGTATAAGATAAATTTTGAATAACATATTTTATTTAATTTAATTATTGTTTGATTATATAACAGTCCTTTTTAATTACCGATTATCCCTTTTTTTATTAGTGAAAATTTTTTTAAATGTAAATATTAGCTATTGGAAGCGTTTTTAGTTTTAGGTTTCGTTTAGTTGGCGCAATGTCGCTCAAGCGATACGTAATTTATTGCAAAGATAGCATAAGAGGTATAGTTTAACAATTATGTATTTTGTAAATTACATATGAGTACCCTTATGTTCGATCGATAGTTTGGGTAATTTTCTAGTAAAATTTATTATATAAAATTTGAAAGTAGTCTAAAGCCCATTTATAGTAAACGCGATTTGTTCAAGTGGTACGGTATTTAATGCTGTGGTATTACCAAAAGATGAAAACGCTATGATAAAATTTGAAAAAACATGCTTGACGTATATTTCAAAAATTATTTTCGCTGTGAAGAATCAGTTGTGATTTCGATAGTTAATACCGTACCATTTAAAAATGGCGTTAAATGGGGTGTATAGATTTTGATCGAAATTAATTTAAGGTATATTTATGATTTAGCATTATTTTTTTATTTACTAGTCCGTTTTTACCCAAATTAATTTTAAAAAATTTGAAAATTGTCCCATTATAAGAACATCGAGAATTTAAATATGTTAAAAGATATATTTTTTTATAAAAAGCAAATAAAATTCACTTTAAAATATAAATTGCTTGAATTGTATTAAATTCTTATAGTATAAAATATTATATAACAGAAAATCGATATCAGAATATTTTATATATGTCCGGTTTTTTAAGTTAAAATAAAACCAAAATATCAATTATTAAGATCAAAAATGATGGAGATATCGAAACTAGGGGTAGGTATGGGCCGCCAAAACCACGAGTGTGAATAAATTTTGAATTTTGAACAATGGGTGTGACGGGCTTTTCCAAAAAACCCGTGATTGGAGTGATTAGAAATTTTGCGTGAATCATGGATTATTTTTAAAAGTAATATCTTTAAAAACCTGACCTCATATTTTATAACAGGATTTTGCCCTATATCCAAAAAAGAATAATTTTTATAAATTTAACAAAATAATTTACTAAGCTATTAGAATTTTTAAAAATTTTTCATTTTTTTATTTTATAGAAATAACTTTTTCATTTATTTTTTTTTCATTTTTCATAAAATTCCAATAAAATTTTGTCAGCCTCAACCAGTTAGGTTTTCAATGAATGATTATTTTTTAGAACCAATAATCGTTTACTAGAGGAAAGACGAACGCAACTAAAATAAAAAAAAATATTGGCATTTTAATTTTTAATAAAGATTTTAATTTATAAATATGACTTGATTTAATTTCAAGTAAATTTTGAAAAATAAGGTAGAATTATAATATTTTAAAAAATAATCCGAGAACTTTTCAGGCGTTGATAATAGGGCTCATACCATCCTACGAGAATGGGCATAAATTTATTTTAGTGCAAGCGTGAGTGGGTGGATAAATAAAAAATTAGACCATAGCTCACCTCTAATCGACACGAGTAAAACGGGCTAATATTAATTATATAATTTCTTCAAAATAGTTATCTAGTAATATAAACGTTGTAAGAAAATGTGTAGGTATGTTGATACAAATCGATGGCTTCTTCATAATTTCCGCCTTTCTCGGCTAAAGTAGCTTGACCTATCCAGGCTTGGGAATATTTAGGATCAGATATTTGTGCTTTCGTAAACGATTTATTAGCCATCTTTGAAGATGAAAAAAAAATAGATTTAAATTATAATGTCTAAATTAAAACATTTTATGCTTGAGTAGAGCACCCCCACCCCCGTAGATTCTTAAATTGTTACTATAAAAAACCCTGTAAACGCTTTGACTTAGTTTTTTTCAGTAGCACTCTATTTTATGTTATACCATCCTGACAAGTTTCATCCATTTTTATTTATTGATTAATATTTGTAGGTAAAAAAAAAGTGCTTTTAATCTCTTATAATTAATACAGTATTCAAAAACTATTATTGAATATTGCATTGTTCTAATTGATTTTTTATAGTAAAAATATGAAACATAATATTTAAAACTATTTTGCATAATTTTTGACACCTTACAAAAATTTTGTTAAGATCATCATTTAATATTAAATCTTATATTTTTATATTCATAGTTAATTTAAGATTAATTAAATATATGTTTAATAAAATATCAAAATTTAGGTATTTAAAAAAGACAACTACTCAATTTTTACCAAAAAATCAGAGACTTGCAGAGGTACAAATTGCACGGCCCGGCCCAGATTTTTTTTCAAAAATTTTTTAAGGCCCGGCCCGGGTTTTATATTATAAGGCGCGGCCTGGCTTTTTTTTAAAAAAAATTTCAGTCTCGGCCCGGATTTTTTTAAAATATATTATATTTATTTTTATAGCTAATAATGGCGATATCAAATATTTAGTTTTAAAGCCCGGCCCAGACTTTTTTAAAAAAAATTTCTGGCCAGGCCATGGTAATTTTGTAAAAAAAAAATTCAGGCCCGACCTGGGTATATTTTAAAAAATCAAAATAGGCCCGGTCCGGCCCTAAGTCCGGCATGTCTCTGTAAAAAATATTATAAATTTGAATATTTTTATTTTGAAAACAAAAATTAAAAAAATTATATAATCAATTACATCATACTGAAAATGTAATGAGTCTTAGTCCTCATTTATAGTGAACGTGCTATTCAAACGTTGTGTTATTAATGCAACGTTATTTACAAAATCAAGCAAATAAATAAGTATACATTATAAATATTGAAAGTTATGTTGATAAAGCTATGAAAAACATATGTTGCCACGTATATTTCAAAAATTATTACCACTATGAAGAATCAGCTGTGATAGCATTAAATAAAGCAAAGCTTGGACATAATGAGTCTACTATAAATGAGGCCTTATTCTTAATATAATTATGTATCATATCTTAAAAAATAAATTCTAAAAAATGCCATATATTTTTAATTTACATCTTGCTTTTTGAAGGAAATAGTTTCTTAACCTTTAAAATATTATGATTTGCATTTATTTAAAAGTGTTTTATATGTCTACCTAACCCACGCTAGTAGTATAAATATAGTTGCTTTATACTTTATATTGTATATTATAATAAGTAATTTGAAAATAATATAAAACTACTCTTCCTTCCTTCATTTCTTTCTCTCTCTTTCAATTATAGAAATAGAATATAATTATTTCATTTCAATATTCCCTTTTTAAGAGGCACACATTAGTACTTTATTCTTGCTACCTGATCTGGTGTGACCCAGGTATAGTTCTTGTGAGATGACAAAACATGATATGAACTATGGTACTGGTTTGATTTAGGCTATAGCTAGTCGATGACATGACAAAGGTTATATTAAATATAAGAGTCACTACATAATGAAAATAATGACACAAGACATCCCTTTCCTTTATTTTGCGCTTATTTACCAAACCTTATCATATTCCCTATATCTATTTAAATTTAAATTTGTAACCTTTCCATCATTCTTAAGTAAGTAGAGAACGCCCAAATTAGAAGTAAAGATGGGTTCGTTTGAATCAATTTCGTAACATCTACTGATTGCTTCTTCTGACATTTCATAATTACGGATATCTTAAAGGAATATCAAAAGAAATATATAAATAGTTAAGAAATACATTTTGTATTCGACAAATTAAATTCTTAAATAGGTAAGATTCATGGTAAAGTTCGCGTTCCGTCTACATTAGAATCTTAAGGGATTAACTAAGCAGATGGGAATGGTGTTACACTTTATATATACCACAAGGCAGAGAATTAGCTTGGGTTTATAAAATGTAATGACGGTTTTGCCGCCATTATATTCTTAGGGACCTCCCATTACTCAAATGGAAATAAGAAAATTCAATCAATATTTTTTTTTACACAAATTTCATTTTATTTGGCTTAAAAATTATAAAAAAATAAGATCAAATGTATTTAAATTATATCAATTAATCAATTCGGGAAAATTATATTGCTCATGTTTTTAATTTCCCATGCAAAAAATTTAAAAAATTATTAGAAACAACAAAATTTTTTAAAAATTCCGCCGGCCCGAGCCAAAAAATTTGAACTTTGCTTTTATCAAAAACAATAAATATCTATAGTCTATAACAATATGTAAATTAAAGTCCTGAAAGCCAACCCGAGGTAAAGTCATTGAAATATAGATTCAGAATGTGGCTGGAAAGATATTAAGGTTATAATTCTTTCCTATTCTACATTTTTGCCTAAATGAATATGACAATTATTTTTTTTTAAAAAAGTGTTAAAAAAATTCAGGTGAAAAATGTTTACTATTTATTTTCATATTTTTTGTAATAAATAGTATAAATGTAGATAAACCTCATTAATTATCTTAGTTAATTCTGAATATTTAGATTTGAATAATATTAAAATAGAGGATAAAAATTTTATGTTTAAGATTTCCTCCCTACTAAGACTTTTTTTATATTCAAGCCACACCACAGGCCGCAAAGAGCTTGGCTTAGATCTTAAAGTATTTTGCTCTTAGGTAGCAGGCGGAAAATTTTTTGAATATGCAGGTCTCTTATGTAAATTATCAAAAAAAATAGTTATTTGATATAAATGTTAGGTTCAATTCCAATATTAACCAGAGTAATTTTAGCTGAAGGCTTGGGAAAGAGAACAATATTTTCTACTTTTGTTTAAAAAGGCGTTACTAGGTAAATTGGGATGAAGGTGCAACTTGACGTGATAAGGAAATATATTATAAGAGAATACCACCTTTCCCAGTTTATTAGTTTAGTTATACTAGGGATGAAAAAAAAAATTAAGATCACTGATTTAAAGAAGAAAAAAAAGATGGCTTATTTTAAAAATTAAAAAGCAAATTATAAGATAGCAGATCAAACCTTTAGATGCGGCTACAACACCTAGAATATTGATGACGTATTTATTTAGCGGGCAAAGTTGAGCAAATTTTCGCGAAAATCTATAAATTTTCGATTCTCCTTTAGTGGTAGGTTGTATTTTTGCCTGGAAATGATCGTACAACATAAGCGAATGTATAGTAGCAGTCCAAAGTTCGGATATATCGGGCTTAAGCCTGAGGGCCATACTATAAAATCTTTTTTTTTAAATGTTTTCAGAAGCAAATTTTAATTTCCGGAAACATATTATTATTTTTAGAAAATTTTTACTTGCAAAACCATTTTTTTTTTGAAAAAAAAAATTAAAATATTAAGGAAGTTGAATACACACAATAAATCCACTCCATCAAAGGAGGCTGTTTAAAGTAAGCTATATAGGGACAAATAGACTACTGTTTAGAAATATGACAAACCAGTACTCGACCTTAGAGCTTTTACTATATTAAAAACGAATTTTAAAATATGGTATAAAAATGTATGTTTGATCCGAAGAATTAACAAAAACAACTCCATCTATTTGAATAGACACATTATAAATGGTAAAGATTAGTTATTTTGATATTGTAAATTACAAATTTTATTTAAATCAATAAATAATAAAAATGAATAAGAATCATTTAATTCTGAGGAAGAAACGATAAAATTTTCAGCAACAGTCATTTGTAGTAAATTTGTTTTAACAATATTTTTCTAATATATTAATATTTATAATATTTTGAGAAATAGTTGATATGGACATAAAACATCTGGATCATTACAACATATTAAGGGTATATTCTTATAGTAGGGGAAAGATAGGGAGATACTTTCAATTGGGGTAGTACAAATTTTTTCCATGAATTGAATAAAGTTATCAAAAATTGTATTTATTACTTTTCTTGTTCTCCTGTAGAGCCTAAACATGGATACCTTTTTATAAACGATTTTGAAATATTTCTCAAGGCAAAAGAATTCTTAGCATATCATTTATTGAAGCAAGGTTATGAAACAAATACAATTCTGGTGAACAATCTATGATTGAAGAGACTTTTAGGGGAAAATATGTAGCCCTTATGAGATTTTTTACACAAATACATATTTAAATGTATTGAGACATGATTTCCTCAAATAAATTTTTGCTTATTTATATTTTTATGCTTTTAATATTGGTATGAAATTAATAGAACTATATGTATATCAGTCTGTGATGGCAATCAATAAAATAACTCCGTCATGCTTTTAAATTATAAGACTAGTGAATATATAAAAATAATTATAAATTATATTTAAATTATAACTTCATTTTTTAGGCAAAAAGCGTGGTTGTTAATTGAAAAAATATCATTACAAAACAGCCTCTATATATTTTGTACTTAAAAGTTGGTTAACCTTTTGTAAGGATAGATTACTAATTATAAATAAATTTGGGCAAAACAAAATTCTCCTTACCGATTTTTCTCATTTAACCGATAATAGTTAACATTATTCAATTAAAAATTTTAGAAAAGGGTGCATTTTTTAATATTTAGGAAGTATTGCATTTAGCCGATTGGTAAATAAACGGTTTATACTAATAAAGAAAAAAAAGTGTAGATAGAATTGAGTGAAATGTTATCTGTCCATTTTAAAAGGAAGCGTAATCCTAAAATTTTATTTCTAGCATCTAGTCTGACTCTCATTACTAGCTCAATGATAAACCCCTTCTAAGTGTTGCAAATATTGTAATAGACATCGATGTATTAATCGATATAATATCTAATAGGAGCTCTGACCGACAAAACATAAACCAAAATTAAAAATATTAAGTGCACTTGTAGGAAAGGGCCAGCAAATCTTGTAAAGTGAATTCTATAAAGCCATCCATTTTTGTCCGATTGTTTTTATCGCCACAATCATCATAACTATAACTAGGAATTTTGACTTTCACGCCAACTGGTAACTGATGTAATAAGGAGCATGCTCTACCGGCTAATATCCAAAAATGGGCCCAATTCAAAGGCGTGTATAAATCGTTGAGATTTGTCTAAAATATTTTTTTAATTATTTTACTATTTTACTAGAAACAAATATCATTTAAAAATGGCTTTTCCGTTTAATTTTTGATTTTAAATTATTTACCAGGCCGTTTATAAATAAATTTAGAAATGTAAATCGCTTTTGGCGCCGCCATTTTACCCGTGGTTAAACAATATTTAACATTTTAATAGTAATTAATATTAAACTTGGCTAACCATATCGTTGGTCAATTTGGTAGAGGTTTTACATTGTCCGGGATTAAAATTTACGTGATCAAATGAATTATCTTTCTGCGGCATTAGCAGCAGAATTCCCCTCAAAAGTAAACCGAGGGCTCTCGAGGTGCATTCTTTAGCCTTAGCGTCAACGTGTTTATTCAAGCTTTGCATGGATAAATCAACGTAAGTTTCGGCGAGACCTAAATATTTTAATGCAAAACAAACGAATGACACCCATCTATCAACCTAATATCATTTAATGTATTTAAACCGTATTTTATGATATTGTTTTAAGATCTTAAACCTATAAGCGATGGATGGTAATTAGGCCTTTTGTTCAAGATTCGTTCAAAAGCAGCGACAGCCTTCAAATGCTCACCCATCTTGAAATCTATGATGGCCAATTTGTTTTTGTAGTATAAAATATTTTGATCATCAACCACAGTTTGAGGTGGTTTATTTGAAGTACTAACGTGCTTCAGAACTTCCTCAAAAGCCTTCATCGAAGCCTTGTAAGATTTATTGTAAAAATAAGCTTCAGCTAAGCATTTCCATGATACTCTTTTCAATATAAATATAAATTATTACTTTTAAATTAGCTGTTGAATAATGCGGAGTAGATAGATCATATTAGTTATATTTATACTAAAAGAGTAATGAATAACATACTGTAAATCAAATCTAATTGAAGCAAAAAACTTATTTCTTGGGAACCAACTAAAATCAATACCCATAAATGATATCGATGAGACCATTGTTTAAATAAACCAATAAAAAATTATAAGTATGTTACAAAAAAAACTTAAACCAAAAAGCTTCATTTAATTTTTTATTTATAATTATAAAAACTAAATATTAAATTTATCAATAAATAATAAGAGAAAAATATATATTAACGCACAAATCATTAGGCTCTTGATGAAAAACTTGCGTGAAACAATGAATCGCAAATTCGTAGTGACCACTTTGTAAATTGTATATTCCCAATCTTCTATACACCCAGCTAATCCTATAAATATTTTTTAAACAAAATGACATTATAATAAAATGTGATAGTTGTGTGATATATAATAGATCTGCAAATAATGCCCCGGCCTGTACCTGGCCGAGCCTGGCCCGAACAAGTTTCAGGCAGGGTCGGGTCTATTTAAAAATAATAATTTCGGTTCGGACTGGGTCGGGCCTTTTTTAGAAATTTTCGGGCCAGGTTGGGCTTAAATTCTCGAATATGATATCATTACATTTTGTCATATAAATTGACATATTCTAAAATTCTTGCAAGAAACAAGATGCTAATATATTTTTATTTATATAATATTTTACAATAAAAAAAATTAAATTTTCTATATTTAAATAAATTCGGGCGGACAAATAATTTTTATTTTGGGTAGGGCTTTTCGAGGCAAATTAAAATTTGTACGGGATCGGGCTGGGTCGGAAAAATTTTTCTAAAAAAAATTTCGGGCAGGTCCGGCTTAGGAAATTGGACCCAATGCAGATCACTAATTTATAATGTGAAAAAATATTAGATATAAGGAAAAAGAAATATCAACATTTAAAAAATAATGTTACTTAAAGTCCTTTGAAAGTTTATCGTATACCTCGGTGAGCCTTTCTAAAAGTTTATGATAAGATTCCAAATCTCCCGTATCGATGTAAGCGTCTGCTAGTAGCTTCGATGCTTCAAAATGCTCGTATTCATAGAGATCGCAAGCTCGTTCTAGACATTGCTTAGCCTCGCTATGATTGTATATTTTGCATATTGATATAGGGAAGAAAATGTTTTTTTTTATATTGGTAATCTGAAAATAAAATACTCTATATTTTAAATAGCGGCTAAAATATATTTTCATTAATAATAAAAATATATGAACTTTCTCAGGATTAAATAATAAAGTTTTTTTAAAAAGGGACGCTAACCCCAGGGATTAGACGCTCGGGAAATCTGAGCACATAGCTCCAGAGATTTTTTTGGAAAGGTAATATGTCAGAGTGGAATCTTCGGTGTCGGAATTATTTTCCCGAGGTTTTTTATCAATTAGGAATTATATTATATTCATTCAAAGTATAATTGGAATCATGCTTTCTAAATCTATCAAATGAAATCGCTATGGACAAAAAAAAGGTAGTTTTGTTGCGAGCAATAAGCAATCAAGAGCTTCATAAAATATAAACATTATTCGCTCCAAAGCGATTAAATAAAATACAGCGATATAGGCATAACTAAACATCATCAGGAGCGAAGCAACCCGTTGTAGGTACTCTACATACTAAGATTCATTTCCGGGAAAATGAGATTTTCAAACTTTAAAATCATCCGTAGTGAATGGTTTAAAATTGAGAGATAAGAATTACCACGGGAGTATTTTAGTCCTCGTTCTTCCGATAACTTACCACATATACACCTAAATATTAAAAAACCATCTCAATACAATAGTTATTTTTTTTAATATTTAATAAATGAATTTTTTTTAGTATATAACGCCAACTAACGAACAATTATTAAATTTATTTTTAAATATATAAGTGGGACATATAAATTATGAAATTATATCATTTTTTTAAAAATGAAAAAAGCAAAGTTTCGCTGACCTATCCAAAGTTCATCCGAGTATTAGGTGGCCATAGCTAAATATCGAAAAAAAAAGACTATGCCTAATAGCCATAACCAATTTAAATAACTTATGATTAATAGCCATAGCCAATTTTAAGTATTTCTTAAATAAAATTTTAAATTATTGTAAATAAATTATTTTATAATTAAATGTTATTTTTGTTAGATAAATAAATGAAAATTCTTTGTTTAAAATAATATTTTATATATCTTCAATTCTTCCCCCTGATAACCTTCAATGAGAAGATCATTTAAGCGCGAATTCCAAACGAGAAAAATTTAATAAAGATAAAAGAATTTCTTAAGCCCTCAAGATGTTAAAAAGTATTATATATAACCTAGAGTCTCTTTCTTGATTTTCCAAAAAAAGAGGGCCAAACATTTCTGTGACGAAAACTAGAGGAGTGAGTAATATAATTTTGGCTAAAATCTCGATATTTTTAACAACACACTTCTAAATGCCCAGTGCGATTATATCTTATATATTGTGTATCATAATATTTCTCTAAAATTTTTTTATTTCCGAACCACATATCTCATGATCATTTTCAAAAAATGGCAAACTCTAAAATTAAAAAATGTATATATTTAATAGCGGCCATAAAACACTCAATTTTTTTTAAAAAAAGATTAAGAGATAATAGAACGGCAATCTTTCGAACAAATAAATTACTTTTTTTAACCTCATTCCGCAATACTAAAATCGGAACCTTCCACTGAATCTAGATCTCTGTTTTTTGGTTATTATGGAGTAGACTAAAATAAAAATAATCAGCAAATTCTAATATCGGTTTCTTCAAAAAAACATTAAACAAACAAGCATAATTGACAAAGATAAAGCTACCCATTCTCGTGGCCGGTACAATGATAAAAGTGCACATTCCAATCTATTTGATTTGGCCATCACCAGCCCCAGATGTAATTTAAAATATTTACCTTTATTTTTAGGGTCATTCAAATCTGTTGATTAAAGGTATAATTATCATGAAAACATTTTTTTCTCAATTCGTCACAGTGCATCGAAAGTAAATAATAGGAAATATATTTAGAGAACAAAAAAGTTTTAAATCTGGACTATTCCGGTTATAAATATTTAAACAATAAATAAGCCCTCTAAAATGATTCGTACAAAATTTATACTTTATATTGTTAGCGTCAATGTGTTATTTTTTCAACTTTAAATCATTTTTTGAACAGGTTTTTTTAAATTTAAAAATCTGATTTTACCTAAATGTATGAGGTCATGTTTGGAATACCTATTTTATGAATTTGAGACAATATTTCCATGGACATTCAAACTTATTATAATTTATCTTAAATTTTGCATATATTTTTTGTGTAAATTATGAATGACTTAAAAGTTAACAGCTAAATTTTCTACAAAGATAGGTTTTCTAAACATGATGGAATATATTTCCGGTAAAATCAGATTTTTAAATTTTAAAAACGCGCTCAAAAAATGATTTTAAGTAGTAATAACACATTGCCGGAAAAAACCATTAACGCTAACATATATATTTACACTTTTTTGTTAGAACCAGTTCATGAAAATTTTAAAAATAAGTTCTAGCTCTGAATTGCAGGTGTCCCGTTTCTAGATCCCAAGAATTCCAGGTACTGGTTTCAATATAATATTTATGAACTTATCTTGTTAATGTTTTTTTATTATATTATTTAACCAAATGGCCGTGTCACTGGTTTAACTTATTTTTAATACTTATTTCTGTAAACAACTTTTGAACTAAGGCACCCTATTTTGGTTTGTTTTAAGTGTTTGGTAGCATTATTTTTCATTTTTTTCCTCAAATTTTTATAGGCTGAGCTATATTGCTAAACAAGCGGCTGGTTAGTAATAAGTCGAACCAGAACATACACTCTATGGGATATTATTTATTTAGGTTGTTATTGTTAATAGATAATTATTTTATTTTGATGTCCAATAATATTACTAGCAAATTAATTCGCATTTGATAATTAAATTAGATTGATTTATTTTTAGTTTATACTCCTTTTAATTAGATTGGAATTTTATATATATAGAGAAATATGTCACATAAAAAACAATAATTTTGTTCAATAAAATAAAGGTCAATTTTCTTATGAAGACTAGACAATATTAATCTTTAATATGAATACATTCAATCTATTGCGGATATTAAGAACATTTTTTACTAATCCCTAGATTATATAATTAACTTAATTAATTTTTAGAATCTATTTTTTTTGGAAATTTTTGATAGAGATCTGCAAAAGTAGTCCATGCCTATTTTTTTAAAAAAGAAATCGATTTCGGGTTGGGTCGGGCCTAATATTTTAAAAAAAATTTGAACAAGGTCGGGTGGGGCTTTGGAATTTTTTTTTAATATATCTAAATATATCAATTTTATGTTAAATTTTTAATGAATAAAAATATTTTATTTTATTTATTAGAAACTAGATGCCATATAACATATATCTTTTATTTTGAGTAATTATAAAAATTAATTTCTATAATGTAAATAAATTCGGGGTGGGCCTGGCTGGTTTTTTTTTAAAAACGAGTATATGGTAAGATAAGGGTTACATTTGTTTCAGATATTAAGTGCTAGGAGTTATTTCGTCATCTAGGACGAATCTAAGGAAGTTTAGAATTTCATACAAGAAACGGTTAGATGAGATGAAAGCTTATATGGATAGGGGAAAAGGCAAGAGGATGATAATCCCACAGTATTTAATAAAAAAAATGGCTATGAGCCAAGTGAATCCAGTAATTTAAATCTAAAGTTATTTCAGCAGATCTTTTATGGGTGAAATACCTTTGTTTCTGAAAATAGGAGAGAATCCCATCATAACGTATTAGGAATATTATTTAAGTATTTTCTAGAAGAGGTGTTAAAGGCTTCAAATTATATAATATGTTCAAAGAGTTAGGGCTAAAAGAAAAATTATAAACTTTAAATAGTTCACGGCATGTTCGTCCTTCAAAATAGCATGATGATTGTAAAGGCACAGGTAGCAACGCCCCAGTAAAAAGTAAACGAAAGGAGAATATGAATCAATATCAGTGCAAACGAATAAGGTTTCAATTACATTTTCCCTTTTTGGACAATTATTATACTCCAGGTAGGGAATCGTATCTTCTGAAAAGGAATCTAATTGCTTGATGATTACATCGACTAAATATGTCCTCGCCTCGAGGAGTAATGGATACTCGACAGAGTCCAATTCCAGTGCTCTTTTAAAACTGTAAGAATAGATGTAATATTTTTTATTAAAGAAATTGATACTAAGGAGGGAGTGATAAAAATAAAATAAATATATGACCAATAATTGTAAAATAATTGTAAAATAAAAAAAAACCTTTCCACAGACATATCGAAATCACCATAGTTATGTTGACACACACCTTTTAATTGATAATATTCGGCAGGTATATCATTCGGATATATTTCTTGAAGATCTTTAAGGGCCTTTAGTAAAATAAATGAATAAAATACTATTTTTTTAATCGTGTATTTAAAAACCATCTCATATTTTTCCTTCAGTCCTAATCTAGAATAACAAATGGCTATATATTTTTGAGTAGTAATTTTGGCATCAATATTGCCTCTATGACTTATCTAAGATAAAAAAGTTAATAATATTAAAAATGTATAAAAATTATATCAAATGTGTGTAGTTTAGGAATATAAAGACCATGGGACCTGGCAATTTTATAGATGGGTGCAATTTTTTTGATGTTTATGGATTATTCCATGTGAAATAGATCAAAAAATATGATTTTTGTGGAACCCCTTGGGATTTGAATTTTGAATAAAAACTAAAATACATATAACTAGAGCAGTGTTTAAATTTTGGATCCTAGCTTTTATATATTTGGAGATATCAAGGGTCAAATTATGAAAAATGTTATAAGCTTATTGATTAACATTTAATTAATGATTTACTAAAAACTTCAGAATTATAAATATTTTTCCCAATCTAATAAGGTATTATAATACATATTCTACATTTCTAAATATTTTTTTTTATATTATTATAATGTGATGGATTGCTATTTTTGAAAAGGAACCTATTTTTTAGTCAACAATTTCAAAATAATCTCTTTTTTTAGATAACAATTTCAAAATGATCTTTTACAAAGGAATTTTTTAAAAAAATTTCAATGGGTTCTACAAATTCCTCAAGGAGCTTGAGTCCTTATGTCCTCTTGTGACACTACTGGGTTTAACTATAAAATATATTTCATACTAAACAAAGTGCTAAAATGAGATCCAAAACCTAGGTTTTAACCTGCCAAAGCATATATGGACCAAACCAATAAATATGAACCTATATCTAACTTGGATAAAATTTGACAGGTCCCATCCAGAACAAAAAATATTAATTATTTAATATCAATATTTTATAATTCACAAATATAATAAATTAAACATTTTATATTACTTTTTCAACTTCTACGAGTGCTTTTTTAACATATTTATTATTATGGTCATTCTGTTTCATTAACCAAATTTGGCAGCATAAAAAGGCAAAATGATCCCAAAATACATTCTGGCAATTAGGTGATTCATTTTTACAAATAAAAGCTTATATACAATATTAACAAAATTTGAGAATATAAAATAAACCCTCATCACAAATTTTCTCAGCACTTTTTAAATCCCTCACGATTAAGTATATGTTTGCCATGTGGTATAAAATTTCTGGATATGTTTCATTAGTGTCATTATAATCTAATATTTATAAAAGTATTGATTATACATATTTATTTTTGTTCACTTTCCATTAAAATGTTTAAAGCTGAGATATAATCTTTTTCAACATTATATAATTGATAGGCTTGAACTAATTCTACAATAAATGAGGTGTATAAACTTTCTTCTTTGCCCTTTTCCAACAGGTTTACATACTCGGCAAACCTTGGTGCATCTTCTAAAAAGGAGTCTAACATAGAATAAAATATGCAAATTATTTTTTAATGTTATCATATTATAAGCTATAACTTTAAGAAATGTAAAAAATATGTAATTGTTTTTATCAGGACAGTGAACCTGTACCCAGAAATTTTACTGAACCAGGCACTTGTAATGCTATTATTTTAAATTATGTAATATATATAAAATAATCATTATCATATCATAACTATAACTTTAAAAAATGGCAAAAATATTTAATTGTTGATTTTATCAGGTTGGTGTTATACTGAACCAGAATCTTTTATTAAATTAGGTTCAGGGTTCAAAAATTTTTTTTACTCATTTAATTTTTTTTAAATAATAAAAAAATTTGAACAGTATTAAAAAATATATATTTAAAAAATAAGATGTAAAATAATTGTATTTTTTATTTTCAATATTAAAACATTTTTTATGAAAATCCTTTTTCTTTGAATCATTTATTATCTTAGCCCACCCATTTAATATAAATTTTAATGTTTTCTGGACATCAAGCCCTGAACCCAAACCTGGTTCAGAGATTCACTGAACCCAAACATAAACCTTTTTTTTAGAAGGAGGGTTGATTTTATATTAATTATAAAACTTACCAGGATAATAATTAATATAAAGTCTACACAATGTTTCAACTGTTTGATAATCATTTTTATTTTGAGATATTACATATAAACATTCTGTTTCTAATTTTTCAAATGTACTATGCTAAAATTATAAAGCTTGTATAATAATTCAACTTTTATATTTTACTTCAGCAAAATATTTTAAAGCCTCATGGCTCCAACTATCATAATCAAAATCATTAGGATATACATCCATGTGTATCATGTTTGTATAATATAAGTGGAGCTATCATATTATTAAATTAGAAAAATCCTATATTAAAATACCAGATCATGATTAATTGAAGATATATTTGAATTGCTTTTAATTATTTCTATTATGTTAGTTAGTGGTATATATTGCTTGTTAGGTTCTATCTTAGTCATAACCTCATTCCAAAATTTTATACCCTTTTAGTTCATTCAAATTAATATTAAATAAGATAAAAATTACATATTCATATAGCATATGCTTCTGAGTTATTTTAGCGAGTTTAATAAAATTATCAACTTGGTTATTTTGCCTAAAATATATGTAAATAAAATTGAGAATAAGCATAAGTTTTACTTATATATTTCACATTCCAGGATATCGATAATACCCTTAATCTTTTCTAAATCCAATTTGTTATCTTGGCTTAATGTGTTCTAATAAATATTTTATAAAATGCAATATGAATAACTATACATCAAGACGAATAAATGCATTTTCCAAATTTTCCCCATCTAAGTTTAAATTCATAATTTTTTTTTAAACTCGTTTTGTTGGATTTTTTTAATGATTGACATATTACTTGACGTTTATGCTTCCCTTTAATTTTTTATAATAAAAATATAAAAAAAATTTCACACAATTAATCTTTTTTTAAAAAAAAGTAATTTAAAAAAACAATTATGGTTACATCTTGTTTTAGGAAAAGAAATTTTAAATATTTCTACATAAATGATAAATATTATCGCATAAGTTAGAGAATTATCTAATAAATACGAAGGCCTCAAAGTCCATTTATATTTGACTGTCCAAGCCGCTTAATTGCATGTCGCTTAAGCACAAACACTTTTAAATGAAAACAAACTTCCATTTTGTTTTGATTTACTATAGCATATTTTTAAATGCAAATCGGTTAAATGTAAGATATCAAATATTTGAAAAAATTTATAGATCCTATTTATATGGTAATATTTTTATTTTTATCAGATAAGTGCGAAAATTTGTCACTTCATTTTTTGAATTAATTTGATTTAAAAATTTGTGAATTTAGCTTTCCCAGTTTATGTCAAATTTACAATTCATTTTAATAAAGTAAAAATGTAAAAATATTTGGTGAAATTATAACTAATTTTTTTAGCTGAGGTAATTAATGAACCTGAACCCTCAAAAAATTTACCTATTGTATATAAATATACCACCAGCAAAAAATAAGGGAAGCACTATTTAGCATGGTTTAAACAAATGCTGACGGTAAATTGTAGCATCAAATTATTGACTTTATTATTTATCGTTCGTTGGCAATGAAGATTTTTAAGTTATTCACCTTTTATTATTTTGTAAAAATATAATAAAAAATTATGGCAAACGAGAATCTGTTGGGTATTTTTAGTCATAAAATATTTTTACAAGATAAGTGGTTAATTTTAATAAAAAATATAAGCCTAGAACAAATATGAAATATAATTTTATTAGTTTATATAAAATATAGTAAATTACTTGTATATACATTAATATAAAGGCATGGTAATAATTTATTCCAAACAAGTATAAGAAATTTATTTAGAAAAAGTAAGTAGGTATATAGTTGATATTCCTCTATTATATAGAATTAGTTACAAAATACTAGGTAAAATTCCATTTTTAGAGACATATTTGACAGTTAGATAATATATTACAGTTAATAATTTAAAAATTTACTAATCAATGCTCTTGATAATAAATATAGCAACAATTTGCATTCAATTATTTCACGCCATCTATTTATTTTATATAAAATATTAAAAATTAATCTTCATATAATTTATCCCACAATGTCTTTAAAAGATATTTTCTGATGTCCTTATCAATATTTTAGAGTTTTCTAATATATAATTCGCTATATTGGTAAAGATTACTTGATTGTCATATGATAATTGATTAGATATACTTTTAACTTTTTTATTTAATTTATGATTTAATTTTATCAATAATTTTATAATTATATTTTACTTTTATTAAAATAAATAAATTAAAATTACTCACTTTATAAAAAATTATATTTGATATATTAAAATTTTTGATATATTATATTATTTAGTAATTTTATGGAACTATTTTTAATAATTATAATACATTTCACTTTTGTCTTAAGACTTATCTTATATTTCATTTCTTAAAAGGCATTTTTGGTTCATTTTTTTTATATATAAATGCTTTTTTCCAAAAATGTATAAATTATGATGAATATTTTTATAAAAAAATATTAACTTTTACATTATTTCTTTCAAATTATTATTTAAGTTATATGCATACATTTTTTGGGGTCAGTGTATACATGGGTTCATCCAATTTTTTTAATATTTTAAAATTAATTTTTAATGTATTTTCAGTTTATAAATTAATTATTTTACTTTTTATAGCTTTATTATAATAACGGTCTTTTTTTCTAAGGTATTTTTTTCCTAGTATCATTTTTGCTAGTACTTTTTCAGAATTTTCTTTGGACATTTCATTGATTGAAGCTTATTTAAAAATTCTTTATTGCTGTTTTTTTTATATTTTATAATGCTTTATATATATTTCTAATTATTTAATTTAAACCATTTCATTTATTCCCAATATATTTAAAATGAGAGAATAAAAAATATTTTTATATTAAAATCGGACTATGGTCTAAAAGTTTCCTAAAAAAGTAAACCAAAAAAAATTTATATTATCTGCTTTGAAAAAAAGTAGTTTCTTTTAATTATGATGTAAAAGCTCTATTTAGTTTCTCCAAAAGGAAGTAACTATAAATAATAAATTTATCATTTTTGCTTAAAAAGTTGATTTTTCTGATTCTAATGTAAAAACCTATTATGTGGCCTATTGTGTGAGAATTCGTAGGGTATCCGTTTTGAGCAGTAAAAAATATACAGTTATAATATTGTTATTATAGCGCTTGTAATTCTAATCAAAATTTCCAAAATAATTTATAATCATTAATACCTTATATTTTTTGAGTACCGTCATGTAAATTATAATTCCAAATATTGGATTATACATTGATTTTTTTTTTAACATTATTTGTTAAAAATGTTTGACAGTGGTATTGAAAAAAAAATTATGTTAAAGAAAAGTAAGAATAATGAATTGCATTTTAATAATATGATTAATATTTTTGTAAACAACGCGCACCATCTTAAATGGAACCTTTAAAGATTTACCAAAAACTAATAAGCAAAGAATGTATTTGTGGTATAAGATTGATTATAAATTAAGATGGGAAGTAATATAATAGCTAAAAATTTTGAATTAATAGTACATTATTATTAATTCTAATCATAATCATTAATATAAATATGCATCATGTAAAAGACAATGATACAAAAAGTGATGGATGAATAAATATTCCTTAAAATTATGAAATATTATATTTTTTGTTTAAATAAACTATTGTATTATTTTAAATTGCAAAATAAAGTTTTCTGAAATATATTTCTCGTTTAACCACATAATCATTTATTTTATTAAAATTTATATTTTATAATATATAATAAAATTACAAAAACAATTTATAGTAATTAATATGAATGACACATCATGTTAAAGGTAAACCGTTATACATTATTAGCCATTGTATAATAATAAAAAAATATGATAAAATATATTAAAATATTCCATAATTTCCCTATATATAATATAATATTAAAATTATTCTGGTCTCATCCATCATCAAATTAGAAGACCAACTATATGGTTATAGAAATAAAAGGAGAGGGGGAATTTTATTAAAATTTTATAATATAATAACTCACTTAAGAATAAGAAAATCTCCCCAACTGTTGCAAAATAAAATAAAGTTTAAAAAAAAATAGGTAAAATTTTTACTATACTAAATATGATTTTGAATAGATAAAGAATCAATTTATATTTAATGATTAGATTATATATCTAAATAAAATTCGTAAATCTTTAAGCGCATTGCCTTTTATGTTGTTAAAAACAACAAAGCTAAGGTTGGTTCTTCTCATGCCCATCAAACTGAAAAAAAGATATATGGGGTTATTTAAATGACAAGAATCATCCACCAATTTCGGACAGGTTGCAGTTTCCTATGTGCAAATAAAGGCTAACTTTATGCTTAAACGTATATGGGCGTTAAAAATATAATTAAAAAGAGGCCATGCCCGCTTTAAAAATTTTTATTTTATTTGGTACGTTATGGGGTTGGAACAGTCAAATTCATTAACTGAATTGAATAAAGCTTAATAGGTTTACGCTTATGTTTGTGAGAGAGCTTAATTTGATACATTTTGTTTCATATAGATATTTTAAAGATTTAATATAACATTTATTTGAATTCCAATCTATCATAAATGAGTGAAATTTAATATTAAATTCTATGTTCCTTTAAAATTAAATTTATTTTATATTCAAAAAGTAATGTAGTTTTATTGAGATAACTTGAATTTTGAATAATTTATAATACTTATGTCTAGTGTGACAGCTGTCAAGTTTTAAAAAAATAATAATATTATTTAATCAAGGAAGAATATGGAATAAATAAAATATAACAATCAGAAAGAAACTCCTAAAAAGAACTACCCTACCTTCCAACAAAATAAAAAATCATAATAAACGATCTTTAAAATAATTATCTTAAGTAATTATCTTTATGATAATATATTTCCTGTATATAGATTATTTAATCCAGAGGAAAGAGCCAAAAACGTCGTCATAAATATGTTTTAGTCGGGATTAACGTTTTCAACCTGGTAGATTAGAAAACTCAAAAGACACGTTAGTTAGATTGGAAAATATCTTTTTTTTTGATAATTAAATTATCTCACTGGAATTAGCCATAAAAGAATAGTAAAATCTTTAACCTAAATAGGTAGGAAAACATTACTGAGTTAGAAGCGGATGTGATAAAATCGATATTGCATAAAATCTCAATAATTTCATTCTAATTAGAGATCTTTTATCCTAAGGGCTTCCTAGGGTTCAAATTACAAATTAGACAACACTTTAGAATTATATATTTCGTTTTTTATATTCATATAAAATTCAAATTTTTAAAACTATGGGTTCTAATGAATTAAGGTCAAATTATCCCTTTCCTCATATCGTTTATTTACTAATTATTATGATCGAATAGTTAGAGAATCTAAATTCAGATACATATTATAAAATATTGAGTCAAACTATAAGATAAATAGTTTTCTATAATATATTTTTGGAATATATACTTGATGCAGCTTCTATGGCATTATAAAATATTATTTTTAATAGGTAATTAATTCCCAAAATATTAGCAAATTATCCTTAATTACTGCAACATTCTCTTCCATAAAATGTATTTTATCGCTTATTATGCTAATAAATAATGTTTTTTGACAAATATTTATTTACTGCTATATAGTAAAATTAAATAATAAAAAAAATTATCTTTATTGTTTAATAAAATAATACATGACAAAATAACAGCCGGTTTATCCTAATTTGAGCATTCGAATTTGAAAACCAATGTTAAGAATAAATTTTATTTTAATTTTAAAATAAAGGTGTCCCGCATAAAAGAGAAGAATTATAGATATTTGTTTATCTTTAAAACATGCGCGTACAATGAGCAAGGACAAAAAAAAATAAGAAGAAAATGGTTGGGTAAAAATTTAGAATTAAGGGATTTTTAGGTACAAAATTATTAAGTAAATATTAGATGTAAATTTAGCTTTTAACATTGTTGTTGACAAACTATGATGATTAATAACTAAAGAAAGACTACAGGCAAATGGTTCAATAAATATATGGGTCTAGTCTCCATTGAGGGTAAAGGGGTGGTAGAATTTGGCATTATATAATTTATTGGTAAATTTTGAATATGAATTATAAATTTAAGAATTAAATTAAGAGAAGAGTTGTAAAATATTTCAGAAGTTATGAAAGGTTTAATAGCATATTTTATGTAGAAATTGATGAAAAGACTTAGACATTAAGACTAAAATCAAGTTAGGATAAAGAAACAACAGAATCGATATATCAGCAAATTTAAACTGTAAGACACATATGTCGAAGATCAGTTGTCATCGTTACAAGGATTTATGGATAGTTAAGAAGCAATCGTTAATCGTTTAACAATGATCGTCAATCGGTTACCGATTTAAAGCGCTAATTATTTTTTGCAGAAGAACGTAAGAAACAAGTAACAAGCTAGGATAAATTGTCAAGAAATTTATGCTGCAATAGTTACGCTGACAAATTATCGTCAATCTTTTACCTAGATAAAGTGCTAAACATTTATAAGAGAACGTTAGAGACAAGCGACAAGCTAAGATAAATTTTCAAGAACTTTACGCCGATACTGAAACAAAAAAGGAGATTAAATTAATCGATAATAAAGCGATAATCGGTTATAAGAATTAGAAACAAGAAGCTGAAACTAAAATAATTTATCAAGAGAATTTCATGATGTTAATAGAAGAAACAAAGTGGGAAAAGAAACTAGAATTAATTGAGATAATCAATTGAGATCATTAGAAACAAAAATTGATACTAGGATAATTTATCATGAAAATTTTATGATGAATAAAAGAAAAAAAGTTAAAAAAGAGACTAAAATTAATTGATAATCGTTTATAAACAATTATTAAATAATTACAAGTTATAGCAAGTTATTACAGAGATTAAACGCTAATCTTTTTAGAGATCATTAGAAACAAGAAAAACTAGAAATAATTATCAAGAGAATTTTAGGTGGACTTTAGAAGAAACAAAGATTGACAAGAAAGACTAGAAAATCATTGATTAACAATCGTGAATCGAGAAAATAACCAAAAGAGTATCCACTGAATATTTCGAATATTTTTTCGAAAGTCTTTGCGTTTTTTTGGAGTAAACGAGTAAAGAGCAGTGATAAAATCGCATTTATCTCACCCTCCACCCCCTTCTTACTTTACTTAAACGATAAATTATTATGATAAAGCATCCTTAATAATTTTCCACCACACTTCGATTTTTGATTTGAAAACGATCTACTGGATCCTATGTTATGTGAAAGAATTTCAAAAAGTGTTATTTATAAGCGTTAAATTTGATTTAAAAAAATAATATTTTATTTAAAATTTTTAATGGGTGAGGGGAGGGGGTGTTATTTTCGGGGTATTTTTCCATGGTGTTTTTTTTCCAGAAATTATTTTTCTTATTACTTTCTAAAGTAATCTTTTTATCAGTAAATTTTTTTGAATCTCCGGTGTCTACAATTAATTTTTTCAAGGCTTTTAATTAATTAGAAGGCCTCGTTGCCAAATATTCTTCAGATGGTAGTTAACTATACGCATGAAAATTACACTTTGAAAGTCGGAGTTTTTTTAAAGGTTTCATCGCTGGCCAGGAAAAAAGGTTAATTATTTGATTTAGAAAAATCAATACAATGTAGTTACAGGCTAAGGGAAGATTATTTAGCTAGTAATAAAGTAAGAAACCTGGATTCTATTGTGGGTGGTATGCTTTGACACTTGTAATATAATTGTTATGTAGTGAAATTGGTTTCCAAGAGAATATTTTAAATGTCATTAGTCAATAAACACAATTAAATAGTATTACTGCCTAGTCGGAGTAAGATTGTTAATATAGTCGATTTATTTTATTTTGCCTTAGAGATATAGTTTGCGCATTTATAACTTAATTTTAAAGTTTTAAAATTTGTTATTTTTTTATAACTTTAAATGATTTAATACTTTTTTAAAACCCTAAAATGTTTCTTTTATTTTCATCTAAGTATTTATTAACTTTAAGCGATTTTTATATTATTTATATTATTATTATATTAGAAATACTTTATTTAGGATTGAAATAAAAATGTAACTTTGTTTATTTATTGAATATTCAATTTATATTATTCAGAATAAAAGATCAAATAATATTATCAAGAACAATTTATTTCAACAAAGATTGTAAGATGTTCTGCCAAGTGGAGCAATACAAGGTGGAGTGTTGGATATTAATGAATATTATTATTTGACATTTAGATTAACGAATAAACCTAACTTAAAATAATATAATTTAAAAAAACATTATTAGTAATTAGTAATTACCAACTGTGGCGACTCCTATTTAAAATATTAAAGGAAGAATTTTGACATAGAATATTGCTCGCATCAATTTTAAAGTATTTCATGATTTATAATAAAATTTAAATGATATAAGAAAATACTTAATGAAAACGAGAGTATAGCATATAGGATATTCTCTAATCAAATCCTACATAAAGCTATTTTGTTTATCTAAATATTTGTATTTAACACCAAAGCAGGGATCCAAATGATAACGAATATGGATTCAGATAAAAATAAAAATTCAAAGTTTGGTTTATAAAAAATATTAATGCAGGTGCAGTTTGAATCTTGAAACAAGTTTTAACTTTTTCGCATACAAACTTATTAGAACTATGTATAAAAAAGATTATTTATAATACTATCATTAAATCACATATGTTAAACAACTGGCGAGTATTTTATTATTATTGCCCATACAAATATAACTAATTTATAAACTACATATAATAAATGATAGTATATTAAATATAATAAAAAAATTATTTTCCTAAAAGAACAAATTAAAATATTTTAAAGAACTTTAAGTCATATTATCAAGAAAAGGAATAAATAAATTTTATTGTGACACATCTATAAGCCAAAATGATTATCTGGTGGTAACCCTCATATAGAAATATATATATTTATTAAAAAATTAAAATGGTGTATGATATCATAGACCATCTTTTTAGGAGTTGTTTGATGATGAATAGTGTTGTAATTTTTGTTAAATTTGTACTTTATATTTAATTTGCATAAAGAGTTCTTTTGGATTTATTATTATAACGCATGATAAAAATGTTACATTTGAATAGTGAGAACTGAAAATAATTTAGGTTATGAATATTATTTATAAAGAAGATTGAAAAGAGTATAAAAACTCCAATTTTTACCATTCTAGATATCTTTTATAATTATTAACTTTTTGTATTTTATCTTTATTTTTATTTTTATTAATCTTTTTTATTATTTTTACTTTTATAATTTTGTTAATTTGATAATGTTATAATTTTGAATAAAGAATTAAATTGCATGATTTTGTGATTCCTAATTATTATTAATTTCTTTTTTATATATATATTTGTTTTCTATTTTTATAATTAGGTCCCAAAAGTCCCACATTCAACAAATAGAATTAATTTCAATTTCGGTCTAGCAGAAAATATTGGTTTAACGATTCGGCTCAGATTCGATTTTGATCGATGGTTTTACTTCTTATTTATTTTTTAAAACTAATCTTGATGTTTTATAAATTTTTAATTCAAAGTTTTCAATATTCTACCTGCTGTTTCAGCTGAAAATAATTTTTTATAGTTTGTGATGAATAAATAAATAAAAATTAGTAAGAGTTAATTAAAGATATATCACAAAAAAATAAGTAAAGGCGATCTATGTACAATGGTTTTTAAGCATGAAAGACATAATACATAACTAGATGTGTGAAAATATTTTATAATTCCGGGAAGAACCGGATATGAATTAATATTGTAATAACAGATAGGTTATTTAAGAGAACAGGCAAATTTCAGAAGGGGATGAGAAATTTCCCCTGCTTCCGCCGTGCTCCGCATATTCTAACGAGATTTAAATTTAAATACTAGAAGAAAATAAACTATAGATAAAATGGAAAAGTCTAATATATCGGTCTCTACTCTCTAGGTTAATCATCCTTTTATTTCTATTTAACCTTCTGAATCACTATCGGTTCATCCTTTAATCAATTCCTGCACAAGTAACCATGTTACCTTGCGAATTATATCCTCCTCTCTATTATGTCCTTCTATTATCAACATTTGACCCACCCCCATCCCCCCATCTTTCAAGGTATTTAATCTAAAATCTTTTGCTAGTAGGACCTCCTTTTATCATATGGGATGCCCAAAATAACTCTGTGTATTTTTGATAACGTGAATATTTTGATAATAGTGAATCTCATGATATTATTTGTAATTTTCATGGCTACAATTATACAATATATATGTATAATAATGATGTCACAATATTTAGAAACAAATTTGAGGCAATTAGACTTATTTTATGAAAGTTGGTCATCAAGGTCTACTGAGCTCAATTTTTTGTCTTTATACAATCATAATAATGAGCCATTTAAAATAAAAATGCTGGATATAAATTTTCGTGGTTGTAAATATCGAAATAAATATACTTAATATCACACCGATGCATACCAGACCGAGTTTCTACAAGTTGAAACTAAAAATTGAGGTCGGTAGACTTGAATTAATATTTTTAGTTATAATGTAACGAGATTTTATAGAAATGAATCAGAAAATAAAAATTTTGGTAATTTCAGCCAAAAACAAATGTAATATTATTTAGAAAGCTTGGATGGATAAACAACTGAGAAAATCAAAAAAATTTGAATCCTTTATGTGTTTGCCAAGGAAAAGAAAACTCATAATGGGATTTTATTAGGGTGTGTTTTAGAAAGATGAGATCAGAGCCAATAACATTCGACACAAATAATTAATCAATATAATTAAGGCGTTCATGGTTTAGATCATCCTTAAATAGATAAAAATCTAACTGATATAAGCAAGAATAATTAACGTAGTATAATATTTTTGTAAATTTAATATTATACCTACTAAACCTTCCACTAGTTATTTGAAAAAAATATATATAACCTGAATAAGTTATGATATATAAACTGAATAATTTTTATGAAATAGAGACTAGATGTTTACAAAAAATTCTTTATGAAAGTTAAAAATGCTAAAAAAAAGAAGTATGCACATAAAAATATAATCTATTAAATATTAATTTAAGTAGTAATTTAATCACATATATTTTCTTTCTTTTTTTTTATATACGTTGGTTTGTCAAAAATATAAATCATATCCAATCTTATATCATTATAATAAATTTCAATATAATTATATTCAACCCTTAAATGGGGCCCTGAATGGAAAAAAAACTGTCTAAAAACTTTTGAAAAAAATAGAACAAATATATCTTAGTTAATTTATCTAAAAGTAGACTAAATCTTTGACTGAAAATATCTTTTTTAAAATTTTAAATAAAAAAGACATTAAATATAATTTATATATACTTTTCTAATAAAATAAAAAAAATTTTACATTTCTGCAAGCACATATCAACAATAATAATGATTTAACATTAATGAAAATAGATAGTACTAATTTATGCTATATAAACTTTTCTAACAGACATTGATCTAAATATATATTTTGAATTTGTATAAATAACTCAATACAACATATTTTTACAGGTTAATTGATATCGTATGTATTTATCTAGCTTATAAATTTTAAATCCTAGTGATTCTTCTTTATAACAATATTTTATATCCCATACTATAGAAGACACAAATAATACACAACCTTGTAAAATTTTTGTATCATGCAATCATTCAAACGATAAACTCAGATTATTTGGAAATTATAAATAAAAGGATATATCAATAGAGTATATAAAAGTTTTAATTAGTATCAAATCTGAGGCAACTATATATTTTAAGTCGGTCATCAGGGATTAACACCTAGATCATTTTCTCACCAAGAAATTGAATCAATAAATATAGAAATGCTAGATATAAATCTTAGCGAAAATATTAAAGTAATTAATGACGGGCTTTTAACAATTTATGGGGCGCATTAAGTATTATTGGATGTAAATATCGAATGAAGTTCATATCAGACTGATGAAAACTACTAGTTATTACATGTATGAGACTAAGAGGTCGATAAACTAAAACAAATATATAGGTTAGGTTTAGGATATATTCATATCATGAAAAAGTTTCTATTTCACTCGTATCTCCTAATTTTACTCTAAGGCCTCATTTATAGTAAACGCGTTTTCTTCAAGCATATAATATAACCCAGCGTTGTTAAAAAATAAAGCCAATAAATAGGTATACATTTATAAATTTAGAGCTTTATGATGATAATGCTATGATAAAATATAAAAAAATATGTGAGATGCATTGATAAAAAAAAATAATAGCGAATTCGATAAAATGGTATAATTTTTTTAATAATATATAAAATCTATTTTAGCTTTATCTTAAATTAGCTGTAATAACGCTGCTTTAAATAGTGCAACTTTGAGGATAATGCATTTACTATAAAACCGAAATGATCAGATTATTACAGCTGAAAGGTCAAAAATTAGGAAGTACCAAGAATTTCCTGATTTTAACTTTATCCCATTAGTTATTTCTACCAATGGGTTCTTAGGCCCTCTAGACTATTATTTTCTAAGATTTTATTAAAAAAATATCTCAAATTAATGGTTATCATGGATCCTCATGTTACAATCAACTCAAATCGCCCTTGAGATAACTATTTTAGTATCTCAATGAAAGCCAGTTTTTGCCCCCCCCCCCTTCAACTATTTTTTAAAAAATAATTCTTATTTTTTCCTTTTTCAAATTGTTTATTTAATTTTTTTACATGATTTTAAGGTAGTTTTATATATTATGCTATTTATTAATATATTCGATATTAATAGTTAGAAAAGTAAAATTATGGCATTCAGGAAGTTTTTAAACAATCTTTAAATGGATAAAAATTAAATATAAGCCATATAATTAATAAAATATAATGTTTTTATTAAATTATTATTTTACCTGCTACATCAACTAGTTATTTGAAAAAATAATATTTAGATTATAATATACACATAAATAAGTTTGAAATGAATATTAGGAATGTATGAAATAAAGAGTAAATATTTACAAAGATTCTGGTTATATTTAAAAAAACTAAAGAAAAGTATTTGTAGTATATTCTAAATACATTTTCAAAATCGAATCTTACATTGGAATAAGTTAAATTCTTTTTATATCTAAGAAAGTGCTAAAAAAGAATTTGCAATAACTTAAAATTTAATATCATATATAAATAATTCAAATAAGTTTCAGTTTATTATATTCATCCCTCTACTGCAGCCTCTAATGGAATAAAATACTGAATAAACACTTTTGAAAAAATATGGATCTATAGATCAAATCATCATGACTAAAAATATCTTTTCCAAAATTATAAATAATATTTTTATTGCTCATTCGCACAAAAGAGAAGGGTAATAATATAATGATTTTTATTAAGTTTCATATCAAAATGTGTGAACTACTATTCTATTTAACCATAAAACTCTACGATGATAAAATTATTTGGAAATTTCATATATTAAAAAATCAAAATATAATTGTTTGGAAACTGAGCGATCACCAACAGAGTTACTGACGAAAATATGGATTCATTATGATATACTAATAAAATAAAAACCTTTAAATAAGAATTTGATTAGTGCATTTATTAGAAAGATGAGATCATAGCCTATTACATTCGAGATTAAAAATTAATATAGATACGGCGTTCAGTAGGTTTTTTAACCATCTTTAAATGGGTAAAAATAAAATATGGGCAAGAATAATTAATAAAATATGATATATAAATTTATTATTATACTTGCTGCACTTTCAACTAGTTATTTGGAAAAATAATATTTAGCTTATAATATACATCTAAATAAGTTAGAAATGAAAATTAGAAATGTATGAAATAAAGAATAAGTATTTACAAAAATTCTGGTTAAATTTAAAAAACAAAGAAAAGTATTTGCACAAATGGTGGTTATATTAAAAAAACTAAAGAAAATTATTTGGTAGTATATTCTGGAATTTCCAAAATCGAATCTTATATCATTGGAATAAGTTAAATTCTTCTTATATCTAAGAAAGTGCTAAAAAAGGAATTTGCAATATATTCGAATAAAATTTAATAAACGCACATATATAATTGAAATAAATTTCAATAGTTATATACATTCCTCTACTGCAGTCCCTAATGAAAAAAAAATATTGAATAAAAGCACTTTTGATAAAAATAATTATAAATATATTTTAATTGATTTATCTGCAGATTAAATCTACATGACTAAAAATCTCTTTTCCAAAATTATAAATAATATTTTTATTGCTCATTCTCACAAAAAAAGAAGGGTGATACTATAAAGATTTTTATTAAGTTACATATTAAAATGTGTGTACCATTCTATTTAATCATAAAACTCTGCGATGCTCTAGTAAATAAATCTGAAATGCAAGTTAGAAATGTATGAAATAGAATAAGTATTTACAAAAATTCTCGGTATATTTGAACAAGTATTTTAACCATCATTAAATGGATAAAAATCAATTATGGGCAAGAATAATTAATAAAATATGTATAAATTTATTATTATACCTGCTGCACTTTCGACTAATTATTCAAAAAAAATAATATTTAGCTTATAATAATGATAATTAGAAATGTATGAAATAAAGAGTAAGTATTTACAAAAATTCTGGTTATTTTATAAAAACTAAATGTATTTGTTGTATATTCTAATTGAATTTTTAAAATCGAATCTTATATAATTTGGAATAAGTTTCAGTATAATTAGCATCCCTTTACTAGACTACATTGAAATTTAAAAAAACTGGATAAATATCAGAATTTATATATTTAAAAGGTATATTAAATCTTATAGACTAAAATCTCTTCTGAAAATTTGAAATAAAATATTTGTAGCTCATTATCATAAAAAGATTTATAATACTCTAGAGTTAGATATTAATTTAATATTCAATAGTGTAACCACAATTCAATTCAACCATATAACTCTACCATTCTCTGGTTATTAATCCGACAAAATTTAAGAAGTTAAAATATATATGGATATCTTAATCACCCAACAGATAACCTTATATAATAATACATACTTACTTTTCTCTATGTGAAATAATATATCTCTACAATTCCGGAATACCAATATCAGCAATAATAATGATTAGTTGTATCATATGTCTAATAAAAGAAAACCCTTAAAAATGAGAGATGAGATCTTCCGATCCAAGCAAATTACTGGAAGTATAATTAAGATGTTCAAGAAGTTTTTTGACCTTTCTGAAATAGATAAAAATTAAGTATATATTATAAATTCTATATTTACCTGCTACACCTTCAACTAGTTATTTGAAAAAAAAATATACATCTGATAATATAAATAACAAATAGGTTATGAAATAAAAGCCACAAATTATTTTATGAAATAATGACTAGAGATTTGAAAAAACCTTCTTATAACTAAAAAATTGCAAAAAAGAATTTGTAATACATTCGAAAAAATTTAATATCGTTCGGCTCAAAACGAGCCATTTAACAACACTACTTAAAATCATATATCATCGTCTTCTTATAACAATTTAAAATGTTTTCATAAAATAAAACTGTCGTGATTAGTCATTTTAATTTACGCAAAAACGAATGTAAGTGATATAATTAATAAAAAAAATATATAAATTCTATCACGATAAAATATAAGCAAAACTAAAATTCTAAATCAGGCATAAGACTAAAATATATTTATATATAACATTAATAGATAAAGTTAAAAGATACTTTAAAAGAAAAGTTAATTTTAAACCAATAAAAAATTACGTTAAATCAAAATGTCTTTAGAATTTGATAAACAAAATTTCGACCATTAAAATATAATGTAGTGAAATTTTAGGAACAGAAAAAAAAAAAATCAAAATATAATTTTTGGCAATCATAGATTTAAAAAAACAAAGGTAATATTGTTCGAAATGTGAACAATATGGATTTCTAAAGATGGAATATTACTAGGAAAATAAGGCCTTTAAGAATATCGGGATTTTATTAGAATATAGTAGAAAGTATTTATAGATTAATGTCATACCTGCTACACTATCGACTGGTTATTTGATAAAAATAAGTTATATCTATCAAAATAAGTTATGAAATATAAAATAAGAAAATTATTATGAAATGACGACTAGATTCTTATAAAATATTCTTAATATTATCTAAATAAGTTTTAAATTTTTTTTTACAATATATTCAAACTATAAATTTAAAATCGAAACCTCATTGAAATAAATTTCTGTATAATTTTTCTCATCCCTCCACTGGAGTCACGAATGAAAAATAAACCAAACAAACAATAAACTTGATATAAACAGGACAATATTCATCTAAAATGCATAATAAATCTACTTGACTAAAAATTTAATTTTTAAAAATTATTCCCTGAATGTCTTCCTCTCTCCACTATTTAATATTATTTTTTTTTACCAGCTACTTCCTCACCTAAAATTATACATAAATATTTTAAAAAATTAATTAATTCATTTATTAAAATCTAAAAAAACATTCAAAATCTACATCTACCATATTATTTACTCATTTTTAAAAAAAAGAAGAATAATACTATAAAGATGTGTATATTGAGTTCTAATTCAAAATGCATTAACCTCTTCAACAACCAATTTAACCATAAAATTATACTACACTCCTAATATGAATCAAGTACATTTTGTGTGGAGTCTCATACTCATATTTCAACCAAAAAACTTTATCAACATTAAATATAATGCAATAAACTTTCTTAAATATGAAATAAATTTTCTTTACATTTCCAGCATATTATCAAAAATAATATTGATTTAACATCAATAGTAATATGTAATATTACTTTTCAATATAGACACATTTACACTTTTCTTGATTACTTTATAGTGTTGTTAAACGGCTCGTTTTGAGCCAATTTTTTAAAACGGCTAACTCAATATTTTAGCTAGAAAAATATTGCCTAAGCCTGGAGATTTCGATAACATATGTATAGATCTTTCTTCATTCTATGAGCAAAATTTTCAGGCTTGCATAATATTTTTCTGGATGAAATATTAAGTTCGCCGTTTTTTAAAAATCGGCTCAAAACGAGCCTTTTAACAACACTATTACTTTGTGATATCAAATGTTGATTTATGCCAAATAACTTTTAACAAATTTATTGGTCCAACCTATCTTAAAAATGTTAAAATAACTCAGTAACACATATTTACTATTCTCAGTAGAGATCTGCAAAGTGAGGCTTGGCCCGTACCCGGCCCGAGTCGGGCCTAATTCTATTTAAAATAATTGGACTCGGGCCGGACCCTAATATATTTAAAAAAAATTCGAGCCGGGTCGGGTTGGACCTTGCAATTTTTAAAAATATATCCAAATTTATCAAGTTTATTTTAAATTTTTTATGTAAAATAAAAATATTTGATTTTATTTATTGAAACTAAACGACATATAACATATGTCTTTTATTTTAAGTAATTATAAAAATTAATTTCTATATTTAAAAAAATTCGGGCCAGGCCGGGTCGAAAAAATTTCGGGCCGGGCTTTAAAAATTAGGCTCGATGTAGATCATAATTCTCCGGTTACCTGATATCGCAAGTATTTTATCTGACTTAATACTAATTCTGGCAATGTTCTTTCAACTGTTTGTTAGTAATATCATATAAACAGAAGATACAAATAAAAACACCAAAAATATATTGGTTAAATTTATTTATACAACTCCTAGAGCCTTGGAAATTCTGATATTAATTAAAATTAAGAATTAACTTAAATCTCTTAAATAATTGGGGAAATATAAGGAAAAATATATAATAAGAATATGTGAAAATTATATGGATATATTTATTATAGTAAATTATGAAACAAATTTGAGACAACTAAACGTTTTTTTATTAAATTGAGTCATCAGGGCTTAGCATTGAGATTATCATTTGTTCTTTATGCAATTCAAATTCTGAGCCATTAAGGATAGAAATGCTTGATATAGGCTTACGCGGAACTTTCAAAGAATAAAATTCAGATAGATTTTTCTAACAATTAATGGAAGCATGTAGAATTTATTGAGGGCTTCATATATCGAAATACGTTTACATAATATCCCACTGATACATTTTATAACAGGTTTCTAAACATATGGGACTAAATATTAAGATCACTCGAAATAATATTTTGAATATATATAATATGAAGAGATTTTACGTACAGAAAAAAAATGAATAAGAAAATATTTTTTGAGAGATTGATGACCAACCATCATATCCGAAAAATATGAATTCCTTATGAGTTTGCTTAGGAAAATAAAACTTTTGAAAAATAAATGGATATGATTATGATCTGTAATTTAGAAAAATGGCTGTGACTAGCTTTTGATATAATGGTGAGGTGACTCAAGACGCGCGGTCAATACCTATGAATGCGAGATAATATTTACTATATTTTGTATATATCGTGGCGAAATCGTGATCGCGCTAACTATGAATTCAAGGCTAGAGAAATGAGATTTGAAACCGAACAAAGATAATTAATACTGTATGACGTTTAAATGTATAACATTAGATATAGCAATGACAGAAATAATTCATAAAAAAGTAATTAAATTTAATTTTATACTTGCTACAGTATCGACTAGTCATTTATAAAAAAAATGATTTATATTTTTAAATAATATAAAAAAATAAATTATGAAATTAAAAATAAAAATAAAAATAATAATTGTTATGAAACGAAGATTAAATAAATTCTTATAAAATATATTAATTCATTATTATCTAAGAAAATTAAATAAGCTTTAAAAAAGGTGTTTGCAATATATTCAAACTGAAATTATTTCATTTAAATAAATTTATGTATAATTTACTCCTCCACTGGAGCCCCGAATGAATAAAAATCAAATAATAATAAACTTGAATTTAAACAAGACCAAATATATTAATTCAAAATATAAAATAAATCTATTGACTAAAAATTTAATTTCTTAAATCATAATAATATTTTTAACATCTGAATTTTCATTTTTCCTTAAAAATGCCCTATTTCTCTCTACGCCATCTATAAAATATGATATTATTTACCAGTTTCTTCAACACCTATAATTATATATATTAAGTTGAAAAAATTAATTAATTCAAAAACATTTAAAATGTATTAGATCATTCTACCAACATTATTTACACATTTCATATCAAAAAAGAAGGAGCTATAAATTACATTTCCAACATATTTATATCGTAGATATTATTGATTCAGCATCAAAAATATCTTAAAGGGAGTTTTATTATCGGTTTTTCTAGTAAGATGGAGGATAATATTCAAAGTTGGATATAAAGATCTAATATTATTGGTAAGTGGTTGTACTGTATTTTTTTAAATTTTATTTAATCATATGTTTATTTCTACTCAATGGATTAAAAATTAACGATGAAATGGAAACTACTATATATTCTTATTTCATTCTATATTTTTGATGTGGTAATTCTATGGATTCAAAATAGATAAGATTACTAATTTTTTATCTCCTTTTATAATATTAATTACTAAATCTCGCTATTACAAAAGCGGAAAAAGTATGTTCCACTCATTTTTGTTAAATTAAAACTGGGTACAGGTGGGTATCCTTGAGGAAAAAATCTGCATAATTTAATGAAGGGTGGGCTTTCATAAAATACACTTTCGCTTACTTTGGGCAGGTCTAACTAACTTGATAGATAAGATGAAAGAAGATTCAGCATCCATGATAATAGATAATATTGTATTTCATTATAGGCAGATTTATACTTTTCCAGGTTTCTTTATGATATCAAATACTATTTATGCTAAATAAACTCCTTTAGCAAATGTAAGAGTCCAGCCTATTTTAAAAATGTCAAAATCAATAACATATATTCAAGGTTGTCAGGTTACATAATATCATATGTATTTTATATCTTATATAATTTAGGTTAGTGTTGCTAAACAGCATAATTTGAACCGATTTTAAAAATCTAACTCAATATTTTTACCATTAAAATATAGGTTAAACTCATAAGACTAGTAGATTTTAATGTTAACGGCTCGTTTTGGGACGAATTTTAAAACGGCTATCTCAATATTTTAGCCAGAAAATATTGTCTAAGCCTCGAGATTTCGAAAATATATGTATACACCTTTGTTTCTTCTATGAACAAAATCTTCAAGCTTGGGTAATATTTTTCTGAATAAAATATTGAGTTATGCGTTTTTAAATATCGGCTCAATACGAGATGTTCAACCCTAGTATATTTTAAACCTTTGTCCATCTATGAGTAATATTTTCAGCCTTGTGCAATATTTTTTTTAGATAATATTGATTTTGCCGTTTATAAAAATAGGCTAAAATAGAGTCTTTTAACAGCACAAAATTCTGGCAATGCTCATCGAAACAGTTTCTTATAATATCACACAATACAGATGACACAAATATAAACATCGCCTAAATGTTGGTAAGATTTATATTTACAACTCTTAAAGCCTTGGAATTATTATTATATTTGACGTAACTGTGAAAATAAAAAAAATTAAGAAGGGTTTTATAACAATTTTATGAAGCGCGTGTAGTATTGTGGGGAATATAGAAATACGATACATAATATCGCACAGATGAATACATTAACGAGTTTCTACACGTTAACTAAAAATAGAGGTCGGTAGACACAAATAGATTTTTGGGTTAGATATGATATGATTAGGAAGAGATTAAAAATGAATATGATAATAAGTTTTGAGTAATTGCTGACCAACCTTCAGATCCGATAAATATGAATTTTTTAAGTCTGCTAAGGAAATAAAAACTTTAATAAAAAAATCATTGCGACTAGGTTTTTGTATGATGGCGACTCAAGATTTATTTAAAGTTCGAGAGATGAATTGAAAAGGCAATAAAAATAATTAATGCTTTTTATGAAGTACTATTCTTAAAAATCTATAAAAATAGATATAGAAATAAGGGATAATAATTGATGATAAAATTATAATTTAATATTAAACCTGCTTCAATATCCACTAGTTATTTGATAAAATTAATTTATATCTTATAAATAATATAGCAAAATTAAGTTTTGAAATAAAAAATAAAAATTGTTTAAAAATGAAGACTAGATTCTTAGAAATACTTATTATTATCTTAGAAAGTTAAATAATTTATAATGTATTCAAACTGATAATTTTAAATCAAATATTATATCAATGTATTAAATTTCTGTATAATTTACTCCTCTCTCTACTGGAGCCCAGAAGGAAAAAAAACCAAATCAATATCAAACTTGAATTTAACCAAGACAAAGTATATTTGTCTAAAATATAGAATAAATCTACTAGAATAAAAATTTAATTTCTAAAATTATAAAAGTATTTTTATCATGTTAATATTCATTTTTTCTTAATTCCTATTTCTCTTGCACTATCTATTAAATATATAATTTACTACCTAATTCCTCATCTATAATTATACATATAAGGTTGAGATTAATAAATTCAATTATTAAAATATAAGAAACATTCAAAATTCATACGATCTTTATTCTATCACATTATTTACTTATTTTCATATCAAAAAAGAAGGATAATACGGTAAACTACCATTTCCCACATATTTATATCATCAAAATTAATGATTCAACATCAATGATAATAGATAATAATACTTTTAATTAAAGACATATTTATTTTTCCTGTTACATTTTGATATTAAAAGCTGATTTATGCCAAATAAACTCCTTTTACAAATGTGCCAGTGCAGCCTGTTTTTAAAATGTCAAAATAACTCAATAACACATATTCATAGTTGTAAAGGTTACCTGATACCATATATATTTTATATCTGACATAATTCTGAATTTTGGTAGTGATGCTAAACGATCCGATTTAAAAAAGCTAACTCAATATTTTAACCACGAAAATATTGCCTAAACATCGACAGACTAGTTGATTTCAAATCTTTGTTCCATCTATGAGGGATATCTTCAGCTTTATGCAATATTGTTATAGATAATATTGAGTTCGCAGTTTTTAAAAATCGACTCAAATCGAGCCTTTTAACAGCACAAAATTCTGGGAATGCTCATCGAAACAGTTTCTTAGTATTATCACATAATACAGAAAACATAAATACAAACACAGCACAAATGTTGGTTAGATTTACTTCTACAACTCCTCGAGCATTGAAAATTTCTACCATGTCATATTAAAATTATAAGCATTATATTTGACATAACTGTAAAAATAAAAAAATCAATAAGAATTTTAAAAAATTTATCAAACGCATATAGTATAATGCTGTGATTATCGAAATACGTTTATACATAATATCGCACCGATGCATACATTAACGAGTTTCTACAAAGTAACTAAAAAGATAGGTCGGTAAACTTTAATAGATATTGGGTTAAATAAGTTTTGAGTGATTGAATGACTAACCTTTAGATCTGAAAAATATGGATTTGTTATTAGTTTGCGAAGGAAAAGAAAACTTAAAAAAAATTGGATATGATTATCGTCTGTTATTTATGCTTTAGATAAATGCTGCTACTAGCCTTTGATTTAAACTCAAAAAGCGCTATCTCTACCTATGAATGCGAATTGATATTTATTCTATTTTATATTTATCGCAACGAAATCGCGATTTCGCTAACTATAAATTTTAGGTTAGAGAGATAAGATATGAAGGCGAATAAAAATAATTAATGCTGTTCATGGAAGTACCATCCTTAAATGTATAGCAATAGATATAGTAATGGGGGAAAATAATTTATAATAAAAGTATATAATTATTTAATTTAAAACCTGCTTCAATATCGACTAATTATTTGATAAAAATAATTTATATCTTATAAATAATATAACAAAAATATGTTGTAAATTAAAAAATAAAAATTGTTATGAAATAAAGACTAGATTCTTATTATATATACCTATTATTATCTTAGAAAGTTAAATAGGGTTTAAAAAAAGTGTTAATGTATTCAAATAATAATTTAAAATCTAATCCTATATCATTGAATTAAATTTTCTGTATAATTTACTCATCTCTCTACTGGCCCCGAAGAAAAAAAACCAAGTCAAACTTGAATTTAAACAAGACAAAATATATTTATCTAAAATATAGAATAAATCTACTTGAATAAAAATTTAATTTCTAAAGTATTTTTATCATCTGAATATTCATTTTTTCTTAACAATGTCCTATTTTACTCTGCACTATCTATTAAATATAATATTTACCAGCTAATTCCTCATCTATAATTATATAGATAAAGTTGAAAGATTAATAAATTCAATTATTAAAATAAAAGAAACATTCAAAATTCATACGATCTATTCAACCACCATTATTTACCTATTTTGATATCTCAAAAAAATGATAATATTATAAACTACATTTCCTACATATTATATAATCAATATTATTGATTCAACATCAATGATAATAGATAATACTATCTATAAATATAGACGTATTTACCATTTTTCCTGTAACTTTATGAATCAAAAGCTGATTTATGCCAAATAAATTTCCATAACAAATTATTAGCCCAACCTATTTTAATAAAAATTATTCAATAACACATACACATAGTTGTCAGGTTACCTGATATCAATGTATTTTATATCTGACATGATTTGAATTATGGTAATGATCTTAAACGGTTCAATTTGAGCTGATTTTAAAAAGCTAACTCAATATTTTTACCAGAAAAATATTGCCTAAAAATCGAGAGGCTAATAGATTCCAAAACGTTGTACTATCTATGAGGGATATCTTCAGTCTTGTGAAATATTTTTTTTAAAATAATATTGAGTTCGCAGTTTTTAAAAATCGGCTAAAATCGCGCAGCACAAAATTTTAGCAATGCTCATCGAAACAGATCCTTAGTAATATCACACAATACAGAAGACAAAAATACAAACATCACCCAAATGTTGGTTAGATTTATTTCAGCAACTCCTCGAGCCCTGAAAATTTCTACCTTATCATATTAAAATTCTAAACATTATATTTACGGAACTGTGAAAATAAAAAAATCAATGGATTTTTTAAAAAAGCGCACGTAATATTAATGCTGTGTCTATCGAAATACGTTTATTAATAATATCGCACCGGTGCATACATTAACGAGTTTCTACACGTATGTAATTAAAAAGATAAATCGTTGGATTAGATATAATATGAAGAGATTTTAGAACAGAATATAAATTAATATGATAATAATTATTGAGTGATTTTGGATCTAAAAATATGGATTTTTTATTAGTTTACTAAGGAAAAGAAAACTTTAACATAAATTTGATATGATTATAGTCTGTTATTTGTACTTTAGATCAGGGTTTCGAACCGAACCGTTATAATGAAAATATAAAAAGAGTTAACCCAACTTTATAAATTTTTTAAACAGGTTTAAATATGTTCAAAACTTTAAGAAATAATTAATTTAAAACTATTACCCTAAATTTGAAATTTTTATTTTAGACCCAATAATTATAAGATTGGGAAATTAACTATCAATTCGGAAAATATACGCAATAATATTAAAAAAATGGCATTTGATTTTTCGCAAAATATAATACCAAAAACTTATTTCGTTGAAATTAGCTATAGTAACTAAATATGGGTCCATATTGAGGATCAACATTCAATTTATAAATAACAAAAATAAAATTAAAAACTCTATGCATGAAAGAGATAAAAGGACAACACACATCAGAATATCTTAAAAAAATTATTCTAGATGTTCTAAAATAATATGAAATAAGAATTAGGCAAATTTACACGATAACCATCGATAATGCAGCAAATGTGATTAAATTAATTAAGCTATTATTACATCACGATAAAGAAGGTGATAGCCTTAACGATTATTTAAGTAATGATGATATAGATAATGATAATTAAGATAATAACATTGATATAATTGATGATGAAAATAAAGAACCTTTTAACTTAAAAATATTAATCTAGTACCTAATACTAGATCCATATTAATGGGCATTAGATGTGCCTCACACACATTTCAAATAACAATTAATGATTGCATTAATAATTCAAATGAAATTGTCATAAATAAAGCAAGAAATCAGACAACAATGGCTACTGTCTATATTAAATTTGAAAAAACCACTAATAAATTGCACAAGTTGGAACTCAATCTATTTAATATTTGAGAGATTACTAGAATTAAATTTTTGCCAAGAAATATCGCTCCAAAGCAATGATCGCGAAAAATGTTTATCAGGATGAATGGGAAATAATTAGCGATATATTAAAAGCTTTATATCCAGCTTATATTTTGACAAAATATATACAAAGTGAACAATTGACAATGGGCGATTTTATGCGAGTGGATTAAATTTTATCATGCAAAAGAGCAAACTAGACAATCCATTTGCCAGACTTTTACGATAAAAGCACGAGAAATAAATTTGAAAAATGGCGTTTTTTGTTCAGCTATATATCTCGACCCTGTATTTTTAACATTTGAAGAAAAAGAGATGGCTAAAAAACATCTTTCTAAAACTTGGAACTTAATATAATACTAAAATAATCAGAATATTGAAATTCTAGATACTATGCCTACTTGTTCACATTCTAAATATAATTTAAATGATGATATTGAAGATTTATTAAAGTCGCATGAAAGTCATAATAAAAATAATTCTCAGGGCATAGAAAATTATTATGAATATATAGAATATATAATTCGGTCATTTGATAATATAGAAAGATTAAAAAAGATACTAATCTTATGAATTATTGAGAAAATATAAAGAATAGTATTTCAAAACTTTATAAGTTAGCTAACTGTGGTAGCAGTTCCAGCTACACAGGTATCCGTAGAAGAAGCATTTTCTAGCCTTAAGTTTATATTTCTACGCAGAGAACTAAATTAAATCCTGAATAGTAGAAAATATTTTAGTTATCCGTTCTAATTATCTTTTTAAACATAAATATAATAAAATTCATTTTATGCAATTTTATCCCTCATTGTATTTGCGCAAGTTTGTTTTGATCTATAAAAAAATTTATTTGTCTAATTATATTTACTAAGTTTAAAAATATCTATTAGATTTTCATGGTTAAATTAAATAAGAAATAAGTATAGAAATTAAAAAGATTTTCCTCTATGATTAATATATATGGTTTATGATTTTTTTAAAAATCAAATTTATAAAAATCGGAACACACCAAAACGAACTCATAAATTATAAACCGAACCCAACCGATATGAATTATTTCAAAAAAAAACCAAAATGGAACAAAATCTTTATAAAATTTTAAACTAAAAATAAATTCAACCAAACTGAACCGCTATACTTAACGGTTCGAAACCCTGCTTTAGATAAATAGCTGCGACTAGCCTTTGATTTAAACTCAAGACACGCGATATACCTATGAATACGGGCTGATATTTGCTGTATTTTGTATTTATCGCGACTAAATCGAGACTGCACTAACTATGAATTCAAGGTTAGAGAGATGAGAAGTGAAGTTGAGCAAAAATAATTAATGCTGTTCATGAAGTACCATCCTTAAATGCATAGCAATAGATATAGTAATGGGAAAAAACCTGCTTCAGTAACGACTAGTTATTTGATAAAAATAATTTTCTTATAAATAATATAACAAAAATAAGTTAGGAAATAAAAAATAAAAATTGTTATGAAATGAAGACTAGATTCTTATAAAATATATCTATTTTTATCTTAGAAAGTTAAATAACATTTTAAAAAGTGTTTGCAATGTATTCAAACTGAAAATTTTAAATCTAATCCTATATCATTAAAATATATTCCTGTATAAGTTACTCTTCCCTCCATAGGAGCCCCAAAATGAAAATAAACCAATTCAATATCAAACTTGAATTTATACAAGACAAAATATATTTTTCTAAAATATAGAATAAATCTACTTGAATAAAAATTTAATTTCTAAAATCATTATAGTATTTTTATCATCAGAATATACATTTTGTCTTAACAATATCCTATTTCTCTCTGCACTATCTATTAAATATAATATTTACCAGCTCCTTCCTCACCTATAATTATACATATAAAGTTGAAAGATTAATAAATTCAATTATAGAAACATTCAAAATTCATACGATCTTTATTCTATCACCATTATTTACTTATTTTCATATCAAAAAGAAGGATAATACGATAAACTACCATTTCCCACATAATTATATCATCAATATTAATGATTCAACATCAATGATAATAGATAATACTACTCTTCTTAATTATAAACACATTTACTCTTTTTCCTGTTACTATATGGTATCAAAAGCTGATTTATGCCAAATAAACGCCTTTAACAAATGTGCTAGTGCAGCCTGTTTTTAAAATGTGTAACTCAATAACATATTCATAGTTGCAAAGGTTACCTGATCATATGTATTTTATATCAGACATAATTCTGAATTATGGTAGTGAGGTTAAACGGCTCAATTTGAGCAGATTTTAAAAAACTAACTCAATACTTTTACCAGAAAAATATTGCCTAAACATCGACAGACTAGTTGATTCCAAATCTTTGTGCCATCTATAAGTGATATCTTCAGCCTTTTGCAAATTTTTTTTAGATAATATAGAGTTCGCAGTATTTAAAAATCGGCTCAAATCGAGCCTTTTAACACCACAAAATTCTGGCAATGCTCATCGAAACAGTTTCTTAGTATTATCACACAATACATAAAACACAAATACAAACACCGCCCAAATGTTGGTTAGATTTACTTCCTCAACTCCTCGAGCCTTAATTTCTACCATATCATATTAAATTCTAAGCATTATATTTGACGGAACTGTAAAAATAAAAAAATAAGTAAGGGTTATAAAAAAATTTATGAAACGTGACTATTGAAATACGTTTTTCCATAATATCGCACCGATGCATACATTAACAAGTTTCTACACATATCTAACTAAAAAGATAGGTCGGTAAACTCTAATAAATATTGGGTTAGATATAATATAAAGAGATTTAGAACAGAATAAAAATTAATATGATTAAGTTTAGAGTGATTGATGACCATCCTTTAAATCTGAAAAATATGGATTTATTATTAGTTTGCTGAGGAAAAGAAAACTTTAAAAAAAATTGGATATGATTATGGTCTGTTAATTATACTTTAGATAAAAAGCTGCGACTAGCCTTTGATTTAAACTCAAAACGCGCGATCTCTACCAATGAATGCGAATTGATATTTACTGTATTTTGTATTTATCGCAACGAAATCGCGATTGCGCTAACTATAAATTTAAGGTTAGAGAGATGAGATGTGAAGGCGAACAAAAATAATTAATGCTGTTCATGGAAGTACCATCCTTAAATGTATAGCAATAGATATAGTAATGGGGGAAAATAATTCATAATAAAAATATATATATTTAATTTAAAACCTGCTTCAGTGTTGACTAGTTATTTGATAATAATAATTTATATTTTATAAATAATAAAACTAAAATATGTTATGAAATATAAAATATAAATTGTTATGAAATGAAGACTAGATTCTTATAATATATACCTATTATTATCTTAGAAAGTTTTTTTATACGATTTAAAAAAGTGTTTGTAATGTATTCAAACTGATAATATAAAATCTAATCCTATATCATTGAATTATATTTCTGTATAATTTACTCACCTCTCTAATGGAGCCCCGAAGGGAAAATAAACCAATTCAATATCAAATTTGAATTTATACAGGACAAAATATATTTTTCTAAAATATAGAATAAATCTACTTGAATAAAAATTTAATTTCTAAAATCATTATAGTATTTTTATCATCAGAATATACATTTTGTCTTAACAATATCCTATTTCTCTCTGCACTATCTATTAAATATAATATTTACCAGCTCCTTCCTCACCTATAATTATACATATAAAGTTGAAAGATTAATAAATTCAATTATAGAAACATTCAAAATTCATACGATCTTTATTCTACCTCCATTATTTACTTATTTTCATATCAAAAAAGAAGGATAATACTATAAACTACATTTCCCACATATTTATATCATCAATATTAATGATTTAACATCAATGATAATAGATAATACTATTAATTATAGGCACATTTACTCTTTTTCCCGTTACTTTATGATATCAAAAACTGATTTTTGCATAATAAACTACTTTAACAAATATGCGACTGCAACCTGTTTTTAAAATGTCAAAATAACTCAATAACACATACTTATGTATCATATGTATTTTATATATAATTCTGAATTATGGTAGTGATGTTAAATTGCTCAATTTGAGCAGCCTATTTTAAAAAGCTAACTCAATATTTTTACCAGAAAAATATTGTATAAACATCGAGAGGGTATTCCAAAACTTTGTGTTATCTATTAGGAATATCTTCAGCCCTGAGGAATATATTTTGAAATAATATTGAGTTCGTCATATTTAAAAATTTGCTTAAATTGAGCCGTTTGACATCACTAAATTATGGCAATGCTCATCGAAACAGTTTCTTAGTAATATCACACAATACAGAAGTCACAAATAAAAACACTGGCCTAAAAATATTGCTTAGATTTATTTATAGAACTCCACGAGCCTTGGAGATTTTTATCGTATCATTAAAATTCTAAGCAATATTTTAAATTTATTGATAGTGGAAAAATATAAGCGAAATGTATATAATAAGAATGTGTATTATAAGCAATGACGGAACTGTCCCAAAAATTCAAGGAAGGTTTTTTAACAATTTATCTAACGCATGTAGTATTGTGGGCTGCGAATATAGAAATACGTTTATACATGATACCGCACCGATGCACACCATAATGAGTCTCTATACTTATGAAAATAAAAACCGAGGTAGGTAGACTCGAATAAATATTTATGTTGGGTAAAATATAAAGAGAATTAAGGAGCAGAATAAAAAATAAAAAATATGTTTTGATAACTTTATTTAAAAAATAAGATAGTTTTGTTATGAAAGCCTGGAGTGATTAAGAACTAACTTATCAGATCCGAAACATAAGTATTCTTTAGGATGTAAGATTTGCTAAGGTAAACAAAACCTACAAAAATATAAGGATTTGATTTGGAATTTGGTCAAAGGAATAAGATCAGAGCCGGTGACATTTGACAAATATAAATGGATTATTAGTGGTTCTAAAAGATTTGATCATACGTAAATAGATAAAATTCCAATTGATATGGGCAATAATAATTAGTAAAATATTACGCTTTTACATTTAATATTATACCTGTTACACTTTCAGCTAGTTATATTAAAATAATAAATATTAAATAAGTAATAAAATAAAAACTCTCTAACTGAAAATAAAACACTAAATAAAAAAAAATTGAAAAAAAACTGGATAAATATATCATAATTGATTTATCTAAAAAATCGATTAAAAAATCTACAAGACTAAAAATCTTATTTTTAATTTTTAAAAATATATTTGTCACTCATTTTCTAAAAGATAATAATAACGTTTTTAAAGAGCGGCACTTCAGTTGCACTGCAATATTTTTTTAAAAACATATAGATTGCTGATTTTAAAAATCAAGAGTGGGAGCTATCTCCTTTTTGTGATGGAGTGGAGGATGCCACCCTATTAGCTCCTTTAACTTTATTTCATAAATTGTTTAAGAAATAACTTAATATTCAAGCTAATTCTTAAAAAATCTTGCATATTTTTTAGATATGGAAATATCTGATGTATACATTTATAATATTATTTCTTGTATAAAGTTTTATTATATTATTTTCTTTTATTTATATAGCTACACATAAGATATATTATTCAGAAGTCTCAAAGTGTGACTAGTTTTAATGGGAAGAAAATTATTGGATATTTTTATCTCAGGAATCATATAAGAATTTAATTGGAATGATTAGTTATTGTTCATATAAAAATATTTTTTTTAGAGTTTTTAAAATCGAGGAGCAGTTAGCCCTTTAAGAAAGCCGAGTGAATCAAATTTTTTTCCTATATTTGAAGATGGTAGAACCAGAAATTTTCCATTAATTTTATAAAATATGTTAATGAAATATATATTTAGTACCTTTAATATAAACAATTAATTAAAGTATATTTGTAAACGTATTAATAAGGCAATATTTTCAGATATCATGAAATCTAAATATTAAAAATAATATATAGATAAGAAAAAGATAGAAAATTTGTAAAAATTTTAATTCATTCGTCATTCTTCACGGGTTATCTGCTCGTTATTTATAAAAGTGATGCAAAATCTCTCCATTTGAGGCTATTTATAAAAACGGGTAATTATTTTATCCAGAAAAATTTATGCAAAGTCTGAAGATTTTGCTCATATATGGTACAAAGGTTTGGATATTGGAAAAAATTTTAAACAATAGAATCCTAAATTAAGTTATGCGCATCTTACCTAAGTAATAAAATTGTATTCTAGATTACATTTTTAGACTAAGTATATGTATCTAGATCCATTTTTAGACTGTCTAACTGTGTCTGTATCTAATTTGAAAAGTATTTTTTAGCAACTCTAAAGTATATAGCCAAGTTATAATCGTAAAAATTTTCGAAATAAATAAATTTTAGTTCATGAAGCCATTGATTAAAAATGCCCGAAGGTGATCCTTATAAGGATATGTCTTTAATAACTCCACCTATTTCTAGACTTATTAAAATTAAATTATTTTGCAGATTTCGAATATTGCAAATCTCTTCTAGATTATCTTATACTTGGCATTAAAAAAAAAGTTAATTTGATAAAAATAAATATATTTTTAAATAACTTTATTGCATTTTTCAAGTATTCATAATGATAATATTTTTTATTCCTCCTACATTTTAATTAAATTGGGAATGAATAAAAAGGAATCAATAGAGAAATAAAAAAATGCATGATAAATTTTGTAAGGAAACAAATTCAAAACATATATCTCCTATCACACTAAAAATGCCTTCCAAGAATTTAGAAATTTTTTTGGAGTCAATCAAATAGATTATCAAGAATAAAATAAATATAATACTTCTCTCTATTACTCCTGTATAGTTGTTTAGTATTGCCAAATAGATTTACGGGATAGGGGTGGTTGTTTATCATAAGATACAAATTTAGAAAATTTACTACTGTTAAAATCAATTAAAAAATCTAAATTTTTTTATGCATCATTTTCTTTGAATAAAAATATATAGATAAAAAAAAATGATTTTGTTTCTTTGAACATTTTTTTAAATTTAGAGCTGGAGCTAGTTCCTTTTAAAAACTCAGGAGCATGAGCTAGCTCCTTTTCAAATAGTAGAAGCGGAAGCTGAAGCTAGCTTCTTTTTAAAAGGAACGTTGATAACCCTGGATAATACAATAGAAATTTATATTAAGTTATACAAATGTGTGAGGTTCTTCACCATTGAATTCAATCATAAAACCCTACTATGTTCTTGTTATTAATATGCAAAATTTAAGTTTTAATATATGTCGGAATCTATTAATCATTCAAAAATTTAACTAAAGAACCTTATCAATTTTAAATATAATCAAATCACTTTCCTAGATATGGTTACTTAATGATACCATAAAATACACACTATAATAAAATTCGACATTTTTACCATCATCCCCCAAAGCTATATTATTTAAAAAGTTAGAAGGAATTTATTTGATTATATAATGTTATAAATCATATAATAATTAAGAATAATTCGATTATTAAAATTTAAAAAATAAGCTAGTTCTAATTTTACCTATATATTACATTTTCATAAAAAAAGCGATAGAAAAAGGTTAAAAAAAAATTGTTATTTTGTTTTATCAATAATATTTTTGGTAGTAATATTTTATATGGTTTTATTATAAATAAAGTCTACGATATGAATGAAAAATAAGACAATGAATTTAGAATGTTAACAGTAAATCAAAATATATAAATAAACACAAATTTAAATTTAAAGCTGGAGCTCGCTCCTTTTAAAAACTCAGGAGCGGGAGTTAGCTCCTTTTCAAATGGTAGTTCGGAAACGGGAGCTATCTTCTTTAAGGAGTGTTAATAACCACGGATTATACTATAGAAATTTATATTTAACACAAATGTGTGAACTTCTACACCATTGAATTCAACCATAAAACCCACTATATTCTTGTTATTACTATGCAAAATTTAAGAAGTTACCATTTATGTCAGAATCTTCATTCAACAATTCAACCAAAAAATCTTATCAATTTTAATTATACTTTATCTTACCTCCCTAGATATGGTTATTTTATGATATCATAAACTATACACTATAATAAAATTTGATAATTTTACCATCTTCCCCATCAGCTATAATTTATATAAAAAGTTAAAAGAAATTAATTTGAGTAATGTTATAAATCATATAATCATTAAGAATAATTCCCTGATTAAAATTTAAAAAACAAACTAGTCCTAATTTCTTCGATATTATTTAATATTTAATTTTCATAAAAAAGAGATTAGAAAAATGATTTTTAAAAAAATAAAGAAATAGTTATTTTGTTTTATAACATTTTTAGATTCATATATCTTGGTTTTTAATATAAATAAAGTCTACGATATGAATGAAAAATAAGACAATAAATTTGGAATGTTAAAAGTAAATCAAAATGTGAAAATAAACACATATTTATATTTAGAGCTGGAGCTAGCTTCTTTTAAAAACTCAGGAGCGGGAGCTACTTCTTTTTCAAGTTGTAGATTTAAAACGGGAGCTAGCTTCTTTTTAAAAAAAGCCTTAATAATCCTGTATAATATTATAGAAATTTATATATGTGAACTTCTACACCATTGAATTCAATTCAACCATAAAACCACCCTATATGTTCTTATAATTAATATGCAAAATTTAAGAATTTACAATGTTAGAATCTATCATAAAGAATCTTATCAATTTTAAATATAATTTAATTCACCTCCCTAGATATGGTTACTTTATGATATCATAAACTATGCACTATAATAAAATTTGATATTTTTACCATCTTCCCACTCAGCTATAATTTATATAAAAAGTTAAAAAGTTTATAACAAAAATTCACATGAGTTTTAATTTAATTGGATATCATAAATTTTTAGGGTAAAAATATCATGATTTTAAACATAAGATAATCTAAGCTTATAAATTATAATCGTTGAAAGATCACATATTGGTAAAACATACATTCACTGATTATTAAAACTTATATTCTCTTCCCAAATCTTTAATTTCCTATTAAAGAATGATAAAAAATATTAAGGATGATCTGGATCTGGACAAATCCAGGTTGAACTTGAAGATCAGACCCCTGCTAATATATTTTAGATAAAACGATATAATTGAATAATAAAATATATATAATCTTTGTTAAAACTTCGATTTAAAGAAGGCTAATCTAATATTTTAGCTAAAAATATTACGCAAGCCTCAAAATTTTATTCATAGTTGTTTAAACCTTTCTTCCATCTATGAGTAAAATGTCAAGCTTGTGTAATATTTTAGTTAAATGCTGAGTAAGTCGTTTTTAAAAATCGAGCCATTTAACAAATTGAAAAAAAAATAAAGAACCCCCTCCCCCCTTTCGCTAAAATGTAAATAATATATTACTATACAAAAATTTCAAAGGGAAATAAGTAAAAATTAATAATTTTTTTTTAAAATAAAGTGCCTATTATTCTCACTAGTGTTGTTAAACCACCTAACTTTAGTCAACGATAAAACAGCGTAGCCATGTTTTTATTCAGAAATATTCTAATCAATCTTCAAGTTTAGACTCAACTTAGATGCTTAATTTGATTTTTTAGGCTAAAAGCTTAACTAAGCTACAATAGAGATGGTCAAAGTTAAGTAATTTAACAACACTAATTCTCACATAATTTAGTAAAAAAATTGCAATTTAAAATGATTTTTGACAATATCTCCTTCCGCCATTGTCTATTATACTCCAAAATATATTATATATGATATATTTATTTACTTTGTACGCTCTTAGCTATATTTTAATTATTAGTATGAAATTTTATTAAGAAATATATAATATTATAAAGTAAGAATAACTTAATAGTTTAAATTTAAAATAAATTCAAAACGAATCTTAATTTCGTGGAAATAATTTTTCTATTTTCATGAATATAAGAAAAATATAAATAAGAATAAAATAAAAAAGAGAGTAATATTTGTTTGGTACTTTAAAAAAAATATATTTACAAATTTCTATTTATCATTAACATTCCTAGTGTTCAATAATTTCCGAACCACTCTCTAACTTACAGGTTTTAGCAGTAATGCTCTCAATTTCAAGAAATTAGGGCCAACAAAATAATTTTGATTTAAAACAATCATGAAAAATAATTAATGCATTTAAAAGAATAACAATCAATCAATATTTAAAACAGCGAAACAAATTACGATTTTAAAATTATGCTATTGTAATGTCTTATCTCCTCTAAATATGCCAATATCTTTATTATTCTTTGAAAATAAATTATATATGATATCTTTTACTATCTTCTATCTCAGCTATGTATAATATAAAAAGATGATATCTTTTACTATCTTCTATCTCAGCTATGTATAATATAAAAAGATATTTATGAAATATTATAGAATATTATAAATGTGATTTGAATTTTGGTTTATTTTAGAAAATCAACCTTTTTATATTTTGTAAAATCTTATTTTTTTCCTTTTATTTAATAAAAATAAAATTACATCTAAAAGTTTCTTTTCATTAACGAATATTTTCGGGCAAAATCCTACCAGCTTGTTAAAACAGAGACATTTGTGAAAAATACCTGATCTCGAGGCAAGATCAAATTTATATACTTTTACAAATCATTTTAATATAAAACCTCAATCATCAGAAATAAATAATGATTTTGAAGATCAATATTAATCAAAATATTATAATAAAACATCAAAACAACGACCAATAACATTAGGCTATTGCAATATGTTTTCAATATTATATATGATATATTTTACTATCTACGCTTTCACCTATAATATAAAATGTAAATTAATAATAATTCTTTGGTTAAATAATAAATTCAAAATCTCCACTATTCTTAACTTTTGTTTAAATTGTTTATCACAATATATAGATATATTTTATGTAATTTAAAACTTAGTTTATTTTGGATGTATTTTAGGAAATCACCTTTTTCTATTATATAAAAACTATTATTTTCATTAACTAATTTGATTATAGATTAATTTAGTGTTATTTAAATATTTCCAAGCTACTCCCACAGCTTAGGGGCATAGCAGAAATAATTGTTTTAAATTCCCAGAAAATAACGAGCGCCAAAACATTTTAATGTAAAACTTCATTCATGTGAATAATTAATTTTGAAGGATACTAATCTATATAAATTTTTTAATAAAATACCCAAACCAATAACAGCCTATAATTCCTACATTATCTTATCTCTTCTGATTATGTAAATGTCTGATATTCTCCAAAATATATTATATATGATATATTTACTCTCTGCACTCTTAGCTATAAATTAATATAAAATTTTAAATAAAGACATTTATTAAAGAATATAAAACAAATTAAATTAAGAATACTAATGGTTTAACTTAAAATACAATCAAAATCCACACGATTCCTATTTCTTCTATATTACTTACTTATTTTCATAATTTTAAGAAAGATAAAAATGGATAATTTTTTTTAGTGAATAATATAATATCTGTTGTTTTTAGGTTGTTTTTCAAAATAGATTGATGTATTATATGTGATTAGAATTGTTGATTTTGGATTTCTTTTAGAAATCAGCTTTTCATATGAAATAAAATCTTTATTATTCTTTTCCATTAGATAGTTTTAAAAAAATTTTAAAAAATTTAATTTTTTTATCAACAATACCAGGTCAATGTAGAATAAATATTTTGGAGCCTATAGCCTTTCTTTCTTACTTTCTTTATTTCCCCAGAAAAAACGAGCATAATCTCAAACAAGGTTGTGAACCGTAAAAATATTAACCGAGTTCTGTTCAAGGCAAAAAAATTTAAATAGTTTGGGGGTTCCAGGGAATATTTTTAAACCCCGGTTTGGTTCTAGATTCAACTTGGGTTTAGGAATATTTTAATTGTATATAAAAATAAATAATTAAAAAATAAGACATAAATTTGGTAATATAAATAAAAAAAATTATTTTATTTATAGACAAAATATATTCAAAAATATAAAGTATAGTTATGCATCAATTTTAAAAATTTTATTTAAAAGTATTATTAGCATAATATCATAATCCTACCATAATTCTATCAAGAGTTTTACACTCATGCTTGTTCTTTTCGGATAAAGAATGAATTTCAAATTTGAAAAAGATCTTTCAACGCTTACCTATACTAAATATATTTTCATGAAAATATGATAAATTAACTTGGGTTGCAGGAACAGCAAAAATTTTGGATAAGATTAAGGTGCTGCAGCTTAGCAAACTCCCAAAAATGCAAAATATTTACCTTCATATCAGATCTTTTAAAATTGCCATATCCAGTAATGTTCCAATACTTTTCTCTGCAATTTTTGGCCATATTTTTAAGTATTTTCTCCTGCCTTTCTTTATGTTGTATTAATTTCTATTTCAATAACTTTATCCAAATTATTTTCATCAGATAAAATGGGTTTGGATATAGTTTTAACCTGACTCTATAGATTATCATGATGCATTTTCGTACAACTCTTATCATCATCACTAGATTATATTTGTAATATATAAGGGTTTTTACTAAAAATCTCATTTAAATTAATATTTATATTTGGAATTATACAAGTATCTTTATATGTGATTTTAACTATAAAATTCACAGAATTCGCTTGAATAAATTTTAAAAGGGTTCAGGTTCGGTTCGAGTTCAAAATTTTTTCAAAACCCCGAGTTTTTTGTCCGAATCTGGTTTTAAACACTGATCCAAGAGAGTAAATTTATAAGATATCACCAAACATTTTTAAATAAAAAAGACTTCAATTTTGTTAGATAAAGAATTATTTGGAAACATACCAATCAATAATTCCTATATAAAAAAATCCACTATCCACAATCTTATAAAACTATTGCAATGCAATATCAAACTCTTCCAATTAAACCAATGTTCATTTTTCTCCAGAGTATGTTATATATGATATTTTTACTATCTTCACTATCAGCTATAATTTAAATAGAATTCAAAAATGGATATATTTTAAATATTATAAAATATTATAAAATAAGATTAAATCAATCCTTAAATTAAAATCCATTCAAAATCCATGCGATTCGGTGTTTAATTTAGAAAATCAAAAAATAAAGTGAATAATATCTCTTTTGTTATGAATGTTTATCACAATAAATTGATATTTTTTATGTGGTTAAGAAATATTATTTTAATTTGGATTTATTTTAGAAAATCAACTTGTAAACAAATTTTTTTATTATTTATTTATATAAGCTAGTTGTATTTAATTAATATTCCTATTGTTGAATAAATATTTCCTGGCTACTCGGTATAAACTTTGTTTATTTTATCAGAACTAAGTGCTCACATTTCTAGAAAAGAGGTCTACCCTTGAAGCAAAAGCAAATTTATAAAAATCACTAAAAGGTTTTAATATAAAACTTCAGTCATGTTAGATTATTAATTGATTAGGTGGGATAATAATAAATATAATTTTATAATAAAATACCAAAATAAACCACAATCTTATAAAGCTCTTGCAATATCTTATTTCTTATAAATACACTAATGTTTATTATTCTCCAAAAAAAATATTATATATCTTATTTTTACTGTCTTCGCCATCAGCTATAATTTTATATATAATTTAAAAGTTGATTTTTAAAAAATAATATATATTAAGAATAACTCAATCCTTAGATTTAAAATGCATTCAAAATTCATGCTACTCTGAATTTCTGCGAGTAAGATGAAAAAATAAATAATATCTTTATTGATTAAATTGTTTATCATACATAATTGACATTTTTTATGTGATTTAAATTTTTATTTATTTTGGATTTATTTTAGGAAATCCTTTTTGTATTAAACAAAATAAAATATTTGTTATTTCATTTCAGTAGCTAGTTTTATTTTATTTATGTTCCTGGTTTTGATAAATAGTTTTGGATCACTTCGTAGGAAGTAAACTGTTTATATTCCCAGAAAAAAAGAGGCCTAACCTCGTGGCAGAACAAATATAAAATATCACAAAATTATTTTAATATAAAACCCTAATCATAAAAATAAATTGAAAGAATAACATTAAATAAAAATAATTAATAAAACACCAAAGCACACCCTGAATTTTTATACTGTACTATTAAAAATACCTAATGTCCTTTAAATACGCCATATTATTTATTCTCAAATTATAGTAATAATATAAATGATATTTTTCTTTACTATCTCTGCTATCAGCTATAATGAAATATAAAATTTTTAAATCGATACTTTTAATAGTAAATATGTTAGCGTTAATGTGTTATTTTCTGCAATGTGTATATAAGTACATTGCTTGATTTTTTTCGGCGGTAGGCAGGGTGAATTTTAATTTCGGCAATGTATTCTATTTTACAAATTAAATTTATTATTCATTGAAGTTAATTTATTATTTATTTAAGAGAAATTTATTATTTAAAAATTTATTTTTATAATTTATAGATTTAGTTAGAATTTTTCTTAAATTTTAAGATGGCTAAGGTTTTTTGATCTTATTTTTAAATACGGTTAAAGTTTATTGATCTTATATTATTTTTTATTTTGAGATAATTTATTTTAACGGTGTATTATTTTTTTTAATATATCTTTTTGAGATGATTTATTTTAATGTTATATTATTTTTTTAATATATATATCTCAGAGATTTATTTTTATATGTTATATTATTTTTTTAACATATTTTTTTGAGATAATTTATTTTAATGTGTTATATTTTTTTTTAATTATATATAATATTAAAAATAAAGAATTAATTCATCATTAAATTTATAACACACTCAAAATCCAGACGAGTTTGAGAAACTTTGACATTTTTACTTATTTTCATAAATTAAGAAATATAAAAATGTATTAAAATATTAAAGCGAATAATATTTCTTTTATTTAGATTGTTTTTATAATATAACATTTTTTTATGAAATTAGAATTTGGTTTATTTAAAAAATTATATTAATTTTTCGATTTATAATTAATGTTCCTGTTAAAGTGATATTTCCTAACCATGCTTTAATAGCTTATGCAAATTTCTAGCAGAAATTATTAGTTCATTTTCCCAATTATTTTAATATAAAAATGACTATCATGAAAAATAAATAATGAACTTGAAAAAATATTTAAAAAAATTCCTAGACCAAACTATCTTTAACATTGTTCTAATTCAATATTAATCTCCTTTAATATGCCACTGCCTATTATTCCACGAAATATATTATATATGATATTTTTTTACTATCTTTGTTCTCGGCTATTATTTGATTTAATTTTAAAAAAGAAATTGATTAAAGATTATATAATACTAATTAAGAAGAGCGCAATGGTAAAATTATAATGAATCCAAAAAAGTCCTAATTTTTTTCTTATTTATATATTGTTAGAGATAAGGAAGGATGTAAATTAGTGTTGTTAAACGACTTGATTTGAGTCCATTATTATTTTAGCCAAAATATCAAAACGCCTAATTTTGCTCACCTTGTTGTATTTAATAAAATCGTTATTATCTTATTCTAAAGTAATCTATCTTTTTAATTTTCCTAAATGTTCTCCCTAAAAGCTTAGTCAAGAAACTTGCATTGCCAAAAAATGGCATATCGATACAAGATTAAATTTCAATCGTGATAAATAAATAATGAATTTAGACCCAAAGCATTATGCTATTATAATATCTTATCTCCTCTAAATATGATATTGCCTATTATTTAACATTTTATATTTATATATGATATTTTTTACTATCTTCGCTATCAGCTATCATACATTATAAAATTTTAATATATTTCATAAGTATAAGAAAGATGAAAATAATATCAAAAATATATTAAAATCAATACCATTTTTTTGTTTAGATTGTTTATAACAAATCTTTTGTAGAAAGTTTATTTCAGATTTATTTTAAAAATCCCCATTTTACTTTAAATAAAATCTTTAGTGTAAATAATAAAAATATAGAGTTTTCATTAATGTTTCTATTTCCTAGTATGAATAAACTACGAACCACTTCGTAACAGCTTGGTCGAGGTTTTAGCATAAATAATCCGCTAACATTAACAGAAAAAGTGCTTAACCTAGAGATAATAGTAAATTTATAAAATGTTACAATAATTTTAACATAAAACTTTAAACATTAAAAATAAAAATTTGTAGAGATAACAATAATAATATTTAATAAGTCACCAAAGAAATATATTGTTATACCAATTAGATATCGGCATAAATAGATCCGACCCGAACGGTTCGGACAGTAGTTTAATTTTAAAGAAATGAATTGGTAAGGGTTGGCTTAAATTTTGAAATAAAATTGAGATATGCATATTTTTTAAAAATTTTTTAAGATAAAAGGCACCATTAATTTTTATTTCTAAGTTGAATGATCAAAACATGTAATGTATAGTGTAAAAATGTAAATATTTAAAAAATTAATTTCTATATTTAAAAAAATTTGGGCCAGCAACTAATTATTTTTATTTCGATTAATTTCAGGACAAATAAAATAAAATTACATTCAGGATCGGTTCGGACCAATATGTTAATATTTCGGCCTGGGCTTAAAAAATTAGGCCCGATGTATCATCAATAACAATCTATTCTTTTCATAATAAGTGACTAGTTAATATTCCTCAAAAAAAATTATAAAGTTATTTTTTTTTACTATCTTTGTTCTCAGCTATTATTTAAAATAATATTTATAAATGAAATGTATTAAAGAATAAGAATTCAATGTTTAAATGTGAAATGCATTCAAGATTCAATAAGTCTTTAATTCTTCTACATTATACTTACCTTTTCCAAAAATATAAGAAAAAAATAGATGCCAAGAGAGTTTATCAAAATATAATTATATATTTAATTTTGGTTTTTTGGTTTTATTTTAGGAAAACATCTTGTTGTATTAAATAAAATTCTTATAAATATTTTTTTTTAATTATAACTAGTTAGTAGTGCTATTAAACTGCACGATTTGGTTCGATTTTTAATAAGGTCCGATTAAAATTTTAGCCAAAATAATATTATATAAGTCTGGAGATTTTGCTCATAGATGTCAAAAAGGTTTGGCCTTCTATTTGCCAGATCTCGAAGCTTAACATTTGTCTGGCTAAAATTTTAACCATGCCGTTTTTTAAAAAAATTTTATTTCGAAGATTAACTTTGTTAGCTAAATATTTCCCGGTCCTTTCCTGAAGCTTGGTCTTATCAGAAATAATAAACTAAAATTCCCAGAAAAAATATGCATAATGCATATCCAAGAGCAAATTATAAAATATCAAAAATATATTATAATATGAAATTCAATCATAAAGAACAATGATTTTTAACATTAAACTAATGAAATATTTCATCTTCTTTAAGTAGACCTACTGCCTATTATTCCTCAAATATGTATAAGAATATATTTTACTATCATCGCTACTATCCGCTATAATATAAAATTTAAAAAAGGTATTTATTAAAGAATAATACAATAGGTTGGTACAATAAAAGATCATTTCGTATCTTGTACTTATAGATTTTGTATTTTTTAATATTATACTTATATCTGTGAAGATGCTTTATTTTCAAAAGAATCTTGTATCTTTTTAATTTTCATAAGTTACAGATTCAGATATTTTTTTATATTTTTGTTTAAAAAATTTATTAACTTTTACATTTTTTCCGTAGTTTCTTGAATTATTTTTGTCATTTTTTTTCTTATCTTTATATTTTAAATTAATATCTATTATTTATTTTAGAAAGTTGTAAAAATAATAATATTTGGGTAATTTCGAGAAGTATACATTGTAATGGTTTAAAAGATTTATTTTATTATAATGATTATTGTGGTGTTGGGTTTCTGAAATCGAATTTGCAGGATTCAGTTAATTTTTATAAAGGACTCCGAAAGATTCGGCTTTTTTTTAAATTATAAAGCTCTTACTTACCTTAACTCTTTGGCGAAGATCACTTATTTTGTTTAATGATATTTATTTTATAAATATCAATTTTTCATATATACCATAATCCAATTTCTTAGATAACCGTAATTTTTGATTGCTCATCGATTTGAAAAATATTTTTAAGCTTAAATTGATACCCTTAGCTGGGCAGATTGTTGGTTTCATTCGAATTTGCTAATAATTTGTGAAGAATAAGAGCTCGGAATAAAGCCAAATTAGTATTGATTTGTTAGATAATATTGCAAAGCGTATTGAGCATCGTATGAACCCAACTATATTAAAATTTCTCGGAATGATTTAAAAATATGAATATGGCTCTGTTTAAAATTAAGTCCTGTACTATATGTCAAAACATAGAATTAATCATAAAAAATATCTCCACGATAATGATCTTAAGTTGAATATTTGTTATCTCCATGATACCCTGAGATCATGAAAATCGGCAAATATTTGTTTCTCCTAACTGGGCTATCATTAAATCCAAACAAAATCAAACTGCAACCCAAAAAATTTTATTAATTTATTGGGGATGATCGTGTAATATTAGATTTCCAGAATAAATTTCTAGCCAAATTCAATAGAATAAAAAATATATTAAATCATTTACTTGCTAGTCAAGCAATTAATCTATTTAATTTTTTTTATTCAACCCAAAAACTTTATCATGGATATATTTTAAAAAGATAAGTTAAATTATCAATATTCTTCAACAAACTATCAAAAAATTGGGTATAATTATATTATGAATTAAATTTAAAACCTTCTCCCCTCATTTACAATCAATGCATTAACATAGTATATTATTTGATATGAATTTAAGTTTGCTTATGGAATGTTTAACCCTTTTTAATTACATTTAAAAATATAGCAGATATTATCAAGATTATTTGAAAAATAATAATCATGATTGTATGCAATATATAGATTTAATAAGTCTATAATAAAAGTTTTAAAGATGTTTTTACAGCAATATATTTTGCCTTATTTCATCTAAAAAAGTAGTTGATGATCCCCAGTAAATTTACCATACCATTAACCTAACTTCAATTTTCGCAAAAGGAAGTTACCCAAATTTTCATTAAAAAGAATTTTCGATTCCTACTCCCTACGTCCCTTCAAAAGATTCAGAAGAGAAATGCTCCTATCTGCCCTCTCCATATAGACGTTGGTCCTTTCACTTAGGTAGTCTAGTTCTTCAATCTCACACTTTATATTGATCCATATCATATTGCAACCTTAGACCTCTAGAGAAGCCCTCGGCAAATTCTTTTGTTTTTTAATTGGTTTTTTTTAATATATATTTTTTTTAAATATTTTTTAATTAATACGCATGCTTTTATCCATTTTTTTTAAAAAAATAGCAAAATAATATATGAATTATAACTATAAATATGCAATTAAATTAAAGTCATATTATTTTGGTGGAAAAAATTACAACTTTAATATATTTCGGATATATTTCAGGAAATCACATTTTTTACATTAAATAATAATTATTATTTTTTCCATTAAATATTTTTATAAAAATTAAAAATTAAAATTAATTCTGTCTTTTCATTAACATTGCTACTTCTCCATCCTCCAGCTTGTTTAAGGTTCTAGGAGAAATAATGAGAGCATATTTTTAGGAAAAAAGGGCAAAACCTCGAGGCAAGTTACTAAATCATTTTAAAACTTCAATCAAATAAGGAATTTGAAAGCATAACAATAATTATAATATCTTATCTATTAATTTTAACACTTATATTTGTCCAAGATATATTATATATGATATTTTTTACTATCTAAGCTATCAGCTATATTTTAATATAAAATTCAAAAAGAAATATTTTTTATTATAAATTAACACTCAATGATTAAATTTGAAATAAAATAATCCATACCAGTCTGAAATTCTACGAGATTTATTATCATAAAAAGAAAAATCAAAATAAAATTAAAAATATTAAATATATAATATATAATATTTCTTTTGTTGACATACTTTATCACAATATAATTATAATATTACTAATATGTTTAGAATTTTGTTTATTTTGCATATATTTTAGGAAATCATCTCTTTTTAATTAAATAAAATATGAAATAATCTTTTCTTATCATTAATCAATTAAAAAAAATTATTTTTAAATTTTGATATTTCTTCAACGTTTTTTTTGTTAAATAAATATTTCAAGCCAAGTCAAGATTTAAAATAAAATTATTAGCTCCCATTCCCAGATAAAAGCGGGCCTAATTCGAGACAAGCAAATTTATAAAATATAACAAAATAATTTGGTTGTTGCTTTTTTCGGGGGGCTTTTTTTTGTTTTATTTTTTTTATGTTATTTTTTAAATTTAATAAGGGATTAGTTGTTTTTCTGATTGGTTAATTTTTTTTATTTTTAAATATATATATTGTTTTAGAAATTTTTTTGGAAGTTTTTTTTAAAAAAAACTGTAAAATATATCTAAATATAAATATTATCACTTTCGAGTTTCGAAATTTTTAACAAATTTAGAGATATAATTCTTAGTTCAATATTATTAGAGTATATATGTTAGCGTTAATGTGTTTCTCGGGCGATTGTTATTCTTAAAATTTTAAATCATTTTTTGAGCGCGTTTTATTAAATTTAAATATCCGATTTTAACGGAAATGTATTATATATATATCATGTTTGGAATATCTATCTTATAAATTTTCGACGATTTTACAGTTAAAATTTGAGTCATATATAAGCTCTATGCAAAAACTAATATAAATAATATTAAGTAAAGTTCTTGGAAAAAAAAAACCTGAAATTCATAGGGTAGGTATTACAAACATGACGCCATATCCGGTAAACTCAGATTTTTAAAATTTAAAAAAAGTTAAAAAATGATTTCAAGTTAAAAAAGAATAACACTGCTGGTAAAAACACATTGACGCTAATATATATATGTTTTTCATATTAAATCAACCAAAAAAGGGGATTCTCAACCGATCCCCTTTATTTTTTTAAAAATTTGTATGATTTTTATTAATGATTGTATAAATTTTCATACTATCCATTTAATGAAAAAATTTGCATATCTAGAAATTTAATTAATTACCCCCTGCCCCCCCCCTTAATATGTAAACTTTGCATACAAGAAACAGAAAATATTATTTTAAAGTATATTAAATAAGAAAATATATTTATTTTTAAAAAATAAAATGAAAATTAACAAGAAAAAGAACCAATAATATTAAATAATAAACATAAAAAAATTACAATAAATCAATATTTTAAGCTACAAAATTAAACACGACCTTTAAGATTGTACTATTGCAATATATTTTGTTTAAATATGCTACTGCCTATTATTCTTCGAAATATATATTATATTATTACTATATTTGATCTTAGCTAAAATGTAAATAATTTTTTTTAAGAAAAGAGATTTATTAAAGAAATATAAATATGGATAGAGAATAACTCAGGTTATATTTAAAATCTAATCATTATAAATTCTCTATTTGTTATTAACGTTCCTATAGTGTTGAATAAATTTTTCTTGGCCATTTCCTAAAAGATTGGTTAAGTGTTGGCAGCGAAAATCCTCTCACATTCCTAGAAAAGAGCTGAAGGAAGAGCAAATTATAAAATATCACAAAATCATTTTAATATAAAACTTCAATAATTTAGATTAAATAATAAATTTAGAAGGAAAACAATAAATCTAAATATTTAATAAAGAACCGAAACCAACAATGACATTTAACATTATGCTATTGCAATATCCTATTTCTTCTAAATATGTCAATCTATTCATCGAAATATATTATATATTATTATTTTTTACTATCCTTTTTTCCAGCTTAATAAAAAAATTTAAAAAAGTATATTTAATAAATAAGCTATAAAATTATAAATAAAAAATAATTTATTACTAATAATAAAATTCAGCTCATAGTAACTTCGAAAATATCGAATATTACCATACACTGGGATAATAATACCACAATAAAATGGGCATTCCACCATCCTTTAGAAGGCGTATCCAGTGCAGTAGATTAACGTCCACTGTTTGAAAGTAATTTACCCTACTATCAGGGGGGGGGGCGTTTAATTATAGGAGGATGATGATACCTTTGTATGATTTAGAGCATAGGTAGAAGGTAGAAATAGATATAGTGGTGCATACACGTAGCCCAAGATTTAACTAAGAACGGGTGGGGGGGGGGGGGGTGTCACTATTAGGTGGGGTTTTCTCTTCTAAATTTTATTGAAGGTTTTTATTTCACTTATTTTCGGCCTTTGGCTATATTATATACTTTTAAAAATAATTTCCATTTTTTCAAAAAGCTTGGAATTACAAGGTTTGCACTTGTTTTGGGGAAAAAACTTTTTTTATGAAGGCACAAAATACGATAATTTTTTTTTTGTTCTCAATCGTAAATTTGTTTCTTCCTTCAATTTAATGTCATCCAACGTCTGTATAATGTGATGGTCTTTTGACAAAATTAGTGATCAGGAAATCTCAACAAATTCTGATTTCTCCAATATATTTTCTAATATCTACCCGGTGTGGCCCACTGGATTTTGGACTAGGATTCAATTTGTCAGTGATTTCCGATGATATACTTTCATTGATTTTGCCTACCTTAAACTATCTTTGAATAACTTGCTATTTTTAATCTGAAAATCCGTCAATGTATAATTTTTCGTGTCATTTGTTGTAATGGAACAGACCTTATTTATGTATGCTATCGACGACAACGGTAACTCAAAGGCTAAACACCCCTGGCAATATAAATAATAAAACATCCTCCCAATTCATTACTAGTGAAAATTCTAACTTCTTCTCCCAATTTAATTTAATTTTTGCCTTGTATTGACATGTTATTTAATTTTACCTATAATAAAGATTTTTTTTTATTACTTGGAACATTGTGTATATGATTAACCTAGCTATTATAAAAAGATTCTTGAGTACTGTTTCTATTATCATTATTACTATAATTTAATTTATAAATTCTTTGTTTTGCATAAAAGTTATTAATGAAAATATAAAAAAAACATAACTTAATGGTTAAAAATAAAATTCATCTAATTATATACTTTGGTTTTTATTAATGTTCTTTGTGTTGAATAAATATTTCCCGGTCATTCCCTAAAACCTTAGTTAAGGTTTTAGATTATCATTTTACATTGCCATTAGGTTTTAACCTTTAAGCCTTTAAAATATCACAAAGTCATTTTAATATAAAGCTTCAACATTCGCAAACATATAATGATTTGAATGATAAATATAAATAGTATCCACAACTTTTTACATTATGCTATAAGCCATAATTTCCTCTACCACTGCCTAATATTCTTCGAAATATATTATATATGATATTTTTTACTATCTTTGTTCACAGCTAAAATTTAAATAAATTAAAAAAATAGAGAGATTTAATAAAGAAAATATAAAATTATAAATTGAGAAAGATATTTATAAAATAATACAAAAATCTTCTAATATGAAACTTTAATCCTATAAAATAAATAATGAATTTTGAAAGATAACAATAAATCAAATTAAATAAAGCTTAAAAATTAATAAATAATGAATTTTGAAAGATAACAATAAATCAAATTTAATAAAGCTTAAAAATTAATAACGACCTTCAACATTATGATATTGCTATATCTTATTTCCTATAAATACGCCACTACATATAATCCTTTAGAATATATTATATATGATATTTTTTTACTATCTCTGTTCTCAACTAAAATTTAAATTAAATTTTAAAAAAAATAAAGATTACTGAAGAAAATATTAAATTAAAAATAGAGAAAAACTCAATGTCTAAATTTAAAAGGCATTTAATTATAAATTTATTATTAACTATCTTAATGTTGAATAAATATTTCCAGGTCATTTCCTAACAGCTCGGCAGAAATATTCTACTCACCTTGAATTTGGAATGATAAATATAAATTAAAATACTGAAATACCAAAACACAACCATTAACCTTAGGTTATTGTAATATCTTATCTCCTATATACCTCAAATGTCTATTATTCTCCAAAATATATTATATATAATATTATTTTACTCTCTGATTTCACAGCTTTAATTTTATATAAAATATATTTAAAAAATGTAAAGAAGTTTGTTATAAATATTTATATTTTATGTGTTTAGAATTTTGGTTTTCTTAGATTTATTATAGGAAATCACTTAATTGTATTAAATAAAATATTTATTATATCTTTTTATTTATCAGTTTTATAAAAAAATATCTAAATATAAATTTTTATTTTTCATTATTGTTTTTATTGTTGAATAAATATTTTCGGGTAAGTCAATGTTTTATAAAATAATCCGCTCACATTTCCAAAAAAAAGAGCTTAACTCGAGGCAAGGGCAAATTTATAGAATATAACAGTATATATATTTACGCTATCTTTCATCTTTATTTTTTTAATTTTAGATTTGTTTATTTTTTTGTATATATAAACAGATTTTTATTTTTTAACATAAATATAGTATTTTTAATATTTATAAACAAAATTTATCTCATATTTTAATATATTATAAAATAGAGAAAATCTACTTTAATCATTAAAAATAAATAATGAATTAAGAAAGATAATAATAAATCAAGTTATTAAAGCTTTAAAATTAGCAACGGCCATTATGTTATTGCAATTAGTTTTGTTAAACGACTCGATTTGAGCCGATTTTTAAAAACGGCTAACTCAATATTTCATTTAGAAAAATAAGGTTTAAAGATTTTGTTCATATAGGGTACCAAGGTTTGGACATCTATTATAGAAGTTTCGAGGCTTAGGAAATATTTTTCTGTCTAAAATATAGTTAGCCGTTTTTAAAAATCGACTCAAATAATGCCATACAACACTAATTGCAATATCTTACTTCCTATAAATACGCCACTGCCTATTATCCTTTGAAATATATTACATATGATATTTTTACTATCTTTGTTTTCAGCTAAAATTTAAATTAAATGTTTAAAAAAATAAAGATTACTGAAGAAATTATTAAATTATAAATAGAGAATAACTTAATGTTTAAAGCATTAAAATTAACAACAACTATTTTGGTACTGCAATATCTAATTTCCTATAAATACGCCACTGCCTATTATCCTTTGAAATATATTATATATGATATTACTAGCTTTGTTTTCAGCTAAAATTTAAATTAAATGTTTAAAAAAATTAAGATTACTGAAGAAATTATTAAATTATAAATAGAGAATAACTCAATGTTTAAAGCATTAAAATTAACAACAACTATTATGCTACTGCAATATCTAATTTCCTATAAATACGCCACTGCCTATTATCATTCGAAATATATTATATATGATATTTTTTACTATATTTTTTCTCAGCTAAAATTTAAATTAAATTTTATAAAAAATAAAGATTGCTGAAGAAAATATTAAATTATAAATAGAGAATAACTCAATGTCTAAATTTAAAATGTAGTTAATTATAAATTTTTTATTAACGTTCTTAGTGTTGAATAAATATTTCCGGGTCATTTCCCAGCAGCTCAGCAGAAATATTCCGTTAATTTGAAATACTGAAATACCTAAACCCACAACCTATAACCTTATGCTATTGCAATATCTTATCTCTATAAATACCTCAAATGTTTATTATTATCCAAAAATATATTGTATATGAAATATTTTACTATCTGATTTCACAGCTTTAATTTTATATAATATATTTAAAAAATGTTAAAGATATAAATATATAGATTATTTTATGTGTTTAGAATTTTGGTTTTCTTAGATTTATTATAGGAAATCACTTTTTTGTATTAAATAAAGTATTTGTTATTTCTTTTTATTTACCAATTTTATAAAAAAAAACTAAATATAAATTTTGATTTTTCATGGTTTCTATTGTTGAATAAATATTTACAGGCAACGCCCTAACATAGTCAATGTTTTATAAAATAATCTCACATTTCAAAAAAAGTGAGCCTAACTCGAGACAAGATCAAATTTATAGAATATAGCAATATATATATTTTACGCTATATTTCATTTTTATTATTTTAACTTTGGATTAGTTTTTTTTGCATAATTTTAACATAATATTATATTTTTATTTTTAATCAAAATTTATCTCATATTCAATATATAATAAATAAAGAAAATCTACTTAATCATTAAAAATAAATAATGAATTTAGAAAGATAACAATTAATCAAGTATTTAGAACATTAAAATTAACAACGACCATTATGCTATTGCAATATAATATTTCCCCAAAGTACCTCATTGCCTATCAACCTTCTGAATATAAATATATGTGATATTTTTTACAATCTTTGTCCTCAGCTAAAATTTAAATTAAAAAATAACGATCACTAAAAATATATAAAATTATAAATAGAGAATAGTTCAATGGCTAAAATTAAGATACATTTAATTATAAATTCCAATTTTTTATTAACGTTCTTAGTGTTAAATCATAACAATTTAGTTAATTTTAGCAGAAATATTCCACTCACATTGCCAGATAAAGAGACTTAACCCTCGAGGCAAGAATATATATTTAAAATATTACAAAATCATTTTATTATTATCTTTCAATCACCAAAAACATATAATAGACCTGGAATAATAAATATAAATCAAAATATTTAATAAAACACCAAAACCCACAGCTTACCTTAGGTTATTGCAATATCTTATCTCCTAAACACCTCAAATGGCTATTATTCTTTAAAATGTATTATATATATATATTATTTTACTATCTGAGTTCACAGCTATAATTATACAAAATTATAAAAATAATAATGTTAAAGAGAGTTTATCAATTTATATTATTTTATATGTTTAGGATTCGATTTTCTATTTTAGGAAATCACTTTTTTAAATTAAGTAAAGTATTAGTTATTTTTTTCTTTTACTAATAAAAAGCGAATTATAAATTTCGATTTTTCATTAAGGTTTCTAATGTTGAATAAATATTTTCGGGCAAAGCCCTAACATGGTCAACTATTTTTTTAAATAATCCTCTCACTTCAAAACAAAACTTAATTCGAGACAAGAATAAATTTGTAAAACATAACATTATACGTTATATTTCATCTTTATTTTTTTTAAATTTTTGGATGTGTTTGTTTAAACACTAATATTGTATATTTTAAATATCAAAATTTATCTTATTATGATATTTTAATATTGAATAAAATATAAAAAAATCTATATAAAACTGTAATCATTAAAAATAAATAATGAGTTCGAAAGGATAAAATCAAAGTATTTGGTTAAACGCCAACCAGACACGACATATATAATTATGGTAATATAATATCTTATCTCCTTTAAATGCGTCACTGCTTTCTATTCTTTGAAATAATATAATATTTGTACCCTCTTTCTCGGCTAAAATTTAATATATAAAAAATTATTTTTAAAGAATATACATTGAAAATAACTCATTACTAAATATAAAACATTATTATAAATTCTTCTATCATTTGTTACTAGTTTCGATAAAATATTCCCTGCCCATTCTCTTATTCAAGGTTAGCTGAAATAATCCACTCACATTCCAAGAAAAAAAGGTCTTAATCTCGAGACATAAAATAAATTTATAAAATATTACAAAATTATCAATCAAAAATTAATAATTAATTTGGGAATATAAAAATCAAAGTATTTAAAAAAAAACACCAAAACCAACCAACGACATCTATAATTACAATTTTATTTACTATAAATATGTCAATGTTTATTATTTTACAAAATATATTATATATTATTATTATATTTTTTTTACTATCTGTGCTAGCTATAATTTAATATAAAATTTTAAAAAAGAAAAATATTAAGGCATATATAATAGTCTATATTAATGAGAACTCAATTCTTAAATTTAAAATATATTCAAAATCCACACGAGTCTAATTTCGACATTATTAACTTATTTTATAAATATAAGAATTGAGAATATGATTAAAATATTAGTGGGATTAATATTTATTTTGTTTAGATAGTTTATCACAATATATTTATATATTTTATTGATTTTTTCTTTTCATAAACTAGTTTTAAAATAAATAATTACAAATTTGTATTTTTTATTAATGTTTGTTCTGAGTGTTAAATAAATATATTCGGGCTATTCTCTAACAGCTTAATCGATTTAAAATAATAAGAGTATATTCCTAGTTTTAAAAAAAATGCGCCTAACTTCAATGCATAAGCAAACTTGAAAATTATCGGAAAATCCTTTTAATATATAATTTCAATCTTTAAAAAATAATAAATAAATTTGGAAAGTTAACAATAAAATATTTAATAAAACACCAGATCTTTATAATCCTCTTGCAACATCTAATCTTTTCTAAATTCCAGCATTTATATTATATATGATATTCTTTACTATCTTCGCTCTCAGCTATAATTTGATACATAATTTTAAAAAGATATTTACTAAAGAATATATAATATTATTAAATAATAACTCAATAGTTAATTTTTAAATACATTTAAAATTAGATAAAATATAACAAATCATTTAAATATATAACTTCAATAATCAAAAATTAATAATAAGGGTAATAAAAAATCGAAATATTTAATAAAACAGCTACTAAAAAACAACCAAGAACTATGTATTCCAATATCTATTCTCTTTAAATACGCCGCTGATAGTTGGGCTGCACGATAGATATATATATTGTTTTTATCTAAGTGCGAATATTTAAGGAATTTCTTTTCTCAGAAATTCCTAATGGATCATAATTACTATTGCAAAGGGGGGTGGGGATATCTCTTCATATGAAGTCCCATTACATGTGCTTCTTCATATCCCAAAGAGTTATAATACCTCATCAGGCTGCGTTATTTATAAATGATTCTAGATATTATGGAACATCGGCCTAAAATATTGGTTTTTAAATTATTTTATTTTTTTTAACATGCCATACCTATTGACAAAACAATGATTTGGATTTCTAGTATTAGAATCAACCCACAACTTGGATAAATCTTCTATCTTCATATTCATGCCTATCTGAATTTTTTGTCAAAGGATATATTGAAGTTTTGATAGCTTCTAGTGATTACTGACATGATTTATTTATTACCAACAATGATTAGTACCCTTTTAAATTCCATTTCTTGAAGGTAGATAATCGACGGAGCATAATCTGAAAGCAGAATCTCAATTTTTCTTTAAACTATTGAGTGAATAAATTCTGCCATGGGATGTGTTACAGACCAACTTGATAAAGCATATTTATGTTTCATCTCTTCATATGGATAAAAAATTAGTAACAGGAGGAGAAAAATAGGAAGTTGAAAAAATTTCAGACTTTTTATAATTGTGGGATACTTTGAGATGTTGAAATTTTATATCTACCTTTATTTATTTGGTGGCCTATTAATGTGATCGTTTAAATACCATTTAAGATGTAGATTACAATGGTTCCTGGATGATACATTTATTGTTAAGCAGAATTAATGTGGCTAAATGGATTCTTCTATATTCCGTGTGGTGATAAGAAAAATTTTTTGCAATATCATAATATGGTTAAAATACAATGGCTTGACTGAATATAATAAAAATATTTTAGATGCATTTCTAAATAAACTTTCAGTTTGAAAAATTACGATCTATTTATTAAAAAATGCTTTTTAAGTCTTATTTAATAAAGCTTTGTGGTTACACCCGCTTTAATGCCAAACTTTAATTAGTTTATGCGTTAGTATATAATAATTGAGAAAATATTCTTTCCTAAAACCCTACCTATAACAATTTGGCCAATGCCTTGATTTGACTTCTGTAAAACAATCAATCTGACTCCAAAAAATATTTGAAATAATATATGAGGTAGACCTCCATTAATTATTAGATTGCAGATCAAATGCCTGTAGTAAAGCAAGAATTATCTATTTTAAAATCCCATAAACTGATCGAATACTACTAATACTTAAGCCGAATCTTATAAAAATTTAATAATCGCTTCAGACAATATCCATGACTAATTTAATAAAAGATGTCTTTAATAAAGAAGAAGGATATTAATATTAGCTGGATGTATGGAAAACTGTTTTTTTGTAAATTTGGCTTGTTTCAAGAGAAATTTGTTCATTGTTAGAAAGCACTCTAGCTGTTTATTTTATAAATTGTAATATGGCCAAATTCATACTAATCGTAGTTTCAACAAGCTGTTTATTTGGAAACGAAGTCCCTAATTAAGTTTACGAGCCATAGCCACAAAATATCGATTTTAAAGCCTTTTTAATCTAAAATCTTAAATTATATATATATTCCCTCCCAGCCTTCACCTCAGAAGGATGCCAATTATTAATTTTATTCACAATAGTCTTATTCTTAGATATTGTTTACTTATTTTTATAAATATAAAATGGATTAAAGTAAAATTAAAATTATAAATTGAGTAATATTTGTTTTGTTTAGATAGTTTAAAACATGCTAGATATTTTTTATATTATTATTGGTTAAGTTTTAATTTAAACGACTTAGTAAAGATTTCAGAAAAATTATTTCTTTTCATATAACGAGAAAATACCAATCTCGACGCTAGAATAATATTATACACAATCGCAAATTTTAATGTATAACATCAATCATAAAAATAGAAAATGTTATATACTAGAAATATAAAATTAAAATATTATATAATTATATATTTGATCATTAAATAATATTATAAGTTAAATTTTATTTCCTTCATTCACATAATTATTTTTTAATGTATTCAATTTGAACTATTTGTATATCCAATTTAATTTCCACATTAACCTTATAATATTATTTTTATATTTTATTCAAATTTTGTCATATATATATTTTAATAGTGAAAATATAGATGTAAAAGGTTAGATGTATAAATAAATATATTTTGATTCTTATCTTTATTTAAAATCTACAACTCCCTGCCTACCTCTAATTTAATAAAATAAATTCTGCGTTAATAATATATCAGAATAATTGTGCTAGAAACCCATACCACCAAACTATTGTTTAGTTATTACTGATGTTTGATTATCTTTATTTCTACTATACACTTGCACTGTATGCCCTGCAAAATGTCCTGAATAGAAAATTAAAAGACACTAGACCAAAATATCTGAAAAAAAAATAGAAGACTATCCCAATATATTTTGTATCTAAAGGCGGGTATAGCTTTCATATTAACCCTAACCTTATATTAAATTAAACATGTTAAATCTCATAATGACTTATATAGGTAACTATCAGGGGTGTCACTAGCTTTTACAACTCAGAAGGCTCAAAAAAACTTTTTAAAATTATTTTTAAAATACCTGTTGTTTTAAAACATTTTCCAAAATTATCCTTTTTTTGGTAACATTTTCAAAATTACCTTTTAGGCTAACATTCAAAATTACCTTCTCTTTTTGTAGCTAAAATCAAAATTACACTTTGTATAAAAAAAAATCAAAAGTTTAAAGGAGCTCTTCATATTCTTTAGGTGACTTGAGCCCCTGCCCTCCATAGTGACGCTAGTGGTAACTCTTTGAAAAGCGGGAAATTCAGAAAGATGAATATTATTTTAATGATAAAATGAAATTACAATTTAATGGAATGAAAAGTCATTGTGCTAATATTTTCATAAATTAATTTCATTAAATCATATAAGGAACTCAAGCATTCAATTTAACGAAATAAGGATAAACATCTCATTTCTTATAAGAATGATATAGAAAAGTTTAAATATATTATATTCTGAAATTAAAAAACATAGTTAAATTAATAGTGAGGATTTTAAAGTGGCTTAAAAACGATTAAAATTTTTCTACCTTGATTTAAATGAAGTAATGAAATAATTATACCAGAAATATAAGCAAATTTAAATGATAATCCTACATATTAAGATCTTAACATGACTCTTAATACTAAAGAAGTTTAGATAGGGATATAGTTAAAAAGAATAAGAGATGGATGGAATTTAATATAGAGAATTGTAATGTAATAACAAATATTAAGGAAATATAAGGATGATGACATTTATACTGAGAAACAATTGAATAAAATGTATATGAAAAAAAGGGAGGAAAATCTAAATTGATACAGGCTGTGTCCTGGTTTTACTTATTTTTTATATGTGCTAAACATCTTTTGAATTAGAACACTTTATTTTGGTTTTTCTAAGTAGTTGGTGGTAGTTATTTTTCGTATTTATTTCCTCGATTATTTTTTTATATTTTTTTTAATTTAGGCTGTTGCCATAAGGCTGAACAAAATAGATAAAATAAACTCAATAGAAACTAATAAATTTATATATTAAAGGAGTTGACCAGTGAATAAACTTTAATATTCTATATTACTTAAATTATGATGTAAAGCATAATTTAATATATAAACTCTATTATATTGGATTCAACATAGTATGCTATTTCAAATTTTTTAATTATATTTTTGTATTACTCTCTTCATCTTGTTTTGTTTTCTTGTGATCATCTGCTTCACTTTCCGTGTCAGTGCCAAAACCAGTTTCTTAAATGTTAATTGTAATATTGATTCTTTATAAATCTTAAAAATATTAATATAATGTTTTGTTTCTCTATTATTTAAAAATTGAAATTTTCATAAATTTAAGTGGATTTAACTTTGATGTCTTGGTCTTTTGTTTTCTTCATTTTATAATATAAAATAAATTTATGTAAATAAAAATGTGATGAAAATTAGATAAGTTATTAAACAAAAATTTCGCCAATAGATTATAAAATAGTCCTTCTTTAAATAAACAAATATTAGAGATGACTTAAACCCCATTAGATGATAACAATTTTCAAATAATCTACCCTCTTACTAATATTAGATAAAACAGCTAGAAAGAAGACACGTGAAGTTTTTTCTGTCTCATTAAATATTATATAGAGAAAATTAAAACATTAATTCTGTGAGAGGATTTACAAAAGTGTATTTCCATATTTTATGATAAAATTTTATTGTAAAAAAGTATTACAATCATGACCCATTCTATTTATTATATAAATAATAATTTAAGTGATTTCATAGGCAAAATAGTCATATATATCTCGATATTATTTTATTCTATAAAAACATTCAATCAATTTGTATAATGTATATTAATACAACTCATAAAAAAAATTTGCAAGATCTTCTGAATCTTCCCTCTTAAGATAGAAACTTGAAATAAAAAATATGGTAAACTATAAAAGCATTTGAATAGATACCATAAATTAAAAAGTACACTATATTAAATAAACAGACTATGCTAATAAAACAAGACATTCAATTTAGATTATTGATCAAACTAAATTTATAATATTTGAAGTCATATGTTTTTTAAACCTCCTGATGTTGATGGGATTGCTTTAGACTGAACTATAATTTGAATAATGATCAATAAGTTATAATCTTTTTTAAACATATACTTTGTGATTTAACAAAAAAGAGACAAGTATAAATTAATGCATTCTTTAAAAAATGGATAAATGGAATATATTTATTTTTTCTATAACCCATATCAACTATATGCATAAAATAAAACCATGCATTTTTATTATATAGCTAAAAATATAAAAAATAAATAATCGCTTATATTTACATAATTAAATATTTGTTAAATGGCTTAATAACGGCCTTATTAAGATTTTAGCCCTATTATATAAGCCTTAGAGATTCGGCAGAGGTCAAAACCTTTCTGCCAGCTATTAGCAAAATCTCCAGGCTTAAATAATATAAATGTGATTAAAATCTTAATCGAGCCATTTTTAAAAATCGGGCCGTTGTACCATTGATTGCAATACACAAGAAGCAAGGGGAAACAAATATACATATTTAGCTTTGCATAAAAAATATTTTTAATTCATAAATATAGATATTTTCAATGTGCAAGAAACTAAAATTATACAAATACTTAAGCTCGACATATTATATCTTAAATTTTAACAGAACATATTGTTGTAAATCACTCTTCTAATTAAGTCAGAGGATTAAACCTTTCCATTATCCCTATTAATTGTATCTTTAATATCCTCATTATTTACTACCCTAAACTTCAAATTAATTAGTCCTTCGAGGATAAATCATGCATATTGGCGTTATCCAACTCTACTTTGAATATAACTAAGGGCTTAGATGTTACAACTTACAGTAGCTCACCAAACTTCGTATTTTGGTGTAGGATTAAACTGGCAATAAATAGTTAAAGCCTATCCCAGTAAATTTTACTAATTTCATTTAGCAAATAACAAATTTCGTTATGTTGTAGCTTCCCGACAGTATATAATTATAAGCGATCTTTATAATTATCGATTGTATGATAGATTCTTTATTTCAAGGCTAGGCACCCACTTCTTTGTCTGTTCATCATTTTATTTTAATTTTAAAAAGATTAAAAATATTTTCGTTATATTTATTTTAGTAATATATATATATTTCTTATAGTATGCTATTTTTATATAAAAAATTAAACATTTTATTTTACTTTTTTAATAATGAACATTTTAAATAAATATATTAATAAAATAATTTACACTAAATTTCATTTATATTTAAGTCTAAAAAATTATTTATCATATCAAATAAAACTAATGATTCTTTAATATTTAATTTGTTACATTTTAGCTATATCATTTTATAATATTTACATTTAATAAGTTTATTTGCATAAATATATTTGACAAATTATAAGATAAGCATCAGAATGCATGGAGAAAAAATTAATATTAATCCCTATATATTTATGTAATTAATCATATAATCAAGATTCAATATTAGTCGAGATGAAATCTAATTTTAAATAAAGAAAATGAAGAATAATGTTATGTAAATTTTATTTCTCATAACTTAATAACTTGTTTCCAGAAGAAAGCAAGTTTTAGAAGAAATTTAACCAGAAAATAAAATAATAAATGTGTAAGGGATTTAGCAATTTGAGGTTTTTCTTTATTATATTGAGTTTGTAACACAATTTAAAATTTAAATCATTTATTACGCTTGCTTATTTTTGTTGATTACATTCCTACAGGTTTACGATAATATTTGAATGTTAAAATACAATATAACCCATACTATAATATTATGAAATAATATTATGAGCTCAGGATTTCATAATATTCTAATAATTCAGTTCAGATATCTTTGATATTATTTTATACTATATTGACATTCTATCTTGTGTATATTAATATACTCGCATCGAAATGTATTTTTTATTTTATAGATTACTATTATTATTATTGAAAAGAATGTTATAATAAGTCGTACAATATAGTATATTAATTAAAATAAATTAACAACCTCCTGATGTTGATGGGATTTCTGACTGAACTATAATTTGAAATAATTAATAAGTATTTATGAAAAAAATATTTTAAATTTAAATTTTGTTATTTCTCATTTAAAAAAAGGAAACAAGTATATTAATTAATGCATTCTTTATAAAATAGATTGTAAAGTAGGAAATGCCAAAACATTGTTATTATATAACTTCAAATATAATTGATAAATAATTAATTATATATAAAATAAATTTTTTGATGGCAACATACAAGGAACAAGGAGAAAAAAGTACCGAGATTTATTTTTGCCAAAAAATATTTAATAAAATTTTAAATATACAAATGAATATATAAATTAGTTTACTCAATTCTCTTCTCATTAGTTACGAAACTAAAATTATATAAATACTCAAGTTCGAGATATCATTAATCTTAAATTTTGACAGAACATATGGTTTAACTAAGTCAGAGGACTAGATCTACATTTCCCATTAACCCTATTAATTGTATCTTTCATATTCTCATTCTTTACTACTCAATCAAATTAATTAGTCCCTCGAGAATTAATCATGCAAATTGGCGTTACCCAGCTCTACCAAGAATATAACTAAGGGATTAGATACTACAACTTACAAAAACACACCATTCGTATTTTAGTGCTTAAGCTGACAATAAGTAGTTAGAAGCCTATTCCAGTAAATTAAACTAATTTCATTTAACAAATAACAAATTTCGTTATGCTGTAGCTTCCCAGCTATTTACAATTATAAGCGAACCTTATAATTACCAATTGTATGGTATATTTCAAGGCTAGGCACCCACTTCTTTGTATGTTCATCAAATACAAATATATAAAACATGATAAAATCAAATTAAGTTCTTCAGGGTTCCTTATCAGCATGTACCATCAAACCTGAACCCCGTGATGTATCCCTTAATAATAAATCACGACCCGATGTATTCATTTTTATACCATGGTATGATGGTATAAAAATGCATTGGAATTTTACCTGATATATTAGCTTTCTCATGTAATATATCTTTATTAGAAATAGATGAAATGTCATAAATATGCACATTTATTAACAAATTATATATTTGTGCCAAAATGTAGCTTGAACATATTTGTTTAGGAAGGATTATTTTATTTAAACCATTAAGTATTAAGTGAAAAATTCCCTATTTTTTTTATTGAAGCAAAACAGTTCCGAAATCCTCCGTAATAATTTAAAATTCTTTATAGGTTTGTGTCATACAAAGGAATATGATTAAATAATTACATTTAAAAACATAACCCTCATTTGCCTCCCCCCTTTATAGATATTTTTATTTATATTTCAACTTTAAAAAATTAAAAATATTTTTGTTTTTAAATAATAAATGTTTTTAAATAAATATATTAATAAATTAAGTTACGTTAATTTCATTTATATTTAAGTCAAAAAAATTATTTATTTTATCAAATAAAAATTAGTGATTCTTTAATATTTAATTTTTTGCATTTTAACTATTAAAATATTTACATTTAATAAGTTCATTTGCGTAAATCATGGAGATAAAATTAATATTTATCCCTATCTAAATTTATGTAATTAATCTTAGAATCAAGATCCAATATTAGTCGAGTAGAAATCTAATATTGAATAAATGAAATGAAGATTAATGTTATGTAAATTTTATTTCTCATATCTTTAAAATGTTGATTAACTCGTTTCCAGATAGCAAACAAGTTCTTGAATAAGTTATTAAAAGTGATATAATTACCATTTTTAGACAATAAAATAAAATAATAAAATAAGAATTTCGTCAATGGCTTTTCTTTATTATATTGAGTTTGTATACATTTGCAAAGCTTAAATCACATATAACACGTGTTTATTTTTGTTGATTACATTCCAGAAGGTTTACGATAATATTTGAATGTTCAAATATAACATGACCCTTACTATAATATATTATATAATCAAATTCAGATATCATTTGATTTTATTTTATATAAACATTCTATCTTGTGTTGCAATGTAATTTTTGTTGTATAAAATATACTATTTAATTAGAGAACAATATTAAAAAAAATAAGTCATACTCATACAATATAGTATATTAATTAAAATATATTAATAATATTCTAAGTCATATTATTTAAACCTAGTGATGTTGACGGGATTTCTGACTGAACTATAATTTGAAATAATCAATATGTATTTATAAAAAATCTTTTTTAAATTTATATTTTGAGTATATTTCTCATTTAAAAAAAGAAAAGTATATCAATTAATGCATTCTTTATAAAATAGATATACACAATATATTTGTTATTTCATTTATATTACATATATTGTCAATATATCTAAAATAGGAAATGTCAAAGAATTGTTATGATATAACTTCTAATATAATTGATAAATAATTAAAAATAAATTTTTTGATGGCAAAATACAAAAAGTAAGGAGAAACAAATACCAAGATTTATTTTTACCAAAAAATATTTATAATTTATAGAGATAAACTATCAAAATTTTATATGTGCAAAATACTCTGTTGAAATATCATTTCTTAAATTTGCCTGATGGTTATAAATTACTCTTCTTCCAACTAAGTCAGGCATATTAAGATTATCCATTATTATTATGAATTGTATCTTTCCTATCCTCTTTTAATAATCGAAAATCCGTCTTCAATTAATACCTCACGTTATTCAACTAGACTACCCCTAACTGAAAACTTCAATCATCCAACTTACAAAGGGATACAGTTATTGTGCCACGCTTGATGAATCATCTTCTCTCAGGCATTGACATTCAGCAGTTCACAAAATTTCGTTTTATTAGTAGATTAATGGCAATAAATAGTAAGTAGCCTATCCCAGTTAAATAAACTAATTTCTTTTAATAAATGACGAATTTCAGTACGCTGTAAACTACCTGGATATACACATATATAACAATGTCAAAGTACACATTGACTCCTATGCTAAGTACCCTCTTCATTGCCTATTGAACAAATTCAAATATATAAGATATTAATAAATCAATAAAATAATTCAAGATTTCTTATAAATATTCATACCATCTAACTTACAGTTTAAACCTAATATTAAACTACCTGATGGATTCATATATACCATGGGATTATGTGGTATTCAAAAGTATTGGATAATCTACGAAAATATGAAGTGTAATAAATACGCATATTTATTAACAAATATATATTTATTAGAATTATAGGGTCAGCATCGTTCACTTAGAAAGGAAGTTAATATTATATTAGACTATTTAACCAAAACTTTCCAATTTCAAGAGCATTTTGTTCCAAATGCTTTGTTATAATTTCAAATTAATGAATGGAGGTCATCCACGTTGAATATGACATATTATTATTTAAAAACTTAACCTAACCATTATTAACTCTCTCATGCCCCCCCCCTTCATTTTTATAGTATTTTATATTTTTGTTTTTAATAAAATAAATTTTATATATTTTGATTGTAATTATTTCGTAATATAATTCTTATATTCTAACTAAATAGATTTTGAAATATTTAAATTTATTAACTTCATTTGCTTAAAATATATGGCAAATTATAGGAATATTAAGCATCAGCTGGCATAATGAAAATACAATATTTATCACTATCTAAAAATATATGAAATTAATATAATAAAGATCCAACAATTCGAGATAAAAAAAATAATTAAAAAGGAACGCAAATAATAATCTTATGAATATTTTATACATGTAACTTAAAATGTTGACAAACTCATTTCCAGGTACCAAGCAAGTTCTTGTAATAAGTTATTAGAAGTGATTACAATCTAATATATCCATTCTTAAACCAAAAAATTAAATAATAAATATATCTTGATTTAAAAAATTTGAGTCGCCATAGTATTTAGATTGTAGAACATTTTTAAAACTTAAATCTATTATAGCACATGTTTATTGTTGTTTACATTCCTAAATTGTATTTCCCAATTTTAGGATAATATTTGAATGTTAAAAAGAATTTAATATTAAAATTTCCTTTCCTTGTGAGTACACAACATTATTCAAAAATATTAATAAAATGGCAAAAATTTCTAGTCAAAGAGATTGAAATCAAACGGTAATTTATTTTATTATTATATATAATTATTTTATTAAATTCGAAAAAAAATTAATAATAATATTTTAATTATTAATAAATATCTATAATTTTTTAAATATTTTACATTTTTACTTCCATTTTGTAGAACAGAAGAAATAGAAATACAAAAGTTAAATAAGGCTGAGCATGAAAAAAAGTAATGTTTCGTCAGTAGCGATATCAATTGAATTCAATTGATCAATCAGAGTTTATCATTGCTGCTAGTTGCATCAATAAATTATTTTCCTATAGCTCACTACTTTGTAGAAATTTACAAAAACCAAATTTAGATTTGGTTCAGGTTATTGATTTGTCAGAAAATATATATGAAAACAGGTAAATACAAAGAGAATGAATGTTGATGAATATTTTCATAATATTTATCTAGACGTGGAATCGAAGGCTAAATTTTATGATATAACACTAATTAAACCTCGTCTAGCACCTAGGCAATTATTGAGATGTAAAATAAATATTGGCTCAACTGAAGAATATTATAAAATATCCATTATCATCCTATTCTTAGATACCTCTTAATCGCAAATAAAAGTACGGTTTTTAGATAAAAACAAGTCTTTAGCAATCTTCAAGTTTTATTACCCAAAGATCCTTCAATGCCACTATTGGTAAAATTAAATATTTAGCAAATTTTATTCCTATGATATTGATACTGAAATAAATTTAATCAGTGAATTCGAATTGTGGTGTAAATATTTACTACGTTTAGCTATTTTACGAGCATGATATTGATGCGCTCAATCGGTGTAAAGAAATCTTGGCTCAATTTCCTAATATTTTGAAGTTGTTTTTTATTCTTGCATGTTTGCCTATTACAACATGTACGAATGAAAGGACTTTTTCTAACTTGAGAAGGTTGAAAACATATTTACCAAGTACTACTTCCGAATCTCGGCTAAATGGGTTAGCTATGTTAAATATCCACAGAGATTTGATTCCAACGACAAACGAAATTCTTGATGAATTGGCAACATTCCCACGAAAATTAAAAATCACATTATAATTATAGTATTTAAAAATTTTTGTATATTATTGTATTTGATAAGAAGTTGTTTTTTAAATTATTTTCTAGTCAATATTTTATACACACTACTATTAGTATTTTCAATAAAAAAATTATTTTCTACTTATATTGTATGAGAATTTAAGCTGAGGCTAGTTTTTAAAGTAAATTTTATAAAAAAAAATGACATTAATTAAACTTTACATTTAAAAAAACTTTATTAAATTATAAACCTAACTTAAAATAATAAAAAAGAAGCTTGTAATACCATAAGCACGAATTAGTAAATAATAGTTAAAAATAAAAATATAATTATTATTAAATTATGAATAATTTTATAGAATAGCTAAAACATTAGACCCGGGCCGGGGAAAAGCTGGCCGAAGGCCAGATAAAAAGGTTTTTGGGGCGAAGCCCCAAAAAATCCCCCCTTTCTAAGAAAATCTTGGATACGCCACTGTCGTTTCATGTAATCCTATTAAAGAAAAGTTTCAAATAATGAATATCTTAAATATAAAAATCCTATCTTATAACATTTAATGGTTAGATTTCTAGTAGACTCCTAATGCCAGTCCAACATTCCCCATATCATCTGTTAGGTTTAACCTATATAAGGCTTCTAAAGTCTTTTTGTTTTTATAGGGATCATATACCTCAAACATCTGATTTCGAGATTTCTTTTTCAATATATCCCCCATCTTTTTTTTTAAGTGACCAACTCACGATTATGCTCAAATGTTTATGCTTCAACCTACCATTTCCTTGTTATAAAACATTGTTAGCACTAAAAATTAAAAGATTGATAATAACTTTGTTGACCAGAATTATATAACCAACGCTAACTATAAAATCTCTGAAAGAGCGAAGTTCTGTTTAAATAAATTAAACCAATATATTATTAATGCGATGTATATACATTACCGTTAAATCTTCTAATCAGTTACATGTTGATAAAAATATTTCAAGAAAATTAAGTAAATTAATAAAAAATAAAAGAATAAAAATCCATTTTATAAATAAATGCATTAATTAATTATCTCTTTTTTTCAATCTAGAAGTGATCAACGTTTTTTATGCGAGATAAATAAAATTGAATAATAACTTTATTCCGATTTCGCACATTTAGGAATGGATACCAGTCCAATTTTTATTATAATTCAGTATTGGTTATCGATATTATAATGATTGAGAAATCTAAAATTATGGTTTAAATGGAATCTATTTCTTTTATAAAATTATGGTTTTAATATTAAAAAGAAACAGATAAAAAAAATCCAGTAGAAAAAATTCAAAAGATTTTGGAATATTGATAGTGAATAACAAAAGGCATCGAAAATATTACATAAATTTATGTATACAAATGGAAAACTAAAAAAAATTTCTCTGGTAATAATTGCTAAAAATAATATCAAATTTCATGAGATATTATAAAAATAAATACAAAGAATCAGTTATTTTATATGCCTAAATGTGTAAAAATTAAATTAATTTTTATATATAATTTTGAAGTATTCTTTAAATATCACTTCTTTAAGAAATTGCAATGACTTTTATTAATTATAACGAAAAAAATGAAATTATTTAGGGAGTTCCATAGGTGGTCTGACTAAATACATTGTTGTAACTTGTTCGGCAGAATCAACATTTTTAAATCATGATAGTTACCAATAATAGTATATCCTATAGGATCCATTATATTTTTTTTATATCCCAAGATACAAAAAGATATTTAAGCTGTAGATGATTTTTAAAAAAACCTGTTTAGCCTAGCCCCCATCTCTTCTATCTTTAACGAACTGTTTATTCGAGGAAAGCAGCTTGTTGATGATTAAGGGTTTAAAATCGTTTATCAGGCTGTGAGCCAAAATCTAATCACCCAGCTTCCTCTAAAGAAAAATATTATATAATATCCATAAGTTTATTTTCATTCAAATTACGATTCTGTGAAAATATAGCAAACTATAAATTTTTATTATTTAAAATTTAGTAAGAAAATAACATCAAATGTTAAAGAATCTAGTGCACGACCCCTTAAATATTTTATTTTCTTGGTCCGCGGATAGTTTAGTCATGCTGGGGAGATCTCTAATTTGGGCAGTTTATATTTTTGAATTGTTTTAAAGGGGATATCTGATAGAGAGGGATACGATTTAAGTCATTGAATACTTGATGAAGATTACATGATAATCATAGGAAAGAATAGTCATTTTTTGTCTAAAGAACGTTTGGCTAAATGTAAAGCAATATTATTTACTATCCAAACAGTGATTAATTTATTAAATTATATGATACTTAAAAATTTATTAATTCGACAAAAAAATGGTATGACCTGAAATTTACACATTTACAATATAAATAGAAAACAATTTCTATGAGTATCCGTGATAGGAAAATTAACTATTTTTCTTTTTTAGATATTTATTAATGATCGATCTATAAACTTTTATTGAAACATTATCATACCTGCAACGTCTTCCGCTATTTATTTAGAAAAATATATCCAGAAATAGAACTCTAAAATTATAATCTTAATATATTTTGATTCAATACTATTTTTAAGTTGTTAAAAAAAATTTTAGATATTTGAAAATTTAAATATCATAAATCAATTGAATATAATAAAAAAAATATATTAAAAACAAAATATATTTTTATAAATTTACCATGCTCGGCTTCATGATTTTGAACGACTTAAATAAAAATAATTAATGGTTTTATAAAAATGCCTTTAGTAAAACTCTTATTAAAAAAAAATTATTGGAAATATTGTTTAACAACTCACCTTCAGCTATTTGTTGATCTTAAAAAAGATGTTTTTTATTAAATTAAATATGTAATTATAATATTTTTAATAAATAAATATTGTGAGAATTAAGTCATTTATTCTTCTTATTACTTGAAACAACATAAACATAAATTTTTGTGCCTATTACCTTCTTGAACAACTACAAATTTATATAAATATTTTATTAATACATAAAAATATATTTAACAAGAAAAGGGGAATATTAAATTAATTTAAAAAATAATTTTAATATTAATAAGTACCTCTTTTAAGATTGAATATATGATTATAACTTTAAAATATACGTGGTAAATAATATTTTTCTTTAATTAAAATCTAAAAAAAATTATTAAAAATTTTTTACATTAATTTTGTAAATAACGCTACTAATTGATTTTCTAACAATTTCAACTAATTAATTTTTTTAAAATTTAATAGGCAAGTTCGGATTATAAAAATACAATTTAAACCCGGCCGAAACTCTGGCAGGGCAAAGTTTGCACCGATGCTAGTTTAAAAAATCCTTAGTCAATCTAACCAAAGAGGTGCTAATTCAACAAGCCCTAAAATATTTCCAAATACCAGATATAACTGAACCCCTAGACTTTCGGATCCGCTAGCCTCGAGAAGGCTTCTTTCAACGACAGAAGCTGGCCATAGGTATTCTCCGAAAAAACTGTATATTCGCTTCAAACACAGTCTACATCTCAGGGAGCTCTTTTTTTTACTATTTTTTTCTCCGTTTTATAATAAATCTTTAAAGTAAAAAAAATTATTATAAATTAATTTTTTTTTTAAATATTTTTTTTACAATAGTTCATGCTATTTCAAGTTTATAATTTGGACTTAATTTATATTTGTAAAAATTAGTCATAAAACGTCTTCTTATTTATTTACAATTCTATTATAATTTAATTAATTTACCACCTTTTTTTCAAATATGAGATAGGCCCATAAATATCAAATGTAAAAAGATCATTATTAACAAATTTACGCAAAATACATTAATTAGGCATATATCAGTCTACCATACGAGTTTTACTGCATAAATATAAAAGATACTGGCGTTTTTTTAGATTAAGCAATATAAAGGGCGTGTAAAGATAACTATTTAAAAAGGTTAAGATTGAACGATAAATAGTTCTTATAAATCACATACCTCTATGTGATTTTCTTAGATTTTTTTCATTGGGAGACAAGTTTTAGCAACTAATCTGCTAAAATTACATCTATTAGAATGTTTCTCTATAAGTAAAATTATTTTTAATTCGGTCTGCTTAAACTATTATTAGCCTAAACCTTAAATAAAAACATTACATAAGAAGAAAAGATTACATTGGGCCGTAAAATACGTAAAAGACAAAAGAGCAAAGGAACATAATCAACAAATAGTTTTGGGATAGTAAATTGAAATAGGGTAGAATATAAACAGGAATCTATTTGCAAACCTATCATTATGATTGAAAGAACTGCTAAGTTTTTATATGGTATAATATAAAATTACATAAGTGAAAAAGGCCTTGTATGTACTCTACAAATAATATCATAAAGCCTTTGAATATCAAGATATCCTTAACTAGTACTGATCTGATCAATTTAGTTATTAGGAAATAAAGCAACTTACAACTTCCAGCAAGATGGATATATCCCTTGTCACACTGATAAGTCTTACAAAAACAAAATTGCAAAAATCATAATGTTTTGAAGAATATATTATAATTTATATGATTGGATATATAGCCTCTCTTATAAAGGCAAAGATCATGTAAAAAATTTAACAAGCTTGGAGAAAATAATGTTATTTTACCTTTGCATAGAATTACATATTTAAATTAAATCATGTGTATCAAAATAATTATTAAATAATTTATAACTAATATTATTCACTATTATACTATTTTCTAATAATAATAGAGGCTTTAAAATTTTTTTATATGTTTTCACAATTACCTCTAATAAAAAATCAATTTTAGCTAGGAAAATAAGATTGGGCAAATATCAATGATGCATTTTTATATATTTTTAATTAAATTTATATATTTTTTTCTAATTTTAATCGCATTTAAAAGTTTATTTATTCGATAATATTAAAAATGAATACAAATTCTATATTATCATTTAGTAAATATATGATATCTTTAATTAGATTTAAATGCCCCAACTATCCCTGCTACTAACTTTTTTAATAGCTTCTAAAAATATATTTAAACATATATGAATCTGAAACTTATCTAAATAGGATATGCTTTACCTCAAAAATTTCGTCACAAAACATTTATAATTGATGATGGATTTAAAAAAGATTCTTACCATATTATATATAAGAAATATAATTCAAAATAAAATTTGAACATCTAAGCTTTAATGGTTAAAAGCCACAAGAACTGATTAACCGCTACTCATATATAAATATAACTCTGTGTTTTCTAATATGTTTTATGTATGTGATGATGTTTAATGAAAAATAGAATAAAAATTTCCAAAAATTACTTATAGGAGGTTTGAAAAAAATATACCAATAATGCATCAATTTTTTATTTACAACTATTATCTTCAACATCGAGATATCATTTTAAAATTTATAGCAGTTTCGATATGTTTGAATAATTTCGTCAAAAACTTTGTATTAATAAATATAAATAAATCTTACTTTCATCTATATGTTGATCTAATAGTAAGATTAAAAAAAGAGATATATATTACATTTTAAATAATTTAATGTCTAGTATGTAATTGTAGTTTTTCTTATTTTTTTAAGTTACAATTTTTTCTGACTTAATGCTTTGCATACAATTTAAGTTTATAAATGTGTTATCTATTCCAACAGAATTTTAAAATCGTCAATGGAATTTTTATGCTTAGCTTTGAAGTAGAGTTAGTTATAATAATATAAAATAAAAGTTTTAAAATATTTATAATTTCTAAAATTTATCATTTAAATCCTTATTTTTATAAAGTTTACAAAAGTGAACTCTTCAGAATATTCATATAATAAATTATTTGTAAAATTATAAGATTAATTTTAAAACAATTGATATTAACTCGTTGGCATTTTTATATATATTGTTTTATCTATATAAATCATAGTTAAAATAGAAAATAGATCACAGAAAACTGAATTTAGTAAAAAAAAATCCATAAATATTTACAAAAAATATTATACATTAAAAAATAGCTGACTGCCAAAATCATATATATATATCTAATGTATAATAGTTCATTTCTTTAATAAATTATATTTTAAAATTTATTTCGATTTTTCAAGTCAAAATATTTGGTACATTGGATTAAATAGAGTGTATCTAGAATGACACATTTTATGATCTAATAAATATTTTATAAAAAGTTAAATTTTATTTAAATGTTTCAAACTGCCCTGGGTTTGACTAAACTGAAATGCCTAGGTAAACTATAAATGTAAAAGTTTTATTCACCCTTGGCTCTTCTCCTATTCCCTTTACCTGTGATAAGTTCTTAAGTACTTGAAGTCCTTTAAAAAAGTAGGACAGGTGGTTTAGACGGTTTCAGACCAGGATTTTTCGTATCATTAACCGAACTTTATGATAACATCTTCATTCTCTAAGTTTGGCCTTGTTTCTTACTGAATGGGTATTAGACCCATAGCAATAGGGTCATTTTTTCGTCGATTAGTTGCCAAGATTATATAAGATTCGGTCTAAGGCCAGTTTCTTCCTATTTCCCTCGCAGTTAGGTTTTGGAGTTAGAGGTGAGTGTAAAGTGGTCTCACATGAAGCGCATATATTTATAAACACTGAGGAGAATAAAGTTTTCTGAAAATTAGACATAAGAAATTCCTTCAACAGCATTTTCATAGGAGCTCATTTTTACCCTCTTTTATGCAACATTTCCCCAAATATTTAAATTTTCTTAATTCCTTTTATATATCTCGTTACTCAAATTGGGGAAATTTCCCATATCCTCTGAAAAGGAGTTTCAGCTAGGTGATCCACTAAGTCCTTTACTCTTTACTATAGGCATTCAGAATTTGAAAAATTTATAGCCTGATTTCAAATTAGAATTTAATTTATCGATGGCTTTTTTGATTGAATCTTTACCCAATGTTATATCGGTCATCGATTACGTTAAAATGAAAGCATCAAAAATTGGTCTTTCCTTAAGAGAAATAAATGTGAAATATTTTCCCTCAACTATAAGGATTTTATCCCTCCATATTATAAAATTATTCCGCACGAGGAACTCTCTCTTGTAGGCTCTTTTATAGGCTTTTCAACTTCCTTTTGACAAAACTTTTTGACAATTTAATTCAATAACTTTTAATTCGCTTAAGAATCATCCTCATCATCCCCATCAGTTTTTTTTCCTCGCCAAAAAATGTTTTTTCTTACCTAAATTCTTGCACATCTTTAAATCTCCTCTACATTCCAATTTAATTCCCCCCGTAAGTCCTTTGAATTAAAATTTAAACATTATATCGAATCCCAAAAAATCCTAAAGTTTTCTGATTTTAATTGGTCTTTTGCCTCTATGCTTGCTTACCAGGGAAGACTTAGATTTTCTCCCCCATTTTATTTGCAATTGCTTGTTTTCTTTCTTGACGGATATCCTATAACGACTCTATTTCCTCGCTTATCGAGTTGAACGATTCCCTTTTAACTTCGGCCAAACAATCTTGCCTTACTCTAGTTCATCAAGGATCCGAGCACTCAGTTTCCAGTCATTTAAAGAGCTTTCTAGTTCCCATGCTTCAATGTTAATTTGAAAAACTTTTTTTGGGTCCCGATCTAACTACCCTTCAAATACTCAAAAACGCAAAAAAAAATCTTAACGGCCATGAATGGCTAGACGCGATTCTGAGTGGAAAGGAAATGTAATTCACAAACGATAAGTTTCAAATTGCCATTGGCCATAGGCTAGGCTGTCTTATCCCGTATATTGACATCTGTTCTGCCTGCAATAAGCAAGTTGAAACTTTTTGGCTCGGCTGCAAAAGACTTGTCTGGGATGTCTCATGTGCCATTTCATTTCCTACTAATAGAAACCATAACCTCTTGGAACTCCAAGAAGTCAATAAATGCAATAAATATAGGTCACTTTAAATTCTATTATGTTTATTCCTCTAATTTTTAGTGTTTTGGGAACCCCGGTCCCCAATCTTTAAAATTTTTAAATCAATTGGGTAGGAAAATTCTAATAAAGATGGGGGGGGCGGGGGGTTAAAAACGAGTCCCTATCCCTCAAAAAAATTTCAATTTAAAATTCTAAAACTGCAAGTGTTTATTCGAAACACTACATTTTCCCTCTTAGTTCAACACACATGGCATTCTTCCTTTTTATTCTTCTTTTTTTTAAAATATATTTTTATTATTTTTCTCCTCTACATTATTAGCTTAAACTTTTATATTATAATCTAAAATATAATTTATAAATTTTTATATTATAATCTAAAATATAATTTATAAATTTTTCCGTAAGTGGGAACATTGTGAGCCATTATTTTTTGTTATTTTTATTTTTATTTTCATTTTTAAATCTTTATAAATTATTAATAAAAAGTTTTATTGAAAAAAAATTCAATCTTCTATTACATAAGTTATTTATATTTATTAAGCACTAGAAAATATGAAGCCTTCCATCTAAAGCAAGCCATTACCATGGCTAGTCAAAGCACTTGCATTGCTATTCATCAAGTAAACCCATCTCACCTTTGTTTTTTTAATTTGTTATATTTTTAAAGTTGCAATTTGTTTTTTATATGTACACCTATATTAAAATTCGTTTTAAAAAAATGATATCAATTATAAAGTAAAGTAACTTTATATAAGATCAAATAGAATTATACCTGTAGGATTGACACTTAATTCCGCTAAAAGAAAATAAATATATTAAAATTAAAATTTTAATTTAGATTAAAAATCGAGAAATCCTAAAGTTATCCGACATATAATTTTAGTTCTCTTCCTGATGTTAATTTTAAAGTTTTTATGATAGAAATTCTGAAAATATAGAAATAGTAAATTTTTATACTTAGCTTTGAAGTTGGGGTATCAAAATAAAATGAAATTTATTATTTAAATCATTATTTTATAAAATCAACATAAGTGGACTCTCCTGAATATTAAAATGATTATAAAATAATGTACTATTTTATCTTTAAGATAAATTTATTAAAACTATTTATAAATTAACATATAAAAATTATATCATTAATTTAACATTAATTTAAAAGATTGTATAATTAATTATAGATATAACCAAGGATTCAAACCGAACCTGAACCCGGAGAAGAAAACCCGGGTTTTTGGGAAAAATCTGCCCGAACCCACCCTGAATCCAGTTTATAAAATTTTTAAAACCCCAAACCGAACCCGGGAATTTCCAGGGTTCAACCGAGTTCAGTGTATTGTTTAAAATCATATATTAAGATATGTGTATATCTGTAACAAATTATTAATAATTTAATTGAGATTTTATAATATTTTCAAATTTTCAATTAAGTGAAGTGTTAATTAATTTTAAACATCTTGATTCATTAACGCCATTTTTAAATTTTTTTTAATTTATCCTCAAAGATTCTTATTGGAGTGTTAATAAGTTTTAAACAAATAAATTTATTTACGCGATTTATTTTTAATTTTAAACTTATTCTCAAAGATTAAAGAAAAATGAAAATGAACAAGTCAAAGTAAAAATTATTATTGGATATTTTAATTTAAAGAATTTTCAAAATCTAGCTTAAAAATTGTTAAACAAGTTTTTGTAAGAGTTATTAAAATCATTTTATAATTTATATATGCTAATCTTTTATTTTTCTTTCAAATTAATTTTTACCATAAATTAATGAAGTGCATTTAAATGAAATTATATTTATATATCTATTTTTTAATTCTATGAAATCATTGCTATTTAAAAAATTTATTCTCTTTATTTGAAAATTTATTCATTATTTTATTATATAGATTTAAGATCAAGATAAAATCATATTTGAGAAGCATTTTACTTTTGATACAATAGAAAATAAATCAGTATGCTTATATTGTGAATTAAATATCTAGCAATCATTTGTCAAATTTAGAAAGACATCTGGAAAGAAATCATAAAAATAAATATATAAATTATTTGAATGAAAAAACAAAATATCAGGAAGTGTTATTTACGAAAAAACCCAAAATTAATATAGAAACCATTTTTCCAAAAAAATCTATAAATATAAATTTAACATCCAGTGATATGATGAGTTCTATCATAGAACTTGCTATTGTAAATGGTCTGTCTCTATCAATTATTGAAGATTCGGGATTTTAGAGAATCATTAATCCACTTTTATCTGGGTTCAATTTAGCTATAAACATAAAAATTTATTCCGAACTATTAATAAAACAGCCCAATCTATTAGAGACAAAATATCAAGAGAGGTTGGGAAAACTAATATGAAGTTTAAAAGTTGATACAGTTCAACGACTAGAGTGGTCAATTCTTGTTGTAAATATTCAATTTATATCAAAGTCCATTATAATTTTAAGAACTCTTGATATTGTAGAGCTCAAAGAAAGAAGAAGTACAGGAGAATATATAAAAGAGAATATACTAAAAACTTTACAAAAATTTAAAATTAATATTGAACAAATATACACAATTACTTTTGACAATAGTGCAAATTTATCAAAGCTATAAAGCTCTTGCAGCCTGTTGATTATGATACAAGGAGTGAATCAGCAGATGATAAAAATATGGTAATGAATGTATATAAATATGATATCGATGATATACAGAATACTTTTTTATAAGGCAGGAGAAAATACTTAAAAGAGGGCCAAAAATTGCAGAGAAAAGTATTGTAACTATAATTATCGGATTTAACGATTTTAAAAGATGACAAGAAGGAAATTATTTTCATTTTTGGGAGTCTGCTATAAGCTGGAACAATATATTTTATCCAAAATCTTATTTGCTGTTACTGCAACCCAAGCTAATTTATCATATTTTCACATAAATATATTTAATATAGGTTAGCGTTGAAACATCTTTTTCACATTTGAAATTCTTTTTCACCACTTAGATAGAGGATCAGTGAACGACTCTTGGAAGATATTATGCCAATACTTCTAAATATATTTTCTTAAATTGATACATGACTATGCTTTGTATTTTTAAATATATTCTGTCTATAAGTAAAATAAAAAATTTATTTTTTATACCAAATTTATGTCTAATTTTTTAATTATAATTTAAATATAAATTTTTTTTTTATCAATTCAAAAATCCTTAAACCCGAGCTAAACCAAAACCAAACCCGGGTTCAAAAATATTTTCCTGAACCGAACCCGGGCCAAATTTTGGGCCCGATTCGCATCCCTGGATATAACTGTGCATTCAAAATGGAACCATAAATATATCTAAAAAATTTTTGTCTATTGTACAAAAATTCTTTGGAATTATTAATTTCATGCATTTTATAATTTCGATAAAAATAAATAAATTTACTATCAAATATTTTTATAAATCTTTTTTTCAGAAAGAATACATTGAAATATTAAAAACTAAATGATAATAATAAATTTTTCATAATTGTACGAACCATGGATTGATAAGAAGTTAAGCTAACATAGATATAAGTATTCTTTTGGATCGCCAGATAGCATTGAGAGCTTTTTCTGGTTTTAAAATGGCAAGGGCCTAATATATAATGATTAAGGGAACAAAATGGACTTAGTAGTGAAAATTTATTTCTTTTATTGTTTTCAGAGCGAGATAAATGGAATTTTCGTTAATGAATGTGGCAATTAAATCTATTCAGATGTAATGCCAATCAAAGGGAAGGTCTTTCTCCCAAAGTATCAGTGTTAACCCATCGGGCCGTTTGCCATCTAATGCATAACCCTATGGGTTCTAAAAAATTTAGAATATTTGCTCTTTTAAGTGCTTTGGTAATAATATTATTTGTGGCAATGTTCCTAGGATGGCGTCCTTTGGAAAAATGCCCGGGAGCGAATGATGGCCATTTTCCTCAACCTGTATTACAAAGATAGCATGGAAAGGAAGAATGTATATCAACCGAAACGTATATTTTGTTAATTTTAAATAATACAAATAAAATATAAAATTAAAATTTGTGTCTTTAGTTATAAAAGAGAGTTAATCTGAAGAGAATTATTTTTGATCAACCCAGAATAGAGTTGAATATAATTTAAGATCGAATAAAAATATACCCATTTGATCCAAGTCTAATTCATCTATTAGATATAAAAATAGAGAAAATAAATATATTTAAATAAAATATTTAGTCTAAAAATGGAGAGAAATCTATTTATCCGGCAATATAACCTTAGTTCACTTTAACTGTTTAAGTTTCAAAATTTTTCTGTGAATTCCAAAAAATATATAAGAAATCAATCATGTTTAGAACTAGGGGTTATCTATTATTTAAAATATGACCTCATTATAATATTTATTATTTAGATCATTATTTAATAATGGTCATAGGAGTGGACTCATTAAAATACTAAAATTATTGTGAAATTATTTTACAGAATTTATATCTTTATTAATAAAATTAATTATTGAAATTTTATTTACACATATGTATACCCAACTTACTATCATTTTTTTTAATAAAAATACTCAATATATAAAAAAATTTAATAATATTTGAGCACTTCTAGGAATCTATAATGTGAGTTCTATTTCTAGAGCTAAAAGGAAGACCAGTTAATTTGTAAATTGGCTGATTTGATTGTTGTATTTACATAATCAGCATGATTGATTTTTTAGAAGTGAAAGGAAGTTGATTATTTAAATTAAATTTAAAAAACACTTGGTGGTATATTAATGGAGACAATTGTGTTCTCTGAAGAGGGGCATTGAATATTCCCATGTCTGTTAATGTGTGTGCCGCGAATAACTTATATATTTTAAAACTCTTTCTAATTTGAATTACTTTCTCATGCAAAATTTAACACGATGTTTCTTTTATTCGCTTTATATTTTTAATAAATTACAAAGTTTGAGGATATGGTATAATAAAACTAAAAAAGATTAATTTAAAAAAATATATAAATTAAATTTAAAATACAAATGAAAATTTTTTCCCCTTTTATAAGGTGAAAAATTAATGTTGGGATTAGGCCTATTCAAAAACGAATTCGAATCGAATAGTGAATTATTCATATTCAATTCGTTTAAACGAATCGAATAATTTACTATTTGAATTCGTACGAATAATAAAATCTACTATTTGTATTCGATTCGAATTATTCGAATTAATTTTTTTAATAAAATAAATAAAAGGAATATTATGATTTATAAATAATTTTTATAAATTATCCTTAAAATTAATTTTTTTTTTGAAGAATTTGGTGTAGACTTTAAAAAAATGTCAATTTTATTATTTTTTTACTAAGGTGTGAATAAAACCTATTATAATGATTAATAAGAGGAGATGTTGTTTTGCCTTTAGATATTATAATACTCTTGCAATGATTGCAAGCAGCCTTTTTACTATCTTTAAGGATTTGATATTGATCCCATATGATTGCTCTCTTTTATGAGGAAATTTTCTCATCTTCAATATCAAGCATAATTTCATCAGAAGCAATCTCCTCTAACATAATTAGACTAGCTAACAATAATTATTGTAGAAATGTAATATATTTTTATGTACCTCTGGTTTGTGTAATTTTTAATATAATTTATTATGAGATTCAAAAAATAAACTTTTCGTGAGATTCAAAAAATGTGACAAATAAAAATTTAAATTTTCACAGAAATTTTTAAATTTGTGCTAGAATTTTTATAACCACAAACACATCACCTGTCCGATTGGCAGGTCAACAAATAGAAATGACAAATTTTAGATTTATTAAACAATTTATTAAATATTACGAATAATTCGTTTTATTCGAATCGAATAAATTATTATTCGTATTCAGATAAAACAAATAATTTATTATTCGTATTCGTAATTATTCGATTAGATTCGAATTATTCGAATCGAATCGAATATTCGAATTATTTTTGAATAGGCCTAATTGGGATTATAATTTAATTAAATAACAATAAAAAAAAGTAACAAAGCAAATTATTTCGTGGAAAATAAAATGATACAAAAAAACTTAAATATCATTAAGTAAAATGTAATTTTTTTTTTAAACGGGAATAAAGAGAAATATATACTGTACGCCTACAAATTGCATAGTATTATAAGATCGATGAACAGTTATTTTACCTTTTAGTTAATAATTTAGGTTGAATTTATGTTGAACAAATCACTCATTTTTGAACTCATGGTATTAAATAAAAGAGTTCACTGCAAAATTTTATCATCAAAATGGCATACCAAACAATAATTACATTTTTTGGGGTATAATAATAATAGAACTTTTTACTAGTTAAAAAAAGGAAGTTAATAAGATCTGACAGGTAATGAGGTTTTTGTCAAAAATATGATTTTACCAGATATAGTTTAAAACTTTCACATATCTTTTGTGAAAGTAAGCAATGAGGGCCATAATTATAAAAATGAAAAATTGCAGATTTAGGATCTTTCAAAATTCTTAATGGGATTAAATATCAGGGTGGTAGATGGATGAATAAAAAAATAAGTTCACTTCAATAACTACTTTTTTAAATCATTAAATTTTAATTTCAACCTTTTAGAAAAATAGCCAAATTTGTTTCAATTTTCTTCTCATATTATAAACACACCCTCCAAAGTTTCATCCAACCTATCTAAAGAAATTTAAAAAATCTATAACATTTTTTAATATTATCAGTTTAATACCTATTTGTAAGAAATACACAGACTTCCTATCAACAGACTTAACCAATACAAAAGCAAAATTTATCACCAAAAAATTAATAATCCAAACATTACCAGGCATAAAGTATTAAGTTCAAATGAAGACCGCTAACAAACCATAATTAAATTCACTTCAATTAAAACATCATTCAGATTCTTATTAATTCCCCTCAGCCAACACTCCTCATTCACTCCATGAGATTTCGGCAAAAAAATACGCATCAAATTTGGCTTAAATCATTCAAACAACAATTTTTCCCTTCATTACAACCATTTTAGAAAATTTTGGCGAAGAAGTAATTTTAAAAAAAACTATGTAAAATTAATAAGAATCACAGGAGACCCCTTATTTTATATCTTATACATAGAATATCTCTTGAGATGTGCAGATACATTATCTCCATCCTAAAATCCATACCAGACAATATTCATCCCCCCTACTATTTAAAAAATAACTGTTCATAATTTTTTAATTCCCCTTTTTAATATTATAAATTTATTTAAAAAATAACTGTTCATAATTTTTTAATTCCCCTTTTTAATATTCTAAATTATTATATTTTTAAATATATATTTTTTACACTTCTTTAAAATTTATCAAAAAATAATAATTAAATTTTATATAAAAACACTATATTTTTTTTCTAATAATTTTATTTAAAAAATATGTTGTTAATGGATTTATGCTAGGGTGGTCGTCTGCGAGAAAACTAGCATTTCAAGAGATGATGGGCATTCGATTTGATGGACTGGCCACAAACTAAGTAATTGGAAGGTACAACTGCATTAGAGCCAAGGGAAAGAGCTATGGATATGCGAGTTGTTTACCATTCATGGGAGGTCAAGATTAGAACTGGGGAAGGCGTTCCTACCATTGATAGCCTGAGTTTGCATTTAATGTTTTGTTATTAGGGTTTTCCTCAAAGCGCCTGTTTGAAATAAGGTATTCAGCGGAACCGGCAATCAATGAAACATCCCAGTCTTTTTGAATGCTGGAAGCTAAGGTAGGCAAGCTATTGCTATACCAAAAGGTAAGGGCTTGGGATAGGTCAGGATATAAATCAATATATTATTGATGATATTTTAAGCAACTAGACGGGATATAAATGCTGAATGAAAAAATTGTAGTGGAGATCGGATACCAATGTCACCTGACTTGAGAGGAAGTGTGGCCCGAAATCAGGTATGATAATTTTATATTCAATATATTTTCGAGGAAACCCTTGATTTGGATTTCATGAGAAACCAACAAATCACTGTGTTAAAAGATAAAATAAAAAGTGCGAATAGACGAGTATAATATGAAGTTTGGTTAACTATATATTTAGCATCAAAATATATTATCTCATAATTTTTAAGGCAGACATTATGATAATAATTATTTAAAAATAAAATTTATACTTATAAAAGATTATATAAATGTATTTATAGTTATAAAATAAATTAACATTGGCTAATTTAAAAAATATATATTTCACTTACCAAAAAAGTTGTCGAAAACTATTAAATAGAAATAAAAATAAATTATGATGTATAATGTAAATTTATATAGATACTTGATAGTTGTTAGTAGGCTTATACGTCAGAGAATATTACCCAGGGAATTTTTAAAATTTCCCATAAATTTTTCCTTATATTTTACCAATTTTTATATTGTATTTTTTTAAATTAAATAAATATCATTTTAAAAATATATTTTTCTCTCATTCAACTTTCAAATTAATTACCCAGATTAAGGTATATATTTTCTATTACATATACTCAAATTTATGTATATAATGATTTAAATTATTTGAATGACATATAGTTATTAATGTATTTGAAAAACAGTGACACCTACATTCCCTGAGTTATTGAAGCAGAATAGTCTAATGATCTCATCTAAATGAAAAAATTTTTGCCTCATTCCTAATTTAATTTCAAAAATAATATTGATTTTATTGTATCAATCTTTTATTATAATGACTATGATAACTATAAAAATGTTAAAATATATTATAAACTTTAAAAATATTTAAAATTGAAGAAAAGAGATTTAATATATTTTTTTTAATTTATTTAAGATAAAGCAAAGGTCATTTTAATTTCATTGATATATAATTGTAAATAATTTACCATTGATAAAATGATTAAATTATTAAGAAATTGATTTTTCATAGTACTCCGAAATCTTTTTAATTAGTTTTATTTTGCTTAACCCTTTGGGTAATACATGAGAGATGTAGGAATAGTTATTTTTTATATAAAATTGGTTAATTAGGGAAAACAGAAAAAATTGAAATAAAAAAATAGTTTTTCCAGTATGAATCATGCTCAAAATCATCATCAGAAGAAGAAGCTAAATAATGTATTAATATAAATATTTTAATAACAAAAATTTACACTAGATTTTGAAAAATTAATTAATTCTTTAACATCCTGGTCTTTTGTAACAATTACATCTCATAAGTGTTTCGAAATTTAGATAATTCGTCGTGGAATTTAAATTGTATAATAAAAATAATATTTTCCTCCTAATTTTGGTAATAAATTTATATTTAAAATGTATTTTAAAAATTTTTTTAAATAGATAACTTTATAAATATTATCAAACTTTAAAAATTAATTTAATATAAAAAAATGGAAGAAAATTAAAAAAATATGCAATCTAAAAATAATTATGATAAATATGGTATTATTTGTTTTTACTTTAATTCATTTTGAGGGTGTCAAAAAACACATTTTTTTATATTATAAAGAACATCTCATAAAAAGAACATCTCATAAAAAGAACATCTCAAATTTTCTTTCAGTTTGGTAAAAATTAATACGTTTAGTAAGAGTAATTATTTTAGACTTATCTCCCCATAGCGACAATACGTGGATTCTTAAGAATACTAAAATGACTGTGAATTACACAAAGTTTTAGAAAGCAACTTTGACAAATATTTTAAAAAATGTTTGATTTTAAAATGGTTGAATATAATTTAAGATATAGTAAAATTATACCTATAGGATTGTCATCTAATTCACCTTTTATAAGAATAAAAATTAAAAGAGAAAAAAATATACATTAAAATAAAATCCAGACTAGATTAGAAGTGTCAAGAAATCCTTAAGTTTATATATTCAATAGGTTAAGCTTAAACCGACTTAATTCAAATGTAAATTTTCTCTTTACGTATTGTTTATATTTTCTCGATATTCCCTAAAATATCAATAAGATTTTATTTATAGTTTGGGTTGAATTAATATAAAAATATTAAATTTGCCGAAAATATTATTTTTATTATATGAAATTTATTTTCGAAATAATTAATTTATTAAATGTGTGATATTATTTCGTAAATTTTTTATATTCATTTATATTAAAAAAATAATTATATATTGTTTAAGGAAAGGGAGGATATTTTTTACCAAATGGTGAATCCAAATAAAATGATCTTATTATATTTTCATTTTTATCATACTTAAGAATTAAAATATATTATACAAATACTGAAATTTTTTTTTATTTTATTCATTAATTAATAATCTTACATAAGCGCCATATTTATAAATTAATAATTTTAGACATCATTTAATTTGATTCCCTTTATTAAAGATATATAAATATTAATGTAACATCATATTAATAAAATTTTTTTTTATATATTTATAATAATTATGCATGTATTAGTTACAAGAAAAAAAATTACGAAAAAGGGGAGGGGGGGGGCACAAAAAGTATTATAGTTAGTACTAATCATCTTGTGGGATGAAGCTGCCTATGAAGCTAATGAAATTAGTCTTGTTGGCGAGTCTTTGTCTTAAGAAGAAGCCTTCGCGAGGTTCATTCGTGTTGGCGTATGTGAAAGCCAAGTTCCTTGGAAAAATAAAGCACATTTCCCCAAAAGTTGTAAGGGTTGTTGAAATAATGGGAATCAATATATATTCTTGAGAAATTTCGGAATATTTAGCTATTTTAAGTGACTCCTTTTTCTCAAGAATGTTATGGGTTTGATTGGATGGTGCCAGGATCAATACGCGAGTAATTCCAGACCAAGAATTGACCATGCTTCCAAAGAATTTGAGAAATCCCGTCAGGACGTTTACTTATCATTTTTTTTCATAATTTCTTTTACGATATAATTTTAGTTAAAACGTTTAATATAGGTTATACACTTTCATTAACTCTAAAAATTACCCCATGCCTATCTCAGATTAGAATGACATGCAAATTATCAATTATCTTCCCTCATTTCCACAAATAAATATTATTTAGTAACAAATCGCTAAATTGGTTAATATGTCAATGGCCTCTGTTCGAAATAATACACGAGACATTCCCAGAAATTATTTTGAGTTTTTTAAAAAGAAGCAATAGTTCCAGAAATACTAAGATTTAATAACTAAAATTAATATTTTATAATAATTTTTTTTTAATTATTTTACATAGAATATCTTTGACTAAGACAAAGATATTATGACAAAACATTTTATATTATATATAACAGTTTTAATAACTGTTTAATGACATATAAAAAAAATCGAAAATAAAATAAATTTCCATCCATAAAAAAAAATATATAACATAATCCCCCCCTTTCACTGTGTTAATATTTATTATGTCATATTAATCTATAGTTATAGAAAACTGACTTGGAGAGGTAATATTTAAAAAAATGTTACTCTTACCCATAATTTGCATGAGATCTATTAAATAGAACAATGTATGGAAAAATTATGAACTTTAATTAGAGTTACCATCTTCTTGTTCGTCTACAAAATTTTCTTATAAGGGACAAATAAATAAATAAGGGAATGAAGAATTAGTAAATGAACGAATGACATAAATGAATGAAACAATGAAAGAGAATAAAATAGTAAAAAAACGTTTTTTTATTTATTAATAAAATTATGCCAACCTAACAATTCTTCAATAATTCCAATGTTAATGTGCACCCCTGATTTTGATAAATCAACATTATGTTTTAATAATATGGCATTATTATCAATTTTTGAATATGTAAATAAAATTATATACCGTGATCATGCTCGATTATGGCAATTACCGGGGGTGATTGTGGTCTATTTATGTTTTTTTTTTCTGATAATATAAATAAATGGATTATTTATGTGAAATAATAGCATCTATTTCAAAAATCCATCAGATTTATTATACTTATTAGGTCTAATTAATCTTTTCTCAAATATAAACTTAACTTTAAAACAAAAAAAATCATCTTTTAAAATAGGCCATAAATTAGTCATCATTGTGGTCAGTTTTCAAAGACTTTTTATTTTTTCAAAAAAATATATAAAATATATATAACACATACCTATCTGTACTATTTTTTTGTTGTTACGGTTTACCCTCCAAAATACAATTTTCTTTGGGTATGACAAAGTGAATAAGTAAGTCATGTTCCTTATTTGTTCTATATCATATAATAATTAAAAAATTATGTCCTAAATCATAATAAGAATTGTATATAAAAAAAGATCAGTATTTTATATTATTATTAACTAAATCAATGAATTATAAATTATAATATATTGGTAATATATGAAATCAATGGTTGGAAAAAGACTCCTCTGTCCAAAAAACTTTAGAAATTTGAATGTCCCTTTACTTGTATTCACTTTTTAAAGCACAAGTTAATAACTCATATTATTTTTGACAAATTATTATTTTTTGGAAGAATTTTATAACTTTTTTATTTTCAGTGGATTTTATATCTTAATTAATCTTAAGTAATTAATGCGTGTTTTATTTTCAACAGAATTATTACTGTGATTTTCAATGGAAATTGTAATTGTTCATGGGCAGTGAGTAAACTCATTAAATAAACATCAATTGGGAAGATTTGTTTAAATGTATATTATAGAGTATTCTATAAGAAACTTAAGATCTATCAGAAAAATTAATAACTATATTTTAAATCTCAAAATAAACAAATTATAATTTAAAAAAATGATGCCTAGTTTATAACAAAAAGGAACTGAGGTTGAAAAATAATTATAAATATTTAATTAAATAAAGGTATTACATTATAATAAAATGTTAAAATTATACTAGTTAAAGTATTAAATAAAAAATAATTATTTATTAAATTGGGTATGTCTATAAGTCGAAACGCTGCATGATACCAAAGTCTAAGAGATTGAAAATAAAAATAATTAAGAAAATGATTAATTAATTCCTTTCATAATTTGATAGAAAAATATTATTATTATATTACATTATATATGTCATATTTCATAAAGGATATGGAATCAATGGTGATTTGGAATATCCAATCTTAAATTATTTACCAAGGGTGATTTAAAAAATTTTAAAATCCGATTATTAGCATATGTAGAGTATTTACTCTATAAATTTCAACCAATTTCCGCCATGAACATTTTAATTAAAAAAAAAATTTTTTTTAATTTGTATGACAAATCCATTTAATACTTAATATAAATTAGGAGTAGTACTAAATATCATGGCAAAATTGTTTGATGAAATATAATTCCTGTCAAATCAGATTTTTAAAATTTAAAAATCTTCTTTAGTAAATGATTCAAAATCGAGAGATTCAGAATCCCCATAGATTCCATATCCCGATTCGACAAATATATTTAAAAAAATGGAAATTAGAGATCTATCCAAAAATTACATTATTATTCATTGATAATAGGAGAAATATATTAATTTTTATCATTTTTATAAATTTTTTAATTAGATTTAATTTAGTTTTTTTATATTAATTTAATTTTTAAAAAATAGAATTTTGTTTTTATTCTATTTAAGTTTTTAATTTTATTTCAAAACAAAATTTAAAGTAAATATAAAGTTATTTTTATTATTGGAATAAATTAAAGGACGAATATAAATTTGCTAAGATGTATAATTTTTTTCGTCATCGATTCAAAAATTAATTTTGTAGCTAATAGTATCTAAAGTATCTTGAAAAGAGCATTAAGACATAATTTTTAATGTTATTATATCCCTGGAATAAGAAATAAACGACGAATATAAGTTATATAAAAAATAGATTCCTTGTACTGGAAAAAATAAAAGAGTTATCTTCCAAGATAAAAGTAGTCATTTGAAAATGTATTCCCATTTAGGAGTATCTACCAATTGAGAAGGCAAAGAGGAATTTCTAAATGAAAACATCTTAAGGGAGGTAATACTCCTAATTACAAAAGTGATCAAATAGAGGAGATTCTGTTAGTCAAACAGAAATTGGTTAAAGGACAAGGTTTATATAGGTAGAAAAAAAACAAAAACAAAAGAGAAAAACAGTGCAGATAGATGGTAGAATTTGGATAAGAATGAGAAAATTATGAATGATGTAAGATGACGGAGTAACGAGAAATGGAGGTAGAGAAAATTATGCACAACACTTTAAAGAAGAGATAGAAATAAAAGAGAATAGGTGAAAATGAAAAAACAAGTGGGTCAGAAAGTGGGAAAAGTAAAAGAAGAAGAAGAAACAAGTAGATAGGTGCGTGGAAACTTTGAATATACTTCTTTCTTTTTTTACATGTTATTATTTTTTTAATTTTAGATCGTTAATAATTTACTATTTTAGTTTGTTTTAAGCATTTGGAGGCATTGTTAGGAATTTTATTTTCGTTTTTTTGTTTAAAAAGAATAAAAAAATTTTTGCTTTATCGTTTAGTTCATAGTTAAATACTAAATAGTCGGCTATTTAGTAATATGTCGACCTAGAACATAGCGTCAGTGCTGTATTCTTCCATATCACCAATAAAAATTATATTATTTGGAAATAATCCTTTATTTGCCATATTATGGTGGGATCTCACATCTTAAAATACGGAAAATATTTTTTTTAGAAATACACTCCTGAAAAATTTTGAATAATGGATATAGAACATTATAATATTAAACCTTCTACATGTTTTATTTTGAGAATTATCAATTTTTTCAATGGAAATTTTTATAGTAGAGTAATTAAATTATCCTAGATAATCAACTACACAAATAAAATGCAGCTGGAAACAAATTATTTTAATTTAATAAAAATATAGCACTAAAAATTGTATTTTTGAAATTTTTTCGAATCTTACCAAATTACAAAACGAAAATCTTTTGTTTTGTATTATTTCAAGAATTGTTTAAAATATTTTAAAGGTTCTGGAACTTTTAAGAAATATTCGTTGAATCGGATTCGAATAATATTTAAATAAATTATTCTAGGGAAAAAATTATAATATTTTATTTCATATAAAATTTTATATTTCATTTGTTATTTTAAACAGTAAATCATGGTTTTTGTGAAAATTATCTAAATTTCTTATTACCTTCCTTTTTTATTGGATTAATTAGCTTACTTCTCTAAATTACAAAGTTTAACCATATCTTAATATAATGTTAATATTATTTATTTGTTTTATTAGTGATAGCTAAAAGAGTTTGAAAATAATAAACATAAAGGTGGGGGTGGGGGTATTTGGTGAGATTTTTACTGATAAATTATGTTGGCCTTAAGTCCAATTGTAGGCCTTTGGCTACGTTACTTTTTTTCAAAAATAATTGTTGTTTTTCATTTTTATTTTAACTTTTGAATGAGACATTACTTAAAATAATTCTAATTTTTCTTTCAATTCATATTAGAGATCTGCAAAGGTCAGCCCACCCAAAAGCTTAGCGGGTCAGACCGAGAATTTAATAAAATATTACGGGTCGGGCAGTAAAATAAAATTTCGAGAAGGTTCGGTTAAATTATATAAAAAATATCGGCCAGGCTTAGCAAATCTCTGATTTTACTTAAAATTTTAATAGGCTATAATTTTGATATATTTTTTCAATTATAAGCTAATATATTGATTGATACTATTTGAAAATAAATTAAAATATGCTTATATCCGTTTATTTTAGTAACTGTCTAACTAACTAAATCTATAAATAATTTAATAAAAAATTATATGATCCATTTAAAAATATATAATTCAGATATCAAACTCGATTTATAAAATTATTGTTAGTTATAGAAGTAGGTAGCCATAGAAGAGAGATATAAGAGCCTTAATTTACATTAGAAAAAATAAGACTTTGTCTAGTCAAACTAGGTCGGTGGATAAGGTTATCAAATACTTATTTTATTGGTAGAAAAAATTAATTGTGCTGTGTTGATATTATCATAAAAATTAAATTGTTTTGCTGAAAGCTCCTTTTCATTTTCAGGCTTATGTATATAATGGTTTCTTTTAAATTTATTGGAATAATTTTATTTTTATATTAAAATTAATATTCGTAGAAATGAATCGAATATTTTTTGAATGCAAATAGTTTATTCTAATAATCAAAATTCATATTTGCAAATATTATTCGAGCAAATAGATTCTCGTAAAATAAAGAGCCCTAGTAAATACAGGCTTTGGAAGTAAAAATGTCCTAAAGTTTCGGTTTTCAATGTATATTTCTACAAATGAATTGGCTCATATAATCATTTATATTAGAATGCCGCCGAGAACAATATATTCTTGTTCGAATGTAAACTTGAATAAATCTTTTTAGAGGACAAAATTTCAAGATTCAAGAAACATGATAGCCTGCCTGCATAAAATATTGAATATTTTATGACTTAGTAAGTCAGATTTAAATAGATTCTGTTATTAGCGTGCTATTTACTTTCAGATATTAAAATTAAATTTATATTTTACCTCTCTTATCATATTTTATTAATGAGGTGATAGTTAGCGTGTAGTTTATCCCATTTTTCCCTATAGAATAAATATATATATAATAAATAAAACATAAATTGTATTTATTTATATATTTCGTAATATAATACATAAATAAATTTCAAATTAAGGATAATAATGTAAAAAGAGGAGAAGGGAGTTATAACTGTAGAAAAAAATAGAAAAAATTTCTGACCTTTCTTAAATTACAGAAAATCAAGAGAATCTAGATAAATGTGATGTTATAGGATAAAATCCGAAAAACAAAATAAATTTTATTAAAGAAGTCAATAAGCTAGCACTAGAAATAAATTACTCTAAAGTCACTTATGAAAAACTTTGATTATTTTTTTGAATATGTTTAATAATTATCCATATATAAATGATTAATTGTCATATTCTCAATATTTTTTTTATAATTTTAAATATTAAATTAATATTATTATACCATATATCGGGAAAACAATCTTTCTGATATTTCTAATACATTTGAGATAATAGAAATACTGTAAATGATTCCGTCTGCTGGCATCTTTTTTTCATGAATGTTTTTTTTAAATATTGCAAATTGAAATATTGAATTGCTATTATATTTTAACAAAAAAATATGATTTTGTATTAGGTTTGAAAATTACTTCTTGGGTATTCCTGGTATAACAAGAGTTAGATTAATATACAGTCCTAACAAATTAATTTACCTCGATTCAAAAATTATTTTGATAACATACACTGCCGCCTTAATACCAAGGCCCCCTCCCTTACTTTAAAGAAGTCTGATATATAATTATCCAAATAAATAGGATTTTTTTAAGATATTTGTTAAATAATTTTATTTTTCAATTATACTATTCTTTTAACTATAAAAGAAAGTGGAAGTTTCCGGAGATCAAATATTTAACGACTATGCAATTTTCGAATCTTAATTCTAAAAAATTTACTGCGGATGATGGACAAATCTTATTCGAATAGAAATGCATCTAGCAATAATATATTAGCATACTACACTCAAAATTTCAGACAATTTTAGCTTAAACATTCAAACTACGCTTCTATTTCTATATATGATTTTTAAATATATTGAGAAATACACAAATAACATGCGAAAATAGTCTAAAATTTATTAGATTGCCAAACACTTGTGCCATTTATTAGAAAAATTTGCAGGTTTGCGTAATATTTTTCTGGATAAAAATTGTAGCCATTTTTCAAAAATCGAGTTATCTTGACCTTTAATAATATTATTCATTGCTTTAAAAAAAATACTAAAAGTATAATATTTAGAAATTTTAAAATAAACATATTTATATTAAGAAGGAAAAAAAAATGAAATTTTTTATATAAGTAAATAACAACTAATTTTTTAGTCAAGGTAAAGTATATTACTTGATTTGTTTGGTAAAGGTATGTGGACTAAAAGTAAATTTATTTTAGGTAATGTTATTAAGCGGCTTGATCTAAGCCAATTTTTTAAAAAGTCTGACTCAAAATTTTATTCAGAAGAATATTACGTAAACCTGAAGAATTTGCTTATAGGTGGCACACAGATTTTGATATTAGCGAAATCTCGAGGCTTTGGCAATATTTTTCTAACTATAATATTGAGTTAGCCGTTTTTAAAAATCAGCTCAAATTGAGTCACTTAAAAACGTAATTTTAGGCTAAGTCAAAAATATTTTATAAAAAATTTGAATTTTTATAAACTCTCAGATGTTTTAAAATTTTAATGAAATCGCATGTTAAATTTTTGAAATTTCCTATTACATTTTGCATGTTTTTATTTTTATATTTGAAAAAAGCTTTCATATTTTTTTTCTATAAAATTTCAAAAGCTTTAGAATCATATTTTTTGATTTTTGACTTAACCTAAAAAAAACAATTAATTTATAAAAATACCGAAACTACGTTGACTTATACATCCCATTCTTTGTAAACTTGAATATAATTTTGTTTTGGTAACATCACTTCCTTTATTATTATTTTTTTTCAATTTAAGTATATGCATAAAGAGTAAATTAATAAAACTCACTATGAGGATTCACTATACAAATATAAAATTTTAAGCCTTTTTTTAAATTTCAGTTAATTTATAAAAAAAAAATTAAATTATTTAAATGTTTTATAACAAAAAACTGGTAAGATGTAGTATTGTTCGACTCGTTTGAGCCTATTTTTTATAAAGGGCCTCAATGTTTTAGCCAGAAAAATATTGCTTAACCCTCGAGATTTCGCTAATAGATATCCAATCCTTTAAGCCATCTATGAACAAAATCTGTAGGCTTGCGTAATATTTTTCTAAATAAAACATTGAGTTAGCGGTTTTTGAAAATCACCTCAAATCTAGCGGTTTAAACTGGGGTGATAATTTAATAGATCCCGATCTATAAAAGATTTAAAGTTGTAAAAAATAATTAATAACAAAATAACACCTATCACTATTGTTTTACCCAAAAATTATGTAAGTAAATATTTCTTCATTTTAATTATTTCGATTTTATCTAGGATTAAAACAAGAAAAAGTTGAAATAAATTTATTAAATAGTTTAAAACCCAATAATAGTAATGATTGCTTAGTTCATCATGAAAATAACCTAGACATTTGAATTATTTTGCTAGATTTAGAATCGTATGCCCAAAAAATGGATAAAATTAGTTTTATTTATTATGTTAATGGTCTTTAATTACTAAAGATTTTGGAAATAAAGCTAGGAAGATGTAAGTTTAATAGATAAATATCAGAGGATTTAATCGACGATGAACTACTTATAAAAACTTTTTCGGGCATGATAATGATATTTGGAAGCCATTTATGTTATATTGAATCTAAACTAAACTAAGCATAATTTTTAAAGCATCTTTATTGAAAATAAAATAAAACTACCAAAATATTTAATATAGATATAATAATATAAAAAATTGATCGGGCAGATAAGTGTTTACGGATCTTCCTAATTTTTCTTCTTGTAATTATTTTTATAATTTTCTTATGAAATAAAAACCTTGTATATCATAAGAATAGTATTTAATATTAAAAAGTGAATACAGCTTCAAATCTACCCCCAACTCTTATAAATAGTCATTTAAAATTTACTAATTTAAACATTTTTCCCAATAACAATACATTGCGAGGTTTTCAAAATCCTGATGAAACTAAATTATTTTATCTTAAAAAATATAAGCAAGTCTCAAATACAAGTCTCAGATAGATGCTCCAAAAACGCATCACTAATACCAAACAGTTACCTATAACATATTTATTTTTTTTTCATTGTTATAAAAATTTAAGATCATAAATATACTTCTTATATTTTTATTTTTTTTTAAAAAAATTTGCTATTCATAATTCACAATCATTTATTTAATATAAATAAATACCATATATTTTTTAACACATATTAGCCATGTTTAAAATTAATAGTTTTCAGTGAATAAAAAAATATTATCATTTATTAAAAAAAAATTTCTTACTAACTATAAGTATATAAACAAACTTTAATATATCATATAAAATTTAATTACTTATAAACAAATTTATTATATTTTAATTTTTTTTTTGGAAGATATAGTTTTTATTAATTTTAAAAAAAATGATAAAACACTAAAATATTAATACAAGTATGTAAAAATATATAAAATTACTAAATAAAAATAAATATATATATATATTATAAGTATCGGTCGGAGGCTCTTAAAAGAGCTTAATTTAATAATGAATATGTACTATAAAACAAGTATAATTGTGTTTAAAAATTTATAGTTGAAGTTTTTGTTTAAGAAATATGGATTCGCGATTTTCGATGTTAAGTTATAAAATTTTCGCGATAAATTTTTTAAAAAAATATGAAGACTGTGCAAAATTGCCGTTAGTTGATATGACTATTGGCTAATAAAGTTATTTAATTTTGAATATTTATTAATTTTATTATTTTCCCCACAAGTAAGAGGGTCTGAATTAATTTATGTAGGAAAGGATGATACGCAGGTTGCGCCCCAAATAAGGGATTTCCCATTGGACCAGGGGTTGCAGGTTAAACCGTGGGGCCTGAGGCCGTCCTGTAATGAGAGGTTAGTTGGTTCAAGGATGTTGGGTATTTTAGCCTAATTAAAAGCGTTATAGATGATTTTATTAATTGCTTTATTGCCGGGATGGCCACCTTGGCTGCGGGTGCAATTTAGGCCGTGTCTGGCTTTTGGTAGAACGGGTAAGCTGCATTGGTGGCAAGTCTGTGACTGAGTAAGCGAACATCCAAGTCTAAATCCTATAGTAACTCTCAGTTGGTCATTGGTTAATAGATTATCTAAGGTTTAAATTGAAAGTGCTTCGAGCCATTCATGCACACTGTATTTATCGTTGAATTGTAGTAATTGTATATCGATAAGGTTAAGACTATTGTGTAATTTCTTTATTAGGGGTTCGATGATAGATTTGTTAGATATTTCGGTTGGAAATGTATAACCCTCTGGCGTAAGTAGATTCCATCGTTCGATTGCTGCTGTTAGAAGATCATCATTAGGAGTTATGAACGATAAGATCGCAGAATTGAGAGAGTCGATTTGAGATAAATAGAGATAGGGAAAGTAGTTCTAAGGGGATCAAGTCGATACCACATGGTTTAGCAGGTAATTAGACTAGGTGCCAATTAAAGTCTGATAATGAAAGGTTGAGGATCCTTTCTATAAAGGTTTTTAAGCGAATATTGTGTTGAATGAATTGAGGCGGTGAATGAGGAGGATGAGTGGAAGAGATGCGAGAATTTAAGTAGATATAAACACTTTTTTAGTAAATAAAAAAGCTGGTGTGATGTAATGTGGTTGATGAACTTTTCCAAGTTTTACATCTCATAAAAAGTTTTATCGATAATTTTTTCGGATATATTATTATTAAGTAATAAGGAGCCCAAGAGTTGGATATCTACTTTTTCGATAATAGTGTAATCTTTAAATAAATCAAAGGGCATATCGGTGTTGAGGGAGCATATTTCTGTTTTTGTTTTGTTTAATTCTAAACCAATTTTAGTGCATTCTGTTTCGAGGTGGCTAAGGGCTTTGCTTATTTGATGTGAATCATCATAAAGGGTGCCATCATCTAGGTACCATAGGTTAAGGTAGAGGTCAAAATCAAATTTTAGATCTTTCATCATATTGCGGATAGCTAAGCAGAAAAGAATAGGGCCGAGGGGATCGCCCTGTTGTACTTCCTCTTCGGAATATATAACGCTACCATTAAAAATGAGGGGAATGCTATTGTTATAGCAAATATCTACGAATCGTGAGTATTTGGGGGAATTATCGTAAAATGATTCGAGTGCGGAGGAACGTGAATGTATTGAAGGCATTCTTAAAATAGATTTTGCATAAAACGGAGTTATCGGTGGATGTTGAAGGTAGATTTGTAGGCATTGAGAGGCTATATCTACGCCTCCTTTAGTTCCGCATTCTATTTGGTATTTGCCAAACAGGGACTGAGTATCGGATTTTATTCTTTTTGCAATAATTTTAGCTATCAGGCGTCTGAAAAGTGAACCGATTGCTATTGGGCGGATCCTCCAATAGATTTTTTGAAAGCAATCAAGTTAGCACCAAATATAATTTGATGAGCTAATGTGGGAAAATCTTTAGTAGTTATATTATTAAGGAACGTGGTAAGTGAGTTAAAAAAATTATTGGAATTATGAGATTTTAGAAATGTTTGGAAGTAAGATGGTCTATAGCCATCCAGGCCTGCTGCTAAAAATTAATTAAATTCACTTATTGTGTTAAACCATTATCAATGTTTTTTGCAAATACATCAAATTTCATAGCTCAGAGTACAAAATACAAACTTTTTACATGTAAAAATTCATTTTTTTACTAATTCTTACAATTTGACAAAAACACGCAAAGATTAACATTTAATGTTAGTTAGAGTCATATGTTGTGCTTCAAAGCTACTATTCAAAATACCCGCCATTCGTTTTTATACATTCTCTAAGACAATCTCTTCATTTATTGATTGCTCAAAACAATTCATTTATCTAATTATATCCCTCCACAAGGGTTTGATAAACACGTTCTTGAAGGATGCTCCATATCTTGTAGTTGACCGGATTGATCAGTGTAATTGGAGGCCAAAGAGTGGGTAAAATAAAACCTGAAGCTTTGCTTGAAAACAGATCCAGAGTTTATATGACTTGGTGAGCTGGAGCACTGTCCTACTGGAATATAAAAAATTTATTGCCCGTCAATTAGTATTGTTAAACGGCTCGATTTGAGCCCATTTTTAAAAACGGCTAATTCAATGTTTTATTCAAAAAAATAATACGAGATCCTAAAGAGTTTGCTCATAGTTGGCACAAAGGTTTGGACAACTCTTAGCGAAATCTCGAGTTTAAAAAATCGACTAAAATCGAGCCGTTTAACAACACTACCGTCATTTTTTTAATAGCAGGCAATATGTACTCACCGAGCATAACCTCACGATAGCATGCACCATTAATTTTGACCACTGGATCAATAAAGATAAGCTCTGTTAAATGAAGACTTGATATCCTGACTGAAACTATTACAGATTTATAGGAATTTGAACAATTTATTTTTTCTCATTTACATTGCAACGTGCACTCTATCATTTTGTAGATTTACCGGTTGGAGTTATTGTAAACAACTTTTCATCCTTGAACCATAGAAAATAAACTAATCTTTGAGGATATTTTTGTAGAAGTGGTTAGTACGTGCCAGACGGCCAATCTTATTCGCATCGGTTAGGTCCTCGGCTTTTTTCATTTGTAAGCATTTCTGCAGCCCTTTATGAATAATTTGTTGCAATGACGTTTGTGAAATCAGTTTCTCGAAATACTTGGAATTGTTCTGTAAGTGTCAGATTTAGTACGAGCTGTGCGTGGTCTATCATTACCATATTGTTTTTCTGCAGATCCTGTAGAATCAATTTTTGCAATCAATCTATTCAAGGCTGCGATAGACCATTTTCTGGTAGGAAGTTCCTTTAAATTTTTTTTAACTCCATATTGTTTTTCTTGTCTTAAAATTTTAATAAAACTCAGGTTATCCAACTTTGAATGTGCATAACTATAGACCCTGTTAATAGATATTGATAATATTTGTTGAACACATTGATAATTTATTTCTATCACAATATATAAATCTTATTTTTAAAATCGATAGATATATTGTTAAAATAAAAAGGGTATTAGTTCAATTGAAACACAGTATAATGTATAATATGGGCTATTACTTTTTTATAATACATTATATTACTTATATGTAATTAAATAATGAAATAATTGAACGGGGAAAAAATATATAAAATGATATTAAAATAATTGATAAACAAAGTAAGTAATAATCAGCTACGAAAAATTATTTTATAGAAATATTATCATACCAAGTACATAGTCAGTTCCTTATTTTAAAAAAATATTTTCAGAAATAACTCTAAAATTATAATCTTGATATATTTGATTTTTTTCTCTGTATTTTAAAATTTTAGAGGAAAATACAATCATCTCGATAGAATATAATCTACTTATCATTTTTTTTAAATGATATTGTAAAAGAAAAAAGTTATTATTATTAGTAACAAAATACATTTTTAAAAATTTACCATATCTAATTGCATTTTGAAAGGCTTAAATTAAAATAATTAATAGTTTATTTTAATGTATTATATTCTTGCAGGTAAATTTTATGTTTTTAAAACTGTTTTATTCACAAATATGAATTTTAGAAATATGTTCAATATAAGTGACTCACCTTCAGATATATTTTTATCTTAAAAATAGGTGTTTTTTATAAATTAAAATTAATATAATCTTATATATTCATAAGTAACACTAGCTATATATAAATTTTGAGTTAATTATTTAGTGTATATTCTTAATCTTCAAGTTACACTTAAATCTTATATTCTAATTTCTTGAAATTATGTAAAACATTACTATTGCCTATTACCTGCTTCAATAACTGCAAAAACATGAAAATAGTATATTAAATCATTTTAATGTATATTGTGAAAGACTAATAAATTAATTTTATAAATCAATTTTAAGTTTCATAGATCCCACTTTTGAGATGGAAACTATAATCTTCATAAATTGAGAGAGTAAAGAATATTTAAAAATCATATTTTCTAAATTGTTTCCGATATTTTAAATTAAATTAGTCAGGATAGACTCGATTGTATCATTATATTACCTCAAAATATAAGGTAATATTTTCATAATCATAATTTAAGAAATCTACAAAATTATGTATTATGTGAGTTGTAAGAATATCGCTATATTATAACACATATGTTTCTATGGAATCCCGGAAAAAAAAATCCAGGAAAAAAACCCCCAGGAAAAAAAACCCTGAAATTTTTTTTCGGTATATTTTTATTTGGATTTAATAAGGTATAGACAAATTAGTATTTTAGAAAAAAAATATTGTAGATCTCATATACTCTCCATACAAAAATGTTGATGTTCAAATTGGTATTGTGACAAAAAACATCAGTACAATAACCCATGTATTACTTATTCATAAAAATTATTTGCTATAATAATAAATACAATATCCATTCTTAATTACTATATTAATTAGACTAAATTTGACAAAATTTGCAATAAGATCTGTTTATTTTATTAAAAAATCATTAGTATTTATATACAAATTTAAAATTTTTCAATAATAATCATATCGTTTGACATCGTATATTGAAGGAAATCGCCTTCATAAAATCTGGAAGGCTTCGCACCTCATCACGGTATTTCTCGCAAAGTTTATTTAACCGAATCTGTATATTGAAACTCTGCGATTTTGTTTTCAGTGTACAACTTCCTACACGCCATCGTTCAAATTTAGTTTCATCGGCAGCCACCTCGCATTTCATTTTTTTAATCAATACCCAGATTGATGGGTGCTTGTTCCCAACCAGATTAGAAAAACGATGATTCCAACCTTCGCATTGATTATTTGTGCGTTCTTCGTCGGATAGAGTGCTCTCATTCACGTTCCAAGTTTCTGGAGGAAATCGAGGCCCAATTCGACGTGTCTGGAATTGAGTGTTTCTTGAAACCTCTCTTGATACTCCATTCACGTAATTTTTATCAAAATATTCAAGAATATCTTTCCCATTGGTCGGAGTCACCGATCTCAGGAATGCCATTGCATCGCCCATATCACACAAAGGAACAAAAGCTAAGCCGTCCAACATGCCACAAAAGAAGCTTAGGGCTTCATCGGTTCTGTATTGCTTTTCCAGACCTAGCTTTTGTATTTTCCTGTGGGTACTTTGACACAAATAGTAAAAGCATCCTCTGATTATGATATGATCCCCTAATTGAAAAAATAAATATAAATAATTTAACATATTAATAATCATACCAATGACAGTTAACCGCGCTCATAGCAGACTTTTCGAAATTCATGTATATATAATGGATCAGAAAATAAATCCCTCTCTTGACATTTAGACAGTAATATTTCGAATATTTTTAACAATTTTAATTCTGTTGATTAAATATTAATTTAAACCCTTAATGATAATTAGTAAGGTAAAACATCTTAATAGCTGTTCATTTAGGTATTTGCCGAGCAATTATATTTTTTATCAAATTATTAAATTTTCAATTGTCTAAATACCAGGAATTGTAGCATTCAATTCTGATAAACAATTTAATTCTGTTGATTAAATATGAATTTAAACCCTTAATGATAAACAATAAGATAATACATCCATGAGCTATCACTTACATATTTATTTATCAAAATTAAATTGAGAAGTAAAAATAAGAAAAGATCAGAAAAATAAGTTTTTTTTCCAAGGGGTTTTTTCCCCTATTACGGTTTCTATGATAATCATTTGGGCAATGTTTTTACCTTATTAAAGTCGAAAAATTAACAATAAAACTCCTAATTATTCTAATTATCCTAGTCTAGTTTTATTCTTTCAGCGATACAATTTTTAATAATCAGTATTGAAAAACTATTCACTTAAGATCCTTCTTATCTTAAAATTTAGTTTAATTAACCATATAATATCTTGTTTTACAGAATTTTTCTAATTCTAATAATAATCTTAGTATATATTCATGTATATTACAAATATTTTTTCAGATATCAATATATAAAAGTTCGATTAAAACAACTTTTTTAATTTATTTCTAAAAAAGTATCTTTTAAATATCTTTATAAAGTTAAAACTATTAGTAAAAAAAATATGTTTTATAATATCAATCCAAATATCTAACTTCCATATCTAATTACAAATCAATTAAAGTCATCCCTAGCTCAAATCATGGTTTATATTTATATGCGAAGCTTCTCAGATATTCTAACACTTCCCGTTTATGTAGATCGCAGTCAATCTATCACTGCAAATACATATCTCTGCATTATAGATAATCATGGAGATGCCATTTCCAGTATAGTAAGATCAACTCTATCATTTCAAAAAGGCTAACCTCACATAATATTTTCATCATTCCAATCGTCATCTCTATTCTATAAAATTAAAGCATTGAAGCTCTCTCTATAATAAGGAATTTTGGAAAAAAAATATATAGAGACACGGGGAATAGGTTTTACATCGGCAATAAATAGTTATCGAACTCTGCGTCGAACTACTTCAGTGCTTTCGGCACTCTAGGACACATCATTTTATTGTTTTTCCTTTGTTTTATTTAATATTTTTGTTGTATCTTTGTTTAATATATTTTTAAATCTTATTATTTATAAATTAGCAAAATAATAGATTATATCAGTAAAAAAAATGAACCCAAATTTATTTTTACAAACAATAAATACCATATTTTATTGACAATGATTATTAAAAAATTCAACTCATTTTATAAGGGATTTTTTAATTTTAACCGTTTTTTCTTCAAATAAAGATATGCAAGCAACTTAAGCACAATGATATAGTAGATGCCAGACTCAACTCCTATATCAAGCTTGAATATACTTGGATCTTAAAGCTTTAGACAAACGCATTAAAAAATATTGAATCTACTAATTTCTAAAATTAAAATCTATTTTAAAAAATTTAATAAAGTAGTATTGCTAATTTTTAATAACCAATGCACTATTTGGTTTGAGGAGACCAGGGTTTGAGGCTGGATTATTATATAACATATATTAAATTGGGATTTTCTACCTTTTACTATTTAGAAATTACTAAAAATTCGTGCTTTTTTACTATTTACTAGAAATCCAAACCGCTACAATATTGGTTAAGTACAGGTTCATGTTCAGATGATATATAAAGAAAAAAACATTTTATAAAATTTTATTATTAACTCTAATATTGAGCTGTATAAAATTAAAATATTTTCAAGATTCACATATGTAAATTATATCTGCAAGGAGGGAGTTAAATTTTATGACTGAGAAAACTTCTATATACTCACTTGAGTAGCTGTCACCATCAAAACAAAATGCAATAACTTTTAATTAATATTTATTACTATTCTTATCAGTAAAATTGATCACCGCCTTCACCTCACTCCATCCCCAAAAATTTTTTTTTTACCCTCCACCAAAAATATTTTAGCAGAAAAAAAGAAACCATTAAAAGAGCTAAGCAAAAACATACCAGATATTTAATTCTACTATATATTAGTCAGCTGTTCCAAGACCTACATATGTTTGTGTATCACTAATAATAACGTCTTTTAAAATGGTTTTATCTTCAGAACGATCATTGCAAATATAAACGATGAAAATTTTAGCGTTTTATTTCATAGGCAGAAAACGCTCTTTAATTATTTTGTGAAATTGTTTCCCTAAAAATTTTATACTTCATTCCCAAATTTGCCATTTTACCTACAGTATAGCCCCATAGGTAGTGGGCTAAATTTAATAAATCGGTAATTTTTTTTAGATAAGCTAGGAAGTAAGACAAGTTTTGTTAGTAGCTTAGACATTGGGCTATATATCCTTTAAATTTGATAAAATTCGAATGAGATACATGTGCATAAAAACAAAACATTCCTAAGAGAAATGTTGGTGAAGAAGGGCAAAAAATAGTTTTTGATTAATATGTTAAATAAGGTCATGCTAATAAAAAATATGGTAGATAGTGTGTACAAAAATCATTTTTTGACCATTGAAACAATTTGCCTTAAAGATGAAGATTTAACACGTGTTACCCCTTCTGCCATTTAGCTCCGGTATCCCCTAATCTAAGTATATTAAACCTTGAAAATAATCTTCACAGCTATTATTTTACTATTTTTAATATCTGAATAAATGAGTGATTTAGATCAATTATTCTTAAGTAACATAATCATAAATCTTTCTATTTTAAAATATCAAACTTTGAAAAAACTAATAATTCCATAACTCATGAGAGGATTAAAAAAATGTATCGTTTAACATAATATCTTTGTACCGCATCGAGAGCACTTTTTTAGAATTTATGTCAATTTCAACATGTTTTGAATGTATTGTTAACATCTGTATCTTTGTAAATATATAAAAATAAATATTACTTTGATTTAATGTTTGAGCTAAAATATTAAATAATATTAATTGCATTTAATTAAAGAGAACAAATTATATGCACAGTTTTTAAATCGAGGTGCCCGGTTTTTTTAAATATGATTTTACAGTTAGTTTTTAAATTATTTTTACGGTTTTATTAATTAAAAGCTCAGTTTTATTTATCATTATATTAACGATTAATTACTTTAATTAAATATCATATTAAGATCAAAACAAAATTATACCTTTAGGATTATTAGCAACTAGATCATCTATAACAATAATAAAAAAATTGAAAGAGAAAATATTATATTAAAATATACATTTTAGTTTAGATAATGAGTCGAGAAATCTTTCTCAAGTTTGTCATTTTATTTGGTTTTAATTATGGTTATTTTCCCCTGAATGAGGTAGATAATTATATTTATTTAAGGTAAATTTTTCCTAATCAAATGTTCTGAGTAGAATTTTAATTTTGCGATTTTCCTAAGTTTTAATATTTCCCAACAGAATTCGAAAATTTTAAAGGTAATAATTAATAGGATAAAATATTAAGTTTAGCTTTGAACAAGGTGTTGTTATCATAATATTAAAAGAAATTTCTCGAAAGATTTTTCCATATAAAATTTATTATTTAAAATATATCTTTATTATATTTATTAAAATTTTAAGTGTGTATTATGATTATTTTGAATATATGTTAGAGTCAATGTTTTTTTTCCGGCAATGTGTTACTTTTTCAACTTTAAATCATTTTTTGAGGGCGTTTTTAAAAAACTGATTTTACCTGATCATGTTTGGAATACCTACCCTATGAATTTCACAATATTTCCATGAACTTTTAAACTTAATATAATTTATATTAGATTTTCCATTTATTTTTTTACATAAATTATAAATGACTCAAAGGTTAAGAGAAAAATTGTCTACAATTCTTAAAATAAGTATTCCAAACATGATAAAATATATTTTCAGCAAAATTCCATTTTTAAATTTAAATAAACACGTTCGAAAAATGATTTAAATTTGTAAAAATAACACTTTCCAGAAAAAACACATTGACGCTAACATAAGTATATATATAAAATTATAAAAATTGAAATTGTATTCTTTTGTTTAAAAGAAAGTAACATTTAAAAAAAATATATTTTACTTACCCAAAACGACATCCAAATCTATATAAAAAAAAATGATCATGTACAATTAACAGAGACCTACAGGCCCGGCCTTAAACCCAGCCCAAGCTCGGGGTAAAAAATTTTTTTATAAAATATGGGCCCAAAATTTTTTTTTAGCCTGACCGTGCAAATGGTACTTCTGCAGGTCTATGATAATTATAATGTTAAATTTATATTATGACTACTTGCTAGTTGTTTTTTATCAAGATTTTCTTAAACAAATGAATAATAATTAAAAGAAATTTTAATGAATGAATATTAAAATAAATAAAAGTGATATTCCTTAAAAACGAATTCATTTTAAAAATATTTTTATATTCATATTTGGATCTCGGATAAAAAATAATAGAAAAATTGTAAATAAAAATCTTATATTCTTATAATTAAGGGATATATACAAAAAAGTTCTAAAAAAAGAATGAATAAAAAAAGATGACTAAAGAAAAAACTATAAAAAAGAATATTAAAATAGTGTGTGCTAAGTTAGGTAGACAGTTTTCTAAACTTCTGTCGTATATAAAACTCGTCATTTGAATGTCCCGTGTCTACAGTTATTTTTCCGGGTCTTAATTGGAAAATCTTATTCCTAAATATTCCCAAGATGTGGGGTGTGACTATAGGCATGAAAATTACATTTTGAAAGTGTTCTATGGTTTTGGCATGGGTCAGAGCAAAGTGTGAATAGTTTGATTTAGCTAAGAAATTAATTATAATTATAGTCCTAGGCTAATGGAAGACAGTTACACGAAGGTAGCAAAATAATAATATCTGGTCCTTTTAAACTATCAATTTAGACTAAAATTTTAATAGGGTCATTTTTAATAATCAACCCAAATCGGGCGTTTTAACAATACTAGAGATAATTAACGAAATGGATAAAGAGAATCATTTTGGTTGTGAGAGGTTAGTCTGAGAAAAGATGATGGCCATTTTTTGTCCCATATTTCGAGGACAAAAGTTAGGTCATCGTATGTGATGAATGGTAAAAAGAGTAAAGAAGAAAAAATCAAAATGAAAAAAAAATCTAAAATAAAAAGGTATTTTAATTTAATTAAATTTATTGTAAACCTATTATTGTATCGATGTGCCAGTTTGCGTTAATTTGCCTTCCTAATATTGATAAATCAATTTTATATAATTTTAATATTATGTATAAATGCTAATAATTTTTAATATATTTATCAGAGATCTGCAAAGGTATCATTTGCACGGCCCGGGCCGATTTTTAATTTTTATAGCTAATAATGAAGATTTAAATATTTGGTTAAATATAAGGCCCGGCCATTTTTTTGGAAAAAATTTATGGCCTTTTTTAAAAAAAGTTTAGGCCGGGCCGAGTATATTTAAAAAATTTAAATACGGCCCGACCTGTGTACCCGGGCCAGACTTAGGACCAGTCCTGCAGGTCTCTGATATTTATTAATATATTTATATACCTATTATTTCTCCCATTTTTTTCGATGTGGGTTGTTTACCGCCAATTTCTTCTATTACTAATTTAAGTAAATTGGTTATTTATACGAAATATAACGAATGTATTTTTTTTAAAAAATTCATTTTTCGCGTTACAAAATAATCTTTTAATTTATTATACTTACTAGTTTTGCGAAACTTTTAGAGTTAAAAATAAATTTAATTCTTTTTTTATCAAAAAGACTCAATTTTAAAACAAAACTTTTAAATGTTTTTATTTTGAAAGGGCATTAAAAAAGTTACTTTTATAAAAATTCAATTTATTTATATTAAATTTTTTTCAATATATTTGGAATAAATCTGATATAAAATTTTAATATTATTTTAAAACAAATTCGATAAATTTATAATCATTTTTAAAATCATTTACTTCTATAAAAATCTATAATTCTTCTAAAAGTTGTTTTTTCCTTTATTTTATATGACAATTCCTCTATGAAAAACAATTTAGTGAGAAAAGTTACCTTAAAAAATGGGAAACGAATAATAAGATTTTGTCAAAAAAATCGGATTTATTGTCGAAGTTAATTATTATATAGACAAATAAATTCAATCAGGGTTCAAAAAATGAATAGTACAGTGTTGTGATGATTTAATGAAACATGTTAACGATTAAATTAAAACCCATCCATAAAAAATTATAATCTTTGTAAAAATAATTAAAATAACAAAAGGAATATTAAAAGAAATTTCAATAATGCTTTGTCTATATTTTAATTATTTTTGCAAAGATTATAAATTTATATGGATTTAATCGTCAATATGTTTCATTAAATCATCACAGTATATATAAAATTAATTTGTTCTATTTCGGAGTTATTCATCAAATTAACAACAAAATATAAGAGGTTTAATACATTTTGATATGGTGGATGTAAAATAATATTTTAAATTACATTGTTTTTTTTATATATATTTACGAACATTATATGGAAAATTTTAAATAATTTTTAAAAGATTCGATTTCGGCGAGGAAATAAAAAGAGCTCTATGGGAGGAAGCAAATTTTTGCACAATTCTTTCAGAAATTTCATATTTTTGATCACTTTTCGTAATTTTGAAGATGAGATTGGTGAATAAGCTGCAGATTATAATAAGAATTATAATGTCATTTGTTTTTATTAAAATATACACTTTTTAATAATAAATAAGTTAAGTATACGTTTATATAAAAAAAAAACTCGCTCTATAAAATATATTTAAAAAAAAAACAATATTAAAAAACAAGATGTTGTTATCTCAGTATCCTTATTTATTTTAAGATTTTTATCATGCCATATTGTTATTGAATTTAAACGATCTTTTGAGATTTAATTATCTAGCAGTAACTCCTTTGCAGCTAACGCTTTTTTCAATTGCTGAATCCCTTTTATCAAAATTCATCACTTGTACGACTAAGAATAGATATTTTATAACTAATATTTTTATAGGTATGATCTTGTTTATTAATTTGTATAAATTATATAAATATATTTTTAAAAATTCTGTTGTATTTTATTTAGAATTAATTGATAATTTTGAATTAAAATTTGATAACTGATTATTTTTTTTTTAAATTTGGAGATTGAAAAAATTTTGACGGTTATTTTTGTGGGTTAAAAATTTTTTGAGGGGCCAGGTTTGGAGACCAAAATCAGAGCCTCCGTGGCTACAGACTTGAGCCTAGGTAACATATAGCTGAGTACAGAATTATTTAGTCTGGTAAAGGGCTCGTATTGTTGTATTGTTACCATTCTCTGGATTGTCAGTTTAATGTAGGTGAAGTGGAAAAGGTTTTTGGGTATAAATATTCAACGGAAATCAAAGGCAAATACAGTCTCTTTGGTTTATAATTAAGATAAGAGCTGTTAGAGGAGTTTCTCTTTCAGAGATCTAAGGCTGTAATGTGAAATAGTTCAATAGTATTATAAACGCGAAGAGTGAAAAAATTTGGCTTCTGAGAATAGGAAAGCTGATGGGCTGAGAATAAAGGGAAAGTGAAGATCACCGAGCTTCGATATAAGGGCAGCTCTAATCCAAGAAAGAGAGATGAGAATTTGAGAGTTTAAATGGATTCAAGAATATTTATTATATGAATATTGAGGTTTAACAATATTTCAGAGAGTTTAAAATTGGAAATGAATTCAAGGCATAGTAATAAATAAAAATATATGCATTATTATAAAATCAAAAGTATTCAAATGTAATTAAGTAATATTAATATAACTTATGCTAAAATGACTCATACAGCAGTTTAAAATTGGAGATGAATTCAAGGCATTGTAATAAATAAAAATATATGCATTATTATAAAATCAAAAGTATTCAAATGTAATTAAGTAATATTAATATAACTTATGCTAAAATGACTCATACAGCTATTATTAGCAGTGGCGTAGACAAAAGGGGGGGGGGGGGGGGTTCAAACCCGCCCCCTTCCCCTCCATTTTCCCTTAACCTCCGAAAAAAAACTTAAGAAAATTTTTTTTTTAATTTTTTTCTTATTGCGAATAATTTTATTTAAAAAACGGTTTCAATTTATAAATAAAATAATATATTCGATATTAAAATGAAATATATTTAAAAACACAAATAAGAATTTTCAAATTTTAATAACATGATGTAAAATATTAAATAACAATAGAAATATGTTGCAAATTTTTACTGGCATAGTTAAATTAGATATTTATAAATTTAATAATAAAATTGTTTTAAAAATTTTAATTAATTTTTTATAATATTTAAATAAAAGAAAAATCATTTAATTTGGTAAATATAACGTGAAAGGTGATAGCTAATATGTTTGGGATTAAAAATTTTAAACCTAGAGTAGTTTCTAGTAAGTCCAATCGATTAAATATTGATGCATCTACGATTGATTATAAAATAAATATTTTTATTCCCCTCATTGATACATTTTATTTCAATTAAAGGAAAGATTTATTAGTCACAATTTTATTTTAAACAGCTTTTATTTTCTTTTGCCGGTTGAGTCTGAATACATTTGAAACGCGAGAGGATATTAAAAAAATCTCAGAGTTTTATTCTGATAATTTATCAGGATCATATGATAAGTTACTTTGTGATGTCAAATTTTGGTATAAAAATTTCGACAGAATAGAGTACTCTTTGAGACCAAAAAATGCTTTGCAGACTCTTTCCATGTGTAATTGCACTTTAGATTCCCTACCATATCAAAACATTGCCTTTTATGCTACCTAGCCGATTAGTACCTGCACTAATGAAAGGTCTTTTTTAACTTAAACCTATTTAAGAATTAGCGCCGGTGAAAACCGTTAAAATGGATTCGAGAAGATTATTCTAGATAAAAATTTGATTCTAGATGAATTAGCCAAATCTCAGAGAAAAGTAGACCTCTCTTTATAATTTCAAATCATATAATTGCGATATGATTATAATATGTTCTTAATCATAAAATTTTCATATGCAAAACTTAATTATAATGAATTCTTAGTCATAATATTTATATATTATACTATTTTTAATAAAAATATTGCATTTGCAATAAGAATTTTTGCATCGGGCCTAATTTTTCAAGCCCGGCCCGAAATTTTTTTAAAAGAGTTTTGTTGGCCAGACCCGAACCAGAAATTTTTATATAGATATTCATTTTTATAATTACTAAAAATAAAAGATATGTTATATGCAGTGGCGTAGCTAGGAATTTTCCTTAGAGGGGGTCCATACATATAAAAGCCTGGGGGCTTCGCCCCCAAACCCCATTTAACGGGCCTTCAACCCTTTTGCCCGGCTTTCGGCCAGGTTTATCTTATAAATCATAACCATATCTTCGATAATATATAATAAATATATTTTTTTAAATGCATCAATAATTTGTTTTATAATTTAGTAGATTATTCTCAATGACTTTATAATAATACTATCCAGAATAATTTCAATAGTAATATAATATCCTTCCACAAACATCAAAACCAGAAAAATATAAATATTATTGGTATTTATTTGATATAAAGTCACCACTTATAAGTCTTTTGAACGTATAATTTAAAAATAAATTTTGCTCTGGGAGGGGTCCAAACCCGAAAACCACCCCCGTAGCTACGCCACTGGTTATATGGCTTCTAGTTTTTATATATAAAATCGAATATTTTTTTACATAAAAAATTTAACATAAAATTGATATATTTAAAAAGATTTCCAAGGCTCGACCCAACCCGGCCCGAATTTTTTAAAAAATATTAGGTCCTACCCCGAACCCGATTTTTAAAAAAAATAGGTCCTGCCCGGCCCAATGTCCTTTCGGGCCAGGTCTACTTTTGCAGATCTCCAATAAGAATTATTTATGTTTTGATGATATACAAATTTGTTAATATTATAATTGTTAAATTATATTTTTTTAAATACCGCACAAGAATTACTCATATTTTATTGTAATTATATTTTTTTTAAATATAGTTATTTACAATAAATTTTTAATATAATCTGTATAAAATTTCTACATTTTGAAATATATTTTATTGTATATTATCATTAAAATAAATACATAGTTAAATATATCCATAGTTTAATAAAGGGATGTTATTTATCCTAAAGTATTTTAATAATAAATAAAATCTTATATGAAATTCTCTGCAAAATTTTGTAATATGCAAAAATTTAATTAAAATAATTATTTTTAACATATAATAAGATATATCGAGTGATCATAAAAAATGAGAGGTTTTGGGGGGGGGGGGGGGGGGGGTGGCGATTTTTTTCTTTTTCTACACCGAATGGATTGAATTAATATACAATTGACTAAACATTGATAAAATTTTCAGAATAATGCTTTCAGTCTCGTCATAAATTTAGCCAAAATTTTGTTACTAATATTTTTTTTATTTATAAAGCACAAAATATTAGCCAATTTTTAAAATGGAGTTTGGGTGCGAAGCCTCCAAAAAAAATTTTAACCCTCCACTCCCCCCCCCCCTTCCGATGGATTAATTCTGGCTACGCCACTGTATATATTATATTACTTGCACCTCTTTTAAAAATCGATTCCAAAATTTGTTCCTGAAGATTTAAAAGCAGGCTCTGTTTCCGGTTCTGAATCCTATTTACCTTAAATGAAAGTTCTAAGTTCTGGTTGTGATTTATTTATTGGTTCCAGTTCCAAAGATCTGTGACTAAAACAACACAGTTAGACAAAAAATGAAAAGGTAAGATATAATGAATGCCTAGAATGTTTTTATACAATGGGTAGTTGGATGGGCTGGTGAATTTTAAGTTTTTCAGACAAAAGGTACAGAACGAGCTTATATTTATTAGTTTAAATATAGATATAAATATATAATAAATAAAAAAGTAACATATCAAATTTTTAAACATTGAGAGGGAAGGCATAAATAAACTTTTTATATAAATGGATAAGCTGGCCAGTTATTTTAAAGCAATAAGCGGGCGAGGGTTGGGTCAAACCCCGTCTATTACAAACCTCTTGATAGAATTTTACAAAGTAATAATTGCTTTGAGTATTCAATGAATTAAATTATTTAGATAAATATACATTTCATCTTATACATGAATAAAATTTGATTTTATTGAAAAATAAATTTTGCCTAAACCTGTGTTCTTTAATTTTTAATTAATGAGTTTTTTGAACAGGAATAGCTAATGTTACTATTAATTTTAGATAGTAATAAATTTTTGTTCAGATATATGAAAACTGTTTAGTTATTTTACCATCTCTTTTTGATAACGGTTTAATTATTTTTGCTCTTAAATTTTGGCATTATTATTAAATAATAATAGGTATTCATTTAAAAAAAACAATATTGCAAAAAAGACAAGTGCATTAACTTAAAAAAAATATGGGACTTTAAATTAATAAATGAGCCGTTTTTAAATATCGGATTTAAATGTTTACAACAAAAAAAAGCCATATTTTTTTTAGGGGGTCAAAATATTTCAATTAAGTCATTCTTAAAAGTATGTCTTTAAAATTTATTTCAAAATGCGATAAACAACTAATATTTTTATTTTTTATTTATAAATATACAGAAATCAAAAAAGAGAGGTCCGTAAAGTTGGCCCCCCACTTTAAGATTTTTAATAGTTTATCAGTTGGACTGATTTGTACCCGATTTGTACCGTTTTCAATTCGATTTGTACCATCACCGTTTTTGAGATATTCAAAGAACAAAATGAAGGGCCAACTTCACGACAGCCCCCCCCCCAAACTTTTGAACTTAAAAATAAAAGTGCATAGGTTGATAGAGGATGATTTGTACCGTTTTCAGTTCGATTTGTACCATCACCGTTTTCCAGCTGATCGTTAAAAATATGACGCCAAAAATAAAAAACACCAAAATTTTTTTTTTAATTTCTTAACGTACAACGATAGAGAATTTTTTTCTCTTCCTAATGATGCCTCAAGTTAAGCTTTATCTTCATTATTTATTTCGTAAATCAAATTTTAAACCTTATATTATAGCGTGAAGTTAGCCCCCCCCCCTCCCGATATTCAAAATTTGAGATTTTTTAAATTTTTAAAACGTGATTGATCTGTACCGATTTGTACCGTTTCAAACTCGATTTGTACCATTACCGTTTTCCAGCTATTGACAGTTAAATATAGCGCCAAAAATAAAAAACACTCAAAAAAATTTTTTAAAAAAATTCTTACTTAACGTACAACGATAGAGAATTTTTATCTCTTCCTAATGATGCCTCAAATTATGTTTTATCTAAAAATATACACACATTTGTAAATATATATATTTATTTGTTTATCCTACCTTAATATATTTATAAATCTATATATTTTAATAAAAATGCTAAATAAATTTTTAATAGTTTGCTTATTTATAAATATTTTTCATAAATGGACTCATAATATGGAATATTACTTTATTATATATATAAATAAATATATTTACAAAAATAAACACAATAAGATATGATTTCGTTTCATTATATAAATATGATGTTTGATTTGAAGGTGTTTCTGTTGAATTTGTAGGTTATAATTCAACAGTAGTGTTTTGATTCTTTGATTGCTCCATCAAAGTCTCACATTTGAAAAAGTATTTATTTGAATGGCTCATACTTCCAAGTTTTCTGCTATGATAAAAAATAAATTTTGAGTGTATTTTTGGCGCCATATTTTTAACGGTCAATAGCTGAAAAACGGTAATGGTACAAATCTCGAGTTTGAAACGGTACAAATCGTTACAAATCAATCCCGTTTTAAAAATTTGAAAAATCTCAAATTTTGAATATCGGGAGGGGGGAGGGGGCTAACTTCATGCTATAATATAAGGTTTAAAATTTGATTTCCGAAATAAATAATGAAGGTAAAACTTAATTTGAGGCATCATTAGGAAGAGAAAAAAATTCTCTATCGTTGTACGTTAATAAATTTTTAAAAAAATTAGTTTTTTATTTTTAGCGTCATATTTTTAACGGTCAATAGCTGGAAAACGGTGATGGTACAAACCGAACTGAAAACGGTACAAATCGATATAAATCATCCTCTATCGACCTATGCACTTTTTATTTTAAGTTCAAAAGTTGGGGGGCTGTTGTTGTGAAGTTGGCCTCCCATTTTGTTCTTTGAATATCTCAAAAACGGTGATGGTACAAATCGACGAAAACGGTACAAATCAGTCCAACTGATAAACCATTGAGAATCTAAAATTGTGGGGCCAACTTCACGGACCTAAAAAAGAGATAGCATATAATTAAATTAAACGTAAAAATTATATTAAATATTTTATGGAAATTATAGTAAAAAACATATGTTTATAAATTTTTTTCCGTTATAATTGATGATATAAGCTTATAGAAATAATTCCTATTATAATAAAAATATTCATTCATTTTCACGCCAGAAATTGTATTATTTGAATTCATCACTATAAAAAAGCGTGTGTCATGCATTTTCAATATAGATATATACACATACATTATGTCTACCATTTTATTATAGAGGACGGTACCTCTATGTAGTTCCTGTTAGCAAAGTTAGAATAGAATAGTAGAGATTACTAGTTCCAATACTGTCAGGATAGGAAGAAGGTAAATTTATAATAATGTACCTCTTTTAATACTCCTACTAGTTTACTTGATTTATTATGAGTTTTTAACTGGCTTGTTAAATCTGTAACACAATGTATATTTTCATTAGAGAAGTCGTAACAGAGTTAAACCCTTCTCGGTAGGTAGAGTTACAGTGTCAATTTCTATATGTATTTTCTCATCTGTTTTGTTATAACACAAATATCTGAGTCTTTTAAAGAAATGAGATGACAGAATCGTAGTATATTAAATCTATCCCAGTGTTATTAATTGAGTTAAGTAAACCATAATTTTTATTTAAATGAATTTATATCTATATATTTATTATAAAATATTGTTTTATAAATGATGTAAATTATATCTTTATATTTATTATAAAATATTGTTTTATAAATGATATAAATTATATCTATATATTTATTATAAAATTTTGTTTTATAAATTATATTAAGATCATATTAGAATTATGTTTTATGGATACTCATGAAGGTTTTAATTGATGAGACATATTTCACCATCAAATAGCAGATTTTAAAATAAATTCTATCTATTTCACAAAAAATTATTTTATATTCATAATGTTTATGGTTAATTATGTAATATCTTTTTTCAGTTTCTATATATTTATAAATTAAAATTAAGACAGAAGTTTTAACCTTCTTTTGCATTAAATTTAAAAATGGCATAATTCAGTGTAGAAGCTCTTCTGCTTAAAAAATAAAGATAAATTTAAATGATACCTACATAATTTTAATATTTCTTGGTTTTGACGGTAAACCTTCCGTGCAACTTCCTTTGGGTATGACGAAGTAACTAAGTAAGTCAGGTGATCTATATCATATAATAAATAATAAAATTATAAACGATGTCTCAAATTATGGAATTGATATAGTTTAAATATTAAATTATTTAACCATATTTAAATTATTAATGTTGCTTATTTGTATTATTAGTGACAAATAAAATGTTTCAATATTATATGCTATATATAAATCATAAGCATTGATGCCTTTTTTTGATGATTAATAAAAAAATAAATTTATTAATCTAAGTTTTTTTTCGAAAATTATAAAAAATAAAAATGCTCCTTAAAAATAAAAATCTTACGCTATAGCAATCATCTTATTTTCTATTGGTAATGGTAAATAGGGCACATATCTTTTTCCATGTAGGGGCATATACTTTTTGGATCATATAATTATATTGTTTCGCTGAAAAACCTTGGTTATTTTTTTTCTTTGCCATTATGTTTCTAATAATAATTTAACCATATGGATGAACAAATAACTGGAAGGAATTACCTCCTTAAACAGGATTCAAGTGATTTAAAGTATGTTTTTGCAGGGTGGGGGGGGGGTTACATATCCGTTTGACCAGGCCGTATGAAGGTCGTAATGACAATAAGGACTTAATTTTTTTAAAAAATAAATTATTCGAATAATAATTTATTATTAGTTCAAAATTGAATAATATTTGGATGAATAATTTATTCGAATAATTTAAATTGATATTTGAGAAAATCAATTGTATATATTTCAAAAACACTTGTAAGTTCAATTGTTCCATTGGCACAGTCAAGTAAAATCTTGCTTTAGTGTGGAACTCCGTGAATTTTAATTTTTATAAACCAGATTTCAAGCAAAATCCAAGCATCATTTGAAGGCTACTGATAAATCCAACAATTATATTAGAAACAAAGTTTGGAACTTAAAATATTATATATCCTTATTCGATATCTCGCTTTTGATTCCGGTCAATAAATTTTAACAAGGTTCCAAGCCTTAAACTTGACGCGACCGAGGGTTCTAATGTCTTTTTTTAAAGCCAATTTACTTTATATGTTAGTAGTTAATTTTCGGTTAAATTTTAACGAATTCTATCAAGCGTGCAGTTATTTACAAATATTAAAACAAAAATCATATTATATTTTACTTATATGATCATATCTTTTAAATGGGCTGATAATTAGAGTGTAGTTGATTTCATTTTTATCTAGAGAATAAATGTATAGAAATGAATAAAACAAAAATATATTTATTTCGTAGACTATAAAAATTTTAAATAAATTAAATTATTCAAGTGCATCAAAAAAAAGTGAATAGGGATATGATGATGACTGTACAAAACTAAAACCAGTGATGACAACTGAGAAGTTGATAGAGAAAATTCTGACCTTTTTAAATGACAAACAACAGAATCTATATAAATATGATGCTGTTAGGATATATCTGAATAATAATTAATTTTCATCAGCTAAAAATTATTTAAAAAAAACATTTATTGAAGAATCCGCCACCATTAGAAAACTTTTATTCCAAAATCACTTTCAAGAAGCTCAGGTTTGAATAGGTTAATAATTATCCATTTAAAATATTATCAAATATTTATTATTGACAAAATCCTGTTATATATTTTTTTAATTTCAAAGATATGAATTAAATTATTACCAAATATTGGGAAGACCAACTTTTTGATATTCATGGTGCAGTTGAGGTAGTAGTAGGGCTGTATATGAACCAATTTCTCTTCATTTTCTTTCGTTAATATAAATGTAATAATTTTATATTTTATGAATTTGTCAGTAGCTTAGTTCTCTTATTGCAATTAGCAAATGTTGAATTATGATTATAATATTGTAAAAAAAAATTTATGATAGGTTTAAAATATTTTATTTATTTGAATTTCAGATCCCTACAAATACTTACCTTTATTTTTTTATCATAAATTAAATTTTAAATGTAAATTCACAATTTATTTATTTTAATATTAAATTTGTAGTCTAGTCTTTGAAAAAATTAATATATCCGTTTAATTCAATTTTATTTATAAAATAAATATTTATGCAAGTTAAATCGAGGATATGATAACAATTTACTAAACACATTTAAAAAAACAATGACTTTCTCTTAAAACTCATTATCTTATTATGAAAAACGCTTGTCGCTGATGTCCCATTGTTTAAATCCACCAGATGAAGAGATAGACCTGTAGTAGATCGCTTCGTTGAATCTCTATTTCTAGCAGGCTACCAACATATCCTTCATCACTTTCTTAATTAATGGATTCGGACATAAATTTATGGAAGATATTCATTTTACCAATTTCAGCTCCAACTCACCCTTAATGACACTCACTCTATTGCAATCCGCCTTCATTATACGATAATCTTTCCTCACATCTTCTCTAGCTGCAGAAACTCCCATGGACAGCATAGTAAGGCACAGGATACACTGAGGATCATGTAAAGGTTGAATCCTAACTAGTGCAATATGCTGATTCAAAGTCTTAAAATGAGCCCAAATACTTACAATGCTTGAGCCCAGATTTTTTAGATTCGATAAAAAACGGCCGGATGGAATTACCCTAATCCCATGGAAAGAGCCAATTTAGACTTTCCTGCAAGAAATAAATTCGCCACCCTACACCTACATACTTGAATTAAAGAGAACAGCTCAAAAATATAAATAGCCCAATTCCAATTATATCCACTACCTTAACTTCCTTCGGTGAATTTGCCTTATCCCTTTTCAGATATTTAGGATCTCACATCCAAGATATCTAGCAATCCCCAAGAAGGCTTCCTAAGACAGATGCTGGCCATACCTATTAAAGATAATTACATAAGCTCCAACAGCTAGCTTTTTCCAAGAAGCTTTTATAGACTTACTATTACTTCATTTTCTTCGCCGTTTTATGCTGCATTTCTTCTTCATTTTTTAGACTAACCTAATTTTTTACTATTATATTATTATAACTAATGCTATAATTTAACTGATTATATTTGTTTTGTTAAATAAAAATTTTATTATTTTTGGTATTGATGATCGTGTTTCCTACAGATATTCTATTTAAAATCTTACTTTTTTCAGGTAATTTCAACTTGTTTGCCATTATCTTGATGAAATACCAACCTAATGAGCTTATAATATATGACTCAAAAATTCCTTATTATATATCAGATGGTATAATCATTTTTATTTAACTTCTGAACAAGGATAATTTAAATATCTTTATTTTTCGATTTATTTTAAATCACATGCGGGTATATTCATTGAGGCTTATTTCTCGTTTTGGTTATATTTCTGTAACTCTCTTCTAATCTTAAAGCTAAATAAACCTAAAAATTAACCTAGTCACCCTCCCCAATCAAAACTTTATTTTCTTATTGCCCCTAAGCATTTAAGATGGGGCCAGCCTCCTCGTCACAGGTAGCTGCAGCCTGCTAAAAAATGATAATAAATTCTTCTCATTTTAATTAAACCCATAAATATTTTACCAAGTTTTATGGGGATGAGAAAAATTAAATGTAGTTCGGTTTTTTTCTACAACATAAAATGACTATATATTATCAAACCGTTGAAGAACATGAGAATATAGAAATCACACAATCGAAATTCTTCTTTTTTTAAAAGAAAAAAATCACTTTATAAAGTTGAAAAAAAATATTCCCATTTTATTCAATGGCGGAAGTACCAAAATCTGGATAACCCAAACGAGATTTATTAAAATAATTACTTTTTTAGAATAAAAGTAAAAAATATTGAAAAATCTCAATTATAAAATAACCAATTCTAAGTCAAAAATTTTAATTAAGGTAATTTGAATATTGGTCTTCGGTCTTCATTTAAGTTGTAAAATGGTAACATAACACCCTTGCAAAAGTTGCGGGTTTATAATAAATGGCCTTGGTCGCTATTACGATAGTAAAAAATTGCTTCATGCTTACCAGTTAGGAGTGTAGGAAACTTATCAAAATATCATTTCTTCTAACCTTAACTCAAACGCTGTTTTACAGCTGGAGTTCATCAAAATAAACAAATACTTCGAGCTATTGATCATTGGTTACGACAAAACGAAACCATTAGCAATATACTCGATCACAATCAACTCAATAACAACCAACTGGATAATCCTGCGATCACAGAATAACAAATAGCCCGCAATGAAGTTCAACAACAATAACGTTGAGAGGGATATTCAAAGAAGAAATTATAATTTATTTTTATATATAATATTATGTTTTGTTTATTAGAAGAGCTAATCATATTTTAAAAATTTTGAACATAAATAATAAAATAATGATAAAGCTAAATATTGATAGATCAATATAAATTATGTATACAAGTCCACGCATATGAGGAGGGTTAGTTCATTACTTTTTAAAAAGAAATTTTCAGACACACAAATGAAGAAATATGAATATAAATTTTTAATAAAACTAATAAAGGGAATAAAATGAGATATTTTTTATAATTTTATTGCCTTTTGGGAAATTTTTAACCCTGATCTTCTTCCTACATTTAAAAGTTTTAAAAGAATATTAACTGGCAAAATATTTTGAAATTGTAAATCTGTTTTACTAAAAAAAAATATGAATATAACCTTTCTCTATGGTAAATGATGTAACAACCTTTATTTAATACATTTAAACCCATTTCATTTTGATGTAATATATTACCTGATTTGTTATTTGGAAAGAATACATTGACTAAATGAATAAATTTGAAAACATCCATCAATTTATAATTACCAATATTTCCTTGACAAGAGCATCCTAATTTTTCTAAATTGGAATCAAGTCTCTCTTTCATAGCAACGTCTCCTTAATTATTAATTCATATTATTTTTTTAATTTAAGGAGTTTTGTTAATTTAGCGCTTAAAGTAACGAGCTAAATTTCTTTGTAGCTTTAACAATGGCGCGCTACGAGGTAGCACTCTTTTTAAGAGTAACTTTTAGCGACAGTAAATTATAATATATGTTATAAATGAAAATTAATAGAACTCACCACGTTGTTTCACTACAAAAGAAGATATAGGGTATAGAAATAATAAGCAATTCAAAATTTTTGTTTTTAAATATAAGTTATATTTTCTAATTTTAAATAATGTTTTTTAATTTAATTTTTCTTTACAAAAATGAATTAGTTATTCTTAGTTAGACATAATATTTTATCATTCAGACAGGACATAGAAAAGATTTTTCTTTGGGAGAGGGTGGAGGGATAATTTTTAAAGTTTTTATAAAAAAATCATAAAATCATCTTGAGGTTGTTATTGAACATCTAAAATTTGGTAAATTATTTAGAAACAGTGATTATAATCTGTAAATATTTTATAAAAATCCTAAATATAAATTTTACAAACATGATATTATAAAATCTTAAATATATATAACTAGCAAACTTCATGACCGAGGGCCTTTAGTTAAAAACGCGGTGTGGCTGTTTTTGAATCGGTTGAAATAAATAAAAATGGAGTATCTAACAATTAAGAATCACTATAAATAAAATGTGTGCTGGAAATTTGAATAAATAAAATTTTTTTGAGAATTTAAAGGAGTATAAAAATTAATGATAAAAAGAAATATCACAATTTCTAATATATATTATGTATAAAAAACCAAATGTTGTAGATTAATAAACAAAAATATCGTAAGGAACATTTTATATTAACCGGCAAAGTATTTACAAAAAAATATATGCAATTTCCTTTGTGATTGAGCTAAAAAAATTTTAATGATTTCATTTGCATATATTGTCAAATCTATGTATATTTAAAAGAACTAATCTATTAATCTATTTTCTGTGATATCCTTTTATTCTTCATTAAAGAATTTTGTTTTCATTTGTGCATATACTAATATATATAATGGTAAAATATTAATAATTTTAATATATTAGGAAAATATCCTAGATTTGTAAGACTGCATGATGAAATATAAACCTTTAATGTATTTGATTTAAAAAATTATAAAAAAGGGTAGTTTAAGATCTCAATTTTCACCAGATTTTTAAATACCGATAAATTAATATTTTAAACAAACATATATTTACTATAAGCATTGAAATTTAGGCTAAAGTTGGAAGAAAAATTTAGCTTATTTCTGGCTAAATTAAACTTAGATAATATTATCAGGAAACTTTGATTTTACCTTTTTTAAATTGGTTAAAAAAAATAGTGAACTGGATGTTAACCGACTTATTTAAATATCAAATTGATGAAGCTCTGCTTTGAGCTCAACCTCAACATAATTAATTAATCAAATCCTTCATCAACATTTGACTTTAATTTTCTTATTTTCTAATTACAATATTTTCTGCTTATTTCATAGGGTTGCCTTAATCAATATCATTTGCGAATTTTTATAATTTAAAATTCAAATTGTGGGCATTCTTCCTAATTTGCAGATTTTTGTGGAATTATTTTCTGAGGAATTGTTTTCCTAGTATATTTTTTCCAGAGCTTATTTAATAGTGCTATTTTTTTATAAATTTTAATAAAGAGGAACAAAATAAGTTTTTTTATTAAAATATAAAGGATATTTTAAATCTTATCTAAGCGTATCTTTTGGGACTAGCTATAATCCAGATCTTTACTCTAGCCTTTTAGATTTTTACAACCTTCAAATCTCGAATTCCAGCACGTCTTTATTCTCACAGCTAAGATATGTCACATAAAATAAATAGGATTTAATAAAATTCGAATATCAACCTAGTACCTGACGAAGTTTAGCTAACCCCCAACCCAATATTTATAAAACATTTTAATTGAATCAATTTTAGTACCAGATATACAAACATTTATATTTACGATATATTGTATAAATTATAAAACCATTTATAGTATTTTTTAAAATTATTTTTCTTATAAAGGTTCAAATCTAATTTTTTTTTAATTAGATTATGTTTTGAGTAAAACCATCTTTCAGCAAATTTCTAAAAAATATTTTATTTATCTAAGTAAATAAAGAGGTTAAAGTTCACAGCAGATGCTTACACAGGATATCTCTATAGGAGGGGAGGGGGAGGGGATAATTAAATTTTTATAAAGAAATATTATTCTATGAGTTATTTAAGAATATCTTAAGTTTTTATTATGAGTAGTGATTATAAAATATTGACAATTAATTCAAATGTAAATTTATATTAAAATACATAATTTTTTAAAACATTTAAAAAGATAAATTTTTTAAAAAAATTTTATTAGCCGAAATCAAGGATAAGGTGATTTGGGAAAATAATTAAGCAAAAAATTTCTATTTTAAACTACATCCCACTCATGAGTTATGATCTACTTGGAATTGTTGAGAGAAATAAAAGGCTTAAAATATTCTCACATTTGTTTTAAGAATATATTCAATCCATTGGGAGTATCAACTTCCTTTTCCTTTGGAAATGAGGCCAAATCTCTTTTCAAGCCACAATATTTAGATAATTTAAAGTTAAACAAAAGAACAAGCTTTAAAACAATCTGTTTGATTTTTTAATTATTCAGAAATTCATAGCCATTAACTTATGATGATGAAAACTGACAATACTTCTTTTTTTCATTATAGTTTAGCTTTATATTTAAAATGTCAAACCTGCCTAATTTAGGCATTTAATAATTTGGAAACTCCCTGATTTGACCAAAATTTTAAATCGCAATCAAATTCCTATTAATTACTAAAAATGCTTTGATAAATTAAGCAACTGTCAACTTTGAAAAGTGGTTAGATTTTTATATTTTTTCCATTTGTGTCTTTAAAGTAGGCATATATAGTTTTTTGTTGTAATCATTCATTTATATTATAAAATTCCTCATCTTTTTAAAACTATACCAAATAACAAAGTAAATAAAGAAAACAAATATAACGAGTTATTAATTTAGGTTATTATATTTATAAATCAAAATCATATACTCAAAAATAAGTCAAAAGATTTATTATTTCTAAAAATTGGTCAATCCAAAGAAGACATTATCAAACGTAATGCAAATAAAACTTATTGTGCCAAATAAACAAATAAGGATAATATCTTATTTTCTTTATTTCTTTCTATTAATTTTATATTTTACTGTTATTTTGCATGCAACCCTTTTATAATAATTTTATACATTCTTAATTTGTGTAAATTTTATATTTATGATTTTGATGAATTAATTAAAATAAAAAAAAATTTTTGAAAATGATTCAACATAATCTTTCTTTTTCTTAAAGAATAAATATAACAAATAAAGTGTTTTTTTTTAAGTAAAGTATTAATTAATAAATTAAGGGCATATATAAGTTAAGCAAACATTTTGGTCTGTACAGTATTTTAGGTTTGATTATATTAATTTTTTTACTATAGTTTTTATATGATAATTTTTATAACATACTTTTATTAAAAATAAATAAAAATATTCCTTAAAGCAAAATATTTTGGCTAGTAATCGACACCAGATGATGCCAATGGCTATTGACCTAATGCCTATTTTAGTAAGCGAGGCCCCATAAGTAATTTTGGAAATAGCTGAGGGAATACCCCCTAGAAGCATACAGTTGATAAACTCTTATATTTTTAAAAGGATATCTGTTTGTTAAGTGATAGCAGTATTCAGGTCTTGAAAAAATACGAATTTTATTAGATTAGTAATTGATTTTTTAAGCTGAAATAGAGTTTATCTATTTATTAAAGTAATGTATACTTGTAAGATAAGCTATATTTTACATTTCAATTATTACCTCATTTTATTTATTAGATTTATCAGGATTTTTATAATAATTTGGGGTTATTCTACTATTTTAAGATATTATTTATTAAAATTTAGAAAAAAAATTTAATCTACCAATTTCCAAGCATGAGATAAATTTTTTATGATTTGTTATTCCTTGGAATTGTAACTTGAAATTACTATTCACAACAGTTAAATTAGGAATTTATAAAAAAATATACATGCTGATAGAAGCGGTTTAATTTTTTAAAACGGCTAACCCAATATTTTCCAAAAAATATTAATTAAGTCTCAAGATTTGTTTAAAAGATATTCAAACCCTTCTAGTATCTATTAACAAAATCCAGGGTTGCATAATATTCTTTGGTCGAAATCTTGGGTTAGCAGTTTTTAAAAGTCGAACCGTTTAATAACATTACATGCCGAAAATGAGTTTAATATCTAAAAAGACATTCAAACATGAATGATAATATTAAAAGAAATAAGAATCAAATCTGCATTCATTTTTTTAGATAATTTAATAAAAAGTTTTTCTATATAATTATTTTTACTTTCAGTATTCACTGTTCTACCTTTAAATGAAATAGTTTAATCAATATAAATGTAGATTTTAACATATAATAATATTAATATCTTACAGTAAACGAAATTAGAAATGATCAGTACCATCCATATTATAAAAAGAATTTTATTACCAATTATTGATGCCATACCTTATATTCAATTGTAAATTAATTATAAGAAATTTTAAAATTAGTTTTAAATATTAGCAGCTAAAAGTTAAAATAAAAGCATAAACTTCTTCTTTTTTTTTGAAAAATTTTAGCTTTACATAGAACCCAACAAAACAATAAAATAATTTGCTGATTTACAAAATAGTTAGTATTTCAAACCTTAAAAAATACAAATAATTTAGAGTTCATCGTTCATTGGCCCAAAATTTGTTATTTTATTTATTGTTTATATTAAGTTATAAATAAATGTAATAACAACTTGGTATGCTTTGGGTTTTATTTAATATAATAATCTTAATATAAATTTAGTGAGTAAAAATATAATTAAGATAAAATATAATTTCAAATACTAATTATATTATTTATCAGTTTTTTAAGAATTTCAAAACTTTTATCACAGAAACAAGCAATTCATAGTTAAAAGGGAATTCGCTTCCTAAAAATCGTGTTAGACAGGATTGAGGAAATGCCTTGTTGTGTTTAATATATGATAATTTTATTTATTATAAAAGATTCAATTTTTTTTTGTTTGTTTGAAATTTTCCTGATAAACAATAATCTTCGATTAAGCTAGTGAATCAAACATAGGGTAAATACCCAGGAATTCCCGGTTAAATACCGAGGAAAATAATTTATTTCTTTAGTAATTATTGCCCATCATGATATTTTATTTTTATTTTTCAGGCGTTTTGTACCTGTTATAATATTTATCTTCAGTCAAATTTTAAATAATTTTTTCTAGTAAATATTTAGTTTATGGCCAAACATAATCTCTCATTCTCATAAAATTTACTTATTTATCAACTTACTGTTACTATACGTTATTTTCTCTATTATAAACTTGTAAGTTCGCCATTAAAATATGAGTTATTTTGACAAAACCTTATCTACCCATTAGCTTTTTACTGCCTTTACCACTCTGCATAGGTAAAGTAATCGTTTAAACCTAATTTAGACACACTATTGACAAATCTCAAATATTGGTACAAATAAGTTTTTTGAAAATGTTATGCTATATAAGAAATTATTACAAATATTGCCAATAATCTTGTGGAAAGAGGTTTGCACATACAGACACTCTATATATTAGCTGAAAAATTATTCCCAATCCCCGCATCCAATACACCTTCAGAAAGAATTCTGCTTTTGGAAAACACAATCAAATTTAAGAAATTGACTACAGCGAATGAGAAAATTGGTTTCAATCTATTATAATCAACATCTACATAATAAAATTCTCTACGAATTTAATTAAATGGGAACAATAATTGAAGATTAAATATATCAAGTAAATGTATTTCTGATTTTGGGGATGATTTGTAAACCATTTTATCTTATATTAATATTTTAATAAAATTGATCTATTTCTGGCTTCTATTTAATTAAAGTTAAACTGAACTACCAAGACAAAATATTGAATGCTCAAAATTATTTCTGACAAACCTGAAACGCTCAGATAAAAAAATGATTCTCTCAGAAAAATATATGAAACGCTCAGAAAATTGTCTTAGATTTAAAGAAAATTATTTGTGAAATTCTGTAAAAATTCTGAACGTTTCAGTTATTTTGAATGAATAACAGGAATTCTTCACAAATAACATCAAGAGTTATGTTTAAGCAGGATAAAAATCAGTTTAGCTATCTGAATGTTTAATTATTTTTAAGATCTCTGCTTAACTAATTGCTGTTCCTGTTGGTGCCGAAAAATTGATGCATGTGTAATCCCAAGCAACTAGAAAACAAGGAGACCAAGGTATTAGGCTGATACCAGTATTTTTTGTTGTTGCTTGAGCATATATGATTGGGTTCTAGGGTATTTAAGATTTTAAGTTATTTATGTTAGTATGTCGTGGAAGGCAGCCTTTGGAATATCTGTAATGTAGAGGATGGCATCTTTTGGAATCAGATGGTAAAAAATAATTAATATATTTGGAGGGTGGTGAGATATCGCATCTAAGACGAAGCAAAGAGCTATACGAAGTTCTTCACTGGTAAAAAGAATGTCGAGATTTTTGCTTAGGATAGCCGATAGTCATTCGTAACCCGATTTAAAATTGAATAACTAGGCTGGGACATTGTTACAATAAATTAATCGATAAAAAGAAGTCAACGGAGTGAGACACTATAAAAATATCCCACTTCTTTCTGAAGGGTAGCTGTGAGTCTCTAATGCCAGGTTGACAATTGCTCACCTAAATGTGAATAGCGCCACGTCAAGATCATGACTGATAGGTATTAAACTTGAACTGCTTAACTTTGAGAATATAAGAGCTACAAAAGAGAGGATGGGTGGGGGATGGAACCTTTAATTAAATGTAGCTATGTAGCGAGATAATTTTCGATGTAACGCGTACTCCCCATTGATATTTTTCAAAAAGAGTAGCGCGCTAGTGACTATCGCTATAAAAGAAGTTTAGAAACTCTTTAACAACTCTGCTATATTGTGAAGTAAAAATTAAAATAAAAGCGTATACGAATCCTTAACCTTACAAAATTTATAATTTAATGTAATAAAATAACTGATAAATTATAACCGGGGGGAAAGGTGGGATAAAGGGGAGGAGGGATAATTGTAAATAAAGAAAAGATATAATATTTTCTAAGAATATGAATAAGGATTATAATATAAATTTCAATGAACTACAATTACAAAAATAAACAAATAATAAAAGGTTAAGATATATTAAAAATAATTTTAAAAAAAATCATTTTTTTATTAATAATAACCTGTAAAATCTGAAAATACACGAATATATTTTTAATTAATTCTCTATTGTATCTAGGTGACATGTCCTGCCAATATCCCGCTTAAAATCCCGCATAATATCAAAAATCATAAAATTTATTTAAGATGTCAATTTTAGGAAATTTATATAAAATCTTTGTTAAGTGTTCTCAGTTGACAGACAAAGTCTAAGCATATTAAAAAAATATCCTAATATTATTTTTCAGAAATAATTTATATCAAAACAATGAACAAATTTTTTCAATTCTCTAAGCTATAAAAAATGATGTATTATATATATATATATTACTAGATTAGAGATTCCTTCATTAAATGCATTTAAAAAAGTCCATACATATCAATCAGTTGTAGCCCCATATCAAATAAATGGCATAATAATAACTGACTTCTATATATGAGAATTTTAAATAATGAATCGCCAATCTAGTAGTATATTTAATATCTAATTGATGATAATCTTTAAATATCTAGCAAACTGATTTATAAAATATGTCAGGTCTAGTTGTAACGGCAATTTACGTGTATTAAATCAAAATCCTTATGTTTCTTATTTATTGTTGGTGGTTTATTTTTTGTAGTTTATCTTTACAGATTTAGTTAATACTCTATTTTGTTTTTTGAGGAATTTTTGAATAAATTTTTATAAATATAGAATAAAGAAAATAAGATTTATAGACTAAGAAAATTAATCGCGACGACAATCCTATTATTTGGTTAATAAATTTTTTATTCAATATTATGACTAATTAAAATAAGCAAAACAAATTTTTTAAATTAAAAATTTCCTTATATGTTACAATTTTCTTAACTTTAAATCATTTTTTTCGTTTTTTAAATTTTAAAAATCTGATTTTAAATTTTACAGGAAATAATTTAAGCATGTTTAAAGGAGTGGAAAAAATCTTGATAAAATTTTATTTTCATATTTTTTTTAAAAATTACATTTCATTTTTTTAAAAATTTACTAATCGAAAATGTATTCCAACATGTTTAAAATACCTATATAGAATTGTAGATAATTTTACCGTTAACTTTCGACATTTATAATTTATGTGAAAAATCTTTGAAAAAACTAGTATAAATTATATTGAGCTCAAAAGTTTATGACAAAATTGTCTAAAATTCATATCATAATGTAATACATTTCCTGTAAAATCAGATTTTTAAATTTTTTAAAAAAAGGCGCTCAAAATATGATTGAATATTTAAAAATAACACATATAGCTAAATTGTACTTGGATTTAATTTTACGAAAACTATATTTAGATAGAAAAATTGTTTAAAATTTTTTTAAAATAATGTACCAATCGTTATATTTTAAATTGTTTTATACTGATAGAGTGTTTGTTACAAAATGCAGTTCTAAGCGTAATCATTTTCTAAGGGGGGAGGGCACAATTAGGTGGGTTTCCCCCATTAAATTTTTTGGAAATCTTAAGGTTACTTTTTTGTAGGCCTTTGATTATTTTTAATTTTTATAAAAATAATTATGGGTTTTCCCTTTTTTTATAAAAATGTTTTTTCTACAAATTTTAAATTATAGTCGTTAATTAATAAAAAATTATTAACTTAATAATTTTGATGTAAATTATTTTATAGTGATATACTGTATACATTGGGGAAGGGAGAGGGGGGGGGTTGAAAATTTTATTAGCTTATAATGATATTTCGAAAAGGGGAAATTTCCCCTTGCCACCCATCTCTGGCTACACTTATGGGTGTAGTTTAATTCTTTTTAATTTTTATTATAGTCATTTTCAGCAATCAAACTCCTATCTGCCAATTTATGAAATCATATTTTAGATATATTAACGATTAGTACAGTGTTGTGATGATTTAATGAAACATATTGAAGATTAAATTCAAACCCATTCATATAAAATTATAATATTTGCAAAAATAATTAAAATAACAAAAGGAATAATATAAAAAAAATAATGCTTTGTATATATTTTAATTATTTTTGCAAATATTATAGTTTTATATGAATGGGTTTGAATTTAATCGTCAATATGTTTCATTAAATCATCACAACACTGTAAAAAAAATAATACCTAAAGATCCAATATTTTGCAAATAATTGTATTTTTATTTTAATTTAAAATTTAATAAGAACAAAAATAAATTATAATTTTTAATCTTTATATTATAAATATAATTATATTCGTTCGCGTTCAATAATCGATATCTATATGAAATAACAAAATCTATTTTTATTTTCTTTCAAACTATAAGTTGGTTGAAAAAAAAAATTAAACACGATATCTATAATATGTAATAATAAAATCTATTTTTATTTTCTTTTAAATTATTTTATTGAAATGAACCATTAAATAAAATAACCCCAGCAATGTAACAATTGTATTTTAATTGGGTAATAATATTTAGCTTTGATCCTTATTGAATTTTAATGGGTTTCTAGGAAATGAAATAGCTCGTAAATTTTATCCTTATACACAAAATAAAATTATCTCGAGTTGCGCCTATGCCCGAGTCGTTAAGTGTATATGTCACCTTACCCTATATATCGGGGTTTTAATCCATTGCTACGGAGCATGATATATAAAATATCGGAAGTGGCCCCGTGATTTCGTTGATATACATAATAAAAATGGGTCTTATTTTATTTTAATAAAAATTTAGTAGTTGCTTAGCAAATTTATAGGATGTCCAACACTCAATTTAAATTATTATCTTAGCTTAATAAAAAACATTATAAAATTTTGGTACATATCCCTGATACTATTTTCTAACTGTTTAAGTAAAAAGTTTACGGGGCTGATTATGATACAATTGGCTGCAGCGGTTTTTAACATGGATGGAGGTGTATAAAATTTATCATTATGAAGGTGGGCCCTAGATTTATTTTTGAGTTTCTTTATAAGGAGTCATTATATGAAGGTACTCACTATTAGTAGGTTCTTTTTATAAATTGATTGCTTACTAACTTTTCATAGTTTAAATCGATATAAATTTCTAAAGAATTTTTATGAAACCTTTCTTAAGTACTTAAAATTTATTGAATCTTCTGTTTCATAATTCCACTCAATTTTTGTCCTTTTCAAATCCCATCATAAGTGGTATCCAACAAGGTAATCTTTTACTGCTTAATTTTTGTCTATGTATTGATTCCCAAATAAAACACAAATTTAATTTAGACTTTATTTATGGTACTTAGCTGATGTTAACTTATGCGGATTGATAAAATATTTAAAAACTTATTTGTTGTCTTAAATCCATTAATAGAGAACACCTATAGCTCTTGTTTTCCTCAATAACTCCAAACTGAGATTTGCTTTTTAACAGCAAATTCATTGATTGAATTGTCTACAAAATAGTGCCACACGATAAATTAATCTTATTAGATTCTCCTTTAACCCCTCAATATCAGAAAAAGCTTTTAATAAAATTTTAAGAAACTTTTTCAAAATGCCTCCAATTTTTAAACAGTATCGACCTATCAAGATTATTTTTAATTTATATATGTCTATACATACCAAAAATACATATTTTCAGGACCTCTTCTTTTCCAATGATATTTTTACAAAATTGCAGTTAATAACGTTTATTAAAATCTGTTATTTCAAGAATATGAATACTAGATATTAGTAACTATTTTTTAGAAAAATTCATCCTTCCAGAAATAAGATTCCAGATATTTTATTGAATACGTAATTTGTCATTCATAAAGAAAACGGTCATCGCCAATTTACGTGCTCAGTTTTATTTTACGTTTATTATAATTAGACCCTTTCTAATATGAAAATAAAATTGATAAAAGGATATTTTTCTATATAAATGATGAATAAGAATTAGAACAACTCGTTTATTCAAAAAAATAATGAATGACTATTAAAAATTGACATAAAATCATCATAATAATATTCAATCAATAAACATTAATTAATTATATTTCCCGTATTTTTGTGGAAGAAACACAGTAGGACTTGCTATATTCAATAATTAGTTTATGACAATTAACTGCATGGTACACTATGTAATTTCTTAACAGATACAATATACTACAATCATGTTAATGAATGAATAAGAAAAACATAAAGTGTGATCTTAAAATAATTATCATTATGATATTACCAATATCATACATTATTTTAATTTGCCTTATATACTCTACTATACTTCATAAATAAAATACTTATTAATTTATAGACTGAATTATTATAATTTATAGTCAACAATTACATAAACTATATAAAAGAATAATTACTATTTAAATAATTATAATATAAATATGATATTATAATACCCAAATCCAACTATTATTAAAGGGTAATATTTTATAAAGATTATTAGATTTTATAAATTATTATTAAATATCAAACAGTATAAACAAACACATCATTTTATTTTAATTTATCCTATACTCTTATATATTAGGGAATAAAATAATTATCAAACCAAACATACAAAATTACAAAATAAAATACATTTTACCAAAAATAAAGACAATGTTCATTTCCTTTAATTATATTAATTAAAAAAATAAACCTTAGAACGTTAAAATGGTATATTTTTAAAAACTAAGCCTTAAAAAATTTTTCCTAACCTGGGGAGGGCCGAAAAAGTTTGTTCTTAAAAAATAATACCAATATTTTGACCCATAAAATTAACAAAATATAGAAAATCAAAATCTAGGCCCATTCAATCCTCAAAACGGGTTCCATAAATACAGTTTTAGTTTCATTGAAGATGTCCATCTATTCAGGGCCTTGGCTGGGTTACATGTTTAAAAATAATAATTTTAAATTTTCATAAAACTTGGAAATTTTTAAGAGGGGAAGGGTGGCAGGAGGGGGGGGGGCGTAAACTTCTCCAAGTACGCTACCCATTTTTTCTGCTATTTTAATTTCCCACAAATCTACGAAACTGTCTTTAAAATTTGGTTATGCATTGATGACTTATTTAAATATATTTTTGCTTTAACAAGATTTATATTAGGCACAATGCAAAACGATTAACATTTGATCATATAAAATTTAATGTAACCAATCTTTCATATATTACTTGATGAATTCAGACTTAATTTCCTATTGTAATTCAAATTAAACACTGGGAGATCAGGAAAAAGGATTTAAATATATTAATTATTATGATTTTTTGTCTTAGGTATTTATTGGTTAGTAGTTAGTAAAAGGTTTTCAAATTTCTAATACGACCTCGCGCATATTCAACAATGGATACGGTTCTACTCAACATCTCGAACATTATTATTCCTAAGATATAAAAATCCATATTAAATAATTATATTATTAAAAGCATGTAATTTAAAAATAAATATCAGACAATATAATTTTTGGGTAATTATTAACCCCCAACCCCCCCCCCCCCTCCACTTTCTTCAAGCCTTTTTGTACATAATTTATAAAATATACCAAAAATATTATATTTGAAATAAGGATAAAAAAAATTAACATATTTTAAACAACCTCGGCCCCACATAATTTCATGGATTTATTATGTATGCATGGAAACAGAGGTCTCAGGTTCAATCCTGGCAAGGAGCCGTAAACATTTTCAAGTTTTTCTTCGATGACTGATGTGTTAGGATATATGGTAAGATAAATTTCTGAGCTTAGAGATGACACCCCGGTAACCGACAGGTGCTAGGATACTTGTCCAATAAACAAATGAAGGAAACAAACGAAAATATGATAAAAGCTAGGGCGTTCCCTCCAAGTGACGCGCAGGGTGTAGACCTTGATCCTATGAAAAGTAAAATAAAGGTCAAATCAAAGAAAACTAGGTTAGCAAGTTGAGTATTGGTACACTTAAAGGTAAGACGAGAGAATTAGCATCAATGTTGAACAAGAGAAAAGTTGATATAGCCTGCATACAAGAGACAAAATGGAAAGGTCAAAAGACTTTAAGAATTGGAGATGGGTATAAATTGTACTATAATGGAATTTTTAGCAATAGGAACGGTGTCGGCATTATCCTCAGTCAAGATCTAACCTCCTCAGTCGTAAAAGTCAACAGAATCTCTCATAGACCAATGAAAATAAAACTCTGCATTGGTCAATCAATACTACACATCCTTTCAGTATATGCTCCTCAAACGGGTTGCAAAGAAAAAAAGAAAGATGACAGCTATCCTTGATGAAGCTGTAATGGAAATCCCTAAGGATGACCTAGTCATAATAGGTGGTGACTTAAATGCGCATGTGGATAAAGCAAGAGACAGCTACAAAAGGCATCATGGTGGTTTTATATATGGCGAAAGAAATGATAAAGGAGAGCATGTACTGAAATTTGCGCAAGCCTTCGACCTTGCCTTACCAACACCTACTATAAGAAAAAGGATAGTCATTTAATAATATGAAAGTGGTACAAGGAAAACCCAGATAGATTACATGCTTATCTCTCGCAGAAGATTAAAGATGTAATAGACTGAAATGTTATCCCAAGAGAAGATATTGCAGCGCAACATAAGCTACTAGTAATGGATTTATACCTGATAAATAAATCCACTTAAAACAAGATAAAACACCATGCATTAAATGGGGTATTAAAATTGATGACAGATGCCTTTGCAATCAATGCAAAGATTGAAACAATAGATTCCTCACAAGTCAGTGAAAAAATGTGGAAAGACCTTTCATTCAGATTAATAGACACTGCCAAATCGACACTAGGCTTGACAAGGGGAGGGAACCATACAAAGAACTATGGTGGTGGAATAAAAAGGTACAAACGACTATACAGGATAAAAAAGCCATGTATAAAAATATGGTACGAATCCAAAAACCCAGATGACAAGACAAGATAAAAAAAATCCAGGAGAATAGCTACAAAGGCAGTGGCTAGGGCTAAAGTTATGACATACGTGACATGTATGAAGAACTACATACCAAAAAAGGGCAAAATAAAATCAGATTAGCCAAACAGCGAGAAAAGAATTCAGGGATATAAACCGAGCTTCGAAAGTAATCTAAAATAAAGATGGTAAATTGATAATAAAGGAAAAATAAATAATGTTGGAAAGAATATTTTCAGGAGCTTCTCAACTTTAATCTCCACATACTACATCTAGGTGAACACTCTTCATGTCAAAACCTTATACAATCAATAACAGAACAAGAAATAATCACATGCTTTAAGCATATGAAAAACAACAAAGCTAAGGGTACAGATGATATTCCAATAGAAAGCCTTAAAGCACTAGGAGATGATGGACATTTCCTCACAATTATGTACAATAAAATACTGGGAAACGAATTCCTCAAAAATGGAGGCAGAGCTATCTAGTTCCTATCCCCTAAAATAAAAGGGATCCACACAATTGTCAAAATTACAGAGGCATAAAACTAATGTCACACTGTCTTAAACTTTACGAAAAAATTATAGATAAAGGTTGAGAGATATAATCGAAATAGAAGAGACTCACTTTGGCTTTATGCCTTGAAGATCAACAACTGATGCAATCCACGCAATTAGGCAAGAACAAAAAGCTACACATGGTCTTTTTCGATCTAAAAAAGGCCTTCGATAGAATCCCTAGAAAACTTCTCTGGTAGGCGCTACGCCACAAAAAGGTTCCCAAAAAATATATAAGAATAATACAGGATATGTATATGGGCCATACAGCAATGGTCCGTAGCACAACTGGTACTTCAGCAGGCTGCCGAGGGAGTTCATCAAGTGTCGGCTCTCAGCACACTTCTCTTCATAACATTAATAGATGTATTATCACAGTCTATACAGCAAACAGTCCCGTTGAATATGATATTTGCAGATGATATTGTGATTGCCGAATCCAAGGATGAAATGGAAGAAAGATTATTTAGTTGGATAAATATCCTAGAAAGCACGGACTAAAAGTAAATAGAGAAAAGACGGAGTATATGGTGATAGGAGGAGATGGAACAGAAAGCATTGATAAAAATGAATGGTAGATATCGACAATTGAAAGCTGCAAATATTTGGGCTCCACTATATAAACAAACGGCACAATAGAGAAAGAGATAAAGAGTGGGTGGTTAAAGTGGAGATCTTTATCTGGAGTACACTTTGACAAAAGAATCCCGCACAAATTGAAGGGAAAAATTTACAATTCCATAGTGTAACCAGCTATTTCCTATAGTCCGGATACATAGACAACCAAATAATCAGACGAGATAAGTCTACAAAATATGGAGATGAGAATGCTGAGGATGATTGCTGGGGTATCAAAAAAGGATAAGGTGCAAAGTACAAGAATATTAGGAAGTTTAAAGAGAGTGCCTATTAAGACTAAGATAATAGTGAACAGACTTAGGTGGTATGGGCACAAAATGAGAAGGCCTATGAACTATATAAGAAATAAGGTTGAGAGTTTGTAAGTTATGGGCAAACGTAAGGAAGGCCAAGGGGCCATAAAGTTAGAGTCAATATGAAGAAGTATAAATTAGATAAAAGAGATAGCATGAATTAGATAAAAGAGATAGCATAAATAACATAAAGTAGAGAGAGATATTGAAGGAGCTTAAATTTGCCTTGAGAACCACATATGCTCTTTATTTTTTACCTATTATTCTAGAAGAAAAATAATACCATAAATTAAAATATATAAAAGTAAGAAAAGACCTTATAAAAGTGATTTTCTAGTAACAAACAAATGTATGTTATTGAATCTGAAATGTAAATTAAAATACGCTTTAATAAAATATGTTGCTTTCTAAAAAATTATAAATTATAATTAAATTTGATTTGCTCACCAGTTGGAGGTTACTTAGCGGTTGAAGCTTTTTCCAACCTACTTCTAATAATTTAAACAATATGAAGGAACTACTCATACAACTTCCCACACATAAATCTTTCTTCTTAATTAAAAATTTCTTCAATATACCAAATATTCTATATGCTCTACGGTCAACTGCTGTTTTTAATCATCCTAAACCCTTAAAAGCATAATAAAAAATATCATGGAAAAAATAATTAATTAACTTTTCGTGGCATCAAGGCACTTACCCCTGCAATAAAGGAGGTATAGGGTTACGATTACCCATAGCCTTATCAATAAGTGGTTCATCTCGTCCAGTTTGACAAGCTCTAAAATAATAAATGATCACCTGTCCTTGCCAGATGTACTGTTTGATGAAGCCTATATCATATGGAAAGTCTCAGTCGGAAATGAATGTCAACCACCAGTCTCCTATATACGAAAGGATTGGGATAATCTAATGATTGCAAGGTCCGTTGATTATCTCTTTTTGACCCTGCTTCGAAGATCATGCCTATTAGTTTTGCTCAACCAAGGTTCAGGATATGAATACTTGGAAGCCATACCCTCTAAAAAAATTTTCCTCGAACTTTTGAATCAGTTTTGCTGTAGCCATTCGCTTAAAGGTGACAGCCTCAGTTTCATATAAGTGCACCAAGTGCAAGAAGCCAATAAGTCAAACTGGTCGTCATTGCCTCCAATGCATCTTTAGCAGTGGACACTCAATCCGGGATAACAGATGCAATGCTCGAGTACAGTCCGCAGGCTTTCCTGCCACTTTAGAACCCGCAGGTCTCTTTACGGATGGGAGACGACCCGATAGAATTATACAAATTCCTTGGGAGAATAGCCAATTTCTAGCGTGGGATTTTTCCTGCGTTGACCCCCTCTCACCCTCCAACATCAATAAGAACTTTTTAAAATACACAGAGGATTTTAAAACGAATAAATATGTGGATATTCCTGATAAGTATAAATTCTTACCAGTTGTTACAACAACCTTAACATCCTTTGGAAGTCAGACTCTTAACCTAATTAAAAAGATTGGCAGAGCCTTACGAACCAAATCAGGAGACCCAATAGAAAGCGTCTACATACGTCAAAAACAGGAATTCAGTATAAAATCTAATTTCACATGCTCATGGGTACATTCCCCGAGGAGCCCGATTGATCTAGATTTTCTTCTTCTTCCCTTAATTATTTAGAATCCCCCCCCCTCTCTTTCTCATATAATTATTTGCATTAATTATAAATGTAATAAGTTATATATAATTATAATAATTTTGTGATTAATATTATACATTACAATATATATTTAGAAACATATTTTTTCGTTTAAATTAAATATTGTAAATAATAATAATTTTTAATTTTAAATGATAAATAAAACGAATAATATATCAATGAATATTTATAATCAAATAAATATACTTTTTTTATATATAATATTATCTCCATTTGTTATTCTTTTTTTCATTCAATATAATAATTCGTGATTTAGCTAGATCTAATTTACTTGACACATGTTTTACTACAGTCTTCAAGTGGGACAATCACACTCGACACTGTTTGTTTAGCATCATCAGAATAAATTGTTTCTCAGCATCAAATTTTACCCCTCCACCATCTTTTCATCAACAAATAGAATATCATTACCTCTAACTTTAGCATCCGCCTGCTTATAACCTCCAAGCACATGATTCCCAACCAGATCTCCTCCCCCTTTTGGGGGAGGGGCGCTTTGCAAACCCAATCTAGTAACCTAATATATACATTCCCTTTTTCATTTCCAATTATACAAATGATAAACATTTATACTTATTTTAATTTTTTATTTATCCCTTTTTAACTGAACATGCCCGTTCACATCTGAAGTAGCTTCTTATCCTTTTTGATACAATAAAATAATTTTTTGCTTTTGATTCTTGCCAAACCAACGATATAAGAAATTAAAATCTCTTTCTATTAATTTAAATAACATGTTTTAATCTTATTAATAATATATACCAAAAGCCCGGGAATCTAATATGGGGTCACATAAATTGCATGTTCCTAGAATAGTAGCAGAAAGATTGAACTGTTATACATTGACATGCTTAACAATATAAATTCATTTTCTATCGTTGTGCCCACACTAATAACCTTTGCAAGCCTAATATTAATATATGGGTAGATTAATCTCGTCAAGGGTTGTACCTTCGTCAACGACTAGTACATTATATCCATCAAAATTGGACACATTCTCTAAATGATTCGCCTTTATTTATTATGAACTTGCCCTCATTTTTTATCACAAACTAAAACATTTCATTAGAAATTTTCTTTTGGGTTTTTTTTTTAATTCAGTAGTTAACTATAGGAAAAGTTTATTTTTTATTTGTGTTAATAATAGTAAGTTTCAATTATAAATATCCTTCCAATAATATTTACAAATTCACGTGTTTATTATTGATTATAAAATGATAAATATTATATTTTGTTGCAAAATTTATTCAACTTTGTAGCTAGTGTTGTTAAATGGCTCGTTTTGAGCCGATTTTTAAAAACGGCTAACTCAATATTTTAGCCAGAAAAAAATTACCTAAAACTCGAGATTTCGCTAATAGATGTCCAAACCTTTGTTCCTTCTACAAACAAAATCGTCAGGCTTGCGTAATACTATCCTGGATGAAATACTGAGTTAGCCGTTTTTAAAATCGGCTCAAAACGAGCCGTTTAACAACACTATTTGTAGCATTTTAAAGTTATAAGCCTTGATTTTTTATAAAATACCACTTTGTCGGGTGTTATATTAATAAATAAAATATACTTCATGTTTTTACTTTAACCCTAATATTTTATGCTTTGATTTATTGTAAATAAATTTTCGTCTTAAAATTTGTTCTGGTTTGGTAATTAAATTTTTAGTTTATCCTTTAGACTTTTTTAAGTTTTCTTCAGAATTACAGCCTAATTTTTTGAGGTTTGATTGGTAATAAGGCATACAGTATTGGATAAATTGTGAAAATTACTTTTTTAATTAAAAATATTTTAGATTAGGTCTCAACACATGATTTAAAAAACTTATAAATTACCTATGAAGACAAACTAAACAAAAATTATGTGTAGTAATGTGGGAATATATTGTAATATACTATTTATACATTATGAATTATTATATTTGTCAATTAGATATGGTTATAATAATTTTACATATATTTATGATTAATAGAATATTGGGTGAGGTTAACTACCTAACACCCATAGCATCCATTTTGATTATAATTTTCACAATCGATTCCATATGATTTACAACCTTGTGAATGTTTATATTAAAAATTGAGTAAACCTGTGCATGTATGGTTTAGTATAAGAGGATTAGTTTATTGGCGCAACTTAAGGATTCTAAAATTCTAATTAAAACAAGTAAGAAAATAGTTTATTAATTATTAAAAATTGTGCCTCAAGCTAACCAATACTGTCATAAATATAAATAAGATCAAAAAATTACTGGTAAATGGGTCGATCGAGATTTAGTTTCAGTTATGGGACTTATAAATGTGATTAAAAAACTGGACACCGACCGAGCAGGAGAAAAGGACAAGTTCATAGTGAGATTTGGCACTGAGGGCATTGACATTTTTCGGAAACCATTCCAACGACTAAATTTGATAAACTAAGAAATTTTTTACTATAAATTTTTGTACTGAATGAAACCATTTTTGGTAGTCGATTAGAATTTATAAGGATAATTAGAAATAACAATGAAAAAATTGGAGAGTTCGCCAATAGGATCAAAACTGCGAAAGCGTGTTGTTTTACGCCAACAGAAGTTAACGGCAGTTTAAGAGATCAATGGGTATAGACCTGCCAGACCTCAAAATTGATCTTAGGGCTAAATATCCGTTAGCATTGGACGTTAACAAAAAACCGCTGACGTTCCAGTTTGTGCTAGATATGGCCACGGAAACAGAAAGAACTCAGAACAAAATGTCAATTAAGAAAAACCCTGTGAATAGTGTAATCAGGCCGCAGCATGACAGACATAAAATGCCTAATTCACAAGAGTGTGTTAAGAGAGATAATAATTATTGGAAGCCTAATAGTAAGTTTTACGTTAATAAATGTAAGGATTGTGCCTGTGTAGTATTGTAAAATCAATATAATCTAAAATCAATACGGTATTGATTCTACAATATTGTAAAATAAATACCGTATTGATAATATATGACAGACCATAAACTTTACGAATAAAATCTAAAATATAGTTTACACATCTTTGTATCGACAATTATAGATTAATAAACACAAAGTTTTATAGATTTCTCATTCAATCCATAAGGTACATTTAATTTATTTGAATTCATAATATCATTTATAAAACTTAGAGCACTTCACAAATTTTAATTATTCATAATATCATTTATAAAACTTTGAATCAACAATTATAGAGCACTTCACAAAATTTTTAATGAATATCAAACAATAAAAGAATACCTAGTAACAGGAGAATATCCTTTACTGCTTAAAAATTATGCAGGTAAAAAAAGTAATTTCAATGGCTGCCAATATTTTTGAAGCGATAAAAGCATCTCTTAAAAATCAATACTGTATTAAAGCTACAATTTATATTAATTTCATAATCTTACACTGGCTGGAATGAAAAATATTTATGACCAGCTAAATATAAAATGTATTTTAAGTGCCAAAGAAATGAACCGCAACGTGCTGCCTTAGTAAGCCCGTATATCAGAATTTAAACTCAGTGAAAAAACACTTTCCCCCAAGTGATTCAATAAATAATCTTTGGACAGGTGGATTAAGCAAAAGGGTAAAGATTACAAACAAAATAAATGTATCTAGTGTTGCATATGACTATGATACAGGAGCACAAGCCTCTATTATAGAATCAAAAATTTGGGAGAAAATGCAAACCGCCAACTTTTCCCACAAACCCATTATCAGCCTATGGAGATATACCCTTGAATTTAATGGATGAAGCCATGGTCCGTGCACAGGTGGGGAAGGAAATTCGCATATCAGTTAATATAATAAATCGAATAATTTACTTCTGTTTGGATTATTTTAGCATTTGGGTTTAAGTTACCGAGGCAGGTAAGCACACATCAGGTTATCAAATCGAATCGGGCTCCCATGGGTCATTCAAGACCAATGGTATCAAGTCGCTCTTAGTTCAACGATTCCCCGATGACCGTTTAAATACAATCGGTGCCCCCGCGAGCTGCGAGATGTCACTAACGGAGGAAATACATTGTTAATTAAATAGTTCAAAGCCGTTTTTGACGCTAAGCCGGGGTTGATACATAATTTCGCGTGCGACTCCAGTTGAAAATAAGGCTGTTCCAAAATCGTTTCCAGCTCGTCGATTGCCTTTTCCGTTACTCAGATTGGTTGAACTGGAACTAGATCGCCTTGCTTCTGCGGGGATTTTGGAGGAAAATCGATTCGTCTACAACTAAGGTGCGTGGGAGACCCCAGTGGTAAATGTCAGGACGAACAATGGCGAGATTCGTATTTGCGCAGATTTCAAGGTTAGTTTAAATCCCCATCTATTATATGATCATCACGTTATTCAAGATACAGGGAAACCGATTTAGAGTGATAGATTTAAAGAATGCATATCAACAGATGGCCGTAAAGAGAGAGTCCCAAAAATATTTGGTCATCTCAATAAATACGGGATATTTTAGATTCGGATGCCTTTTGGACTTTCGCCCGCCACTATTTTCTTCCAGCGTTTCATGGACAATTTTTTGAAAGACTACCCGATGACAGGAGTGTATCTAGACAATGTAATTATCTCTGGCTAAAATAATGCCTAACATCTGGCTAAATTAAAATAGAACTCGATATGATGCAGGAAACAGGTCTCAAAGCCAAATTTGAAAAGTTTAATTTAAGCAGAATGTTTCATTTTTAGCTGTCGTTATCGACCAGAATAGAATAAGCGAGGAAAATGTAAAAGCAATCCAGGTCATACCTAATCCAGAATGTTTTAGTTATGTTCATTGGTCTTGTCAGGCATCATGAAAGGCTCATTCCCAATCTTCTAGTTTTTAAAAGAAGTTTTAGAATAAAAATCTAGTGAGGTAGCAGTGCACTGATTGACTGGCGTAAAGTACCATGGTGTACCACAAGAGTGGAAGAGGAGGTTATCGACAAAATTAAGACACTGTTATCATCTGAAGAAACGCTAACGCCTTACAATGCTCAATTGGAGTTAATTTTAGAGTGATATGCTTCAGATACATGACTTGAAGTAGTCTTACTCATCAAGTTTTACAGAACCAAGAAAACCCCATCATATTCCTCTCGTTCGTTGTTGGTCTGAAAAATAGTATTCTCCAATTGATTAGGAAACGAGGGCACTGCTGTTCGGAATAGAAAAATTTCATATTTTATTTATGGTCGAAGATTTGTACTTCGGATATGCCATAAGCGTTTGGAAAGGTTGTTGGAGGAAAAGAGGGATCTTCCCGAGATATCAAACAATTGTCTGACTCGTTAGGCCTAGAAGATGGCCGTGTACGATTTATACAGACAGAGTGGTTAGAATCATATACCGACGCATTATCTATGCTACCGTTGCACGATATTATACCGAATCTAAATACAAAACGCACATTAGAGATTCATAATATCAATTTAGAAGATATGCAGGTTACGAACGGTAACCCGCGCAGAAATTTGATGCAAAAGATCTGATACTAAAAGGAGTGGCATGACATATTGAACAAGATTGGAAAGGTTTTGATAGGAAGGAAGAACAGGACTATTAAGTTTCTATACCCAACGAGAAGAACTAACAGTAGACAGAGGAATGGTTGAACGATGGTAGATTGATAATTCCAACTAAACTTAAAAATGCAGTGTTGCAGACAATACATCGGGGACATCCGGGAATAAGCGCGATGAAGTTTATTTTTCGGTTGTATTGTTGGTCGTCTAAGTCTGAAGAAGATATCGAACGGTATATAAAGCTGTGTGTAGGATGTCAAAAGACTAAACGTAATAAAGTTACCCTTATGCTCATGGAATATTACTAAATAGTCATGGGAGTACATCTAGATTTTGCAGGACCATTTGACTCTCTATAGGTTAATGGGCAGATGCATATCTTATGAAGAGAACATTGGCGAAGGAGATGATAATGAAATTAAAAAAGCGGTTTTCTACCTTTGGGGTACCTAAAAGTATTGTGATTGCCAATGGACCTCAATTTATTTTTACAGAATTTAAATTATATTCTGATAAAAACACCATTTGCTACATTTGTTCAACGCCATACCTCGAAGACAAATGGACAGACGGAACGTGCCATTTCGACCTTGAAAGGAAGGTATTATGCCAGTCGACAATCAATTAATGACCGGCAAAAAGCAATGACTCAAAAGTTAGCAGCGTATTATAAGAACTAGTCTAGACTGGACTAGTTCAAAGGTGGAAAATGAGATAAATAAATTTAATGATAAATATAGTGGAATTTGACGTTGGTCAACATGTATGGATAAGGAGCGAAACCAAGGACTGGAGAGAAGGAATAGTCCAAGATAGGAATGGGTTATATTCATATGTAATAGAGATACCAGATCTCATACTGCGAAAACATGCGGACCAGTTAAAAGACTGTGTGGCAGAAGATACTACAGAACGGGTGATTGCGGCAATGAAAGGGAGTGGGATGAGACGCCAAGACGAGGGGTGATATATAAACAAATAATTGAAGAGATATTGGAGTTTTTCGCAATTAATAAAGGGATGCAGTAATGTAGGAAAATATTGTAATATTATACTATTTCTAGATTATGAATAATAATGATTATTATATATTGGGAGATTAACTATTTAATACCCATATCATTAATAATTATATTATAATTTCCGAAATCGATTCCATATGATTAACAATCTTATGAATGTATATATTAAAGATTGAATAACCTTGTGCATATATTATTTTAGTATAAGCGGATTAGTTTAGTATATAAATCACTAAGTATATAATTCTCTTTGAACCGGATAAATATTTGTTAAATTTGGCATTTGATCTTTGATCTTAGCGGGCTATTTATAGTTTATTCAAATTTATTTTCTACAGTTCAACTAAAACAAGAATTATATACTCATTTTAGATAATGAAACTGAAAATTGTCTCTATATAAAACTTAGTTTTGTTTACGTTATTTTTAAAAGTAGCGCACTCCTGTAAAGTAACTTTTCAAAAAAAATAGCTTTTGCTATATACGTTACTTTATAAAAAAGATTACATTAAATCTAATTCGGAATTAAAACATTTAAAAAATAATATATCAACTTTAGACACCACTTTTTACATTTAAGCCATTTAAATAGTATAATATCCTTATCATCATTTATTCCTTTTATCCATTTTCCATATTTTTACTTATGCGATCAAATTGGTTGATTGGTTTAGATTTATAATACAAAAAAAAATTCAAAATATCTATTTAAAGTTTAGTTTTTTTAAAAAAAATATTATTCAATGGTATTGAAAGTATTGTAAAGCTACATTTCAGAAAAAAGTAGTTCCTTACTATAAAACTACTTTTAAAAAATAAATGTAGCATGCTATACAATATAGAGATTAAACTTTAAAAAGTCCATATTCAATAAATTATTCAAAAGATCCGAAAATTAGATTGTTCAAGTAAATAAGCCGAATTATCGATCCATTTTAAAATATTTATTTATTTTCATTTAAAAAAAATATATATAAATAAATAGCCAAATATATAATTATTTTATCCAGATAATCTTATACAGTGTCACACAGGAATTTTTCAATTTATTCGATCTTAAAAAGTATATTATATTATCTTCATATATATTTAGCTAAATTATTGTCCATTAAATTCGAATTATAAGTAATGGTTAACTTTACATGTTTATACTCGAGTTAATCTCTATAATAATTATAAATTGATTTTGTCATATGATGTTCACTTTCTCATATGTTAAATCAAACGTATATCCGGTTCACATTCGCAAATTCAAACTTTTCGAAAGACTAATATCAAAAATTCTGACCAACGACTTGACTACCACCAAAAATTTAATACTTGTTAATATGCCAATACCATATGTGTAGCCAAGGGACGGGGAAGTTACCGCCGCTTTGATAAATTTGTTAATTTCGTAAATATCATTTAAGTCAATTAATACATCGATTATTACTAAATAAAATACCATATATAAATATTTTATTTTTTTTTAAATCAAAAATTTTTAAAATTTGGATAATAATTGTTTTTGTTAGTATTTTAAAATCGTACTTCTCGAATAATAAATTTCCATTTTTTTAAATGACCTATATTAATAAATATTATTTTGATTTTCAAATTTATTATTTCCTAAAATAAAAATTACAATTAAACTTTCAAAATGCTGTTTAAAAACTTTAAAATTTTATTCTTCCAAATATAGATGGGTTATAAAAAATAATTTTTTGTACAAAATAAATTCGTTTAAATAAAGTAAATTATGATTACTAATTTTGAATTTCTCCAAGGAAGCCTTATTATTTGTTTTTTAAAAAAAATTATTTAAATTAAAGGATTTTGGTCTTTTCCCTTAATAATAAAACTTGGTTCTGTTAACTAACTATTTTTTTAATACGGTTCGTATCTTACCAGTCTTGACAATCTACTCTATTATCTATGGGCTTTATTCAAATTAACTCTTGAACTATTCAATTGACACCTCCTATTGGACATTATAAGTCTTATTTTCTTCCAAGTAGAAGAGACCGAAGTTATATGGTAGGTGTTTTTTTCTTATGGTATATATTTAAATTTCAAATTATGGGCCTAATTATATTATTGGATTGAATCATTATTAGACTATACTATAAAATAATTAAATGAAACTGAGATATTTAACCTATCACAGTGTAAGTATTATTAAATTAATTTTCTATTCACATAATTAGGTGTTGTTTTTTCACAAAGCAATCTCTAGGCTTGATTGAGGATCAATAATATACATTTTAACTTAGAAGAACACATTTGTTGCTGCAAGAAATATCGAAGATATTATCTTTTTGAAAATTAGGACTGAATTTTTTTTCCCAATATCCTCTAAATAGCACTTACGTTTTACCCCGCTTACCATATAGACTCGAACTTCCTTACCTTGTCTTTTATCAGGCTTTATTCAATTTCCTCGATCTATTTTTCAATTCAATAATTTTCGTAATCATTCTCTCAATCATGTAAGGCATTATCACGAATTAATTATCATGAGCGCACAATTGTATTACCTCAAATTCAATTTCGAGATGGATTCAATGTTGCAAAGGCATTACTGCAAATTTCGCTTAAATGTTATAAAGAATAAAATTTTGGATTTGATATGAAATGGAGTTTCCCTTAATAAACTAAGAGCCGCTTTCAATTCTAAATTATCAGTTTAATTTTTGTCTAAACAAATTAAAGGCTAAAAAACCTGATACAAGTTAGGGGCGGTAATGAGAAGACTAGGATCATCAAACTGTTACAAAACTTAAGGGTTATTATATTTAGTCTACAAAACCGACTATAAAAGATCTGACTGGCAGAAAAAAATTAATATTAAATGACCTGATGCCACTGAACCTTATATTGATATTTTTTAAATACATGCCAGATGCCTAACACAACCTCCACTTTGTGGTCAACCTAAAGGTCCATGAGGCCCATAGGAAGATAAAAAATTTGGGCTATGTATATATACTTTTTTCTTATATAATAAGAATGATTGATTAGTAAAGAAATGCAATAATTTGGAATTCATATAATCATTTAAAATTTTGCATAGGCCTGGCCCAAGCCAATGACCCGACCCATAGTTTATTTTTATTTAATTTTTGTCAGCCCCAATCCATACCATACAGGGGATTTATATTTTTTTAAGCAAATTTATAACGAAAATTGATTAACGAAATAAGCCCCGCTTTACAAATAGGAAGTAATATTTTCGGGGTAATATTTGAAGCAATGCATAACGTAGAAATAACTTCTCTGAAATACAATTTAACCGATTATAATATTATCATACGAAAACGATTTTTATTCGTGACTCATCATTCTAAATCTTTTAAATAAAACTATCTCCAAATATATTAATGAAAGTCTGATATTGAGAATGGTAAACACTATGAATAAAAAATATATTTTATTATAATAGGGAGATTGCAAAATTTTAAATATTTTTTACAAGCTATTTAGCTTAGTTTACCATGTTTTGTAACATTGGGCATTTTGTTTATGCATGTTCATATTGTAGTTATCTTTGAATTATTCAAACATTAACATGACCGATTCGATTCATTCGCAAATCGTTGCCACCATCCAATCAGGTAATTTTCAATTGAAAAAAACACGAGGGCCTGCTATAAATTCTTCCACAAAAATATTCGGTAAACTAATTTTTTTTCTTTAAAATAATTAAATTTAAAATATATATTATAGTGTCGAATAATTCTAATCAAATTGTGGCCAAAGTCTCTCCCAAATCAAATAACTATGAATGTGGTGATTGCAAGCCCTTAGAAACAAATGTTTTTCGTATTAAAGCATATGAAAAGCCGACAAAATTAGCCCCTTAGTTCATTGCCTCAATATATTTAAAAAATAATTATTATCAATCTTTTAGGAAATTTTAGCACTTTTATAGCATTAAAAAATATATTACACTATGCATTAATTAATTTATTTTCACGATAAAAAAATCATTTTGTAATATATAATTATAAAGTTGCTCATATCAATAAAATGCACATATTTTTTTACTTCATTGTCTATACTTTATGTATTTCTGGTACTTAAAAGAACAATACTTAAAATATTAAAAGTAAAGTTGAGTGTCTTAAAAAAACGTAGATTGACCTCTTTCATTTATCAACGAATACTTATAGAATTTTGAAAAATCAATAATTTAAGAAAACAAATTAAATAATATTGGTACATACCAATAAATATCACATGAAAAATTTCATGAGTTATTAACTTAAGTATTTTAAGTGTTTTTTTATAATATGCATTGTTTTAAAATTTATATGTTAAATATCAATGAAAATGATGAAGAAGCGTCTATTTTTTCCGCCTAAAGGTAAATTTATAGTATAAACGTGACGAAACGGCATATTTATAGTTATTCTTTCTAAATTTTATTTTGTGTAGACCATATCAAAAGTAAGCTTATCAAATAAAGGGCGGTAAATTTTCCTGTTGAGTTTTTGTCCTACATTCTCTAACTCTACAGAAATCTGAGATATACATAATAAGAAGTCAAAGATTTTTATAACGCAGGTGTTAGACTTCTATTCTATATGACCGGATGTCAATGAAGATTATATGGTGGTCAAGGGGGCGAAAATAAGTATCATAGAGTATATAAAACATGAAAAAGGATATATAAGATAATAATGAAACAATAGATATGAACAAAGTTGGGATATTAGGAGGATTTGAGGTTGAAATAGGCTTACAGCAGAAGGGATCTCGAATCCCTTTGATAAAGAAAGAAGTAGAAGCGCATTTAGCTTCATTTATAAGATGCTTTGATAAATGCGGAGTAAAAATTAACTTAGAAGAGCTCAGAAATTTTTTTCATATAAAAATGTTAAAAAAATATTTATCGATATTAAAGTTTAAAAAAAATCAAGAGCATGTCCAAACTAAAAAAAATAATAAGGTTTACATATTTTAGCTTTTTCCCAGTAAACAAATAATATTAAAATGCGTTAGAAACCTATTATTCATTTGAGTTTGGACGAAACCTGATATCAATATTATAAAATAGGAAGTTATTACAAAATTGCGATTTAGATAATGTTGAGGATTTATATCTCGTTTATAATGATCGCGTATCGTTCAAGCCATGTGACACACATCGCTAGATATTCCCCAAAAGCGAGCAAATAATAGGTAAAATTTATAATGACTGCGCGATGCGATGAAATGAATTACATCGCTATAGATTATAAATTTTGCCTAGTATTTGCTTGTTTTGACAAATACCCAGTGTTGGCATCGCTTGGTTTATATTTATAAGAAAAATTAATGGGGAAGGAAATATAAAAAAATTTTATTGAACTCCATAGACGTTTTATTAAAAGTAAAATTTAGGAAAGAAATATAAAAAGAAAAATTATATATTAATACGATTTGTGAAAAAAGATTTCCATATTGTGCTCGTGCCTTTAACGCTGCAAATTCAGAGCGATTATTTTCATGTTAAAAATTAATTAAAAATTTATTATTAATGATATATAATGTCACAATATATTGTCTAATTTATCATTAATTTCAATTTGAATATAAAAAAAATTTAAAAATAATTCAATAAAAACATTCATAATTTTTTTTTTCTTAAAAAAACAGCGATACCTCTTGTATATGAATATTATATTATTTCGCACTAATTTCAAATTTTTTCCTTATTTGTCCCTTTATTACTGAACAATACAAAAAAGGGTTTGAGAGTAGTAGACTTAACGTGAGAGAGGTAGAGACAGGGGTCCACTGGGAAAAGAAATTCCCTATAAAATTAACATTTTGAGGGGGGGGGCAGGAAATATCACCAAATTTAGCACCTATTTTATATATATATATAATTTTAAATATAATATAAAAAAAATATTAATTGAATCTACATTCTTGATTGTCTTACCTACATAACCGCATTAATAATAAAAATTTACATAAATAATTAAGAATTTTATTTAATTCCATTTGCTATACTAATTCATGTCCAGCTTTATTATTAAAAAGTCATCATAATAAATGAACTGGTAGTCTATTTTCTATTATTTTTAATTTACTAAAAGTTCTTTGGCAACTCACTTGTGTAAAAAATAATGTGATAAGTTAAATTATTCACTAAAATTGGTATATGAAGATGTAAACACATATTAAACATTTCCTACATTGTTTGCATTTGGATGCGATTCTGTGTCGTAATCTTCTTTCTATCTTCACTCTCTGCTTCTAATGTCATCTCAACATGAATAATTAAGTTTTCCCTATTTTTCTGCATGCCATCATTTAAATTGCTAAAAATGAAGCAAGTAAATATTTTCTTTTGTAGTTTATTACTTTACTTTCACTAAAGAAGATATTCTTTATTTTTGATAATTTGCCATATTTGTGGCCTTCATACGTATTGAAGAAAAGTCTATAGCCAGAGAAGATTTTGTGTCTTCAATAGTTTTCCAGACTGTTGGGATATCAAAACTTCTTGTTTGTAGATATGCTGATGGTAGCCTAATAATTTCAAAATTTTTCAAAGAATGTTGAGGCTTTAGTAATGTTATAAATTTGAATATTTTATTTAAGAAGGTTTCAGATTCTATAGTCATCATATATATTTTTAATAAGGATTTTAGTCATAAATAAAACAAAATTGTAATTTAATAAATAAAAAATTCTTAACCGATTTAAATGATAGTTTTTTATTTCGAGTAGTGAAACTTCGATTCTATTGGACTGAATTCTTTAATAAATTGTCATAGAATTAAATTGGTAAAAATTTAAATAAAAATAAACATGTATGATTAAATTTATAAATAGATTAATACTTTACTGTCTTAATCTTATAAATTTGGTATTAATAAACATTTTACAAGCTAACTTTGTAAATATTTATTTTAACTCTAATTATCCCGATTTAAAGTATAAAATTTTAAATATAAAAATTTATAATAAAATTTTAAAAAAACATACTATTTGTTATAGAAAAACCCAATTCAATAACTAATTTTCTTGCCATATATAATCGTTCCATATTTAACGGTATTTCAATAGAAACTCCTCAGGAATTGGAATGCTATAATAAATAGTATGAATTTTTCCTCTTAAAAATATTTAGCATTTTAAAAACAATTGAAAAACTGTAATATAAATTTTTAGAACCAGAAATCTCAATCCATGTCAAAATTTCCAGGTCGCTACTAATTTCTAACAAAAGGCTACTTATATATATATGTGTTAGCTGCAATTATTATTTTTTCAACTTTAACTCATTTATTTAGCGCATATGATGAAATTTTGATTTTACTGGAAATGTATTCCAGCATGTTTAGAATACTTATCTTATGAATGTAGACTATTTTGCCGTTAACCTTTGACTCATTTATAGTTTGTATGTAAAATTTATGAAAACATTAGATATTCCAAACAGGCGAAATACATTTCTGGTAAAATCAGACTTTTAAAATTTAAAAAAGCGCTTAAAAAATAATTTAGAGTTTAAAACACCCTGAAAAAACACATCGCCGCTAACCAGGGATCCAAACCGAACCTGAAGCGAACCATTAACTACTAAAATCAATTATTTTTTATTGAACCTAAACCGCTAAAAAAAATTCTAGCCGAACTAGAACCGAACAATTAAAATGCCTCTGAACCGGTTCGAGCCTCATGATTTCATGCTTATAAAATGATGTGTAAGTTATTACTTATTGCAAACATTTTAATTATATTCGATTATTTTAAAGTTAATTATCAATCATTTGATTGATAAGTGTCAGTCATAATTTTTATAAACATAAGTATATTGCCATTTTACAACATTTTTTAAATATTTTAAGCTTATAAATTATAATGCCTAAAAAAAATTAAATCCAATATATAAGTTACATTTAGTATTATAAATGACACATCATATCTGATGTCATACGTGCCGGCTACCTAAGTTAGTGTGGAAAGATGTTTTTCAACAAATAAATTTAAACTATCTCCTATATAGATGTAATTTGATTGAGATAAATCCTGAAAATATTGTAATTGTGCGGCTTAATAAAAAATTTTTAAATAAATAAAGCTAGATGTTGTTCATATTAAAATTAATTATTGATATTTATTGTTATATTCATCAGAGATCTGCAGAGGTACCATTTGTACGGCCCGGCCCGGGTTTAAAAATTTTAGTCCCGGCCCGGCCCGAATATTTAAAAAAATATTTTTAGGCCCGGCTCGAAATTTTTAAAAATTGTATTCGACCTGGAAATTCATTATTTCGTATTTTATCATATTTTTCGGCGAGTATTATCATTTAATAAGCAAGTATATTAGTTAATATTGTTAAACGGTTCGTTTTGAGCCGATTTTTAAAAACGGCTAACTCAATATTTTCGCCAGAAAAATATTTACTATATATGTCTAGACCTTTGCTCCTTCTATGAGCAAGATTTTCAGGCTTGCATAATATTTTTCTGGATAAAACACTGAGTTAGCCGTTTTTAAAAATCGGCTCAAAACGAGCCGTTTAATAACACTAAATATTTATTTTTTTTTTATTCTAAACAGATATTTAGTATATTACAAATTGATACTATAAAAAATTTGTGTAAGTAAAGAGAATATACTATGTATTTATAAAAAAAATAAAAATGATATTTTTAATAAAAAATATAACATATATTATATATTATATAATAATGTATTTAATCCTTTGCGTATTTATTCCATGGCAGGAAAACTATAATTTTATTATGTAATAGATACTATGAGTGTTAGCTAGTGTTAACTTTCACCAAACATTATATTAATCCTAACTATATATAATCATTATTATAACCATATCTAATTGACGAATATATTAATCCATGTTTTATAAGTTTTTTTAAAAAACCCGGTGCGGTCCGGGTATATTTTAAAAATTTAAAATACGGCCCGGCCCTGGTACCCTTACCGGGCCTGGCCAGGCCTGCAGGTCTCTGATATTTATAAATTAAATATTATTTTATAATGTGCAATTAAAAATGAAGGTTTTATATATGTGTTTAATGATGAAATAAAAAAATATATTTTTCTCTATACATAAATCGAATGTAAGTTTGAATATAAAAATGTTCAATCCGGTTTATAGAAGTTCAAACCAAACCGATATTTTTAATTTTACCAAACGAACCTGAACCTTGATTTGATATTTTTATCCGAACCGATATTCGTTTGGTTTGGATCCCTGTTACCTAATATATTGTTCCAATTTTTGTGTGATATATTTAATAGATTTTAGAATTGGAGAACCTGAAACCCTTGAAACTGCATCAAATTAAAGAAGTGAAACCAGAATCTTTTTTAAAATTATATGAGGACCGGAAGTAGAACTATTTTTGTTTAATATTTGGAACGGAAACAAAAATAGAACTTTATTTAAAGGGTCGAAATTCTAATATATAGTATTAGCTCATCTTTGTTATTAAATATCTATAAAACAACCTTCTCAAATACCCATGATCAACTATTTAGTTATTAATACCATCTAAGTATTTTTTTAAACTTATTACCAGGCATATTTGTCTTTTCATATCTTTATTAGTTAAAAAAGGAAAGAATAATTATACTATGAAATAAAAGAATTGAAAATTTTTAAAAAGACGAATGCCTTGCTTTAACAATTTGTAACGAAAAAAAATAGTAATTTAAGTTTCTAATTTAAATAAATAGTGGGTTTTTTTAGTTAAAATATTGAATGTTAAATTAATTTAGCTTTAGATAATAATTTCCAGATTTTAATAGAACAAATAAATTTCTCAAGTCTTCAAAAAATAATTCCGAAGGCCCCATTTTTTTTTAATTTTAAGGCACCATGAAACTTTTTCTCATTAGGCTAATTGGCCAGTCAGTCCATGGGCAGAGACATATAAATATTTGGGTTTATTTTGGGGTATGAAGGGACACTTGGGGTTTATTTATAAGACAGAACTAGAGTTTGAAAAAGACTTCAAAAGATATTGTAGACTAAAAATTTGAGCAAACTATCTTTGAAATTTAAAAATTAAATATTTTTTTTAAAAATCAATTATGATTTATGAATAAATTTTTTAAATAAAAATAACAAAAAATTCCATTAAAAAAGATGTTTATGGAAAAATTATTAGATATTATAAGTTCAATTAAAATAAAAAATTTGAAAACCTACAGAAATTTACCTGTTCTCGTAAATATCATTTAGAGCTAATAAAAATTTTCCATATACCCTCCCCCCTTGTACGATAAGCAATCATTTAAAAGAAAAACAAGTCCAAGTTATTAACTTTTTTAAATATTGACTATGATTTAAAATTTTAAGAATAAAGGCATTAATATATTTAAAAAATTAAAAACTATTATTTTAAAAATGTATTATAGCCTTAGGCCATCAATATATGTTCTTATAGATCTCCAATAAAATTTATAGGGAAAACCTAATCTAATAATGCCCCTTCTATCGTAATGTTTGGCAAAATAGAGCACTTTCATTTACATCTGAAGAAAAGGACCCAGACAATATTAAAAAAATTAAAGCAATTGTGGGAAAGGGAAAAAAATCAAGAGCAGATTGAAAAATGACTGGATTTAGTCTTAGAATTAGAATGGACTTATAGGAGTCAGACAGTATATAGATCAGAGTTGTACATTTGCTCAAAATAAATCGTAAAATTTGAAGATCTTTTATTTATGAAAAAATTTGAGCAACGATCTTAAAATTCAAAGAAGATCTTTTGTACAACTCTGATATAGATATTAAATAAATGGACACCTTTTATAGAACGCTGATATGTAATTATGATAAAGAAAAATACATTTATCGTCCATAAATTTATAATTTATATCCTATAATATATATAATTTCAAAATTTGAAATATTTATTCCAGTAATATATATTTTTAACCTAAAAAACTTAAATTTTCGAAACACTATTTGACATAGACGGTGTCAATGAAAAAGATTTTGTCACTTTAAATTCTTTAAACAGATTTATTTATAAATCATATGGAAAACTCTGTGAATCTTGATATATTTTTAGTAAGCTTTAATTTTTAACTCATCAACTAAACTAATAATTAATAGGATAATAATAATATTCCTTATGAAGAAGATATAATCCGAAATCCATGCCATGTCAAATCATGGTTAAGATATATTCAACATCAAAATGATGAATTTATATCTACTAATTTATTATATGAGAGAGCCTTAAAAGAAATTCCTGGAAGGTTAAATTACAATTTAAAATTATATAAGAAAATTATTATAGTTATAAATTATGGAATAGCTATTTGAAATCATTAAGGACCCAAGCATTAAAACACAAAATTTCACATCCATTCTATAAAAAAGTTAACAATATTCATGAAAGAGCATTAATGTTTATGAATAAGGTACAATAAGTTTTAATTATTTATAACTTATCTATTAATTAGATGCCAAGAATATGGACAGAGTTCTGCATTTTTCTTAAAGATCAAGGATTAATAACTTATACACGTAGAACATTAGATAGAAGCTTACAATCATTACCAATAACACAGCATCATCGTATATGGCCTGTATATATTGAATTTGTAGAACTTCATGATATTCCTGAAACTGGGAAAAGGGCTTATAGACGTTATTTAAAAGTTAATTATAAAAATTTTAATTTTTTGACAATTATTTAACATAGTTTTATCCAAATGATTCTGAAGATTATATTGATTATCTAAAAGGAATTAATGCAATAGATGAAGCAGCTTGTGTTTTGATCAAAATTGTTAATGAAGATAGTTTTGTATCAAAAGAAGGAAAAAGCAATTATCAAGTTTATTTATTTCTTCCTAAATTTCCAATAAAGAATAGAAGGGATTTACTCAGCATATTTAAGTTAGGAGTTGATTTTAAGTTATTAATTACCAATAAAGATAAAAAAAATATTGATTTTTGTTTCATGCTAGAGCACTCAATTTTGTGTTATTTTTATATGACAATATAATTTACAAAGCAACACATCATTTTATAATCAAGTTTTATTTCTAATTTTTTAAATTTTATATAGGTGTCATTTTTTAAATTTTATAAAAATATATGAAATAAATTAGAATAATACAATAATTTTCTATTAAAAACTATTCCCCACCAAATAAACTGTTGTCCCAACTCTCAATTGATACTTCCTGGCTATGAGCCTTATTTAATTATTATTTTGCTTACTTCTAAAAAATTGAAATGGAGCATTTTGAATATAAAAAAAATCTAATTATTTTAAATGTCTTTCCTATTTAAATTTAAAGTTTTTCTCTTAATTTTGACTTTCCACAATGGAACATTTCAATTTTGAACTTATCAATGCCAAATTTATTGATATCCAAAAAACCAAACTTGGAACCTAGACTGAAAAAATGGTTCCAGTTTTGAATATTTTTTAAAAAGGGATTCCATTAGAATCATTCCATGACAAATTAACTAAAAAACTTTGTACTACCCTTAATATGAAACTCGGTATGAGTTTTATAATGTGTAAATTTTATACAAAATCATTATTTTAAAGTTCTAGTTCAAATATACCCAGAGTTATGGGCCTTTTAATCCAGTGGACGTTTTTATCTTTAACTAATCTCAAATCAACTTGAAAAATGTTTAATTGAAATTCATAAATTATATATCATCTTGTAGCCAAAAATTCAAAATATTTTTTTTATTGCTTTGACACATTTCCGATAAAACCAGGGATCCAAACCGAACCTGAACCGAACAGTTAAACCACTAAAAACCGGTATTTTTTATCAAACCTAAACTGATCCTAAACCTCTAAAAACATTTCTAGCCAAACCTGAACCGAACCACTAAAATGCATCTGAACCGGTTCGAGTCTCATAATTGTATGTTTATAAAATAATGTGTAAGTTATTACTAGTAGTATATTGCAAAAATTATTCAAATTGTTTGAAAAATTATTAATTTTTATAAACTTTAGTATATTGCCATTTTACAACATTTTTTAATATTTTAAGCTTATAAATTATAATGTCTAGAAAAAAATTAAATCTAATATATAAATTATTTACATATCGTATTATAAATAACACATCAAATCTGATATCATACTTGCAATGCCAGCTACCCAATAGTGTGGAAAAATGTTTTTCAACAATTAAATTTATATTATCTCCTTATAGATGTAATTTGAGTGAGATGAATTTTGAAAATATATTAAATGTGCGGCTTAATAAAAAAAATTTAAGTAATTGTTCATATTAAAATTTATCATTGATATATTTATTTGTTACATTTATAAATTAAATATTATTTTATAATGTGCAAATAATAAAAATGAAGGTTTTTATTTTAATTATGAAATAAAAAAAAATTTTCCTTATACATAATCCTAATGTAAGTTTGAATACAAAAGTGTTCAAACCGGTTTTTAGAGGTTCGAACCCAACCGATATTTTTATTTTTTGCCAATCGAACCTGAACCTTGAACCGTTATTTTTATCCGAACCTGAACCTAAACCGAACCGATATTAGTTTAGGTTTGGATCCCTGGATAAAACAAAGAAAAAATATTTTAAATTAAAGATAAAACTCACCTTATATGTATTATTTAAGTTAAAAAAAATAGAATTCTAGAAAATAAGAATTTTAATTTTAGGTTCTTATAATTTTTCGAATAAAATAATCGGACATATATTTTAATCGGTTTTTATATTGAATTATGATAATGAAAAAAGGGTTATTTTTACGTAATATAGGATGTTTTAATATATATAATCATTCATTATAATATAAAAGGCCTATTTTTATTATAAAAAAAATGCATTATAGTTATTTTTAACAATAGCGCCCTCTACGTTAAAATTTTCTATTGTTTTTTAAAAGCTAAATTAAATTTATTCTTATTTCCGCAATTCTAATACGTAGATATATTTAAATATTTTGGAGTTCCATCATATTATTATTTTTTGTTTTACCGGATATGAATTTGTGTCTTTAAACAAAATATTTTCAAGTTAATATCAGATTAGTTAGAAAGAAGAAAACGCCCACATAAGAATTCCATAAATTCTGGATATATTTGAGATAAAACTTTTAAAATTATAACCTATATTCGTTTTAAAAAGGATCGTCCGAATCATTGGGTGATTTGATAGTGGAAATGACGTCTACTAATATTTTTTTAAAGTGGATCGGTTCTTAAATATACTATAGATGGGTTCTAGTTCCGGTTTTAAGATTTGACCTAATGAGGGTTCCTGTTCCAAACTCTCTTAATATGCTAATCGCATTATAACATTTTGAACAATATTACATATAAATTACATTTTTTGTAACACATTTAAATATTCCTCTTTATATATTTTTTTAGCTCTGGTATGATTTGTGCGATTTAGTTTGCAAACATCCTTCCCAGATAAAATCTATAAAAATAGATCCCATTATCAGGAGTGGTATCAAAAGATTTTCGAATGAAAAGGGCAAATTGTGGAATTCATTAGCAGATTATTATATAAGGGCTGGCCATTTTGAGAAAGCTCGCGATATATACGAAGAAGCTATTTTAGATATTATGACTGTCCGTGATTTTACTCAAGTATTAAAACTTATAGGATAGGAATATTATTTATAATAAGAAAATATATCATTTAAGTAAATCGTACAAAAATTATACTGGACAAGTATTACTTCAGATAAAAATGCCCCCAATTTTAAAATACTTTAGATAAAGAGGGATTTTTTTAAAAAAATTTATTTGGGTAAAATAAGACGACGAAAATAATATGTTTTTTTTTGATAATATTTAAGACTATAAAAAAAATGATGTTCAGAGTTATATTTTCTATTAAAATTGTAACGATTTTTGATATTATTCAGTTTTTAAAAGAAAATTTTTTAATATATTAAGGCTGAATTTAAAATTATATTAAGGCTGAATTTAAAATTTACCCTGATAATCTATTTATAGAGTTTGAAAATTGAATAAAAAAATGACAAAACTTAATTCTTAGGATTATTATATAATATATATTCTTGTGAGAGAATTGAATTTTGATATTAAATTAGTCTAAATTTATACATATAAAATTAAGCAGAGGAAATGGAAAATATTATATTAAAAATTTATCATAAAATTTTACACAAATTCTGCTAAATAACAAATTCAAGTTGATTAGCGAAATTAGATATGTTATAAGTTTTTGCATTTTTTTTTGTATTCAAAAAGATTAGCACCGGTTTTTGTTGACGTAAGAAAACTATTTCCCAAATTTTGCAAGTTTCGTTCAGTTTGAGGTAGTCCTAAGAATAAAATGCGAACTCTATTTTATTTATAAGTCAAATTATGGCCTCATAATTCTTTTACTGAAAAAACTTTTTAATAAAATATTAAAAGACCTAAACACCAGCCCTCCAGATCCTTGCAAACCATGAGGTTATCCCCTAAAACTAAAATATAAAATAAATGCTGATTGTATGTTGACTAAACGGCCCCAGCCCTGAAATTTCAATTACCTAATTGCATCGTACCCTATCAGAGGGCCATGCCAAACACATTGAAGCCCTTTAAAAATGGGAAGTTCTTTTTAACAATGATTTAAAACGGGGATTTCTTCCGGTGTCCTTTTTTTTGTCCAACGTTATTTTTATCCCTGAGGAAAACTATTTTATAATTTTTAATTGTTATTATTTCATTTTCTTTTAAAAGGTTTTTGATGCGTATTCTCAATTCGAAGAAAGTTCTATTAATAAAATAATGGAATTGAGTTCAGATTCAGATTTAACAGAAGCAGGTTTTTTTCAAAAAAAAATTGTTATCTTACTAAAAAATTTATAAATTATTTATAAAACTGGAAGTTTTTATCAGTTTTTAAACAAAAAATCTTCTTTGAATGAAGTTTTTTTTCGCATTAAATTTCTAACAAAAATCTTTTGTTATTTTTTTTTTGATCATTTTAATGTAAAGAAACTTTTATGATAAAATTAATCGTATAAATTTTGTTTTGACAATCTCTGAAGATTTTTTTATATTAGCAAATGCTAAACCCTTTCCTTATCAGCCCGGATACACGGGTTGTATTTTTATTTAAATATAAAATACACCAATCAGGGCCTAAAAATTTTTTTTTTAATGCTCGGGCCCAGCCCTATATTTTAAATCGCCATTATTCGCGAATTAAAAATAAATAAAATTTATTTTAAATAAATCCGGGTCGGGCCTGTAAATATAAAACCCGGGCTGGCATATCCGAAAATATTTTTTAACCAAAAAAATCTGGGTTGGGTCATGCAAATAATACCTCTATAGGTCTCTAATTTTTGTTAATTGAAATCTATAAAAAATAAAAAAACCTATTGATCGATCTAGTGAGTTCAGAGTCGATTCATGGTCCATTGATTCAAAGACCCGACATGACTTAACTACGTTCTGGACTACTCTCCTTCACTATAAATTTTAACTCACATTATCTCTTTTTTTAAAAAAATGATACTAAATTTTGGCGCATTAGATCGGCCAATTTAACGATATTAGGTGATAACCGATATTTAAAAATATACGAATAGTCGGATCGATCCGATATTTAAAGGTTGATTGCGTCCCTTAGTTATAATTACCTAATATTATTTTATCTTTATAATCTATAAATATTTTTAAAAAAATATTATCAATTCTTCATGTATTTAATTAGAAGACAACGAGCTAGAATTGAGGTTGGCCAGGCTCGAAAATTTAATGGAACGTAGGTTGCTTTTGCTGAATTCAGTTTTATTGCGACAGAATCCTCACAACGTTCACGAATGGCTTAAAAGGGTTAAGCTTTACGATGGCGATGATCAACAAGTAAAATTTTATAATTGTTTTGAGTTTGCACATTTGTTTTTTTTTTTTGGTTAGGCGAGATTTGATTATATGATTCGTTTTAACTAATAATTTATTATTCATATTCGTCGGATATGATTATGTATAATATGTTATTCGAATCAAATTATTCAAAGCCAGATATGGGCTGATTACCACCACTGTTGGTATCAATCGGTGTCAGTTAATGCTTCTATATTGAATTAATTTTGATATCACTAGATTACATCTTTTTTTTGATACATGAATTAAATAAAATATTGTTAAGTTATAAGTATGCTTATTTGTTTTTGTAGCAATAGAACCGAACATAAGCCTGAAATGGAAGACATAGGATGAGAACCACATTTATTTTAATTTTTCTTATGTTATTTCTTCTATTATACAATACAAACATCGCTATATATATTAAAAAAATAAAAAAGTTGTAAAGTGCATCTTTTAAATCCGGAAAATTTTATTTATTTTCAGGTCAGAATTGAGTTATCAAAAAAAAAATATTTTTGCAAAAATTTGGATATTATAGAACAATATAATGGTCGGGCAACGAGGTAAGGAATTTCCCTATATTCATATAAATCGAATATGTTTTACAACAATAATATAAATATTTATTTTATAGTATAAAACGTTTAAATTTGTATATACTTTTTATAGATATAATCATGGAACTATTAGGTGGGTTATTCCCCTAAATTTTATTGAAGGTCTTTAGATCCACTTATTGTAGGCCTTATGTCTTTATTTTATATTTATAAAACATAATTTTGGGTTTTCACTTATTTTTTTTATAAAAATGCTTTTTTCTAAAACATTTGAATTATAATTTATTTTAAAAAGTTAATAACTTTTACTTTAAAATATTCATGATGTATTGTGTACATTTTTGGAGGAGAATAAGGGGTTGGTGATTTTTATTAGCTTAAAATTATATTTACTAGAATAAGCAAATTTACGACCCCCCCCCCCTTTGGTTACGTTTTTGGGTATATTATTATTTTTCATTCATTTTTGAATATATATCCATTTTCGTTTCAAATTTATTGGTGTTGCTATATCCTGCTTGTTTTAGCTATTTTCTAAAAAAAATTATAGTATTCAAATTCTAGTAAATATATCTATTTACTTTTATTTTTCTATTTTTTTAACCATATTTTAGTATGTAATCATATCGTACCTCTATTTGATTTTAGAGTTTACATGAATTCGGTCCTACAACAACCAGTGTAAACTGGTTATTCCATCTTCAGCATACATTAATTGCTTTAGGAGAAATCTTCTCAATAATATTTTATGTTTTCGGGTGGATGAAAAGAGTGATGATAATCTTCAATATTCTATATTGTTTTTTCAATTGGTTTATATCAATTACCGAATACGTCAATGACATGTCATGCGAACAAGGGAAAGATTTTAATTTTTCTGTCGATGGTAGATTCATAGGCCTTTTTGACTTAATGCGATCTTATCAGCGGGATTAGTACCGAATTATGGATTGCTCTTCACGCCACGCGAAAGATCTGATTTAATAGATTATTTTTATGCTTCATTATAAATAAAGCTTTAGTAAAACAGGTGAACCAATTATAAAATAAATATTGATAAAACTCGTTAATCCTTTTTACACTTAAAACCTTTTTAATAATAACTTTGAATGACGGTCCCAACCCAGAAACATATGTGGAGGATGAATCAATCGGTTTTGATCAGTTTGTGAAAGCTATTCATATATATAAAAACTCGATAAAAAAGCCGCTTAGTTTATTACAATATAATTTAATATCGAACTGGTGTTTCGAAGTAATACATCTTCTTTAGATTTAAGTTAATTCCCAAAATTGTAAAAAAAAGGAAATAATTTCACTATCATAAATTTTCTAGGAGCTAAAACAATCAACATAGACCCTTTCTTTCATTCATATTTTTAATTGATATAATCCTTTTTTTCAACAATGAATATATTATTTACCTATTTAAAATAAACAAAATAAAATATAAATTATAATTGGAGATTTTTACTTTATTTTCAGGGAATTTTTATCCAGTAATTCTTGTATTCATGCCAAGAAGAAAATAGAGATACTAAATTTAAAATTAGCAGCGCACTACATTTTGAGAATGTAAAAGCGTTTACAGTACCTAATATAACATTTTTAAATATACTTATGGATTAAAAGATTATCTTAACTTTCGAAGATGCCATTAAAACGGTGAATGAACCAAAATTGACAGTGGGCCGTTTGTCCGATCTTTGGATTGCATATGCCGATTTTTACGAAAAACAAGTTTTTTTTCTACTTTTGAATATATAATCTTTTACAATTTGAATTAGTCGTCTACATTACCAGACCCTCCCTATCGCGGATCACATATTATTGATTTGGAAAGGAGGTGCGTGGTTGTGTCATTTATATTTATTTTTGTATTGGTTTCAAGTATTATTTACTTTGAGAAGAATATCCAAAGAAATTCGGTTATATAAATATTTCTTTGCTTCTTCTTCTAGACTAGAAAAGTCATTTATATATTTGTGGGATCGGGTTTAGATAAATCAGGTCCAATTCAAATTTGACTATTATAAATGCCCAAAATTGGTATATTAAGATTTTTATAAAAAATTTAAATATTCATTTCATTTACCATATATATAGTTATATTCTTGTTAATTTTAATCTGGAATAAGAAATCAATATTAAGAAAATATGTATTATATTATTATTTATTTAACAAAGCATTAACAAAATATGTTTATTTTTTTTTTTTTAAAGGCCGGTACACCCCCATCAAATCATGCAGAATTGGCAAATGAAACTGCCGAGGCAGATAGTGATAACATTACCCACACAAAATTCCTAAATCTAGCACGGCAGATATATTCCAGAGCCGTTAAAGATTCTCGGTACGCTAAAGTGGACCACCTTGCCCAAGTCTGGTGCTCGAGCGTAGAAATGGAGATCAGGTGGGAAAATTACGATAAAGCCTTGGATATTTTACAAAAAGCTTCCACACCCTATATGGGGTCCACAATTGCAACTAATTACTTTGATGAAACGGAAACCGTGCAAGCTAGAGTGCATAAATGTCTCAAAATTTGGGCCCTCTATGCCGATTTGGAAGAAAGCTTTGGGACATTTAACGTTTTTTTATTACTAATATTTTTTAATTGTTTTATGTTATATTAAGCTAGAAATTTACGGTTGTGGTTTGAGTGCTTCTTTGGTTTATCTAGAAAAGTATACGGACGTTTTTTTAAGCTTAAATTTATAGTTCATTTCTAAAGATTACCGAAAGGTGCATTAGTTATTTGCCTATATATGTTTATTTCGAACTCTTTTTAAGTGACATTATTTTTCCCAAATATTACCATTACTTTGTTATGTTATAGTATGTTCTGTTCTTTTGTCTTTAAATTTTCAGGCCGTATTCTGGTTCGTTTTATTTCTAAACAGTAGCCTGTTTAGTCTTCTCTATAGTTCCCTCTAAACCGCCTAAAAAGGAAGAGACTATATGTTCTGTTCTTTTGTCTTTAAATTTTCAGGTCGTATTCTGGTTCGTTTTATTTCTAAACAGTAGCCTGTTTAGTCTTCTCTATAGTTCCCTCTAAACCGCCTAAAAAGGAAGAGACTATTTAGATTTAATTAGGTTAAGTATTGTAACTCTTTCCAAACCAAAATATTTATTTAATGATGTAAACATTTGAAACAAACTAAAATAGGGTGCTCTAGTTCAAATCTATTTAGCCAGTTTCAAATATTTGGAGGCGAATTAAATGATTTAACAAAACTAGTACTAATAATAACTCATAAACCCACTTATATAATAACTATAAATTTTACATTAGTCAACCAAAGCCGTATACGACCGGATAATTGAGTTAAGGATAGCCACTCCTCAAATAATTATGAACTATGGGTTGTTCCTGGAAGAAAATCGATACTTCGAGGAAGCTTTCAAGGCTTACGAAAAAGGGATCGCCTTATTTAAATGGCCGAATGTTTACGACATATGGAATACCTATCTATCCAAATTCGTCGAACGATACGGTGGTACTAAGCTAGAAAGAGCTCGGGATCTATTCGAACAATGTCTGGAACATTGCCCACCGAAATTCGCTAAATGTTAGTTTCTTATTAATTTTATTTATGTGTTGCAGCGATGCGTTTATTTTGCAAGAAATAGTTTCCGCGGGACGCTTATTTTTTTATCCATAAACTAGATGGAAATTGCGGTATCTAATCGCTTTATGAGAGTTATACTCAATAAATTTGAAACTTATTTTATAGTTTATAATCCTTATATTATTTTATCAATTGATAATTAATCTTTAAACAATGTTTACATTTTATTCTTTATTTTTTTTAAGCCATTTACCTTCTTTACGCTAAACTAGAAGAGGATTATGGTCTCTCTCGCCATGCTATGTCAGTGTACGATAGGGCCACTTTGCATGTTCTTCCTACCCAAAAATACGAAATGTTTCAAATCTACATCGAAAGGGCAGCTCGTATTTTCGGTCTACCCAAGACGAGAACCATATATCAAAAAGCCATTGAGGTGCTGCCCAACAATCAGGCTAGGTAAATGTGTTCTTTATGTAATTTATTTATCTATCCAATCTAACATTAATGATGTTGGGATGGATGGACGAAAAACTTGTTTTCCCGTCTAATTTTTTTGAATAAAATTGCTGCATAGTATATCCAATGATCTATATATAAGTATATTGGCAATTCTTTAATTAAAATTTAAAAATTGTTCATGCATAGAAGTCAGCTGTAGCGCCATTTAATGTACTTTAATCGACGTATAGATCAAAAAATAGCACTACAGCTGACTCCTATTTTGAATGGATTTAATTAGTGAATCGCCAATCTAGTAGTATATATTTATACATTATTGGGTATATCTTAACATTTTTCATTTTAGAAGTTTTTGAAATAAATATCCTGCCATCTAATCCTTGAAAAGTAACGATGAGAATGTTAAGTTATTGGGTATATTTGAATTGAATATGTGTATTTATATATTTTTAGAAAATGATACTAAAATTAAACATTATATATTATTTATAATTAATTTTATCAACTTTAGAGAAATGTGCTTGCAATTTTCAGAACTAGAATGCAAACTAGGCGAAATTGATAGGGGCCGAGCTATATACGCCCATGGTTCCCAAATGGCCGATCCTAGAGTAACTATTTTTTAATAATAACAAAAAATATTAACCAGCCGATACAGGTACTGCAAATCGATACAAAAATGATATTATATTTATATATAGTGTTTATTGAAGAAAAAGAAGCAAAGATACAATTCATTAATATTTAAACTCAATTATGATTAATATTGAAATTTTTAAAAGTATCATAATCATAAATTATAAGTAAAAAAAATTAAGAAAACCTCCTTTCTTTCTTTATCTGATTATAATTTTTTTTTTAAATTGAGTTTAAGAAAATAATTAGATTAGTATAAATTATTTTAAGTTAATAACAATTTCAAATTTATAAACCATCACGCTTCTTCTTACTCCTATTCGTCATCTAATTTAATTTAGACCCTTTACTCGGCCCAATTTCTTGAGGTCAACCATTTTCATGAATAGTAGATTAAATATACATTTTTAACTATCTATTTCCTCAAATTAAAAGACAAACCCTGAATATTGGCAAATATGGAAGGAATTTGAAGTTAAGCACGGAAACGAAGATACAGTAAGAGAAATGTTGCGCATTAGGAGAAGCGTTCAAGCCATTTACAATACGCACGTTAACTTCATATCGGCTCAATTAGTCAGCGCTAGGGGTTTTTAAAAAAATTCTATCTAATTTTTACAGTTGTTGTGCAAAACCGAGCGGAATATTTAAAATATGTTGTAAAATAGACAAAATTTTAGAGTATACTTAAGGATTTAAGATGTTTATAATATTATCTACGCCAGAAATTCTTATATTGTTAAAGCTAGTTAAAACTTTACATCTTTGAGTAATCTTTATTTTTTATTTTAGAAAATGTATGGTTCATGATTTAAAATTTTTTTTTTAATGTTTTATATGTAGAAAGCGCAGCTCAAAAAACAATGTCTGTAGATGCTCTAGAAGGTTCCATGGAGCAAGAAGAGCAAGAAGAAGAGTTAATAGATTAATTACTTTTATTTCAGCTTTAAACTATATATTGTATATTATTTATTATAAATAAAAATCAATGTGTATATTATTTTATAGAACAAAATGTGATACAAATACAAATGATGTAAATAATTTTATTGTTTTCAATGTAAATTAAAATGAAAAATATTTTTCAGATTTTCTTTATTTTAATAATATCAAAATATGTCTAGATTTTGGATTTTAAGGAATTTGTTGTAACGCCCTAAAATATAAATGATAGGATTAATACAAAATTTTACCGTCTATTTAAAATAAAATCATGCATTCATTGACTAATACTAAACCAGACTGATGTTTAACGACCTAATATATTATAATAATATAATATTAATATAAAATTTTTAGTCTATTTAAAATAGAGTATGCATTCATTGAATAATACTAACCTAGACTAATGATTTAGAATACATTAAAAGTGTACATGCATTGAAAGGCATTTAAACAAGATGAATTTTAATTATATCTAAGACGAATTAATAATTTTTTATCTATTATACGACTAAAATAATTTATAGTATTAATAAATATTGGAAAATAATCATATATTATTAGGAATTATTTGAAATTATTTCTATTTAATAAAAATTACATAGTGGAATAATTAAGAAACATTTTATTTTTCTAAAATTGTTGTTAACGGCTGTTTTAATTTGAATAAGTTCATAATACAAAATTAGCTTCCGAAAATTGCTTTATGATGGACAAAGAAAGTATTTATTTTTATATGCAATTTATTATCACATATACAATTATAATAAACTAGTAACTATCACGTCAAGAATGACGGGCGAACCATATACTTCTCCTTTGTTTGATGATGGAGAAATCATAAATTTAACTTTTTGCCTAAATTTTTATCACTTTATTTGTAAAATGTTACTAGATGTGAGTTTTGCATACGTTATTTTAGATTGCATAACTTTTTGATGATTTATTATTTCCCTGCAATTATTTATATACAAGGTACTAATACTCTATTAACGTTTTGTTAAATAATGGAAATTTAGTAACCATCTTTCATCAAAATAAATTTTTGGGTCACATCTCATAAGATAGGCAAATTTCTAATTTATTCATTAAAAAAAGGAGAAATATCTGATTTACCAATCATTCTAAAATTTAAAACTTTCTTTTTAATATATAGATAAAAAATACATCATTAATTTAGGGATAATTTATAAATTTATGATTATGGGGATTAAAGATCACCATTTAATCTCAGAGGAATTTCTCATTGCCCAAAGAGAGGCATTATTAATAAAAGGATTCAACCCCATGTGTGCGACTCTCTTCTGTTGGTTGGAGCGCATATGGTTACCAAATATAAATCCGAAAAACTGTTTAAAAAGTTGGTTGTTGTCTGGTTTGTCTTCTACATGATATGAATATTATATTTTCTTCATTACTATATCTACTATTTTATCTTACTAATAAAATTTGTTTGTCTTTTATCCATAGTTAAATTTTACAAAATAAATTAATATTCAATCTTTTTTAATTTATGGTTAAATAAAATTTTCGAATCGAATAATCATTTTATTATTCGTACGAATGCGAATAATTCTTTTCGAATCGAATACGAATAATGCAATTATTCGATTTGTATTTTTATAGGTATTTTAATGGCGTCTACAGCTGAATATACACAATAATCAAATTTTGTAGCACCTAATTTGGACATTTCCTGGCAATGATCTAATATTTCGATATTTTTAATTTCTTGTTTTTCCAAATGTAGGGTAAATTATAAAAAATAGCTATATTTTTTCAAAAAATTTTATTATGAATTATTTTCCAAATTAAAAAAAGAAGAAACAAATTCTATGTGCAGTCTCTTTTAAGATTTGATCTCCTTCTAAATAATTATAAAATCGCTAATGAATCTCATTAAAATTGATTAAACCCTCAACGTTTTCTGAAAAGAAACATATAATAATTTTGCAAGTTTATGGATAAAGGAGTTTGATAATCAAAGAAAGAATAATTGTAAATATGTATTAAAGAAATAACCTTTAATGTTATATGGGGTACCCTTAGATCGGAATTTTTTTTATTATAAATGTAAAAATATAGCAAATTCAATATCATTTTAAAGCTAACAAATTATTTGAAGATAATAAAGCATGCATTAAAATATTAAAAGACCCGTATAAACCAGGGCCTCAGAAAAATGCATACCTCCTTTATATAATCCCAAAATCAACATAGCATTTAACCCGGTTTAAGAATCGATTATTCGATTCGTTCTGAAGATTAGAATCTGATAGTAACGAAAATATCAAAATATCCAGAATTATTATTACATTTTTTTTAATAAACCTTCTAATATCTATTCATAACCCAATAAAAAAATCTGTATTTTCTTATTAATTATTTTATAATTTAAAAAACGAATATTTCGAATCGAATAAATATAATAGCAAATTTTATTATTCGTACTAATACGATTAGTAAAATATTCGATTCGTTAAAAGAATTGTATACGAATAATGTACTGCAGGTCTAACTAGACCTGTTCCCTAAGTTTTCCCATTAGCGGTTCTACCTCAACCATCTTCTAAACAAATCTGACACGCCTTTCTTAACTTTTCATTTTCAAAAATTATTTTGTTATCACTAAAGATATCTTGACTTTTTCATTGATGGATCTGATTAACAACTATTAAAGGCCCTTGCAAAAATGGATCAATCTCGTCCATATATTCTCCCTTGGTTTTTTACTTAGTGAAAATTAATTTTGAAGTTGTGGAGTGTTAATCGATATATGGCCCGCCTTGATTGATTTAGCATGTATAAATATAGAAGGCAGCCGCATTTTTGATAACAATGTGAAATCAATATTATCTAAATCTCTTATCACTGATGAGTTCCTGACACTTCTGATATTTTCCAACCTAACTGCTTAAGATCTATCGCGATATTCATACCGGTTGGGAAATGGAATTATCTTGACATGGAATATTTCAATGTCAATATTTTTTTCCAACCTCAATATCAATACCGTTTTACAACCGGTTAAAAAAATTAATAAATACTCTCACTGACAAGGATATCACAACTCTAATTATTCCAACCCTTGCCTAAATTCCCATATGATATGCAAGGCCGTACATAACTATAGAACTCCCACAATATTTGCATACTTGTATTTTATTTTTGGAATAAGCTTATTTAATTTTTTAAAAAGTATAAATAATTAAACTTATAAATTAACCAATTCAGTCATTTACTACGTCCCATTACAGACTTAATATTATTAGCACATGATAGGATAACACAGAATATGAATTTGCAATTTTTAAAAATGCACCCGTCATAAATTTGGCCAAAATTTTGTTATCAATATTTTTTCATTTATGCTGGCTACTTAAGTGGTTAGAGTTTAATAAAGCACTCCCCCTCTCAAAATATTTTGGTTACGACTCTGAAGATATAATTCACATTGATGGTCAAACAGTTCAAGGAATATTCAACTGTAGAAAATTTTTTAATTAGATAAAATATATTTACAATTAAACAAGTATTTTTAGGAAATAGGATTAAAGGTTAGAGATATGGGCTAGGGAAGCTCTGAGAGATACGAGTTAGTTAGGGTTTAAATTGGTTAATTCAATCTTATTAATAACCTGTCAAACCTGACAGATCATGTGAATAAATGAATAGAAATTTAAGGAAATCAGCAGTGGTGATGATTATTTTCTTGTTGGGCCAATCTTAATATTTGCCTATATTTATTACTTAAAAATACTTTATTCTCATCTTTATATAATGTTATGTTAGAAATAAAAAATTTCCTTGAAATTAAAATTATTGCTTGACAAAAAATGTATATAAAATAATACAAATTTATAAACAAGATTAACAACTTACATTTTTTTAACAATTATAATATGAGCATGATTTACAATTTATTTAATTTTTTTATATTTCTTTTGTACAAATAGAAGAAAAAAATCTTTTAAGTGGGGATAAAATATGAATGATGACCGGTATTGACCAAGCTTTTCCCAAAAGTTTTTGTCTTCTAATGGGGCTCAAATTGCAATAATCGGTAAAATGTTCCGGAAATCCAAAAATTCTAAAAGAAAACATTTATTTTATAGTAAGAATCTGTAAGGAATTTTAATCGTGTTACTTTTCGATTTCATTGATCCATAGATTATCGTAGACCGGGCATTTAAGCAGGTTATCTTCTTGAGAGACGCATTCTAAATTTGTTGTGCAAAGTGCGCTCTTTTGAACACTATTTCTATTCGTTGTTATAGAGTTGACTTTAAGGTTACTAGCTGTCCTACCCGTGCGAGGAGTTATTACATGAGAAGCTTTCAAAAATTCGCTATTCGGATCGTGTTGAAGTTCTAATAATTTGTTATCCCAATTTCTAAAGAATACATATATTTTTTTGGAGAGAAAATTTGGAATTAGCCGAATTTAAGTTTTTCGATACTCTAAATGAATTATATAAATATAAAAAACTTTTATAACCTATATAAGCCCGGTACATTTCCCCAGAAGTATCGAGTTCGGTTTTGCGGGGAAAACATGGCTGCATTTATAGCTACAGGATCACACTTTTTTTATGTCGCAAAGGTATGTAAAGAATTATGAATAATTTAATTAACACAAGAATAATATGATAATCTTCTCGTATATCATTAATATTAATTGCCTTAAAATATACTAATATATATCGTATTGGGATATGGAATCCGTGAGGATTCAATTTCTCTAGATTCTAAGTCTTTTACCGAGGGCGATTTAAAAAATTTTAATTTGATTTAACCCGAAAAGTATCCTAGGATGTGCAGAGTATTAACGCTATAAATTTCAGACAATTTCCGCCATACATATTTTCGTAATATAAAAAATTCATGTAAAATTTAATATAAATTGAGAGTAGTTCTACAGGTCATGGCAATATTGTTTGAAATTTACATTTGGGTACTCTATACATGCTAAAATACAATTTCTGTCAATTAGTAAATGATTCCAAATAGAGAGATTCCGAATCCCCAAGGATTCCATATCCCAATTCGACATGTATACTAAACAATGGCCTGGTCAAGGGGCCCTCTGCGCCACATAACTCCCTGAAATTTTATTTAAAAAAAAAATAATAATTATAGATTTAATAATATATTAAAATGTAGCTAATAAAGTTCAGAACTAGTTTTTCCAAAAGCTTGGCTCCATGCTTAAAGCGTGACGTCGTAGTTTTTATTTTGTTTATAACTTAGTTTATTTTGTTCTCTTATTTGATACTCGTTAAGGCAATAAATATTAGCGCACGCCAGATATATAAGTTTTTATATTTTCTTAACATGATACCCATTTTGGCAATTATACTGTCTACCAAACGGATTAAATTAATATACAATTAAGCACTAAACATTGATAAAATTTACAGAATAAATGCTACTTTTTAATCTTAAGGTTAGCCAAAATCTTGTTACTAATTTTTACCTTTATATTGGCTAAAGTCAGACAATAATAAAGCACAAAACGTTGCCATATTTTATAATTAGTTCTTCCTATTGTTCAGGCAACTTAAATGGAGATTATATACGGAAAATAATATATAATAATTTTTTATAGAAGAAACCCGCCCGAAGGCCGGACAAAACGGAATTTGGGACAAAGCCCTTATGAAAATATTCTACTGCACCCTGATATTAACCTTTAACTATATATCGCATTTTACTTCGTAAAAGTTTTATTTTAAACAATCATTTTCAACTTAAACTCATTACAAGTCCTATAGTATTTAAATTATACTTTTTAGAAATAAAATGCTTATGTATATTAAGTCGGAACGGGCCTATAGTATGTATAATGTAATTTTAATTAAACAAGATTATTTACTAATTTTTAAATTAACCTCTAGGAATCTAGATATCGTATCACGCGTTTTAATTTCCATCTTCAGAACATTTTCATAGAGCCAAAAAAATGGTATGACATCTCCTGATTTGTTCCTATTAAATCTCCTTATCAAATTCAGGATTCTATAATATTCGAAGAATAGTTGTCCTGTACCATCTGTTCTAGATAAAAATGTTGGTTCAAAAATTAACAATCTAATTATTATAATATTAATTACCCCACAGTCCTTTTCTCATATGATTAACTAAAGCTAAGTCATTGCACGGAGAGCCTCCTATGTATAGATCTATAGGACAGAGTTCCTCTATCTTTAGTATAATATATATATGTCAAAATGGAGTTAATATAAGATTTTTATATATATTGGATTAATAATATGTTCCAAGTAAGTCTGCGAAACAAAATATGTATATAGGATCAACAAACATAGTCAGGGCCAAGAGTTATTTCAAGGATGGGGGGGGGGGGGCGAGACTTCAGTCTGTACGCAATTAGTTCTAAAATTATCGAATTTTTTTTGAGGGAGTGAAAGGGGGGAGAGAATATAGGGTTTAGAGGTCAGCATTGGGCGGGTTTTCAGCCCACCTGCCCATCATGGGTGGACGGGAGAGCTGGTTATTTTTTTAAAGGAGGGCGGGTGAGTAGGTTAAGATAAATATTTAAAATATGGGTGGGCGGGCGGATTAAAAAATTTACAACTTTTATTTGTTATATAAATCATTTAAGTAAACATTAAAAAAATTATGCTCCCTGAAATTTCAACATTTTTAATAACAATGTACTGATAACTGGGGATGTTGTTATCGGTAGAAATTAATTAGGTAAAAAATATACCGAAAATATGTTGGATTTGTTTGCATGGATGAATATAACATCAATCAATGGGGATAAAAATCTGATTTAACTTATTCCTTAAAAGCAAAGATAATTCATTTAATGATTATTAAATTATAAATGCAATGTTTGAAATAGGTGGCATTCACGTCAAAATTAAACAATAGATGGGAAGATGTGGCTGTTACTGAGGAAAGCATAACCTAATGACATAACAAAATGTTTAAATCTTAAAGTAACGAGTTTTTGTTTAATCTAGCAAGATTTTAGGCTACTTAGTTTAATTTGCAATTTATAAAGTAATTTAAATTATTTCTCTTTTTATTTATTATTAATGGATTTACTTTTTATTTAAATATCTCACTTGAGTAGAGGATATACTTCAAATGGATATCCTACTTTGATGTAAACTACAAGAAAAGATTTATCAACGCTATCTAGATTAGCTAGAAAAAATATTGGCAATTCCAGCAATTAGTGTCTTTTCTGAACGAGGAATTAGCATAGCTGGAACGTTTTTAATATTAAATAAAAATTTATAATATTGCACAATAGATCAAATAAATTCCTTATCCGTAATTTAAATTGAATTTTTTTTATGTTTAATTATAGCAATTTCCTATACTATAAAACTTTTTTGTAGGGATGTAGCGCTGAAACTAAATCATTTTTTTTATTAGATGCTTAAAATTGAAAGAATTATTTTTTTGGAGATTTATTTTAAGATGTTAAATTGTTTTTTTCCAAATTTTCAAGGAACTAAAGATTTCAAACAAGCAGGAAAAGACGATTTCTCGCGAAATCAAAACTAAAAAAAGCTATAGATATTTTTTTAAATGTATAAGTCCTCTATATTTAGTAGAATTAGAATATTGTAATTTATTAGAATTCCTGATGAGTGTATGTTTTTTTTTCTTCTTAATTATGATCCTATTATATATATGTTACAAGGTCAAAATTAATTTTCAATTATATTTTCCAACAATTAAAAAAATTCCTTTATATTTTTATAATATGCCATATTAATCATTATAAATACAATCACCACCGTTTTTTCAGTCATTTTTGTCACATCTCCCAAATATATGGTTTGAGAATTCCCGTGAATGGTTGATATGAGAATCGCGTCTTTGTCAATTTCCGAGGCAAAATATTTGTCTATGTCGAATCCCAACTGCTCGAGGGCATATCTGCCTATCAATTTTAACATTGAAAATGTAAGTAATGCTAATATCGAATGAGATACTCTAAATATTATAGGCAATATAATATTTTTTAGAAATTCTTTTGAGTATTCTTCAAATTTTTTTCCCAGAATTTTATAAACCATGAATGAAACCTGATGCTACAATTCTACATAGTTATACCTTTAAATACTTTTTTATGAAATCTTATTTATAGTAAAATTAATTTATCTCTTGGATGACTATTTTACCGAAGGTTTTTGCTTATATATTGATCAAAAAAACAACCTGAACTAATTCCATCGAAGAGTGATAATACGCGAATCGGATGTAGTACGGTGAAATGTGACTTATCTATCAATTCCTTCAAAAAAGTTAAAAACATAAAGTAAGATTCGGGTAATAATATATGCCGTTTGTCTATTTGCTAAACAACGACCAACATTTTTTAAATTACAATATGACCTATTTATTTTTTAAAGAAATAACGAGGTCTAGCCCCATCTACTATATATCATCCCTTCCCCCTCCAAGGAAGGAACCAAGTAGTTGGCTTTAGTAAAAAAAACATGGCCCTTGTTGGATTTGAACCCAGAACTATCGGATTGTGATACACGCATCGGATTGTAATGCACGCACTGAGCAGACTAGGCCATATATGCTACTCGAAAACATTAAATGTATATAAGGATAAAATTACAAGGCTAATATTTTAATAAATCATATAAAAAACAAAAATTAATTACCATGTTAGGTTTTTTAGGCATAAACAGGTTCAGTAAATTTTCTCTCCATTCATTCCTTGGTTGCAACAATCCTAAAGTAGTTTGTGAACACAAAAAACAGATCCAGTCATCGTTTTCTTCTATCTTTTTTATTATTGTCAATAGAACAAAATAAATTATTAACCTCCGTAAAATTTAAATAAATTATTAAAGTAATATTTAAAAAAATTAATTTATAAATATTGAAAGAGTGATTTTTTTTTAATTTTTTTTATTTTTTATAAATTATATTTAAAAAAAATATTGGCGTGCAAAAGTAATGTTAGCTTCAATAATTATACTACTTTTTTTAAACTTTTCAATAAATTCATAAATAATTAGTTTTCATATCGGTACTTAACAGGGCTAAAGATTATTAACAAAATTATTATAAAAATAAAATCATATTATAACTTGTTTAAAATCTGGAGTTTGGTCTATTAGAGACTTTAAACATTTTACACAATAAGATCGCAAACATTTTTGTTTCGAACACACGAACATACTTCCGCCCTCGAAGCAAATGGCGCAGTAGGCCTACCGATTGATACAAACAAATATAAATTTTATAACAGATTGTCATTTATAATTACTCATAAATCGTTTTTTAAGCAAGAAAATAAAAATGTATTTCGATTTCCAATTCAAAATAAGAGAAATAAAAACACGAAAAACTCTTTTATTTTTTTTACGATGATGCTATGGATAATTTTATTTCTCTTCATTTTATCAATTTATTATTCGTTTGTAATTTTAAATACTTAATTTATTTCCAGTGTTTGAAACCTTAACTAATTTCCAATTCCTGCAAATATTGTAAAGATGTTCTGATGCCCTTTCTTAGATATGAAAATTTTAAAGATTTATAAATGATTAATTTTGTAAAAAAAAATCACTGGGTTCTAATTCCGATTGATATAAATTTATGAGATGGTTTTCTGATTTCCGGTTCTAAACAATGAAATAAAGAAGATCATTCTAATTTATAATAGTTTAAAAATAAAAGATTCTAGATATTGTAGTGAAATAATATTCATAATTATTACATAAACATCGTCGTAATGTTGGATCGTGATGCATTGCAACATTTCATCCTTTATAAAATAAAATAAATTATTTTTTAATAAAAATAAATGGGTTAACTCATTCATTATTTATTACCTGCATAAAAATTCGTATTAATAATAATGTAGTCCATTTTGACCGAAATGGACGAAAACAAAATCTTACGATTAAAATACAAGCCCGCAGTAAAAAACATTTTAGACTCAGGCCGGGCCCATATATAATATTAAAGAAATTCCAAACCTGGACCAAGTCCATAATAAGTTTCAAAAAAATTTCTAAGCCCGGTCCAAACCCATATTCAAAAAATTAATTTATTATATTTAATAAAAAATTAGCAATATTTAAGTGTATTTGCAGTCATTTTGTTACAATACATAAATTTATTATTAAATAAAAAAAAATGGCAATTTCTTTGTGTCAAGCTAAATTTGAATTAAATAATTTTAAAACCAAGCCTACTAAGCTCATTAAAAAAATATCAAAACCCCATGCCCATACCCACTAGAAAATATGATATTAGACTCATACCCGGCCCATGATGGTCTCTGCTCTATATCACTTATTTATAAATTTCATGAATTTTTATTATTACTAAAATTGCGATTATACAAACTAATTTATTGAAAATTAATTTTAAATTTTTTTAAAATTTGATATTTTCTCAATCGGCTTGGAATAGAGAAGGTCGATGAAGGAACAAGACAAGACAAAATCAAAGAAATCGATATTAAATTATAAGACCGACATAAGAAGAACGGCCCGGGAAGTAGCTGCGAAATATGCATAAAGTGACTAAAGTTTTCTCAATATTATGCTTAGGCAGCACAAAGTTTATATTATCATTATTATAAATTCCAAACATCCACCATTGCATATCCACCTGTGAAAATTCTCGAATATACCAGAGTAGTATAGTTAAATTTAGGTATTTCAATCATAATCATATTTAATACTCAATTCTTACAGTCAATATAATACATTTTATTTAATAATTAGTATCGATTTGAGTAAAAAATATAATTAATTGACCCTTATCAATATGAGTTTTTCTGTTATAGTTAACTTGTGCTGAAACCAGGGAGGCACAGGAGTCACTGGCTGCCACAAATGATAATAGCAAAAGTTTGCAAGTACTTTAAAGAGTTTTTAAATAATTGTATTCATTTATTTTAATAATTTAACCTGACATTCTGAGCAAATGTGACCTTTAAAAAGAGGATGCTCTTGAACCAATGTAACTTTGTCACGATCATTCTTACAGGAGAGACAAAAATCTATATCAAAATTTATTTTTAAAGGAAAAAAAAATCACAATGAAATTAAACACGCAAAACCTTCCATCTTTAAAGAATATTAAGGCCCTAAACGTATAAAATAATTTTCAATGGCAACCTTAGGTCAGTAGATTTTTAACAGACTTTAATTGTACACTTATCTTGCATAATCTAAGTTTTTTATTATATAATTAGCAGACATGCAGTCTTGATCCTAATTAAATATACTCGGACCGGGCCGGGCCTAAAAAAAATTTTTCTAAATATCCGAGCCTGGCCGTATATTTTAAAACCAAATATTTTAAATCGTCATTATTAGCGGAAATTAAAAATAAATATAATATATTTTTAAAAAATCCAAACCCGTATTAAAAACATAAAACCCTAGGCGGGCCAAAAAATATTTTGAAAAAAAATCGGGCCGTGCCAAAAATCTTTATCTGTAGGTCTCTGATAAAGTTTAAAATGTTTTCCCCGTAATTTCAAATTCAGGATTTCCTATTAACTTCGCAGCCTTAGGTCCGATTCTTGACCGGATTTGGCTATGCATTTATCTTTTATATGATCTTAGTTTTTCACTATAAATTTAAACTCTTTTCAATTGAAATTTAGATAACAGAAACTAAATGGAGACCGATTTTCCAAAAGTGGCCCTAATCTACCCCGGTTCAACAATTGGATGCCAATATATCGGTCTGTTTTAAAATAATTTTAAATACTCCTAATTTTAGCCCAGGGGCCAATGATAATAATAATCCCCTTTTAAGCCATACTAAATAATAAAATAAAATTTAGCCCAAGCGTATACTTTTTTAATATAATATATATTAATATCCACAAATGAAAGCAAATTTAGAATCTTTTATATGAAGTTGATGTTTGAATACATAGATTTTTCATCATCTATTTATCAATATGATATATTAATATAACTACTAACCTTCCAGTGACATTGAAGTTTTGAGTTTCGTTGAAAAGCCTACAAAATAAAATATTTTTAAGATATCACCTAAAACTTGAATATGAGTATGAGCGGCGCGCAGCGCAAAATAAATTTATGCTGGACAGGGCAACTTTAATAATAATTTAAAAATTGATTAGAGTCGTATTCAAAAATTATATAGTTGATAACCACCGAAAAAATATGCTAGAATTTTCATAAAAATATTAGGGGTTTGTAAGTTTAAAAAAAAATTCTATGGGGTGGGATTGTCAAGCATAAGAAATAATGACTTAAATCGTAAATTAATGATATAATTTTATATATTTCGTAGAATTATTAATCGATTTTCCAAAAATTAAAAAACCAATAGGTGAAAATTCGGTTTGCGTTTTAAATTTCCATGATTCAATTCGAAATAAGTATTAAATTTAATAAAAGCGATCACTATTAGTTTCGTATATGATAATATAAATAATTAAGGAAGAAGCATAGGATACCTATCGTAGCTTTCTGGTCATCTTCATCTTTGGAATTATCTAAATCGGTGTCATCACTTCCTGTATCATCCGTGGCAAAATATTTTTTGGTATTGGCTAAATGCTTTGTGATATTTTCGGGAAGCTTGTAATCTTTTGAGCAAACATGGCAGGTTAAAGTTTAAAGAATACAATATTATACCTATATTTTTTATCATAATTTTGTTATATATTTGTTATTGTATTATAATATGCCTTGGTCTTTGGTCAATAATTCCTTTTAAACTAAAAAATTTAGTAGTTTTTTTTTTACTTTTAATATGTTAAAATAGTTTTTTTTTTAAAATGTAATTTTTTTCTTAACTAAAATTGAGCAAAAGAAATCTATTTTTAAAAGGCATTCCAAAAATACTTTACAAAAGATATATTATTTTATAGAATAAATTAAAACTTGGAGCTGGAAAGAATGGGTCATCTTCGCTTGCGTTAGGAGTAACGTGAGGAGAACGCTTTGCATTTGTATCTCTTAGCACGGAAAAACTTTGGGAAAATCGTTTTATTATATTTTTGAATTCCGATAAGCATTCTACTACCTGGTGAGAACTATCATATTTATCTGTTAATACTTCCGAATTTCCATATCTCCTGTAACACTCCTGATACCAAACATATTTTAAATCTATGAGCAAGAAAAATAACTATTGAATAGAAAATTTAATGGAATAAACCCATTTATGCTATTGCGATATAGGGAAAAAGTTTATTTCAAGCTCAGAATTTTATACATATTTGATACTTAGTAATTTTATCAATATTTTTAAAGTGAGGGGCGTTTACTGTTTTTAAATATAAAGGAGTCACTCGAATTTAAATTTGAAAAATACCCAATTATATATTTATACATCCAAATTAGTGATGCAACAAGAAACGATCCTTTTATTGCTTGAAAAAAAATCTAATAAATTATTGTCATGACTAATAATTAGGGTCATAAACATCATTGGAATAAAGTAATGGCGTTAAATTCTTACTCTGCAAAGATAATAACGAATTAAGTTTAAGTTACTTTTTTAAAGGTATCGCCGTTACCAAGGTATTTTGTTTTCCCATGTTTGAATAATTACTCATTGTAAAGTAAACAACCTTGCTATAGAAGAACAAATATTGCACTTTTACATTGAAAAATATTTTATTTCCATAATGTCTTTTGGAACACGGAAAATATTTATCATGATTCAGATCAAGGTAATGATAATGGAAATGCATGAAGTGAGATGACAAATAATATAATTTGTTTTAATTCAGTTTATTATTTGTACGATACTTTTTTATAAAAAAAATCAAGTAACAAGTAACACTTCAAAAAAAAGGAAGGTAACTCGATACTTTAATTTATTGTCTGAACAGGAGCGCTACTTATTTTAAAAAAAGTTAGGACGTCACTATGAATATTATAAAAAATAAACAAACCTGAATTATTTCAAACAAGGCCTGTCTGTGATATTTGTTAGAATAATAGCGAGCTTCGTTTACCATATTATCCTTGTAACTAGTGGCAAAATTTTCTAATTTATCCTTCCGTAGCTGTATTTTATTTTATATTATTTATTTTAAAAAAAAAAAATTAAGCCGGAAATGAGTAGCAAGCACGATCTGGGCGGCTAAAAGTTCTATAAAAATTTATCAGTCTGAGCAGTATTTAAATTGGTCCGCGCGGATCAAGTTGTGGACCTTGCGTAATATCTAATTTCTAGTATAATAAGATAATGATTTTTTTTTGTTTTTAAAAATCTTACGATTAAGTGTTATTCATTATAATAGTAATTAATTTTTGGTGGAGGAAATTTTTTTTTATTGAATTTGAAAACAAATTGAAGAATTTTGGCCCAAAGTTTTGAGCAGAAAATCTTTGATGATAACTAGTATTTTTTTAAGATCAAAATCATTTTTTAAATAATTTGTGATTTATAAAAGACTTTTAACCAAAAATGGGGGATAAAATCGCTAAAACAAAAATTACTAAAAATTGGGAATCTCGTTAATATCTCCTGGAAATTTTTTAAGTATAATTAAAATTAATATTAATAGATGCTAGGGAATTAAATACTGTATTTAAATTATTTTTTTAAAAAATTCACCAAAAATGGAGGAAATATTATTCATATAATGATAATATTTCCTCTATTTTTAGTAATTATTTTAAAAACATAACTTAAATACAAGTGTTTACTTCCCTTGCATCTATTTAATATTAATTTCTAATATACTTATAATATTTACTAAGAGATATAAGTGATATCCAATTTTTAACAATTTTTGATTTAGACGTTTAGAACGGATCAAAAAAAATTAAAATTTTAGGTAAAATTTAATCAAAAAATTTGTTTGAGCATTCTCAAAATTCTCTTTTAAAAAAAATTCATATAAATTCATATATAAAAATCATTGAAGATTTTCTATTTCGAACATTTCAAACTCTGCTAAGATGAAATTATTATTTACATTGAAACCCTACCATAAGATAATAATTTAAATAGGAAGTCTTATTAAAAGATATTGATGAAGATCAACCGGACCGTCTAAGATAGCCCGCAATCCGAGAAAAATTTTAAAAATGGTTGGAGGCATTAGGAACGAGTTTAGAAACCAACTAGTTATGCTGTCAACCAAATAGGTCTTGTTGAACAATGTGAACCGGCCTTGTTTATATGTCAACTCATTCGTAAAGATTTGGGTAGATATTTATTTTTTTAGAAATTTATACTTGAGATATTTTTTTCTCGCCAAACCAATAAATCCAAAGGTGATCTTTTGCAGGATTTGGCATATCGCCATCTGTTTGGTCTACGATAATAGCGGGTAAAGGTAGGTAAGAGCCGAATTTCCCCCAAACTAATTCGTAGCGGCTGAATATTTTATGATGGCTTATGTTTTTTTAAAATATTCAATATGATAAAAGCATCCTTTTTTAAAAAAAATTAATATTTATATAAATAAAATGTAATATCATGTCAAGTGTCAAAAAATTAGCAATATTTAGTAAGACTTTTGAATACCTAGAGATCTGCAAATCACGGCCCGAGAGATCTGCAAATCACGGCCCGGCCTGTACCCGGGCAGGGTCTATTTAAAAAAATGATTCGTTTCTGGCTGGGTCGGGCCTAATATTTTTTTAAAATTACGAACCGGAAGGCTTAAATTAAATATATCATTATATTTTGTAAATAAATTGATATATTTTAATATTCTTGCAAGAAACAAGTCGCTTATATTTTTTATTTGTATAATATTTTTTTTTATAAATTCGGGCTGGGGCGGACAAATAATTTTTAATTTGGGTATGGCTTTTCGGGACCAATAAGAAAAATTTTGCTTGAGATCGTGGCGGGCAGGGCAAATTTTTCTAAAAAGTTCCGGGCCTTACTGGGTTTAAAAAATTAGGCCCGATGCAGATCACACACACATCACTAAAATGTTATATACATCACATTTTTTTAAATCAATAACTTTTATTTGCTACGTTAAAATTAAAATCTAGCACTAGTTTATTTTTATCGTCCCCAAGAGTTAAGATTTTTGTGAAAAGTGCAAAAAAAAAAAGATGCTTTAAGAATTCCACTTATTTCAAATATTCATTCCCTAAAATTATTTTTATAGAATTTTAAATATTTAGATATGTTGATGAAATTAAAAATGCCATAAACAATTTTAAAAATAAATTAACCAATAACAATAATTTTTTTTTATCGCCAAAGTATGCATGTTTTTTATTTAGATAGAAATAAAAATTAGATATATTTTTTTATTAAAAATATTATATATAATGATTTTGTAATTGTTATTCTTACGAAATTTTATTGGATGTTTGGGCAGAATTTTTGCAAGGCTTCCTTTTCATAATAATAATGAATATTCCTTTCCTGTTAATATTTTTTTCATAAAAATTATTAATATTTTCTTTTAATCGAAATTTATTTTTTATTTCTTTAAATTTTTTTTAAAAACCATAACAAGGCGCCAAAAGAAAGTAGCATTTTTTTTTATTTTTTTGTTTATTTTTTTTGAAAGGAACAAAAAAATAAATATTTTCAAATTTCATTTCGCATTATATTGTACTTTTTTATTCTTATTTATTTTCTGTTTTTCTGTAACTAATTAATAATGTCCCAACTATAGGATTATGATCCACATGGAATTGCCGTTAAAACGACTGATTTACTTATAATCACAGGAACTATCATATTTGATAGGTTATTAATAAAAATGATAAAATTTACCCACTTTCTAACCTTTAATCTTGCCATAGGCGCCTACTTTATATGGGCAACGGGGCTCTAGCCCCTATTGACAAATTTAGATAAATTATTTATTATTTAAAAATGAAAAAAAAACATTCATATATTTCTAAATTGCTATGCTCTTTCATCTAGTTGCTCTATCCATAATATAAATGATAGTTCATTCTTTATCCCTCGTAATTTCCCGACTAAAAAATATACAGCTCCCATCAAATGTGTGGCAAATAGAACTCCGACATACACTACACTCTTCCAATAATTCCATGGGATGAAATAAGACTATTGTTCCTGTCGTTTATATCCTTATGCCTAGCGTCACGTCGCTAACGATTATTTAGATATTTTCGAAAATTTTTTTTAATTAATCTTGATCCGAATATGCTTTCAACCAATCTTTTCCATTAGCTGATAGCCTTTGGAAATTTTTCCTGGCACAATGTTATGGACTAATTTGCATGACATAATTCATTTTCGAGATATTAATCGATTCTATCAAGAAAGGCGGAACCTTTGATTAAATCTGGATTCGAAAGTGATAGAAGGAGAAGAGATCCTTATTGTTTAAAATTTCCTTATGAAAATGCTACATTTCCATTCTAATGCAAGTTTCAAATACCACCAATGTAGTAGATACTAAAGATCATAATCAGCTTGTCAAAGTACCAGTATTCTCTCCAATTGGAAATATTTTGAGATTCTTACCTATAAATTAATATCAATGAATATTTATTCAATGTTTCAGATAATATAGTTATCATTAAATATAAATTAGAGTGCAAGTGTAACCCACTTTGAAGATGAGTTGCCCATTTATTATTATTAGCATTTTAATCAGATAAGTGGCCATAAATTTTCTACGGAAGTGGGGGGGGGGGGGGGGGGGGGGTAGAATATTTTTTTATGTCGAAATTATTTTGTTATTTAAAATATATTAGAACAAATAATCTATAATTTTATCAAAAATGACAATTTTGAACTAAAATAAAAAAATATTGCAAAACACAAAAATATTTAAGAGAAAATATAATATAGTTTAAAAAATATTATAGCTTCGGTATGTAATTCACTGTAAAATATATAATTTAACATTTTTATGATGATTTAAAAGGTTAATCAAAATATCGTTAACAAATGAAAATTTAATCTTTTAGATTGCATCAATTTTTCAATAATTTGTTCTGATTGGGGATTAAATCTTACTGAACATTAAGTAAAGCTACTCCATTCAATCTATTTTAATATGTCGTACCTTTGAGATAGGTTTTTATTCTCCCCATAAAAAAAGAACTTTTCATTTGTGCTTGCACTAATTTATATTGTTGACAACCATTGCGTTTCTTGGAAGATTATTTACTAAAATTAATCCTTCATACCAAGGTTTAAATTCTGAAATTAATAGACCTTCCGATATATTTATATCCTCTGAATAAATAGTTAAATTTTTTCCAAGATTTAATATATCCTAAGAAGGATTTATTCATATTTGTAAATTGGATAGAGCAATTTGATAAATCATTGCAATCGTTCGTTGATTTGAGTCAAAAATATATCTAAATGGGGCTTAATCTTCAATTGAGTGAACGTTGATTTAAACCATTTGTCTGTCAAGGTGCAAGCCGGGACTTGTGATTCTCAAAACATATAATCTTGTCGACATTATCTTTTAGTTTTCTAAGTTGTAATATAATAATGTTCGCGATTCTCATATATTCCGCCAATTTTTATAAGGTATCTAATCTAAGTCTAAATTTTTAAATTATCTACAATATTGGTAACAAATCTGAAAATCATTTTTATTTAGCAAAGAATATTGATCAAAATATATGCTTAGAATTTTTAAAAAAAGTCAAATTATGGCTATAACATTATTTTTCTGTAATAAAAATATCATTCAACAAAAAAAAATTGTGTAAAAATTAAAAATGGTTTGCGATAAAAAAAAATATCATCAAACAAAAAAACATTTTTAGAAAAATAAATAAAAATAAACCAATCTATCCTTGAATTCACAGTTAGCATGAATTTGCGGCTGAGAATAGATAAATACCGTATTTTTATATACTTTCGTGCTACAATGTGGGGTATGAAAAATTAAAAATAATCAATGGTAATTATGGCACACAAACCATAATTTTATCACCTTTTTTTACAAATTACTTTAAAATTTCTAATTTTTAAATCTGCCATTATTTTTTAAATAGAATAATACCCTTTTTTGGCATCTCTAACCAAATGTTAAACCAAACTGGAAATATTCTTAACCCGTGATACCAAAGAGATGACGAATAATGAACAATGCAACAACCAGGCAAGTTATGTTTTATCATATTAAATGTTTTCTCTTCAAAGTCTAATATTTTATAAACAAATAATATAGATACACAAGAGGGCGCTTAAATCATATAAAATAGCTATTATGTTTTTATATGATTTTTTTTCTCTTTTCATTATTGTTTTATTTCTTTTTGAAATATTCTTAATTTTTTTTCATTATACTATAACTTTTTTCGATATTATTATTTACATTAACCAGGTCCGATATAGAGACTAATCCCAAATCAAATGGCAAAGCAAGAGAAATTGGGATAATAAATGTTATAATAGTGAACTTTTCGCTAGGGCTAATTTAAATTCTATTTTGGAAAATTTGGAAGGAGGTGATTATAGAAAAATAAAATAAAAATTTAGACATCCTGATCTTCGATTGACAACAAAATATTGTATCATAAAAAATGACCTTATTAAATTAATGAAAAATGGAGTTACAATACAGTTCTATAGTAGACTGCTTCTAATATAAAGGCCTACATCGGGCCTATTTCAGGTCCGTCCCAATCCGAAGAAGCATTTTATAAATTTTGTCTTACCGACACCCTTGATTTTTTTTGAATGTATAATTCCATATTTTATTGTGGTGTACATACCGGTATATGTAGCTATAAAATTATTTAACAATATTATATTCGCTCTTAAATTTTTTTAAATATTTTTTAACAATTATTTGAGTTTATTGTCAGATTGTTTTAATAAATCTTATATGATGATTAGATCAAATAAATTTTTAATGTTCCAAAAAATGATTTTAATGAAAATTACCCCCCCTAGAGAAAAACTTGGCTATGCGCAGTGGCCCCTACACTTTCTGAGCGAATGAAACAGAATACCCCCCTGAAAAGTACCCCCTTGAAAATTACCCCCCCCCCTCGAAAAAATGATAATTATTTTATGGCACCCATAAATTTCAAAAATAATTTTTATTGCATCAAAATAAAATGAAAGAAATATATACTTTATAAATATTATTTTTAAATTTATAATTTAGATAAATTAGGGGAAGAGAAAGCGAAAGAATTTATAATTTCATCAATATTTAATTGTTTAGATAAATTTTTTTCCATTGATAATATGGTTAAATTATTGAGAAATGAATTTTTCATGGTACTACGAAGTCTTGTTTTAATTAATTTAATTTTACTCATGACTCTTTCAGCAGTACATGAGGTTGTAGGAATGATTAATAAATATTTATATAAAATTCTTAAATTAGAAGCAGAAAAATTTTAAAGTAGACGATAAGGTAAAATAAATGAATAGTTTTTCCAATCTTAATCGTAAGTCCCTGAATTATCATTACCATCAGAAGAAGCTAAATAATGTATTGGTAAAAATATTTTAATTAAATAAATTTACAATTCTCAGAATCTGATAAATCTTTAGATTCTTGAACCTCTAGGTCATAAGTAATAATTACATTCCCCATTTTGGCCAACTTATAAATATTTCTAAACTTCAACATTTCTTTGAAAATTTGACTTGAATTTAAATTGTAAAATTCACAGATATCCTCTATATCTTCTTTAATAATTGATTTTTCTGCCATTCCCTTTGGCGTAAAAAATGATGTTTGATGTAAAAATTTCATCGAATCATTGTTAAATCTTTCGTTAAACTGCATATGTTGTATTCATTAAAATTTAATAAAGCTAAATTAATATTTATTACCAGTAGAGAGATAATAGGAATTTCTTGTTCTACTTTATCAAATCTCTGCTCTGTGTCTGCCTATAAAAAATATAGCAGAGATAAAAAATAATTAAATGACCTCAGGTTCACTAATTTCATGATCATTATCAGAATCATCAGATACTATATTTTCTTCTAATACATTTTCTTTATTATTAGGACACTTTTAAAAGATAATTATATTAACTAAAAATATTTATTATACCAACAGCATTGAATTCCCAATTCTTACTTTTTTTTTCTTAAATTGCGATTTAATACCCTTTATTATAAGATAAGTATAAATAATTAAATATTTAATAAAAAATTACTTTGCTATTTGTCCAATTTTAAGTAACATTCTTAAAAGCTACTATTTGAAAGTTTTTCTTTATATCGTTAAAATTAAGCCCACCATGTCTTTTTCTAATGTGATCTATCCATTTATCATCTCTTATATTATGCGATTTGCAATTTTTAATTAGGCATTTGTATTTTTTTTTGGTTAATATTTTTAGGCATATTTTAAAATTGGAAAAATAATTTATGACAAGAAATCTCGGATAACAACTTAATTTACTAAACATCGACCAAAAAAATATTAAGTTGGAGGGGGGGGGGGGGGTGTTATATTATTACATTTATAAACCAGAAATCACTTGATCATGATGGATGTAACAAAACAGTAGAAGAATTAAATAATAAAGAAAATTTTTAAAAAAAATTTTAAAAAATTAAAAAAATATATTTTAAAAAAAAAAGGTACCCCCACTCAAATTTACTGAAGCAGTTGCTTCGGACCCCCCCCCCGTTGTAGGAGCCACTGGCTATGCGCCTGTAATTGACATTGTGAAAAAATAAGATATAGATCAGAGACCTGCAGAGGTACCATTTACTTTTAAAAAAATTTCGGCCAAGCCAAGCCCGTATTTTTTTTAAATTTTTTTTCAGCTCAGCCCGGATTTTTTTTTAAAAATTTTTAAATATATTATATTTATTTTTAATTTTTATAGATAACAATGGTGATTTAAAATATTAGGTTTTAAAATATTTGACCCAGGCCGGGTATTTTTTTTAAAAAATATTTAGACTCCTGTTATTTTTTAAAAATAATTTTAGGCCTGGCCTAACCTGGCCCTGGTAAATTATAAAAAATTAAAATAATGCCTGACTCGGAGTCTCTGATATTGACATTAAAAATGTGATGACCGGAAAGTTCGTATAAAAAAATTTAACGTCTGTTTGCATTTTTTCCCCCTCTAAAAGATTATTTAATATTATTTAGATTCTTTAATGATTTCCCTCTATTTTCTATTTTATTTAGTAAATTAATATGGCCCATCATTTATAATTATTATTTAAAAATGCCTCCTGTTAAAATTCCTGAAACAATCATGAGAATGGATAATTTAAATTGTATCAACTAGATTATAAAATTAGGCACAAGTTGTATTTTTTAATATTAATTAAGAGCTAGTGATTAAGAAATTATCGAATTTTACTCGAATATTCAAGATATCGGTGGCGTAACTATTTGGTGCCATTCCTAGTAAAACACACCCCATATGCATATCCAATACACGGTGCATAATATATATTAAAATATATTGGTTAATTATTGATTTAGACAAATAAATTTTTAACGATATTATATTTCCTGTTCCTTGAGTATATTATTTTTTTTCGAATTTTCATCGTTGGAATAACTTATTAATTTATTTGTGATTTTACAACTACAACTGTGCACCAAAATCTCTTCCGGCGATGATGGTTTTTTAAAAAAAATTTATCAGCGTTCATCGGAACGCCGAATTAGCCGCCACCTAATAAACTGGTTTTGGTTTCGGGGGCGCTCCATTAATCATTTTTTTTATAAATGAATTGAATTTATAATTCAATATATTATAATATTTATAATTTATTTAGGCACTCTTAGTTCCAACATTGTTAATATTGCTTCGTTCTTAAATCATTTCTTTCTCACTTTTATATAAGCTTATGTATTTATTATTCTTCGAAATAAGCTAAGGAATTGCCTTTTGACTCAGGTCAGAATCACATATCGCATAAGTGATATTCTATCGATTTTCATTAAAATAAATTTAAATTTTCAATGCAACAAAATATAGAGTGAGAAAAATAAATAAATTAGAAATCAAATTTAGATTGTAATTGTCGTGAATAGGATCATATTCTACTAATACAATTGTTTGTTCAAAAATCAGAGTTTGACCGGGAAATAAAAATTATTTAAAGGAGGAAAATATGATGGAAAAATTATAAGCGGTAAGAAAGAAAGTATAATTTTTGTTATTTTTATTGAAAATGATTTAAATAAGATATTTTAGTTGTTATCTATTTTTGAACAAGCATCAAAATAAGATCCAGGATACGGCTCTACTACTACTGCTTTTAAATTTACAACATTTTTCTGTTTAGCATTTTTGATTGGCCTTACCAAAATTTATTTTAATATCATGAAAGTTTTGAATGTCATTTAGGTTCAAAATTTTTTTTAATGTCGTAAACGTTGATTTCCTTCTTTTTTTTTAAATGATCAATCTATTTGTCGCTTCCTAAATATTATAAAAATGGATTACAGATTTACATTTTTCTTTTTGTATGAGGATTGTATATATTTAAAATTCTCAAGTGATTTATTTTTTTAAATAAAAATTTTAATAAAAAAATATCTACTGGAGGGAGCGATTGTTTTAGAGGGATATAAAAAATTCTCAAAAAAGAAATCGTTTTAGACGTTTATATCCCCATACAGATTTAATAATGCGTTTGCTTAAAACTTACAAGTTGTAGAATCTCTAAAAAATTAACTATCCTCATGATGCGATTATGGAATTGGAAACAACAAAATTAATTTTTGATATATTTTTTATTATATTATATGGTATCATGCCAAAATTGTCTCCTATCACTTAATCTAATACTTATCAAATCTGACAGAACCCCTGATAAATAAAAGGAGTCAGTGTTACATTAATTTTGTTGTAACAGATTGGTTTAGTAACATATCTTATTATAAAGGTATTTAAAAAATAATAATTACCTACAAAGTTATAATATTATGGGGGAAAAAAATAAGAAAGTGAAAAAACTATTATTAAATAGGGGAAAAAAAACTTATTTATATGTGTACCGAAATTTTAATAAAACTAGGAAAATATTCTTAATAAAATATTAGGCTTTAAAGATGGAACTTATTTAATATGAAAAAAAATGACTTTCGTTTGGGTTGTAATGTTTAATAAAAGAAATTTTAAAGAAGGATTTGGGTATAGATGTTAAAAAGCGGTAATTTATTTCAAAATAGTTAATTTGGATTGGCATTTTTGCTAGTAATTTATCTTTCGATATCTAATTTTTGATTCCTAAATTAAACATTAATGAAATAAAAAATTAATTTTATTTTATGTTTAATATTTTTTTAAAACAGGCATTCAACATTAACAAACCGCTATTAATCGTTTTTTGTTATTTTTATCTCTTTTAAATTTGACTTATAATTAATTTTGAGTTGACTGATAAGTATCAATAATTATTTTTTCGCATTTAATATATTGCTATTTGACGATGCCTTCCCCCCATCCCAGCTATCATAAAGAAGAGGGTTTAACAAAAATCTTAAGATCAGCACCTAAAGATGATCTCGCCTAAATATTTTGAACAAAAATCTAAATTTTTTTAAAGAAGATTAAAAAAAATTTTACAAAAATTTATAATTTTATCAGAGACTTATAAAGATTACAAATTTTAGGTAAAATTTGATCAAAAATTATGTTTGAGCATTTTCAAAAAAATCTTCTCTTTAGAAAAATTTTCATTCTATAAAATCTTCCGAGATCATAATCTTTGAAGATTTTATATTTTTTGGACAAATGTTGCACTTTCTATAGAAGTGTTCTAACGCCATTTCCGGGCAGAATGCTTTTTTTTCAAAGTGTGTTTCTTAGGTATTTATTTCAAAACAAAGGATTATAATTTGTAGAATAATATATTTTTTTAAAACTTGGTATGTAGTATTTCATGTATGCTACCGACCGATGTCGATTATTTTTTAAAAAAGTATTTTATTAGACAAAAAAAATTAATTCAATAATTTATTATCATTTGTTTTGAAATAAATAAAGAAAAATGCTAAAAAAATGTCTAGGAAACAGTTTTGAAAAATTGTTCTGTCTGGATAATGACCTGAGCCATTAAATGTATTTTTCCTCCTTCCCAACATTGATGGTTAGAGCGAATTTGTGGCAAAGTATACATAAATACTTTTGTATGAATCCCGGGGAATAAAACCCACAAAAAAATTTCCAGGAAAAAAACCCCCTGAAATAGAACCCATGGATTTTTTTTCGGTGTTTATCAAATTTACTTAAGATCTATCCAAACACCATTCAACCTCACATATTTGGAGTCCGGCTAACAACCTTAAACAAAATAAATGGGTATATCAGACTTAAGTAGGGTCAGTATTCCTGCGAATAACTTCTAAAATAATTTTCTCCCGGATAAAATCACACATGCCTTAATTTTTAAAACCTAACCATCTTGGCTTTAATATTCTCGAAGTTGTAAGACTGTGTCCTACTCCACAGTGTCCTCATTAATACGCATGCATCCTCAAAATAGATCTACAAAATGCCTTCAATTTACTTAGAAAGGAATTTTATACCCTCGTTCTGTGAAACATTCCCAGAGTATTCAATATTCATTTCAGCATATTACAACCAATCCACCTTTTAAAAATTTAATTATTCAGTCATTCTCTCCAAACAAGGTATTCAGCATGGAGATCCTTTAGATCCTACATTATTCTGCCAGGGCATTCAATTTTTCATTAAATCTCTTCCATGTGATTTTAAATTAAATGTTTGGTAGCACGGCACATAAGTGGGCTCATATAATGAAATCATAAAAATACCTACAATTATAAATCGTTTAGCCCCCATAATGGGACTATCACTAAATCCCAATAAATGTGAATTTTCCCTTCCCTTTTGAATGCCCACCTGAAAATTTTATTGTAATGGACAAAGATAGCTTTAACCACCTATGTTCACCCATTGGAGGTGAAAATGCTATATTTCATTACAGAAATAAATTTCTTGCCAAATTCAATAAAATGAAAAATATTTTAAAATATTTACCTGCTCATCAGGCCATTTGTTTTCTTAAATTTTTTTTATTCATTTCTAAAGTTTTACTTGCATTTCGTTCATCGACAATTTTTATTTCCCCTGAAATATTATTAGACCTCGAATTTCATTTAAAAAATACTCGAATCTACTTTAAATATCAAATTCTCATCACTCTCCTGGATGCAAGCTCCCCTTCTACCAAAGCTAGTGGTATATCCATACACTCTTATCCTTAAGCATTTCAAATTTTTTATCCGCAGTTGCTAAATTTCGATACAAACTTGGATACTATAGATCATCATATGGCAGCATTAGACCTCTGGAACAAAAAAGCTCCAAGCTGCTCATATTCAAATTCTGTTAGAAAAAGAGATTGGAATTTACCATTGATACAGCATTCCATCGAATACTTGCACTTTAATGTTCAAAGGAAATCTCTATCCCTCTTTCTCTACCTAAACCCAGCCCCGAGTATATAGAATCACAACAATTCAACTTTTTTACCCAATCAAATAATTTCAGCTTAAGCCATATGCCACCTTGGGTAATGGTTAGAAAAAATACCTAGTTCTAATTTAGAATTGCTCCTAACTAACAAAGAACTTAGAATTGCTATCGATCTTCGTTTAAGGTTGTAAAATCACAATGCCGACATCATGTGTCCTCTGTGAAACTCATAGAAATAGCCTAGGCCACAACCCTTTACACTATCCAAAAGGCAGATTACGCAGGCATTATGCCATTAATTCAATCATCAATAGAATCTTGAAATCCACAAATATTCCTTCTACGCTAACCTTCTGGCCACAGCCCTGACAATCAAACCAGACTTGATGGAATGACGCTAGTCCCCTGGAACCAAGATATACCCCTCGCTTGGGATTGTATTGTGTAGATCGTTTTACCAGATCTCTATCTGTCAACTCCATCATGAAAACTGAAATCACCATGAAAAATAAATATAGCCACCTTAACACTCTCCGGTAGTCTCCGACCTGTGGATCATTTGAATCCCAAGCCCTAAAATTATTCAAAACAATAGAGCAAATGTTGCATTTGGGCAAAAGCTCATCGTGTTGAGAAATACTGAGCACCTTTTTGTTAGGTTGTTTTCATATGTTTTTTTAAAAAAAATTTAGGCTGATATATCATTTTTAGAGATATTACTATAATAATATTGAGTTTCCAACACTTAGATACCTTCGAAATTCATATAATTAATAAATTTTTGATAATAAACGATATATTTCTGAGATATAAATTAACTTTTTGATTATTTTTTTTGTTTTATGTTTTCTTACATTCCTAACGAAATAGTTTTCAAATTATATTTCATTACTGTTCAACAATACTAATAAGTTTGCATGATAAAGTCAAAGCAGGTTTTAAAGACATGAAAATTATCATTTTTTATGAATTCAAATTTAAAACGTATTTTTAAATTCAACCTAAAGCCATATTTCATTATGATTTGAATTCATGTGTAGGACTTTCAATGTTCAGCATCGTAGTGTAATGTCAATAAAAAATAGTTATAGGAGGAAAATGTCAGGGAGGCTAAATTAATTAAATACTAATGGACTGCGAAACACGATTTATTCAATGACAAGCTTTTCTGAAGCTTGCGCAAAGGGAGAGGAATAAATAGAGTACCCTAAATTTAACAAGTTCAGTCGCTTCCTCACACTTTGTATGTAGAAGTCGTGAATTTATATTGCTAACAGTGTTAAATAAAATAAAATATTGTTTTTTATAAGTATGAAATACTTAAATAAAATTTAAGTGATGTGTGCTCCTATAAAAACTAAACTCCAAGACCCATATAATATGTCATGTCTACTGTTAAACGGCTCGATTTGAGTCGATTTTTAAAAATAGCTAACTCAATATTTTAGCCAGAAAAATATTGTTTAAGCCTCGAGATTTCTTTAATAGATGTTCAAACCTTTGTGCCATCTATGAGCAAAATCTTAAGGCTTGTATAATAACTATCCTAATAAAATATTGAGTTAGCCGTTTTTCTTTTTAAAAATCGGCTCAAAATGAGCCGTAAATACTAGTTAATTGGTATTAGTATGAAAAACATAATATTCAAGTTAGTCATAAAATCTAAAAACTATCGCCTCAGACCCAAGATTTAAGTCTAAAGAATGGTACGACTTTGAAAACAAGAAAATCAACTTATCTTTCTCAGGGTTTTACGCATGCCTAAGGATAATCTAGTTTTAATACAGATTTTTGTAATAGTGGAATTTCTTTATTTTTGATATATGTGAAGAAAAGAACAAAAATTTTAATAAAGTTTGGTTAAAAATTTTGATATATTATTTTGAATTTCCCAATATTTTGAATAATATTATTTTACAATTATAAAGCTTTTTTCTTGTGATATTAAATCTAATAAATTTAGAAATAGCCTAGCAAGATTAATAAAAAAGAATTTTTTAAAAAAAAGTTGTACTTAAAGCTTAAAAGATATATAGAAAGATATATATCGATTCATATTTTTAGGGTTTGAAATATTAATTACAGTCTCAAAATCCATTTAAACATTCTTGATAAAATTTTGATTTCATCAAACTTATAAGCAATAAAAATAACAAATTTTTAATAAGGGTGACCTAATCAAACACTTATAACAAATAATCGTTTATGAATGTTATTAAATAATGGGAATAACTTGGCACATATATATCAATTAGGATAATAGTGTGTAGATGAAAAATAGCCACACATGTAATTAAAATTTATTAAAATCCTCTTTCTAACATGGCTTATAATCAATCTATTCATTAAAAGATTTTCAATGGCATAATTTGTAAATATTTAAAACAGAGTTGTTAAAGTAGATACTGTATCTAAATATAAAAATGTAGTATCTGTATCTAGATATTTTTTTAGAGGTATCTGTATCTGTTTTAGATACTTTTTAAGATACATTTTATATACCCCTTTTTTTATTATAAATAAAAATATTTGACTGTAAAATTTATTTTATTTCATCTGTTTACCACTCTTAGATGCCTTACTTAAAGGGATTGAGGATAGGTAAATTAATATTATAAATTAAAAATATTTAATAATTCTAGGTTTATTGTGACCTTATTTGAAGATGATAATATAATAGCAACCATGCTCCACCCTTTTTTTAAACTTGATTGGACATGGTTGCAAATGGAAGAAAATCTTAATAAAAAAAACAATTGATACAAAGATAAGCTGGTGAATTATCAAAGTCATCAACTGACTGCAAGCAAATAACCTGCCAAAAAAAACAAATAATTTAATTTCAGATTTTTTTCAGTACCCTACAGCAGATATAATTTCTAATAATGATTTAAATTTTGATAATCAACAAATTTTAAATAATTTTTTCAAAAATGAATGTAGAGATTTTAGCATTTTTAAAGAATACCCTGATATAAAATTGTTATTTATTAAATATAACACTACAATTCCTTCAAGCGCCCCTGTGGAAAGACTATTTAGTGTTGCTAAAAATGTCTTTACAGATAAACGAGGATGCCTAAATGATCAAAATTTTGAAAATATTTTATTACTGAAATCTAATAATTATTTATAATTATTTAATCATATATTTTCATATATTATATTAAAATCATTATTTTAGTTATATTCTGATAAATTTTATATCGCCGTCAATAAATTTTTTAGCTCATTTCATGAATTTTCACAATATAATATTAATTTAGCTTTATGCAAACCTATAAGAGCATAATAAAAAATGTATCTGTATACAGATACATTTAAAAATTGTATCTGTATCTTGATAACTTTTTAGACGCTGTATCTGTATCTAGATAACTTTTGAGACTATGTATCTGTATCTAGATCCATTTAAAAAGTATCTTTTAACAACTCTGATTTAAAATGTTCATATAAACATGTTTCTTCTATATAGCCCACTTGTCATCACTTCCAATTAATGCATTCAGCAAGGAGACCTACTTGGGCCTCTCATATTTTTCTTGATATTCATAATCTCACCAATGATCTTAAATCTGAATTCAATTGAGACTTTTTGGACTCACTCTTAAACCTTTTAAACAAAATATAACCACATTTAACTAAATTAACATAAATAAATGGAAAATTGGGATATTTTAAAACCCTACTAATCAAATGATGATGTCTAAGAACTGAAAGTTAGAAAAATATTTCTCAGAGCAATGGAAAAATCCCTAATTAGGTATTGTATCAGCCTTCCAAACTAATATTAATAGCAACCTGTTAAACTTAGCAGAAGCCAAAAAAATTAATACCTTTATATTCTCCCCAATTGCAGTGTACACAAATAAACAAGTATATTTGTTTTTTTCAAATTTAGCTCATAAAATAAAAATACAAACAGGGAATATTTAAACCTTAAGCAGAATTATATAATAACAAATTTTAAATTTAAATATTGTTCCTCTTTAGGAACCAGAGTTGTTAAAAGATACTTTTTAAATGGATCTAGATACAGATACAGATACATAGTCTCAAAAGTTATCTAGATACAGATACAGCGTCTAAAAAGTTATCAAGATACAGATACAATTTTTAAATGTATCTGTATACAGATACATTTTTTATTATGCTCTTATAGGTTTGCATAAACCTAAATTAATATTATATTGTGAAAAGGTCATGGTAAAGCAATAGAACTTGTTGTTGCTTCCTCTTTTTCATCGATATAGATCTAAATTAATATATAAACTTAAAAATTTAGTTATAAAATAAAATTTACCATTTCCATATTGTAATATTAAAATTTGTATGGTTTATTGATAAACTCGGACATAATATTTAAATTAATGAATATTTATATATATTTTTTATATATAAGTTTTAATATTTTATGTATATATAATTCTTTATTATAGTATTAATAAATATTAATATATAATATATATATATTTATTTATTTCATAAGCTCATATGAAATAAAATAAATTTTACAGTCAAATATTTTTTTTTATAATAAAAAAAGGGGTATATAACATGTATCTTAAAAAGTATCTAAAAACAGATACAGATACCTCTAAAAAATATCTAGATACAGATACCTTTCTAAAAAATCTATCTAGATACAGATACTACATTTTTATATCTAGATACAGTATCTAGATACTTGTATCTAGATACTTTAACAACTCTGTTAGGAACACTTATATTTTTCTTAAAAAAAACAATAAAATATTAATTATTTGATGGCTAACAGACTGGAATTTTTTCCTTTATTTAAAAAAATTTAAATTTTTTATTCATTTGCTAAAAAAATTGATTAGTTACATTTTTGTATAATTAAATTAATTTTGCTATGTCCAATCATAATTGATATAAAATGAGAATATCAACATTATCAATTTTCCTTTAAAAAGTATAATTTGGCTTCATTCAATTTTTTTTTATAAATAATTGTCATTTGAATGATTAAATGTAGAATTTTTTGAAATTTCTTTCACTTCATTATTGATTTTTTCAATGACCCATTCCATGGCTAATTTCCCCTTAAAATATATATAAATTTATAATAAATAAATTAAAAATTAATAATATATAGATTGGAATTTACTGAGTTAGATTTGGATACCATGGTATTTTCAATAATTTTTTCCAAATAATTTGATAGAGGGACTCCTTTTATTGTTATAGTTGATTCATTTATCATATGTGTCCTAAAATAAATATTATTTTAACTTATATTTGTTTATATTAATGACTTATTGATATCTCGTGGATGTTGAGAATAAATCAATCTTTCCTCTATAGCTATGTTTTGCACCATAGATAACTTTAAAAAAATGAATATATTATCACTTAAATATAATACATTTGTCGATTGAGAAGTCATTATTTTCTTATTGGGATCCAATTGAGATATTTCACTCACATAACAATCAGGATTTATATTGATAAACTTTAAAAAATATTTGTATATAAATTATGTAATAAATTAACTTTCTGTATCCAGGCAGGTATACGCCAAGATGTTTGAATTAATCTATGAGTAATTAAGGCACCTGAGTGAGCATCAACTGATCTGTTAATAACGTCAATTGAATGAACTGAGGTATTCATAGGATTTGGATATTTTCTCCAAGCTGCTTTTGTTACTGTGTCCCATGGATGACTAATATTAAATAGCTAAATAATTTGATTACAATCTTTTTCATACTCAAATGTATGTTCTGATTTCCATATTTTCATTGCAAAGAGATATAAAAAAAGCAAAATCTTGATGGATTTCTACTTTATCCTTTTGGAAAATAAAAACTCTCATTTCAAGGACATAAATAGAAGGTTTGTTAAAAAGCTATATAGGTCGATTTATAAAACGAACCAAATTAAATTAAGTTAAAAAAGTATTATGTAGGCCTATAAATTTTGTTCTTAAATGGCAGAAAGATTTAGATTTCTATTTACAAAATCTAATCTTGAAGCATATAAGATTAATATTTTGGCTAAAATCTTAATCGAGTAGTTTTTTAAATCAAACAAAATCATGCTTTTACCAACACTAGACTTACCAATATTATATATATAAAATTGTTTTTTAAATCACTAATGTAATAAATTAAGGGTCGTCGCTAATAAATGCTTTGAGTGCTAACGCACCTCCCTTTCAAAATAGGAACCAATTTTGAAAAATCTATTAGCGCCTTTTTTTAAATTTGCTCCCTTTATTAAAACATTTAAATAGCAATCTTACGAAGTATATAAAATAATTATTATTTTTCAATTTGTTTTATATTTTTCATCCTATCCCTTAAAAAAAATAAAATGGTAAGAAATCAAATGATATTTATAATGTGAAAAAAGATATATAATCTATTTAAAGTTATTTATTAGTTGATCTTCTATATCGAAATGAAATAAAACCCACTACATATAATACGTTGAAGTTGTTTGAATTCAAATTAGATTCATGTACAGTATTGCATATTTTCCAATTCATTTATTGTTCATTTTTAAATTAGTCTCACTTTAGTTTTGAAAAAAGGTTGGTAAAATATTTTCTTGATATTTTGCGCTATTTTAGGCCGCATTTAAAGTGGAGACGGATCTTTTTACATCCGTTCCATTAAGAATGATATATTTTGATTATCATTTTTAAAAAATTTGCCGGATCAAAAAGTCAATGTTTTGACTTAAAAATTTGTCGGATCCGTTTTTAAGACAGAAGGTATCGTAACGGACGCACTATGAACCTATATATCATTTTTAATGAGATTAACTTTTTACGGAACGGATGCAAAAAACGGATCCGTCTCCACTTTGAATGCAGCCTTAGGATTTATTTATTGGTTAAGAGAGGAAAGCATTTGATTTAGATTCCATGATATAAATCCGGCCACAGAACGGGCAAAAGCGAGCGGAAGGTCTACCCCAAAGGTGGGTATGGAGAGTGTAGCACCTCAGATATATTAAGTAAATTGATAAAAATAAATTACAACTTTATGCAACACCCAAAAAAGATACCCGGAATAAATTAAAATAATCTCCTTTATTTATTGGTAGTTTTTGAATATGGTATTTTACAAGACATCTGTTAAATGTAAGAACCTATGTACTTAGTAGTTTCACAAGTTTAACCGAAATTAAATATTCTCTACCTGCAATTATACTAGTGTTATTGAATCAGACCAATTTGGATCGATTTTAAAAATGATCCTATTAAAATCTTAGCTAAAATAATATTTTTAAGCATGGATATCTCTCATAGATGGCGGGAGAGTTTAAACTTCTATATGCCAATTCTGGAGGCTTGCATGATATTATTTTGGCTAGAATCAAAATCTGACTTATTAAATTAGTATTGTTAAATAGTCGAGTTCTCCCGACTTAGATTCCGAGTCGAAGTCGCAATAACTCGTCGAGTTTTGAGTCGATTAGTCGACTCATTTTTACAACTCGAGTTATGAACTTGAGCCGTTATCAAGTCGTGACTCGAGGTATGAATTTGAGTCGTGAACTCAACAGGTTAGCTTAAATTTTATGAAACTCGATTACTTATATTAGTATTGTTAATTGTTGATTGCCTGGCACTTGGCTCTAAAATCTAAATCAGCTATGGCATGAATCCCGAGCACAGATCCATATATTTTAAGTTATTTCTTATTGAACTTATTAAAGTATATAAATATATGGTTATTAATGGTATCAATCGATAGATAATTTTAAAAAAATTGAATAGGCAACAGGCCAAGTGCTACCTCTCGATGGGTGAAGCTATTGCTAGGGGGTGTGGGCAGGATTAATTTTATGTATCGAATAAGCCTAGTTCTACCTTAATATGGTGGATATGAGTATAACATGGTGGAGGGGGAAATGTTTAATATAATTACTCATATAACTGATCATGAAAGACGTTGCTTTAATTATAATATTTTTAAAAAAAATATATAAAAATGTAAATTTTATTAATTCAATGTTAAATAATTATAAAAATACTATAAAAACTAGGCCAAAATATTAGTGTTGTTAAACGGCTCGATTTGAGCCGATTTTTAAAACGGCTAACTCGATATTTTAGCCAGAAAAATATTGTCTAACCCTCGATATTTCGTTAATAGATGTTCAAACCTTTGTGCCACCTATGAGCAAAATCTTAAGGCATGAATAATATTTTTCCTAATAAAATATTGAATTACACTACTGTCGTATTTGTAAATACGTTTATCATATATTTTTTTTACGCGAAATGCCAATCAACCGATTAAAATAAGGTTGATTGGATATAAAATTAGATGTAATAATATATGTTGATATTATTTTATTTTTTTGATTCATTAATTAATTTTTTTTTATATAAAAATTTTTTTTTTTTGGAGAAATGAATTTTCTTTTGAATAAAATTTTTGGATTTCTATTGTAGTTTTATTTGTCTTTTGATTTGATAATTTCATATAATTCTTGACGATTCGTTTTTTAGAAAGTTTGGTTAATTTTCTAGGATTTGTTTAGGTTGATTTTAGATTTGTTTTAGTTTGTGTTTATAGGTTTTTTTTTAGTGGTGCCTTGTGACGCTGATAGTTTCCTAGGAGTTATTCGGTTTAGAAGGTAAAACAAAAAATTTTTAATTGTATAATATTTTTTTAGAATTTTTGACTGCGCCTATACGATTTAGCTAGTTAAGTTAATTTATGGTGCTGTTTTAATTTTTCTACAAATATTTAAAGTGTTTGTAATTGAGTATTAGTATTGACTAATAGATTCATGACCAAATGGTTCATTTTTTTAGGTATCATGATGATTACAGTGAGGCTGCTAAGATTTCATTATATAAGAATTTGGGTCTTAAAGTTTTGTATAAAAAGTTTGATGAGTTGGATTTAATTAAGCAGGGCATGGTAATTGGAATATTGGTAATAATTTATATATTGATCATTATGGTGAAATATTTGATAAAAAGGGGTACTGCGGTACTGGCAGGCATGTATTGCAATTGGAGGAAGGACACTGCGGTGTCAGATGTTTATAAAAAGAAAATGGCAGAAACGTATTTTAATTTAATATCGGATATTTATGGAAAGAAAATAGCAGACTTGGAAAGTAATCTAAAAGATGTTAGAGGAAATCAAGGCTGGAAATGTTGGGGAGAGGTCAGATAGGATCCTCCTGGAAATGAAAGAAGCCATCAATGCGTTGATAAAGGAGAGTAAAAGTCCGGTTAAGAGCCAGGTGGGTGATAGAAATATTAATCAGAAATTTAATGATTACGAGTAAAATAAGGAATTGTCAAGAAATAAAAGATTTGTGGAAATGATCATTTGCCATCGTTGCGGATGGCGAGGACATAAAAGGGATACCTGAGTAGTCCCAGAGCAAAGGTTTAAAGATGGATTTCCATTAAAGAGACCTGAAATGGGAAATGCTAGTGTAAAGGTGGTTCGGGTGAATGAATCTCGAAATGTTTTAAATGTAAAAGACCGGGACATGTAGCTGTGGACTGCATGGAGGTATCACGAAATTCGTGTTGACTATATGATTGCAAGGTGAATCATATAGGAGTCGAGGCTCCGAGAATTCGGAAGATTTTGTATAATAAAACATTTAATATTATTAGTCGAGATGAGGGGAATGATAGAATTAGAATAAGAAATCATTCTCGTAATTTCTCTGAGAGGGAGGTTAGTCGATTTAGGTGGGAACAATATCCGAGGAATATTGTCCGTTATTCTCTTAGAAGGGATGTTAAGAATTTTATTTGGGAAAGATATCCCACAAATCTTGTTAAAAGAAATGTAATTGTCAGTAATAAGAATTTAAATTCCGAGTTGAATTTAAGGGGCAATGAGAATGCCAATGAAATTATTATTTTAGATAAAATAAACGCTGATTCTCCGATTAAAACATATGATATTTTAATGACGGAAAAATTAGATGGACCATGTTTGTGTCCGAGGGTTAGTTTGAAGATTGATCATAGGAATATAGAAATGCTATTTGACACCGGGGCTAGTATTTCTTTAATGTCGCAGGAGAATTTTTATAAGTATTGGCCTGGGGGTAAACTGGAAAAAGAGGCTATGTGTGTCAGACAGTTTGATGGGTCGGAAGACGCTGTGTTGGGAAAGGCCAAATTGGGGGTTAATCTTGATGATACCATATTTTTCCTTGATTTATGGGTAGAAAAGGAAAATGTTGAAACTGTTATGGGGTGGTGGATTACCAAGCTTGGTCCTCCCAATAATTATAGGAATATTTTTAATACTAGCGATAATGTAATAGTGGATGTTGAAGAGAGTGGAAATTTGGATAATACCGATAATAAAATTTGTCAAATTTCGGAGGAGATGATGGAGAAATCGAGTAAGTTGAATTTTAATGATGAGATAGATGAGAAGCAAATTATGGTCGGGGGAAAAGAGGATTGGAGTAAAGTTAATCAAGCTATTCCTATTCTAGTGAGGCAGTATGGCATCATTTTTGATGAAAAATTAGGTTGTTTAAATGATTATCAAGTTGATGTTCAACTTAGGGAGGGTTTTTCACCGATCTTTTTGGCTTGTCGGCGAGTTCCTTTTAATGGAGGAAGGAGATCGATGAGGAATTAGATAGATGGGTGAAAGACGGCATTATTATTCCTGTAGGATATAGTGAATGGGCGACTCCTTTAGTGCCTGTTAAAAAGGCAAATGGTAAATTGAGACTTTGTGCTGATTTCAGGGTCACAGTAAATCGATGGGTGGTGGAGGTTAAATATCCATTGCCTAGGATTGAGGAGATTTTGGCTCAGTTGAAGGGTGCGAAATATTTTTCCAAGGTGGATTTTTCGTCGGCGTATTTGCAGTTACCTTTGAGAAAGGAAATCCGTAAATTATTGATGATAACGACTCCAAAGGGATTGTTCGCGTTTTGTAGATTACCATTTGGATTGAGCGTATCTGCTCCCATTTTTCAACGGACCATGGCGTCAGTTTTTCAAGGATTGGAAGGAGTATTTTATTATATGGATGATGTGTTAATTACTGGTGTGACGCAGCAGCATAATCAACGTTTGGAGGAAGTGTTTAGGAGAATTCGTGATAAAGGCTTGAGAGCCAGTAAGGAGAAAAGTGTTCTGGGGGTAATGGAGGTTGAATATTTGGGTCATCAAATTAATGGAATTGAGGTGAAACCTTTGGATAAAAATTTGAAGAATATATCGAATATGAAACGGCCTGACACTAAGGCTGAGTTGCAGTCTTTTTTGGGTATGGTCAATTATTACCACAGATTCGTGGAAGATTTTGCAAAGGTTGCGGCTCCGTTATATGATTTATTGAAAAAGGGAATTCATTTTGAGTGGAAGGATGTACAGCAAATTGCTTTTGAAATTTTAATGGAAAAAATTGGAAAAGAGCCGGTTTTGGTGTGTTTTGATAATGAATTGGAAATTGTTTTGGCGGTGGATGCCTCAAATAAGGTGTTGCATTATGATAATTTTTATTACAATATAAATTTTATTTTTGTTATAATCTAATTTTTATTATTTGATTTTTATTATGTGTTATAATCTAATTTTATTTTATAAACGGCGTAACCTTACTTTTTTATATTATTTTACTTTTTTATATTTCGTTTTATATTCTAATTTATATTTTAGAAAATGTATATAGAGTGTGAATCGAAATTAACTAATGGGCCAATCAACAAAGCAAGTGTCAAGTTACATTTAAGAAGGGATGCCCAACCTAAAATTATACCGCCTAGACGTATACCTTATTCAAAAATTGATCTTGTTAGTAATGAACTCAAAAAAATGGATACATGATAAAATAATTGAGCCGGTGAATGATGTCCGATGGGCAAGTCCTGTTACCGCTGTCTATAAAGAAGATGGGAGCATTAGGCTTTGCGCTGATTTTAAGGATACTGTAAACCCAGCTCTAGAAGACTTTAGATACCCTCTACCACGAATTAATGATCTAATTGCTAAACTTTCGGAAGGAAAGAAATTTACGAAGATTGACTTTAAAAATGCTTTCTTACAGATTCCAATTGATAAAAGTTGCAGAAATATTTTAACCATATCTACGCATAAGGGATATTACCAATTTACTAGACTTCCTTTTGGGCTTAAGACCTCATCTGCAATTTTTCAACAGATTATGGATCAAATCTTCGGTGACATGGATGACGTTATATTTTATATTGATGATTTACTTATAACTGGAAAAAACGATGAAGCCCACCTTAACAACATAAAAAAAGTATTTGATAGGATATCATCGTATGGGCTAATACCTAACTTTAATAAAAGTGTGTTCTTTAAAAACAAAGTGAGGTTCCTGGGTCATGATATTGACGCTAAGGGGATTCATGCTAATCACGACAAAATTGAAGCAATAATTAATATGCCAGAACCAAAATCAGCTGCTGAATTATCAACATTTCTGGGAATGGCTGGCTACTATAGAAAATTTTTGAACAATTTTGCGGAAATTGCCGATCCTCTTTATAAGATTGTCAACAAAGAAAAATGGGCTTGGAACCTAGAACACTCTAAAAGTTTTAATGATCTAAAGAAGTTAATTAGTCTTCCACCTGCTTTGACATATTTTAACCCTGAATTACCTATAGGGATAGCCACTGACCCATCAAAATGTGGTTTAGGAGCTGTACTATTTCATATTGAAAAAGATGGTAAAGAAAAACCTATAGCTTTCGCGTCGAGAACTTTATTAAAATCTGAAATGAATTATACCAATATTGAGCGTGAGGCTCTCGCTATAATGTTTGCCATAAAGAGATTCCAGGAATATTTAATCGGCACAAAATTTACAATTATTACTGACCATAAGCCTCTAGTTCACATCTTCACCAAGGGTCTTAAGGATAATAGCACCATGTCGTTAAGACTCCAGAAGTGGAATATTACATTAGGGGGATATGATTTTAATATAAAGTATAAAGCCGGTAAATATAATGTTGTTCCTGATTGCCTTTCGAGATTACCACAAGAATGTCGTGATGAAACTATTGAAAACGTAACCATTATAAATGAATATGAGGATTTACCTAATAACTTTGATCAAATTCGTGATGAAACTTTAAAAGATACGGAATTAAAACAAGTCATAAATGATATTAATAACAACAGACCTATAATGAATAATATTTATAAAAACATTGAATTGGAATTAAGTATAATTAAAGATTGACTTTACAAAAGCAATAAAATCATAATTCCGTCTAATATGAGAAAAACTATACTACAGTCATTACATGAAGGTCACTTGGGAGCAGGAAAAATCAAATCCTTAGCCAAAGATTACATGTGGTGGCCTGGCATAAATAATGATATTGTTATGGAAGTGAAAAGTTGTGACGATTGTAATATATATCACGATAATCCTATAAAGATACAAAAACCATGGGTTTCGGCAACCAAACCGTTTGAAAGGATACATATAGATTATGCGGGTCCGTTTTTCACAAAAAATTGGTTGATAATAGTCGATGCCTACAGCAAATTTTCAATTATTATTCCTGTTAAAAATATTACGACTAATGTTACTTTAAAAGAAATCTTTAAAACTATTTCGCTATACGGAATACCTGAAACTATAGTTACTGATAACGGCACTAACTTTACGAGTAACGATTTTGAAAAATTTTGCAACAATTTTGGTATTAAACATGTGCTTACATCTGCTTATCACCAGCAATCCAATGGCCAGGTTGAACGCATGGTTAGAACGTTCAAAACACATATGAAAAGGAATATTAAAATAGACCCAGATATCGCACTTAGCAAATTTTTACTTAATTACAGAAATACGCGTAATGATACTACAGGAGTTACACCATCACAGAGAATGTTTAATCGAGATATTAGAATTAAATGGGACTTATTAAAACCGATGGAGGAGAAGAAGAATAAAATAAACGTTACTTTACCACGAAGTAGAACTTTTAATGTAGGAGATTTTGTTTGGTATAAAATACAAGGTGATGATAAATGGTGCAAAGGTATGATCACACATAAAGAAAGTGATATGATGTTCCAAATTAAGACCGAGAAAGGTATTTTGAGGAGACATTTAGATCATATAAGAATTAGAAACTGTTTTAACACAATTATTAACTATGACTCTAAGGATTCTTTTAAGGAGGGAAGTATGGACAAAAATATAAAAATTACTGATAATAACGATATAACACCTATCTCTAGACCTGTGCGAATAAAAAAAAAACCTGCTTATTTAAAAGACTATGTAACTTAAAATATAAAATAAATGTTAAATTGCATAAACTAAATTAAATATTAAAACGCTTACATTAAAACGCAAAAAAAATTAGAACGCTAAAAATATAACAATCTTATTGATTTATCATTCTTCATTTATTCTTATGATGAACTATTATTTCTTATTCGCAACTTATTTATGATAATAACAATTTCGGAAAAATGATAATAACAATTGAGTACTATCAAACAAGCTATGATTAATGGAGACAATTTACGATATGGATATCAAGCTTGTGATTAAACAAACCAACGTGCAAAATCGAATTGATCAAACCAACGATTGGGACAAGCCAACGTTATGATGATTTATGATACAACTTGATTACCAAAATGATAAACCACTTGGACAACAAACTCTCTATGACTTCTCCGATGGAATTATCAGAAGAAGGAGAATGTTGCATTATGATAATTTTTATTACAATATAAATTTTATTTTTGTTATAATCTAATTTTTATTATTTGATTTTTATTATGTGTTATAATCTAATTTTATTTTATAAACGGCGTAACCTTACTTTTTTATATTATTTTGTTTTATATTCTAATTTATATTTTAGAAAATGTATATATACCTTAAGAAAAGAAATTAGTTAATGAAATATCTTTTTACTGACTCGAACCTCGCGCTATATCGTTAAGAACTTTATTCTTTTCATAAGGAAGTGGGTGGAGCGTTATTACAGGTAATAGAGGGCTTGGAGAGACCCGTATTGTTTTTCTCGCGTGTTTTTCGTGAGGTAGAGACCAGGTATTCTGTGATTGAACAGGAGGCCCTGGCTGTGATTTTCGGGTTTACAAAATGTCGTGAATATTTGATTGGTAAAAAATTTGTAATTTTTACTGATCACAAGCCGTTAATTCACTTATTTCGGAAAAACAATCGGGAGTTAATGATGTCTCCCCGATTACAACGTTGGTTGTTGTTGGTGGGCAGCTTTAATGTGGAGATCCTATATCGTCGCGGTAAAGAGAATTGTTTGCCTGATATCTTGTCCCGATTAGGATTAAATGAAGTAAATGATGAAGGGTACAAGGATAAGGTTCGAAACAGTGAAAAGGCTCTGGTTTGTTTGCTTTCGCATATGCTCAAAGGGGGTCCTACCAATTGGGAGGATCTTAAGTTGAGTACATTGAGAGATAGAGAAATGACTAGGATAAAGTTATGTGTAATGGGGAAAAAGACTTGGGAGGAGGATTGTAAAGTTTTTAAAAAGGTGGAAGAGGAATTGTCGGTGGTGGATGATTGTTTAATGAGGGGTAATCGTGCCATAATTCCGTTCAAATTACGGGGTAAAATTTTAAATTTGTTACATGCTGGACATCAAGGTCAAGGGAAGATGAAATCGTGGGCCCGTGAATATGTTTGGTGGCCGGGTATGGGAAAAGATATTGAAAATATCACAAGGAAATGTGAGCCGTGTATTTCGTGCGCGGCGATGCCCCGAAAGGAGGTGGGTCAGATATGGCCCAGGTCGAGAAAACCGTGTGGGAACGCTTACATGTTGATTTTTTCGATTTAGATAAAAGGTCGTATTTTTTAGTAGTAGATTCGTATTCGAAATTGATAGAGTACGAGGAGGTACATGGATATACCACTAAAATTGTTGTAAGGAAATTGAGGGCATTAATGGTCAGGTTCGGATTGCCGGATACCATTGTATCTGATGGAGGACCTGCCTTTGATATGGCAAATTTCAAGCAGTTTTATAAAGAGTCTAGGATTCGACACATTTTGACCCCGCCCTATCATCCCAGCTCAAATGGTCAAGTTGAGAGGATGGTAGCAATTGTTAAGAATTGGATAAGGAAAGCCGGCAATCAAGGGAATGGGGCGTGTTTGGCCCAGTTGTATTACCTCAATTTTAGGAATAAGGAGGGAGTGACACCTGCTGAATTGTTTTTGGGCCGGAGGACTAGGGTTCCCCTAGATTTTCTAAGGGCCGAGAGTCACGAGAAGGGAGTTCGGAAGGACCGAAAGATTAGGTTTGAAGTTGGAGAAAAAGTATGGACTCGTTTGTTTGACGGGAGGGGCAGGAAATGGGCCAAGGGCATTGTTGGGGAAACAGAGGTTCAAAGTTGAATTTGATTCAATTAGAAATGGGCGGCTCAGTTATGCGCCACAATGATCATACACGACCCCGTGAGTAAACCTGAGGTACCTCATATGATAATATAAATATGAAAATATATATATAAATATAATGAAGGTGCATCCCGAAGGATTAGACTCGTTTCCGAGCAGTTATATAATGTAGTCATGTGATAAATGAAGATTTGGGTAATGTAGTTTATGTGGGAATGGGAAGTTAAAGGATCAAATAGGAGAGGGGCTCATCTTAAAGTGGTAAATATATATATTTATGCAAAGTTAAAGCATAAAGGAGTAAAATGTACGTGAAGTTGGTAACCTTTTTGTTTGAGTTTATGTATTATTATATGATGGTATTAGAGTTTATTGATAGATGTTTATGTAAAAAAGTGAAATTGAATAAGGAGGTTATCTCGGTAATATTACGAGAAATTAAAGTATATGTATGTTAAACTGGTTTAATGTTCCGGCTGTCGGTAATAAACAAGGAAAAAAGATTGAAATTGTGGTAATATATGTATTGTAAATGAAGAAATGTAAAAAAATAAAAGGAAAAGAGTTAGAAAAGTTGTAATTCATTTAGTGAATACATTTTGTTCATAGCCTTATAGGATAAATCACGGCTGTTGAACATTAATATTGGTATTGGGAAGATATTTTTGTTAGAAAAAAAAAGTATTAATTAATTGAAAAGTTTTTTTTTTAAAAAGTTTTTTTTGGGTTAGATTCAAATTTTTTAAAAAATTTATTCGTTTGTTTTCTAAAAGAAGAAAAATATTACTGCTTCCCATTTAATATTTTTTTTCTGTGAAAGTTGAGTAAAAGGCCATATATATCCCTAGACAAGAATCTCCTCATAATTTCAGAGTATAATATTGGGGCAGTATCTAACGATATATTCATAAATATTCCCACGAATCCGCGAACGGTATATCCATAAATCTTTCCCCAGATCGGAGTAATGGAAACAACCTCCAAGTTAATTGATATGGGGGATTTTTATCTTCAGATCACGGTAATCAAGAAAAATAATGGTATGATTCTGAGCTCAAGGTCCAATAATGAAAATCAACCACCGATTCAGGAGACGCGACGACGTAGATGTTTTAATTGTCAAGAGGTGGGACATTTACGGCACCAGTGTTCTCGGCTATCGCGGGAGACGCGTGTACCCCTGGAGGCCATATCTGAAAATCGTATCTATCAAGGACAGAAGCGGGGACATCACGATTTGGAGGGAAGACAACCAACAGACGCAGCTCCCTCAGGGTTGGATAGGGAGATGGAGAGACCTTCCGTGGATATTCGTCGTGGGGATGTTCGAGATCAGTTTGTGAATGGAGTTCGAGGTACAGAGGGAGGAGATTTTTTGCAGAGATTAGTGACCAATACACTAACAGTTGATGCTTCGCAGACGGCACGAGCTGATGATTTCTGGGTGAATCCAATGTCTATCTAAGAAGATTATTCTTTAAATAATGTCGTAAGTTTTTTTTTGTAGATATTTTGTTTTTTTTTGCGCGTTTTTGTTTTATTTCTAATGCCACGATCCCATAAAGGGGTGGCATGTCGTATTTGTAAATACGTTTATCATATTTTTTTTTACGCGAAATGTCAATCAACCGATTAAAATAAGGTTGATTGGATATAAAATTAGATGTAATAATATATGTTTAATTTTTTTTATATAAATTTTTTTTTTTTTTGGAGAAATGAATTTTCTTTTGAATAAAATTTTTGGATTTCTATTGTAGTTTTATTTGTCTTTTGATTTGATAATTTCATATAATTCTTGAAGATTCGTTTTTTAGAAAGTTTGGTTAAGTTTCTAGGATTTGTTTAGGTAGATTTTAGATTTGTTTTAATTTGTGTTTGTAGGTTTTTTTTAGCTACAAAATATCTTCAGGTCATTATTTACCGCACCTTTGTAATATATTAAAAATATATACCCAAAAAAAAATAAGGGATTGGTTTTGTTGTTTTTATTTTATTAGAAATTTACAAAAATAAAAAGTTTCTGGAGGTATAATATTATATTTTATTTATTTTGTTATTTTTTTATAATATTTTCTATTTTTTATTTTTTATTATTAATTTAATTGTTTATATTTTTATTAATAATTCCTCAAGATAATAAAAAAAAATATTAAATAATTTAAACTATTTTTAGTTCATATATTATATTTTTCTAAATCTCTAAAATAATAAATTCTTATTCTTATAATTTGTTAACACCTAGCTGGCACCTAATTAAGGGAGTGGGGGAAATAATTTTATTTTTTTGGATATAAAATTTATTTTTTTATTTAATTTTTTTTTATACTACGTGGGGGGGGGGGGGGGGCATTTTATTTTACTTTTAAATAAAGATATTAATTTTTAGAATATACTCATGGAAAAAAATATTAATTTTTAGAATGTAGGGAAGACCATATTTTTATTTAGATTTTTTTTAATTGTAGAATTTTAATTCATGATTTATATTAAAGATCAGAACAATATTTCAGGAAAAAAATAGTTTGGGGTTCATAAATAGGATTTTTTTAAAAAAATATATATTATTAAATATCTTAATCTTCAAAATTAGCCTCGTAATTAGCTAATCGATTATGTCTAACACTATTCTTGAAGATTATAATTTTCCATATTTAAATCAGAAAAGAGCTCAGGCAATAATAAATAAGATAATTTCCATGCATAACGTTTTTTTCAAACGATTTTTGGATAATGTTACGAGGAATTCTTTATTTGCAAACAAAGGATAATAATTTTAGGAATTTCGATTAAGTTCATGTTATCAAAATTTCCGTTAAATAGAGTTTAAAATTCCTGAACTTGAATTAAACCCTAATTTGACAATCTAGCAAATATTTTTCTCTTATTATTGTACAAAAGTTAAAAATAAAATGTTAAGATCTAAACATGCCCATTAAGAGAAATGCGATGGTCAAAAATTTTATACCAGTAACCATATTTATTTTTTACCCCCGCTCCCAAGTCAAACTTATATACGCCATATTAAGGTAGAACTAGACTTATTTGATACCCATCCATCATATCAATATTTGGTGCTGATAAAATTAATCCTAACCTACGTACGTAGTAATTGTCATAGAGAAGTGGCTCTTGGTTTGTTAATTATTCAATAGTTCTAATTAGCTATCTATTGATGCCTCCAATAATCATATATTATATACCTTAATAAGGTCAAGAAAAACTTAAAATATATGGTTGTGCTTGGGGTTAGTGCTCATAGCGAGTTTAGTCGTTTTTTAGACTCAAGCCACGGATAGGAGTTTTATACAATTAATCAATAAATAACAGTTATATAAGCAATCGAGTTCATAAAATTCAATAAACTATTTATAGAGTACACGACTAAAGTTCAAAACTCGAATCGTAAAAATGTCGACTAATCGACTCAAAACTCGACTTGAGTCGTAGTTAAGCCGACTCGGCTGAGTCTTTTAACAACACTACATTAAATTAATCCAAATATCTCGCTCAAAAATCTTCAAAGAAGATCTTTTGTACAACTCTGGTTATTATTGTTTATAAATACGAAATAAATATTAAATCCTATCCTAATAAAAATATAAATCTGGCATACCTAAGTAATGAATATAATTATTAATTCCAATAATAATCTCACTAGCAAGATATTTTAATTTTATACGAATATAATATGTAATTTTTCTTCGGATATAGAATTGCTTAGATATAGATCAGTTCTTATTAATTTGCATAAGCTGGCAGGCTCTGTATAAAACAATTAAATAATTTCTCCATTTAATTTTTTTATAAATAATTCTACATTAAAGCAATAAATTTATTGATTTTTTACTATTGTATTTAGCTAAGCTATTTCAGGTAATATTATAAAAATGATTTTATATTGAAATTTATCTTTATCAGACTCAAGGGTTTAAAGAATACTTATAATAATTTGAATAGTATTGTGTATATGTATAATATATCCAATATATTTTATAAATATATTAATTAATTAGTAATTGCAAATGAATCATGTTAACATTTATTTTATTCTAGGGTTTCTTCACAATCTCGCATCGCATATGGATGGATGACAATGGAAATTAATGAGATTCGAGTTATTGGTATGAGATCTGCGAATATATAATTTAAATAATGTTGTATTTTAGTGTGCGAAGCTAAAAATCTGAAAGGAAAGAAAAAAGGTAATTTTAATGCATTTTTCTTATATATTTTGAAATTTTGCCTTTATAAATATAATAAATAATTTAAAATAATTCAATTATACGAGTTATTGGATGTCTGATCTGCTATATAAGTAACATTTATTAGCCCTGATTGTTTTCTTTTAAATCAGTCTTTTAATTAAGTTACAATGAGAGATATGGGTTATTTATTAATTAAATAGTTATAATATGATTATATATTGTTTAGAAAACTATATTTATATGCATAATAAAATTTAGTATGTACGATTTCAGCAAAAGTAATATATAATTTATTGTATATAGTAGTGTTGTTAAAAAGCCTGATTCAAGTCTACCTTCAAAAAAGGCCCAATTAAGATTTTAGCCAAAATAATACTATGTAAACCTCGAGATTTGTTTAAAAGATGTCCAAATCTTTTTGCCATTTGTGAACCAAATCTCTAGGTTTACATAATAATATTTTGGTTATGATCTTAATTGAGCTGTTTATTAAAATCCACTCGAATTGGGATTTTTAACAACAATGGTGTACAGGAATAATCCACCAGCTATTACTTTGTATAGATAATTAACATGTTACCTTTTTGAAGATTTATTATTTTATATTAAATTTTTATAAAGATTAATTGTATATTTATACCCTCATTAAATCTATCATAATGATATGCATTGGGCCTAATTTTTCAAGCCTGGCCCTGCCCGAAATTTTTTTAAAAAAGATTTGCCGGCCTGGCTCGAACCTGGAATTTTTTTAAAAAAGTTTTGCCAGCCCAACCCGAACCCGATTTTTTTTAAAAAAAAATTTACTGGTCCAGTCCGAATTGATTTAAATAAAGAAATTAATTTTTATAATTACTCAAAATTAAAGAGATATGTTATATGTCATTTAGTTTCAATAAATAAAATCAAATATTTTTATTTTACATAGGGCCGGGCCTAACTTAGCAGATCTCTAATTGTTATACCTTTTTTTTATCTCATTAATTATAGACACCTGCAACTTTTTAAAGATATGAAGGTGATTTCTTTGCATGTGATTTATATATTTGATTGATCTATATTTAGTTTTTGAACAACCAATTTATTTTAGTTATTTTGTTTAAAACCAAATGAGTGGATCCCTTAATTGGGGACTAAGATTGCAGGAAATGAATTTAAAAAAAGGAATGGAATGTTCCCTTTTGTGATTATTTTTATTTAACAATTAAAGTATTTCCTTTTGTTAGTTGTTCTTTTCAAATATACCTACAAAAATATGAATCAAAACAATAATTTACTTCATATTTTTTAAATAAAATTGCATAATTATATTTTTGAATTTTATAAATTAAAACATTATTTTATTATCGAATATTGGATTCAAAAATAGAAAAAAAAGTCATATAGTATAGATGTGGAAATAATAAAAAAATGAAAGTTCTCTGTTAAATACCCAATAATTTTGAATATTTATGATAATTTTTAATGATTTTGTCAAATACTAAATAAAAAATGATTTGACAAATAAAATATTTTCCTTATTTGAATTTTTAAATAAATAATTTTGTTATGCATATTCATTCAATTTTTATTTCATTCATCTATTCTATTATAATTTTACATTCAATTACATAATAATTAGGGATGTACTGACATTTTTTATTGGGTTGGATTGGGCCAATATGTCACCCATTTTAAAATATCGGTTATTGGCCAATAAATAAAATTGAAATACATTTTTATATTTATTTATTAATAATTAATTATTAAACATTGTGCCATATTGTTATTTTTTTATGCAACCTGTTTATAAAAGTGTGTGATAACTCTTCAGAATCAGTTTTTAGTGAAGCTGGTGATATTGATAGTCCCCAACACCACAGCCTCTGATAAATTGGAAATTTTGATATTTCTAAAAAGAAACCTTCCATATATTTATTTTAAATATTTATTTCAAATTTTATAATATATTTGTTTATTATTTATTATGTAAATAGATAAATGTTATTACTTATTATATAAATAAGTGATTTATCAATAAAAATATTTTATATACTTTTAGAATTGAATTGAATATAAACTATAACTGATCATTATAATATATTTAAATGATATATGTTATGGTATAGTTAAATTATAGATGTTATACTAATAAAAATTATATTAAAATTTAAAACCATTGATAAGATATGATATTGAATTGGTAATCAGCCGATATCAATTTAATATGGGATTGGATCAGCCACCAAAAGATGGTATCAGTACACCCCTAATAATAATTAATTTCCTTTGATAACAACAACATTTTGGGGAATTAGAAAATACTATATGAACACAACACTCAAAGGAAATCATAATGATTGAAGAATCTCATTTGGGCTAACCTTTGCGCCTAGATTTATATATAGATTATTAGCTGAAAGATTGTCAATTACTGGACTTTATAGTTTATATTAACTATGTCATCATGTAACATTTCATCAATCATAAAGCAGTTTTAAAGTTGTTACAGGGAGTAGACTTTAAAACAACACTGGATAAAATAAAAAATTTACAATATACTGTTTTGTTTTTAAGGGATATTGATATAATCAGAATTTTTCTGAGACAAGAAAAAGTCAAAGCGATTTGGAAGAATGGGCCCATACTGATAGTGATTTTTTTAAATCTCCACACTCAATGATTAATTTAACAATTGAATTGTTCAAAATTTATTAAAAATACTTTTTATCTTAAGATTTTGATATGAAGAAATTGATTATCGAGAAAAGAAGACAAACACTAACCTTAAAATTTGCAGAAGAAAAAAATACAAATCAAACCTTTTTATCCTCACATTGGCTCCAACTATCTTAAATGTGGAGCTGGGATATTTATTTTTGAAAAAATAAACATTTAATTGCTTCCCTGTTTAAACTCTACACTTCATCATTGTAATATATGATATCGAATGGGCATACCTTGTAAAGATGGTTGTCACTTGTTCCTGCAGTTTAAATTTTTTTAAAAAAATTTCGAGCCCTTGAATACCCATTTTCTTTCTAATTGCACCAGTAATTTTAAAATAATTTTTTGGAGATGAATTTGCATGGCAATATTTTGGCTCGATCTTATCTGTATATAGCAATTTAAATAAAGTGATAAAAAAAATGAAGTAAAATGTAAATTAGTGTCAGTAAAGAGTTCAATGAATCATATAAAAAAATAACTCAATATTATCCCCAAACTATTTTACAATTTATTGAAAAAAGGTATAACTTTTATGACAATAAATATAAATAGCTCTATAGTCAAAAATGGCGATTTACCCCTTCAAAAAATAGATAAAAATTTTTTGAAAATTTATATACAACCAAGCCTTATTAAAGTTAAACCGTTCTTATTTTTCAATTTCTCGTTCAAATGTCTCTACTGAGCATTTTAGGTTTTAATGAATAAATCATAAAGAAAAAATCGTTCTTAATCATTTGAATTATTTAGAATTTATTTCACACAAACGCATTATTTTAAATGTAATAACGTTTATCCCGCGTAATCCCTTTTTAATAATTTAATCTTCCGCCATAAATTTTATTGGATATATTTACTCCACATCCTTGAAGGCCTTTGGTCGACTACTTTTTGGAGGCAAATTTATTAGTGGAAGGGGGGGGGGGTTAGGATTTCGAGTTTCCGACTTTTGATTTTTACTACAATATGATTGATCAATTTATATAAAACAATTTACGAAATACAAAATGAAAGAAGTATGAAAAAACACCAAAGCTGGGATTAATTTTTTTTATAAATTTAATCCGGGCGAGGCTTGAAAATGGATTTTATCAAAAAAATCTGGGGTGGGCCTAAGAAATCGACATCGGCAGGTCTCTGATTTATCTAGTCGTCGAATGAGTATTAAAGTGTTTTATATTCCACCCATTTATAATTTCAATGAAATTACTATTTACTTGATACCATTAAATATTGACAAAGTTGTTAAGGAGCGCTCCTTATAGGGTTGGAGTGCAAATTTAATGTATAAATTACATTTTTTAAATATTACAAATCTATTTATTTGTTATTTAAATTCAATAAAAATGAAATTCTATTTTATTTAAATTTATGCTATATTAAATGTTGAGCCGAGTTTTATATTGGTTTTTCATCTAATCAATTATTAAAAATCAAGTTTTTTTTTCTTTTGATATTGAAAATTGTAAGTCATATTTATATTCATTTTATATATAATAAAAAATAGTTTTTTATATTATGAATCCAGACGAATAATTATCTATTTAAATAACTTTATTGCAGATTTTCAAGTTTTTAATGATGAAAATATCATTTCGGCTATTATCCATCCTGCATTCAAATTAAATTGGGAATGGATAAAAAATGCCCAAAATATGGAACTAAAATACAAATTAATTAATTTTTTAAGAAAACAAATTCCTGATGCAAAAATAGCTACTAGTTCACGGGAACCCTGCGATGATTTGGATGATTCTTTTGGATTCCATGAAAATGATCATCGATAATATATTGGACAAATATTTTTTTAATAATGATATTACTATTTTTGATAAATTTCCTGAATTAAAAAATATTTTTATAAAATACAATACCCCGCTTCCCTCTAGTGCTCCTGTTTAGTATTGCTAAACAGGTTTTATGGGAGAGGCGTGGATGTTTGTTGGATTCAAATTTAGAAAATATTTTACTTTTAAACGTTAATAAAAGATTATAAATATTTTGATATATTATTTAATATAAATAAAATTTTTTTGATAAAAAAATATGATTTTGTTTCGTGTACTTTCTAAAAAAGATTAAAATCAAAAGAGCGGCTATAAGGTGGACACTCTATTACTTGTAGCGTGAGCTAGCTACTTTTAAAAAGGAATGTTGACAACTCTGAATATTGATATCGATAACAATATTAATTTTTAGCATTCTAACTTAAACCGCCATTTCTATACATAAATTATATATGTTAGCGGTAATGTTTTATTTTTTCAACTTAAATCATTTTCTGAGCGGGTTTTTTTAATTTAAAAATCTGATTTTGTAGATATATTTCCATCATGTTTGAAATTCTCATCTTACGAATTGTATTTGAGTCATTTATGATTCATATAAAAAATATATAGAAAATCGAATATAAATTATATTAACAGGTTAATGACAAAATTGTCTGATTTTCATAGGGTAGGTATTCCAAACATGGTGGAAAACATTTCCGATAAAATCAGGTAAATATGATTTAAAGTTGTAAAAATAACACATTGTCGGTAAAAACACAATCACTTATATATATATTTTAAATCTAAATTTTATTTTTAAATTTGATAATGAAATCCATCTAACAAAGTTAGATTGAATTCTTTTTATATAAAATAAAATCCTTATATTTTACAATCATTAAAATGAATAAAATATTATAGTATCCGATAAGGGTTAGCCCAAAACGGTTAAACCGGTATTAACCGTTATTATTTCCCAAACTATACAAAATTTGTCATTCGAGCCTCTAAAAATGTCACGAACCGGTTTGAACCTTTGATATTTTAAGTCTTTCAGTTTTGACTAAAAAGCATTATTAATTATTTTTAGGTATTTTTCTATATTGCTATTTGACCGTGCCAGCTACCCAAGTTAGCATATAGAAGTGTATTCAGCCCTAAAATTTATTCTTCCTCCTTATAGATATAATTAGACAGATGAGAATCGTGATAATATTTTATTTCTTTATATATGATTCGTATTTTTAGAGAATAAGTGATAAATTTAAAAAATATTCTTTTTTTTGTATACATAATTCTAATACGCTTGTATGCGAAAAGGTCTGAAACTGGTTTAAAGTTACGGGAAATTATATTTTTGCGAACCGAACCTAAACTGTTATTTTTATCTGAGCCGAAGCGATATTTGTTAGTGTTATTTCTGACTTGTTTTAAATGTTAATAAATATCTTATTAATTCGAGTAAAAATAAATGTATATCAAAAAATCGATAATATATACATTTATATTTGAAAAAATTAATAAATTACTCCTATTAAATCAAAAATATTTTAAGCGATCTGTAATATCGAATTAATTTATTAAAATATATTTTTAAAAATCGCATATTCAATATTTTCAAGAGCTATAATTTTAATAGACCTGTATTTATATATATATTTATCAAAATATTCAGATCAATGTCGGGCATCTGTTATATTTGGAATTGGAAATGATAAATTTAGGACTTCAATTATCGATGAGCCATCTGGGAATATTGTTTGGAACGAAGAACAGACAATGTAAAAATAAAAAAATGTTTATTTTAATTTTTTTTCCCGTAATTTTTTCTCTTTTCATTTTACAAAATTACAGAAAAGTTGTCAATAATAATTCGCACTCTAGTAGATCGATGAAATCCCAATTAGATGGTTCTTTAAAAGGATACAAACCATTGATATTTACGGTAATGGACAAGACGCATGTTATCGGAAAAGTTTTTGTACCTTTAGCCAAATTAACGCCCACTTTGAAAAGATACACTTCTCAAATACAATTGGAAGAAAAAATGTGGTCTTCCCTCGAAGGCAGTGAAAAAATATCTGAAGATACACTGAACGCTCACAAAAATGCGCCTTTGCTCATATATGAAGCTCTGATAACCAAATATCACATCAACAGCACAAAAGCCAAAGATTTAAATCACTCACGTCACGTGGCTCTGAATGATACCAAACAACTTCCAAAGAACTTAAATAACGATCGAATTGACAAGACCAAATCTCTCAAGAGGTCGTCACCCAATGAGATGTTCCGATATAATGATATATCACTTATGTCCCATAAAGACGGGTCCGATATACCCCGGATCTCTCATTTTGAAAATGACATTAACACCGATAACACATCTTTAAAAGAGGATAATAAAGATAATCCCGAAAAGAATCCATTTAATGTTCACAACGACGATTCCAGCTTAGCCACTTTTTTAAATCCCAACAATGATAATCAAAAGAAATCAAATTCCTTAACGAGAGTTCTCGGGCAGTTAGGGTCAGTAGGAGGTCCCTTCGCTTCTAGAAGCCCTCACTCCTTTGGCGATTTTAAAGTGGACAAGAAGAAAGAATCTCACAGAAGAAATTACTCCTCTTCTAATGCATCCACTTTTTCCGTTTCCTCGTCTTCCACCACAAATAAAGAAAGCAAATTAGCCGGCATATCGTCAGCTATAGCCCATTCTTCTTTTTCCAACGTCGTGAAATCTTTCTTCACAACTGGAGAAGATAGAGATAAGGATATAGAACGTGATACTTCTATAAGCGGTAATATAAGTAAATCCGGGTTGGAGGATTTAAGTGATCATTACTTCGATGCCACAAAAATTAATGGAAATATCAAGGACCTCCAGGAATGTGATATTTCTAAAAATCCTATAATAAGTGGCGTTTCTCCGATGGAAGCTGCTATAAATGTGGAAACCAAAATAATTATAAGGGGTCAGAATTTGGGACTGTACAAAGAAGATATATTATCGGTTCATGTATGTAGTGTGGAATGCTTACGCTCTTTGCATTATTTTGCCCCTTACAAAATTTCCGTGTTACTTCATCCTGACTCGACATGTGTTGGAGTGGGGGAAATTTTGATGGTAACAAAATCTGGTGGAACTAGCCGGTGTTTAGTAAAATTTCGAATATATGACCCGGTAAATGCGGTTATGACATTTTAAAAATTGATAAAAAAAAATTTCAGCCCAATTTCTTATATATTAATATTGCAATTAATATGTTTTATACTTTTAAAAGAAGAGCGCAGCTCAAATATCTGACGAAAACGTAAATGCTGAAAAGAATATTTCCGGTTGTAATAAGCTTGTATCCAAAGATCTTGAAAATTCGCGCAACAATTTATCAGTGTGCGGTTATGGTGGATTATACTACCTCGATTTGATGAAACAAAATATGACGTATAACGATACTAACCAACAGCCTACTACATTTAGTTCCACCTTTACTCCAATTAATGCTGCACATAACAATGTCAACGAACAAGTTTTTTTTAATAAAAATAATATAATATTCGTTAACAAACCTTTATTTATATTTATTTTGAATTAAAGAATACAAGCAAATTAGAAAATATCGGACCTCAAAATAATCCTTTCAACAACATTATTAATTTTATTCGGCAAGAAAATAAAGAATGTCATTATGTCCCAGCTAAATCTATTAAACCAACTACGCTTGATTTGTATTCATTGGAAAATTGTATTTTTTTAAAAAAAACTTAAAATTGAAAATTTCATTTTACGTATTTACATTCTTAAAAGGTTCGCACGATGGCTTAATTGGCGAAATATATAATTTGAGGAAGCACATTGAAGGTTTAAAAGTCTACTTTATCCTTATCTTACATGATTCTATAACAGATTTGACAATGGAAAACAAATTAATGAGGTATTACGTTGATTCATTAGTGCTAAGGGTAATGGAGGTGTGTCCTGAACATCTAGAAAAATCTCGATTCAATCCAAAAAGACAACTTTAAAATTTTGCATTAGACAAATCAAAGAGCTACCAAATATTATCGTGCAATTTTTTAAATATAGGATTTATAGTTATATTTTAAAGTCTTCCATTTAAGACATTTACTAAAAATAATAAATAGCATTTTTAAAAATTATTAATTTTACTTTATTCTATATTTTGGTTTATATATTTATCGAAATGTGATAATAATATGGATTAATTTAGCAAATTTAACCTATTTAATTATACCTATTTAAAATATCAACCTTAAAATTAATTTATTAAACCTAATAAAATAGTAATTTATTTTTTAATTATTTGACCTTTGAATCATGCTATAATATCTAAACCAGCCATATTGTTTTCAATTTTAACTGATAACAACCATAATAATTAACCCTTATTTAAAAAATTGCCTAATTAAACCATGAGATAAGAGGAAAAAAATTTATCATAAAAAAAGAAGGAATAAAGCGGTGTTAATTCTATTTATTTATTAAAATCTTATTGCAGAATTACATTATATAAAGATAAAACAATTACGGCTAACAAGTTCAATTTGAAAGCCAATTTTATGAATTAAATAATTAGAATTATATTTTTGTGGAAATAGGGGCTTTTTTCAAACAAAATAGGTACATCTCTGATCTAAACTAACAAAACATAGTGTTTAAAAAAGTGAGCCACTGATTTTGAAAGCGTCTTTTTTATAACGACTGGGCAAAGTCGGATTTGGGCATTGATTTTAAAATTATTTCGAATCTCGACAAAATTATAAATTTGTTTTCATAAATGTTTTTTTTCTGTTAATACTAATTTCAAAAAATTTTATTATCAATCAGCATTTATAATTTTGAATTTCATTAATTTTTTTTAAATCGAACTGGCCCTAATATTGACTTAAAAAAATTTAAGGAACCTAAAACTGGAATAGTTTTTTCGCTTCTTTGAATTTATATTTTTCGATTAAAAACTTTTGGCCTGATAATAGATAAAAATTCAAGCTTGGTATAGGGCCTAAAAATAAATTTTTGTCCAACATAAGTTGAATTTGCATAGATGGCTTTAAAAAGTTCTATTCGAGCAAAGCCTTTTTTTTTAACTTAAAGTAATTTTAAATGTTTTAATTTATCTTTTCTTTATTGAGCAAGAAAACACGTAAGAAAAATAATATATAAATAAATAATCTTTATTTTCATTTTTAAATCATACATAATAATATAAACGAATACATTATTTTTTTTAAAAAAACCCGAGTTATTTATTCCAAAAAATTTATCTAAAAATCACTTTTAATAATTCATAAAAATATTATATATTATGCATATTCATATTGTATTTGCAATTTAAAAATTGTCATGTACAAAATATTTGGTATCAAATTAGCCTTAATATAATAAATATTTTTTTAATCCACGTAATTGTTGCATATAAAGTATTTATTTTGTAGGATAAAACGATAGGATTCTTCAAATGCATTATGTTATGGCTATGTAGCTATTAGTGAAAATTATTTGGCGCCAAATAAGCCCAATAAATATCTAAGTAATTGCATACATTGTTTATAAAATTTCAGGGAAAAAATAAAATGTTAGTATTTAAGCTTCTAATGTATTTTGACTATTTAATTATCACGATAATAAGGCAAAAAAATAAAGATATATCAAGCTTTTAATTCCGAATCTGATTAAGCCAAACAAGATTTCAAGGACCAAAAATTACTGAACACGAATTCATAAAAATTGGGTAAGGATTATAAAATAATCATGATTTACGGTTGTTCAAAAAAATTACCAGCCACTAAAGGTATTTCTTCGAGAATATGAGAAGGGAAAAGGGCCTTACCCTTAGTTTTACCGTTTTCCAAGATTTTACCTAGCGAATACCCATTTTTTTCGTCTCCTAATAACTCCAATTTATTACCGGCTTTTAACTTCCCGTATGGGTATACTGTTTCAATTTCATTAGGTGTTATGGGTTCCTGATCTCTGAGCGCTTTGTAATATAGTCCTCGACCGCCTCCGTAGTAATAAATATCGTCTAAGGAGTAGAAATTATCGGAAACATCTGTTTTGAAGTGCGCATTGGCAAGTTCGAAGGCTAAACGGCATACCTTATGTTTAGAATAGGAAAAAAGAATAAAAAATTAAGTCTATACTATCTAGTAACAAAATTATTAATTCTCTATAAGTTTTATAGTGTTTGAAAATAAATCGTATAATTATGAAAAAAAACTAATTTAAAAGGCCATACTTGTGAAGAAAAGGTGCAAACTAGGTAATTGCAACGAGCTAAGAAATATATGTCCAAATAGACTCCTATTAATCCACCTAAGGAATAACGAGTGGCAGTATTTGCCGACTTAGCAGCTTCACGATTCCCTAGCACAATGTAATGGGGATATCTGTGATGAATCGATCATTTATTTACAAGTTAAATATTTCGATCAATAATCTTCATGCCATTAATACAAATCGAAACTTCTTTGTACCAATAATAAAGGGTCTAGATTCAAATACTGATCATATTCGCTCAAATATTATGTTTGATATTTTTTTAAAAAATCACGTGATGTATGAAAAAATTTGAATGCGGCCAAAAAATAAAAAAAATTTCTTAATATGAAAGCAGTAAAGTTATCCAATAAAAGTAATATAGGAGTAACTTTTTAGTGGCTTCATTGAGAACGTTTATATCATCGGTAGCTATATATACGCGTCGCTGTATTTTTGAAATTTGAGTGGGTGATGAAGATAATATCGAAGAGTTATAAATTCTTTTGAGATCCAAAATATCGAAATAATCATCGACATGTTTCATATATTCGGATATATCGTGGAAACTGGCTTCTGTGCCTATTTTATCTGTTCGCCTTACGTGTATTCTGCGAATATTTTAAATTGTATAATATATAAATATCCGGAAACCGGGAATAAGGCACATTTTCATTCCAGATTTTAGAACGTTCCTTGAAAAATTTTCATTTAACCAAAAAATCTTATTCATCAATCTAGCATTTAAACAATAGTCACATTTATTTTCCAGAACTATTTAGGGAAAGATTATGGAATGGAATTTCTGTTCCCGTTTCACGTCCCTATTAAGGCTTAGGTGGGCTCTTCCAAGCCAATGGAGTAAGCAGGGGGACAAATCCCCCCCCCCAAGCCAAAAAATGTAGATGCCGGATATATTTTTCAAAAATATTATTGTTTATATAAATTTATATTTGTTATTTATTCGTATCTCATATTAAATATATATTTAATTACATTTATTATCGCATTTATCAACTAAGTTATTTTATCAATTAATTTCGATTTCAAGTTTTCCGGCGTAATATTTACTTATTATTTTCAAATTTTTAGTGGCGTAATATTTATCTACCATTTTCAAATTTCTAGTCAAATAATAATTATTTCTGAAACTTCTTGTCCAACAGGGAAAAAGAAATTGCAACTTTGTCCAACGCGATAGAGTCTCTGCCATCAAGCAGTAACAGCTTTTAAGGAGTTAGAAGAGCCATTTGCTATTACTGAAATATCACAATGGCCTGAAAGAAATATTTCCTCAGAAGCAAGAAAATTATTGGATTCAATGCTTATTCCAAATTTTATTTCTCATTAGAATGTATTATTTAATTATACAACTATTTTAAGTATTACTTTTCAAAAACATGACATTGACTCGATTAAGAAGATGAGAATAAAGGAGAGCATTTTATCAGAACTCAAGGAAATTAGGACTAATGTTGATGAAGAATTTCATATTTTATATTTTATTGTTGAGTCAAAAGCAGACTATACGTGTTTAATATTTTTCTCCCTCGACTTGTAGCAAGGCAAGCTCATCGTTAAAACATTAATATAGAATTAGTAGAAGAGTGTATCTTAAATACAAATACATTTATAACCCAAATAAATGAATTTTTAATTCATTATGCAGCACTTACTAATCTGCAAATATTACTTCCACAAAAGCCTTCCCACTTTTTCAGATGGTTATAGAAAAAAAAATATTTGTTAGATTCTTATTATGAAGATGTTAAAGTATCTTATGATGCCTTACTAGCTGAATAAGATTAACTATGGTTGATATAGTCCCAAAAAATGCTATGGATGCTCTGCATTATTTCAAACACATTTTAGATTAAATTCCCAATGTATTAAAAGGGTTTATAAACTCTTCCCATTAGTAAACTATGAGAGAACATTCTCTTTTTTAAGAAGAATAACAGAGGCCTACAGAAGTATCATTTGCAGGGCACGGCATGGATTTTTTTAAAGATTTTATACGGCCCGTGGGTTTTTTTAAAAAATTTTCAGGCTCGGCCCGGCTTTTTTTAAAAAAATGTTTAGGCCCGACTCGGCTTCTTTTAAAAAATTTCAGGCCCGGCCCGGCTTTTTTTTAAATAAAATTTTCAGGCCCGGCCAGGATTTTTTAGAAATAAATTATATTTATTTTTGATTTTTATAGCTAATAATAACGATTTCAAATATACGCTGTTTTAAAAAATACAGCCCGGATTGGGTGTTTTTTTAAAATAATTCAGGCCCGGCTTGGGTGTTTTTTTAAAAAAATTTCGGGCCCGACCCGGGTAAAAAAATTAAAATACTGTCCGGCTCGGGGGCCGGGCCTGCAGGTCTCTGAAAAACATACCAAGAAGTACAACATCTGAAAGTAGATTGAAAGGTTTGGATCTTTTGAATATTCATAGGTACTTGACGACAAGCAAGGATGAGATAATTGAAAAATTAGTTCAATCACAACGAAGATTGGATTTTACATTGTAAATATATAACATACAAAATGCAATTATTCCTAAGAAACTTTTGGTGTAAAGGCTCAAAAAATTCCAATTTCTATTTTGAGTCATTTAAGTGATTCTTTACATATAATTTTTTTATAATTCACATTAATTTAAAATTTTGTATTAGAAATATATTAGTCCTAATAAATTTATGCTTGATATTTTTTAAAAAAAAATTATATTTCTTAAAAAATTTTATTATCCCCCCCCCAGACCAAATTCCTGCATACGCGCCTGTTCCAAGCCATTTTACCTAAGTCGCCTATGCGTAAATTGGTTAGCCTAAAGTAAGAATAACAAATATTATAGTGATTGAGCAAATTTAGAAATAATGAACAAATTTAATATCAAATGAAAAAATGCAGGCTCAAACGACAAAAGTCGACATTGCACACAACAATTTTATAAAGACCTCACTAAAATAAATGACGGTATCATATAAAAAATTAAAGATTCTGAATTATCTGTATAGGACGCTTAGCATGCTAGAATCGATATTATATATTTTTTTTAAAGTTTTTTTATATCTAGAATATTCAGTAGCATCATTAAATATATTTTAAACGATTTTGGTTGAGTAGTTTTATTTTACCCCTTTTTAGATAATTTTGGCATGAGTTAATTATCCTCAACATTTTCATAATTTAAAATTGGACCTTATATTAAAATATCAAATCAAAATAATTAATAGAAATGGAAATATATCTATTCAAAATTAGGATTTATTAATCCCCACATTGGATAATTTATTTACCGGAGTATTAAAGGGTTATTAATATAATGTAAAATTTAAAAATATGATTTATTTTTAAGCAAATGAGAAGCATTGTCAGTAAATAAAAAAAAACTCTTTTTAAAAAATAAATCCCCATGATGCACTTGTTCGGCATCTTCTATAACATTTAATGAGCGCTCTCCTTATTTTGAAATATCTAATATCTTTATTGCCAAAGATGATAAAATATTCATATATATTTATTTTAAATTATTTTTCAAAGATAACATATATTCTGAGTAATAATATATTTACAATTTTAAACTTTACAGAAAAATTGATCATACCTATGCTGCTAATATTTATTCCTTAACTCAAAAGGTTAAACATTATTACTTTATAAAATATAAAAAATATTTTCCAAAAACAATTGACACCCTAAATAATCTTGAAATTCGAAATTTGGAGGAGCCAGTTAGCCATGTAAGCCTTATTTATTAAAATTCCTATCTATTTTAATATTCATTATAAGATAACAATATTTATTTTATATTATATAAAATATTTTATAAGAAAAAATATCTTTCAAAAACAATAAATATTTGCCATGATCAATCATCGGTTTCAAAGAACAATTTAAACCAAAGATCATACAAGAATGATCCTATGCCAATTATCAAGATGTTCATAGATAGGCAGCCAATTTATCAGTTTTATCAAGGAAGGTCAATTAGCATGATATATAAAGTCGTATTGGGGTTCGGAATCCGTGGAGATTCGGAATCTCTTGATCTTAAATCCTTTACCGAGAGCGATTTAAAAAATTTTAAAATTCGATTTAACCGGAAATGTATTCTAGCATGGGTAGAGTACTCAAACTATAAATTTCAAACAATTTTGCCATGAACTTTAGAACTACTTCTAATTTATATTAATTTTTATATGGATTTTTCATATAAATTAAAAAATACTAAAATGTCTATCGCTGAAATTGGCTGAAATTTATATAGGTAAATACTCTACACATGCTGGAATAATTCCTGTAAAATCAGAATTTTAAAATCCAAAAATCGCCCTTAGTAAATGATTTAAAATTGAGAGATTCCAAATCCCCACGCCGAAACCCCATACGACATATATATTCAAATTAAGAAAATAAAAATGTGGGTCTCTTTTAATAGGGAAACTAGAAGAAAACAGAAGATTATCGATTTAAAGTCTATCATGAAAAAACTAAAGACTAAAAATTTGATATTTGGTGAAGGAGGGGATGGAAATTTTTTTTACAGGCATCCCTTTATAACCTTTATCAAAATTCAATTACGCAGTGGAGGCGTAAAAAATCCGTGGAAAATAAAATACACCACAACAATTTGTTGATTACCTAAAGGCATATAATTACCTAAGGGATCAATTCTGCTTACCTTCAGAGTCTACATTGAGAACTTGGAGCCAACAAATTTAAATAAGGCCAGGTTTATCTTAATAAATTTTTTTTAACTGTTAATTAACTTTATTATACTAATTAATAGATATTTAACTTTCATATAATGTCCATTTGTTATAATTTCGTTATATCGACAATTTATATCAAGGTAAGTTATAATAATAGTAAAAAAATATAATATTAGTAAATCACAATTATATAAAATCATTAATTCTTGCTATTTTTTTTAAAATTTGAATTTAGGTTTTTTTGTTGTTTCCAATAGGATTAAAAGTTTCAATCAGATTCAAAGTCCAATTATTCACCATATTAAACCTTGATTAAATATCTATTCGTCGTCATTACATTGGTACAAAAAGGAGTATCATGGATATGTCGATTTAGGAAATAGAATCAAACCATCAGAATCTCTTCCTGAGGCCAAACAAGCACTTTTTCTCAGGGCGACATGTCTTAATGGAATATGGAAAATTCCAATTGGATACTTCTTAGTTTCATATGTTACTGCAAACTTGTTTGCAAATATAGTGAATAATGCGTTACATTTACTACATAACACGGGCGCCATCTGTAAAGCTATAGTATGTGATCGTCTGTCAGTAAATAAAAATGTGCTAAGGGCATCTTACTGCGTTCCTTATTTTAGTCACCCAAGAAATTGTGATTAAAAAGTATACATATTATTGAATGTATGTCATATGATTAAGCTGCTAAGAAATATTCTCGGTAATCAAAAAATTTTAATTAATAATAATGGATCAGTAATTAAATTACAATATTTTTTATAAATAGATAGATAATAAATTGGAAATATATAACAAATCTTCATGATTTATAGGATAAGAAAGGACTACGTGCTGCTAATAAAATTCATCAATCTTATATTGACCATCATTAGCATAAAATCAAAGTACAATAAAAAATACAATACTTATCTTTTTTAAAGGTTAAACTTGCTGTTCAAGTTATGAGTAGCTCAGCGGCAAAAGGTATTCTTTTAGAGCAATAGCTAAAAATTAATGGATTTGAAAATTGTGAGAGCGCAGTTGACCTTATTCATATGATTGATCAGTAATAAGATATATTAATATTTTTAATAATATCTTCCTGAATGTTTGACTTTAAACACGCGTAACATACGTGCTAAAGGGTTTAAAACCCCACTAATTAAAATTTTTTATCATACTATGAAAATTTCTTTGAAAAGTGTCCCACAACTTTAATATCCTTAAAGTATGAAAATGGAAATTATGTTTATAAATCAAATAGAAAAGTCTGCATTATAGGTTTAATCTTATCGATGAAAAGCATTTTGGGCATTTGCATTAATCACAGGCAATTGTAAAAAAAAATATTAACACTATTATAAAAAGTGAGGGGGTAATCATTTATTAGAGCGAAAGATCCTTGGGTCAGCACAAACTCGAAAAGGACTATTTAATTAAGATACTCAATTATAAGGGGAAAGTCTTCAGGGAGTTAATCCCCTATGGTTCCCCTCCTAATGATTATGTTGAATGGATTAAGATTATTAAATATTTATATTATAATCATACATCCTGAAGAAGGTAGGGTTTATTGAAAATGGTAGGTATAGATCCTTCCATTAAACTACTAAACCTTGTAATAGATGATATAAAGCAATCAGTGATAAAATGAGCTCCACAAAGTTTTGTATATTTGGTCAGAGTGAAGTTTCTATTGATTGCCTTTATCCATTTTGATAAATAGGTTTTATAACTGAGAGGGAATTTGGAGATAAATTTAATAATAAAATATTATATATAATAAATAATATGATTAAAAACTAACATACGAAAAGTTTTTTATTATTATTAATAGATTTTGATTTTGTTGCATGATATTGCACAACAAAGGCTCATAGTCTATTTTTATAAAAGAAAAAAGAAGAATTATCATTCATAAATTATTAATACACTTTTTAGGAAAAATGAGTCGCAAATATCATCAAATAGTTCTTTTTAGAAATATATGAGAAAGAATTACTAGAAAATAACAAAGATGTAAAAATTGAAAATAATCATAAATAATGGACTATTATTAATAGATTTATTTATTAAAAATCAACTCTGGGAAAATAGTGATTTAAAGTATATCTTCAAAATGAATTCATAAAAAACCATTATTAATCCTATATATTATATATAAAAAAATATGTACTTTGTTTGTGAAAAATCTTTTTAAAATAACACATTTCCAAATAACATCAATATGGATCATTAAATTATGATAATATATATTTGTTGTTTTAATTTTAAAAAATTATATATAGTAATTTATAATATGAGAATAATTAATATATGAGTTACCAAAATAGCGGGTTCAGCTGATTTGCATTCAACCACGCTTTCAAATGCAATATTATATAGTGAGTTTAGATATTATTATATGTCATTGAAAAAAATAGAATTTATTTAAAAGAAAGAGTTGCTATAAAAAAATGTGTTGGTATATTTTACTTATTATTTGCAACTAATGTTGTTAAACGGCTAGATTTTAGCCGATTTAAAAAAACAGCCAACGCAATATTTTAGCCATTGCCTAAATCTCGTGATTTGGCTAATAGATGTCCAAACTTTTTTGCAATCTTTGAGCAAAATATTTAGGCTTGCTGAATATTTTTCAGGTTAAAATATTGAGTTAACCCTTTTTAAAGATTGGCACAAATCGAGCAGTTTAACAAAATTATTTACACCAGGCAAATGATTTTTAAAATAATTAACGAGGCAGACAGATTCTATAAACATTGCCCATATTTTAAATGAGATGAGATTTAATTTTTTGAGGGAAAAAAAAATTATCTTCATATCGGATAATGCCTCAAATAATATCATCTTGACGATGAAAAACGTAAAATATCAAAGTGTTTCCTTGTTTTGCCCATTGGTTTAAAAGTAAATAAAATTTTATACATATCAGATGGGTACTGGTCATCGACTTGGTTTTGTATGAATATAGGTTCTGATAGGTTGAAAAATAATTTGTGGATAGACACAGTACCTAATGACTCGTAATATTATGAACAATTTTCTGGCGATGCTTATCGTATCTAGTATAGTTAGGTAATGGGCAAATGCCGCTCAATCTACAAGCGAGCGCCGTAGAAAATCCGCTAACATTAAGGTTTTAATTTATATTAATTCCTTTCAAATTTAAACTTATATATTTTCTTAAAAATTCCTAGACCAAAGTGTTGCCGCGTTTTTAGCCGGTTAAAAATATAGTAATTACCCAACTATAGTGCCTAGTGTGATTATCGTGTCTTCTGAGTAAGACTATAAAGCCCTAGCCCAATTCAGGGCCCCATATGCTATTTTTTTTATTTATATAAAAAATTCATTATTGTTATAAAAATTATTTTATAGTTTTTTTTTCTTTCCATATAAAAATTATTTTATATTTTTTTTTTCTTTCTGTTTTATAAATATAATAATTTATTTTTATAAAAAAATTTTATTATAGTTTCGTAACTAACTATATTTATCTTATTTACACACCATTTTAAATATATATGCTCTTATATAAAGAGTATAAATATTAAAATTTTTCATAAAATAAATTCTAAGAATATTTGAGGGGCTTTGGTATATAAATTGATCGAAAATTACAACTCACCCAACTATTGGATGTTGAAAAGGGCTTCGATTCGATTTGCTTGGGTTAGAATCCTGATGAATAGTATCGTACAAAGCTTCAGCTATTTTCGTCAGATGAGGCGTGGGCCTAATCACGAAGGAGGCGAATTGAGCTACCCACCATACGTGGGGTCTACTGTGAAAGGTGGAGACTATTTGCGATAAGTCGGATGGAATGGAAAGGGGAAGGAATTGAGACTGTGGACTCATAATATCGATTATTGGTAAAATTATGACACGTGGTTCATCCTGTTGCGCTATTTCGTCACCTATTATTTGAAAAATAAAGCTAAAGAGTCGAAGAAAAATGAGAGTCCGATGAGGTTGTTAAAAAAAATAGATATTTAGGTTTCGATTTAAAGAATTGAATATTTTATGTTAAAAAAAGGTGAAACGACTGAAGATATGGTCATCGAGGGAATTCTGGACTTAATTAGTATTGAGGGTATGTCCTTGTTCGACTGATTTTTGATTAGACTAAACAGCTTTTGAACTTGTTTTAAGTGTTTTGTAGCATTTTTATTTTTCGTAATGTTTTACTTGTTTTTTTGAGGTTCTTTCCTCTCTTACTTTTTAAGCTATTTAGTCGAAGCTATGTAGCCGGTTAATAAGTCGAAGCTATGTAGCCGGTTAATAAGTCGAAGCTATGTAGCCGGTTAATAATTCGAAGCTATGTAGCCGGTTAATAAGTCGAACCAGGACACACCCTGAATGTTTATATATGAAATATTTCGAAATACCTATTAATTTTATTCAAAATAATGTACAATAAAAATCTTCATTGTTTTATTGTATGCTTTTTTAAAATAATATTATATCAAAAAAATAATATTAATTCATCAAAGCGTTATAAAACTTTAACCTGTTGTCTAAACACATTTTAAACGTAAAATATTAAATATTTAAATAATTAATAAAAATAAAAATATGCATTTCCAATCATATTAAATGGTATAATATTATTTTTTAAACCTCGCCATTCAACGGGTCGATCTTCCCCTTCCTCGTGGCTGGAACACGCGCTAAGCGGTAAAAACTCGTGTTCAAAACCTAAGGAATCGTATTTCCAATTTTCGCTTTTAAGTATTAGGGTACGTTTGGAAGAGAACGCGACTACAAGGCAATAGATTACGTGATGTATTTGACAACCGAACCCGCAAGACTTATCGACGTCGCAGATCAGCTTTCGGGCAGTGGTACAATTTTTGGGATTCTTTTTTTTGTTTCATGGGAGTTCATTATAAATAAAAGTCACAACACGAACGCCACGTACAAAAAAATTTATCTTTTAAAAATGACGAGACCATGTCAAACTTTGCAAAAAATCTTATGTCAGACCCTAAAGTTATAGAATAAAATAATGGAGATCATACAAAACGACAATGCTTTGAAATTTTGTGTATTTATTTTATTAATTATAATTGTTATTAGTATAAATATGCATGAATCGGCCCACCTGGTATTCTATAATTCTTTGATTAACAAGTTCGGAGAGACGAGCGTTTAACCGAGTTTTCCATAAGTCATCTGAAATATCTTTCATTAAATCGGATTGACTGAGGAGATCGCTATAATAATTTTTGCGTTATTATTTTCAAATTAATTAATTTATTTATATAATACAATCTCTAACACATCAATTAGTAGGCTGAGTATAGTGTATGCTATTTTTTTGATAAATCAAAATATATTAAAACTATTATTAATTATAGTGTGATCTCCTATTTAAAATACAAGAAAAAAAAATTTTTTGTTTAACCGTTCTGAAATTTTAAAAAAAAAATGGATATAGAGAACATAAAATCCTAAATTTAGTACATAAATATTATGCTAACCTAAATGAAATTTAAAGTGTGCCGACGATATATATATATACTTTAAAAATATCAGATAATAACTTAAGGATTTGTTTGATGAACACGTCCATGTGATTTAACTTATCGTTTAGCAAGTTGGCATTTAAAGAACCAGAATTTCCGGAGGATATTTGTTTGTTTAGACTAGATTTAAAATCGGAAAAACGGTTCGATATAAATTTGTGCAAATGGCCCAAACCGAGTTGCACTTTTCTTCGATAATGCTCGGATTTTATGTAGGGCATTTGGGATATATTGACGTATTTTGGTTTATTAACGAGGTAATCATCGATATCTAATTATAATATATATATTTTTTTTAAAAAAATATTAAAATCAATTAATCTTTCTTTCATTCTCTTCTCCCCCCCCCCCCCAAGTGTATTAGCAATATTCAAATCGAAAAAATACTTTTTAAAAAAATCTAATTAATCATATTCAAATATGGTACCCTATATTTTCAACAACGAATTAATAATATTTTTTTTAAAAAATGTAATTGATATTGATTGAATAAATTTAAATATTGGTAATTAAACCAATTGATTTATGAGCGTTATGTTAATTTATTTTCAATATAAATATAATTCAAAAAATATTTTATTTCTAAAAAATATATTACTTATTTAATTTGATCAATATTTTTATGAGAGTTAAAGTAAATGAAGGGATGACACCCATAAAGTATTCTATATCTGGTTAAATGATAAGTAAAACGCTAGCACGATGAATAGCCACAGCTTGTTGATTATAAAGGAGAATCATAAGGACATTAGATAAGTATTTATCTCACAGACCTGCAGACCCGGCCCGTCCGTATTTTAATTTTTTAGAACCGGGCCAGCAATAAAAAAATTATAGAAGTATGAAAACCCCGTTTTTTCGAGATAAAACAAACTATATTTATTTCGTTAAACAAAAAGTAATTTATTGTTTAGTATATTTTTTCCCTTTTTTTATGCCTAGTTTATTCAACGAGAGGTGCTGTTTAAATAAAATTCTTCCGTTTATTTTTAAATAAACAATTTTAATTTTAAATCGATTTTATATAATTTTTATATATATTAACTAAAGTTATCCAATAATTTAATAAAAAAATTGTCGGGTAAGTTAAGAAATTTGTAAAGTCTGCCCAGTCCGAAAGCCCGATCCAAAAAATATTAAAACGGACCTGCAATACATAAAAAATATGGGCAGGACAATAAATACATTAAAAAATCCGGGTAGAATAGGCCAGCTCGGGCACTAAAAATTTGATATATATTTTTTTTTTCAACTTCAAGCTAAGATTTGGATTAAAATACTATTTAAAAATAAATTATAATATGCTTATTTCTTTGTATTTTAAGAGCTGTCTAACTAAAACACTATACCTATAAGAATAAGTAAATTAACAAAAAATACGTTATTTATGATATGATACCATTACAAATAGGGGAGACCGGGGATAGTGTGTTCCCGGGGTAGGTATTTCCTTCTCAAATAATTTAAAAATTAATAAAGTTTAAGATTTGAAATTTAAGCCAAATATATATTATAATAAGGTGATTAAGTAGGTCCAAAATTGTTTCGGACAAAATTGCTCATGAAAAATTTTAAATGCAAATTTAAGTTTCAACATACCCAAAGTAACTTTTTTATATTTTACATTTTCACGAATAACTTTTTTTATAAAAGTTGTTCAGACTTAATATAAATACTAAATGATAAAAAAATCTCCATTTTATCATATATAAAAATATTGACAATCATTATGTTAATTTAATATTCTAAATTTAATTTTTAAATGATCCTGTGGACCTGGGGAAGGTATTAGCGGGGTGCGTCTTTTCCTTTTACATACATTCATTAAAATATTGGTTCTGATTTTGTAAAATGGTTTGAACATATATTAGAAAAACTAACAAAGAAAATAATGATAATCAAAAGGCAAGTATTCTTCAAATGCTGAAAGATAAGATACCTTTGACAGTTATAACCATGAATACGAATTTAAGTTATGGGAGGTATATTTATATATTTAAATTAGTATGTATTTAAGAAACTAAGCATTAAGAGGTATAATAAATTGTTCAAAAGGAATGAAGATTTTCAAGAGCGATATCTTCACAGATCAGTATTTTCTCCTATTCAAGAAGCTAAATTAACAGATTATTTAATTAAAGGATCAAGATTATTTTCAGGATTATGCCCTAAACAAGTATTTTAATCCTTTGTTATATCATATATCTCTGTAAAATGAATTTTTTTATAATCTTTAAATTTATACCATGGTATTTCTTTAGTTAAATAATAATAAACTTGAGAAAATTTTTTTAAAATTATTTACATTATATGTTAATGAAACATCTTTATTAATTTTAAAATACTTTAAAGTAAGAATTTAATTTATACATTAGAGTGACAAATATCTAATAAGTGCAAAATTGCACATCGTCGGTAAGATGATATTAAATTAGCAAATGTAGAGATTTAAAACGAAGAGGCAATTTGACTTAAAAAGGTCAACTCAATATTTTAGTCAGAAAAATATTGAATTTCGTTAATAGATGGTCAAATCTTTGTGACGTTTGTGAGAAAAATCTCCAGGCTTGCGTTATATTTTTCTGGATAAAATACTGAGTTAGCCATTTTAAAAAACTGGCTCAAATGGAGCGATTTTGCATCACTCATGATATGGATGTTATGAAATTTTTTTAGAGAAAAGAGGATCAAGCTTTCGAATCTTTACAGGTTAACCAAAAAAAATTTTTGTGTTCCGACAAATTAGCAAATAAAAAGGAGTTTCTCTATGGTCTGATTAACGCGGAATACAAGGAGTCCTTATGTCCAGCAACTTAAAATAAAATTATTTTTATTCATGCTAACAAATTACAAAATTGAGTTTAAATTTATAATTCGTTTTTTTTTCAGTAAAAATAAAAATATACGGATATTTCTGTAGTATGCACATCATTTTTAATTTAATTTCGCTTCTCTTAAGAAAAATTCGATTACCAATTTAAAAAATTTATGTCAGTGCGCCGATTTAAGCTGGCTATGTTAAAAGCGGCGCGTCAACGATTAGATTTATAAAACTTTCGTCTGTTGCCGATAGTTTCGTCGGGGCACAAGTTTAGATATTAAAAATGTTATGGCCAGAAAATTCTTATAAAAAATTGACCGGGCGAATTACCTAAAAATTTAACGGGCCGGTCCAGATAACTTGTAAAAAAATTCTTAATGGGCCAGGTTTTGTTTATCTCTACTATACATACTCTGAAATATAAATCGCGTAAAATAAAGTTTATGTAAAAAATGTGCCATAAAATTTAAATGTTAAAAATCCCAATAAACCCTACAACGTATATATATATATAATATACAGTAAAACCAGTCTAATTTGGGCATAGTTGGGACCAAGAATTTAGCCTAGACAGTTGCCCAATTTATTAACACTAATAGTGGGTTATAGAAATTTGATTGGAATTCAAAATTTTGGTCAAATTAGGGACGAATTATCACGAGCCTAAATTAGACAAGTTTTACTGTAAACCAAATCATATTTCCACCCTTAAAGTACATTCATTATCCCAGTTTACGATAAAATAAAATACACCAAAATTAAGAATTAAAATAATTAGTTAATTTTAAGTTATAAGAATAATTAATAAAGGTTAAAATAAAACAGTATTAAAATTGGAATAATGAGGTTAATGGGGTTGCTGTGACGTGTAACAAAATCGATAAGAAAGGAGTTTAAAATATGACAAGTAATTATTTTCACTTTTCTAAATTGCATTGTGGGGAATCGGAAAAATTTTATACAATTGGAAATCAGGTTTTAAGATTTGAAAGATTTAACATTCAATTAATAATTAATGAGTAATTAATTTTAATCGATATGAAAAATTAGGCAGCAAATTTTTAATTTTTTTTAGTTTCATTTTTAAATATATTTGAATGAATATAATATGAGGTATTGTGCTTAAATATTTATATGAGCCATTACATTGACATAAGGATTAAAGCCTACTATGCATTACCAATTAATGTTCCGGTTTCATTTATGGATTGACACTTGTTCTTAAGGTGAATAACCTTTTACCCCCACCCCCAAACAAAGCCAAAAAATATGGAACAAGGACCCAAAATGGTTATAAAATCAAAAATTGCCAATTTTTAACCAAAATAAGTGTTCGCGTTTTAGGTTTTTTATATCGATTTTTTTTTAAAAAAAAAAGATGTATATTTATATATTTTAATATAAATTTAGATTTATATGATAATTTTTTAGTTTTAAGATTTTTTTAAATCCATTTTTCTAGATAATGCCGCGTTTCTCAGATTGATAAACGATATCGGCAATTTTTAAAACTACTAAAGTTAGAAAAAAGACCCGCGAATATATGAATTTTTATCGCCATAATACACATAAATTCACAAGAAAGTTTGTTTGAAATTTGTAGGGTGAATACTAGTGTTGTTAAACGGCTCTGAGTCGATTTTTAAAAACGGCCAACTTAATATTTTAGCCAAAAAAATATTTCATAATCCTCGAAATTTCGCTAATAGATGTCTAAACCTTTAAACCATCTTTGAACAAAATCTTTAAGCCTACGTAATATTACTGAAATCAGGGATTGGATAAAAAAAAAAAAATTTTTTTCAGTTATCATTGAATCCCTTAATTTATCCGATTTTAAAAAAAGGTAAACTCACCCATGGTGAGTTGCCTACAAATGGTACAAAGGTTTGGCCATCTATTGATGTAATTTCGAGGCTTATTAGGTAATAATATTTTGCCTAAACTTAATTTAGCCGTTTCTTAAATGGTAAATTTTGGAGATGAGAAAAACGAAATACACTGAATCATTCGTAAAAAGTAGTTGCTATCAGATCTGTATCGGTTATCGGATAGGTTATTTAGTAACATCGAAAAATTTCGAATCAAGTTGAATCGGTGAAAAATTTGTGGATGGGCAAAACCCTAATAAATAACTCTGTTAATTTTTTATTTTGAATTTACTACTAAAGATTTAATATTTTAGTTAAAATAACCCTTAAAATACAAAGGAAAAAAAGGCAGTTTTCAAATAGTACTGATCAAAATATGCGTTTGAAATTTAAAAATTTTATCAAAAAATTTATGCCCCGTTAGGACTATTAAAATTTTACGAAAAATTGTCGGGCCTGGCCGGGAAATTTTTTATGTACAAATTGTCCGGTCCGTTATAATTTTTTTTAAAATGCGAACCGAGATCTCTAATACTGATTTAAAAGATTTAATCAAAATAGCAATCAAGTCCAAATCCAAAGATCATATTTTAACATAAATCTTTAAATTACATTTCCATTTATTCCAAGCGGACTCAGTTAAGTCATATTTCTCATAATCAAGCGTGTAAAGATGATATATATATATATATATTTTTGATATTTATTAAATATTTAATACACATAATGGAAAATCTAACAAATATAAAAACTTTAAAAAAAATGGAATCGATTAACTTTCTTTAAATATAATTATATAGGTTAATTTCCACCATTAATAAATTACTGTTGCTATTATAGTTTTTATTTATAATATAGCATATAATTTCGAAATCTGGAATAATATATTAATCTATTTTCACAAATATTTTTATGACAAAGTTAAACATATAGGGTCGATAATTCTATAAGTATAATTATGTTTAACTGAAAATTATCAGAGATGGTGTTATCATTTCAATTTATATTTTATTTATTATTATAAAAATAAATTTTTATTAATTTTAAACACAATTCAAAATAAATTACCAGATCAGCAATTTTTTAAAAAAATATATATGTATAAACTAAAGCTTTGTATTTTTCATCCTTTTAATTAATTTATCTTGCTTTTGTGTAAATATTATTTTCTTTTTTTTTCTTTTTTCTGACCTTTGCAAAATTTTACTTTGGCATCGTTTCAATATTATAAAATTTAAGCTTTTAAATGTTAAATAAAATATTCGTTTACACGTCATATCAGGATTACCAGGTCAAAATTTTCAAATTATAGAGAAAATTTTATTGCAGACTTTTAGTCCACAAGAGTTCAGCTTCAAAACGGGTAAGGAAATAGGGCTTTGACTCCCTTTTTTATTCAGTTTTTACTACATTCTATTCTTCTACATCGTGTTATTCCAAAACTAGTTGGGGTCTTAAAAAGGCGTCACTTCCATAGGTTAGTCTTGGTTACGTCTACATCTTGTTAGTTGGCCCGTAACTTTAAGATCGAGAAATTGTCAATTCACTTTAGTTGGTCAGTCTTTGACATAAGTTCATACCATTTCAGTCTGCTCTCCTGTATCTTTTACGACAAGGGAGTGACATCCATCTTGTCTTTTAGGTTATCATTAGTCATACGATCCAGCTTGGTATATCCTAGGCTTCGGATCATTAATATTTCGGTTACATCTCTTTTTCTCAACAGCTTACAATGCCCAAGTTTCACATCAAACAACAAGACCGGTCTGACGTGGCATATTATTTTATTATTTATAGTGTTATCAAATTTAAGGCGTTTTAAACAATCGCTCAATTTGGAAGCACTAGTAGTTATTTTTTTCAGATAATATATACTCTCCGATAATTTATATTTTCCTTTTTTTGTAATAGATTAGCATTATTTCTTTAAGAAATTTTTTGTAATCTAAAAAATGTGTTTTGCAGGACCAAATTATTATGTATTTTTTAAATGTATTTCTTTAAAAACTTAAAAATCTGCAATATTGGAAAAATGTCTTGGCTGCTTATATAAAATGTGATACTTTTTATAAGTTGGAAATTGAACTTTGAAGGTCTCTATTTAAAAGATAGTAAATATATTGATAAAATTTACTTGAATTTATAATTACAAAAGATAAAGAAAATAAATGTCATGTTATTTGTTAAAAGATATTTTATGATTATAATGATTTCTTTTAAAGCACTCTGCCAATAAAGGTGCATAATTTTGGGTGATCCTAGGGAAGGTTTTCACCAATGAATTTCAATAGAAATATGATCACATAGAATATCAAATTCATAGTGACATTACCCAAAGGCACCTTCACACGTTTTTTTAAGCATATTTTATTTTTATGTGGCTTATATGGTATCTTATATTATAAATAGTAATCTTTTTTAAATTAAAATAAAAAAGTCATTATATTTTTAAAAAAAATTTAAACTAACTTCCAATAGAAAGAGGAAGGGTTCTGGGATTTAATTTAAGGATACATTTCTATACTTTTTTTAACTAAAACACACTAGAAATGTTTATTGATAATTTTATTTTAATTTATTTTTAATATAAAAAAAAGTAAACAAATATCATTTCTAAAACAAATAATTTATTATTTAATAATGTTAAAATTTTTAAAATTGTGGGAAAATATGAGATTTATGATAGAGTTCTGTACACATTAAGGAAAAATAATTATGAAATCAAAATTCCTGCCCTGAGAATTATAGGGAAGGTAATTTTAAGAAGTTTTGGAAAAATGTCTTATCAAGTTATTTTAACCTAAAATGAATAATCCTTGACTCCAATATCTAATTCATTAAAAATCAGCTAATATAAAAATGCCTCAAGAAATCAAAATATTGTAATAGAGTACATATATGATGGATAATCTTTTTAATGTATTTTGAAATTTTTCTTATGATTAAAATATTCGGAGTTAATTAACAATATTCCTGGAAATTTTAATGGAGATTTAGAATTATGTTCCTGGTAATGTTCATAAGAATATGCCCAAAATTCCCAGGAATATGTCCAGCCTTTTATATTAGTAATCATGCCTCATTTATTATCTTTTTCTTTGTAATGTATGAAAGTTTTTTGATGAGGAAGCCATGCATAAAGGGGTTAAATTATAACATAATATTATATTATAGGCTAGTAGTATTATGAAAAAAACCATTTATAATATCTAATCAGGGAGCCATTATTTTAATTGATATATATCATGCCATATATTTATCCAAAACTCTTTTTAAATTAATTCATTTATAAAATATAAATCACAAAATATTCCATTATACTTTATAATGGTAAATAGTGATGTTAAAAGGCTCGCTAGCCATATTACAAATGTATGTAAATTCAATTGTAAAATTTATCTAGAAGGGTGGGAGAGGGGAGGGTTCAAATTAAGAAACTCTTGAAGATTTAATAAAAATAATTTAAATAAATCTATTAAATAATGATATTTATTAAATACAATTTGATTTTAATTAACAAAATATTGTTATTCATGCATATAGTTAAGTAACTATAAATAATAAAACAAATGTTAGCCTTTCTGAAACATATCAAGTTATGTTTATAATTAAGTAATTACCTAATATCGATTGTAATTTGAAATGAGTTTCTACTGGTTTATAAGATTGAAATTTTGAACGTTGATTTCTAAATTTAGAAATATCTTATTAGTTAATTTTAATAAATTACCTTAATTTTATAAATATATTGTATAGTTCAGAATTTTGTTTTTGCAATGCTTTAATTTGATTTTCAGCTAATGTCAATTCTAAGTTGTACTCCTGGAAAAATAGGTATTTTTTGGATAAGAGCAAATATATTGCACAAAGACCCCATATTAAGAGAATAGATATTATAGTGTATTTAAGTTTTCCAAGTATCATTATAGAATATTTTTTGTACATCTCATCACTACAACATTATTTTATCACAAAAAACTGAAAAACAAAAAAAAATTTGAAACATATCATCATGTTCATGATTAGGTTGCGTTTAGTCGAATCAATAACAATATGTTTACTCAATGACATTAAAAATTCTTCATAGAATCTAAAAAGAGAGAAACTAGATGTAATAAAAAATATATAATAGCTAATTAAAGAGTTTATAAACAAAGTATATAAGATATATGTAGGGATTTTAGGGATTCAATTTGACAATAATTAAGGATTTTTATTTAAGTAATAAAATAATTATTTCGGTAAAAGATAATTTTATATAAAAAAAAACATTTTAATATAATTTCAACAGTAAAATAAATTAACTTTTACAATTATCGTTACTTTATATATTTGATTTATAGCCACAAAATAATATACAAACAGATAATAATATAAAGTATTTTATATATAATATTATTACATGAATCAAATAAAATTTATAAAAATAAGAAAAAAATGTATATTACATGGGGAAAGGATGAACGTGATTCCGTATTAATATATTAAATAATAAGGGTCTTATTACATTTTAATAAATTTTGGTCGGTATTTAGCAAAGGTTGGTATTTAGAATATTTCCATAGATTCACTTGAGAATAATTGGCTGTCAGACTTATGACATTCTAGCCAATATTATTGCAGAAATCCATAGGTCTTACAAAATTCAAAACAAGGTTAAGATGATTACGGATAATGGGTCTAATTTCCTGAAGGCCTTCAGGTTTTAAATTTATTATAATTTTTTTATAATATGATAATGTAATAGCTGCTATCGTTCATCCTAGTTTTAAGTTAAATTGACCATACATTAATTTAACTGAATCTAAAGGGCAACTTGATAGGCTGATGGTAACGTTAAAAAATGGCATGCCTAACTACGATACCATAGCAAGATCGAAACCGCAGCCTTCCATAGACGATTTTTTTGAAATAAATAATAATAATATTATTATTGAACCTCTAGATGCTTTTTTTAAATCTAAAAATACTAATTTAAATATTTTTGATGATTTTTTTCATATAAAAAGTTTGTTTATTAAATTTAATACTGCGTTGCCCTCAAGTGCTAGTGCTGAACGATAATTTAGTATGGCAAAGCTTATACTTTCAGATCGTCGCTCTAGACTTGGGGATGACAGTACCGAAATGTTATTATTATTAAAGTGCAATAATAAATAAATTATATATATATGTAACAAATTATAGTCATGTTTTTCAATATTTTATTTGTGGAAATAAAGATACGTAAAAAAAAATATTTTAAAAAAAAATCAAAGTAGCGTAAAAAGTAGCTTAAAGTAGCTAATAGCGCGCTACTCATTTGAAAACGATAGCGGTAGCGATAGCGAACTACTTTTATTATAAAATAGCGGTAGCGATAGCGCGCTACTTTTAAAAGTAGCGTTTAACAACACTGCACGACACCCCCACTGGACATATTTCATCACCTCTGACAATTCCTACCACCATGCTGTAAATTCCATATATAGTAAAATACTCCTTCTAAACCCTGAAACACAGTCGCCATCTATATCTGAAATATCGGTGCAGACACACTCAAACCAACAGCAACCTCCGAAATCAAACAACCCCTTTGGTGTAGTTATAGTCAACAACCTCTGCATCTCTTTCCTCACCCGTAATTGCAAATATGCATTCGAAAAATCCACTAGAAAACATCTGTCCCCATTCAAATAGAACAATGTTTCCTCTATCCTGGTTAACGGATACTTCACCTCAACCACATATGATTCAAACGTTACCCGGAAATCCGCATACAACCGCAACTTCCCATTGGCCTTCTTCATGGGTACCAAAGGCGTCGCCCACTCGCTGTACTCAACCGGGCTCACTATGCCCTCTTCTAACCAGCGATCTAACTCTCTCTCCACCTCCTGCCTCCATTCAAAATAACTCTATGCACAGCACAATATTTTGGTTAGTGTTGTTAAACGGCTCGTTTTGAGCCGATTTTTAAATACGGCTATCCAGAAAAATATTACGCAAGCCAAAAGATCATAGTAGGAACATAGACCAGGGCCTTAGCCAGAAATTTTTCGCTAGGGGGGCCTGCTGCTTACTTAAGGGGGCCACTATTTTTTTTTAAATAAAACAAATAATTAAGCATTTATATAATTTTTATTTTTATTAGAAATTTATTAATGTAATATAAATACAAAATAATATTATATTTACAATTCTTTAAATGCATGATGATATTTTTTTATTCATAATATTTAGGATAAAATTATGTGTTTTTTTAACTTCTGCAGGTAATAATCCTTATGCTATTTTCATTTTATAATGTAACGTTTCAATATTTAAGTTTAATAATAATTCTAAGAGGCCATTTTATCCGATATAAAATAATCAGGGTCAAAGTGGGATAATGTATTAAAACATGATAGAAGATTATAGTCATCTTATGTAAATCTATCTCAAAAACGATCAACACAAAGTAATCAATAATTTCATACAATCAAATTGTAATTTGGTATCGACTAAATCTTAAAAATTTATAAGCATTTTACGTACCCTTGATAATTTGTTGGGAGTGAGATTAAATTTTCTAAAAATTTTCAGCCTTAATTCTAATCAAATCAAGATAATTGTCGCTTCTTACTAAATTAATATCTACTGACTGTAGATTCCTATTTAGTGGATCTTTTGTTTTTATATCTCATAAATTATAATGGCGAATATAACGTAATTTATATTAACGCATTGAGATAAAAGACAAACTCAATCATGAGTGGAAACCTTTGAATTAAGAGTTCTATTAGTAAAGTAAATTAAAACTTCACCAATAGCCTTTAAGAGAGATGTTTCTAAATGACCAGTCCACCTCTGGTCTAAAAGTCTCTCAAGAGTATGGCTTGAATATCAGGATACGCTAAAGCGCCTCAAAAATTATATAACGCATTGGATATATTAAAAAAATTAGAAATGATAACCATAATATATTTTGAACCACAAGATGCAATATTGGTTGTAGCAATGTATAAAAGGAACTTTTTTATTAATTTTTCTTTTGAAGTACGGTTTGCACCTCTTCATTTTAGCCAGAAATAACGTTTGCCCCATCATATGCCTGGCTTATTATATTCATTTAATTAATATTTAACCCATTAAGTTGCTTTAAAATGCAATTAGTAATGCTTTCAGCAGAACAGAAAGATATTGTAAATTAATAATTCCTCTTAAATTTTCTTAGAATTCTCTAGAAAAAATATAGCAAATAATAATACTCATGTTTTCCCAACATTATGCATCTTTTATCTCATCAGCCTTAAGACAAATAAAGGCATCTCACTTTTGTTATATTTATCTGATATTCAAACACCATATCTGCTATAAGAGATATTACTTCGTATTGAATCTGGGGTGATGTATATTGGGCATTTTGGGTATAAATTTCAAATTTTATTTAATTCAGGATCTTTTTGGATGGTGTATGATAATATTACTATAAATAGTTAGTGTTGTTAAACGGCTCGTTTTGAGTCGATTTTTAAAAATGGATAACACAGTATTTTATCCAGAAAAATAAATTTTGTTCATAGAAGGAGCAAAGGTCTAGACATATAGTATCGAAATTTCAAGGCTTACTCAATATTTTTCTGGCTAAAATAATGAGTTTGCCGTTTTTTAAAATCGGCTCAAAACGAGCCATTTAACAACATTATCTAATATGTTTGCTAATTAAATAAAAATACTCGCCGAAAAATATGATAAAATACCGAATAGGTGAATTTTTTGTTATACCATGTCGAATATTATTTTTAAAAATTCCATGCCAAAAAATTTTTTTTTTTAACACGGGCAGAGCCGGGCCATAAGAAATTTTTGAAAAAAAATATGCGCCAGGCCGGGCCGAAATTTTTTTTTAAAAAAAACGTTCCGGGCCGGGCCGTGCAAATGGTACCTTTGCAGGTCTCTGATATATATTATAAATAATAATAATTAAAATTTTATATTAATGTATTATATTAAATTATAATAAACTATTTTAATTATATAAATAAATTTAAATATTAAATATAATATTAAATATAATATTAGATATAATATAAATTATACTAATTATGTAAACTAGTTTAATTTTCTATATATTTTGTTGTCCCAGAAGCCGACCAAGGTCGGCTCATGTTGCCCATTGGGTCGGGTCTGAATGGCTAAATGGGTTGGATCGGGTTTAAGGTTGTTTTTTTCGGCTCAAACCTTGTTGGGCTATTGGCTAAACCCATCCGACAGCAATTTAACAGCACTACTGCAGAGAAATCAATATTAGTTTTAACTCTCTTGCAATTGTGGGAATATTAATAGATATTGATAAAGCATTTATTATTTTGTATGATTGATCTTCATGTATTCTGTTGGGTCTCGTGATCAATATAAAAATTTATCAATAAGATCACCGCCTACATGATAAGATTTTTATTGGATGTAAACATCCCTTTATAGCCTTTATCTACCCCCCTAATATTCCCACCCTTTTTGGTGGCGATGTTTTAATTATACCTTTAATAATAATAAAACTTCTTTTATAAATTTTAAAAAGAATAACTTAAATTATTTTAGATCTACTACTAACCAAAATATTGTGAATATAAAAGAGTTATTTTTTAGATCATGAATTCAATTTTAAACCATCTCTTTTTCAATGATTTGGCATGAATATGAGTTTGCCGAAAATGTTCAATCCTTTTAAATGCAGAAAATTTTTTCATAGAAAATATTATCTGTTTACATGTAATATATAGATTTGGTCGATGATGAGATATTATTATATATTATAGGTCTATAAAAAAAGTATTAATTTTAGAGCAATATATATTGCCCTATTTCTTATGACATATATAATATATAGACTGACGATTCATTTATTAAGTGTAGGGCAGCATTTAAAAATGATATATATTGATTTTGATTTTAAAAAATTATAAGTAACGTTATAACGCTCAATAAAATTTGCTAGATCAAAGTCAAAATGTTTTGACTTCAAAATTTGCCGGATCCATTTTACGGAAGGTATCGGAACGGACGCAATATGAAGATGTATATCATTTTTAATGAGATTGACATTTGACGGAACATATGTAAAATTGGATCTGTTTCCACTTTGAATGCAGCCTAGATCAGCTGGAGATGCCATCTTGGTTACACTAATAATTATTAAAATTTTAAATGAGAACATAATTTATTCCTATATCTTATGCAAGCTTTTTTAAAGAATTACCGGATCATCGAGATATTAAGGTAGAAAATTATCAATTTAATAGTAGTTTTAAACATGCTATATGTGTTACCAAAATGGCGGGTCCAACCATTTTAATGAATAAATTGTCAGTCTAGGTATTATATATGTCATTGCCTAAATTTCCCCAATAAAATTATACTAGCCCCTTTAAAGGCGCCTACCCCTACCCTTTCAAAGAAAATTGGATGTAAACTGTTTTCACACCCCTCCATCTTATGTAGACACGGACCAACATTTTAATTTGGAGCAAAGTATGTAAGTCTACCCTATACACAGGATGTTCAATCAATTCGCTCATTCAGCGTCTACATAACAGCATTTTCACTGGATGCAAATCCCCTTCAAAAATCTTTGCCTACCCCCCTCCCCCCTAAAAATTCCGTCGCCTTCGGCGGCGGTGTCTCCCTATTATTATTTTTAACTTTTTAATTTATTGATACTCTTTTCAGAGACTTTATAAAGGATAACTTAAATTCAGGGATCCAAACCGAACCTGAACCGAACCGTTAAACCACTAAAAACCGGTATTTTTATCAAACTCAAACCGAACCTAAACCTCAAAAAAATTTCTAGCTGAACCTGAACCGAACCGCTAAAATGCCTCTGAACCAGTTTGAGTCTCATAATTTTATGCTTATAAAATAATGTGTAAGTTATTACTAGTAGTATATAGCAAAAATTTTAATTATATTCAAATTGTTTTAAAAATTATTATCAACACATTTAATTGATAAACGTCAGTCATAATTTTTATAAACTTTAGTATATTGCCATTTTACAACATTTTTTAAATATTTTAAGCTTGTAAATTATGATACCTAGAAAAAAATTTAATCTAATATATAAATTATTTACATATAGTACTAATGTGATCATACTGTCAATGCCAGTTACCCAAGTTAGAGTGGAAAGATGTTTTCCAACAATTAAATTTATTTTATCTCCTTATAGATGTAATTTTAGTGAGACGAATTTTGAAAATATATTAATTGTGCGGCTTAATAAAAATTTTTTAAGTAATTGTTCAAATTAAAATAATTCATTGATATATTTATTTGTTATATTTATAAATTAAATATTATTTTATAATGTGCAATTAATAAAAATGAAGGTTTTTATTTTAATTATAAAATAAAAAAAAAATTTCCTTATACAATATCCTAAAGTAGGTTTGAATACAAAAATTTTCAAACCGGTTTTTAGATGTTTGAACCGAACCGATATTTTTATTTTTTGCAAACCGAACCGGAACCTTGAACCGTTATTTTTATCCGAACCTGAAACGAACCGATATTCGTTTCGGTTTGGATCCCTGCTTAAATTAATCTATCTCTACTACCAACTATCGATATTTTGTGAATATAAAGAATTTATTTTTTAGATAATAAATTCAATTAAAACCTCCATTATTTACAATGAATTAATTATTATGGCAATATGAGCTTTCTGAAATATCTAGACCTTTTAAATTACATTTAAAAGGATAGCAGAAAGTTTTATTTGGAAATGTGAATGATTGTTTGCAATATATAGATTTGGTAGATGAATTGTATTATAATAATTCTATGATAAAAAGTATTAATTTTTACAGCAATAAATTTTGTACTATTTGATCTCAAAATTTAATAGATAACCCCCAAAAATTTATCTTACCATAATTAAAGCAGCCTATCCCCTACCCCCCTTAAAAAATAGGATGCGAATTGTTCCTACCCCTCCCGCTCATGAAAATATAAAGTTAAGATGATCTCTGGCATAGGCATTATAGTATCCCTCGTTGGGATCCTCGGTAGTAGAGATCCGGTGCCCCAGCTTTTTAAAAAAGGCCAGGTCATGATAGCCGAACGACGTTAAAGTAGTGGCGATTAATAGTAGGAATGTATAGTTGACAGGCAGCGATGACGAATATTTAGCATATTAACCTCGGTGTCTAGTACAGCGTCCATTTATTTGGAGGGGCAAGATGATCGATGCATCAGAAAGCCCATGCTAGGAGTTCCCTACTCTCAATGGGATCATGGTAGAACAATCAGACCTTTAATCATCGAATTGTAACGACTGAAATATATAGCGGTCATGTAATTTTCATAGTAAAAAATAATATATAATAACAAACATTGATACTCAGTATACACATATAATTTCATTAAATAATCACACAAATGATGAAAATATAATCTTTAATATCAATATTAATTGTAAATAATATTTTATAATATTAAATACAAAACAATTCTATAAATATTAAATGCAAAACAATTTTATAAATATTAATTGCAAAACAATTTTATAAATATTAATTACAAAACAATTTTATAAATATCAGATATAAATCAATTTCATCATTCATAAAAGGTAGGGTGAGCCTGATTGACCAAATAATTCACATGATAAACTAGACAAAATCATTTAGAAACTAATTGTAATAGTTTGTTCACTTCTTTAAAGAACATTATAGAATAATAATTCATATTTTACTTTATATCTTTTTTTATCCTAAGAGGTATAATTAGTTATTGCTAACAGTTTTTGAAAAAAATATTTGAAGGAATTATTTCCAAAAATTCTTAAAATATAATATTTACAAATTATAAATTGAGCAATAAATAAGCTTAAGATATTTGAGCATATAAATTTTAAGCTTAAGCGAAATTTAGCGAAAAGTTAAGCGACAAAATACCTAATTAAAACTTAAAAATAGTAAAGGCGGTACGATACGGATAGACTCTACCCATATTATCAATTTAACATGGAAACGGGAGATTTTAAAATATTTCAGGATAAAAAGCGAAAGAGTCTTGATACATTAGAAAAGATAAACATAGAACCATCATATAAAAAATCACAGTTTTCTCTTGCATCAAATTCATATCAGGTAATATTTCTAGTTTATTAATTTAAATTCCATTTAGCATTCAAATGATTTGAGAAAAATATATATACCCTCTCATCGATATACACCATTGAAAGAAAATTGGAAAAAAATATATGTTCCCATAGTTGAACAATTAAAATTGCAAATACGTTTTAATCTTAAAACTAGGAATGTTGAAATGAAAGTAAAATTAAGATTTAATTAATATATTCTATACTGACTTTAGGCAAGTCAACATACAGAAGATATTAGCTCTCTTCAAAAAGGTGCAGATTTTATTAAAGCGTTTGCTCTAGGATTTGATGTTGAAGTAAAATAATTATAATTTCATTAATATGTTTTTGTTAAGGATGCATTGGCCCTGGTTAGAATGGATGAATTGTTTTTAGAGTCATTTGAAATTCAAGATGGTACAATAATTTTATAATTACATTAAAATGGATACCTGTGGGTTTGGAGGAATAATGATGTGATATTTAAAGCTAAGCAGAGCCAGACCAAAAAAGATTAAACAGGCTGGGTTTAAAAAAATAAAAATCTGGACTGGGCTAATCTCAAAAAAATTTTATATTAATTATTAGAAAATCTTAATGAAGTGTTTAAAACTCATGCTTATATCTTTTATTATTGCAAGATTATCATTGAATTTGAAGCTGGCTGAGAAGTTAAGAAAATGATATTGTCATTTGAAAAAAATATGAAGAGGTTGGGGTTAGATTTCATTTTACTAATTTTCTTTTTTTCTACTAATAGATTGAGGGGTTAAATTGTCATTGGCTTAGGAGATGTAGAAGTTCCTGTTTCTAGATGAATATGATATTAAATACTCAATTTATTATTCTATTGATGATTTCAGAGTTTGGCAGCTTTGTGAATACTTATATCTAAGATATAAGATTTTTTAAATATCTTGTACTTTATATCTATAAAAATTTTAATAATACTTTATATATTTTTGTTTAAAAATTTCAACCATTCTTTTCATATATTTTTTTATTAATATTCTTTATTATTTCATATCACACTAACCTTTTTTTTGTATGTAAATTAGACAATTCAATTTTATGATCTTTACATATTCTTATTAATCATTTAGTTATTAACTTATTTTATAGGGTGGAAGAATATATTTATTTATATCTCATTGTTCAACATTTTGGATTGCCTTTTGGACTCAGTTTACTAGCTAGTGTTGTTAAACAGCTCATTTTGTAACTCAATTTTTTAGCTAAAAATCTTGCCTAAGCTTCGAGATTTTGATAATATATGTCCAGACCTTTGTTCCTTCTATGAGCAAAATCTTCAGGCTTGCGAAATATTTTTCTGGATTAAAAGTTAGCCATTTTTAATATCAGCTCAAGCCTAATATTTGAGTAATTTTGATTTGTTTATTGTATATGCCTAATAAAAAATTGTTTGTTTTGATTTTTAATTATATTTAGATTTTATAATCGTCAAAATATAATTTGTTTACCAGTGTTTTTGAACATTTAAAACAATTTTTAATTGATTTGAAAAATCTCATAAAAGTTATATTGAGATTTTTAAAAATGTCAAACCCAATATTTTAGAAAAAAATATGCAACCCATTGTGCTTATAGATGGGAGAAATGTTTGGGCATCTATTAACAAAATCTTGAGGCTTGTATAATGTTTCTTAATAAAAGGCTGAATAGCCATTGGATGACACTACATTTGAATATTAAGTTATGGAATTTGATGTCATTTATCTCTCAACCTTTTGGAGTATTTTTCTCTATATACTTCTGTTGGTAGGGTTCTACATCTCTCCATTTCTTCTCTTATTGCTGGGCACACAAATTTCTCACCTGGCAGATGAATTGAAAAAGATTACAAGTGAATACTGTTTAAAAAAAATGGATTCCATCTACCTCTAGTTATTTTTTATCTAGGAATTATTAAGTATTAATCAGGTACTAAATATTAATACAAAACATATTTAGTTTTTATATTTTTTCCATTCTAGCTTGATACCAATTTTGGCATATTTTTTAATATTTTGCCTAACTTTACTTCTTCTTTTACTGTCTATTAAAGTCGATTAAGAAAACAATTATGCACCAAACTTTAATTAAAATTTTCAGAATAAATTCTTTAAGTCACTTTTTAACTGTATGATTCAAAATTTTATTACTAATAATTTTTCTCTTTATAAGCACTAATAAAGTTCGAAACATTGGCATAAAATTTCAACTTAAATGGAATCCCAAAGATTTAGTTAAATATTTGAGTGATTCATGACAGTTTTTTTGGAGGGGGGGGGGGTCGGGTATTTTTTTCTACCTTCTAAGTTTTTTCTAGCATATTTTAAAATATAAAAGTAAAACGTTATTGTTTCTAGATAAAAAAGTAATTCTGTTACATTTATCTTATGATATTTCTACAATAATTAGGATTTTATTATCCCCTTAAACTTTTTTTTTTACAAACATTATTCACAGAGTTGTTAAAAGATACTTTTTAAATGGATCTCGTCTAAAATAATATCTAGATACAGATATTTTAATCAAAAATCTATCTAGATACAGATACCACATTTTTATATCTAGATACAGGATCTAGTCCTTTAACAACTCTGATTATTCATCTTTATTAAAAATTTATATCTATAAAATTAAAAATACAATTTTATAATAATATAAAACCTAATTAAAAATATTATAATTTATAATTATATAATTAGAAATAAAATTCTATAATTGAGTCCCCAAAAAGGAACCATAATTGTGTCTAAAAATTTATATTTGAATTTTTTGTCGAATAAAAAGGAATTCTATTGGTTCATTTGTGAAAAGTCGTATTTTATGATTTTTTAAAAACAAAAATGTTGAAGGCGAAAAATGCCCGTTAGTAGAAGTCACTACTGAAGTGAATAAACGGTTTTTAAAATTTTTGTATTTGTTTATCTTTTTAATTTCAGCCTGTGTTATTAAATTGAAATTTATGTTTGAAGGGAATGATGATAACACACGTGTAGTCCCATATGAGTGATTTGCCGAGGGCCCAAGGTATGGTTGTCATATCATCAGATCTTAAACCATCTACTTGTAATAAATTTGATGGTTCGAGATTGTTTGGAATGTGTGCTAAACTATATTCATAATAAAAAATAATAAATATATAATTCACATTTTTTATAGTCAAACCATTAAAGGGGGATCATTTGAGTCGTGCTATTGGTAGGATAGCAGGAAAGCATGGCAAAACAAAATTTACTATTGAAAATGTCACAAAAACTAGAATAGTTTTGGCTGAAAAGTATAATTTTTTTAAAAAAAATTTTCATTAAATTTTTTTTAGCAAAATTCATATTCTAGGCTCATTTCAAAATATACGCACAGCAAGAACAACATTATGCAATTTAATTCTAGGTACGAAATTTAATGTATTTCTATCTCAGCTATTTATTTTAAATTTAGGCAGTCCTGCTAATAAAGTTTATGGTAATATGCGATCAATTGCGGCAAGACTTTCTGAAAGATATTAAATTTGTACTATTATTATGATATAGAACATAATAAAATGTGTGATTATATGAATGATTTAAAATTTGTTTAATTTTACTCTGAAACTAATATATTATGATAGAATGCGGATCAGTTACACTTTCTTTATACATTTAAAACTCAATATATTTTTATGTGTTGCTGATTACACGTTACTTTCCAAAGATAGTAACGAATTGGCATTATTTTTTTCTTCGCTTGGCGTTTAAAATCTTTATAACTCTAAAACATTTCACTCGCTATTATATGAAATTTCTTATTTTTTTAAAGAATATATGGAATGTAATATCCTTCAATTTTTTTAAATAACTAGATTAAGTTGTTTTTTTAGGAAATTAAAAATACTAATATTTAACAAAAATAACCTATGACCCTCATTTATTTTTATTTATAAAAATGAGCTAGAAGGGTTCCCATTATATTGATCTATAGCTATACACTCGTCTTTTAAAAAAAATTTTTTTAATTTATAAATTATTATGCAAAATACAAAGCATACTTTAAGATTCTATAAAATTATCAAAATAATAAATATAATATACTAATGTAATATTATTTTAATCTATCCTTTTTTTCTTGTATAACGCCTAAAGATCAACACCAATTTGATTATTTCTTGCGAAATGGGCGATATTTTACCAATTTTTTTTCCAAGTTTATAGGATTCAAAAGGTAGTAGCCTATTACTTGATCATTTTTGGGTATTTGAAACATGTATTTTGAGGTCTCTATTAAAGTCCGTTGAACTAGATGAATTTTCAACTTTTTCCTAGGGAATTCAAGAATCAAACTTGGTGCATTGCAAATTTTCTCATGGCATAATAAAGTCCGTTGAGCTAGATGAATTTTTCACGTTTTCCTAGGGAATTCAAGAATCAAACTTGGTACATTGCAAATTTTCTTATGACATAATTAATCATTATCAGATCTTCTCTTGATAACATTTTAATTTAAAAATTGTCGTATGGTTTTTTATATTTTTAATAAAGACATTTAATAATAAGATTTGTTTGATTACCAAAATATTTTGTATTATAATTTGATTTAGGAGAAATTTAGAATAAAGCGAGCGTCTAGCTACATTTTTTGATTTTCTAAAAACTGACTTGTTAAAATTTAAAATATTTTGAGAATATTAAGATACACAATAATATATTAGATTTCATAAAACGAATGACACGTTTCAGAGTTAAAAGCTTAGTTCGAAATTAATGGCTAAATATCCACAAATATAAGACTAGTATATTTTAAGTCATAATATAAAAAAGGTACCTTAAAAATGTTTAATTTGAGTTTTTGATTTCTTAATATTTATCTATTTTAACGTCAATGTGTTTTTCCGGCAATGTATTATTTTTTTAAGTTTAAATTATTTTTTTAAACGCGTTTTAGAAAATTCAATTTTACCGGAAATGCATTCCATCATGTTTGGAATACCAACTATGAAGTTTTTCAGACAATTTATTCATGAACTTTTAAAACATAATTTATCTTTATCCTTATATATTTTATATAAATGACTCGAAGGTTAACAGCAAAATTGTCTACAATTCATAGAATATTTCTGGTAAAATCCGTTTTTAAATACGAGCTCAAAAAATGATTTAAAGTTGTAAAAATAGCACATTGCAGGAAAAAACATATTGACGCTAACATCATAGATATATATTTATAATATAAGGATCTGAAAATGGCAAAATAATATTTTCTTATTTTACAATAGAGCGAACTTACAGGTTATATAATAGAAAATAACGTATGGTAACATTATGTAGGTATGACTAAATACTGCATTGCTAAAAAGCAATTTCTGATCGGTAGGGCAAAATTTTTTATGTTTTTTATTCGGGTCGGGTCTGCCCCTAAATAAAGATGCAAGCTTTTACAATATTAGAAACCAGAGTTGTACATTTGCTCTTTGAAGATCTTTTACTTTTGAAAAATTTTGAGCAACGATCTTTTATTTTTAAAAAATTTTGAGCAGTGATCTTCAAAGATCTTCAAATTTTATAATGTTATAGTAAATTATTATTTTTTTGATATTATTTTTTGAAGTAAATGGGTTAGTAAGCATGTTAAAAAATAAAAATTCAATAAAGAAGTACCGACAATTTTCATAATCGTTTATTTTTTTAGACTTTTTTTGACATATTTGGGTAAAAAAAAATTTAGCTCCGTGAAGTTGGCAAAACGACTTATGTGCAATTGACAAAATTTATGCCATTATTTAGAGTCTTAATTGCACTTCTATCCAGGCATCAGCAGAATGAACCGTTCCTGAGTTATAAGGAAAGTGAGAAATTTTGATGGTGGCAGAACGACTTGAGGTGCAATTAACAAAAGTTACGCCATTATTTAGAGTCTTAATTGCACCTAATTGCACTTCTATTCGGACATCAGCAGAATGAACCGTTCGTGAGTTATGAGCAAAATAAGAAAGTGTTGGCACTTTGCCAAAACCGAATCCTTTTTTGAAACTTAACAATAATGTAGTATTTGATTTACTCTTTAATATTATCAAACTCGGATATCCGTATGTAAAACCGTAACCGAGCTATAGCTATTTAAAAAACGTGAAGTTGGCAGAACGACTTGAGGTGCAATTAACAAATATTATGCCATTATTTAGAGCCTTAATTGCACCTAATTGCACTTCTATCCGGACATCAGCAGAATCAACCGCTGGTGAGTTATGAGCAAAATAAGAAAGTGCTGGCACTTTGCCAAAACCGAAAATAAATTAGATTACCTTAACTTGGCAATTATTTAGTATTTAATTTGTGCTTTAATATTCTCAAAACCGGATATCCGTATCATCAACCGTAACCGAGTTATATTAATTTATTTGAGAAGCGGAAATGAGCGGAATTCTTTGTAAATGTGAGGTGCAATTAGCGATTCTTATGCCAGTGTGTAGCCCTTTAATTGAACATTAAGAATCTTTAAACGGCATATCAGCAGAATTAACGGCTAGTGAGTTATGAGCAAAATAAGAAAGTGTTGGCACTTTGCCAAAACCGATAAAAATTAAGAATAACTTCCGAAACTTGGCAATTATTTAGTATTCAATTTGTGCTTTAATATTCTCAAAACGGGATATCCGTATCATTAACCGTAACCGAGTTATATTTATTTATTTGAGAAGCGGAAATGAGCGGAATTCTTTGTAAATGTGAGGTGCAATTAGCGATTCTTATGCCAGTGTGTAGCCCTTTAATTGAACATTAAGAATCTTTAAACGGCATATCAGCAGAATTAACGGCTAGTGAGTTATGAGCAAAATAAGAAAGTGTTGGCACTTTGCCAAAACCGAAAAAATTAAGAATAACTTTCGAAACCAATTATTTAGTATTCAATTTGTGCTTTAATATTCTAAAAAAGGGATATACGTATCATCAACCGTAACCGAGTTATATTTATTTATTTGAGAAGCGGAAATGAGCGGAATTCTTTGTAAATATGAGGTGCAATTAGCGATTCTTATGCCAGTGTGTAGCCCTTTAATTGAACATTAAGAATCTTTAAACGGCATATCAGCAGAATTAACAGCTAGTGAGTTATGAGCAAAATAAGAAAGTGTTGGCACTTTGTCAAAACCGAAAAAAATTAAGAATAACTTTCGAAACTTGGCAATTATTTAGTATTCAATTTGTGCTTTAATATTCTCAAAACGGGATATCCGTATCATTAACCGTAACCGAGTTATATTTATTTATTTGAGAAGCGGAAATGAGCGGAATTCTTTGTAAATGTGATGAATTATTTACATAGCTTTTAAAAAAAATTATAATGGGGCTAAACATATTAAATACGAAATTTAACTAATAAATAACTATATAATGGCAAAAATAGGATATTTTCTTCTGCTCTAGATTTTGTTTTGGTGTACCACCATTTATTTGTTATTAACTTTCATTTTTATTTGGGCTATTAAACTTATTAAAGTGCTCAAGAAATAAGTTTCATCGTTAAAGAATACAAAATCTTATTGTTAATAACTCACTTTTCTTTATTTTTTTAGACATGATTTTAAAGAATGCGGAGGATCAATTGAGGCACTAAATATTGGCTCTAAATAAAATTCGAATTTTAGATTTTGGTAAAATGCCAAAACTTTTCTATTTGGCATATAACTCACCAACGGTTCATTCCGCTGGTATGGGGTTTATAGATTCTGGAGGATCAATTAATGTACTACACTTTGGCCCAATTATCGGTAATTGATCCTCACTTTCTAAATTAATTCTTCTAACTTAACGTTTTTAAAACGGTTATAACTCGGTATTGGTTAGTGATATCGATATCCGGTTTATTGATTGTTAATGTACGTATTGAATACTACATAATTGCCAAGTTTCAAAAGATGATCTTTTTTATTTTCGGTTTTGGCAGTTTTGGCAAAGTGCCAATACTTTTTTGTTTTGCTTATAACTCACGAACGGCTCATTCCGTTGATATGCGGTTTAAAGATTCTGGAGGATCAATTAACGCACCACAATTTGGTATAGTTTTTGGTAATTGATCCTCACTTTTTAAAAAAATTCCTACAACTTCACGTTAAAAACAGGTCATAACTCGGTTGCGGTTAGTGATATCGATATCCGGTTTGGAAATTATTAACGCACAAATTAAAGCCTAAATAATTGCCAAATTTCAGATCGTGATCTTTTATATTTTCGGTTATGGCTAAGTGCCAACACTTTCTTATTTTGCTCATAACTCACTAGCCGTTAATTCTGCTGATATGCCGTTTAAAGATTCTTAATGTTCAATTAAAGGGCTACACACTGGCATAAGAATCGCTAATTGCACCTCACATTTACTAAAAGTTCTGCTTATTTCCGCTTCTCAAATAAATAAATATAACTCGGTTACGGTTAATTATACGGATATCCCGTTTTGAGAATATTAAAGCACAAATTGAATACTAAATAATTGCCAAGTTTCGAAAGTTATTCTTAATTTTTTTCGGTTTTGACAAAGTGCCAACACTTTCTTATTTTGCTCATAACTCACTAGCCGTTAATTCTGCTGATATGCAGTTTAAAGATTCTTAATGTTCAATTAAAGGGCTACACACTGGCATAAGAATCGCTAATTGCACCTCACATTTACAAAGAATTCCGCTCTTTTCCGCTTCTCAAATAAATAAATATAACTCGGTTACGGTTAATGATACGGATATCCCGTTTTGAGAATATTAAAGCACAAATTGAATACTAAATAATTGCCAAGTTTCGAAAGTTATTCTTAATTTTTTTCGGTTTTGGCAAAGTTCCAACACTTTCTTATTTTGCTCATAACTCACTAGCCGTTAATTCTGCTTATATGCCATTTAAAGATTCTTAATGTTTAATTAAAGGGCTACACACTGGCATAAGAATCGCTAATTGCACCTCACATGTACAAAGAATTCCGCTCATTTCCGCTTCTCAAATAAATAAATATGACTCGGTTACGGTTGATGATACGGATATCCCGTTTTAAGAATATTAAAGCACAAATTGAATACTAAATAATTGCCAAGTTTCAAAAGTTATTCTTAATTTTTTTCGGTTTTGGCAAAGTGCCAACACTTTCTTATTTTGCTTATAACTCTCTAGCCGTTAATTCTGCTGATATGCCGTTTATAGATTCTTAATGTTCAAGGGCTATTAATTGGCATAAGTATCCCTAATTGCACCTCACTTTTATAAATAATTCCGCCTACTTCACTTTTCTCAGATAAATAAATATTATTCGCTTGCGGTTAATGATACGGATATCCCGTTTTTAGAATATTAAAGCACAAATTGTAAACTAATTAGTTGCCAAGTTTCAAAAGGTAATCTAATTTATTTTCGGTTTTGGCAAAGTGCCAACACTTTCTTATTTTGCTCATAACTCACGAACGGTTCATTCTGCTGATGTCCGAATAGAAGTGCAATTAGGTGCAATTAAGACTCTAAATAATGGCGTAACTTTTGTTAATTGCACCTCAAGTCGTTCTGCCAGCATCAAAATTTCACACTTTCCTTATTTTGCTCTTAACTCAGGAACGGTTCATTCTGCTGATGTCCGGATAGAAGTGCAATTAGGTGCAATTATGACTCTAAATAATGGCAAAAATTTTGTCAATTGCACCTCAAGTCGTTATGCCAACTTCACGGAGCTAAAAAATTTATATTAAAATTTCAATGAAGATTTAATGCAAAGTAAGACAAAAAAGTCACAATTGTAATAATCGTTATTTTTAACTTATTTATTGTGTCTTAAATAGGTTATAATTTTTATTATTAAGATGTAAAAATAAAATTTCAATGAAGATGTACCATAGAAAAGTGACAATTGTCAATCGTTATTTATGAAATTTTTTTTAAAGTATAGATATTGTTAACATATTAAATTAAAATTTCAGTGAAGATGTATGAAAGTGAAAATTGTCATAATCGATATTTTTGAACTTTTTTGAATTTTTTTAAGGCAAATGGATAAAAATAGTTATTGTTAACATGCTAAATTAAAATTTCAGTGAAGATGTACTACAGGAAAGTGAAAATTGTCATAATCGTTATTATTGAGCTTTTTGAATTTTTTTAAAGCAAATGGGTAAAAATAGATATTGTTAATATGTTAAATTAAAATTTCAGTGAAGATGTACCACAGGAAAGTGACAATTGTCATAATCGTTATTTTTGAACATTTTTGAATTTTTTAAAGCAAATGGGTAAAAATAGATATGTTAATATGTTGAATTAAAATTTCAGTGAAGATGTACCATAGGAAAGTGACAATTGTCATAATCGTTATTTTTGAACTTTTTTGATTTTTTTAAATATATAACATAGAAAACTGCCAATTGTCATATGTAATATTTTTAAACTTTTTTAAAATTTAAACAAGGATAAAATAAAGATTTTTTGGAAATTATTTATTATTTCAAAATTATTGAAAAAATATAGTCTTAACCGGGTTTGTTGTTAGGAAGGTCCTACCCCATCTAATTTTAAAAAATAACCGTTTCCAATTAAATTTTTTTTTAATAAAAAATATTGGCTCAGCATATTTCTTAAATCTTTGATGGCTTTAGATTATAAAATATTAAATAGTGGTGCCTTCTAACTTCCATAATTTGAGCGTTATTTAAGTAAAGTCGGGCTTTTACAATGTACAACGACATTAAACATCAAGCCTTTGCGAGCTATAAGGCATAGCTCAAATTTATATTAAGAGTCCAGATTTTTTAAATATATTTATGGATTGTCAAATTCTTGGCTTAGACAAAATAATAAACCTGACCTAACTTATTCAATTGGGTAGATCTAGTTTTTTTTATTCTGAAAATATTTTATGTTACTCTATCAATTCGAGTCGCGAAAAACAGTTTTAATTATGAATATTTATTGTAACCTAGCAAATAGTTCAATATTAACATCGAAATATTTCTCCTTTTAAAATTCAACCCATACTATATGATCCTTCACTACAAAGTTGGAAAATAATCCCTTAACTACAAAGGTGGGGTCTATTTTATCCCAAATTTTGATTAGCTATATCTCAGAACATATTAAAATTTGAGATCTACAATTTTGAATATATATTAAAATATTATTGGAAATAATAAATAGAAAATCTTAGATTAATAGTTACTTCTAAAAAGTTATGCAAATTTTACTAAAGTTGCTGAAATAAAATTTTTTTTTCTGAAACCTTCCTTTAATTATAGTTTTATCACCAAAAAAAATTTAAAAAATGCAAATTTTATTATGTATTTTATTAAATCAATGTTGAATATAGATAATTATATAAATTTTATAAAAAGATATCAAATATTAAAAAAAATATTAATTATCAAATATCATGTAAATTTTTGTATTAACATTTACAACAAAATGTATGCATATGATCTTTACAAATGAATTTTGAACAATTTAAACAAATAAAGATTGTTTTTACACCCTTCACTCTTGGACAATCATATTATCTTCCCTTTTTATTTGGTGGAATATGTTTTTCATCAGTTATATTGGGAACATCCCCAATGTTGTTACGTAATAATCTACATATACTAAGGTTCTCAGATCTACTGATCATATATGGAGTTATCAGTTCCATTGCTAATAATTTTAATAATTTTTATATTCGATGAATTATTAGCTTTATAAAGTATCAGTACATTTATTATTTATAAATTTACTATAGTATAAAAAATGGTCATGGCCATTTATTATATTTCCTGGATATATAATATATGGAGGATAGTTGATCAACTGTATCAACTCCAGTTTTTGTTAAATTAAAAAAAGTTATAATTTTTGGTTTTTTAAACTCACCAGTTGATGCATCAATTTTGTTATCATAATGTAGTGCGTAGAAGGCAACACTAAATTCTTATACTATTTTGGTATGTATGAAACTGGCAGTTCTATTTTCTCTAAATGCAAAACTAAATTTTTATCTCTAATCATCACCTGACTCACAATCTAGATAAATAGAACTTGATGATATAAAATTTTCCATGTGCATCTTTTATAGTATTTAGCTCCACAAGAAAAAAAAATTAGTATTAAATTTTAAAATTTTGGGTTACAATACAACATTGAAAAATTTAAAAATAAAATTAATTTTTCAACAGTTTCAGAGTTGTTAAAGTATTTATATACAAATATCTAGATATAAAAATGTGGTATCTGTATCTAGATAAATTTTTGATTAAAGTATCTGTATCTATATCTAGATATTATTTTAAAGGTATCTGTATCTGTTTATAGATACTTTTTAAGATACATTATGATATACTTTTATTTAACGCTTTTTTATATTATAAATAAAAATACTTAAGTGTAAAATTTATTTTATTTCATATGAGCATATAAATTAATATTAATATATATCAGAGACCTGCAGGCCCGGCCCTAAACCCGGCCCGGGCCGGACCGTATTTTAAATTTTTTAAATATAGGGCCGGGCCTAAAAAATTTTTTTTAAACATATCCGGGCCGGGCCTAAAAATTTTTTTAAAAAATATATCCGGGCCGGGCCTAAGATTGTTAAACCCGGGCCGGGCCTTAATATTTTTTATAAAAATTTTTACATTATGAGTTAATGGTTATAAGATTATATTATATTATAGTTATGATTAATATAATATTGGGTGATGGTTAACACTACCTAACACCCACAGATGGATCTAATTATAAATTTCCTGCAAATTTATTCAAAGTATTAATATATTTTATTATAATTCATATCTAAATTTTTACAACATATTTTACCAAAACAATCAAATAAAGGAATATCTTAAATAAGCCCCAATATTCAAGTATTATTAATATATTTTTTTATAATTCATATCTAAATTTTTAGAATATATTTTACCAAAATAATCAATAAAAAAATATCACTTCTTGAAGTTTGTAATATACCTTTCAAGGCGAAAAAGGAGAAATAAAATTGATTTTACTTAATATAAAGCATTTTTTAATTAAAAAATTTGTTTTACACAAGTATCATTTTATTTCTCCTTTTCTCTGTCTCAAATTCAAGCAATTACATATGTTGTCAGGGACAGATCGCAAGATGACGGAAAACTATATAAAAGATTATATTAAATTACAAGAGGCTCAGGAAGTAAATGAAATACCATCGACCAGTCAAATTACGACTGTTGTTGAACAAACTGAATCGTTTTATGACAAATGGGGCGATGGTAATTCTGGTAATATGTCAATACCCGATGATGAATATTATAATTACATAAATAAAAAAATAGATGAAACATTTAAGATGGATAATTTGTTAGAGTGGTGGGCGGCTCATCAAAGCGAATTTCCAATTTTAGCAAAATTGGCAAAACGGGTATTAGCAATTCCTGCTTCAAGTGCAAGCTGTGAGCGGAATTTTTCCACTACTGGGAGAATTCTTGAAGAAGAAGAAATCTTCAACCTGAAAAGGTAGATATGCTTCTCTTTCTTCATGATAATTTGTGAATTTTTAATATCTTTCTTGAGTATAGGGTTTCGTCAATCATGCTGGTTTTTTACTTTGCAAACTGACAAATATTTATTGCATTTATTATATTTTACCTTGAGTCATGAAAGTTTTTAATCCAACATTTATTATTTTTTTTACAATATTATATAATACAATTATCTTCTTTTGTTAAAAATTTATATTATAAAATAAATTATATTAATATTGTGCAATTAGATTATATTTTCAAAATACTATTTATTATACATGCATTTTTTTAAATAGCGATTTATTTTTATTTTATAAATTAAATAGTAAATTAAATACAATATATTATATTCTCAAAATATTTTCCATTTTTATAAATTAAATTAAATATTAGTTTTATTTTTTTTAAATGCAATATAAAATATAGTATAAGCTCAAAATATTATTACCATTTTTATGAATATTAGTTTTATTTTTATAAATGCAATATAAAATATAGTATATGTTCAAAATATCCATTTTTATAAATAACAGTTTTATAATTTTTATAAATTCAATATAATATTCTCAAAATATTATCTTTTTACATTATTTTTTAAATAATAAGCGATAATACTCGCTGAAAAATATGGTAAAATACCTCATAGGTGAATTTTTGTATATACTAGGTGGAATATAATTTTAAAAAATTCCGAGCCGGGCCTGAAATTTTTAAATCCGCGGGCCATAAAAAATTTTTTAAAAAAATATCCGGGCCGGGCCTTTAATTTTTAAATCCGGGCCGGGCAAAGCCGTAAAATATTTTTTTAAAAAATATCCGGGTCGGACCGTGCAAATGGAGCCTCTGCAGGTCTCTGATATATATTAAAAAATTATATATAAATGTAAAATATTAAAACTTATATTTAAAAAAGAATATATAAATATTAATTAAATAGTAATTAAATATTATGTCCGAGTTATCAATAAAGGAATTTGCCATTTTTAATTGCAATGGAATTGGTATTTTATTATATTTTATTTTATTCTATTATATTAATTTTTAATGACAAAAATGACGAAATTCCATGGCCAATTTATAGACCATATTTTAAAATAATATATCAAAATAATGAAAACAAATCTCTGTTAGTAAAATGTTTGCCATGTCCAAAAATATGAAAATTTCAGTTAGCATTACCTCAACTTGCAACATTGTAAAACATTTAAGGGTATAGATACTAAATAAATGTTTACAATTTAAATTTTAAATTTTAAGAGAAAACATCAAACACTCTTAATCCAAATAAAAAAGGATAAGGAGAAAAAATTTATTAAAGAAAATATTGGACTAGGCTCAACGTCCAATGATTTTTTTTTCAAGAGACCTCAGACTTTAACCCAAACCATTTTAGATCATTTAATATCTGATTTTATTATAGATAGCATTCAGCCATTTTCAATTGTTGCAAATCCATCATTTATAAAAATGATCAAAACATTAGCTCCACAAAAAAAATATGATTTGCAGACAGACAGTGGTTGCTAGAATTTCCCAAAGATGGGAGAATGAAAAGAAAGAAATCATTAAAAGTCTAATAGAACTATCGTTAATATGCACAACAGCAGATTGTTGGAGTGCCTATCGCCGGTAAACATATTTCCCAGCTCATTATTAAATTGAAAAATTTTAAACAATTGAACCTAAAATTTTGTTTACCACTCTTAAATGCCTTTCTTAAAGGAATTGAAGATAGGTAAATTAATAATAAATTAATCAGTATTTATTAATTCTAGGTTTATTGGGACAATTTTTGAAGTTGAAAATATTTTGGCAACTATGCTTCATCCTTTTTTTAAACTAAATTGGACATGGTTGCAAATGGATGAAAATTTTAATTAAAAAAAACAATTAATACAAAGATCAGTTGAGGAATTATCAAAGTCTTCAAATGAGTGCAAATTAACCTGTGAAAAAAAACCCAATAATTTAATATCCGATTTTTTTCAGTATCCCACAGCAGGAGATATGATTGTTAATGATATAAATTCTGATAATCAACAAATTTTAAATAGTTTTTTCAAAAGTGAATGCCGAGATTTTAGTATTTTTAAACAATATCCTGATATAAAAATGTTATTCATTAAATATAACACCACAGTCCCTTCCAGCGCTCCAGTTTTACAGATAAACGAGGATGTCTTAAACCAAAATTTTGAAAATATTTTATTACTGAAATCTAATAATTATTATAATCTTTAATCATATATTATATTATATTATTTTATTAATGATATTTAATAATTATTTATATTAATCATATATTATATTAATATCTAATGATCATTACTTTAGTTATATTTTGTTAAATGTGATATCGAGTCAATAAATTTAGATCAATTCATGAATTTTCACAATAGAATCCTAATTTAGGTTTATTCAAACCCTATTTAACAGTATAATAAAAAATGAATCTGTACCTAGATACATTTTAAATTGTATCTGTATCTAGATCCATTTAAAAAGTATCTTTTAACAACTCTGATTAGTTTGTAATATACAATAATATTAATTAATAAATAAAAATTTGGAAAATTTTTTTTCGTAAGTACAAAGGGGGGACCTATACTACCCCAAATTGGAAATATTTTAAAAAATATCAAATCAATTATCTTGAAATTTGATAGATTTATTCCTTATTACAAAATATTAAACTATAAAAACCAGGTCAAATTATCTTCAGGATTTTTAATTACCAAGATTATATAAGCTGTGGGGTATTATTTACCCCACCTTTGTAGTGAAGGGTTAAAAAAATGATGTCTTCTAACTTTATAATTTGAGCGCTATTTAATATTAAGTAAAAGTCATACTTTTACTCTACAACGACATAAAATAGCAAGCCTTTACGAGCAATAAGGCATAAGTCAAATTTAGGTTACCACTCCAAATTTTTTAAAAAGAAATAATAAACCAAACCTAACTTATTCAATATGTCGATCCAGTTTTTTTTTATTCTTCTGAAACCATCAATTCGAGTCGAGAAAGGCAGTTTATATTAAATGATATTTTATTAATTAAACTTAATAAAAGTTTATTAAATAACGTTATATTTTGATTTTTATTATATTTATATAAAATTTTTATTTGTATATATTATATCATGTATTATTTAAATAAATAAAATCATTTTAAATACTAATTAAAAAATGACGAATAATTGAAGCACAAAATAAAATTGTTACCCAAACTCAGTACTGAAAAAAATCAAAATTAGTTTTACTTTACACACAAATACTTGTTTTAATAAGTACTGAAATTTTTAAACTGAGGTCTTCATAGTCTAACCTTTCCTCTGATGAAAGATAAATTTGTTTTTTTTGTACAACTCTAATAGAAACATTTAGGGTGGAATTATATTGTATACCTATATTTATTTCGTGAAATCAGTAATTTTTTCGTCAGTTGTTTTTTATTAGGATATAATATTTTGTCAATAAATGATCGGGAGGGGAGGTCTAATTATTTATTTTATTTGTCTTTAGTAAGTTTACCTAAGTAGATTTTCATTTAGACAGCGAAAAAATCACTATTATGTCATGTCAAAACTATCACGATTCGGCCGACCCCTTTTAAAATTGCAAAAATTTATGGAATTATTTAGATGAGTAAAAAATGAGAAAACTTATTTTAGCTCGTTAAAACACCTGGTTCTAGAAATATAGGGGCTCATAGCTACAAAAAAGAACAACTTTGGAATCTGTAAAATGTTTAAATTCTTATATTTCGAAAACTATTTATATAAAAAAATATAATATATCATATTGTAGGCAAAAAAGATCTCTAAAGAGCTATAAAAAAAAAAAATTGGCGCCAATTTGAGTCTTTAACTTCCGGTTTACCTATATGGTTTTACCTGTATTTTTAAGGAAAAAAAGGGAATTTGTTTTCGAAATCTTTTTTTTTTTATTTAGCCACCTTTTATAAATGTATATATACGATGTCAAAACCTTGACGACACTATCGACCTTTACAAAATATACTATATATTTTTACCAAAAATTAAATAATTAGATGACGATTTATGAAATTACGGATTATGGTTAAAATTTTGTTGCTAACTTAATAACAGGATATTTTCCCTTTTTATACTAAAAAATTTCGAATTTCTATTAAACATACTAATTAAACTGAGGGGCAGTTTAGGCAAATGCCCATTAGACACTTAATAATGTAACAAATTTCCAATAATAAATATCTTTCGTATAATTTTTTAATATTCATTTATATTAATAACATAGAAATATATATAGATAATCATATTCATTCCATAATTTAAAATATATTTGAAACAAAATTTAGTTAGATATAAATAATTATATATTTTTAAAAAAAAATTAAAAAGTAAAGAGTAGGGGCAGTTTGAACTGTAGTGAGTTCGTCTATTTGGGATCTTGTAAGAGGCATAAATAATTTACTCAAAATAAAACTTTAATTCAAATTTATTAATAAAATAAAAACGTGTATATCCAAATTAATCAAATAAAGTATATAAGTATAATTTTATAACAAAATATAAAGTCTATATCGTTAGCATAAAAATTTGTCCCTTTTATAGGGAAAATGAAACTTGCAAAAATAAATTAAAATAAAATTGGCGTAAAATGGAAAAAGTATCTTATATAATTAGAGATAAAACCTACCCCCCCTATAATTTCCGGAACTCTAATTATACCACTGGATGCAGGGCAATCTCCCATACCTAAATATCTAACTTATATCTGCCGAACATCCTATTAAGGACTATAAAAGTAAAGGAAACCCCTAAGTAAAAAGAAAACACAAAAACCATATGTTTACCTTAAATGTACTTAATTCAACAAAATAAAAACATTATTTAATTTTTATGTATTGAAGACAAAACAAAGAAGCAAACCATTTTTAATTGAAGTTTATAACAAAAAGATTGTCTCATCCTTATCTAAAGTATATGTTTGTTCGATAACAGTTGAAGGATTGTCCACATTTAAAATTTGTGATTTATGTATTCACAATTTGCCAATCAAGGCGAGATATATATAAGAATTTGAGGGTCCTTGAGGATGCAAAAAACTAACACCTTTTCTTTTTTGATTTTTTTTCTAAAACAATCCACCATTGATTGTCATAGATCCAACATGTTATATATTCATTTATTTTTTCATATAGTAAATTCGCATTAATATTCGAGTGAAATGTTAAATTCAATATTTGCGATTAACTTGTTCCAATGATAATTTCTCACTGATAGTACCAATTCGAATTTTTTTAATTTGTTATTTAATCTTGATAAATTAACTCTGGCAATAAATTGATTATTCTGTTCTTCTATATTGCTTTTAGGTTTGCAAAGAATACTCAGTGTATTTATTCTTTGTAAGTAACGATTTACAGCTTCTCCTTCGCTCGTTTAAACTCTAATATAGCAAAATATTACGTAACATTTTTTTAAATAATTCTTTAAATGAAAAACAAATTTATTTAAAAGAACACTCTTTGATATTTTTGAATATATTAAATTATTTACTTTACAAATATTGCGATTCTAATATCAGTTAAAATTATTTTTTATTGAATATCTTGTTTAACAGGTATTTTCTTTATTTCAACACAAATTTCTAATTTTCTAAATAATCATCAATATCAGTATTATGGATTAAAAATTTTTTGAATAATATCCATATTTAGAATCATTTCTATTTTCATCATGAATTGATAATTTTTGACACGAATAATTATAAATAATTTTTTTCTTTATTGTTTTTAATTTTCCCATATATTTTACCGTCGTCAATATATCCTAAGAGACTATATTAATTAATTGTTATTTTATAATAATATTGATACAATTTTATATGTTTTATAAAATTATAGAATAATATAATAATGGATTATTCTATTCTATACAAATATCATATATAAAAATGATTTTATAATTTTTATCTAGTGTAATATTTAGCAATCATGTCTGGGAAATGATTTAAATTAAGGACATAAAAAATATTGAACCACTCTGCAACTGAAAAAAAAAAAAATTATTTTAAGAATGAATCAAATTATTACCAACATTTTGTGAATATATTTTGTAAATTTATTTTATGACGTATGTCATATCATTGATGGCAAAGCAATTTAAAATAAATTATAATTTTTCGTTTGTTCGGTTCTAGACTTTAAAATGTCTGTTGAAGATGAGCACACATCAGGGGATTTTACTAATAGCTCAATAAATATAGAGCAAAATCATGTAAATAGGAATTTATATGGTGGGTGCGAAGGACCGAATGCTATGTATGTCAAATTGATCTCCTCGGATGGGCACGAGTTTATTGTTAAAAGAGAACATGCCTTAACCTCCGGTACAATTAAAGCAATGCTTAGTGGCCCAGGTTATTTACTGAATAACATGTATTTAATTAGTTATGTAAAAAAAAATTTCCCATAAATTAATAATCACTCATTTACCAATTTATTAGGCCAATTTGCAGAAAATGAAACTAATGAGGTCCATTTTCGTGAAATTCCGTAAGTATTAGATAATAATAAATATTTAATATTTTAATTGTAAGGTCTCATGTTCTTCAAAAGGTATGTATGTATTTTACATATAAAGTAAGATACACAAATAGTTCAACTGAAATCCCAGAATTTCCTATAGCACCTGAAATTGCATTGGAACTCTTGATGGCTGCAAATTTTTTAGATTGTTAATATTATAGAACAAATTATATTATTCTTAATACAGATAAAATAACAACAATGTTTTAATTTTATATAATATAAGTTTTTGAAATTTAATGTTCTTTTTATCTTTAATTTATTGCACTTAATGTAAATAAATATTTATTTACAAAATTTAGGTAGTAAACTAAATTCTCTTTGTAAATAAACTTGATGTCAAATGTATAGTTTCATTATATGATCATAACTATAATCAAAATATTTCTTTATAAAGTTTATTACAAAATTTCTGTTCAATCTTTTTAGCTCCTAAATTATTTTATACACCACAAGAAATATATGCTTTTATAGTTTATAAAATATCATTTTTTGTAGATGAAATAAGAAGAGTAAGATAAAAAAATTTTTACCCTCCTTGAAAATGAAATGACCTTTTCTTACCTTAAAAATTCACCCATATTATATTTTTAAAAAGGATCTACTTGTATATTGTTTTTTTGCTATTTTTTAATATCATTTACCAATTTACAGAAAGAATAGAATTGTAAACTAACTTTGCACAAACTGGTTATTTAGAATCAAGAATTAAAATAATTTCAAATTAAGAAAGTAGACTGATTATTTATATTTATTAAAATTAAAAGGAATAATAAATCAAATATCATGAGAGGTATAAAAAGCGTAATTATTATGCATAATATTGTAATACATATCTTTCTTTAATATACAGACCAAGAACAATCAGGCATCCTGCTATTCAAGAATATAGTGTATGACTAAATTCATGCCCTCAAAAACTACACGCCCCTACCCACCCCCCTAGGAAAGAAGCTTAATTTAAATTATATTATTTTAGAATCGTATTTAGCTTTATAAGATAAGGCAGAAATTTTTTTTTTCTTCATTTAAAAAAAAAGATAACAGTAAAATTTTTAAAAAATTATTTTTTTACATGACTAAAATACAGACCACCTATCAAAGAAGCATAATTTATAAAAAATGAATGCAAATCATATCGAGCTTATAGAAATATATAAAAAATATAAAACTTATTACAACCTAGTGGGCTTTTGAAAAAACAAATTTTTTTTTTGACTAAACTACACGCCCCCCTATCAAAGAAGCTTAATTCATAAAAAAAATAAAGCATAATCGGATTAAGCTCATTAAAAGGAATCAAAAAATGTTAATATTAAGTTTATAAATTATTTATAACTTAATGAGATTTGGAAAAAACACTTAATTTCTTCTTTTTTGACTAAACTATGCGCCCCCATTAGATATACATTATTTTTAAAAAATAAATACAGAATCATGTATAAATGGTATTATTATTTTTTTAAATATATATTTTTATTATCAAAAAAAAGTATATTTAACGAAAGTTTAGTCAAAAAACGAAGAAATTAAGTTTTTCCAAATCTCAATAAGTTATAAATAATTTATAAACTTAATATTAACATTTTTTGATTCCTTTTAATGAGCTTAATACGATTATTCTTTATTTTTTTATGAATTTAGGGGGCGCATAGAGACGCGTAGTTTAGTCAAAAAAATTGTTTTTTCAAAAGCCCACTAGGTTATAATAAGTTTTAAAATATATTAAGATTTTTTATTCATTGGAATAAGCTCTATATGATTCTGCGTTCATTTTTTATAAATTAAGCTTCTTTGATAGGGGGCGCATATGAGGGCCCATATTTTAGTCATGTAAAAAAATAATATTTTAAAAATTTTACATGCTCTAATTTTAATAAAATAAATAAAAAATAATGTTTAGCTCTGTAAGATTATTCAGAAAATGTTATTTTTAATTTTTTTAAAGTGATAAATTAGTAAAATATCGAAAAACATACAAATCTGATAATTATGCACTAATTTAAAAAAAAATATAGAATCATGTTTAGACCTTCGAGATGATTCAGGTGTTAATATTAGTTTTAAAAAAAATTTCATTTAAGAATCGAATTTTTTTGACTAAACTACCAATCCTCTTAATTGTGTTATTTTAATAAAATCTATTACAGTAACATTTTTCAAGATAATTCAGAAAATATTAATATTTTTTACTTAACTATGAATCCCCACTAATTTAAACAAACATATAATCATGTGTGTGCTGTTCTAAATGATTTAGAAATGTTAATTGTGCTAATTTTACAAAATATTGAACTATGTTAATTTCGAGATAATTCAGAAAATGAGTTATAGGTAATTATTGAAAAAATTGCAAATTATTAAGATATTGAAAAACAATCTAAACTATGAATCCTTGCAAATTATGCATTATTTTTATAAAAAAATATAGCAGAAAGACCTACAGGCCTGGTACCAGGGCCGGGCCGTATTTTAAATTTTTAAAATATACCCGGACCGGACCGGGTTTTTAAAAAAAACTTATAAAACATGGATTATTATATTCGTCAATTAGATATGGTTATAATAATGATTATATATAGTTATGATTAATATAATGTTTGGTGAAAGTTAACACTAGCTAACACTCATAGTATCTATTACATAATATAATTATAGTTTTCCTGCCATGGAATAAATACGCTAAGGATAAAATACATTATTATATATTATATTTTTTATTAATTAAAATATCAGTTTTATTTCTTTTATAAATACAATTAATATAGTATATTCTCAAAATATTATTTACACAAATTTTTTATATGTCAATTTGTAATATACTAAATATCTGTTTAGAATAAAAATAAATAAAATATGTACTACATATTTTAAACTCAGTTTTTTATCCAGAAAAATATTATGCAAGCCTGAAAATTTTGCTCATAGAAGGAGCAAAGATCTAGACATAGTATCGAAATTGTGAGTAGCCGTTTTTAAAAATCGGCTCAAAACGAGCCGTTTAACAACATTAGCGAATATGCTTACTTATTAAATAATAATACTCGCCCAAAAATATTATAAAATACCAAATAGGTGAATTTTTTGTATATACCAGGTCAAATATAATTTTAAAAAATTCCGAGTCGGGCCTAAAAATTTTTTTAAAAAAAATACGGGGCCAAATTATTTTTTAAATATCCAGGCCGAGCAGGGCTGAGCCTAAAATTTTTTAATCAGGGCCGGGCCGTGCAAATGGTACCTCTGCAGGTCTCTGAAATATAGAATCATGCGTAGCTCATATAGATAATTGAGAAATGTTAATATAAGTTTAAAAAATTTTGATTTAGATATTAGAAAAAAACTATTTTTTGACTCAACTACGAATCCTCACTAATATAATAAAATAAATATAGAAACCTGTTTAACTCTTCAAATTTTTTTTATAAAGGTTCATATTAATCATTAAGTTATTAGAATATCTAGAATATACACAAAGCACTCTTTTTTAACTATTTTATGAATCCCCGCTAATTAAATATAATAAATATAGTAACATGTTTGGCTATTTAAGATGATACAAAAAATGTTAATGTTATTCTAATAAAAATATATATATTATTAATATATCGAGAAAAAACAACTAAACTACCTTCTATAGGAATCGTCGCTAGTTTAATGCTATAAATAAATTAATATTAGATTGAGGGGAGAAATATTAATCGTAATATTCTGTGTTGGAAATTAAAGAAGACATTGAACTAAAGAAATATTGGTTTAGTTGGCGGCACAAAATTAGTAAAAGATAAAGTGAGTGTAAAATCATGATAGGCATTTTGCGGCAAAAATTGAAAAACGGGTTGAGAGCGGATTTACAAAAAGTATTGAAAAGGATATTGAAGTTAAAATAATAAAATTAGAGGAATTTTTAAAAAAATGTGAATCGAAATAATAAAACAATTGAAAAATAAAAATTTGCATAAAATGAACACAAATGGGTTTCTCTAAATTATTGCGCCCGGTGCACTTCTAAGAACGGGAGGGCAGAGAGATTGACTATGGTGTGCGGGAATTTCAGGTATGGAAATTGGAGAACCCTGTTTCGTCTTTTGTCATTGATTATATACAGGTATACAAACCGTAACGAATATCGGTTTAGATAAAATAACGGGTTGGTTCGTAAGAATTATAATATTGGTCCGGTTCGAACCTTTAAATCCGTTCAAACCCTTCCACATAGAAAACGTAATCATAATTAAGTAAATAATAACATATTTTTTTAAAAAAAAATTATCACTCTTCTATAAAAAATAATATTAAGCTGTATACCTCAAAATGTACTTTTGTATATCTATACGAAGGAAGAATTAATTTTGTGACTAAGAACACTTCTATGCGCTAACTTGGGTAGCTTGGCACTGTTAAAATATCTAAAAATAAATTATACTTATCAATCAAAATTGATTTTAAATCACCTATAAAACAGTTAGAATCAAAAGGTTCAACCCGGTTCACATCTTTTTTCAGAGGTTCAGGTGGCAAATTTTTTAACGATTCAGGTTCGATTTAGATTGGGTAAATAATAACGGTTAATACCGATTTGGTTTGAATCATGTTTATATGGGAATTTTTTTTTTTACTTAAATAATTTTTTATGTCGGCATTTGTTTTATTTAATTAATTATTTTTTCTTTATTTTATACTAAATCAATCAATATCAGAGTTGTTAAAAGATACTTTTAAAATGAATTTAGATATAGATACGAATACATCGACTAAAAATGGATCTATATATAGATATACAACAGTATATTATATTGTAGCTTAAAAAGTATCTAAAATAGGTTCAGATACCTCTAAAATAGTATTTAGCTACAGATGCTTTATAAAAGTGTATCTAGATACATATATGACATTTTTATATCTAGATACAACTCTATAATTATCATAATAGTCTCTTATAAAAAATGATTCCTTTGAACGGTCATGTGTCATTTCTTTTCTTTCTCACCTTACATTCCCTTGCAAATTAATTATAGGTATTAGGGATCATCAATAGGTCCTATCCCGAAACATGCAAATTTCAGTTTGGGCAACTCAGGCAAACTAACCGGTCTACCAGAATTTTAAATTAATAAATAAGCACAATGTTTTTTTCCTTTAAATGTATTACGGGCGGCAACTTATTGAATTTTTTTACAGACCAGTCTAAACAATCTAAAAGACAAAAAAACATTTCCAATAAATTGCATGAGCCAGGCCGCGCTGAATATCTTCATTCGTGATCTGCATCAGGCCTAATTTTTCAAACTTGGGGCGGCCTTAAATTTTATTAAAAACCTTATCCTGCCCGGCCCGAACCCAAACGAAATTTTTTTTATTTATCCCAAAAAAGCCCCACCCGATATAAAAAAAAATTATTTGTCCTCACGGCCCGACACGAATTTATTTAATTAAAAATTTTTTAAATATTTTATTTGATTAAAAAAAAATATTCTACAAATAAATATTAATATATCAATATATTTAACAAAATGAAAATATATCATATTTAAAAATTTATACCCGGCCTGTCTGAAATTTTAAAAAAATATTTAGCACTACCCAGTCCAAATCAAAATTATTTTTTAAAAGGAGACTGGCAGGGCTTGAGCTGGGTACGGACCATGCCGTAATTTACAAATTACTACTCTACATATAAAATTTATTCAAGAAGTTTACTCTATTTAATATCATCTTTATTCCCACTCGCATATGGACCACGGCCGATAATTTTCTTTTCCCGACCAAAGGGCAAAGGCCACCTCTCTTTCCTGATTTTTTGCGCCTCAACGTTTCGAGGAATATAGTTGCAACTCTTAAATTTTCAAATATTTTTGATTTTATTATCAAACATTATTTGTTTGCTGCAACTTAATATCTCGATGCAAATAGGAATACGTGCATATTACCCCCCCCCCCCCCTACCAGTCTCAGAGACTTTACAACATTTTTATTGGTATTTAGTTTTCAATGTAATTTTTTAAATTTTAATTCCACATTTAGTATTGTTAAACGGCTCGTTTTGAGTCGATTTTTAAAAACAGCTAACTCAATATTTTGGCCAAAAAAATATTGTCTAAGGCTAGAGATTTTGTTAATAGTTGTCAAGACCTTTGCGTCATCTATGAGCAATCGGCTTGAGTAATCATTTTCTGGATAAAGTAAATAGATAGCCGTTTTCAAAAATCGACCCAAATGGAGCCATTTAACAACATTGCTTGCGAGCGTAAAAGCGGTGGATAGGTGAAAAATATCCGAGTTGAAATGCCCTAAGCCTTCCGATCAATATTTTTACAGATATCTAACAAGTCCGATCATAACATAAATAACTCTTTTTTTGCCATAATCTAATATTTATTTTGCTACAATTTTATTTTTAACATTCTATTTTCTTAATTATCTGAAGAGAGTATTTGTTTAAAATATAACCAGGGTCAACCATACATAATACCCTTTTCCGTATAAATCTATACCTTCATGAATAAAATTATATATAATTAGTAAAGGTATTAGTGGGCACTTAAAATAAATAATTTAGATTCCTAAGCCTGCACCAAAAAAAAATCCGACTTGTTTAACAAAAAAAATTAATACATCTCTAATTAGAGATGTTTCGTAAAGATTTGTAGTTTAGTCAAAAAAATCTTATTATTCGAGTATATTACTTTGCATTTGAACTTTACTTATGAATTCCTTGGATAGTCTTTAAGATATATAACTCAATTAATGTTATTTCTCCACCAACACACTATTATTCATAATTTAAATAAGTAGAAGTTTATTTAAAATTTTTTTTAATAACTTACTTACACATTCAGACTCTGACTGCCCTAAGAAATGAAATTTTTTAAAATTTATTAAAGTTAAATGATTGATAATATTTATCCGATAGAGAGCGTCTTATTCAATTGTTTATTAAAAAATATTTTTCTAAACTTTATTTGAATGTTTTTCTAAATTTTACAATTTTTTAAAATTAAGTTAGAATACCGAGAGTAATATGTTTTATTTAAGGCACAATTATAATCATGATTTTTTTAAATACTATATTAGAAATAAAATATATCGTTGTCACTATATAATTGTGTTATAAATAGTTTTATTATTTTTTTGTATGAGTCATCAAATATTTTTTTTTGTTTGAAATTTTATTTTTAATATTTTTTTTTAGTTTCGCGCAGTCATCTTGAACGTCATTATATAAATGTTTTTAATATTTATTATGTAAAAAAAAAATAAATAATAATTTAATATTTATAAAAAAAAATAATCTTATATAAACTAAAAAAAAAAGTGGAAATTCATTATTTAATCAATTATACTTTTTTTATATTTATTGTTTTAAAGAAAAATAAAACCATATATTCAAAAAAAAAAAAAGGTAAAAAAAAAATATACTGTTAAGTTAAACGTTTCTGTACAGTGAAATTCTGAAATTGGTGCCGTGTTTATACAAAGCAACCTGGTTAGTGCGGTTGTCGTAATATCATATAGTGGTATTTGAGTCTTCGAGTGGAAAATATCATATAGTGGTATTTGAGTCTTCGAGTGGAAAATATCATATAGTGGTATTTGAGTCTTGAAGTGAAGTGTACATCGTCTTCATCTACACGGTAAAATATCATATAGTGGTATTTGAGTCTTCGAGTGGAAAATATCATATAGTGGTATTTGAGTCTTGAAGTGAAGTGTACATCGTCTTCATCTACATCTACGGTAAAATATCATATAGTGGTATTTGAGTCTTCGAGTGGAAAATATCATATAGTGGTATTTGAGTCTTGAAGTGACATCGTCTTCATCTACATCTACGGTAAAATATCATATAGTGGTATTTGAGTCTTCGAGTGGAAAATATCATATAGTGGTATTTGAGTCTTGAAGTGAAGTGTACATCGTCTTCATCTACATCTACGGTAAAATATCATATAGTGGTATTTGAGTCTTCGAGTGGAAAATATCATATAGTGGTATTTGAGTCTTGAAGTGAATTGTACATCGTCTTCATCTACATCTACGGTAAAATATCATATAGTGGTATTTGAGTCTTCGAGTGAAAAATATCATATAGTGGTATTTGAGTCTTGAAGTGAATTGTACATCGTCTTCATCATCGACATCAGCTGTCCATTTATTTTTTTTTCTTTTCTCTTCTCTCTCAAAATAAAAAAAAAAGTCTTATCGTACGGAAGTGCTGTCCGAATTTTACGAGTTGTAAATCTGTTACACAAAATTTGCCCAAATTTTTGTCGTATCTTTAGACTTATTAACTGTAGATGTACATGTGTATTATTGGGTTGTTTACACTATTAATAATATCATATCTATTAACATTACAAATAACAAAAATTTTTATTTTGAAATTAATTATAAATTTTTTATAAGGTCGAAATGAAAAGTTTAAAATTTGTAAAATACTGGGAAATACAGTATAATATTTTTGGGGCATTGGTTATATTAGTAATATGGATGTGTAGCTTAATATGGGGAAGAAAGTTGAGAAGAAGTCGAAGTGTGAAAATAAAGGGGCAGACATTGACTATAGAAGGACATAATGGGGAAGAGGATGTTATGGGAAAGGTAACATGGTTCCCAGTGCAGGAGTTAATTAATGGGTGGACGGATAGCGAATTAGATAAATTAACCTATAGGCCTGAAAGGAGAGATTCATATACTAATCAGAGATTGGGGACATATAGGGGACCTAGAGAAAGTTCACAGGGAAGGAGAGGAGAAATGAGACCCAACTTTGATTCAAGAGTAAGGGGGAGAATGAATTTTTATAATTGCGGAAGACAGGGACATATGGTCAGAGATTGCCAAGAAACGAAATGTTTTGAATGTGGAAAATATGGACATATAGCCACGTTTTGTTCAGGTAGACGTGATAAGCTACGATGTGCAGGTTGTGGTCGATTTGGTCATAATAGGGAGGAATGCAATGTGGGTAATTTCAAAACTAGAGGCGGTTTTCCGCAGAGGGACATGGGGCAAAGTGCTCCAAATGTTAGAATTATAGAAAGTGAAAAAAATAAAGAGGTAGGAGTACCATTTTTGGCTGTGAATAAAGAGCAGAATAGAATCTGTTTCCGTTGCCGGAAGGAAGGACATGGGGCGAGAGATTGCGAGTATTTGTGACTATATGATGGCAAAGAGCATGCCGCAAAGGTCGGGGGGCTTTGGGCGAAAGAGATGGAAAGATTAGATTATAGTGAGAAAGATTGGGTATCAAAGGGCATATATATGATACAAGAGGAAAGGATACATGATCCTTGCCCTAGAGTTTGGATAAATTTGAATGGAAATATGGTATCCATGTTATTTGATACCGGGGCAGCCATATCCGTGATGGGATATGAGAAATATCAGAGTATTTGGTCGGAAGGGATAATTAAACGGGAGGACATCAAGATCCGTCAGTTGGATGGATCAGAAGTCGCAGTGATGGGAAGGGTGGAGTTAAAGGTGGTATTAGAGAATAGAGTGGAGATTTTGGACTTATGGATAGTAGATCGAAAAGTAGAGTCAGTAGTGGGATGGGATTGGATCACCCGAATTGGTCCAGATTGTGGTTTTTGGGGGTATTCGCATGGTGTGGTGTATTTTTACCTGTTGCAAGATATGAAGAAAATAGAGATATGAATTTGTGGTATGGAGAGAGATTGCCAGGAATTGAAACCTTTTTGGAAGGGGAAAGGAGAAGAGAGGATAATAGGGTTGTTAGAGACTGTAGGGGAGGTTTTGGGGGGAACTATAGGGGAGGTATTGGGGGGAACTATAGGGGAGGTATTGGGGGGAACTATAGGGGAGGTATTGGGGAGAATTATAGGGGAGGTATCGGGGGAAACTATAGGGGAGGTATCGGGGGAAATTATAAGGGAGGTTTTGGGGGGAACTATAGGGGAGGTATTGGGGAGAATTTTAGGGGAGGTATTGGGGAGAATTTTAGGAGTTGTCGCGACTTTGGGAGAAAGGAAGAAAGAAATGATACTGAAGAACATAAAGAAATTCATGATCAAGGAAAGTTTGAAGCGGAGCTGGAGAGATTGGCAGATGGGAAAATAAAGTTGCCAGAAGAAGAGACTAGAGAAGATGATGATTTGGAACAAGGAAATACTAAGGGAACACATAGCCAACAAATGGAAATGGATGGAAAGGAAACGAGACGACGGGAAGAGAGGGAATTGCGGGATAGAGAGATAGAATTTGATATGATCAAAGTACAAGAGGGAGTGAGAAACTTGATGAAAAATTACAAGGAGATTTTTGATGAGAAGTTGGGTTGTCCCCGAGATTATGAAGTGGATATCAAATTAAAGGAGGGATATGTGCCCAAGTTTTGTGCATTACGTCGGATACCGTTCGAATGGCGAAATGAAGTAGACAAGGAATTGGAGCAGTGGGTGCAGAAGGGCATTGTTTGTCCAGTGGAATATAGCGAATGGGCAACACCGTTAGTACCCGTGAAGAAGGCCAATGGAAAGCTTCGTTTATGCGCTGATTTTCGGGTCACGCTAAACCCGTGGGTTGTGGAGATAAAATATCCGTTACCTCGGATTGAAGAAATATTAGCTAATTTAAAGGGTAGCATATATTTTTCAAAGGTGGACTTTTCGAACGCTTACTTACAATTGAAGGTGAAACCCGAGGTACAAAAGCTATTAACGATCACGACTCCGAAGGGATTGTATGCCTTCTGTAGATTGCCGTTTGGACTTAGCGTGTCGGCTCCAATTTTTCAACGAACGATGGCGGCAGTTTTTCAAGGACTAGAGTGAGTATTTTACTACATGGATGACGTATTAGTGATGGGAAAGACTCCCGAGCAACACGAACGAAGATTGGAGGAGGTGTTCAAAAGGATCAAGGATAAAGGATTGCGGGCAAGCGTTGAAAAAAGTGTGTTGGGAGTATCAGAAATCGTATATTTGGGGCATAAAATCAATGGGAAAGAGGTCAGACCTTTAGACAAAAATATGGCAAATATAACAAGCATGTTGAAGCCTAATAATAAAGTGGAAGTACAAGCTTTCTTGGGAATGGTGAATTATTATCACCGTTTTGTGGAAGGCTTCGCGCAGATAGCGGCGCCGTTGTATAAATTGTTAAAGAAAGGAGAAAGATTTGAATGGAAGATTGAACAGGAGGAGGCTTTTGAGGAATTGAAATTGAGGATTGGAAGGGAACCAGTACTAGTGTGTTTTGATAACGATGTGCCAGTGATATTGGCCGTTGATGCTTCGAATAGGGGTGTGGGTGGAGCGCTATTACATTGTATAGACGAATTGGAGAGACCTATTTTATTTTTCTCAAGAATCTTTAGAGAGGCCGAGACAAGATATTCAGTGATCGAGCAAGAAGCGCTAGCGGTTATATTTGGATTGACTAAATGTCGGGAATACTTGATCGGACGTCGATTTGTCATATATACGGATCACAAGCCCTTGGTTCATCTTTTCAGGAAGGACAACAAGGAGCTCATGTTGTCGCCCAGGTTGCAGTGATGGCTATTGCTGGTAGGCAGTTTCGACGTGCAAGTGAAATACAGACGAGGAAGAGAAAATTACTTACCGGATATTCTTTCTAGATGTGGAGCGGGAGAGGATTGCGAAACGAGTAGGTCGAAAGATATGAATGAAGAGGATGAGCACGGGTTGATTAGAGCGATAGTCGGAATATCTAAAGGAGGACCAGTTGCATGGGAACAACTCAAAAATGCTACTTTAAAAGATCGCGAGTTGACGAGAATCAAAGCGTGCATATTGGGTCGGAAGCAATGGCGAGATGGGGACAAAAAGTTCAAGCAAGTGGAGAAAGAGCTAACGATAGTGGACGAGTGTGTGGTACGAGGAAGTCGGGGAGTGGTGCCGTCCAGATTGCGGGAGGCAGCAAAGGCAATGATCCATGCTGGACATCAGGGTATGGAACGAATGAAACAATGGGGGCGGGAATACGTATGGTGGCCTGGCATGAATAAAGAAATCGAGAATATGGTGAGAAGTTGTGAAATGTGTAATTCATGGGCAAGTATGCCTCGAAAGGACAAGAAAAGTATTTGGCCTAGGGCTACTCAACCATGGGAAAGAGTACACTTAGACTTTTTCGACTTCGAAAATAAAATATATCTCCTCGTAGTGGACGCTTACTCAAAATGGGTAGAGTATCAAGAAGTAAAGGGGTTAACAACGCAAGTAGTAATTAAGACGTTAAAAGATCTTTGGGCAAAGTTTGGAGCGGAAATAGTCGTGTCGGATGGAGGACCCGCTTTTATAAGTAAACAATTTAAAGTTTTTTGTATGAAACTGGGGCGAGACACATTTTGGCGCCTCCTTACCACCCAAGCTCAAATGGGCAGGCGGAAAGGATGGTGGCTTTGGTAAAGAGTTGGTTGAGGAAGTCGAAATATGGGGGTGGAGAGATTTGGATAGCGATTGCGTATTATAACAATAGTCGAAAGGGAGAGGAATTGTCCCCAGCAGAAAAGTTTTTGGGCCGTAGAACTCGTATTCAGTTGGATTTCTTAAGACCCAAACCGGCGCAGGAGGAAAATTCAATGGATAATCAGTGTGAATTTGTGAATGGTCAGACCGTATGGGCGAGAATTTTTGGAGGTACCCGAAAATGGGAGTCAGGAATAATTATACAGAACATGGGGCATAAAATGGTGAGAGTAAAATTCGTGGACGGAAAGGAAGGAGTTAGACACGTAGAACAGATACGGAAGAGAGTAGAGTCTGAAAGATTGAGATCTAGCCATGATGCGGCGAAGAGAGAGGGATAGATATCTTAGCAATTCTCGAGTTTAAGCACATAGAAAATAATAATACTAATAATGATAATTAACCCAAGATGATAATACCTCCGCAGTTCCGAGATTAAATCAAATTTAATAAAAAAAAAATCGATAATGATAATTAACCCAAGATATTAATACCTCCGCAATTCCGAGATTAAATCAAATTTTAAAAAAAAAACGATAATGATAATTAACCCGAGCTAGTAATACCTCCGCAATTCCGGAATTACATCACATTAATAAAAAAAACAAAATAAATACTAATTAACCCGAGATAGTAATACCTCCGCAATTACGGGATTAAATCACATTTAATAAAAAAAAAGGGAGATCAATAATAATAATGGTAACCGGTGCTAATAATGTTGGAGGTTAAGGGGCTATATATATATATATATATATATATATATAAAAACTTTCGTGATTCTCGAGTTAAAGCACATAGAAAATAATAATACTAATAATGATAATTAACCCAAGATGATAATACCTCCGCAGTTCCGAGATTAAATCAAATTTAATTAAAAAAAAAAAATCGATAATGATAATTAACCAGAGATAATAATACCTCAGCAATTACGGGATTACATCACATTTATAAAAAAAAAACAAAATAAATATCAATGATATCAGTTAGTCAATGATTTCGTGATTCGGGGAATAAAGCGAGTATTTTTTTTTAAAAAAAAGGGGTAACTTAGTTAGAGTGCCAATAAATGATGCACAAAAAGTTAAAAATGTTGGGTATGTTAACCAAAGTAATAAATTAAAGTAAGGGATAATTTTGAGAGATGTCGGGATCGTAAATCAAAAGTTGGAAATAGAACTTGTATATAGTTGGAGAATAGAATAAAAAGGAGTGACAATTGGACTAGGAAACAAATAAAAAGTGGTTCCAAGTTGGACTGAAACACGGAAAAGATTTCGGCAATGACAGTTGGAAGCGAGACACAAAACAAGGAAGGTTCCAATAATTGGGCTTTAAAAGGGGAATTTTATAAATGCAAAATTATAATTTTTTTTTTTTGTATAATTGTTAATTTTGTTAAAGAAAATTTTCCTGTATTTATTCATTTTGACTCAAAAGAAAAGTGAGTGAAAACTGTTATTAATTTTTTTATATTATACCTTTTTCTTAAAAAAGAATGTCGGGGAGGCATCGGTGCATATATTGGGAGAATTTAACCGTTAGAATAAGTATTTACCGAGGATATGTTAATGAAGATGGGCGACTAATCTGGCCTTCGATTTACCGAAACATAATAGACCATTCGCCTCCAATACGCCGAAACAGTAGATCGCCCCCGGTCCAAAGGGGAGTGTCCGGAATAATAACGAACAATTTAGATCACTCCGAATTACCGGAGCCCCGGCACCTCAGCATGCGCTCGAGGAGGAGACGTTCTTGTTACTTGTGTGGTTCGCCTAGTCATTTGCGAATGCGGTGCCCCCGTGGGCCAAATCGTAGGCAAGACTTAAATGATAATAGGGAAACGACGAGCCACAGAAGCCGAAGCCCGGGAAGGAGCGACGCACGCCCAGTTAGGACCATTTTGCCGCCTTTGACGATAGGGGCAATGCTACAACAAGATCAATCCATAACTGCGATCGGGCGACCGGTGGTGATTATTGAGCCGTTTCGAGAAGAAACGCCGGAGGTGAGTCCCAGGGCCTATTACGCTGAAGAGTGGCCGATGGTTGATTTGTCGGCCTCTGAGATTCAGGAATTGTTGGAGGATATAATGGGACCAGAATAAATTTTACAAATTTTGTAATAATAAAACAATTTTTTTTTAAATATCATTTTCCTTAATAGATTTTCGGGAATAATTAAAATACGATATTAATATATGTAGTAAAACTTTTAAAATATTTTACATCATATATTTTTTTTATTTATGTTAACATATGTAGAGAATAATAAATAATTACATTTTGATTTTATGTACAAAACCCTCCTGTTTGTCTTTGTTAAACAACAATTTTAATTTTTTTTTGTATGTTCAAGGGTTTTCATTTAATGGGGGCGTGTTATAAATAGTTTTATTTTTTTTGTATGAGTCATGAAATATTTTTTTTGTTTGAAATTTTATTTTTAATATTTTTTTTTAGTTTCGCGCAGTCATCTTGAACGTCATTATATAAATGTTTTTAATATTTATTATGTAAAAAAAAAATAAATAATAATTTAATATTTATAAAAAAAAATAATCTTATATAAACTAAAAAAAAAGTGGAAATTCATTATTAATCAATTATATTTTTTTTATATTTATTGTTTTAAAGAAAAATAAAACCATATATTCAAAAAAAAAAAAGGTAAAAAAAAAATATACTGTTAAGTTAAACGTTTCTGTACAGTGAAATTCTGAAAAATTGATTGTTTACATAACACATAATTTGTTTGGCATTTGCCAAACACAGGTATAAATTTTGCTTTTAAATATATTAACGAAATATACCCATTTACTCTAGAAATAAGGGAAAAAGGCATAAAAATCGTTAACTCAATAAAAAATTATTGAATTTCCTAGCACATAGAGGTAATATCATAAATTTATTACATTTAATCAAAAAAAATTATCTTAAACAATGAAATACCAAAAAAAGTTTATTATTATAAATTAGTAAACTATGTGAGAAGAAAACCAAATTAGAAGGAAATATGCGTAAAAAAACGAGTAAACCTGATTAGGGAGATATTTTAATATAAATGAAAAAATGAATGAGAGAAAGAATGCAACAGGCTCAACTTTCTCATTACTATATAGATGCAGCAAATGTCATACTGATGATAGACGGCATGGCTTGATTATTCACAGCAGAACTTGAATTTAAATATTATATATGAAATTCCATTTCATTGCTTACATTCCGAAAAATATAAAATTGCAATTTTAACTAAAGGGTTCATCATTAGAAAGAATAAATATGTCATTATTCAAGAGCTTATAATAAAACCGATAGTAATTTTACAATTAAGATCCAATCAATAATGACAGAATACTATGATATATTTAGACCTAGATGTTTGATTTTTCTTATTTTCGGTTTTGGGAAAGTCCGAACAATTTCTTATTTTTTGATTATACTAAAGATTAATTTCTGTTGTTGTCCGATTTGAAGATCAATTAACGGGCTATATAATGGTAAAAATTTAGGTAATTTCCTCAAGTAGTTTCGTTAGCTTCAAAATTTCACACTTTCCTTATAACTCACTTAGTTTTGATTCCGCCGGTGTCTAGTTTGAAGATCAATTAAAATTTTAAATATTGACATAAGTTTTAGAATTTGATTCAAAAGTTTTTCTGCCAACTTTACGGACCTTTAATCTTAGTAAGCATATTTTTAATTTTCTCGGTGAGTTTTGAGGCTGACAATTTTGATATAGCTGTTTAAATATTGATATTATTTTGTAAATCCATATATTTTCTAGTGATTATATTACAAATAAAATATATTTTATTATCTTCATCATATAATTTTACCTGAGGCCAATTTATTATACCTTTATTAGTTTAAGACAAAACTATATTACAGGATATTTATCGGAAACATTTTTTTTTTATGAATTATCATTATCTGGCAACCCTATCACTCAGAGTCTACTTGGCAGAATATTTAATGGAAGAAAACCCCCCAACAACTACCCCTACCCCCTCAAAAAATTCTGTGGCCTTCAGCCGTGATATTCGCCAAACTGCGATGCCATAGAGATATTAATAAAAAAAATCTTATAATAATCTACCATTTATAATCTCACAACAAAATTTTATTTACATCCTCCCAGGCCTATTTAGGCTAGAAAAAACAATTAAACCTCTAATTCTTGCTAATAATCAATCGGCAATTGAAAAGCTGTTTGGGCCACTACATTGGGATCGATCATGAGAAGAAAATATAATTTGGGAATCTCAATAACTTTAGATTTTTATAATTAAATAAAGAATATAATTAAAATTTGTTTACCTATCGAAAATCTTATTTTTAATTATAATATTTAAAGTATTTTGCTAAAATTTTAAATGATTTATTATATTCTAACTAAAATTCATTATTATAATAAATCATACATGTTAACCTCTATACTTTTAAAAATTTAACAAATAAGAATAATATTATTTTACCTGTTAAAAAAATTAATAAGAAGTCTTAAAATTTAAAAAGATAAAATTTATAGTTTTTTATTATTTGTTAATTGACAAATCAACCGCATCAATTATTGAATTTAAAAGAATACAGTTCAAGTCAAAAATTACCACCCAAAAATCAATACCTACTCCCTCAAAAAAATATCTACCCCCAAAAAATCTATACCTATCCCACAAAATGCAATATATAATTTGGATACATTTGTCTTTTACACACTCCGATTATGTATAAATTGCTGTTAGCAACGTTTATTTTTTAAACGTAAAATTTCTCTATTAATTTTATAAAAAGGCAATTTATATCTGATTCCTCAATCTTTATATTTTTCCCCTAATAAAAATTATACCAAAAATATTTGAGCATTTTTCTTTTATTTATTTAAAAGCAATATAAAATTTGCTTACCTCAGCTTTATTTTTTTAACGTTATAAAAATGTACTTTTCGATCAGATTTATTATTTTTTTAACAAAGTATAAAGATTATATTAATTATATTTAAGAAAAATTTAAAGGGGAACAATAATGCTTCCCTTGCTTCTATGAACGCTTCATCACTGCGGTAATTATTATAAACACGCTTTAACTCAGATCCGGCTTTCCAATTCCAATTCGATCAATTAAGTACGATTTGAGTTAGTTTGATATTGAAAATTAATTTTTATTTGAATCGAAGGCCCATCAAAATTTACCTTTACCCTACTAAACAAACTCACGAGCTTTGTCCGCGTTATTTGTCCACACATAATAATATATATATCTTTTTTAAAAATACCATATGGCAATCTTTGAAAATATATTATAAATTGTTTGAGAAAGAAATATGTCCTGATTTGTATTGCATTAATGCAACGCTTGTCCCTAATGGGTAATTCTTAGTTTGAATATTATCAAAATTAGGTATTAATTTTGCTGGTTACATCGTTTAAGTACTTAATCAAATTTTTCTTATACAAATTAACAAGTCGACTCAAAGAACAATTATTTATTTTATTTTTAGTATTTTATAAGAGACCACCTGCATCCCGACCATAGACCCAGGTGGCAGTATTTTAATTTTTTAAGAAAATAACCAGGCCGTATATTTTAAAGACAAATATTTTAAATTACCATTATTAGCTATAATAAATAAAAATAATATATTTAAAAAAATAGGGGCCAGGCCTTAAAATTTATTTTTATAAAATATAAAACCCAGGTTGGGCCGAACGTGAAAATGGTACTTCTGAAGGTCTCTGAATTTTACAAGCAGAATTGAACATTTTTCTTAGCACAATGAAATGAGTCAAAAAATTTGTATGATTGTTGAGTATCCACAACCTAATAGGCAATATTTTTACAAAAGCCTAGGAGATGCATCTAAAATCTAACCGATATTTATGATATCTTGCTTATATAATTATAATTTATTTAGGATTTCGAAAAATTATCTATAATTATAGAATTCTAAAGACCTTCCATAACATCATCTTGATATAGCCTTTTTAACTTTGAATCAAATTTATAATTCCTTAAATTTGAGATTTATTTAAAGTATTTTATTTCAACCCCTAAAGGATCGAAGAAATAAATTTTACTAATTTAAACATCCTGTTATATCTCATTAAAAATGTATACAATTTTTTAGTGAATTCTCAAATTCCTTATAAAAGAAATTTAGAAAAATAATAAATCTGTGATAGTATTCTATTCTATAAATTAAGTTATAAATTATATTACATTATTTTACAAATTTAACAGTAAATTTAATAAAATTTCATCTTTTTATTCTCGTGATCTTTAGGCAATTTCGTTATTTCGATTTCATCTTGATTCACCTCACTGAAAATAGCATGCGGTTGGGTCCTTGTAAATATTTTTTTTTATGTATATTCGATTTCATTTGATTAATATTTAAAAAAAAACCTCGCGATAGTAATTGCCAAGGTAAAAATGAGTGATTTTCATTTTCTATTCTATTAATAATTCTTTACTTTGTGCTCACTCAAAATTTTCAATTTTAAAGTCACCCCATCAATTCGCATATTTTAGAGCTGTACTGAGATAGATATTTTTTTAGGGACCGATTCGATTTCACAGATATAAAATATGTCGGTTGATCACCAACAACATCGATTTTTACTTATGTTAAGGAAAATTGTAGGAAAAAAGAATAAACTTTTAAAAAAAAATGACAAATAAAATAAATCTGCAATAAAGCAAAATAAAAGATATTCATATACTAATTGGATCAGTCAATTTAAAAATATTGATGATAACCGATTTTTTAAAGAAAAATGAAGGATAGGGCCGAACTAATATAAAAAATAGGGCCGAATTTATTTATTAGCTTTCAATGCCCATAAAAGTTTATTTAAGACTAACTTGGTGTAAGCCTTAGTCCAGTAAGGGTCGCTTTCGGCTTCTTTGGCATATTTAAGCAGAGCCTCCCTGGGATCTTGCTTATCGTTAACCGGGTTTTGCAAGGCGATGTTTTTGACGACAAATGAATGGAGAGTTCCGCCCGTAGCCGCTATTCTCCCGCCGGCCCCTTCATTTATTTATTAAGGATTTAATTTTATATTGATATTTACTTAACAATAGCGTTCTTTGGGCGTTTTATATTTATTTTATTCTCACAAGATTATCAATATAAATTGTGGACTTTTGGAAAACAACATAACATATAACTTATAACGTATTAAACTAAGATATATATTTATTTATTTTTGTTAGTTGTTGTTTGGTACTTTTCCTTCAATAAAAGCTTAATTAAAACCCTGATAGAACCTTTATAATTTTTCTAAAACCATAAGCGAACCGGTATCTTTTTAATTATTAAGAATCCTAAACCGTAACATTAATAATTTTTTGAATATTAAAACTATAAAACATAAACATTACATACATTCAACAATTTTTGAAAATTTAAAAAATAGTTTCTTTTCTATAACTTTATTTTTTTATAAACCCTTATGGATTTTTAATAATATTTGATAGTGTTGATATATTTTATGGTGTGATTTTATTCTGTTTATTATTTTTTTAATATGAAAAGATATTGAAAAATTATATGTTGGATTTTACTTTTTTTTTGCGAGAAGAAACAACAAAATAAAATTTATCAAGTCCAAAAGATATATCTTGTAGTTTAACCTTTTATAATTTTAAACTTTTGGCGAATTAATTTTTATATTTATTACTAGGTATTTTATATTTTTATTCGATTAATTTTTGATTATTTATATCTTAGACTTTTTATACACTTTTGATATAACTTTTGGATTGGATAAAATATTTTATTGTTTTTTCTCATAAAAAAAGGCAAAGTCCAACATACAATTTATCGCGATCTTTTCGTATTTTAAAAATAACATACATAGAATACATGTATTAACTTAATTATCTTTATAAAAATGATGTTTATCCTTTTTTAAAAAATAATATAACATATTCGATGAATTTACTCAAATGAAGAAACAATTGCATAATTCAATTACAATTAAATATTATTTTTTGGGGAACTTTTTACGGGGATATTTTTTTCAAATAAATTATGTAAAAAATAAACTTTCTCTCTTTCTGGCATTAAATGTGAGAGATATTTTGATAAATATATTTTTGGAAAGCAATAAAAATTTTAAAAAAATCATAGAGAGAAAAAGAGGGATATTGATTATAGAAAAATTATCATATCGGATAATGTAAAAATTAATTATGATTTAAAAAAATAATTCTAATATACCATACCAGGTCCATTAACGGGTAATTCAGGTCTTCTAGATTTGATAGGATCGGCTCTGGCTTTAATTTCCGCCCTGAGCGCATTTTTGGGTTTAGTCTCCTTAAAAAGGGGCAGGGCATATGGGGTTATAATGTAAGGAGTTTCGTCCTTAAATATTTGTTTTCTTTTGATCCGCTTTAGGTGTGCACATAATAGAGCGCCACTTAATGTTTAGAAAAATATGTTAAATCAATTTTTTAAAAAAGCTGTTATAAAAAAATGGATTGATTTTAGATAAAGCATAAACATGATTAATTATAATTTTTGTAACTTAAAATTATAATAGTTGGAAATATTTACATGCTATTAATAAAAAGAACATATTAAAAATTAAATATAAAAAAATAGACTGAAATGGTTGGATCATATTGAGTGAATAAAGAAGAATGAGTGGGTAAAGAAATGTTCAATGGTGGAAGTAAGAGGATCAAGGCCTCGAGAAAGGCCCAAGATGAGATGGATAAAGGTGACAATCTGAGAAAAATGCATCTCAGAAATAATGGTATCAGGACAGACAAAAGGAGAGGGGAGACTAGCTTACTCGAGTAAATATGGAAATCGGCATTAAACGGAGAAGAAGAAATGTAGGATGAAATTGAAGAAGAAAAAACGAAACTCACTAGAAACATCCGAAAAATAGCTTAATAAAGGAAACTATCTTGAAAGTATTATAAAATCTGCTTAAACATTGCTTAAATAAAATAATATATTTTTATCGGTAAAACTTCATGCATTTTTTTAAAAAAATGATATTTACAAAAAATACAAATTGTCATTCGCTTACTTAATATTATGGCATATGACATCCTTCTAAAACAAAAATGTGCTTTGTATTATCGGAGGCAGAAGTCAGTAATTACAAGAAAATTAACCTGAAAAACTAAAGTATAAATACATAAAATGGTCAATTAAAAGGAGCAGAAGAAAATTATTTTTTCATGAAAGTTTAATTAATTAAAAAATATTATATCGATAAGTATTTTTTTTAGCAAAAAATGGATAACAGGATGGAAAGTAATTATTGGGATTCAAACTTTAAAAAATATTCCTTTTTAAATTTATCGTCCATTATTATTTTTTTTCCAAAATTTATCGTCCATTACTATTTTTTAAAAATTATACGTCCATTACTATTTTTTTTAAAATTTATGTGACCATTAATATTTTTATAGTATTATTTTTTTGTTACAATTTATATACATAAAGCCATTTCCTCAAATATTTTTTCACATGCTCACCATTTAATCTTTTATCACCCCCAACCCCCGCTCATGTTTCTTATAAAGAATATAACTGTAATTTTTAATTTTTTTTACTTATGGCTAACATCGGGATCGTAAAAGACTTTAACACACCCATCGGTGCAACTCAAAGCTATTTGATTTAATCGCGGTTGCCATCCGACTCTAACACCACCTATCAAATATCCACCGTCAGTTTCGAACTTCTCGTTAATGTCGCTACTCTCTTTGTCCGTATTTTCGTTTTGCTCGTTATTTATACGAGAGGTTAAATCCAATTCTTCTATTATAGTGGAGGTATCGATAGGATTTTCCTTGGATAAATCCTTTTCGAGAAAGATTAATTTTCCGGAGATATTCAATTTAGGATCGGATGAGGTCGCAGTGCAAATCAACCTATCGTTAGGACTGAAAACGCAGTTTGTCCTAATGTGTAAGATAAAAATTTAATTAAAAAAAATAAAGATTTTATTCTTATAATTAAGCTCATTTTGAGCCGATTTTTAAAAATGGCTAATTATCCAGAAAAATATTGCGAAAGCCTAAAGTTTTCCCATAAACACAACGGGTTGGAAATCTATTAGCAACATCTAGAGGCTTTTGGTGCGCACAAATTGAGCATTTCAAACGCTGCGTTGTAAACACAAATTGCATATCAAATGGCTCGTTTTGCTTTTTTAAATTACTTATTTTAAAGGAATATTTAGAAATTAAAGAAATAAGAAGGCAAACGATAATATAATTTTCAAAAACAAATCCTTTTTAGAATTTAGTTAAAATTTTGAATAGACGACCTTAATAAAAAGGCAACCTCAATTTAAACAAGAGATGCGTTAAGTTTTTTTAATTAAAAAATTATGGCAATACGTAAACGCTCAATTTGTGAGTACTATTAGGCAATATCTAACTGGCTAAAATATTGAGTTAGCCGTTTTTAAAAATAGGCTCAAATGTGGCGATTTTGCGTTGTAATCATAAAATTAGAATGTATTTTAAAAATACATCAGTGGAGGTTTTTAAACAATCAAAACATTTAAATAATCTATAAAATTCTAAGCAAATTTTAATATTTTTTAATTAATATTGTATTGATTTAAAAAAATAAGGGATAAACAGTTACTAATACAGGAAAACTTGCAAGGGGGGGGGGGTACAAGGTTATAAATTAAGATTTAAATTTTTAAAAATTAGTAAAGCCATAGAATTGGTTACAGTATATATCATAAAATTCCCTTACATAGGAAAACGGTTATACAAATTAGACCACTGTTTAAGAGGTGATTGAATAGGTTTGTTACTTAATGTTCTGACGTCCCATAATTTCAGCGTATCATCAGTGGCCCGAGTGGCTATGTAATTATTATCGTAGGAATAAGTCAAAGTTCCCTCGGAGCCTAATAAATGGGCCCCTCTCACAACAGCTATAGTATTTACCTATTTAAAAAATATACATAAATTTTTTTATCTCCTTTCAATCTCTCTTTCTGTAGACTATAACAAATAACTATACACTAACCAAATAAAATCCAATTTAAAATCATATTTATAAAAAATAAACTAGTTTTCTTCGTTTATCCCATAATTGAATTGAACCATCTTGACTTAAACAAGCTAATATGTTTCCATGCCCATCAAAAGTACAGCCTGTGGGTATGGACTTCGCCCCGTTTTTTGCTTTTATTTTTAACAAGTTGGTATGTTTCTTATCAGCTGTGTCAGCATTCCATAATCGTAATGTACTACAAAGGTAAATAAATTTTGCATATTTTTTTGAATCAATCACTTAAAAAAATATTTTTATTATAATCAGATTTAGTAATATATTACACAATTAGAGACGTGGATACTGTGAGATATTTATTAATATTAATGAATAGATAAGAAATTATGGTAAAATAAAATTTACCAGTCATTAGAACAGGTCATAAACTCTTGTTTGTTTCTAGGATTCCAACATCCTTCATTTATAAAAGCAATGTGACCCTTTAATATGCAAAATAAAATAAGATATCTGAATATTAGTTAAAAGAAGCATTTAAATATTTTACAAGATTGTATTATAAAATAGATAGGACTGGGAATGTATAATTTTTTGTTTTAAATTATAAAAATGTGTAAAAAAACCATCAATAGTTATTTAAAAATTAAAGTCCTCAATAAAGTAATAATTAAATATTTTACATTAGTATTTGTGGTATCAACAATGTATTGATCTCCTTTTATGCATTCGATAAATATGTGCCCTTCCCTATCCAATACTTTAGCTTGAGAACTTCCGGATGTTACAAGGATCATATCCCCGGTGCAATTGTATCTGACAGAAGTTATTTGATTACTATGATAAAATAGAAAAAAAAGAATTTAAAATAAAATAAGATTGCAAAGCAGTTTGCAAAATAAAACTTTCCAACAGGTTCCAATGTTCGAAAAGGTTGTAAAGTAGAATCCATACCAGTAAAGTCCCACATATTTAACTCATAATCAGTACTTCCTGTTACCAACCTTGACCCTGCATGGTCAAAATCTAAAGCAGTGACCTTATAAATGTATAAATAACAATTTAATATCAAATCTTAATAATGACAATGTAATATGCATGGGATCCAAGTGATGTTAAATAGCTTGATTTAGTCAATTTTTAAAAATGGCCAACTCAAGATTTTAGGATCTTGACCATAGATAGCAAAAAGGTATGAACATCTTTGGTCAAAATTTTGAAGCAAGAGTATAATAATAATTTGTTTGATTTAGCCATTTTTAAATAAATCCAGTCATAAACATTGCCCATAATATTAATGGGATTTGTAATACTTAATTTTTTTATAAAATTTTTCAATAGAATAAAAAAAATAAAATAAACAATCATTAAATTATTAAGGTTAATTACAAAATATTTAAATTAAATTAATAGACAATAGAATAAATAGTTAAAGTTTGACATTTTTTTCTATATAAGCTTTCTAAAAAATTCGAGTTGCAGGTCTTGCCCTGGTCTAAATAAGTTGTTTTTACAACTGGCAAAAAATTTGAATTTTACAGGTCATTGAATTGTGGGGAATTTTTTTTATTATATATTATTTTTTATATTTTATAAAAAACATGTATATTTTTATATGATAAAAAAATAAATTATGTATTATTATTTAAAAAAATAAACATAAAATTATAACACTAAATATATTATTATATCATTTTCATTACCCCCATTTTTTATTTTTTAAATATATTTGAAAAAAATATCTTTTATGAGTATTTAAAATTTTTTTTTTTGAAAATGTATTGCAATCCTTAATTTTTACTTTTAATTGGGTAAATTAATGAAGATTAGGAAATAATTAAGGTTTAAATTTTGAGAATTCTCCAAAATTAGAAAGTAAATAAATTATAACTTTTTTATTCAGAAATAGCTGATTGATGAAATGAATTTAGAGTCATCTCAAAAACTAGATTTTTTTAGTAAACTAACTAGCAAAGTAGTACACAACTTAGCTACTTTCTAAAAAAGTAGCATTTTACCAACTAGTGTTAAATCGTATTTGAGTTGATTTTTAAAAACGGCCCGATTAAGATTTTAGCCAAAATAATATTATCTAAGCCTCTAGATATGGTAAATATATGTCCATACCAAACGTTTGGCATTTTCTGTTGTCTGCTTTAGTGATTTCCCATGTTTCACAACCATATAATAGAACAGGAATCACCGTTGAATTAAAGATGTGTAATCTAGTGAAAGTAGGACTCCGTCTTCCAAAGCTTGAAATACTTATAGAAAGCTGCCCTGGCTTTTTGTAATCTATACTTGAGTTCCTCTCTACATCCCCCTCTATTATCTCAGGTAATTCCAAGATATTTTATTTGAGTAACCACCTTGATCGACTCCGATCCGATATCAATATTCTCTATAGGAGGCGTGTGTCTTGCTAAGAGAATCATAGTTTTTTTAAAATTTATTTCTAACCCAACTTTCAAGCTTACCAATTTCAACAATTGAATGAGATTCACGGTTTCCTCAAGGTTAATGATTACCACATCATCAGCGTAGGAAATATTTCTAATCTCTAGATGAAACGTATTACTCATTGATGTGTTAAGTTCCAGCAAATTAGCCGCGCCCAATGTGTCTTTTAGAATTTTGTCTATGTTAAAGAGGACTGGTGAAAGGGTTGACATTATCGAACGCCTGTTTAAAATCGATAAAGGTGAAGTAGAAGGGTAGCTTATACCTATCACATTTTTGGATGATAATTTTGAGAGCAAGAAAGGGCTCCATGATATTTTTGCCTGGGCGATAAGCGCAAATATATTTGGCAAAGAGGTTTTGTGATGTTTGCAGAATACGAATCTTGAGGAGGGCCATAAAGACCTTACAACTGCTGTACCAAGCTTTTTGCAAATTATCTTCAATAAAATCTGGTCTACAGGGTTGACACCGAAGGATTGGAATCTTTCCACCCTTTGCAACTTCCCCAAAATCTCAAATCCCACTAAATTCGGTGACTATAGGACAATAGCACTCACCTCTACGGCATCTAAGGTCTCTATGGCCCTCCTCAAGATTCGTATTCTGCAAACATCATAAAACCTCTTTGCCAAATATATTTGCGCTTATCGCCCAGCCAAAAATATCATGGAGCCCTTTCTTGCTCTCAAAATTATCATCCAAAAATGTGATAGCTACCCTTCTACTTCACCTTTATCGATTTTAAACAGGCGTTCTATATTGTCAACCATGATGCACTCTAGAAAACACTATCTGAGGTTGGAATTGACCCAAATATTATCAAAATATTACGACACCACTACAATAATCTGTTTACCACTTGCAGAGTAAACAATAAAGTTTCTCCACTATTTAGGATTAGGAAAGGAGTAAAACAAGGCTGCGTCCTTTCACCAGTCCTCTTTAACATAGTAATGAATAAAATTCTAAAAAACACATTAGGCGCGGCTAATTTGCTGGAACTTAACACATCAATGAGTAATACGTTTCATCTAGAGATTAGAAATATTTCCTACGCTGATGATGTGGTAATCATTAACCTTGAGGAAACCGTGAATCTCATTCAATTGTTGAAATTGGTAAGCTTGAAAGTTGGGTTAGAAATAAATTTTAAAAAAACTATGATTCTCTTAGCAAGACACACGCCTCCTATAGAGAATATTGATATCGGATCGGAGTCGATCAAGGTGGTTACTCAAATAAAATATCTTGGAATTACCTGAGATAATAGAGGGGGATGTAGAGAGGAACTCAAGTATAGATTACAAAAAGCCAGGGCAGCTTTCTATAAGTATTTCAAGCTTTGGAAGACGGAGTCCTACTTTCACTAGATTACACATCTTTAATTCAACGGTGATTCCTGTTCTATTATATGGTTGTGAAACATGGGAAATCACTAAAGCAGACAACAGAAAATGCCAGACGTTTATTAACAAGTGCTTAAGGATAATTAACGGCGTCTTCTACCCTAGACTCATAACGTATGAAAGATTATGGAGACAATCGAAACACACTCCGTTCCACATCATACTCAAGAAAAAACGAATTCAATTTTTAGCCCACATTTTAAGACGTCTTAACAATAATCTGGTTCATGACGCTTTAACTTGCCTCTTTACCTGTAGAGGTAATACAGTAGATACAAGGTAATGTTGCTGATCTGAATATAAACTGGAAACAGTTAGTTAGATTGAATAACAATAAAAATTCTATCAAAAAGCTTCTTAAGATTAAATCTAGGCAACTAAGATGAAATTCCTCATCCACCAAACCTTTCTCCCCCTTTATCTACTTGAATACATTTAGTACAGGTTTCTTTTCTCTTATTTAATAATTACATATTATTAAAAATGACTTGCTAAACATTAACTTAAACTAGCCTCCCCCTTTCCAATAATGATTAGATACAAATAGGATTATAGGTATAGGTGTGGGCTGTCTTTTTAGGCCTTTCCCTCTTAATCAGCCCACAGACGTTTAAATGATAGTCCTCGGACTATTGTGCGTACAAGTACGTGCAACTTGCCCACAAACGTGTAAAGGGCTTCTCATATTTTCTTCCCCGATAACTTTAATAATCCAGTTAGATGGAAATGAGAAAAACCTAGCGTAGCTCTGTTGTTCCCACAACATTGAGAGGATGAATACGCTTTATCACGTATCTATGAGAAAAATCTCTAAGCGTAGATAATACTATTTTGGTTAAAATCTTTATCAGGTAGCTTTTAAAAAACAGACCATTACTATCAACATTAGTTACTGCTATGGAGTAATGTGCTGCTTTAACAACTCTGATAACAAATAATTAAAGTGCATCATGTCAATTCTCAAAAGTTTATCATTTAATTAAATAATAGCTGCTAAATATAAAGGCATATAATTAAAATATATATGATCTTTAGTTTTTTGATCAGTTAAAAAAAATAATAATAACTAATAATGAATTTAACTAGTGATAATGGTTGATTGCACCTCCTAAAAAATGCCTGTATTGCAAATTTCTCATATCAATAAATACATTATAAATTAAATTTATATTTAATTGACTATTTCAGTTTATTTAGTCATATATTTAGCTTCATTATAATCTAAAATAAGATAAACCTATTATTTGTTTTTCTCCTTATATATAAAATAACCAAAATCAATAATATAATATCAAACAAGATTTTTTTAAAAAAATGATAAGTATTAAAAATAATTTATATCTTACTGTTTTGTCACCATGAGCAAGTGATATAAATTGAGATTTAGGAATTGTGTTGTGTATTATATTATTTGTTTCAATATTATCAAGAATATCATCTTCAGACTCACTATCAGTATTATTTACAGATTTATTTGAAACTTTTTGTATGGATTCTGAAATATTTGATTTTTTATCAATAATTTCATCTGATATAAACTTAGATGTAAATTTAAATAATTTCTAAAATACCATTTTTAAACCAAGTTTTAGAATTTTCCTTGGCCTTAATAACCATGTCCTCTATAACAAAACTGCGGGCTTTTTTATCTATTGAATATAATTATAAGATATATAACCTTTTTAAATAATACCTGATTTAGACATTTTTATTATCTATTTAATAAAAATATGGTCTAAGATTATTATATCTCATTCTCTTTATTTAACGAATTCTCTCTAAATTGTCCTGTATTAAAGTTATGATAAAAAATTGATATATACGAAAGATATCGATATGGCAGAATGTCAATTGAATTTTTTACTAAGCGTCAGTTATTATTCAAACGCTATAATTATAGGTTCGAGCTCAAAAATACTTTGCATTTAAATTATTGTTCAAATATTTTTAATCTTTAAAACTGCATGTAATTAATTCTAATATTAATATTCAGAAAAAATTTAATTTAAAAATTGACCTCACAAACACAGTGTTCTTGACAATGGGTTGCCAAAACCTTAGGCATGTTCGAAAATAAGCATATGATAAAACAATAAACAAAAAAGGGGACAAATAATAGCCGACCTAAGGCAAGGATCCTACAAAGTCAGCAGATTGTTCTCGAAATCTGCTAGCCTAATTTCAAAGCATTCACTTTTCTAAAGGGTAATATATAGCATTTTTTTAGATCTTATAATATCTTTATAAATTCTATATATTTTTTTTAAATATAATTTTTAATATTACATTTGTTTTTTTTTAATAAAATATTATAAAAATAAATAATTAATCCATCATTATTATTTCTTTCTAAATTATTAAAATTTTTATTAAAATTTTATAGAATAAAATATTTTTAATCCAAGCTAAAATGTCACGATCATATTTAGTCCCACGTTTACGTCATACGTCATAATAAGCGCAATTGCCCTTTATCGCTATATGAAACAGCAGAGCTACGCTTGGACTATCTCATCCCATCTAATTGGGTTAAGAAATTTGGGGGTAACCTATGAGATGAGCCCATCCACAATTTTTGGGCAGGCTGCAGTTACCTGTGCGCGCAAGAGGCAAAACCACTTGCTTAAACGCCTACGGGAGATAAGAAGAAAGAGAAAAGCCCGTACCCGATTAAGTAAGATGTATATTATAGGGAGGGGTATTGGTAAATTTTAAGTTTATGGTCTATATTGAATTTGTTTACTAACTCAACTTTGCTTTTTGTAAATCCATGTGAAGGAATCTACTATCAATATTGAGATATAATGTTCATAGAATCTGTAAATAAATATGATTAAAATATAATTTTATCACTTGAAATTTTTCTACCGGATCAATTATAAAATAAACCCTCCATTATAATCAAAATGGAATAAGAATACTTGGTTATCAAATACTTTAGTTTTATTTCAAAAATAATTCAATATAAAAATAAGCATGTTCAAAACATCTTCTTTATTATAATAAATATTGTATAGTTTAACTAAATATTCTAGTCCCACGTTTAGTAAAGCCAACCAACCTCTAAAACATATTATTAGCATTCATTCATAATAACTAACATATGGGCATATTTCTAAAAAATTTTAAAAAATGAGTGTAAACTCATTATCTTATTTTATAAATGGGATTAAAAATCAGTCGGAAGAGATTGCACTTAAAGTTGCTCAGCAACTTCATCATTTTGCAGGGACTGAATTGAAAGAAATGCCTGTTGACGAATCTAATAATTTTTTAGAATTATTTAATCAACGTATATTTGAATTAGTTTCTAGTTCAGATTATTTTGATAAAAGAGCTGGAATATTAGCCATTAGTAATTATTGATATAACCTTTTTAAATAAAAGTTTTATAGTGAGTTTAATTGGGATTGATAGTAATAATAGTTCAAGATTAAGTCGCTGTGCAAATTATTTAAGAAATATGCTACCTTCTAGCAATCAGTATTTAATGGAATTAGCAGCAAAAGCTATAGGGTATTTAGCACTGTCTAGTGAAACATACACAGCAGAATATGTAGATTTTGAAACAAGAAGGGCTTTTGAATGGTTATGTGGTGAAAGAAATGAAGAAAGAAGACATGCGGCAGTAATAACTTAAATTTTGAACTACTGTCATATAATTGAAAATTAAGGTATTGGTTTTAAAAGAATTGGCATTGTGTACACCAACATTTTTTGTCCAACATTTGCCTCAATATTTTGAAACTATATTTATAGCATTAAAGGATACAAAGGTAATATTAAATGTTATGTATTTAATTTATAGATTGGGTATTAAACCTAAAAAGAATGTGATGTACTATGAGATAATTAGACCCAAAAATAGCTATTTTTTTCTAAAAAATATTAATAGAAATAATAAAAAAATATAACAAATAATGTGCTTGAATCTATTTAATTATATTTTTAAATGCTCAAAAATTAAATTTCTTTAATTAATTTAATTAAAAAAATAATAAAAAAGTTAATTTTTTAAAAACTAAACATAAGCAAATGATAGAATAATAGTTATGAAAAATTTACAACAAATTGGTAGAATATATTATTCATAAGGATTGTATTAGAGATAAAAAATTTAAGAAAAAAAATATAAACAATATTAAATATTTTATATTCCTGGGCATCACAAACTTATAAAACTGTTGAAAAACAAGAAAAAACTATAAAAATAAATACACATCCAAAATATATTTATAAACTTTAAAAAATTTAACATAGATTAAAATTTTCAAATTTCTGTAAGATTCAAAACTTTTAGAATTTTAAAACAGATTTTTAACATAACCTAATTGTCATCTAAAAAAGGAAAAAAATTCTCAAAATAAATTGTATATTTTTTTATTCATTTATAAAATGAATCGTCCAGTTAGTGTTATTTTTGAAACTTATTTCTGAGTAGCCCTGGCTAAACAGATTAGGACACTCTATTTTGACTTGTTTTAAAGTTTGTGCATTAAATGAATATAATTTGTTATCTATATATTATTATTGGTACAAATAAACAGGCCCAATTCTAGGCCTATTTTGGTGGGTGGGGGGGGCCTGCATCTCCCAAAAAATTTTAAACCCACCTCCCCCCACCCAATTTTGATAACTGCCCCTCCCCCATCAAAAAATTCTAACTCCCCTCCCTCATCCAATTTTGTTATTTATTTATTTATTTTGGTTCCTAAATATTTTTATATTTTTTTGATAAATTTTTAAAAATAAGAATGTAATGGGAGAGAAATAATTGTTTACCACTATTAAAAAAAACTATTCTTGTCAGCTTAAATATCTGCCAGCACACCTCATATTGTAATTAGGAAGGAGAAAATGTAAATGTAGTTAATTTGGTGGGAGAATGAAATTGATCTAGATGCTAAGATTCAGAATAAGGAAAATGAGCCTGAGCTTGCAAAACAAAATGGATAGTTAGGGTTTTTAAGATATTCTTATTGCAAATATTTTACAATTGATTTAAATTAGGTATCAGCAAATAGGTCAACATCTAATATTCAGGTCGATTTAAAAAAAAGGCTCAATCAGAATTATAACCAAAATAATATTATTCTGGAGATTCTGCTCTGGCAGAAAGGCTTGGAAATCTATTTGCCAAATGAAGAGGCTTACATAACATTATTTTTCTAGAATCTTAATTGGGTCATTTGACCCAAATCAGGCTTTTTAACAATAATACCAAAATCACCAAAAATTACTGTTACTAATAATGGATGAAGATTTTCTTTATTATGAATACATATAGGTTGAATAATTAATTGATGTTTATGCAGTTTTTCACCTTCCTTGTAAGATATATATCTTAAAGAATGGTGAATAAAATTTATACCAAATCGGGTTTTACCAATTGGAAGAAAGTTCTTGTATATAGGGCTCCCTGAGAAACATTATAATCGTAGAATTCATAGAAGAAGAGGATCATAAGATTTTCAATTTTATTGTATAAACTAATTAGCTAATATAAATCAAGATAGCCATTTTAATTTACTAGATATAAGAAAATTAAAACCTTCATTAGCAACCAATATTATTGGGATTAGTAATTTAATTACAATTGAGATTGTTAAAAAATTCATTGAAAGTTTAGAAAATAAAAAGATTGTGTTACAACAGATTTTGTCAAATTTCTATGCCTGTACAAAAATGCATTTCCAAATGTTTTTCAAATATTCGGTATCAGTTTAGATCATCCACATCGAGTTGTGTGTCACTTTTAACTATTCAAGAGAATTATAAAATCAGATAAATGTTTGAGTAGTGTTATAAGAAATGGTAACTTGGTTCTATTAGGTAATGGGAAAAACATAACCGATCAATTTTGGAAATGTTTTCAAGATATTTAAAAACACATTTCAACCAAAATTATATTGTTAATGCTTTATTTTTGTTAGTTTTACACTGCTCAATCATTGACATGATACCAATTGCAATATAGTTATAAATATTTTCTAATTGAATCCTTAACAAGCATTATACAAATACAATATAGTTATAAATATTTTCTAATTGAATCCTTAACAAGCATTATACAAATACAATATAGTTATAAATATTTTCTAATTGAATCCTTAACAAGTATTATACAAGTACAATTAAACTATATTAACGTTATTATATAATATTTGTGAAATCATTAAATCAACTTATTTCTTTCCAGCTATTAGTCAATTCTTATCTTCCATCTAATTTTATAAACATATTTGATCATTGTATATTTTTATACTGAGTATTTTCAACTAAAATCCTATATTTCAATTTTATGTTCAAATAACAAATATTCGTTCTATTGTCTTGAACATATTTTTTTTAACTGCCCACCCAAAATTGTTGTCTGCCCCCCCCCCATATGGGTGAATCTAGAATTGGGCCTACAAATAAACAAAGACGCATAATCAAATCAAATAGCCTCTTTAGTTTTAGGCAATTTAGAGGAAGCTTAACGGCTAAACATCTGTTTAGAAATAAGATTAACCAAGACAACGGCCTCATTTATTTTTTACTAAAAAAGTATTTTAATGTAATCAGGAATTTATTTTGATTGGAAAACACCCAGTAGAAATTATGACAAATTAGCTAATTATAATGTTGAGTTACCCTGGGTTTGAATACCCCGATCTTTTAACAAGATGGAAATGATTCAAAATCAATTTAATTTTTACAATTTTTTTTCGAAAATATTTATTTAAAAAATTTAATAAGATTGGTTTGTCTCCTAGATTTTCACCTTTAAAAAAACATAAATTTGACATTTTTTATACTTTTGAACCAGGCCACCCTATTCTGTTTTGTTTTAAAGTGTGTACTAAATCTAAATACGCTCTTTTCTTTCTCATTTGTTTGGAGGAAGCTATATAGACAGTTAAACAGATTTATGTTTAGAAATAAGACGAAACAGGACACAACCATAAAATTTAAAAACTATTTTTATTTGTTTCAAATAATAAATATATAAAAAATTATATTTAAAGCCAATAATTCGGGAAGGCGCGTCACTTTCACTCAGAGCTGTCTTACATATAGTTAGTCAGAGGGAGAATAGAGATATACATAAGCCACCTTGGTATCAGGTAAATATATAAAATAGACCTTTATGTATAACATAAAAATTTTTTTATCGAGATTTTAGCTCGGCCTAAAAATCATTTTATACACGTTTTCTGGCCGCCTGAAAAATATTTTTGACCGACTTAGCCATGGCCGACATCTACAAAAACATTGAGTTATTGATAACATGAGCAAAAAGACAGTCGAATGCCTTTTTTCAAAATTTAACCTAAATTTTTTATCTTCTTTTTAATTATACCTATTCATGGCAAAGCCAATGAAGGTTTTTGGGTTTTTGTAGCACGCCACACCCACCAACGACTGCTTAATAACACCTAAGTGATAGGACTTAGCGATTAAACTGATTTCTAAAACTGCTTGATTTTTAAAAACGGCAAACCCAATATATTAGCCAAAAATATTACGCAGGCCTGGAGATTTTGCCCATTGATGAAAGAAAGGTTTGGACATCTAATAACGGAATATCGAGGCTTGCATAGCATTTATTGGCTAAAATATTCAGTTAACCATTTTTAAAAATTGAGCCATTTGACAACACTAATTAAATATATATTTTTTTATAAATGAATCAAGGATCAATTCATATATTACAGCGGAATAATAATTTATAATGAATGAATTGTGTCATCTTATATATTCATGATTCTCATTATTATTATAATGAGCTCTTTATATTTTTTTAAAATGCACTTCCCATGAAAACTAATATAAAATAGAGAGGGCACTTACCCTGAATTCATAATTAGCGCGAATTCGCAGATTTTGCTTATTTTGCCGCGAATTCGCGCTAACTGTGAATGAGGGGTTATCCAGAACTTCTTTTACAAGTTTTATACAAGTTTTATACAATAAATTTCTTTTATCAATACAATAAATTTTTTATCTGGATAAGAGTTTTTAGAAAAAATCCTTTTATTGATATTTTTTTTAAATTACTTACTAAAGATCTCCTTCCCCTCTAAGAGTTTTAATTAAACGGTCAGGGTTAGTCACGTTTTTTGAAAGCTTAAAAAAAATTGTGTCTTAAGATACAAGATATTTGACAAAAAAATTTAAGATACAAAATATAATAACCATTAATGGTATCTATAACGTGATATTTTCGAAAATTTTTGAAAAAAATACAAGATACAAATATCCGCGATATTGTCCAACACTGGACTATAATAAATAAATTAATTATAAGAGAGTGTTCTGTTAATAATTCGTGTTAAAAGATATCATTGAATCAAGGCTTCGCGTTTCTTCAAGAAGCGTCATCCAAAGAGCGAAGTTACCTCAAGGAGGAAAAAACTCACGGGGGTCTTTTGACGTTGAACGAATTATTAAGGATCGGTTGTATTCAATCCGAGGTTATAATCTAAATAATTTTAAATTGACCGCCATTTTTATTTATGAAACTAAGAATAATCATGTTTCCCTTTTACCAAAACTGGATAATCACCTGTCCCTCATCTGACAAGAAGGTGATCGATTAATGTAAGGGAAAAAATATTGAACCAATCTGGGTGATCGATTAATGTAAGGGAAAAAATATTGAACCAATCTGAATTCCAACACAGCCTTTGTTGATTGCATTCAGTTTGCAACTTTTTAATTTCACAAAAAAATAATTTATTTACTCTTTCTTAATATTTTTCTATAAAGATTGTGCGGAAAGAATTCGAAGAAAATGTCTCAAACTACAAATTTACGGAAAATGTTTTTTACAAGGTATTAGGATTCCCAATTATTAATTTATACACATTTTTATATAAAATTAAAAAAATTAATTTATAAAGAAAGGAAGGAAGGAAGGAAGGAAGGAAGGAAGGAAGGAAGGAAGGAAGGAAGGAAGGAAGGAAGGAAGGAAGGAAGGAAGGAAGGAAGGAAGGAAGGAAGGAAGGAAGGAAGGAAGAAAGAATGAATGAATGAATAAATAAATAAATGATTGAAAAAGAGAAAGTAAGAAAGAAAGAAATATTAAATACGGTCATACTCCTAGTATATTTTTTCTAATAAAAAAAATAAACAATTTGTTTAGTCTCCAGTAAAGAGTAGGGTGAAATTGGACATATCCATCAATTTTTTGCAATTCCAAAATCAGATGTTTTTAGATTTTATTCAATCCATAGCCTCGCAGAATTCAAGCGACCCCCAAGATATGATACAGAGTGAATCGTGCGGGACACTATTGATTCAAAATTTCGATTTGGTTTTTTTTCCTTAAATAAAATTCATTTTGATACTCCCCCTTAAATTTTAAATTTTTTTCTTTTTTGGCGGTTTTACATGTTTCTCGGGCAAGCCAGTTTATCTTCTGATCCCTCTTTTTCATTTTCTCCCGTTATATTTTAATCTTCACGGCAAAAACCGTATAAGCGGATTATAATAACTATTTTACATTTATTTGAAAAAAAGAAGAAAAAAAAATCACAATTAGATTTCCTAATTTATTATTTTTAAATTTACTTACAGCTTAACAGTCATATCAATAAGTCTCTGTCTAATCGGAATACACAGGTTCAATTATTACTAATGGAAATGATACCGCGTCTCGCGTTCCTTAGACCCGAAAAATTTAATAAAAGGTTCACAACCTAATCTTAAAAAAAAATTTTTATTGGTTGAATTACTATTTATTTTAATGGAATTACCATTTTTTTTGGTGGAATTATTAATTTTATATGTCGAGCTTAAATATTATTCATTCTTTTATTATGTGAATTAGAATAGAACCATTTATCTGATCTTTCAGGATACTGGCCAGTCTGATTAAAAAACGATTTTATTGTCATGTGACAATTTATAATATTTATTCAAAGCCCAGTATCTGGCCCGAAATTCTATTTGATATTTAAATCAGGGTAATTCGATTTGGGGCGAACCGGATTGTCAGATCTATATAGGGCTATATTGTGAAAAGCCAATGTAAATAAATTATTTTTTTAGGTCCAGTTACCCAACTTAAGAAGGATTGTTAAAGCATTCGGAAAAGATAATAATAATTTTTTTTTTACCGTGTCGTATGAACCTTTGCCTGACCCGGTCCGAATAATTAGAAAAAATAGATTTATCAAGTGTGAACTAGAAAGTTGGGTTCAATCTAATTTATTAAGCATTATATAATGTTACGTATGTATCGTAAAAACGTTATTATAAGTGAAATAAAAAAAATCATTTGATAACATCTAAAAAATGCTTAACTAATCTTTAAATTTTATATAAAAAAAATTTTTTCCCCCCTAGTATACTCCACAATTGCTTAACCTTCTTAATCGCGTCCTCACGCAAAGATCCTTATAAATCTCCCGCATTTTATTCTATGGGTTACATGGTGTTAGCCATCAAAAGTGAGGCCCCAAAAATGTTTCCAAAAGTTTACGATTGCGTCAGGCTGGCACTTAGCTCTGTCAAAGACACCCCTGCCAAGTTTTTATAATTAGATGACATTTAATTTAACAGTTGCATATTGAATTATTAATTAATAAATGGACTATAATTTTGATGTTTGAAAAAGTAAAGGGAATGAGAAATATAAATAATAAGATTAATTTTGTTTTAAAAAAATTAATAAATATTAAATATACGATTTAAGAAAAAAGGGGGTGAATATGGATGGGGCCGTTTTCTCTTGTATTAAAATGCTCATAAAATCGTTAAAGGATACTGTCGAGACCCCAATCAAAGATATTATCGGCGATATTCAATCCTGCAATTTAAGGTTTTTTTTAGATTATAAACAAGTACAATAATATAACCAAAAAATTTATTAGTTTATTTTTCTGGCAATTTTTTGCATACTTGTCTCTTATCTCTCTTTTTTTTTGTAATAAACTATCTTAGCTTCCAAAAGGATACAATATTTAAAATAAATAATCGTTTTAAAGCCCGTCTCTAGTCACGTGTTTAGCAGATATATGCGTTTACATTCCTACCCTCAAACCAATGGTTCAAGAAAATTTGTTGAATTACATCACTTCGATAATCATGTGCAAACCTTATTTCTATTACTCAAATACAGTTTCTCGCCCATCTTCGGCTTATTCAATACCATGTAAAAAAATGGCTAGGACAGATGATTTTATTTTTAAATATTGTCACCCTCCAAAATAATAATAATCCTGTAGTTTTATATATCGTCTGCTTGTAATGCAAATCCTCATACAAAATTGATTTTATTTTTGATGTAAAGTTAATTTGTTAAGAGTATATATAGCTCGTATACTTTTAATAAACATATATGAAAGTGTTTGAAAGTTCTGAATAATTTTCATGATGGAGGGAATAGATTTTTTCTTGGAGTTATATGTCCCTTTTTTCCCATTAAATAAACAGAAATGATTATTTTTAAATTAACCTGATATATATATATATAATATTATAAGCCCTTATATCGAACGAAATTCCGGTTATGATTGGAGCCATGGAACTAGAAAGATTGGCATTAGCGATTAGAACACTAAGAAACTTCGATTTTGAAGGTTTATCTGTTAATTTATTGTTTGTTCTTACTTATAACTAATGACTAAAATTTAAAATAATTAAAAAATGATATTGACCATGTATGTTGACTATGAGATGACTACATAAGTTTCTCCATGTTAGAGGACCGACCATTATTGGAACCTAATTAATTTTAAATATTTGTATATTAATAAAAAAAAATTGGAATATATCTCTTTTATAAATGAAAGGTTATTTGAAATCATTAAATTTATAAACTCATTTGATAAATTTATTTAAACAGGACATCCCTTATTGGAATTGATTAAGTATATAGCTGACCATAATTTAAACATGGAATCCAAAGAGATTAGAATCGAATCAATTAAGACCTGCTTCAAATTATTATATAAATCAACTCAGGTTTGATTTATATATGTATATATTAAATTTTAATCGAATTTATCAATAAAACACAATATATAAATATTTTAATTTATAAATGTTAAAATATCGCGATCCTTAAAATTTTTTAAAAATATCAATTATAAGGTTCTAACTCCATTTTTAGTCGAAATTGAATCAGGGTTAAAATTTTATCCTTATAGAAGGCTGGGATAGTCCTCTACATAAAATAATAATTTTGAATGTGCTTCTTTTCTAATAATGTTAACTAGATCAAGATTGTAATAAGTTACGATATTTGTATTTTTTTTTGGAAATTGTTGAAATAATAATTTAGTATAAATAATTTTAAACACTTTTAAATATTTTCACTTGTTTAATATTTTTTTTAAGGTATTATTTGTTTAGCCATTGTACAAATATATTTTTTTAATAAATTAATCTTTTTTAATAATTTAAGGCCGAGAACTTTAATCCTTTAGCCTTTGACAAGAGCAGAAACGATATATTATCCGACATCCTAGATAAGTTGATACCCATCGGCGTAAATGATAAAAGTATTTGGAATTCGTTTTATAAATATTTTTGATTCTGACAGTGACGTTTCCAGAATTTTGTTTCAGAGGGTTAGGGTGAGGGTCAAAAAAATAATAAATTACATAATATTTTAATAATGAAATCCCGTTTATAAGATAAGGTACACCACTGGATTCTATTACATAAACAACGAATGATCTTATTTTATTAATTGTCTTACAGAAGCTAGTGTAAGACTGGCTGTCTTTGAGTCCATTGACGATTGTTACGACGTCTACTTGGTTCAACCCAAGCACTTAACCGTGTTTTTCATGGCGTTCCACGACGAAAATTTTGAGATTCGGGAAAACGTTCTGTGCATACTAGGAAGATTAAGCACGGTAGACCCCTCCACCGTTTTGCCTATCCTGAGAAAGTTCTTGATACAGGTTAACATTTTTATATTACAATTTTTTTTCTATAAAATTTAGCGCATAGAAAAGTGAAATTAGTGTTTTAAAACCACGATTTAGGCCGATTTTTAAAAATGGCCCGATTAAGATTATAACCAAAATAATATTATGTGAGCCTGAAGATTTTGCTCATAGTTGGCAGAAAGGTTCGGATATCTATTTGCCATATTTCGAGACTTACATAATATTATTTTGGTTATAATATTAATCTGACTTTATCACAACACTAGTTAGAATATAAATTTTTTAAAAAAAATTTTCTCAGTTACTTTGGTGAATTGCCATTGTAATGACTTCCATAAACCTAAATATAAAAATCATAAAATCAAGGCTCAGCCAAATCGAGTCAGTAGATCAGAGAGGTCTATCTAGATCCATATAGGGCTTTAGTGCGTATGCATTCATTTATCAAAAATAAAACTTTTTAATCTTGCGTGCAATTATGCTAAACAATATTAAATTTATGTATCAAACATTTTAATATTAAAACTCAGTTGTTATCAAATATTAACGATAGCGGTATCGGACGAAACAAAGAGCACAGTGCTCGGCTTCTCGCATTAATGATCGCTAACGTTCCTAGACTCGTCTATTTATACGTTCCCACAATTCTCAAAGTATTTATATCAAAGAATTTTGTAACAGTTTTTACGCGGATCATATATATTTTAGTATTCTAAAGTAATTTTTTTGTTGTTACAATTTTAATAGTTGATTTAAACACTAAAAAAAAGGAAGGTTTAACTTTTACAAATTGATTGTTTTTATTTACCTTGTAAGATGCTTATTTATTGTTTTAGGAGAATATCAAAATTCGAAACTAAATAGGAATTTAATTAAAATAGCTATATTTGTTCATTTATAGGTCATAAATCCTGTATTAAAAGATCCGGGTCCTTATGCAGGAGTTACCATTAATTCATTGGCGGCTATCGGAGAGTTAGCTTTGGTATCTATAAATCATTTTATTTACATTTATTTATTTTAACGGCATATCATTGGTTAAGGTTACGTTTCATCCTTGGCTCTGGTCGGACCGGATCGGACCATGGTCTTTAAAAAGATCTATCCAGACCGTGTTCCTAAATTAAAAGACCGGTCCTTTTATATTTTTGTTATTTAAAATTTTATTTTGTTTTTACCGACAAACTTATGATTTTCATATTGCAAAATAAAAATATAAATTCACAAAAACTAAAATAACTAGAAAATTAACAAAATAAAATGTACAAAAAAAAATTAGGTATAAAGAAATATGTTAATTGAATAGTAAAGCAAACTTAAATATTGATAGAAGACCAGTTGTTAAAAATTAAAACTGGTCCAGACTTCGATCCTTAAAAAGAAGATCTAGGTCTCAAACCGATAGAACCGGACCGTTGACCTTCGCTACATATCATCATTGAAAAACAAAATGCTAATAAATCGATAAAATTGATTTTTTTTAATATTTGGATTTTAAAAATTGCCTCACATTTTTACCATTAAAAAAAAAGCACAAAATATTTATATACTTATAAGGTGTGCGGAGCTCAAACAAAACAATGGAATTACGAATTATTCGCCATAGTTATGGATATGCTAAAAGAAAATAATTTACCAAGCATTAGAGAGGTCTGATAAATATCTTTATAATTGTAATATTTATATATAAAATAAATTTACATGCCTCAGGTTAGTGTTGTTAAACGGCTCGATTTGGGCCCATTTTAAAAAAGGGCTAACTCAATATTTTAAACAGATATATATTACAACAAGCTTGGAGATCTTCCTCAAAGATGGACAAAAGCTTGTACATCTATTAGCGAAATCTCGAGGCTTAGGTAATATTTTTCTGTCTGAAATATTGAGTTATTCCTTTTTAAAAATCGGTTCAAATCGAGCTTAACAAGACTATCTCAGCTTCTTTAAATCAAAATAATAATTTTTTTTAAACTTATTAATTTTGATAAAGGAAAGAATATTAAACTGATATTAGATTATAAAGATTGAGGTCTGGTCAGCTGATTCTGATCGGGTATAATTATAATGGTAAGATTTATTTTATTTTAAAAAAACAAACTATTCTAGGTTGCTTTATGGACTTTGGGGCAATTGGTGGAAAGCGGTGGATACGTGATGCAGCCTTATACCGATTTCCCTTTTCTTTTAGAAATTTTTTTGAACTACCTGCGGTACGAACAAGTTTATAGGATTAGATTCGAGGTTTAATAACAAGAATTTTATTTTAAAATATTTATCTTCTTTTTATAAATTACATTGGAAATTCAAAATTTTTTGTTTTCCCAATATCGCGGATATAAAATTATGCCAAACGATTATAAAAAAAAATTAATGCTATAAAATAAAAATTATTATCACAGAACCATTTTGTTACAATTTTGCCTATGATTCTTATTTAAATATCAATATTCACCTTCATGGGTGACCTCTGGTAGTAGTGTAGTTTACACTCTATCAATAATTCATTTTTATAAATTAATTAAATCGGTTTTTTAAAAAAATCCCTTCTGATTCCCCTTTTCCATTTTACATGACCTCGTGCATCAATATCGATGATTCTACTTTTAATAAATTCTGTAAATATTGGTTCTAAATATCAAATCTTTATTAAAATGATAGCACGGTTTATTAGAACCTTGAATAGGCCTGAAGTCCATGCCGAAAAAAAATAATTTAAATTTGTTACATCGAACTCACTAAGGAACCGTATCATAAGGCTCTCTACTATACTATAGATTGTTATCTGAAATATCTAGTACAAAAACAGCTTCTTTTTTTGAAGGTTTTTTTAAATTATACTAAATTACCTATAACTAGACCTGTGCGCCGACGAAACTATCGGCGGCCGGCACAATTTTCAAAAATCTAATCGACGGCTGGCGGCGCGCCGATTTTTAGCCGCCGTCAATAAAATCGGCGTTAATAGGCGCAGTTATAAATTTTTATAACATAAATTTTTTTAATTGCTTATTAATTTTTTTAAAAAAAAACAAATGAATATACACTATTCTACAGATATCTCGGCATATTTTTTAATATTCATTTAATAGAAAACTTATTATATCCTAAATCGGTTTCATAATTTTATAATTATCATGTATAAAAATTATCTTATTTAAATTTTCGGGACATAATGATGATCACCTTGAATTTAACGTCAATCCAGCGGTAGAGAAAACTCTTTCACTAGGTGTGCTAGTCGCCGGAATGCAAAGAATTTTTTTGGCGAGCCTGAAAAGATTGTGAAGTTTACTCTTCTTTTCACTCCAAAAATTTAGAACGTCCATATCTTGTGAATGTCATTTTCCAAGAAAACTTCTTCTAAATCACCTAACTTGCAATCATGATTTATATTTGTTGTATGTTTATTTGCCAATTTTGCCAAATAACTTGAATTTAATAATTCATCTTCATCCTCATTAGCTATATTTACTACCTGATTATCATCATTCTCTATAAGTTTAAGATGTTTATTATAAATTCTGAAGCTGAACTATTTTGCTCTATTAAATACTTTGACACAATTGTCAATTTTTAAAATCTTGGATCTAAAAGAGAAGCCAATACCTAGATAATTTTAAATAAAAAATAAAAGAATATACTTATATATTATTACTTGCAGATTACACGGAAATCGTAACGCAAGTTTTTTTAGGAAATTTTCCTTAAGTGAAATAATTTCAGAACTATCACTATCATTTACTATTAAATGTGCTTCAATTTCCAAAGTGTTGGGCTTGGGACATTTAATTTTAAGGTTTTCATATACGTGGAATTATTGTTATTATTATCATTGGAATTGCCAATTTGAAAACGGGTACCCCGGTATGGATCAATGCTGTCAAGATCTAACATATCTGATATTAAATCTATTGTACTTTGACATTTTCTTTGATATTTCTCGAAATCAAATTCAACCTCTCCAGTTTTATGTCTTAGAACAAATAATTTTTTTAATACTTTTGCAAAAAATTTCCAGACTATGGATTTTTTATTATATACTAAAATTATTAATAGAATTATTAAATGTAGATTCCATTTTAAAAATATGTAAAATTATGGTAACTTTTGGAATTTTAGATTTTTGATTGATTGAATTCTATAATGACGTCAATATAATTATGATTTTAAATTGTAGAAAATAAAAATTCATCAAAATCCTGATTGACATTAAAAAATAACAAGAGGGATGTTGACCAATTATTAGAATAAAAAGGTATAAAATATGAAAGAAATTTCTGCGCCGGCAGTGCGAAGCCGACATGAAAAAACGGCGGCGTTTTAGGCGTAACCAAAAAAAGTCACAGGTCTACCTATAACATTTCATTTATCCAATCTTTTATAATAAACGCGAATATAAACCCACTTATAAGGTTTAGTTCTAAAACGGTAAATAGCGGCCAATCATTAACGTCAGTACCCCATTTGATGGATCAGATACATTTTGAAAAAAAGTTTTTTGACACGATGAAAACCGATTTAGAAACCTTGACGACCGTGACAATTAATTGATGTCGAGCTAATGAAAATCATTTTTTTTGAAAAGTACAGTCTGAACTCGAACGACGGATCTTAAATAAAACAAACATTACAAAAATATACTTCTCGAGAAAAACGAGATCAAAATTCCCCTTACATCGGGATAACGTTATTTAACGCATACAATAATGGATCATTTTTTTTCCTAGTATTTTGAATTATTTTTTTTAGACAATCAGAGTTATGGGTATTATTGGGGCCATCGATCCCTTCATATACAAGAACAATATCGAGGCACGTCAATTCACAAAGGCGAAAACCGGAATGACCAGAGACATAAAAATATATCCGGAAGATATTTCGGATATAGATAATTTACCGGAAGGTAATGTCATTACTCTCATATAATGAAAAAGAAGTTATTTTCGCTATATTTTAATATTAAATGCGATTCTTTTGATGAAATTGATATAGTACATGCCCAATTTAATCTCGAGGGACCAACCTAAATTTTTTATTCTAAAACGATGATAAATTTTACGGCTTTTTTTAGTATTTTAAATTTGTTTAATAGTATTTTTAAAAAAACTTATAAAATAATCAATGTATGATTTAATTTTAAGATTATTACCATTTCCTCATTCCTAGTTATCTACTATTTTCATGGGTTTATTAATTAATCTTGCGATTTAGATTTATCCGTCAATGAAATATGGGTAAGCGTGAGTGCCTCCCTAGAAGACTTTTACCCCTGCGCCGCCATTTCTTGCCTGATGAAGATAATCAAGGATCCTTCCCTCAACCAACATCACACCATTTCGGTTCAGGCGATCACCTTCATATTTAAAAGCTTAGGTCCCAAATCCCATTTGTACATCAATAAGGTTGTTCCAACCTATTTGGCCTTGATTAAAAGTTCTGATAGCACCAGAGAAGTACTATATAACTATTTCTTTAAACTATTTATACTAATTACTAATGTTGTTAAAATATAATTTTTGCGAGAATGTTATCCTAACTAATCACATTTGAAATGGAATGCAACTACAAAATTAAAGTCTTACTTTTTATAATATGTTAAATATTTATATATATGTCGTATTGGGATATGAAATCCATGGGGATACGGAATATCTCAATTTTAAATCATTTACTGAGGTAAATTTTTAAATTTCAAAAATCTAATTTGATAGGAAAAGTATTTCAGTATATATAGGGTACTCACTGTGAATTTCAAATTTTACCGTGAACCTTTGAACTAGTCGTAATTTATATTGATTTTTATATAGAATTGTAATATAAATTAATAAATAAAAAAAATTTATGGCGAAAATTGTCCAAAATTATTAGGTACTCTACACATTCTAGAATACCGGGTAAACAGAATTTTAAAATTTCAGAATTACCCTCGGTAAATGATATAAAATCGAGAGATATGGATTCCTTATTCCAATGAGACATTATTATATATAATATCTCATTTATACCCAGTAATTCTGAGGAAACCTTATTTTTAAGAAAAAACTTATCCGCCTAAATTTTGAAACTAGTTTATTATTGTTAATAAAGACAAACAAAATTTAAAGCAAAATATTTTATAAAAAATAATGGCTGATTCTTTAACTATTTTTTTCTTCGGTGCAATTATGATATTTTTTATAGTACATATTATTATATTATGAGTATGTTTTTTTTTCAGTGCAAATATTTCTTTATTTTAATTGAACTCCATTTAAATTACTGATTACAAATCGCAAAATTATTTTGTATAGTGGATAGATTACATTAAAAATGATGAGTTTTAAATAATTTATAACTTGTAATGTAACTAATTACTTTTGGAGAAATTAACAAATTACATTTTTAAGGGTATAATTTGTAACGCTAACTAGTGTAGTTACTTTCAAGAAAGTAATTTTTAACTACACTCTTAATTGCGTGATTGGTAGTTGAAAAATGTATCGAAATGTTGTTTGATAAAAACTTAAATTTTACGTAACCAATATCCATTCATTGAAGAATTATAAAAAATTTTTATTTTATGAAAGTTTATGTTCCAGCAGCTAGCCATCATAGTCACTCTAGTGAAATATCACATGAGAAATTACTTGAAAGAAATCTGCGAAGGTATCAAAAATTACTGGGAACAAAGCGTAAGTCTTCAGGCCATTCTGATATCCCTACTGCATCAACTTGCGCTTAATATAGGCGCAGATTTAAGGCCCTACATATCGGATCTGCTACCAAATTTCTTGAAAGTTCTCAATTACGACAATTCGGCCGGCAGGACCAATACCCAAAAAGTAAAAAAAATTGTCTAAAAAAAAAGAGTGGACCCGCAGCCCCAGATTAAAGCCTTAAAATTAAAAAATTTAAAAAAAAACCCGGACCTGATTCAAAAATAATAATTTTTTTCTTACAAAACCCGAGCCAAGGTTTATTTATCAATAATATCTTCTTTCGGCTGGTTTGAAAATTCGCAAAAATAAAAACGAATCTTTTCTAGAATAATTTTTAGGACATGTTTTTATTTTTATGTAAAAAATACCTTATTTCTTTTTTTTTTGTTAAAGCTTCGAAAGTTTACGAATTATATTCTTGATATTAAAGATATAGCCTTAAATTAGTTTTTTTTTTCCATTTTTTGGAAATTTTTCTTTAAATTGGAAAATCATTATAGAGGGTTTAATATTTAAATATGTATTTACTGCTCATTTTTTTATACTTCCTAAAATACGGCCAAAATTATTCAAAAATGAAGGAAATTTTAAAAAATTCTTGACAAATAACAAAATCCTGGCCTAAAAAAATTTTCCTCAAAAAAGTACTATGAGCTTAAAAAATAATATATATTTTTTTAACATAATTCGGACAGGACCTAAGATTTCAACTTTATCAAACGCTAATAAGTTTTATAATTTTTTTTTACAAAAAAATTATTATTTATTTAGCTGCTATCCACCTTTCAGATTTTGGGTAATTTTTTCGAAAATTACATTCACATAATCTTGCCTCCCATAATACAGATAACGACGTCTTCCGAAATTCCCTTGAACGTGAGGAAGTGAGCATTTTAAAGCGCAATTCTTTAAAAAAAAAACCATTGAATAAAATAAATTGCACGAAGGCAATAACATTCATTAAGAAATACTAATTATAAAACGAAAATAGAGGAAGAAAGAAATGATAGATAATTTGTTGATTAATTATGATAAAAATTAGAATTAGGTTAAGTTTGAATTAACAAGATACCTTTAACTAAAACCTATATAAAATTATATAATAAAGGAAAAAAAATTGGCATTAAATTTAAAAAAACTTCGGTATTCTATAGTTCTTTCATAAAATATGTTATAATAAATCTTCAATTTATTTAAATGAAGATTAAAGGGGCTCAAAAATCCTCAAAATTGTTTCAACTTATTATTAAAAATAACTTAAAGAACGGCCGTAGAAACGATCAATTCCTTTTTAAAATGCATAGACATGACCGAATTTTGTTGTACCATCATCCATCCAATTCTGTCCCTTATAGATAACACTAATTCCGTATCACTAACTAATCCTTCCACCGGTTCAAATTACAACGGAACAACACTGAGTTTATCATCAACCAACCCGATACCCTCTTTACCATCTTTTTCTTTGCAAAATCTGCCCCAAAGTTTTCAACAAACCATCGGAACTGCCACACCTGCGTCAGGGGGCACTCAACAAACAGTTGGTAGCACTGTAATGACCTTCGAAAAGTTATAAATAAAAACATATGAATGATTTTATTATACCATATATCATCACCCACCCTAGCTATTAAGCTCCCGTAAGGTTTTACCACTTCACATCTTTTGTTTTCGGATCCTATATATTAACTATTACCACTTTTAACTTTTTAAATTACTTATTTCCTCGAGGAACTTATATATATATACAAATTCAAGCTATAATAGACCCGGATTTAACAGCGAATTAAGGATGGAAGCCTTGAAAGTTTTAACGTGTTTGCTAGCTCAAAACGGAAAACAATTTATAACCCTTTTTTCGCCCTGCGTTGCCCAAGTTATGGTCAAGAACAGTATATCCTACCCTCCTTACGAAACATTGATCATCAAAATAGTAAATTGCATTTGGGGGGGGGGGGAGTTTTTAAAATTTAAATGTCGATATATTTGTCATATTGCTTTAAATAAAAAAATAGAATTCTTGTAAGTTTAAAACATAATATTTTAAAGATCAGCGAAATAAAGGTCATTTCAATCCATTTATTTTAATAGGAAAAATATTGTTTTTTTCTTCTTAAATTGGGCATAACTAAAATAAGTTAAAAATAAAAATAAAATAATCTTTTTAATATTTATACAAAAAAAAAGTCAAACGATCTAGTCAATACCTTTGACGAGAGAAAGGATACCCTATCTCGTTACGATAAATTGCCAACGAATATAGATGATACCTCCACGAAAACCAGGATGGATGTCGTGCCTATCAAAAAACTTAACATCAATGCCGGGAATCTACAAAGGGTTTAACTTATATTAACATGCCATTTTTCTTCTTCTTTCTTTGATGCAAAGGAAGGAAAGAATGAAAATTTTTTTTGGCAATGCTTAATCTCTTTATCATTTAGGGCTAAAAGGGCACAAGTATTAAGGCAACGATTATAACGCGATATCTCCTATCCTTTACCACGAGAAAACATAAAAAAATCAGGCAAATACGTGGGACGATATCCCGCTATAATAACACTTACTATAAATTAGATTTACACTTGATGCCAAGACGGTATCCCCGATATCTATCATCGATATGATACCAAAAAAATTTATTATTACATTTTTGCTTACTGATGAGGTTGGTATCTCATCTCCAAACAACTTTTTTTTCAAAGCAGTTTTTGAGGCGTTTCCAGATTTTTTTTAAAATATACAAACAAAATGATTTGTTGCTGTATTTTATTTAAAAACAAGGTATTTCTAAATCGTTATTAAAAATTAAACTGACCGGCAAATTATTATCCTTTGTATGGAAATAAAGAAAAATTACTGGAAATGGCCTAAGAACCCTATTTGAAAAAACATTATTGTTATATCTATATTTAAGTATAGTTTACTTATTATATATGTTCAAGATCATTTTAGTTTTATTATTATTTCGGTTCTATATATTAATTTAAATGTTATATATAAAATACTTTACAACCTTTCAATATATTATGCAAATATATTATAAAACATATCTCGCTAGTTCTTACATTAAAAAAACACAATATATAATAATTATAGCTAATCAGAAATAAAGTCATTTAAAATGGGAACATGAAACTATAGTAGTTATTTTTGGAAATTGCCTTAGGTGTGGCTTATAATAAACCTTATTTTCTCAAATGGGAGATAATTTAAATTTCATCAAGTTTAATTCCCTAAGCGAAACCACACCATTATTCTCCGTTTATCAATCTAGAATAATGCGACACTGTTTTGTATATTTCAAAAAAATATTTTTTAGGCTTGGATAGTAAAAGGGCGCATATCGAAGGATGATTGGGTAGAATGGTTGAAAAAATTGAGCATCGATATTTTGAAGGAATCGCCTTCACCTTCTTTAAGATCTTGTTGGGCTCTGGCTCAAAATTACGCTCCTCTTGCCAAGTAAAAAAAATTTAAATAATATACGATACTGAATCTAACATTCATGTAAATGCATTTTTATAAATGAATGTTCAAAATAAAACTTTGTTTATGAAATCTTGTCTGGGTTTATATTATTTCAGGGATTTGTTTAATGCCTCCTTTGTTTCCTGTTGGATGGATTTGAGTGAACATTATCAAGATGATTTGATCGATAATCTTCAAGAGGCGCTCCTTAACTCGGACGTTTCCGAGGTCGTACTCACCGTTCTAAACTTGGCGGAATTTATGGATCACTGCGAAAAGGTTTTTTTTCCTTGGACAAAAGTCCTAAAATGTCCTTTGTTAACTTATATCTTCGATAACATAAAAATGGCGATAATCGTAAAAATGCATTTTCGCCAAAGCATGCGTAGTAAATTTTGCGAAATTAAAATTTTGTTAATTCGCGCAATTTTAATGTCTGCGAAGACGTAGGCTTAAGAAGCTAGCATTTTGATCATTTAATCTTAAATTTCGAGGTGTGCGCATATGGGAAGGGGGGGGGGTATTAATAAAAAATGAAAACTAACCCCTTGATCGATATAAAAATATTTCACTGAATATAAGTATTAAGTTATTCATACAATATCCAAGGCAAAACTCTAAAGATAAAAGATGTATATTATATACTATTCATCTATTAACAAATTTATTAATATTAAGGGCCCTCTCCCTTTGGATACGATTTTGTTAGGTCAGCAGGCCCTTAGATACAGGGCATACGCCAAAGCTCTACGATATAAAGAGGAAGAATTTTATAAAGGGGCTACTCCAGAAATACTAGAATCTCTCATATGGTAAAAAAATGTTCTTATACATTAGAAATTAAAAAAAAATCTAATCCTAGAATTGTAAGTGTCTATATGCTTGAAGTGAGTATTTTAAATCTTACGACATCTATAATCTCGTCCAAAAAGAATTAAATTTTGAAACCTTATACTTAAATTTGTAAATTATAAAGAAAATCACTTTAAAGATTATTTTTTTAAATAAGATTTGAGAATTGGGATATGACATCCATTTTTAAATTTATTTAAATGTATAAATAAAAGCATTAACAACAAACTCAAAGCTACCGAGGCGTCAGCTGGCATATTGTGTTATGCGCTCAAATATTTTCCAGAAGAATTGGTTCCACTTTTTTAAATAACTTTTTTCCTCTTCTCTTTACAGATTTTGATTATTTTTTAATTTACCATAGTCACCACTCTATTTTAGATATAAAATTATTACATATTCTAAAGCTGACTACGCCATTTTTTAATTCATTGCCATCTTTATAATATAGTTAACTTTTTTTAGAGTTGTCTATAAAAATGCGACGATATTAATTTTAAATTCAAACAAAAATATCTAATGAAAATGAAATGGCTCAGAAATCTCACGAGGGTTGGTACGAAAAGCTTAACGAGTGGGATGCCGCCCTCCAGATATACAGCGCTAAAATGAAAACGGAACCTTCCAACGAAAACGTTAAAATGGGCGCGGCTATGTGCCTGGAAGCTCTCGGTGAATGGTAAAGTTTTATTCATTCAATCATTATCATACCCTTTTAAGCTTCTTTTAAGTTTAAATTCGAATTACTGAGGATATCACCATTAGGAGAGCCTCGCCAGGAAAAGCTTATTATGTTTAAATATATTTAGTAAGAGTAATTACTTATTATATATTTAGTAAGAGTAATTACTTACTATAATAATATTTTAATATTCGTATAACAAAATATAAATTGATTGAGATCAGAATTATTGAAAGCTACCTTATAAATGTATCGTGATACCGATGAGTGCATTAAGTCAAAATGGAAGTTTATTTTGTTTACTCGGATATGAGCTTTCATTTTTGAGTCATCCCCGTATATCCTTAAACACATTTTTAACCATACTAAAAAAAAAATTTAAACTGGTGCGCTTGAAGATAATGAAGTACTATTAATATATAACACCTTTTATTAGGATAATCTTTAAATATAGTAAAATAACGAAACTTATTTTAAAAATAACCATTCAAAGTTTGATGGCTGTTAAAATTTATATCCAGGGGGTCGTGAAAAAAAAATAATAATTATAAATGTTTATCAAAATAAAATCCCTTCAGATATTTAAGATTTCTGAAAATTTTTTTGAGAATGCTCAAGCAAAATTGATTTTTTTATGCACCTTCGATTTTTAGCTCAATTTTTGGCACAAAATTTTTGGTAAAAAAATCTTCGAAAAATCAAACTCTTGGTAAAATAAAATATTTTAAATCTTTCAATTTTTTTTCTCTTATATTTTCACTATAGTTCATTGACTAATCACCTTGTCAAATCTCATTATTTTACTTCAAATTTTATTGGATTTAAATCCAGTCAAGTTTTTTTAAAATTTACTGATGATATGTTTTGATTTTTTTCTGCTTCCTCGTCAGAATCACTAATAATCTATAAATTTATAATATATCTAAAAGTTATTAAACATCATTTACCATATTTGCGTCATCCACCACACAAAATAAATTCGATTGAAGAAAAATAAACTCGGCTAGTTGAATAAATTAGTTTTTAAAAAAACTTAAAATAAAAATGTATCTATAAGATACATTCACAATAGTTTTGTATCTAAATACTTTAACAACCCTGGTTCAAACACATGGACACAGTCTTCATTATATTTATAATAAAAAAAATTAAACCCCGATTTATTTTTTCCTTAGGTATAAACCTTATAGAAATTCCTATCCTTCAATTTTTAACGAACTAAAAAATGGACTGTTTTATGTTGTTTATTTTTTTTGAAATATTAACTGTATTCTAATCTAATTAGGAAATTTGGGAGAAAAAATAAATAAAAATGTTAGAAAGAAAGAATGAAAGAAAAAAAAGGAGAAATAATCTATTGTATTAGCCCAAATAAATTTTATATACTTTTATAACATTCCGTCAATTCATCGAGAACAATTTTATTTTAGGTCACAAGTTTTAGATTTAGTTGAAGATTATTGGCCCACGGAAAATGATAACCAATTGAAATTGGCTTCACTGGCTTGTTCCGCCGCTTGGGGAATGGGTATAATTATGTCTATTTATTGATCCTTATCCATTTTTGTAGACAGAAAAAAAAATTGATAAATTGTATTTCTAATAAGTTTTACTTTTAGTATAATATTTAATATTTTTAACAAAACCTAGTAAATAATATAACTACATTTAAACCTCTAAAAGATGACAACCTCCTTATTTTGACTACTTTAGTTTGGTAGCTCATGCCAAAATTTTATATCAATTTAATTTCGTAGTATGTTAACCAACCACCCATTCTTTTATATTGCCTAAAGTTCTTCCCTTGAACTTTCACCTTGTTGAGGTTTTATTATAATCCAAATTGCTATTTTGATATAAAGTGTAATTCTTTATAAAACATATAATTATTTAAATGGTGGGGAAAAAGGTGACATGAAAAATATGGAAAAATATATATCATTCCTACCCGATAAGATACAAGACGGGGCATTTTATAGAGCAATATTGAATATAACCAAAAACGATTTTACCAACGCTGGAATAGTACGTTACATATACCAATAACATACATTACATATTCTATTGTATAATCCATGGGGTAGAAAACCATTTTATATGCCAATTCCCCAAGGTTATAATTACGAGAAATAAAAATTAGCCTAACTCCCTATTCCTAAAAGAAAATAAATAGATAAAAGGAAAGAATTTAAAAAAAAGAAATATGGCAAAAATTTAATTACAGCCATCATTTAATTTAAATTTAAAATATTAATATAAGTATATCAGTAAATGTCGAGATTTGTTAGAGCCCGAGCTTTCGGCCTTTGCCTCGGAAAGTTATGAAAGGGCTTATAATTCAGTATTCATGGCTCAAATTTTGTCCGAGATGGAGGAAAGCATGCAATACAAACTGCTTCCAGATCGCAGAGGCGTTATCAAGAATATGTGGTGGGATAGACTCATGGTATAAATATCAACTTTTACTCCACATTTTTTTTTCACATTGTTTGACGATTTTTTTTTTAAAGTTACATTTTTTTTCTTCAAGAATTTTTGTAATGAACATTATATTATATCATATACCATAGCATTTTATTTTCATGTGATTTACTATATGTAAACGGATAAGGGTTCTCAAAAAATTCTAACCAGTTGGCACAAAAGTATACAAGTACATTCTTTAGTGATCACACCGTCGGAAGATCAAAAGGCATGGCTTAAATACGTCAGTCTTTGCAATAAAAATGGAAGATTCGTAAGTCTTACAAAATGATTATGTTTTTATTTTATATTTAATTAATGTGATTCGAATATTTTTTTAATTAAATTGTTTGCCTTTGCTTCATTTTAACTCTAGGACCGTAATTGCAATAGACCTTTCAATAAGTTTATGAGCCCCCCCCTCCCCCCCCCCCCACTTAGAGCGGAAATTTAAAATTAGTTTTGCAATTTATGGGCAATTAAAAATTAATCCTAATTTTTTTTTAAAAAAATGTGTAAATATTATTAGTTAGACCTACTACGATGAAGATGAATATTCTTTAATTTATCATATTCTAAAATTGATTTGATATAGTGATACAATGTATTGTATATACTCGTAATATTTGCTTTGAGAATTTGTAATGCGTAGACAAATTATCCCGGAAACTAAACCTTTGCCCCGTCCTTCCTCCCCCCACCCACTTACAAATATTTAAGATATTTTTTTTTGAGGACTAATTATTTTTAAATGAGGACTAATTATTTTTAAAGAAAGATGAAATATTATTCTGAATATTCACCTTATTTACTACTTTTTTAGTCATTATAAAATGAAAGCTTAGTTTGTTTAACTATTATTATCTTTTGTTTAACTATTATTATCTTTATCTTATTTGATATAATTAAATTATTTTTATCAAAATTTCTCCAGTCATTAGCGCAAAAAACGTTGGTCAAATTACTAGGCTTCGAACCCGCCAAACAATCTGACCGAGCCTTGATGTTAGCGAGTCCCCCGCTCGTTTTCTCTTACGTCAAATACATCTGGAAAATTGGGAATAAGGTTTATTTTAAAAAGAAATGGATTTTTAAAATAATTTTTTTTTTAATTTCAATTTTTGATTATGAATTATTCGAAAAAAAACGATTTTTGAATTAAAATTTTTTTATTAAAAAAATAAATAATATCGAGCAATACGATAAATTCGATTTGATATTATATTTTCTAGTAACTGGTATTGGACAATTAAAAGTTTCGTGTTAACATCTGGCGTATAAAAAAAAGTTAGCCATTTTTATTATTTTTAGTTAAGACGCAACTTGTCTAATCGAAACATTAAATTGGCCAATTTTACCTAGAACTAAATGTATGGTTTGGGCAGTATCGCAAATTATCTTAAATGCAATATATTGTATCTATTCATTTCTTTTGAATAAGTATCTTTTATCTATATCTTGAATACTTTTTTAAAAATGAGTATTTGTATCTTTAACTATTTAATATGCAAAAGAAACATAAACTTTTAATTTTTCATTATATTTTGATATATTAAAAAGTTAACTATATAATTTAAATCCTAAACTATTAAACATTTTTTTATAAAAATTTCGCACCAATAATTATTAACATTCTAATCATATCTTCCCCAAATAATAATTTGTTCAAATTTTTTAAGGTAATATATTATTAATATTTAATAAATAGATCTCAATAAATTTTTATAGTTTTCTTCTGCTTCGCTGAGGAATATATTAAACCAATGTATCTCTTCGCAAGAGCTATTAATAAGCTTCTGTGCCAAAATAAGTGATATTAGAGGAATTGGGTTCGAATTTTATTTGTTATAAAATATTCATAATTTATTTCAAATTGACTTATGTTTTTGCCTACTACTTGTTAAAGCCATTGTAATTGGGTTAAATAAAAGATTTGAAAGGATTTGTAATTTTAATTATGAATATATAATGGCTTTTTAGCCACCATTTCAAATCCTTGTTTTAAAATTAGATTGGTTGATAATGATGATAGGAAAGTATATGCAAAATTTTTTGCTTGATACAGCACATGCTATTTTTAAGGACAAGGTTAATGCATTTGAGTTGCCTAAATATTCATCCCCCTTTATTGAAGAGGATGATATTTTCGTTTTTACAATATATCTTCTAAAAATAATGAGGCTAATGAATGAACTGAAAATATTAAATTATATTAAAGACAGTTGTCATAATACCAACAACTTATATAAATATAAGCACATCAAGGAAATATTTTTAAGGTATAACAATATTTGCACCAGTCGAACGTTTATTTAGTTTTGCAAACTTGTCAATAAGCCAAATAGACATAGATTGTCAGATAAATTATTTGAGAAATTGATTATATTAAAAATAGAATTTATAAAATTTTAATGTAGTTTAAGGAATTTTTTTTTTGAATTATCATATAGTCCTAATAAATTACTTTTATATTATAATCATAATTGTAATATATTACATTATACACCTTATATTGAAAATAAAGTGAAATGAATATAAATAAAGTGTTTTGTTTAGCGTTATGTCTTATTACAATGTCCTAAAATATAAGTGCTAATATCGTGGGATTTATGTGTATAATACAACAAGAAATAAGACAAAGTTTTATTTTGAATTTATTTATTTTAAAATACAACTATATCTATCTAATAAATTTCATGTCTATATATACTTTTCCAAATTCAATTTAGTGATAACAATCAATGAAACTATTAATATTATGTAAAGTGAAAGAAATAATACAATAAGTCCGTGAGGTAAAAATTATAATATAATTTAAAATAAAACTCAAATATATTAACATTCTCCCCTCTGTTCTTTCTTCGACTTTTCTATGTTCCTCGCAATAGTCGTAGAATTTGCATCCAATCGTTTGTTGTACCTCATCCTGTGATTCTATTCTCGATCTCGGCGTTCAAATCGTTATCATAAACTCGTCGTTTAGTAATTAGAATAATTTAGTGAATGTCGAATATTGAATGGAATAAAAATAATAAAAGGAATTTATCGAATATAGAATAAAATTGGAATAATAGAATGAATTTGTCGAATATTAAATTGAATAAGAATTATTGAATTTTCTTGTTGTCTTATACTCTAAACTCCACTACTTTAGCATGGTGGCAGCGTGTGGAACCAAAAAATAAAATTAAAAGAAAGTTGTAAAATATTAAATCTAAATTAACTTCTTAAAAATTTATATAAAATCCAATACTATAAAATAAAAAAAAATCCTTAAAATAATGCATATCTGACCTCTGCTGGAAAGGAGTTAGCTACCCATGGCACCATGTCAAGTCAGTCTGCAGATCCTATCTAAAAAATACATAAAATAAACATGCTGGTTTCTCAAAAAGAAGGTAAAACACCAAATAAAAAATATATATTATTATTTTATCATTTTTATGATATTCTTATTATCATACTTTTAGTCATTTAATTATTTATTTTATTTATCAAGTTGGTAAATATTTAAGGCAATGTTATGGCCATCGGGATAATTTTTTATCCGTCATAGGTCATTGTAAAGATAAACATAATATATATAAATAAACAAAAAAAAATTAACGAAATAAAGATTTTTCTTAACCTTAAAAGGTCATTATAAAAATAGTTAAGTACAAGGTCGATGAACTTAAATTTTTTAAGGAAAGAGAAATTTATATATATATATATATATATATAATATAAACAAATAAATAACACATAAACGAAGAGATAAATGACAAATAAAAATGCCCAAATTATCATCGAATCTCCCAAATAATATTATTAAAACCTTTATACAATTATAATGTGCATTGTTAAATATATATAAAAAAAGAAGAGTATTAAAATTTTTTTTATTATTATGTCAAAAAAGACGACTTAACTGTTCCTAAGTTCCTTGGGGACATAAATCTACATCGATAGAATCACCAGATATCTAAATAAAAATAAAATTAACGACAGTATATATAACACAAAATCTTTCCGATAATATTTGCTTAAAACTACAATCTATAAGCTCAGAGGCTGAATTCAATAATTTTGATTCATTAATAAAAAAACTTAAAATAATATATCTTAAAAAAAACGTTAATAGTAAAATTCTATAAAGCAAGTCATAAGGATGAAAAATTTATAGGCAATCGATACTAACATTACTTTTGAATACTTTTCCAAATTCAATTTAGTGATAACAATCAATGAAACTATTAATATTATGTAAAGTGAAAGAAATATTACAAAAAGTTCGTGAGGTAAAAATTGAGTTAATATAACTTAAAATAAAACTCAAATTAACAATAAGGTTTAACATTATGTCAATAAAGTGTCTTCTTAAAGTATCTACATTAGATTTTTTTCAATTTTTTACCAAGTATTTGTATCTGTCTTTTATTGAACTTTATTAAAAAGCATATTATATATGCATTTAAAGAGTATTTATATCTTTACCTGAATCCTTTTAAAAAAAATTTCCATCTCTGGGATTTGGCAAAAGCGCGTAAAGCTATATAAGTTGGTATAATCTGTATTTTAAAATAGACCACGATAAAAGACAATTGGTAATATTGCTTTGGGTTAATGGGTCGATTAATATATTTATAAAATATACCAATATTATTAGCAGGACCTAAATAAGCGTAAGTTTTATTATATTATAACATTTGGAATATTTAAGAATAAGATACATGATATTTGTATCTATAACTATTTAAACTGTAAAAAATACCTAGATAACTTTAACTGTTTTTTTAATATTTATAAATTTAGAATATTTAGTATTATAGATTTAATTTAAAAAGAAATTAGACATTATTTTAAATCCGAGTTGAAATGTTTATTTTTATATTTTAAAATTCAACAATAAAAAAAAGTACCAGCTAATTGGAAAATCATTTTAAACAAATTCTTAGTATATTTCGTATGAATATATCGTGTCATCACCTATAAGGTTCTTAGTATAGTTGGGTAATTGGTTTATTTTTAGCTGGCTAAAAAACTGCTAACCTAGTTTTTCTGGACGAAATACCATCACCACATAAGGAACAAATAATTGTAGGACAGTAAATAAATGGGGGAAACTGTCTGGCTTACCCGTTTAAACCTGGAAAACGCCCTGAAAGATACCTCGCGCCTCAATGCTTATAAGATTTTATACCGGTCTAATTAGCCGATTTTTAGCTATTACCCAACTATACACCTTAATTAAATTCGTTATTTTATCGAATCTATAGGATATAGTATAGTTATTATTTTTTAGTATTATAATATAATACAATTTTTTTTAAAAAAAATGTCATAGAACGACGCTTATATAAAATTATCGACATTTGTATCAGACCACCTACAACCAAAATATTTGGAAATGCTTAAGACTCCTGAGACAACCAAGAAAAACGATTTTCGAATTTTACTATCCAAGTTTTTTTTCTTTTTTTCTTTCTTCAAATTAATAAGCTATTTTTTAAAAATACTTTTCTCCATAATTTTTTTTATGTATTTTTTTTTAGATGTTACTTGAAAATGGGACAATGGTCAGAAAATTTAAATGGTATCACAGAAGCTTCGATTCCTCAAATACTTAATTACTACGTTTCAGCTATAGACAATTCTAACAACTGGTACAAGGTAATATAATAATGCCCGTTAAAAATTTAGAGATTAATTTTTTAAACTCTTAAATGATAAATATAAATTATATTACGGGTTCTATATTATCCTTATATTACAATTAATCGAATATTTGCCGATATTTCACAAAACCAATCAGGTACCGATGCAGTTCTAAATTAAAAAAAATTAAATCCACTCTTATTATTTTTTTCAAAAATAAGTACCAAATACAATATTCTTATAAATTTAATCTTTTTTAAAAAAAATATTTAGGCTTGGCATGCTTGGGCCTGCATTAATTTCGAAGCCTTACTATACTACAAGCAAAAGGGCGTTTTACCTCCCGAAGATTCCCTTCTCACTAACACCGAGCACGCAAAGAGAACAGGCAAGGAAGCTCTAACCTCGAGCTCATCTACTTCACCCGTAAATTCATCGTCCGAATGTGAGGAGGAAGCCGAGACAATACCGGACACGTCAGAGATGTTAGAGTCTACGTCAAAATTTAGTATTTCTAGCCTTGAAGCATCAAAATTAGACTTGAAACTCGAAGAGAAGATACCTATTATTCGCAAAGAGATATCAAGAACTCCGATTGACGAATCAACTGCGGTAAGTTCTGAATGCCTTGTTATTACTAATATATTTTTTTCTTTAAATTTTAAATGTTCATTTGGAAATTTTCGAATTTTTTTTTAAAAATTATTTTCACTTTATTTACATAAAAATGGAACTATTAGTGAGCAAAATTAGATAGTTGACGCACAAATTACCCTCATGTTAATTTTACCAATTATTACGATATTATTTTTTTAAATTTAAAGTCACAGACATCGACCCAATCCAAACAAATGAAATTGATCCCTGAGGAATCGTTATCTTTATCTTTTCCTAGCAACATTCAAGCGAACATGTTGGGGCTTTTGCATTACATTATTTTAGCCGTAAAGGGTTTCATTCAATCCATCTCATTTTCTTACAGTTCTACGTCGCTGCAAGATACATTAAGGTTTAAAATTTTTACCATAGCTAAAGAAAAAACCTAGGTACCCGGCCCCCCAAATAAAATTTCCATCCTCTCACGTGACGAGTTTTTTGGGGAAGATATTTAAATGTGTTTTTCTTTAAAATTCAAAAGTATTAATATTTAGAAAAGGTAATTTTTAATAAAATATTGTACAGAAATTTACCTTTGATAAAAGAATATTAGCATTTTTGATTATGGCGATCCATGGACCTGATCGGGGATTGTTTTCCCATAGACGCTTTTAGTCCGTAGTTTGGTGCGAATTGACTGTAATTTCAATGGAAGCAAATAGAGGACCCTCTAATACAGGGGACAATGTGTGGCATGCGATAGACTCGCATTGGAGGGGGGGGGGTGTCATTAATCCTTTTTCTAAGTGAATTATGCTTATTTTAGTTCAAGGGGTCTCAGCACCAATGGCATAAGAGGAAAGGTTCTAAATATAATATTGCGTATATACTATAATTAGTGTTGAAAGGATGTAATAATTTTAATTTGTATCATTTGAAAATTTTATTTATAAAATATCTTTCGGCTCTAAAAAAATTAATGTGAAGAGAAGTTGATTACTGAAAAAGGAAGACCAAAACCAAAAGTTGAAAGAAGGGAAGGGGGTAAATATAAACTTGAACTCATTAATTTTTCTATCGACAAAACTTATGAAAAAAATATGAATGTTGTCAGAGTTGCAAGATACTCTTAAATTTTTAAAGACACAATTACAATTATTAGATATTTAAAATTAAATTTTTTTTTCAAAAATGATTTGCGATTTTAAAAAAAAATTATATAAATTTGGATTAAAAAAAATAAAACTTAATTGATTCACATATACTCCACCCATTAAATAAATAAAATTTTTAAAAAAGAGTTCCATAAGCTGGGCTTGTATAAATTTTTGAAACAGTTTTCTAGATAATAGTAATAACGCCGCCAATAACTTTCTTCATCCATAGAATCTAATTAAGTATAATACTGAAATTTATAATACTTTAGATTACTTACATTATGCTTCGATTATGGGCATTATCAGGAAGTGTATGATGCTCTGCAGGACGGAATTAGGATGATACGAATCGATAATTGGCTACAGGTTCCATCTAATATGATTTTTTAAATTTCTGTCAACCATTTTTTTTATAACTAGAAATAAAAAAAACGCGGTATATTTTAAACGTGATATGTTTAACGCTCAACACAAATAGGTTATTCCTCAATTGATCGCTAGAATTGATACTCCGCGATTTTTGGTCCACAAATTGATTCATCAGTTACTCATCGAAATAGGAAATCATCATCCTCAAGTCACATATAAATATATATTCCAATACAACTTGAAAATCTTATTATATTACTTAATTGGAAAATCTAAAAATTAAGATTCCATTTTATATCCTATCATTGTTGATAATATGTCTTTATTTTTTTTACCACTTTACGTTTCAAAGGCTTTAATTTATCCGTTGACAGTTGCTTCCAAATCTGATATTCCATCTCGGCAGATATCGGCTAAAAAGATTCTTCGTGCGTTGTGTGAAAACAACAATACACTGGTACAACAAGCTCTAATGGTAACAAAATTTCTCATTTCGTGAAATCTTTTTTTGTATAGTAGATTGAAAGTGTTTAAATTTAAATCCATTTTTAACACTAAGTATTGAATAAATTAACTAAACATAATTATATAGCTGCAGGCTAATTTTAAATTTAGCTTATTTTAGGAAGAAATAATATATATTATTTCTATTTTTATCGCTAGAAAATACCAAAATAACTAGTGTATGAGGTTTATTTTCCCATTACAAATATATGCCCCTCCAATTTTTTAAAATATTTTGTTATATGCAATTTTTTATTTAATTAAAAGCCAAAAAAAATTTTTCCCTCCACTGATACCTCCCACTTTCTTCACAGGCTTAGAAATAATAACTATTCTAAACTTTCGACTTATAATTTTTTTTAAACGATCAAATTTACAATAACCGAAAGGTAAGCGAAGAATTGATTCGTGTTTCCATTTTGTGGCACGAGCTATGGTACGAAGGACTCGAAGATGCCTCTAGACTCTACTTCGGTGAAAAAAATGTTAAAGGAATGTTATCTGTCCTTGAACCTTTACATACCATGATTGAAAAGGGACCACAAACCATCAAAGAGACATCTTTTAGTCAGGTATTTAAAACTAATCAAGTTTTTAGCATAAACTAATGGTGATGCAAAATCACGCCATTTAAGCCGATATATAAAACGGCTAACCCAATATTTTACCCAGAAAATATTGCTTAATCGAGATTTCGCAGATGTTCTAAACCTTTGTGCCATTTATGACTAAAATATTCAGGCTTGCGTAAGATTTTTTCTTGATAAAAGAGTAATTCCTTTTTAAAAATGGGCTCAAATTGGGCAATTTTGTATCTTATACGATAGATACTCTAAAAAAACTAATATATACTGTTCAATAATTTTACTACATATAGGCTTACGGACGGGATTTGTTGGAAGCCAAAGCCTGGTGTCATAAATACCTTCAAAGTGGTAATGTCAAGGACTTAACACAGGCCTGGGACTTGTATTATCATGTTTTCCGTAGAATTTCTAAAGAATTACCCCAAATTAGTAATCTTCAATTACAACACGTGTCTCCCAAGCTTATGGCGTGCAAGGATTTAGAGCTAGCCGTACCCGGGACTTACAAAATTTCTCAACCTCTTTCTATGACCCACAAAAAATATTCAAAACATCAGTCTAATAATCAATCAATTGATATATCTAGGCCTTCTCCCTTCGTTTTCGATTCTCCAATCAATATAACTACCTCATTAGTAAGAATATGCAAAATTCAGCCCTCTTTACAGGTTATAAGCTCCAAACAACGGCCCAGAAAGCTTAGAATTTTGGGTAATTGTATATACATTTTTTATATACGTTTTGATTTAATTATGCACGTATATTTATTTAATTATGCACGTGTATTTCTTTAAGAGAGGAAATATTTTATCAGGAAATCTTAACGTTAAGCTTTTAGTCATTATATCTCAGTCAAGATAGAGCCAGATAACTATTGCTTGGGTGTCCAAGAGTTTAATGGATACTTTTATGTTTATATATATATATTAAATACCACAAATTTAAATTTTTCACAAATTTATTTTTGTCTTTGAAGTTTTCCGCGATTTTATTTATTTATCTTCACAAATCAATACAAGAAGTTTTATATTTTTTTTAAAAAAAATAATTAAAAAAAAGATTAATTGTGTTTTTTTTCTCCTTTTTTTAGGGTTTATATAATTTCTAAAATTATTTAAATAAAAAAAAATATAATATTACTCCTTACAATGATGAATTGGTAAAAAATAAATAAATTTATTAATAATCAAACAATAATATAATATTCAACGATGACTCTAAAAAATTTAATTTTTATGACTAATAAAAAAAATACATATATAACAGATACAAAGGATTTTGAGATCATTTGATTTATTATATAAAATTGGATATAATTATATTCTCTAATTGAATGCACCAATCTATCTATTATCAAATTAATCAATACGGCAGGAGACGACGGAGTGGAATATTTGTTTTTGTTGAAAGGGCACGAAGACTTGAGACAGGATGAAAGAGTCATGCAATTATTCGGCCTCATCAACACCTTGCTCAAAAATGACGAGGAAACTGTCAGAAGAAATCTAGTGTATTTTATTTTAAATAAATTGTTTATTCATCACATGTTTATAAAATGATTATTTAAAGTCTTAAGATAAAATACACAAAAAAATCGTTTAGAAACTTCTTTCGCCCTCATTTTTTAAGCAAGCTTTATACTGAATAAAATTTAACGTTTTTTGACAATTATTCATCATTACGGAATGTAGAAATTTACTTTTATATAAATCTATTATAATTTGAAAGTGAGTATGGGTTTTATAGTGAATAACCAGCCTTGCAGTTTAAATTTAAACAAACTACAATTTTTTTTACAACTTAATGCTCAGATATCATAATTCGCATGGGATTTTTTGTTTGTATGACTGACTTAACTAGTTATCTAGTTGTTATACAATCTTAGTTCTTGAATATTCCCTCTCCCAATGTACTAATAAATTTTATTTATATTGGTTTTATTTTTTATATATAAACTTCTTATAATTCTACTTATTTATTTACCATTTTTCAAATATTACACGATCACATAATTCCTATAAAGCATTCAACGTTACGCCGTCGTCCCTCTCAGCACTAACAGCGGCCTTATAAGCTGGGTTCCTCATTGCGATACCCTTCACACCTGCGTTAAAGAATACAGGGAGAGCCGAAAAATCCTCCTGAACATAGAACATAAGATGATGTTACGTGCCGCACCAGACTACGAAAAGCTTGGTATTTTACACAAGACCGAAGTTTTAGAACACGCACTGCAGCATACCAAAGGAGACGATTTGGGCCGAATTCTTTGGTTAAGGAGCCCGCCTAATAGTCAGGACTGGTTCGAAAGACGCACCAATTTCACCCGATCGCTGGCCCTTATGTCGGTCGTAGGATACATATTAGGGCTAGGGGATCGGTATGGAACTAATTATATATATATCCGAGATTCTTTATTAAAATCTAAATGAATATGAGGCTAATTTAATTGAAATGGCTTATGGGCTACTCGTGCCTTTTCCTCAATGATATATACCAATTTTTTTCTCATATGTTACGTATACCATCAATTTTAGTCATCCGTCTAACTTGATGCTGGACCGAATAACTGGCAAAATATTACACATTGACTTTGGAGACTGCTTTGAAGTGGCTATGTCAAGAGAAAAATTTCCCGAGAAAGTACCTTTTAGATTGACTCGAATGCTAATCAATGCTATGGAGGTAAAAATACATTTATTATTTTCCCCAAATGAATTAATTTTGATTTTTACGAATTTAATCGAGACATTACACTAATAAAATTAAAACCTTGCTCACGGTTTAATTATGCCTATTAAATAAAATGGTAAAAGGTATCTGGAATTGAGGGTACATTTAGAATGACCTGTGAAAGAGTTATGGAAGTTTTGCAGATGAACAAAGATAGTGTTATGTCTGTATTAGAAGCATTCGTGTACGACCCTCTGATCAACTGGCGATTAATAGAATGTAAAAAAAAATATTTTATCAAATTATTAATTATATTAAGAGAATAAACTGAATTTTAGTTTTAAAACATTATAATTGGGCGTCAAACTTTCTATGAATTTGGTATTTAAAATATTTTATAGCTGAAGACCAACCGGAATCACTCAATCTCAAAGCATTAGCCGTTATCAAAAGAGTGAAAGAAAAATTAACTGGTCAGCATATTATATTTAGTTTTAATTCGATTTGAGATCGAGCTATCTTTTCCCCAAAATTATTTTATTCTTTTTTTAAATAAAATATCATTTAAAGTTGGTTTCTGATACTTATTTTTACTTCTTCAATATTTCATAAAACACTTGAATTTAGGAAAAGATTTTGACTCAAATATTATGTATGATATAAAAACCCAAATCGATTTGCTAATCAAACAAGCTACTTCCCATGAAAACTTGTGCCAAATGTACATAGGATGGTAAGCTGTTGAAAAAAATATAATTATTAAAATATTCCTATCTCACTCCTGGTTAAAAATATTATAATTATTATAACTTAGTTTTTAAAAATTTTAAATATAGTTAATATAGATATATTAGTAATTAATAGAAGTTTGGACTTTGGAACGATTTTGATATTTTACAAAAAGCTGTTCCAATTCCTAGATTTAAACTGCTCCCGATGCTTTAAGGAAGTATTTGCAAAATTTAAAACACTAAATAAAACCATCTTAAAATAATCAGACAAAATTTTGAACAACCTAATGTAAATTAGGGCAAGTTGTGGATGTTAGATTACTAGACTATAATTGGGTAATGGCTAATTAGGATCAATCTACAGGCGCTTGCAGGAAACATTCATTAACCATTTTAATTAATATTAGTTTCTTTCAAATTTAAGCTGCTATATTTTTGAAAAAACCTCCCGAAGCCACTTGACTAAAAATATAGTAAATAGTTCTGACTCCTAACTCTGTTATTTATAAAAAATTTTAAATATATCATAAATTTATATTGTAACATATTTTTTTTAGGTGCCCATTTTGGTAAAAAAAAATGAAAATAGTCTTGAAGTATTATGACCTTCCCGTTGAAATGTGATAAAATTATTTTTTTAAAAAAAATCTCTACTGTATTATTGAATAATATGTAGTTTAATTTTATGAGTTATTTATTCATATTTAAATGATAGTGCTTGATTATAAAATAATATATGGTAATTATGAAATTATAGAGTATTAGTAAATAAAAACGATCTTTATACTGACTTTGCTAGATTATATAACCATAAATTTTATTTTATTATAAATAATTATACAGATGTGAGATATAATAAATATATATATATTAATTTAATATAATTTTAAAAAAATATATAGTCCATGATAGCCGTTTATAAGATTTTTTTTGTTGGTGCAATAATAATTTATATTAATACTTTTGCATTTGATTAAACATTTAAGAAATACAAAAAAAGATGTCATAATTATATAATGAATTCAGTGGTGCTACTATCTCTTATTTATAGGTGCTTAAAAATATTATTATATTTTTGATTAACTAGAAAAATAAGCGCTTGTTTATCTAAATTTCATCCAATAATTGAGTTTTGATTTTTGTTTCTTCCTTGCTCTGATTTTGAGAATAAAATGACGAAAATACTAAATTTTCGAAAGAGGATGGCAATTTATGGTGAGAAATGATGTTGTTGAGACAATTAGATCTGGCCACGAAACTATTTAAAATAATAAATAATAATTTAAACATGATAATAAAAGAGTTAGATTCTTAAGGGCAGGTGGGGAAATATTTTTCTTACCACTTGGGGTGGCATGCAAATTTGGTTAATGATGCTTACTACCTTAAGATTCTACCTATCAAATTTGGATTTTGTTTATTTTTCAATTGGATAGGCACTACCAAATATATTTATAATATATAATTGAAAAATCGTGATTTTTGTAAAGCCTCTATGGCCTAGTAGGCAAGAGCTTCGCTTACTGATCCCATGATCGCTGGTTCAAATCCCGGGAATGGTCATGTTTTTTTTCTTAATCTAACTTGGTGGTTCCATCCTTGGGGGAATGATATATAGAAGGCCGGCTCGACCACGTGATTCTGTCTGGGCATTAATAATCTAATACGAGACATTAATGACCAATGCAAGCTAAATCTTCATAACTGGTATATCGACGATGGTATACTAGGCGGCCCACCGACTGAAGTTATGAAGGCAATCCAAATAATAAAATCCAGTTCTTATTAAACTACCTTTTAATTTCAAGAATAAAATATACACTCCGAGCGTCACGGATCTTTCAATATGACGTCAACCTCGCTTCAGGAGATTAAACGTCTAACAGAAGATATACTCAATCTTAAATTTGGGGAATTATCATGGCTACAGGCTACCTTACCAATCAAATCCGGCGGCATTGGTATAAAGTCATCTTCCCTATTTTCTGTTAGTGCGTTCATATCCTCTGTCAAACGTCGGTCAACTCCAAAGGCCGTCACTCTACACTGCAAGCGTTGTAAAGGCAGATTCATTAGGCATTCAAAATTCAATGATACCATTGCCAGGGCCTTAAAATCCGCCGGCATCCCATTAATTCTCGAACCTACTGGACTTTATAATTCAGATGGTAAGCGGCCCGATGGATGATCCCTTGGAAGAGGGGGAAATTCCTAACTTGGGATTTCTCATGCATCGATCCTCTTTCCCCTTCCAATATAAATAGAGATGCCATAGTAGATGCCGAGGCGAATAGATTAGCTAAATATTCGCCATCTCTTCCCGCCAATTATACATTCCTACCATTAATCGCCACTACTTTAACGTCGTTCGACTCTCGTGCCCTAGACTTCTTTAAAGAGCTAGGAAAACGGATCTCTGCTAGGACTGTGGATCCCAACGAGGAATTCTACCTACGCCAACGATTAGCCATAAATATAGTAAAATACAATTATCTCAGCTTTATTTTTTCAATATCCGAAACCCCGTAATTGAACATCCTATGCATAATATAGACTTTGGCCATTTTGTTGTCTATTATAATGTTAGCGCTAAAAGGGAACTTGAATCTCAATCAAAAATAGCAAGAATTAATGACTTTATATAATTGTGATTTACTAATATTATATTTTTTTACAATTATTATAACTTACCTTGATATAAATTGTCGATATAACGAAATTATAACATATGGGAGAATAAATTTAGATTATATTTTAAAAAAAATATAATATATTAAATAATAAGAGTCTTATTACATTTTAATAAATTTTGGTAGGTATTTAGCAAATTAGGTTGGTATTTATAATATTTCCATTCATTCACTTTGTAGTAAGCATCATTAACCTGCAAATTTATGGTATCAGCGGGTATTTGAAAATTAATTACTGAATTTCAAATATTGATATTATGTGTTAAATTTAATATAATATATATACTTGTGCTGAAACGATTTATTTTGGGATTTGATATATCGATTAGCGTTGAGAGCTGTTTGTCTAACTAGAGGGGCTAAACAGCTTTCGTCGACGATAGCACCATCAAACAATGGACCAAAATTTAGTTGTTCCTAAATTTTTTGAAAAAAACATATATCAATGTCGTCTATTAATTAATATATTTTTTAAAAAAATATTTGACTAGGATGTATGTAAATTTTTTTCAAAATTGATTAAGAAAGTAAATCCTTCTCGCGTCCGAAATAATAATAAGGAAATTGGAAAGGCAAATAAATTAAATTGTGGTTAATTTGTAATTTTTCAATACCGCTTTAATAAAAAATGGGGCTCAATTTTTGAAGACTAAATAAGGAATTTATAGATAAATATATGATAATTTTAGCCCCACTATCTATTGTTTTGGATAGGCTACAAAAAAAGTCTAAACTAAGGTCATTTAAACAACATTTAAAAAAGTTATGTTCACTTTTGCTACTTAAAGAAAGAAAGAAAGAAAGAAAGAAAGAAAATTAAATAAGTTATAAAAGAGAAAAATATTTAATCTGGCAATTCTATTTTTTGGATTCAATATCTCAGTATTATAACTCGATAATAGCAAGGGTGATATCGCAAACGATACATTTGTCTGAATTTTCTCATCGCTACGGAAGAGCGATACCATACTATAATCGCGCTCATTAATAATAAATATTAGGGGTAATCGAATGTCACTTATGATATATTTAAGGCTTCATTAGTAAGCGCGATGCGAAATTAATCGTTATGTAATTTACAAAAGCAAGTCAAAATCGTGACAGCTTGTATATTTCGAAAAATATTATAGCCATGGGGAATCAGTCGTGATTCCGTTAGCGATCAATTTCGCATCGCTTGAGCAAATCGCGCTTCCTATAAATGCAGCCTAACTGTAAAAAAAAATAGAACAAACCTTGTCACGAATTCTATTATTAATAATCCTAATCGAAAAAAGATTGTATTCCACCACGGGGTATATAATTATGAGAATATCGCAAAACTCTGTAGGAATGATGGATTTTCGGTAATCCCTAAAATGATCGGACCATACTACGTGAATCTCGTCGTTCCCTATGTGTTTCATCTTTTTGTTTGTTTGAAATTATAATATAAATAATAAAAGCGGCTCATTGGGCAATTTACAAAATTAGAATAAAAACAATTTACGATTTAATATTTCGACAAGTTCCTTTTTTTAAATATAATAAAAGTACTTCAGTTTACCTTCTGGCCTAACCTATTTATAACATTTCCCAAATCGAGCAGCTCGACCCGAAAAAATGAGACAACATTTCTCTAACCCTAGCTGAATTTCTATTATCTGTACTTTATATTATTTTCCTAGGAGTTTGAAGCCTGTCTTCTAAGTAGAGAATGGGAAAATTCCGTCCGGATTGTTCTTAAATCTTTCCTAAGATTAAAAAAGACCGGACCGGGATAAATGGTCTCAATTCTCTAGTTTCCAAGTTGATGCTTCAAACCGAATAGGCAATGAAATTAAATAAATCCTTTATAATGAATCATATAATTTTTTAAGCAATAATAGATATATTCTTTCCTTCACTCCTTTTCTTTCTTTCTAGATATTATAATATATAAAACCAAAAGTTTAAATTTACCTTAAAATGAATGTTTTCTTCATCTTTATCAACGCTATTCAATCTAGTGGCCACGTGATATATGATCTCAGTCAAAGGCGTAGCGTAATATATGCCATGCAAAGGTTGTTTCGTAGATACAGGGTTATTTGTTGCTGACGATATTAAACCACCATTGAATCCTTAATATTTATATATTATTCTTTAAAATATGATTGGCAAGAAAAACGTAACCAAATATAGGATGCGGCAGAGAATAATGGGAGTTATATCCCCAGACCGATTAAAATTAAAAATATTAAATTCGAGTTGAACTTTTTATAAATAAATTTTAATTATATCAAATAACCAGGTGAAAAATCATGTGATTTTTCAACTTTGTTTAAGCAGTCACCAAATTTTAAAAACCAGAGGAGAGAATAAATAATTCTTCAAAAAATTTGGGTGGTGTAGTTAGTTAAATCAATTCATCGTCAATATCATGATATTGATCTGATAATGGATAAATTATGATACTGTTAATTAGGCCTATTCAAAAACGAATCGAATAGTGCATTATTCATATTCGATTCGTTTAAACGAATCGAATAATTTACTATTTGAATTCGTACGAATAATAAAATCTACTATTTGTATTCGAATGGAATATTACGAATAATTCGAATTAATTTTTTTAATAAAATAAAATATATTGACAAATTTTTTTATTACAAATTTGATTTTAAACAGAAAATATTATAATAATAATCAATAATCTGATAATAAATAATGCATAATCAAGTTATAAACAAAATTAAAATGTATATTATTAATTTATTTTATAATTTAAGCCAATTTTTAAAGCAAAGAGTTTTTCTTTTATTTTCTTCATTATATGACATGCGGTTTTTTGACAATAAATTAGTTCCAACTGAGAAAAGCCTTTCACATGCAGTTGATGTTCCTTGTATAGATAGATATTCCCTTGCCATTTTCGAGAGCATGGGGATCCGATATGTATTTGCCTTCCACCACATATGAATCATTCTAATTATGTTTCTTAGTTTTAGAATTGAAGGAGCTAAAATTTTTAAAATTTCTTTGGATATTAAATTAATTACATGGGCAAAGCATCGGATGTGCCCTATTTTTATTAATGGATATTTTAAAGAAAATGTATCAATAAATGTTTTATTAGTTGCATTATCTAAAAGTTATATAAAAAATTTTATTCTCTAAATTATAAATTTTAATTATTTTAACAAAGGCTTTAAATATATTTTCACCTGAATGTGTTTCATTTATTGGATTGACATCCAAAATTATGTTATTTATTTTAAAATTATCATCAATAAAATGGGCTGTTAGCCTTAATAAAGGAACCTGTGTTGCTAGTCCAAATGTCAGATGAAAAATTAAACTGACTTTTATTTTTATATATTTTTCCTTTACCAACTGTTCTTTATCTGCAAATATATTATACATGTGCAATTTAAAAGTATTGGAGCTAAATGATTTTATAGAACAATCAAGATCACTTATAAAATTTTTAAAATCATTTGAATTAATAATTTTAAAAGGTATATTATTATTTATCAATAATTTTAATAAATTATCCTTAAAATTAATTTTTTTTTTGAAGAATTTGATGTAGACTTTAAAAAAATGTCAATTTTATTATTTTTTTTACTAAGGTGTGAATGAAACCTATTATAATGATTAATAAGAAGAGAGGTTGTTTTGCATTTACATTTTATAATACTCTTGCAATGATTGCAAGAAGCCTTTTCACCTTCTTTTAGGATTTGATATTGATCCCATATGATTGCTCTCTTTTGAGAGGAAATTTTCTCATCTTCAACATCAAGCATAATTTCATCAGAAGCATTCTCCTAGCATAATTAGGTTAGCTAACTATAATTATTGTTAGAGATGTAATATATTTTTATATACCTCTAGTTTGTTTAATTTTTAATATAATTTATTATGAGATTCAAAAAATAAACTTTTCATGAGATTAAAAAAATGTTGCAAATAAAAATTTTAATTTTCACTTCAGAAATTTTTAAATTTGTGCTAGAATCTTTATATACACATCACCTGTCAGATTGGCAGGTCAACAAATAGAAATGACAAATGTTAGATTTATTAAACAATTTATTAAAAATTATGAATAATTCGTTTTATTCGAATCGAATAAATATTATTCGTATTCAGATAAAACAAATAATTTATTATTCGTATTCGTAATTATTCGATAAGATTCGAATCGAATATTCAAATTATTTTTGAATAGGCCTACTGTTAATTTTCATTCATTCGTTTCGTTCAAAAGCATTTGTAATGACTGATAACTTATAAATTATAATACGTTTATAATAAGCGATGTGATATAGATTGTGAACCATGGCGAAAAGTTTATTTTAATCCGACAATCGTAGCCCGAAAGCCCGCCTGTCCATTATTTATAAAAAATTTACCCGACTTCTCATCTAAAAATTTTATTTAACTCGTTAGCTCAATGTTTAAAAATTATTTGATTACTCAAACTTATAAAATATACATTATTATAAAAATATTTTTAAATAAGCCCATTTTATCCATTTCACCCACAAAATATTTTTTTAATACACCACCCCACCCCACTATTTAAAAATATTTTTAACTGGCCCACCCGCCTTATGATTACAATTTTTTAACCAGCTCGTTGCAGACTTCTGTTTAGCCTAATGAACGGAAGGAATTTCCAATTAATTATTCAATTTTCTGACCATCTTTACAATTTTAATTAAATTCTATAATTATCACGGCTAATCATGTAGAAATGAAATTTGTTTAATATTTGTATATCCAAGAATATCAATCTTGTAATTATATCTTTGTTATTTGGAAATAATTTATACAATAATTTTATATGCCTAATAATGCGATCCAATTGAGCGTTAGCGTTCCGCAATGCAGTATCGTATAAATTGACCCTTTCTAAACATTAATAAAAATGCAAACTGGCTTGCTTATGTTTTTAAAAATGTTAAAGCACGTTGAACCAAGATTCGATTTGCATAAAACAATTGAGATTTGTTGTTTTAGAAAAAAACATTCATGGCCTAAGAATTCTAAAATTTAATAGCTTTAGGGCCGAAACCCCTAAAGTGGTCGTTATCAAAGGAATTATTAATTAAAAAGGAGTAATTATTAAATTTTCATTTTCGTTTCGTTTGGTAAATGCATTCGGGAAGGGAATTGCTGGAAATAAATATATCTATATATGTAAAATCCCAAGCTAATTCACTTTCCCCCATGAAAGGAATGAGTTTTATGCCATCTGGTCTTTTTTCGTTAGCTGCGTTGCGCTCTATAATTAAGAATCTTCCCTAATAGAGTATTGATTATTTGGTGTCGGATGAAAATTTATAAATACGCTTCTTTAATCAATATTATTTTCATTCCCTTGGTAATGACCACTTAGGGAATTTTGACCCCAAAGATATTAAATTTTTAAAACTTCTAAGCTGTAAAATATCATTAAAATCAAAATATCCTAATAAATCTTTTTATCTAAATCAATAAATCATACTTGCTATATTCACATCGAATCTAGCTTCTATTCATGGTTCAAAGCCTGTCAATGGCCTAATAAATTATTTTTTAATGTTCTTATCTCTTGTATTTTTGAAGTTTTTTAATGTTTATTTTTTATAATTTACACATTTTTTAAATGTTCTTTTACAATATATTCTTAAAAATACGTATTTTTATGCAAATTTAAAGAAAAACATTAATAACGATAAAGAAAAATAATGATATTTCCAATTTAAAAAAGATTAATATATCTTGTATCTAAGATACTCCACTATTTAATTTTGAAAGATAATTTATTTAAAAAAATTATATCTAGATCCTTTTTGAGCATATGAAAATTGAGAGTTGAAAGTATATTGAGTTTCATGACAGGCCCCTAGCCAGAAGATTACGATGAAGGGGTGCGGCGGCAAGGGTATATTGGGGGGGGGGAGGTTAAAATAAATTTAAAAACCATGTTTGAGAATTCAAAAAGGGTTTATTGATGAATCAAGATTATTCATAAAATATTTAAAATCCTAGTTTACAGTTTTAAATGATATATTATTATGTATAAAGAGTTCCCTAACAAAATATCTTTAAAATTATTTTTTATAGATGAAAAATTTAATGATATAGGGTTTTTAAAAAAATTAACGTTTCGGTAGTTGTAAAAGAAGATAAGCGATCTCAAGCCTATGAACTTAGCAATTGCGAACACTATCTTCATATTATAAAGACATGATAAATTAGGAAAACGGTCCAGGAACCACGCAATAAGATAAACAACTTAAAAATGTGAACAAACTGGGTGATTGTTGGGGTAAAATTTAGCGTTACAATATAAAATATTGGTAATGAACTACCGAATACCTTCTAGTACAGATGCTTGCTTCTAAGATCAAATAAGAGTGGTCTGAAATGCCTAATTATTGCAGGGATTGAAAATGTAATTTAGATGGCTCATTATATTATAACTGGTCAAGATTTCGGGAAAAATGAGATGCAACCAAGCTATTATTTGGGGAAATACAAGTTTTTACAAAATATTTGTATTGAAGAATTAATTTTTTTAGTCCCGATTTGAATACATTTTTAACTGAAAAACGAGGATTCTGTTATTACCTTTATGTTCATTAACATCGATAGTCATTCCGAGACCAGAAAGAAAATATTCGTACGATTTACTACCGCGCGTATTCGATAGAATGGACGCTTTGTCTTCTTGACCGTGCGCCACGTAAATGACAGCTATTTTGTACGTTTCTCGACTATAAATTTTTTTTTTTTTAAATTTTAATTCTTAAATTCGGAAATTAAAAATGATTCTAATTTGTTCCAGATTAAATCTAACAAGAAAGACTGTATTAGCATACGAATAAACAATTTAAGTATCATAAAATCTTTGCCGCATACCAATTCAAGGAATCTAGATGTTTAAGCTGCCTGATAAACTGTCCATTTTTGCGTATTAAATTTAAGCCAGATCGATTTCTTATGTTGAATAGTTCATTGTGGCGAAAAAATTGGCGGCAATTATACAAAAGCATAGTAGGGGAACGAGATCTTTGTTTTGAAATATCGATTAACTTTCGAGACGAATTTCGTAAATTATTTTTGTCGGCGCTCGACCAAGAATTCCTTGCCAATCTATCTTTCGCGGGGTAATTGAAGCTTTGGGATTTCGGTAGAGTGGCACTATTATTATCAGAGTCGGTGGTTGTTAATGGTATAGTTAATTCTTTATATTTAGAGCACAAAGATGGTTTGCTGTGTATTTAAAACAAATAAATATATATAATTAATTTATGTACCGGTTAAAATAAGCTTTTTATGGAATGTTAAATACCGGATAGATCTTAACCTATCCATAGTTATTTTTTTATTTTATAAATAATTAATCATGTCTCCCCCTCTCTAGAAATTTAATCTTTCTAAGGAATGAAAATGTGTTGACCATTGTAAGGTGTGACTACCAAATATGAGGACGACCAGGTGACAAAAAAGTAGTTTTACTAATTCTAGAACTTTACTATGATTTAATGATGGCTGATTGATTGTATTTTGTAATATTGAAACTATATATATGACAAAATCGAGGTAATATTGGATTAACCGATAAATAATATAAGTGATCAAAAAAAATATTGAAGAAACTTATATGTGGATGAGATGGTTAGAGACATATGATTATAAATATTAATTTTGAAAAAATTTTGTAACTCTCTTTATTCTCTAGTAAAATTTAGTTATGGTTTTTGATAATTAAAATAGGATTATCAAATTCAGAACAATACAATTAGAACATTCCATTATTTAAAAAACCCAATTTATTTCGATAAGTTAAATATCATAAGCGTTGTATAGTTAACGCCAATAATATTAAATTCACAGCGTAAAAAAAACCTTTCAAAATTATTGCCGTATTCTGAGTGAGGTCTTGATTCCTTGGCCAACTGAGTCAAATGAATATATTTGGATTGATTTTTGCCGAGATATTCGATCCCGTGATTATCGATATTGCTAGGATAATTATGCATTCTATTGGGGAGTTCGTTAGCCGATATAATATCAAGCACCTATATTTTTATGAATACCGAAATATATAATATAATTAATTTGCAAAACCTTTTTTAATAGATCGTGACCAGTTGTTGCCGATGCTGGAATTCTTTCATCAGTTAAACCGGAAGAAGAAATTTTAAGGTTGGGAGATATTGAAAGGGTAACAGTATCACTTTTATCGACGGATTCTTCAGTTATCTTACCTGAAAATATTGTGTAACAAAAAGCATTGTAATGTTTTATTCCTTTTATATTTACTAATGCCCCGCAGTAGTGTTACCTCAAAATCCCATGTGCTACGCCTCATTTATAGTGAACGCGATTTGTTCAAACGGTCCGGCATTTACGGTATTCACAGTTGATTTTTCACAGAGATTAACATTTTTGAAATATATGTGGCAAAATATGTTTTAAAATGTTATCATAGCGTTTTCATTCGTTTTGCTCCATATTTACAAATTATACCTATTTATGGGTTTGATTTTGTAAATAAAGACAGCGTTAAATACAGCGCTTGAACTTCGCGTTAATTAAAAATGACGAGTAACTTCTGTAGCTATTTCACTATGAAAAATATTAGAGTCATAGGAGCAGGGGGGGGGGGGGAATTTTTAAAGAAGTTATATGAATTCTGATAAAAAAATCCAATTATTTCAAATTTTTTATAAATCTATTTCATTGGGTTTTAATTCCAAACATCCACTTTTGGTGAAAAGCTTACCCTCCCTTATTAATTATAATATATAAAAAAAGTAATTTTTTAAAACGACTCGTTTTTAAAAACAGCTAACTAATCAATATTTTAGCCAAAAAATATAACTTAAGCTTAGAGATTTTGCTCATAGATGGCAGAAATGGTGGGACATTTATTTACAAAATCTCGAGGCTTGTTTAATATTATTTTGTCCAAAATCTTTGAGCTAAAACATAGCCGTTTAACAACACTAAAAGAGAAAGAAAGAAAAAACTATAAGATATCGAATGATCTTCGAAGGTGGCGGAAGAATCAAGTCCTATGTCCATGTATTTAGACGCGTCTTCCAAGAATTGTTGATTAAAAAAATCGTATTTAAGATTATCAAGATGCCAAACATATTTGCCGCACTCGTCCCTCACTATCAAACGTATATCGGGTATGTGGTGATAAGCGCGCTAAATAGAGTTTTTTAGGAATAGTAATAAAAAACACGCAAGATAATTATATTTAGGTTAGAGATCTGCAAAGTTAGGCCCGACCCAAACGGGCTTCGAACCGGACTCGGGCCTAATTATATTTAAAATAATCGGGTTCGGGTCGAGCCTAATATTTTTTTAAAAAATCGGGTCGGGTCAGGCAGAACCTTGGAAATTTTTTTAAATATATCTAAAATTATCAATTTTATATTGAATTTTTTATGTGAAATATGCATTTTGATTTTATTTATTGAAACTAAACGCCATATAACATATGTCTTTTATTTTGAGTAATTATAAAAATTAATTTCTATATTTAAATAAATTCGAGCCGGTTAATTTTTTTAAAAAATTTTAGGGTTCGGGCCGGGCCGGCAAAACTTTTTTAAAAAATTTCGGCTTCGGGCCAGGCCGGCAAAACCATTTAAAAAATATTTCGGGCCAGGCCGGGCTTGAAAAATCAGGCCCGATGCAGATCACTAATTTAGGTCGCTAATTATTTTATGGAATTTAATTCAAAGAAAAAATTAATTAATTTAAAACTTACCATTATTTTATAACTAAAATAAAGGAACACGTGATTCTTGTTTAATTATTATATATCGCACTGGCGCAATCATATCTTTAAATAATGATAGTGACGTCACGCGTTCCAAACCAATGAGTATAATAATTTTTTTTGTTTTTATATTTACCTCTTTACCGATCGCGGTATTCAGTTCGCACATCGATAGCAGACACGTTTCGTTTAAGATATAAAACTTTATTCAGGGATAGAAATAAATATATACAATAAATATTTAATTAAAGTTTATAAAGGTATCAATTAGTGGTAATATTTGGTGGAGGACGTTTGAATTTTTAAGCGATTTTATAAAAATAATAGATAACATACCAAATTGTCCTTATATACAAATATTTTAAAATGTCAATTGTGGCTTAGAAGGTTAGACATTGAGGCCCAACACATATGTGGTTCGATCCCAACTCGAGACAGTTTATTTTTTATCTTTTAAAATCAACCTCCTCGAATAGGTTAAGAGTGAAGATTACTGTGCTATCAGAGTTGTTAAAAGATACTTTTTAAATGGATTTAGTATATAACCTAAAAATGGATTTAGATATAGATACATCATTTTAAAAAGCATCTAGATACAGATACAATTTCTACCATATTTATATACAGGTTTAACCGTTGTTCTCGAACAAAAACTCTTATCTTGAGAGCACAATATATGTAAACAAGATAATAATGAAAATGTCAATATTTCTATTTTTATAGTTCTTTCGAATAAATGATCCAAAATAAGCTTTTATTAAAAAAAATACTTTATATCAAACTTAAAATTTATTCATCAAAAGTCAGGGGAGTCTCTAAAAATTTTTTTTAAAAAACTCTAAATAACTTGCTTAAAATAATTTTGCGCATCAATGTTATTGTTTTTAATGATTAATGGGCGTCATGGCTAAGCAAGGATTTATATATTCCTTTATAGTGCACAGTACCTTTTTTTAACGTATATGATAAAAATATCCATAGAAATCTTGAACTGATATCTATAAATTTAAATGGGGAAAAAATAATATACATTTTTTCTTTATATTTAAGTTTATAAGTTTTAACGCATGTTATTTTTATAATATTAGGGTCATTCCACATCAAATGGACCAAAAAAAGAGATTTTCTAACGACCATCTCTAAAATGAACGAAATTTGGTATTATAGTTATCTATGTTGTATATTTTAGTAAAATCGAGATTTTAGAGCGCTAGCTAAGCCAGATCCAAAGATATATGCCTAATAAATACATAAGATAGAGTATATCATTCTCTAACCCATAAAATTTTACATTGGAAAATATTGAAAATTTTTTTTACAAAATATTTAAGTGTTTTCTTACTTCCGGTAAAAATAAAATATTAACATTATTTGGAAGGGATTTTTTTGGGTGTTGATATTCTCCTAAAATGTTTATTACCTTTATATTAAACTATTTAATAAAAAATCTCGATTGATTTTTTAATTTTATTTAAGTTTTTATTATTTTTATAAATAAAGAAAGATAATATAGATAGCGTTATATTTAAGGATTATTATAACATAATATAGTTAATAAAAATATGAATTGTATTAGTATTAAAATAAAAAAATCCATTAAGTATAATCAATATGATGTCCTAGGACGATAAGTAAACAGGCAGCCTATACAGATATGATTATTGTTTGGATGCTATATTATAAAATAAACACTAAAATTTTATATACAAACTATTATAAAAAAATACCTCGTTTTTAGCATATTCCTTTTTACGCTTATTTTGAGACGAAAATTTGTAAGTACGTCCTGTCGCTGTTATGGGATCTACTATCGTTATTGTGCAGATTTGATGCGAAACATTTCCATATTTTTTAATTAGTTGCAAAGAATTGTTACAATAACATATTTATATATTCTTATCAATTTTTACAAGTTAAATTATTTTATTTACAAACGAATTAAAAATTATACAATCGTGGGGTAAAAGAAGGATGGTGACCAGTGGGAATGTAAAAAAGAAATATATATATAATTTATTTTTGTGGCTAACCACTATAAATCATCATAAGTATATGTGATCTTTTATTAAGGACCATGGTCTGGACAGGTCTTTTTTCTATATGTGACGAATTTTGGTGGCTAGCCACATTACTAAAAAAAATGAAATTACTGGAGAGATATATTTCTTCTTTACAACCCCGTGGACTAACATCCTTCTTTTACCCCACAAGTGACATCAAATAATAACGATAGTAGATCCCAACAGCAACAAGATATATCTAAAAATTATGGCCTCAGGAAATTCCATTAATAAGCTCAAAATGGAATACAATAATTGAGATATTATTTTATAATAGTTTGTATATAAAATTTTAAAATATGTTTATTTTGTCCAAATAATAATTATATCTGTATGGGCTGCCTGCTTACTTATCGTCCCAGGACATCATATTGGTTATACTCATTGGATTTTTTTAAAATACCAACATAATTCATATTTTTATTAAATATATTATGTTATAATGATTTTTGAATATAACGCCATCTATATTATCTTTTTTATTTATAAAAATAATAAAAATTAAAAAAATAAAAATGGCTATCTTTTTATTAAATAGTTTAATATAAAGGTAATAAACATTTTTGGAGAATACCAACACCCCAAAAAATCTATTTATAATAATGTTAATTTTTTATTTTTACCAGAAATAAGAAGCTGTAGAAGATTATCATATCTCAATCAGCAGTATCTTATTAAAGAATCTCAGTAAGAACTGATAAATCGCTAAGGGCGGCTTTCAGATGTTCCCCAGTAATGTTATCAGTACCAGGAGATATGTTATTCCTGAGTTTATTTATGGCGGCAGTTATATCGGCCAATGAAAAGTTTGCATCAAATTGTTCAACGCTATGGCTAATGGATGGTATCAAGATTGGCCTCCTAGATTTGAAGATACCCATATAATGATCTAACCACAATGCCATCTGTTCATCTGGGTCAGTGATTAATTTGCTGTTTTCTAGCCTTATAAATGGAAGTATTTTGAACACTCTAGCTTTACAGAAGTATTTGAGCTTTTTGTAAGCGTCAAATATTCTATTTTACCTCATGTCTCTATCTATCTCGCTTCTGTAGAGGAATGCTGGTTGTCCTTCAAAAACAATTTATTTGGAGCCTGCAATGATCTCCTCAATATTAACAACTATTTTCCGAGAAACAAATGGCTATCCGAAGATACTGTTCATATGATAGCGGAACTCAAGTTAAAAGGAAGGCGCGATGGTTACCTATTGACTACAATCCATAGACTTCTTAGGAGTGATAGAAGGTAGTGATCTGCAAAAGTAGGATCGGCCCGTACCCGGCTTAGGTGGTCGGGTCAGGTCTTAGAAATTTTTAAAAATATATCTAAAGGATTTAAACCTAATGAAACAGTCCCTGAAATTGAATAAAAATAAAAGGTTTATATCGAAATCTGCCTTAAACTCTTCTTTATTACAGGTTTTAATCTTTTAATTTCACTTATTCTCTAACTTATATTTCATTGATACTAGCTTTTCACTTATTTTTATTTTAACTTATCATAGATAAAATGTACTTTAAAATTTATAAAGTAATTAAATACATATGCAATTCGTGGGTGTGGTGTTTTTCTGCCCATTCCCTTTTAATCAGCCCACAGACGTAGCGCGTACAAGTACGTGTGGCTTATCCACAAACGTGTGAAGGACTCCTCATTTTTCTCCCCCAAATTAAATATTCAGTTTGATGGATGTCGCATCCAAAACCAAAGGGCGAAAACGTTTTTACCAATTACGTAAATAAGAAAACACTTGAAATTCTTTAATTTTTTTTGATATTTCCCAATGTAAAATCTTAAGTGCACTATAAAATGATATATAACTTGTAACTCTATCTTAAGTATTTTTAAGAAAACAAGATTAAATAAAATCGATTTTGAAGGTGTATATCTTTAATTCTGGTTTAGTTAGCCTCTAAAATTTTGATTTTACTAAAATATACAACATAGATAAAACTATCATGCCAAGTTTCATTATTTTTAATATAGCCGTCCGAATCACTGGTCGATTGATCATAGAATTACTTATTAGTTTTAATATTTTTTAATATACATTTATTTAAAATATACAAATATGAAATAAAATGAATTTTACATTCAAATATTTTTATTTTTAATATAAAAAAGGGTTACAAGTATATCAAAATGAATCTTTAATAGTATCTAAAAATAGATATAGATATCTCTAAAATAGTATCTAGATATTCATACTACATTTATATATTTAGATACTTTAACAACTCTGGTTAATATATTTTGAAAGTGGGAGGCATTGATTTTTTTGGGGGAGAGGGGGGGGGCATAACAAATAGCTATATGTCGACCAACGCCATACATCATTACCCTCATTTAATAGGCTATGCAAACTGAATTTAGATAATAATATAAATTGCAAAATTTTCCGATTATAGTTTGAAAGATAGCAAAGGGTGAAAAGATAATATATTGGTTGTGTGAAGTGAAACATTAGTTGCGAAATATAGTTTAAAAGTAAGAAAACCTCATAGACTTTTTAGAAGGAAAGAAAGATAGAGTCTAGAAAATATAATTGGTAAAAATTATCTAGAATTTTTTTAAAAGAGTAGTAAACCTGAACACTGGGAGAATTACAAACGTCCGTCATATTAGCCCATTCATTTTCATTGGTTTGGATTTGATTCTTCCGATAGTTTTCACCGTCCACGTTAAGGGACATCATTTCATCTATACATGAATCGAGCTTATAATACCCGTCGTTATAAAGAGGGAAGTGGCAAAGATGATGAACCAGATGTTTGGAAAAATATTTGCCCATTTGCATTATGTTCGAAGTTTGAGGTGCCTTAGAGTCGGGATCGTCATTTTTTGAATTCAGAACATCATGGCCTGGATCGCTTGGGATTTCGCTATTCGAATTTGAAGTATTGCTAATGGTTTCGTTAGAATCCTTTAGCTTTGGCTCAATCGATGAAGAATTAGGTCCAAAATCCTTGGAAACCTTGTCTAAAGTCTATATATCATTTAAATAAAATATATATGATACTACTATAAAACATAAATTATATTTATATAGATACTGTTATGTATTAACAGTTCAATGAACTGCAATATTTATTATTATTTAGTTATATATATATATATGGTGAATGACAAATCAACAAAAAAAACACGATTCTCAATCCGACCCCCACAGATTTTTCTAAATTTTACAAAAGTTTGTATATATTACAACTAAGAAAAAAATTAAATTTTATCCTCCAACTCTAAACAACGGCTGAAATACGAGCCGCTAAATATCGAAAAAATGGTGCTTTTGGGCAAAATTACCTCCTTTTTATTTTATATATATAATTGAGCTAGAAATGGCATTTACAATTCTTTATATAGCATAATGGTAAACCATTAAAGTTATACAAAGTTAATTATTTTTTTTTAATTTTAAATGTCAAAAAACAGGAAATGGTCAAAAAATCAAATCTGCCTTTTTTTCTCTCAAATTTTTTTTATGTATAGATTTAGGATTAATAAATAAACAAATTTTCAAGTTGAGCTGAGCTCAAATTAAGGAGATATTACATTTTAATCATTAGTCTATTGCAAATATCTAATTAAATACTTGATATTAATCAATAAGTAATATGTCAAAAGCTATCAAATATTTTATGTTTAATACTTCTAGGGAAATGTTGTTGTTTTTCTTAGGGGGGGGGGGGGTTAATTTATTTGATGAATGGAATTCTCCTTATTAAAAAATAACTAAAAAATACAAATCAATTTTTTAATTTATTGAAGACTAAATTTAATTTTTATATATTGCAAATTCATATTTGTACAATTTGTAAATAGTTTAACTTTAACTTAATTTTCCCTAAGTGGCATAAAAGAATGAAGCTTCTGATTCTAGGAATAGGTTTGACTTTTGAACAAGATATTATTTTTTCATATTCATGATCTTTTAATGAATCTAGGATGTTTATATTTGATTCTCATATGGATGCTGAAGATAGCTCTTTCTGCTACCCCTTTGTATGAGCTATTACGAAAAATGTAATATAGGTTTCTTTGAATTAGAATATAAAATTAGCATTTTCTTTAAATGGTTGTCTCTAACCTTTATTGATAAAAAACGGTGTTTACCAGGCATCATACTAATCTTTTAATCGGAATTATGAAATTTTCGAATTTTCTATAAAATAATCTCGAAACAGCTTTATAATATTTGGATTGGATAAAACACCCTTTCCCTTTACCAATTTTTTTGCTATCCTTGCCATGGATTCAGTCGTAGAAAATTCTTCTTGTTTTTAAAGTCTAAGAACTTGATAAAACAGTCGATATCGGAATTTTTTTGTTTCAAATTTATTTTTAATTGCTTAATGATTTTTCATCGTTAGTATTAAAATTATCTTCCAAAAAATTTTCAAAACATATTTCTTAACTTTTTATGTCAGACAATGCAAATTGATCGTTAATGATTTATTCTGGTTAATCATCCACGGAAGTATATTTCTTAGACCTTCACAACGTAATGTTTATCCAAATTATAAAAATTTTAGGAACGAAATAAAAATATTACATACAATAGCCCCCCCCCCACCTTATTTTATCTTTTCTTTAAATCAGAGCATTGCGGACCCGAAGCTACAAGGCCATGTCGTATTTTAAGTTTTTTTTAAAATATACCTGAGCCAAACCTAAAAAAATTTCAATATCGGTGCCGGGCAGAATATTTTAAATTTCCATTATTATCTATAAAAATTAAAATAATATATTTTAAAAAAATCCAAATCCGGGCCGGGACTGAAAATATAAAACCCGTGCCGGACCGATATTTAAAAGATTTTAGCTTAACCCTTTCGCGCCCAACATAGTTCCCGTGAACAAAAATTTTTTTTTTTCTAAAACTGAGTTAAACAAGACGCAAATAACACATTTTCAACGTTTTTTATTTAAAAAAGTATATATATATAAAATTATGAAATGTTACCAATTGTCATCATTGGGTTATTCATATGTAAAAAATATACAATTTAATTTGAATGATAAAAAATAAAACAATTACGATTTTTATTTAAACATAACGATACTTTACATTTTATGCATTCAAATCTTGAATACCCATTATTGCAATTTTTGCACCTTTGCCTGCTAGCCGCCGATGGCCAGTGTCCTGTTTTATCTAATCTTACCTCTGGGATTGGATAAATACTATTCAATTTCTTTCTTTTTTTTATCTTCAAATTAGGCCTACTTTCTTTCCCATCGTTTTCCTTTCCAACCATCATCAATCCTTTAGCTATCTGTGATTTAAATATTAAAAGTGATACATGTTTCGTATTTTTGCTTCATGTGGCGCCTATAGAGCAACCATGAATTCACTACACAAGAATCTAACAAATGAAAGAAAACTCTCATATAAAAACGCTTCCATTCAATATCAGTTCTGTAAAGCTCATTAACATATCTTGGAGATCCACCCCACCCATACCACCGTTATAATCTTGAATTATGGCCGGGATTTCGACACTGACAAAACATTTATCAGACACCGACCATCTTCTCGTTCTTGATATTGGATCTATACCTATAAATGATGATATGGCGATAACTGGTTTGTTATCAAACCATTTGCAAATTATAATATTATTATTAGAATCCATTTTATAATCAAAGGACCCTCTTCCTTTTTTCTTTAGGATCATCAACCAGACGGCATCCCGATAATCGATTAGATCTAAGGGTCCCCGACATGACAAAGCCATTATCTTTGAGAGCAACTGCTAAACTATAACGAAGAAAAAAAGTTATCCATGTAAATTTTATGATTTTTATGTGGGAGAACAGTTTCTAATAGTCGTATAACGATATCTCCGCTAATTCCCATCAAAGTTTTTTTAATATTTGTGGATTTTCCTAAATATATTTCGAAATCGTAGAGCATTCCAGATGATCCACATAAAGCGAAAATTTTAATTCCCCATTTATGCGGTTTTGATTTAATATATTGTTTAAATTCGCATCGCCCTTTGAAGGGGACTATCATTTCATCAATAGATAATTTTTCCTCTAATTGAATCTTCTCAAGTTCACTTTCATTGCACTAATAAATGGTCTAAGTTTGAAAAGTTTATCGTAATTAGGCTGGCCCCTAAGGATTATATTATTATTATCATTAATATGAAAGTATTTTCTCAATTCCAAGAATCTGTTTCTTGTCATGCATTGAGAAACTTGAGGAATCACTGTCTCTAGAGCCCAATATTGCCTTATTGATGGCAATTTAACAATGCCTGTGTATAGGTGAATCCCAAGAAATTTTTCAATTTCACTAGTATTTGTATTTATTGATTTACCAGATAATTGAAAAGAATAAATATTCGTTTGCTCTACTAAATTGTTAATAATATCATCATCTATAAATTTTTTAAAATATTTGAAAGGCGAAATTTCTTTATCAGGTGGTGGTGAAAATTATTTATATAAATCCTTATTTCGCCAAAGGGTTTTCCTATTATTTGGGATACTATCATTATCATTATCATAATTTTCCAATTCTAACCCTATATCTGGTAAAATATCATAGGTCATATTTAGATCAACTACTGTGACATTTTCAAAGTCCTCATCCTTCTCAATATCTACATCAGATATATCTCCCTCTGGTATAATATATGTTGAGGGTATCTAAAATTATTTATAAAAAAAGCATAATAAAAAAAATTGCCACTTTCTTAACTCTTTGCATAATTATAGTAGCTTGCTAAATGGAAATAACTTTTATTCAATTCTTACTATATCATATTTTCAATATTTAATTTTAAAAAATTTATGGGAAAAATTACATTAGGAAATCCCAATGTTACCAATTTGCATTTCCTTCAAAAAATCATATAAATAATAGTTATTGTTAATTTTTTTTTTACTAAATATGAAATACTAGTAATAATTTATTATAAAAACATTATTTACCTTTGATTTATTTATATTTATATAGAATGGTTATCGATGTAAGAATGTAAAAATTTTGGCGCCTAAAATACCTAACTTTGAACTTGGATTCTGATATAATAAAATAATGACTTTGACAGGTTAATGATAAAATACGAAATAATAAATATTTTTTTATAAATTAATGTGTCTAAATAGCAACCATTTGTTTTTTAAATATAAAAATTAATTGATTAAAAATTCTGATGTCAAATGTTCTCACTGGGCGCGAAAGGGTTAAATATATTAACAATGAAATCAAATATTTACAACGATTTTTTACAATTGACTAATTGCCATATCTCCTAAACATGAGCTCGGCCCAACTTAAAATTTTGCACATTTATTATTAAGTTCTAAATCCATATATAAATGCTTATTTGATTTTATGACAATTTCCGGTTTATGACATTAAAATTTTTTTAAAAATATTTAACATTATATAACTTTAAAGACCAGCCATTAGGTTATATAATTTAAATGACGCTTTTATCTCAATTATATCGAAAGATATTTAAAATTAAAGGGAGAGCATTTTGCCAAAAAATTCCACCTTTATTCGACCTTTAAAGATCAGTATCTCAGTAGCTGCTTGGAGTTGGAGGTTAAAATTTTATTTTTTTATTAGTTATAATATATGCAAACTCTAAACTAAATTTCAGAAAAATCTGAAGAGATCAGGTTGAAATTCATGTTGATTTGTCATGGAATTCACCATATATATAGTTGAATTCGAAAAATGAAATAAACATAGTTTTAGTTGCTTTTTAAATACGAATTATTATTAATTCAAGATATTACAAAAATTATTTCAGGATACTAGAAATACCATTTATATTTAACAATTTTTTTTTATAAAAAAACCTCCAAAACAACACCGATCAAATCCCGACTGACATCATCAAAAACTGGTAATTGATCTTGTACAATTTCTTCGGTACCAGGCAATGACCTTCGGCTTGAGCTTATCAAAGGCATAAATTCGTTACCATTACAATAATCGTTTGAAATTCTACTGGGGATTTTACATCTAGAAGGGTATAGAGAAAAGGCATATTCGACTAGGCAAAATATTAGAGATTGGACCAAGTGTTGTACCTTGATTAGGTTATTAATATACATGATACAATTTATTTTGAATATAAAAAAATATTTAAGTTGGCAGGTAAAGGGTTTTCCGAAATAATATCTCCTCGAGGCACTAATTAGTATTTTAATAAAACCTTTAAAAAAAATCAATTTTAAATATATTATTTTACTAAAAATAAAGTTTTTGGCCCTTTTTTTAAAAAAATAATTAAACCCGAAATGTCATATTTAGGTTTCCTTTAAAATAAAAGTGTTCTAGGTATATGTATATTATTATTATTGTTATTAATTTAAAAAAAAATAATATTGATTTTTTTTATGTATTTGATATATTTTATTATTATTGATTCATTGTTAGATTTTAGTGTTTGAAAAATAAAAGACTTTGTTTCTTTCGGTTCGAGTATAATTTTTTCTTTGGTTCGAGTATAATTCGTCTTTTGGTTCGAGTGTAATAATTCCAAAAGTAAATATAATCCCAAAAAAAAGTTTGTCCTTATTCATGATTGGTGATCGCAATGAGTGTCGACGTTGACATTCCTAGCTTTTAAAAGTGCTAAAGAATTTTGCCCTTTCTTTAAAAACATTATTTAAGCGTGCTCGAAAAAAAATAATATTCGTTAGCAATGCCATTGATCGAAACTTAAAAATATAATTCTAGGTTTATCAAGAATAAAAATTATTATTTAAATGTCATCACATTTCAAACAAATAAAACAAAAAAATACATTTTTTTTTTAAAAAAAAACTTGGTCATAACTCGTGGAGTTTGATTTCAAATCCTTCAGACTCGTGACTTCTCTTTCGATGGATAAGCTTATCTCCTGAATTAAAAAAAAATTATAGATTAGAGATAAAAACATTTTTTTTTGTAATATAATTGGTAGCTTAATTTTTTTTTTATAAATCGAAAAGGCGGAAACGAATCTCACTTAATTACGTGGCATCATAAATTTAACTTAAAAAATTTTATTTCTTCTTCTTATCATGTTGGATGTTTACGTTGATAATGAAATCGGGTAATGAGTCGGTTAAGAAGGACTTGAATAAAAATGATCGGCCGTCTTTAGGAATAAGTTGTCCACCGAAATGATAAAATATCTCGGACAAAGAGCGTAAATTTTCGCAAGCCATTAACTTTATATTTATGTTATCGTGCTAAAAAACACAAAAAAAATAATTTTTTTTGGTCCAATAACGTATTAGCGTTGGATGCAAACCCATCGTATCTGACATTTTGAAATTGTTTTAATGGAGACAAAATATAAGAAATTTTAATTTCTTATTTTTTTTTCTTTTTCTTCCCTTGCAATAATTTCTCTATTTGTATAAATGAATCTTATAATGTTGCATAACAATAATGGATGGACTTTAAAACAAAAATAGAAAAAAATTTATGAATATAAATGAAACCATGGAGGGTAAATATTAGGGAAATAATGATTATTGAATGGACGTTCTTTCTTTCTTTCTTTCCTTCTCTCGGGGTAACAAGCCTATGCCGAACAAAGGAGATTCTTCGTTGTTGATCGATTTTTTAGCAGGATCAGTAATCCTTTTTTTAAAAAAAAGTTCTGAGATTTTGCTACCGATGGAGGTTAATGTAGAGGCAAACTAGTGGCATATATGATTAAGAAGGATAGATAAAACTGTAATTGGCGTAAACTCCACGAGATCGAGGGATTTATCATTATATTTGGATCGATGTAGGTTAAGTCCCAGCCACAAATAATTAGAATTTTTTTATCAAATAATATAACTAATTTGTCAACGTTTATTTAAGATACGAGTTTTTGGGTTTATGAATAGCATTCAAAGTAAACTACTTTATGCAAAAAAAATATTTAGTTTTATGAAAAAAAAGTCAGATACACGTGATCGCAATGCAGATCATGATAGAGGGCTTATTATATGAAATAAATATATTATGTTATGTATATACCTTCAAACTTTCCAATAGCACGATTAATATTTCTTGGACCACGGTTTTATAGTCGTTATCGTTAAGTAGGTTTTTATCGATCGTAAAAATGCAATAATAACGATGGAATAGAAAGTTTGTTAATATCTTCATCGAAAGAACCCTATGTAAATCATATTATGGTCAAATTACAAACTGAACATCTTAAAAACTCTTTCTTCCTTACTCAATGCTAACCCCCCCCCCCCCCCCCAATAAAATATATAAATAATTAGAGATGAGGTGATCTAGTAGAATTTGAAACTAATTAGATATATCATTAAAGGAGGATTGGTTAAAAATGGAGGGAACAAGACCCAGAGGGCAATAAAAAAACAAGCTGGGTGAAAATGTTAGATAATGACATGAAAACGCTAGGTCTATCCCGGGGAGATGCCCAGAAGGCGAAAAATAGAGAAAGGTGATTAGAAAAAATGGCCTATTGTAAACCTGGGAAAGAGCCATAAGAAAGGGATGCCCACCGATATTTTTTAGATTGGGCCGATTATTCCTCTTTTTTTTAAAAAAAAAATTATCGGCCGATAATATTAAATCTTCTGATCCAATAAAATGGAGTTTAATTAAATTGTTTTACCATAATAGTTAATCAATTTCAAAAATCTTTTTGTGAGATCAATTTTTTCTTTATTATTATATTAATTTTCATATCTATTCGTTAAATAACCTAAGAATTATTTATCCTAATAAAGAAAAATTGATCTCATTGGAAGATTTTTATCGTTCAGCTGCTAAATCATGTCGGATCCCACCATAACAACTTAAAAAGTTATATATAGCTAGTATAACAATTATTATATTAAACTGTTTTCTCTATTTATATGTATATATATATTTTAGGAGATCGGATTTTAATTGTAACGTGAGTCACTATTTACAAATACTAGAGGTAAGGCAAAAAAAACAAATTTTCAGAGATCGATCTGATTCTCTCCATTTTTAATGATAACATTATGGGAGAAATTCATAGATATTTTTTTTATTCGTCATTTCGATAACATCGGATATAGGCTGATAACGAATATCAAGAATATGAAAGATCGATTAATAAGAAACCGGTATATTTCTAACAAATAAAATACGGTTATTTTTAATTATTATATTCCTCTAATTATGAAACATAATTTGGCAAGGACCAATGCATCCAATCTTATCTCACGATTCTAAAAATTTTCTTTCTTTATGTTTTTTATAAAAACATCATAATCGAAAAATAATAAATTTCATACTTTATTTGGGTATCCTTGATGTACGGATTTTTCAACACTTCGAAAATATGTTTGATAACGATCAGCTGATTTTCATTAATATTATTTTAAATTTAATAATTTAACCGAAAAGATATTTTTTAAAAATAAAATAAAAAACTTGTAAATTTTCTTGGTTCCGTTTAAGAGGAAGGCACAAAATTCTGATGGTCCCCAAAAATGTCAAGGCTTCTCTTTTAGCTCGATCATTCTGATGTTTTTTTTGCAAATTAAAAAGACAAATTTAAAATAAAAAAAAATGAGAATTTATTATAAGATGGCAGCCATTAAAATAGAGGTAGCGACTCCATTGGAACATGGAATTCAAATTTTAAATCTTTTCAGTACCAAAGCTTCCGAGAAGGAAAGATCGCGGTTAGTGTATAGATCATTTTGCGAAAAAATTAAGGCAGTGGCGGAATGAATCAAGGTAGGGTATAGGAGGTAAGTGGACCCTGGTAAATAATGAGAATAAATGCGTTTGGAATATTGTTGCATCAAAGTCGACGCCAACACGAAGGAATACTTTAGTCGTGGACCAATATTTGTAGGAGGAATAGAGAGTGTAGTATTCAGCTTTGGAGTATTAAAAATAATAAAAAAATTAATGGGAGAAAAAAAAGTTAATACATTTCTATCAGAAGTTGGCGGCAACCGGGTCGGCTCAAACATGTAGGAATAATATTTTGATATACTCCCCGCGTTTTATTCACTAACCATGCCAGTTATTCATATATAATTCATACTGAAACAGAGATTGATACTAATTTAAATAATTGGGTGAACTATGACAATTACGAACCGAACAAGATAATAAATTATATCGAGAACCAAGTTATGCTCATGACTAGTGCTGCTAAACGGCTAGATTTGAGCCAATTTTTAAAAATGGCTAACTCAATGTTTTATCCAGAAAAATATTATGCAAACCTAAAAATTTTGCTCATAGATGGCACAAATGTTTGGCAATATTTTTCTGGCTAACATGTTAACCGTTTTTAAAAATAGGCTCAAATCGAGCAGTTAAACAACACTACTCATGAACTCAAAAAGCTTCATAATCACATAAAATTGTTTACGCTGTTTATCAATTGCAGGATTTTGTTAAAATGAAGTCTAATGTATATTTTTTAAAATCTCTGAACTTTGTGTAGTTTATAAAATGACGAGAATCTTGTGATTGTGAATATCAATCTCATACACACATTATGCCCAACCATCACCACGTCATATAATTAAACTGTTTAGTTTTTTTACTATTATTATTACGTTTATAAAGCAATATTTTTATTCCACAACCATGTATGCCCAAGCTATAACATTATTTTCAAAATAATGTTTTTGAACGTGTAGTAAAATTCTGAAGTTCCAGGATTGGCTTCATTTTATTTCTAAAAATTCAAATCGGATCTTTAAAAAACATTTTTGGATTGGATTAGTCGGATAAACATTCGGATTAAATCGAACCTGAAAAATAGGTCCGATGAGGATATATATGTTTTTAAAAAAAGAAGACTGGCTACAGAGTTCCTTGAGATGATTTGGCAGTGTCTGAAAATCCAAGTTTCAAAAAGAGTAATAAATATTAAGGTAAGATGTGATAAGTAATGTGATGGGGTAAAATAAATAAATAATAGTAGAGGAATATAAAATGAGATTTTTTTAAGGTAATGTTACCATTTTTTGGTGATTATTTTTAAATTCACCAACATATATTAATTTAATAAATAAATATATTGTATTAATTTATGTTATTTTGCATTTTATCAAAATCTTAGTTGTAATTGGGGGGGGGGATCCACTATTAACGTGTTTGTCAGTCCAACCCACTATCGGATATGAAATAATTATCACTTCAACTGGTGATGTCAACTAGAGATCTGCAAAAGTGGGTTCGGCCCGTCGAACAGGCTTCGGGTCTAATTTTTTTAAGAAAATTCGAGCCGGGTCGGGTCTTAAAATTATTTTAAAATTTATCTTATGTTGAATTTTTTTATGTAAAATAAAAATATGTGATTTTATTCATAGAAAGTAGACGCCAAATAACATATATCGTTTATTTTGTGTAATTATAAAAATTAATTTCTATATTTAAATAAATTCGGGCCGGGCTGGCAAAATTTTTTTAAAAAAATTTCGGGTTCGGGCAAAACTTTATAAAATAAATTTCGGGCCGGGCCGGGCTTGAAAATTAGGCCCAATGCAGATCAGTAATAACAACTTCAAGAATTTTTTAAAAAAAAATTTTTAAATATAAACTTATCCAAAATGTTAAACATAAAACGTTAAATTTATTTTGAAAAAATTAATTTCAAAAGCCCCCATAAAAATTATCATACAAAACAATTAGGATTATTATTTTATTTATTTTTACTTCTGTCAAAGGATGAAGGCCAGTGCTGATTATGAAATAAAATCTCGTCAGCATATCGAGTGGAGGAATGGTTTCGTGCCTTCTAAACATTATTTTGAAGAGGAAAGTAAATGCGGACACGAAATAGGCCGAAAAAGAAGGGGAATCAATTTCAATAAAATCTTCTTTCTGGGAATCCATTTTGCGAACTAAAATGAGCACATCGGAGCATGCCTTAAGTTAGTTTTTTTTAAAGATAATTTTGATGTTAAAAAAAACGAAATGAATCAAGCTAGACTCTAGAAAACTGTAGACTTTATTACCCCTCATTCATATTTAGCGCGAATTCGTGGTGAAGAATACAAACAGGATATTTTGAATACTTCGCAGAGAATTCCTACTAATTGTTAATGCAGGGTTAGCAACATATTTTATATAAATGTAGTTAAAAATAAAATAACCGAAAAAAAGAAGAAGCTGACTTTGATAATCAAATTTCTCGAGAGAAGGGAAAAAAAATAAGATATCTTTTATATAAAAAAAAGATAACCTGAAAAGCCCATGGGAAAAATTGAATCAATGGCGGATTAAGCGTTAGATATGAATCGTTGTCGTAATTTTCTTTGTTTGGACTGTCAATTTCATCTTGGCCATATGTTTTGGCAGGTCTAAGCTTTTCGGAATGAATAATATGTTGATTGTCTCTGATCTGTAGAAATTAAATTGTTAAAATAAGTTTGCGTTTATAAAAATATAAGATTTTAAACATAATCATAATTGTAAAACAAGCCTTTTTAGAATTGTTATTGTTTAAATTTAGCGGTCAAAAACCCGACATAACCCGACCCGAAAACCCAGTTGGGTTTAGTCAAGATCTTAAATCAGTATATTCTGTAAAAATAAAATAACATATTTTTTTCAAAATCCAAACTTTTAATAGCCTATCATAGAGTTCGGATAAGTAATTAGCAAAACGTAGCTTAATCTTTTGATCTCCCAACGTGTTGACATTTCCCAATATTCCTAACATCCTTTTCCACAATAGAGTGGCGGATATAGCGTTCCAGCCGGTGACCACACCACCCAACATAACGGGTAAACATTTCGAATCATTCATCCTCGTGGTGATAATTTCGTTTTCGTCAAGGATCAAATTTTTAAAATCATTGATGGGCGCTTGGTCACCCATTCCATTTAGATGAGAAATGATATCAATGTCTATTGTATAAAATAAAACACATAGGGAAAATTTTATTTTTTTTAAAAAGTGATATTTGAATGTTAAAAAAAATAATAAAACTACGGCCAAATATTCTTTTTTTTAGTCATTTAGGTAAAGACAAATGATTATTTAATGGAAAATCTGATTTTTTTTAAAATAATGTGAATCTTGGTTTTAGTTAGCGATTGTAAATAGTTAAAAAATTATAGTAGTTTTAAATCATGATTATTAGGTAAGTAATTTTGGTTCCAATTTTTTTAAAACAGAGACCATCTTTAGAGTTCGGTCCTATCGGATTCAAAGATTGAGGTGGGACATTCACTTTATAAAAAAAAATTATTGTGATTGCTTAGTAAACTAAATATTATCGATTATCTTTAGTATTTATTTTTAAAAAAAATCAATATTCAAAGCTACTAGATTATTTTTAAGTGATTACTTTCGTATAAATGTTCGGGGTAATTTGATGGCAACGATTCTCCCTTCCTATTCGGCAGTTGTTGCTTGACCTCAAAAGATGACCCGTTTCTCGAATCCGCGGCTATCAAATTTTCTTCGTTACCGTTCATTAAACTATTTGCCACGATTTCGTTTGCGAATTTTGAGTTGGAAGTTCTACTGGATTCATCTTATTTGTGAATTTTTTTTAAATATAGATTATAGTTATATGATTGATAAATAATAATAAAAACCGTCCGATGCCCAGGACCGTTAAAAGTTGTATCAGGTGGGGAACTGTCTTACCCACATGTAAACCTGAAAAACCCCAAGTAAACGATATATAATTGTAAAAAATATAACAGTCGACTAATTGTTTTATCTACGTTAAAATAAGATGCTTTTAAAAAAATATATCCATTTCAAATAAAATGGATATTAGCTTATTCCAATAGTAAATCAACATCCTTCTCTATCCGACACAGACTATTTTGTAATAGTTTTAAAGTAAATCGTGATAATCTCGTATTTGTATATAAATAATATTAAAACTTATACAATAGCGTATAAAAAGTAGCAATACATTAATTATTTTATGATGGATTTTTTTTTCAAAAACATGAGAGTAAAATTTTTTATACCGCTAGGCATAGAATTGAACGATTTAACGGAAGACAAAACAAGGGAAGTTGAATCTTTTTCCATTTGTATTTCTTCCTTAAACGATTCAGGGCGGCTTTGAGGAGCATCGATTTTTTTGATTGTTTCACGGTCTTCCAAGCTAAAGAGATGGGACGGTAAGCGGTTAACTGCGTTATTTAGAAGGTTGTTGGATTGACCTAAAGTTTATTTTATAATTTTAAATGTTTTTCATGTAGCAAAAGAATGGTGTTTTTTAAAAAAAAATGGCTATTCTAAAAAATTGATTAAAGTGTAGTTGAACCATATAGCCTATACTAATCAAGTGATCGTATAAAAAGTATATTTTATTTAAGAGCATTAAATAAAATAAATACTCATAAAATTTGTTTATTTTCAATATAGGAAATAAAAATAAATAAAATAGTCCAAATCAAAAAAATACGATATAACCTTTGTTATGATCGATTATCTCATCTTCGTCATCCGTCATAAGAACTACATCCTTAAATTTCCCGTTCCCTTCCGGTTGCGTTAAACAAGTTGTATCCTTTAAATTTGTGCCCTTTTCTGTATTGATTTCGCCATTTTTGGGATTAATATCACGATCCCTCTCGGAGTAACTGAGGGTTCGGATTTTAATAACTTCCTTGTCATTAGATTCGACGCCATGATTACTAACAATATATTCATTTTTAAAAATATTTTCGTGCGTGGAAGGTATATTAATGGAAAGGGGTCTTTTGGCATCGCTAAAGTTAGGATTCGCGGTGATTAATGGGGAATGATAGTTCTTAAAATTGTTATGAGAATCGAAAGACGCCTTGTTGTTCTGGAAATTATTTACTAAGCTAGAAGGAACGTTCGATGATCTAAGATCAAATTTATTTCGAGTGGTAGGTGGAAAGGGAGTTTTGCGGCTATTTTTTGTGCGGAGCTGAACGCCATTATCCGTATTTGTGCGCTAATTATGTTTAAAGAAATTTCATGGAAGAAAAAGGAACCAGTAAAGTGTTCTTAGTGCCCAAAATCGAAAAGTTTTCACAAATTAATATACTTGTTTATAATTATAATATATCTCGACATGAACTAAATTGCAAATACAAAAAAAGAACAAAAAAAATGATAAAACATTCAAAATATAAATTAATTTTTAAATTATTTACTTGTAAATTATTTATGTATAATTATATGGAGTATAAAAAATAAATAAACGAAAAATGAATTGTGTTATTTTTAGTCAATATTTCTTTATGTTCTCCAAACATAAATAACCCTTTATTTAAATTTTATTCCTGAAATAGGACCCTTTTTCTTTGGTCGAAAGGTTGACATCTCTGCTTCTTAATATTAATTTTAAAAATTTTTAAATGTCTGACAAAAAAAGAATATATTTTATTATATATATCAACTTGTGATGAATCTTCATGAGGAGATAGATTATGAACGGCATTGTTTTGCAATTGCCCGCGCCTTTTTTTGGCCTTCTGTTCCGTTAGGCGGTCGGAAGGTAAATTAGATAAATCTAAATCGAACACGTGTTTAGCGTATATTTTAAATAAGGTGTCCATAGTTTTCTAATGCATTTTTTATGTGAAAAAAAAAGAAATAATCAAATCTATTATTATATTCTATCAAATTTTGGAAAAAGAGATTGTTAGGCCTTCGTTTATAATAAGCGCGATGTGCATTGTTAAAGGATAGCACAACTGTATTAAATTTTAATTTTATTTTGTATCACACATCGTAATGGAGAACGATGTTGCGCTATAATTGTCCTTATAAAAAAGGTCTTACTTTTATAGAATATATTAGACAATTTGATTGCAAAAAATAATTGATCATTCAATTTACGTGAATAATATCTATTTAATTAATTAAAATTCGTTTTATTTAAGTATTTATGACAATCAAGAAGATTATTCTAATAAAATTTAGAATGCTTACCGTCCACTCAATAAATAGTTCGTCGTATCCGATCAGTGAAACAAGTGTAGTAGATAGATCCACCCACATTTCTAACGGGACATAAATGTTTAGACATGCTTTGATAAAGGTTACCATCAGGGTCTAAGTTAGGAAAAAGAAATATAAAAATTAATTTCTTTTTTAAAAAAGTATTTTGATAATTTGTTAAAAAAAGGTTTAATATGTTATGGCTTTGCTGAGCTAATAGGTATTTTATCACTTTTTTATTTTTCGATCGCCTCAGTCAGTATAATTTAATTTACACCGAGGCCGATAATGAAAAAGAATAAGGCCTCATTTATAGAAAACGGGTTTATTCAAGATATGCGGTATTTAACGTTGAGTTATGTACTAAATCAAGGTAATAAATAGGTGTAATTTATAAATGTAAAGCGAAAGGAAGAAAACGCTATTATAAAATTTGAAAAATATAATGATTCTACGTATATTTCAGGAATTTTTATCACTGTGATTTCGACAGCGCGAAATATCGCATCGCTTGAAAAAAAAGCGTTTACTATAAATTAGCGTAAGGCACTATCTTGTCAAATAATACATAAATATAAAATATTCTTGTATAAAAAATAAATTATAAATTTGCAGTAAATAACAATGCCCACTTATTATTTTTAATTTGAAATCAAATTTTAAATTTTCCATATTAGATTTTAACGTTTAAATTCTTCCTATGAAGAATTCGAAGAATGCCACGAATAATTATAAAAAGAGATTAATAATAGGATAATACGATCCGAGATACGTTTATAAAAGAATTATGTGCCTATAAACAAGGAGTGGTTTTTTAAGCAACGCGTGGAAAAAATGTAAATCAAAACAAAGATTAAATTGGTGGTGAACTTGTCTCAATGAAACAGTCATAATTTATCAGATAATCAAACATAAAACAACAGTTAAACTAATATTAACAATTCATTCACAGAACCTAAATCGAACCTGAACTGTTAAAAAATTTGTGACCCGAACCTTTTAAAATCTACTGGTTTGAACTTTTTTGCATCATATTAAATATTATCATATATCAATTTTGATTGCTAAGTATATTAAAAACCAGTTTTAGATATTTCTGTTATATTGCTATATGAGGATGCAAGTTACTTAAGTTTAGAAGTGTTATAAATTTTATATGCTTGTTCTCGTTAAATATTATATGACAAAAGAGAATCTCGAATTAATTGTATGTCAATATAATAATTAAGCAGTAAAGAATAATTTTTTCTCGAATTTATAGTGAGTCTGGGAATATAATTGGCATTAAGGTGATTTTTTTCCAATTAGAATTCAATTTTTTTTAAAGAAATCGATATTTATGATAAAATCCTATTATGCGTTTGTACTAATGATGCGAATCTTCAATAATCATTCGTTTTCATTCATTTACCCAATGAATAAGCATTGGGTGATCGAAGTAATCAAAAAAAAATACTTAAAATATACGATTAGTAGAATTCAGAAAATATGAAATTCTAAAGAGCGGCGAAATTTTTTTATTAAACTTCCCTAATTTGTAAACCTGAATAAAGGCTCCCAGGAGTTTATTGTTGCCATATTTGAGGAGGTACTTTGATTTTTTTTCATCGCCACCTTGATCTGGTTTATCATTGCTATTTAGTATTCTTATTATGCTAACCAGGGCCGTGATTATACATTTCCTATAAAATGTAAAATTGGATATTAAAAAAAAGGCGATTTTGGGATGAGTAAAAATTCACAAAAAAAATCTTTCAGAAGTTTTATAATTTGAATCAAATCGTATATTAAAATTTTTTAAAATTAGGTTTATGATATGATTTTATTTTTATATTAAAAATAGAGTATTTCTTTTTTTTTCGTTAAGATTACATGTTTTCAAATTTTATTTTTGATATTTAGGACACAGTTGAAAATAATGTAGATCAGAGACACGGCAGAGTCCAAGCCTTTAGGCCGGGCCTAGATTTAAAAAAAAATTATCTTGGGCCCGGCTTAAGTATTTTTAATTTAAGCCCATTAAAAATTTTCTTTTTTAAGAACCCGCCCCATGCGCTTCAAACACCTCAAGCATTAGGATAATATTTGGAGTATTTATCAATGATGGTTTATATACTACTCGATTAGCGATTTATTAATTAAAAGTGTACATACATATGTATCAGCAGTAGCGCCATTTTGGGTACGTCACTTTGACTAATTGTCGAATTTATATCATTATTATGAATTAGGGGTCGGCAATAAGCGGTTTTTAATCCGACCGCCCGCCTATTGTTAAAAAAATTTAACACGCCTGCCCGCCAAATATTTAAAAATTATTTTAATGGTTGGTTTAGCTCTATATTTTATTTTATGAAATAAAAAAAATTGATTTTTAATAAATAGAATTCTGCCCATTTCGCCAGATAAATATTTAAAATTACAATATTTTCTAACTTGCCTCACCCACCCAATGGGCAGACGTGGGCGAGCGGGCTATAACCGCATATTGCAGATCTCTAATATGAATGTCCATTAATGTCATTTAATCGACGTGCTATCCACAAAATGGCGATGCAGCTGACTTTTATATGTTGGTACTTTTAAATGCTTTTAATGAATGAATCGTTATAGTATATATATATACATCATTAGTATTAATATAAAAATAAAATTTATTCAGTTTTATTTACCATGATTTTTCGTTTAAAGGGGTAGCCATTACGACTTGTCGGAAAAGATTGAGAACCTTTTTGCTAATTTCATACTTGAATTTAATGATTTTTAAAAAATGTATGCATAATAAAAATAATCTTCAAAGCAAACTATATTCGTGGTCATCTTATTTTATTTTATTTTAACATTTATTTATGATATCAGCTTAATTTTACAAATAAGCAATAGAAACAATAAATTCCCTAAAAAGCTAGCTGGATAGATACGCGTGTATTTGGAAAAGAAAATGAATGAATCTCATCGCTCAGGATCGTGGAAAATTGCGAAAAAAAGAATTAGAGTAGCAGACTGGCCTTATCGGATTAAACCTGGAAAAAGTTATTAACCGAATAAAATAATTATAAACTTGATCGTCGAGAGTGAGCGCAGGTTTTCCCATCCTGTTCTTAATGTTGATCGATTGCAATGTCACGTCCGGGACCGGCGAGGGTACTATGAGAAATACCTGGCCTATGACGCACAATAACACCCTAACACACTTTTGAAAGCCTGCTTCGATTTGCCGCGGGTTTTGTCTGCTATTAATTTCTGGTTCTTCTTGCATGAACAAGGGTCTATATTCAGCATCCTAATGTAAAACCAGTTTTTTTTTAAAATGTTAAATAAAAGTCTATAACGGTGTTTTTTTGGTTGAATACAATCAATTTGCATTTTAAGTAATTTTATTCTTAGAATTACCTTTTTCAGTAATCATAAATTTAGCTCAAGTATAAATAATATGGGATAATGCCATATCAGGACATTCTAGAGTTTGAGCGCATAATGTTAAAAGAGCAAGCGAAAATCGATGGATTTTTTTAAATATTTTTGAGCGTTTGCATATTAAAAATTCAATCGTCTGCTTGTTAGTTATATTGATTAAACTAATAAGCAGACTGTATAATTTTTAATATGGAAGCAAAAGCTGGAGATATCCAATTTTTTTTTGTAAATCGATTTTTAAGATGCTTGATTTTTGGCATACTATCTTTTACCTTATGAACTCGCGAACGATTTGGTATTGCCTCAGCCTAAGCGAAATAAAAATAACATATTATATCAATTGATGATAGATTATATTTGGATTCAATAAATAAAGAGAATAATACTACAATTATCACGATTTAAAACTAATTCATTTCATATACCGCTGGAGGAATATTATAGTGATCTAATCATTGTTTAGAACATTTGGATCCGGACTCAGTGGAGGGTTCAGGGTGTCAAAAAAGTATTCCCGTGGAATATTATTTTTCTTCACATTTTTCAAAATTGGTTTTTATACTTTAATTTCATAGGTAATATTTTATTATAAAATAATACTTTATTAAAACGATTTATTGAGTTTGAAAGATTTCTGTATAGATCTTATAGGCACATGTTAAGTCGTATTGTCTAAATATGATTGGAATCAATTAAAACCTTACTAGTATTGTAACATCTAATATATCAATACTAAGATTGCAATCAGAACAATGTTTATCTGATTTTTTATGGCACATGGGTTAAATGCCGATTAGATTTATAAAAATTAACTAGTTCTTTTTCATACAAAATATTATGAAAATTTTAGAGCAAAAACTGTTTGCAAAACAGTGTAGTATATTATATGCCTCTATATTTAGACCCATATCATGTTCTAATGAATATTGAGCAAAAACAGATGGCTAAAGACCATCTTAAATAATTATAGCATAAGTAACACTCCATCCTTTACAACATATTAGGCTACTACTACATCAACTGATTGTATTGATAACAATAGACATTGAAAATTTACTTTTAGATAGAGAAAAGAAAATTATCATCAGATAAGAAGGAATCACAAATTCCGGTTATATCTTTAATCAAAAAGTTTTCACAGGTTAAGAGAATAAGGATGCAAATATTTTAAAATTCTGGGAAAAAAATCATTCAATATATCCAGAACTATATATCATTTAGAATCGTGTGGGTAGGGTTGCTTAAAAGCCAGATTCGGGTCGATTTTCAAAAACGACCCGACTAAAATTCTAAATAATATTATGTAAGACTAGAGATTTTAGTCATAGGTGGCAGCTTTTACCAAATCTCGAGGTTTACATGTTATTATGGCTAAAAACTTAATCAAAAATCGACCCAAATCAGGCTTTTTATCAAAGGTCATGGGGTACCAGCGACACAATGAATTATAAAGATAGCTATTTATGTTAGGTCAGCTTGAAAGGTGCATTTTCTTCTTTGAAATACGTATTGTATTTTAAAAGATATTTGATTGTACGATTAAATAAACATTCAAAAAATAAATTAATTTTTAAACTTTTTGCTTGTAAATTATGTGTGTATTTATATGGAGTATAAAAATATATAAATGATAAAAAAAAATTGTGTTATTTTGAGTCGATATTTTTTTATATTCTAAACCCTGAATCCGGATCCTAATACTAATTTTATTCCCTAACCCGGACCCTTTTTTTTATGAAACTCAAAGGGTTCAAAAATAAAAATTATAAATTAAGAATATATAATAATGTAAATAAAAATGAATTCTTGATTTTTATTGTTTATATAGAACAATTTAGCAATTTGAATTATTTTTTTAAAAAAAAACATTTAACTAGGTGAATAAAGAATAGAAACACTATTTACTCAATCACGGTATTATTACAAGATAATAAATAAAATATTATTTTTAAAAACCAATAGCCAGGAACGAATGAGTTGCACCATTTGCTCTTTCACGTTGTAAGTTATCGTTGGCATCCTTAAACCCTTTACAAATATAACAAAAAAAAATTTATATTATTATGACTAACATAAGAGATATTTTCGTCTATAAGTAGTTTATTAAGAATACAAACTTTTTTTAAATTAAATTTTGATAGGTAGGTACACAAGGCTATATCCAATCTTTCTAAAAAATTCGAAAAGTTTTGAAACTTTAATAAGTATGTTAAAATTTTTCTAGAATTATATTTTTGACATGTTTTTATTTTTATATTAAAGCTTATTTCCTCTTTTTCGATAAAGATTCATTGTGATTCAAATTTAAAAGATAATAAAAAAATAATTAATCTCGAAACGGGCCATGTCACCAGCTGATTTGTAATGACTATTCAAAAGACATTTTATTGAATGAATCGTCAATCTAAAAAATTCTTATGTTATTGACTTAAGTAAAAAAATTTTAAATTTTATTTTATATTTTCCATCTATAGTTTTTTGTTTTTAAAAAAAAAGAAACTAAATCCCCCCCCCCCCCCAAAAAGGAAGATAATTTTTATTTTATTTATAAATTTATTACATATATAAAAGTATATGTGTCGTTTGGTATATGAAATCCATAGTAATTCGTAAATCAATTATTGAGGAAATTTTTAAAAAATCTAATTTGACCAGAAATTACTCCAGCATGAGTACCAACGCTTTGAATTTTCTGACATTTTTGCCATGAAAACTTTTAAACTACACTTAATTTATCTCCCATTTTAATATAGATTTATTTTAATTATATATTGAAAAAAAATTACACAAAATTGAATGGCAAAATATTGCCTAAAATTTACAGGGTACGTTATTCTACATATGCCGGAAAACACATTTCTCAAAAATCAGACTTTCTTAATCTATACGCTCCGAATAAATGTTAGAAAATTGAGACATTTCGAATTTCATGATTGTAGAGGTTAATAAAATTTTATTTCTATATGGGTAACTACCCCATGAGAAAAATAATGAATGTTGGCTACTCTGCCCAATCTCTCCTTAAATATAAGAATTTTGTTTGAAATAAATAAAATGCACATGCGTTGTGCTTTAAACAATTCTGATATAACAAAATTTGCTTGTTTAATTAAGCCTCTTAACAGTAATAAGTCATGAAAAGGTGAATAGTGGTCTGATTATTGGTCCAATGCATAATTTCTTAAAGTTAGTAATAACTCCATGGATTCCAATTCCTACTCAATAGATAGGGCATCCTTTGATCATATTTTCGTCGATCATGTTAGACGACATCATTATTAATAAGAATTTTTATGCAGGTAATTATTTATGCATTTATTTTATATATCAGATAATTCCAAGTAATATTTAATAATATTCAAGAAATAATCTTAATTACAACTTAAATGGACCAATAAAAAAAGTGAACGGATTTATAATTAGTCACCTAATATGACATATATTATTTTTTTTATAAAAATAAAAATAGCTTTGAATAAAATATGGTAACGTTTTTTTCATTACTTTTTTTTAATAACTGTGCATCTGATATAAAATCATAATATATCGTCGGTCTATAATTGGAGTGCTCCACTTGCGCAAATGTTTAAAATGAGAAAATCAACATTAAAGTTTAAAAAGTTATTGATCAATTTTGGCAATAACTTTGGCAAAAGTTAATATCTTTTAATCTAGTTTTTATTTCTGGGAATAAATACGTTATTATCCACTTCTAACTTAAAAATTTTGAAAATGTCGAGTGGAGCACTCCAATTCTAGACCGGCGGTATATTAATTTAACGTAGAAATATGGAATCGATAAATGGACGAGTCAGGCTGGCACAACTAATTAATTAATCGTAAATATTGGCACCTTTACTAAAAAACAAAAATTCCAAAGCCCGTTATTCAGCAAAGCTCGTATATAATTTATTTTCAACCCCTCCCCCCCCCCCCCCCCATATGTCAAGATGCCAAAATATTTTATTATGAATATAATCTATATTTATTTAAAACCAAACGAATAGCGTTGAGTATGAAGTTGATATTTTGGCGATCAGAACTCAACAAAAAATCTCTGAATATGTGTATAGTTATAATCTTATTGTTGAGTTCCGTGTTTTCACCCAAACGATTTCCGGAAGAGCCTAGAGTTGTACTGGTATTCGCACTATCTCCGGAGTAAAAAGATTCGTTCTCAAATGCTGAGGGTATACTACTGCTTTTCACAGACGGGCTAGCTTTGAACGTGTGGTTATATTTTTAAATATTTGTTTATGGTATTATTTTAATACTTTTACAAGTATTAATCCGATTATAAAATTCCCGTTTAAAAAACATTTTAGCCTCCCTCCCCCCAACGGGTTTAAATTTATGATATACAAAATCATATAAAATCTGATTAGTATCCTTTTTTTGACCACCCTCCCTTTACCAAGAAAATATGAATGAAATGCGAAAATATTTTACTACTATCATGATCCATTGTTTTGGGAGGAATATAATTTTTATTATCAGACAAAGTGTGAGATTGGTTGTTGGCCAAATATATTTTAGACGGGTTATGTCTGTGGACTTGATGTTGATGTTCCATCATGTGAGTAGTGAGTTCTTTAATGGGGGAGCGGCAATATTTTAGGAGCCATGTTAAAAAACATCTTTGATATTCGGTAGATAGGTTTGAGGGGGACTTTTTATGGCTAAGGCTAGGAAGTGTAAGCTCGTTATTGGCCAAAACTTGTTTTAATGATCATAAAATTTTTAAATATTAAATTAGACAAAACATCTTTCACAAATTAAAATTTCCTTATTTGAATAAATATATCTATATTTTTTTAGATTATATGTTTTATGGGAAAATAATTTTATATCCAATATTTGAAAATTACTTAAAAGTGGATTGTAGTCTAGAGAATAGAGATCAATATTGTATTTCGGTGGACTCATGGGAAATATGCGTGGATAAATCAGGTTAGATATTTTGTAAAATATTGTTTTTAAGCTGATAAGTTTTAGGGAATCGTCATGCCACATTATATTATTAATCTTAACATTTTTTTTTTAAATTAAGGAATTAGATATATGCATCTAATTCTAATATTAATATTATTACCTCCCAAATACTTGTTTCAAGGATAAGCTCCATCAAATGTATTGCTTGTGCTGTAGTGAAATTATTATCTCCAGCTGGGAATATAGGTGTTAAATCTGAGGGGTAAAGTGCTTTAGCCCAAAATATTTAAATTTTTTATTTACCATTGTTTAAAAACTATGAATTAATAAAATAAATTATGATAAAGATTTGGTCAAACTTCTAACTAATAGATTTTTATATTGTTAAAGCAGAAAAATGCATAAGAGGCATAGCTCAGGTTTGGGTGACATAATTTTTAATGGTTCAGGTTCTGTATAATCATGGTAAATATCAGTTTAAAGGTTTGGTTCATGATCAGTTTGGTTGGATATTGTTAAAATAATAATATACCATGTGGTATGATTTCTTTTGGTGCCAGTGGCTGATTATTCTTTGCTGGTGTGGGTAAGCCAGATATAATATTTAGATTGTTTGAAGTTAAAAAAAAATTCCCAGTTTTTAATATTAATTTATCACAAATTTTTGAATAATATTCATTGTATCTACTATCATTTGTAATTGATGGTATCAATGATATAAATGTGTTATCTAGAATAACATCATCATTGTAATTTCTATAATTATTATCTTTTTGGGTTATCACTATTGTATACCAAATAATAAATAATTTATATCCTTTTTCTTTAATCTATAAGCATATTTTTTTAAATAATATATGTTAACTAAATTAAACAAATATAAATATACCTTTAATATATTAAATGGGGAATAGATTTGATATAAAAATCTACCTATGATAAATATAACTCTCCATATATATACTTTTAAATTACCAATACTATGAAATTGCCATTTATCATTGATTATATCAGGTAATGAATAAAATAACACCTATTTATAATATTTAGTTTTTATTAAAAATTTAATTTTACTTCAATTATTCTTAATATATTTTCTATTTCTTCTTTAAATGTCTTAGAATCTAACAAATCATTAAAAGTATACAATTTATTTGATCAAACTTTTTTGCTTAATAATATCATTGTAGTAATCATAAAGCAAATGATATATTAAAAGACTATTTTGCTCGATAGTAATTTTAATATCAATGATATCAGGAGAATCTGCAAGAAAATATTTAATTATTTTAATTAATATATAAAACCTATCAAAGCTTTGAGGTATTTAATTTTGCTAGTTATATCCTTCTTGTTATCTTTTATTTTGAATAACAATTTTGAAATATCCGAGCCCTGCTTTTTAGGAAACATATTTAGCATATGTTTTTATATGTTATCAATCAACTAGGAACATATTATTTTTCTTAATTTGTGCAGTTTTGTCGAGCAGCTCGATTTAAAAACTACTACACCATCGCATACCTATTTATATATAGCAGAAAGGTTTGTTAACGAAATCTTTAATTTGGATAAACCTAAATTTAAAATTGATGAAATAAAGCTGTTTAATACCACTAAATTTATAAACGATTGCTTATTTTGAAGTGAAATAAAATATATTTTTTTTATATATTTTGACATTATTACCTTAATAATTAAATAAGAATCAACTTTAGAGTTAATAATATATATGTCTTAATTATTTTAGGGTAGTAACATTTTGATTTCAATTTTTTTGAAGAGAAGTATAGGGTAGGCATTTAAGGGGGTAATCTAGAGGTAAACAATATTTATTGGTGGATTTTCTATTGAATATTTAAATAAAATAGGGCAAAATATATTGCTGTTAAATATATTTTATTGTTTTCATTTTTCAAATAAAACTTATTTATTGATAATTTTCTATTTTTCAAATGTAATTTTAAAGGATTAGATATACTATCAGCAAGCTCATATGCCAAACAATTTACTATAATAATGCATTGCATATTGTAAATAAAGGAGTAAATATTCATATTTATAACTCTTTTCTTTTACATCTACTTTTCTTATATTTGGTAATAGAGTATTGATAATTTTAAAATATATGATTGGAGTGTTATTATAATTAAAAACGCGTAATTCAAAATGTGGAAATATCGCTGTCGAAGCCTACAAATTTTTTTAGGAGGATAGATATCGGTTTTTTAGGGGGGGTGGGTGTGGTTCCATTCTGTGAATATCCTGTCATGTAGATGCTATTTCCTTTGCATAAGAAATATTCAATAAAAAAATATTAAATATATAATTTGTTATACTAAAAACAGCCAACTTTCAAGTTTTCTTCAACCACTATAATTAAGGCTTGGCCTAAATAAAGTTATTGACTCTTCGGGCTCACGCTGCCTGCAACTTATATGGTCTTGTTAGGAATCATGAGGTTTTAAAGTCAATTCTAATGAACATAATATGAAATCAACTAGTTTTCTTATTAAATGTAATATGTAAATTTTATTATGTGGCAATTCAACGTATATTTATATATGTAATTTTTCTAATTATCCTAACTTAAATTTTTTCTTTTCTTCATTAGAAGAAAATGATAATTTAAATTCCCCAAAATATATTAATATAATAAGATTTTTAGTGGGTATCTTGACCCTTCTAGCTTTAATACCTCTCTTTTATTATTCAATCAATGTTTATAACAAAAAATTTTAGATTAAGCGAATATATAATTTCGAAAAGAAAAATGGCAAATTACACAAAAAAAAAGGGACAAGCAACAATAAAAAAATATAACATAATCGGTGGGATAAATATTGGGTATAGTCACGTAAATGATTATTCTAATAATTAGAAATGTTTTGTGTTAAGAATTTTTAATATGTTAGTTAAATTTTTCAGAGTAAATGAATAGCCCTGGTAATAATGGTATTGTAGTCGGCTCTGATAGGCCGGGCAAAAGAGATTGTCGATGGATTCAGCTCCAAAGGGTTTGCATTCTTTGATTAGTATTGTCAACGAGTCCCATATTACATCACTGTCTATTGCTTAGAATAAATCTTGTTATGTTCCTCCCAACCTCTTATTGTTCTTCAACCGGGTTTTCATCAGTAGGTATTATAGTTGTTAAACGGCTCGATTTGAGCCGTTAAAACGGTTAATTCAAAATTCTTAAACCTTGAGGCTTGGCTAATAGATGTTCAAACTTTTGTGCCATCTATGACAAAAATCATCAGCTTGCGTAGTATCAAATCGAGGAATTTAACAATATTAGTGAGCATCTAGTAGATTTTCTAGGATATTACTGTAAAATTAATTAGTCCGAACTTGATTAAAATTTGAGTGAGGATACTTTCAATGTAGGGGCTCTGGATCCTTGTTTTCTATAGATGTAGTATGTTACGGCAGAGTCGTGAATATGGTGTTTTTACCTCGGTTGATAGCCAGGATTGCGCTGATACCTCCCGCTAGAACTTTATTTGCATAGATGTGCTCGATGGCATTTTCTGGTATGTTGATGTTGAACAATAGCACTTCCTGATAGGATACCTATATATTTTCGCATCTCAGAAATAAACTTTAATATGGTCATCTCAAGCTTCTCTGTAAACTACGTGATGAGTGTGGTATTCGAGTAATGGGTTGTTGGAATGCGTCACGATGAGTTCAGCCTTCTCGGAGGCTAGGTAGGTAAAACGACAGAAGTTATTTTTGTTTTACAAAATATTAATATTTATAATATCTAATTCAATTTTATTTCCATTAAAGATATGTATAAGTAAAAAGAGATTTTTGCAAAATAACATTTTATATTTTTATACTATCAAATTTTATAGAAAATAATTAAATTCAAATTAAAAGTTTGAATGTTTATATTCATTATAAACAAACTTTTGTAAAATGTTTTCTGCTAATTATGTTTATAATACTTGACTTATTTATGTATCAGAACAGCTATTATTAACCCACTATCCTAATAATAATACAATTCTTTCAACAAAAGGCATTTAACAAGGGGACCCCCCTTCCACCCCCAATTTGTTCAATTAAACAAACTTTGAATATAATTAAAATAAGATATAGGCCCTTAAATTAGTAATACTACGATCATCATAACAAATCTCCCTAATTTCTTAATTTCGTCCACAGTAAAGTTCTCAATCTATAAAAGAAAACAATTAATCATTGAAATAAGTGCAAAATCAAAATTCTATTCCCAGGGTATAAACTTTAAAAAGCGTAGATATAAACAAAGTGAAGTATTTAGGTATTCCAGAGTGAACGATAGCTATATATAATTTTCAAGCAAGGATGCAATAATTTTTTATCGATGGTTTTAACAAAAAATATATAGATTTAAGAAAATAATCTATGAGAATTTTTCAGATAAAATATCAATTAATCTTTCAACATTAAATTCATAATCTTAGCAAATTCTCGCATCAAGTTTCCCAATCATGTTACTCTCATTGTGCTTCTTGAAGGCGTTTTTATCTTTTTAGAGTTCACAACAAACGTTAATTTGCATATTTATTGCAAAATGTTCAATTTTGTTGAATTTACAAACTCTTATATCTGAGCACGAATGAGACAACATTCAAGGTAGAGTGGGGTTTTCTGATCAGGCAAATTGTCATAAAGTTAGAAATAATCAGTGGAACATTGGAATAGGTAAAATTTTGTGTTTCATAATTCTTTCATATTGATATCTAAACAAAAATTTGCTATTATTTGTTTTATATTGATAAAAATTCTTTCTAATTTTTTTCATATATATTAAATACTCAGAAAATTTATTCTTCTATAAAATATTATGTGAAACAATCCAAAAAAACATCATTTAATTTTTAACAAATTTTTATCCAAAACTTTATTATAAATTATATAAAAAAATTAAAAAATGGGTTTTTACTTTTCTATTTTATAAATGCGTTCTTACTATTAATATTACTTTACTATAGTTTCATTTTAGCGCCAGGAAAAAAAACATTTATTGTAGTCACTTTCAATTTTTCCGTGATCAATTTATATATCTTAATACATTTTTTTCCGTAGTTATAACCAGAGACATCAAGATGATATGTTCTATAAATTTCGTTTTAATTTTTTTTTAATATGCCAATAATACATTATTCTTTAATTTGACAAATGTGTTGAAGAATCAAAATGTACTAAATTCTTGCTAATTATTGATATAAGTTTCATTTAATGTGTCCAGAAGTTAGGCTGAATTGATGCTTAAATTCTTATTTAACTTATAGTTTGATCATCTTCTTTAGTTGACGAAATTAATTGTAGAAATAATAAGTTAGACACTAAATATTAACGAAAACCAGTTTAAAACTTTTATATACTCTGTAGTATGATGTCAATTTTAGCAATTATCTTCATATTTTACCAATAAATTTTCCCCTTTAAATCTTCTACCAAACAGATTAAAGTAGTGTTGTTAAAAAGCCCGAGTCATCAAATTCTGGTCAGAGACCATCATAGGCCTTAATTTTAATTTTTGTCCAATCCTGGCTAGGCAAAATATTTTTTAGATCCTAACCCGACCCGGCCTACATCTAATATCTAAAAAATTCCTCAGTCCGGCCCAAGCCCAAAATTTTAAATATATTTTTCAAGCCTGGCCTAAACCCAATTCCAAAAATTTATTTATTGTATTTAATAATAATCAACAATATTTAAGTGTTAGGCAATCATTTTTTTTGCAATACTTAAATTTATGAAGAAAAATGCCAATATTTCTTTAAGTTAGTAACTATTTTAAAAAAGCCAAATATAAATTAAAAAATTTTAGGTCTAAGGCCAGCGCATTAAAAAAATTCAAATATTCAGGCCCGGTCGTGGCCCGTTAGAAATATGGGTCTGCGGGCCGGCCTGGCCCATCTCTCTGATGGCGTTCAGATCTTTAAAAAAGAAGAAATTATCGTAATTGTAATTAAAATGAAGTGAAATAATATTTAATTCTAAATCATTTTTGTGTTTTGTATTACTTTTTTTAATGTACAAATTAATATTTTTAGAAAATTGATATTTATTTGTATAATTAATAATTTTGTTATTAAAATAAAATAATTATCATATAATATAAATTATTTTAGGGTTATTGATGATAATTGAACTTGTAAATGTTTTTTATCAAAAATAAGGAAATGTTGTTTGTTAATTAGCTCATTAATTAATTAATTTATCAAAATAAAAAAAATTTTTCAAATTATGTAAAAAAAACTTAAAATTTTTTTTAATTCTAGTATTAAAAATATTAAACTTACACTTATAATTTGAGATAAAAAATTTTTTATCAATTTTTCAATGTTGATACGTAAATATCCTTAAGACTAAATAAATGATTGGACAGAGTATCCTTGATATATCGAGATACATTTTGTGCAACTTTGATCCAAAATATAAGTATTAAAAAATATAATGAGTAATTAACGTGTAGGATATGTTCCTTTCTGCAATATGCTGTGGTGCATCAATAATATGGGTTTGAGAATAGTTTTATTATTGCAAGGATAGCAAAATTAAAATAAAATATTTTTGACAGGATATTTTTTTTCAGAAATTTTTTAGTTAGGTCATTTCCAGATTACCCCCGAAGACCATTACCCGCAGGAAGGGAAGGGTGTAAAACATTTGAAAGTCCAGGGGCATCAATAGGCCTCAAATCATGAGGAGGGACTCATAAGAATGCTAGTTCTAGGGGGGAATCTGATCATGACATATGATTCTTTCGACATCATTTTACTTAACTTAATTTATTTAAATCAAATAAATTAACTAATAATATTTATAAGAGGTCATTCTAAAATTACTCAATCTAAAAAAATTTGTTCAATGAAAATTTAGATATTATTTTTTTATGTCATAGCACTTGAAGACACATTTATATTATATTGTGACTTACAAAAAGAAACAAAATTAATTTTTAATTATTAAAATTAAATATTAAAAATTAAAAAAAATTAAAACTTACATATATTTATTGGCACCTCTTTATCATCAAGGTTCAATGTGAAATGAATTAAAAAAGACATTAAATTTTAAAATTGGTGTTTATAAATAAAAAGAAATTCACTTGACAATGAAAAATCATTTAAAAAAGAAAATAAAAACAATAAAATGTTTTAAAGTCACAAATTTTCAAGGGAAGAAGATATATTTTAATGATATCTTAAATTTACTTTTAAAAATCAAGGTAAGTATTGACAATATTTGGGAAATCGTAACACACAAAGGGGTATATAAGTTACTAAATAAAAAAATATTTTTTCCAGTTGTATATTTTTTGAAAGAAATAAAAAATTTTCACAATGAAATCCAATTCTTTGAAAATGATCAAATTTTTATGCTGGGTAAAATATTATACAACTTATTTTTTGTTGAAAATTCTTTTTTTCTGACAAAAAAAAATAATTGGTAATCATAAAAAACCTCATATCATATATTATTTTTTAATGATTGAATACGTCTGGTAATTAATCTTTTATGAACAAAATATTCAATGAATTTGATCAATAATTTTTATGAAAACGTATAATATTTATTTAGGGAATAATAGCCACCACAGCCATAATAAATAGTTTGTTATTCGCGACTGTAAAAGCGGAATTAAATGCCCCAACAGATGAATTAATGGGCAATAACGTACATAGCAGAGGAAAAAGAACTCCCGGTGGAGGAGGTGGAGGAAGTGGCGGCAGTAAAAGCGGGTACAATCAAGGTGCTAGTCAAGGTACCATTTTTTTTTAAAAACTTTGAAATAATTATTTATGTATGTTTATGCCCTGCTGAGTTTTTTTTAAAAGAATAGTACATATCTAATAACATCATAATGCGATAAAAGATTACGTTTTTTTTATCTAACAAGATACTTCATTTTCTCAAATTATTTTGTAATCTTTTCGATGATATTTGATTATAAAACCATAATAAAGAAATATGCATTGACTTAATCACCATGTGTAAAATATCTTGTTAAAGTGCCTGAAATTTTTAAGGTAGCTGCTCTACATTTTTGGAATACATTTCTAATCAAAGATTTTTCCAATTAAAAAAACTCGCGAAATATATAAGATCTTAAGCTGAAATATGACAGAATAATTTGTTGAGGGTGGTGAAATTCGACTCGGGTTTTCTCGGTATAAACCAAGCTATAGCTGTTTTTTTGAATCGGTTTCGACTTTTTAATTGCTCCTTGACTTAGTTAGGTTTGAGCTGATAGAAACACATATTTTATTATTATTCAAGTTTCCATTCATACACGAATCTACTTAACTTAATTTAGACTTTTCAATCCTACTTTTTTTTATTGATATATTATTTTAATAATGTATGTTTATACTATGATGAAATGCTTAAATGTTAAGTTCACAACAGGAATTTCACTTGGTCAAAATATTTTAATATCTGTCTCTACTAGCTAGAGTTTACAAGAACATGCAAACAACTTCAGTTCCTTGTAAACAAATATTTTTCACAATCATGTGATTTAGTAGCAAAAAAATAAAGTTGTTGACATGATGATAAATCTATGATGTTGCTGTGTATTGTGCCATGATATAAAATGAAGATAATTATCAATCAATCTAATCTTTGAATCTTATTCTATAATATAGTTTACTGTTACTGTTAATTAGCATTTTTATTATTTCCATAGTTAAAAAATGGCTTTTGTAAACCGGCCCGTCACCTGCACTTTTTTGAAAAATCTGATTTTGCTGAAAATGTATTGGGGAACAAAAATTTAAGGAAGATAATTATGAGAAGGACCATCTAAGTTTTTTGTATAGACAATAGTTACTTGTATGTATAACACGACGAGCTTGCTATTTAAACGTTTATGGGAGTAAGAAGATAGAAAAAAGCTCGTGTCCGATAAAATAAGGGGTTAATCAGGGAATGGTTTGGGTATATTGTTTTTCTTATGTTGCAGATGAAATTGAAAAAGATAAATACATATTAACGATAATATATATAAACTAAGAAGATCAAACGAAATCAGACACGTCATGATTTAGAAAGAGAGTTTTGAATTTGAATTATCGTAAAAGATCTGAAAAAAATTCATGTTCCCAAGTAACTGAATATAACATAAAATGCACTGATTTTAATTATATAAGACGCTAAACCCGGTTTGAACTCGTGTTCAAAAATAAAATCGGGTTCGGATCGGGTTTGTAAAAAAAATTTTAAGCAGAATTAGGTTTAAATTTATAAAAAAAAACTTGACACTACATGTGTTGATATGAATATAAAAATGATAATTTAATATATTTATATAACTATTGCACAAAAATTATAGTTGATGCAAAATTATAAACAAACATTATTTTGTGATTTTATTCATATTCATATATGATTATATGTTCTTTAGATTAGCTGTATGTTTTATATATATTAACTATTTCAAAAAAGTTGTTTTTAAGTATATAAGCACAAATATAATTTTTAAGGTAACATGTCAATTAGTTAAAAAATATTTGCACTAAAAAAGACCAATATATTGTCGCCAAATCATTAGAGCTAATACATTACACCTTACATTCGAATTCTTTAAAAGACCGTGGTCAGGCTCAAAGCGGACCAGAGACTGGACTACGATCTTTATTACACATGGAAATGTCTTATCATTAGGTTAGACCAAATCATAAAATTAAATAGTGATATTGCAATCGCAACACAAATCACATATAATATAGAAGATTCGAGAAAATTAAATTGGTAATAATATATTCCTTGCTTTTCGCGGTATTTCATTTGATAAATTTAATTTTTTTTTGCACAATTTCATTCCCTGTAATTCATCCAGGATTGCGTTCGGAAAATTATCTTTTCACTGAATTCGATATGTATGGTAATGCAATCGCTGTAATGTCTTTTCGCTAAAAAAAAGTTTTGCGAAATTAGCGTGATGCTAATTATACAATAGTCACTCTAGTAAAATAATTTTTTATGATAATCAGGCTTAAGAAATTTTGAAATAAAAATTTATGCATATTTATTTCTTACCCCATATACTATATTATTTTATGCATATTTACTTCTTACCCCATATACTATATTATTTTATGTATTTTATTTTAAAAAAAGGTTTTAGCTACAGAGAAGGAGACCAAGGTCAAGGCGGTGGAAGTCAAAAAAGTTGGGGAGGAGGTCAAGGACAAAGCGGTGGTTCTCAAAAAAGTTGGGGAGGAGGTCAAGGACAAAGTCAAGGTGGTGGTAGTCAGAAAAGTTGGGGAGGAGGTAGAGGTCAAAGTGATGGTGGTCAGGGAGGTTGGGGAGGAGGCAGAGGTCAGAGTGACGGTGGTCGAAGAAGTTATGGAGGTGGTCAAAGTCAAGGTGATAGCCAAAAGAGTTGGGGAGGAGGAAGAGGTCAGAGCGGTGGTAGTCAGAAAAGTTGGGGAGGTGGTCAAGGCCAGGGAGGTGGCAGTCAGAAAAGTTGGGGAGGTGGTCGAGGTCAGGGAGATGGTAGAGGCCAGGGAGGTGGTAGTTGGGGAGGAAGTAAAAGTTTGGGTTGGGGTGTATTTATTTAAATTTGATTGTCAATCAACTTTTAATATACAATTCATCCTGAACATCTTTCATTTTTTATGCTTATTCGAATCAATGAAATGTTACTAATAATAGGATGTGATAGATAATTACAAGAAATATTATATTTTTATTTTTAAAATTTATAATATATACGATCAGAAGCTTTCAATTATAATTTATAATATTTAGTTTATGCGTTGGTTGTTTTGAATATATTATTATGCATTATTTTATATAATAAATGTAAAATATATCATGTTTTAATTCGATCATTTTAATAAAGATACTGATCATTAATTATTATTAATATTATGAGATTGCAATCCGATAATAGGCATTGTATTATCAGAACTAAATGATATTAATAACGCTCCTCCCCCCTTCTATTAAATAAAATATTATTATATAGGATTCCTAAAATTGCTGGAAAGGGCTCACTATTTCTCTAAAAATAAATAAGAGATTCACAAAAATGAGCACTTTTTAGGCATTTTGAATGAAGCAGAGAGATCAGTTTTCTACTGATACTATTAGATTTTTATAAATTCTTAATTCCAATTTAGAGGTTTATGCTATATAATACTATACTATATAATACTATGCATATTGTATAAGCAATATATTTTTTAATATCGATACATGTTTTTTTTGTTGTTTATAATTGATATATTCACAAAAAATCTTTAACTGGGTTACGAATACCCAAACTAAAAAATACATAACTTTATTAATAATAAGAATTCCTCGCCGTGTGCAAAGAGGGTCTAAAATAAATTTAAATATTTCCATATACAATTTAGTGTAAACAAATAACTCATTAAACAATCATGTAATTAATTTCTCAAAATTAAATTATTAAAATCGCAAATGCAAAATTAGATTATCTAATGGTATAAAACTACATTTAATATTTATTAGTTCATTTCAACTATGATGTGCCTTAGAATATATTCTATACTAGATTGACGACTTTTTGTTAAAAGGGTCAATTTGTGGTAAGCTGTTCCAATAATTGTCTTATTTATTATTATGTAAATGAACTTAATGTCATTTCATCTATGTGCAACCCATAAAATGGCACTATAGCTGACTTCCTTAGTATGGACACTTTAAAATGTATTTAATTAATAAATTGCAAATTTCGTTGTAATATATAATCATAATATTCCCTAACTTATGTATTCTAAAATTAAACTTCATTTAATATCATTAAATATACTTGAACAGAGCCAAAAATTGTTTTTTTTTAAAAAATATCCGTAGTCAACTGGATTTAGAGGTGGAAGGCTAAAAAATATCGAATTCTTATAAAAGAGTAGATTATATTTTTTTTGTTATAGTATCGGCAACAAAGGAATGATTTAAAAATATTTAATAGGCCCCATTCAGCCACAACATTGCCCATAATTTAAATGAGTTGAACAACTTTTGGGGAATAAAAAAAACAACATACTTCTTGAAAGCTTTTCTTCCAAAAATTTTATTCATAAACACCGTTAGTGTATTACTTCAAACTGGCATCATGCCAGAATGGGAAATATTAAAGAACTAAATATCCTGTCTGATTAGTAGTGTTGTTAAAGTTACTAAAAGTAATACTTAATGATTATAATTTTAAAAAAAAAATTTTTAATTTATTAAAACAAAGGGGCACGACACATGCTAAATAATACCACTCCTACAGATACTTGAAAAAATTTTATATTAGTTAATTTAAATAGTATTAAAATTTAAAAGGATATTATTTTGAAATTTAAATGAAAAATGTAATCTAAATTTAGATATTTTAAGATAATGGAGTTGATCGTTATATAGCAATACAACTACAATATTTTATTTGGATCTTTTATATCCATCAATTTTAAAATAATGATTGAACAAGAAGATAGAATAATATCTTTATCTTCGTCAGATGACTCTCCTACAGAAGAATATAATTATAAATTTAAATTAAATATTCTAAATGGGAAATTTTTTCAAATCACTCAACATGAACACGCCAATACAAATAATAAAATACTGCAGAAAGAATTTAAAGAACACAAATACTGTCAAAGCAGTTTTAATAAAATAATTAGTTACACCATACTGTACGAGATAAAATCATTTTGATAGCCTTACTAGTTTACTAAAATTTAAAAGTCAACTTTCAAAATTATGTAAAAAATTAGAATTTCCAAAACTCAGAGATATTGAAATACAATTTTTAGAAGAATATTCCTACATAATGTCTCCATTGGCTATAGCGATTCACATAATACAAAGCGAAATCAACTGCTATTATGGAGAATCAGCTACAATATTAAATGTCGTTAAAAAAATCACAAATGTTATTCAAACTTTTGCAAACCATTAGCTATTGCTGTAGAAAATTCTTTAAATAAAAGATTTAGAAATATATATGAATTTAATTATAACTTTAAAGTGCATTTTTGACTACTATTTCTCATCCCTACTTTAAAAATCTTTGGATTGATGATGAAAAAGAAGAAGAAAAATACCTTCAGGATTTATTAATACATGAAGCTTTATTTATTTTTAAAAATAATATTAAAATTAAAATTATTATGTCAACAAAATCTTCAATTGATGAAGATAATGATTACTTTTATTTTAATAGTACCACATCAAATTCTAATAATTTAATAATGATATTGAATTAAAGGTCCTAAATTATATGAAAGATGATAGGCACAATATAAATATTAAATAGTTATAAATATATAAATATATAAAATAAATATTTATTAAATTTAACACATATTACCACCTTCTTTCCCCCGTGAACGATTATTCAGCTTTGCTAATATGGTCAATAGACCAAATCGTCAAATACTGAACTACATATTATTTGAAAAATTAATCATATTAAAAAATAATGCTGACTTATGATGCTATTTTCTTGATATTTAATAATTAATTTTTGTTCTGATATTGTTTACATTATTATATAGATTATTTTTTAAAATAATATTTTTATATCGCATTATCTTATATAACAAATTTATTATTTTCTACAATTTATTTTCATATTTTTTATAATTATATTTTAGTTTAAAAAAAATAATAAAGCTTTATACATTTTGATTTTGATTATTTAAAGTTTTTAGATACTTTATTTTAAAAAGATCAAATATCTTGTATCCAGGCGCGTACGCAGCGGGGAGGGACAGGGGGACAAACCCCCCCCCCCCCCCCCCCCAAAGCCAAAAAATGCAGATGCCGGATTATATTTTTCAAAAATATTATTGTTAATATTAATTTATATTTGTTAATATTTATTCTTATCTCATATATACATATATATATATATATATATATATATATTTTATTTATCACATTCATCTACTAAGTTATTTTATCAATCAATTTCGATTTCAAGTTTTCCTTGGCGTAATTTACCTATTATTTTCAAATTTTAGTGGCGTAATATTTATCTAAATTTCTAATAAAATAATAATTATCTCTGAAACTCCTTGTCCAACAGGGAGAAAAAAATTGCAAGCTTGTCCAACGAGATCGAGTCTTCGCCACAGTAACAGCTATTTTGGAGTTAGAAGAGCTGATTATTAATGCTATTACTGAAATATCATAATGGCTTGAAAGAAATATTTCCTCAGAAGCAAGAAAATTATTGGATTCAATACTTATTCCAAATTTTTTTTCTCATTAGAATGTATTATTTAATTATACAACTATTTTATGTAATACTTTTCAAAAACATAACATTGACTTGATTAAGAAGATGAGAATAGCGGAGAGCATTTTATTAGAACTCAAGGAAATAGAGCTAGTGTTGTTGAAGAATTTCATATTTTATATGTTATTGTTGAGTCAAAAGCAGAGCTATACGTGTTAAATATTTGTCCCCCTCGACTTGCAGCAATCAAGCTCATCATCAAAACATTAATATAGGATCAGTAGAAGAGTATTATAAAACAAATGTCCCAACCTTTTTCATATGGTGATAGAAAAAAAATATAAATATTTGTTATATTTTTATCATGAAGATGTTAAAATATCTTATGATGCCTTATTAGCTGAATAACTATGATTAAAAGATTAACTATGGTTGATAAAGTCCCAAAAAATGCTATGGATGCTTTTTATTTCAAACACATTTTAGATTATACTCCCAATTATTAAAATGGTTATATATATATTAGCAGCTCTTTAGTAAACTAATGAGAGAACATTCACTTTTTTAAGAAGAATAACAGAGCCTTGCAGAGGTACCATTTGCAGGACCAGGCCCAGATTTTATTTTAAAATTTTTTCTGGCCCGGGTTTTTTTTAAAAAAATTTTCAGGCCCGGCCCGGCTGGCTTAGCCCGAATTTTTTAAAATAAATTATATTTATTTTTGATATTTATAGCTAATAATGGCGATTTCAAATATTTGGTTTTAAAATATACAACTCGGCTCGGATATTTTTTCTTAAAAAATTTTAAAAAAAAAAAATTACGAGCCCGGCCCGGGTATATTTAAAAAAATTAAAATACGGTCCGGCTCAGGGGCCGGGCCTGCAAGTCTGTGAAAAACATACCTATGAAATACAACATCTGAAAGTAGATTGAATGATTTGGATCTTTTGAATATTCATAGACATTTAGCGCCAAGCAAGGATTGATAATTGAAAAATTAGCTCAAAACATACAAAATACAATTATTCCTAAGAAACGTTTTGTGTATTAATTTATATTTACAACATTTAAATTTTTTATACTTTATATATTTTAAAAGCTCAAAAAATTCAAATTTCAATTTTGGGTCATTTAAGTGATTCATATCGTGGGTTATATTCACTTTATATTTTATGATTCACATTTAAATGCCGGTTTTATATAATTTTTTTAATTCACATTAGTTTAAAATTGTGTATTAGAAAAGTTATTAATCCTAATAAATTTATGCTTAGTATTTTTAATTAAAAATATTATTTCTTAAAAAAATTTATTATCCCCCCCCCCAGACCAAATTCCTGCGTACGCGCCTGCTTGTATCTTATTAAAAATTTTCAAAGTATTGTATCTTAAATACAAAATTTTATAAAGTATCTGTATCCAAATACAATTTTCTGAATTTACCCAACATGAGTTGTTATATATTTTTATTTATATCAGTAAATAAGATATCCATTAAATAATGAATTGAAAAAAAATTAAGAGAAACCCATTTGCGAAGAATTTTTCCGAAAGAAGGCATCAGATTTTTCTATACAATCATTTGAATAAGCATCTGCATGTAGTTGATGCATGTTTTCCATATGGGTAATTTCTACCAACAGATTTTGATAGATTGATATAAGGACAGTTAATCTAATCTATATTTTAAGAAATGATAATTAACATTATCGGAGCTGACCAAAAGGTAAAAGGTTCTCATTTCCCCCCCAGAGTTGAGCAGTACCGCGAATACTTGTATCTAAGATACAAGATCCTTTTGTATCTTCTCAGTATCTTATTGACATTTTTAATAAGATATTAGTATCTGTATCTAAGATCCTTTATTTTGAAAAGAATATTGTATCTTTTTCATTTTCTTTAAAAAGATACAGATAAGGATTCTTTTTAATATTCATGTTTAAAGCATTTACATATCACACAATGTAACTTTATTTTCTTCGTGAAATCTTCTATTCTTTATTATTTCCCGCTATATTTTAAATATATTGATAATCAAAATTAGTTGGAAATTTTACAGGTCACAAAGATAGATAGATTAAAAATAACAACACCAAAACTAAATAAGTAAAGGATATATTTTATGTGTAATATTTTTTAATTTTTATAATGTTTAACATTCATAGTAGTGAAGATCAAATTATGGAGATAGGTTCTATTGAATCAAATCCGAATCTTAAAATTCTAGAAGGAAAATTTAATAAAGTAATTCATGTTGTATATGCAAATTCGAAGGTTAATTTGGAAAAGTGATTATTCATAAATAAATGGTAGACGAAGATAATATTTTTGGGGTAATTTGTCTATGTAAATAATCTTAAATTGAACATAATATTTTTCTATAAATTTTATATATATATTCAAATATGCAAATTTTATATATTTAATTCTTCGAAAATTGTTTAATTTTTTTTATATATATATATACATTGTTAATTCAAAAAAGTTGAGTTTTGGATAATTTGGATTCTTCGAAAATTATTTTATTATTTATTGACCGATGATTTTTTGATTATTAATTTACAGACGATATTTTGATTATTATTTTGGATTTGATAGAAGTTGAATAAAGAGTAAAAGTAGTGAATTAATATTAGAAATTATTAATAATTATATATTTATTTATTTATTATTATTCCATAGATATTCAGTCTCTCCCACTAGCCTCAGCAATAAATATCAATCCCATATTGGTACAATTCATATAAAAAAGGACAAGGTACAACTGAATGTCAAAATTGCACAAGTAAAAAAGTTATTAAAGGTACAACAAACTCCTCTACAAACTTTGATATTAAAGTATATTATACATTTTTATTTTATAATTATTAACATAATAATACCTATACTTAAGTCCAGTGTTTTAAAATAGCGCGCTACTTTTTTCAGTAGCGGTAGCTTTAGCTGGCTACTTTTTTTAGAAAATTGCGATAGCGGTAGCTCGCTACTAATTTAGAAAGTAGCGAAGTAGCTTTCAATTCTTAATAAATACATTTAAAAATTATTAAAATATATTTTTTGTTAAATCTAAAATTATAATCCTTTTATTTTATTTTAATTTTGAAATTTAAATTATAAATCTAGTTAGCATTATAAATCAAGTTATTAAAAATGTGTGAGATTGTTAAAGATAGCGAAATTTCTTTGGAAAATGAGAAAAATATAGATTATCCTTTCCCAAAATTCAAAAAATACTTTAATCTTGAAGAAAAAATTACTACTGGATATCGGTTTTGATGCAAGAAAATTTTATCAATCACTGGTAAAGTCTATGATTAAAGGCATTGAGAAAAGATCAAAACTTTATTTTTATTTTTATACCAAATAATTAAAACAATACAATAACAATAAAACCCAACTGTCCATGAATAGCTTAAAAGTTACCATTTTCGATAGATAATATCAAAATAAACAATGTAGCAAAGAAATATTTAAACAATTAGTAGAATAAGGTGAAAATGATTAAATATTTAAAAATTTATTTATTTAAAATTTTTTTTTTAAATAAAACATTAAAAGACGCCATCTAAGAAATAGAATTTAATTTTTTACTTTTATAAATAAAAAGAATTTATGAGTAAATTATATTTTATAAAGGAATTGAAGTTAAAATATCTAATAAATATTTTTTATACCTGCAAAAACATTTATTTTAATTATAAAAACTAATTTATTTTTAATTTATGTTAAGAAAGTAAAAATATAATGGGATATGTTTTAAAATTTAATATATAAATATCCGTACTGATGTTTTCTAAAAATTGGACATAATATTAGGAGAAGTTGTGATAATCATTTTTATTTTATTTAAGAATCAAATTAATTTTTTACTGAAAATATAAATCAAATTCAATCTTCTTATAATGAAATTAGCAACTAATGAATGTCATTCACAATTAGTATTAGTGTAGTTCAAAATAAAAGAAAAAACAATTTAAATTTTGAATGTCATTACCAAAACAAAAACAATAAAAACAATTTAAATTTTATCATTAGCAAAACAAAACGAATCCCGGAAAAAAAACCCCTGGGAAAAAAACCCCGGAAAAAAAAACCCCCGGAAAATAAACCCCCAGGAAAATAAACCCCCGGAAAATAAATCCCCAGGAAAAAAAAACCCCCGGAAAAAAATTCCCCAATAATTTTTTCCCATTTTTATAGAATTTACTTAAGACCTAATAATATAGGTATATTTTTATTTGGCCTACTCTTCATAAAAAAATTCTTAAATAATAAAAACTGATGTTTAAATTGGTACTGGGAAAAAATGCCTCAGTAAAATAACTATGAATTGTAAAAAATTTTTGCTATAGTAAAAATATAATACCATCTTTAAATATGATATTAAATGACTAAATTTGACATAATAAGAAATGTTTATTTTATTGGTAAATCATGATTATGTATATACAAATTTTATAATTTATAATAATATTATATGGGTTGACATCGAATATTGAAGGAAATCGCTTTTATAAAATCTGGAAGGCTTCGCACCCCATCACGGTATTCTTCGCAAAGTTTCTTTAGCTGAATCTGGTTGTTAGAACTCTGCGATTTTGATTTCGATGTCCAACTACCTACGCGCCATCTTTCAAGTTTGGTTTCATCGGCAGCCACCTCGCATTTCATTTTTTTAATGAGTACCCAGATTGATGGGTGTTTATTCCCAACCAGATTAGAAAAACGATGATTCCAACCTTCGCATTGGTTATTTGTTCGTTCTTCATCTGAGAGAGTGCTCTGATTCACGTTCCAGGTTTCTGGAGGAAATCGAGGCTCAATTCGACGTGTCTGGGATTTAGAATTGCTTCTTATGACCTCCCTTGATACTCCATTGACTAATTTTTATCGAAATAATCAAGAATATCCTTACCATTGCTCGGAGTAACCGATCTCAGGAATGTCAATGCATTGCCCATATCACATAACGGAACGAATGCTAAGCCGTTTATCATACCACAAAAAAAACTTAGAGTATCATCGGTCCTGTATTCGTTTTCCAGACCCAGCTTCTGAATTTTTCTATGGGTACTTTGACACAAATGGTAAAAACATCCTCTAATTACGATGTGATCCCCTAATTGAAAAAATAAATATACATTATTAAACATATTAATAATCATACCAATGATACTCTTAACCGCGATCATATATAAATTTTATGAATAAAATATTTTTGTAAATTAAAATTTTTTTTTGTCTTTATATACGGTGATAATACATTTTAATATCTGTTCATTTAACTAGTTGCTGAACAATAATATTTTTAACAAATTATTAACTTGCAATTGACTAAATACCAATTCAATATAAATTATTGCTAGATTATACTTAAATATGAGAGTGTATAAAAATAATCCCAAGGGTTTTTTTTCCGGGGGTTTTATTTCCTGGGGGTTTTTTCCGGGGGTTTTATTTCCTGTGGGTTTTTTTTCCTGGGGGTGTATTTTCCGGGGGTTTTTTCCGGAGGTTTTTTTTTCGGGGTTTTTTTCCCAGGGGTTTTTTTTACCAAACAAAACAAGTAGTTTAAAGGAGAATAAAAAAAAAATTACAACTACTTAAGAAGTACTCATAGCTATTCCTTCAATGTTGATGAAGATATATCATATCATTTTGTTGCATATTTGAATATAACAACATTCTTATTTTTGGATTTTATTTTTTTTTGGTTAGACTTAGTTATGGATTTAACTTTTCTTATTAATTTATTATTTATATTCTAATTTAGTTTTGTAAAAAGATATATATACCCGATGAAAATGATAATAAAAAAGATGTTAACGTTAAAATAATTTCACCTTAATAAAATATATATCTTTTTATAAATAATCTACACTTTTTAATTTATTGGCAAACAGCTTCTAACTTTATTAGTTGATTCTACTAAAATTAAATATATGCTTAACCTAATAGTTAGAAGAATATCTGGAAAAATTTAAATTATTATATAAATATGTTGAATTTCCATCGCATAAATCAAAGGTCTATGAATTACTCTTGATGCATTGGCGTACGCAGCGGGGGGGGGCAAGGGGACAAATCCCCCCCCCCTTCCAAAGCCAAAAAATGCAGATGCCGGATATATTTTTCAAAAATATTATTGTTTATATTAATTTATATATTTAATTACATTTATTATCACATTTATCTAAGTTATTTTATCAATTAATTTAGATTTCAAGTTTTCCGGCGTAATATTTACTTATTATTTTCAAATTTTTAGTGGCGTAATATTTATCTACCATTTTCAAATTTCTAGTCAAATTATTATTATTTCTGAAACTTCTTGTTTAACAGGGAAAAAGAAATTGCACCTTGTCCAACGAGATAGAGTCTCTTCCATCAAGCTGTAACAGCTTTTAAGGAGTTAGAAGAGCCAATTATTTGCTATAACTGAAATATCACAATGGCCTGAAAGAAATATTTCCTCAGAAGCAAGAAAATTATTGGATTCAATGCTTATTCCAAAACTATTTTAAGTATTACTTTTCAAAACCATGACATTGACTTGATTAAGAAAATGAGAATAGCGGAGAGCATTTTAACAGAACTCAAGGAAATTAGGGCTAATGTTGATGAAGAATTTCATATTTTATTGTTGAGTCAAAAGCAGAGCTATACGTGTTTAATATTTGTCTCCCTCAACTTGTAGCAAGGCAAGCTCATCGTTAAAACATTAATATAGGATCAGTAGAAGAGTATATCTTAAATACAGATAAATTTATTATAACCCAAGTAAATGAATTTTTAATTCATCGTGCAGCACTTACTAATCTGCAAATATTACTTCCACAAAAGCCTTCCCAACCTTTTTCAGATGGTGATAGAAAAAAAAATATTTGTTAGATTTTTATTATGAAGATGTTAAAGTATCTTATGATGCCTTACTAGCTGAATAACTATGTTTAAAAGATTAACAATGGTTGATATAGTCCCAAAAAATGCTATGAATGCTCTGCATTATTTCAAACACATTTTAGATTAAATTCCCAATGTATTAAAAGGGTTTATAAACTCTTCCCATTAGTAAACTAATGAGAGAACATTCACTTTTTTAAGAAGAATAACAGAGGCCTGCAGAAGTACCATTTACAGGGCACGGCCCGGATTTTTTTTAAAGATTAGCCCGGGGGTCGGGCCTGCAGGTCTCTGAAAAACATACCAAGAAGTACAACATCTGAAAGTAGATTGAAAGGTTTGGATCTTTTGAATATTCATAGGCATTTGACGACAAGCAAGGATGAGATAATTGAAAAATTAGCTCAATTCCAACGAAGATTGGATTTTACATTGTAAATATATAACATACAAAATACAATTATTCCTAAGAAACTTTTTGTGTAAAGGCTCAAAATATTAAAATTTCTATTTTGGGTCATTTAAGTGATTCTTTATATATAATTTTTTTATAATTCTCATAAATTTAAAATTGTGTATTAGAAATAGTTATTAGTCCTAATAAATTTATGCTTGATATTTTTAAAAAACAATAATATTTCTTAAAAATTATATTATCCCCCCCCCCAGACCTGATTCCTGTGTACGCGCCTGTCTTGATGATATGGATACACAGCCGTATTCTGTTAGTATGCAACACGAATTGAGAAAGTAATTGAAAACATTTTATATTATTTTTTATAATTTTAGGGAGTCTTATGAATATCCAGTACGAGAGAGGAGGTATAAGATTATCTCAATGAACAAGTAGCATCACCTTCTATTAATACAATAGATTGGTGGGTAAAAAAATAGAGTTATCCATCTTACCATTTACTGATTGCAAAGGATTTTCTTGCTCAACAAAATTCAAGCGTTTCGAGTGAGAAAGCCTTCAGCAAGATAGTGATTTTGACGAAAATAAATAGGATGGCACCATCAACTTTAAAGCATTGCTTATCCATAAATAACTGGGATGTGGATAAATGACAATAAAATATATTTTTTTCCGTATATTATTTATTTTTGTACAATTGTTATTACTTAAAATAAAATAAATTGTTTAATTTGTTGATTTTTTGTAAGAAAAAATTATAAATGCTTAAATAATATTATAAAATAAATTGTTTAATTTTTTGATTTTTTGTAAGAAATTAATTCTAAATGCTAAATAATATTATAAAATTAATAGTCGTCATAGATTTTATTAACAACAAGATTTAAACCGATATTACATCACAATAACACTAGTAAAATAATCATTAGATTATTTCAAGTGAGAATTTAAAGAAATATTATAAATACGATAATAAGATTACATTACTTAATTATAAATACAAATCTAAAAATATTACACATAATTGATTGAAAGAGGGGATTATATTATAGCTTTAACTATTAATGACAATATTTATAAAAAAGTTAAAAAGGTGACTAGGGACTATGAAGGGGTCATCGAAGTGAGGAGTGCTAAAAAATTTCAACCACCCGCTTCGCCTTAACAATGCTAAATCCTCATAGGATAGAAGAGCTTGCTGAGATTTAAAAAATTTTTCTAACTAATCTTGATAGCTTTTGATGAAACATTTTCCTGTCATTTCCACCAAAGTATGATATCTTTTAAAATATATTCTTCACTTGAGATTAGATCTACAAATAAAAAGGAAGTTTATATCTTTACACCCCCCCCCCTTCCCCCACTTTTTGATTAACATCTTGTAGGGATAAAGTGTATGGATAAATTAAGGTAAATTAAATTGTTAATGTCTATTCTCAATTCTGATAATTTAAATATTCTAAAAAAACATATTACAAATCATAGATCAAATTCAATTAAATTAGGCTTGGGCTATATTATAATATCAAATATGCTTATATTCCACTGTTAAATTTGCCCCGTCTTCCCCATTCCTAATATTTCTTACCTGAATGAATAGTATGTAGTAAATATTTGTGTGATAATATATCAATTTCATGTTCAGACATGTTTTCCCTTCAATTTATCAGCTTTTGCCAAGAGAATCTTGGCCACTGATTAATGTTCTTAAACTCTAGATTTGAAAATATAGCTCTATTCTATCGCTACATCTATTTTTTCATAGATTTAAATTTTCTTCGATATCAATATCTATCATCGACGACCTTTTAAATTACTTTTAAAACTAGATTTATTAAGCAGATTTTTAAATATAAATTCCAAAATTAAATAAAATAAAATAAAAGGATGATGATTTTGGAATTAATTTCTAGGTAACTTCAATCTTCTCTTTTTCCAGGGCTATATATGCAAAAATTCTTACCAGAGTCTAACGGGCTGGGCTTTCCAGATTTTTTATAGTGAAGAAATATATATCATAAAATTTTTGGGAGGAGGGGGAGTGGTTGATGTATAGTGGTAAAATTATTTTTTAATTAATTTATAAAATGAGAACATACATGTTTTCGAAGAAGAGAATATCGCCTTGACCCTCACCCCCACCCTGCAACTAGTGTATATAAATAAAATAAATATACAATATTTGAAGATTAATAGAAGGAACAATTGGTAAGAATGGATTTTAATTTGAATTCATTATTATCATTTCGATGTTGTTAATAATAAATATAATTTAATCAACTTGTATTCACGCCTCGAGTTAATAGTGTATTTGAAATATTCGTCCTCTAGCCGACTCAAGTTGACAACTTAAGTTAATAAGAACTACTCGTCTTCTAATCGAATCAAGTATATAATTCGCATTCACCACTCAAGTTGGAAGTCTACGGTAAAAAATTTTAAAAAAGTACAAAACTAATATTTTGTTATTTATAACTAATTTATAATACTCGTCCTCTAGTTCTCAAGTTCACGACTTGAGTTATAACTTGATCGACCCAAAACTTGGCTCCAGTTTTTGACTAAATCAACTTGACTTAATCGATTACATCACCAAAAAAACACTAAAAATAATTATAATAATAAAGATTGAATAAATTAAATATATAAAGAATTATTATCAAAAATAAACTTTTTATCGTATTTTAAAATATGAGATTGGGTCTCTGACCTTAGCTTTGATATATGTTTTTATTTTATAGCTGTAGCATAAAAAATGATTAAATAGGTTTGTAATTTTTGGAAAATGATACCAAAATAAAATGAATTGGTTAAACGATTACAATATATATGTTACTTTTAAGAGCTAAGGATTTTTTTAAAGTAAATTAATACTGATACTAAGTGCGCTTTTATACTTGGAAATATGAAAAGTCAATCGTCGATCCCAAATTAAATAGAACGTTTTTGGGAAGCGTCTCATTGATTTTTGTTTTTAAATGTAAAAATTTTTTTAATATATTAAGTGGCTAACATCATTTGATCAATAAGTATATTATTTATTTATTCATATATTTTTTCACGCACTTGGTAAATGAAAGAAGAAATTTCTGACGCTTGTCTACGCCACTGTTTATATTTGGATCTTTCCTATGTAATTATCCTAAGTTTGGCTTCAAAAAATGTTTTCTGCCTCTTTATTATTCACACCTTAATGTGTCGTTTTTTCAAAGTTATGTAGAACCCATATAAATTTTTATAATACATTTCATATTGATATTATCAATGTCTATTAGTAATTAATATATTTAAATGAAAGAGATTATTTTCTTAAATATAAGTTTTCCTGAGGGAGGGGATAATTTTCAATTCAGGAGACCTTAAACAAATCGCTATTAACTTCATTTTTCAGATTTTTATAAATTTTTATGTAAATTAGAATTCAAATTTTACTATTACATGAGCGTCAATATAGGCTGGGCCTTATTTCCGTTATCTATTCCTTTTTGATATATACCTAAGAGGGAAAGGATAGTTAAATATAGCTGTTGAATGAAGCGCATAAAAAAAGTAGAGATGTAGGAAATTTTTCGAAAGGAAGAATTATTTCTGTGAGAAAGCACCAATTTGGGGATTACCTCATAAAATAAACCCAAATTACAGTGTCCCCACTAAGAATTAGAGTCCTACAAAGTCAGCTAGCTAGTCCGTCCGTAATATCAATAATTAAATACTTCCCAGGAGCTCGAGTTTTCTTAAAAATTTTATATATCCCAATTCTTTCTTTATTTATTTGTTATGTATCACAATTAGAAAAATTAATATAAAAAGTAACAATAAAATATTTTTAAAAAAATTCAAGAGAAGAACGATCTGTAACCAGAAAATTATTTGCTATATCGATCAGTAAGAAGTGAAAATAATTTTTTAACTTCCGGTCGCATTTTAGAAGCATAAGAAGGTGATTAAACCCTATTACATTCGAGTTTATTATTTTTATATCACACTTGAAAATCGGTTATAAACATAGTTTGGAACTGAACTAAAGAGGTTAGGCTCTATTAAGAAAAAGAGGTTTAGGTTACTAAAAAAAATTAAAATGGCATTCTGGTTCTTAAAAATTGAGCCTGGCTCAGAGAATTACAGCTTCTGGCTCGGTTTCAAACTTTGTTAAAGCAATGAAAAAAATTTAATAAGAATTAAACACTCGCAAATGAATCACGCAATATTTTGAAACAATATATAATTACATTTTTCTAGGATCGGTTCTGGAAATTTTAAAATGGGTTCAGGTTCTGTTTCCGGTCCTACAAATTTAAAAAAAGTAGTATCGGGTTCTGTCTTGGATTCCTAAATTTATCTCAGTTCCCATGGATAAAAGGTTTTAGGTTCGGTTTCCAGATCTGATTTTAAATCAGTTTGAATTAATTTCCTAAATGCCTCATTTGGGAATATTCATATCATATTTTTGTACAAAATAAAAAATAACTAAACATCATAAAATTATCCCATTGATTAATGAATATTTCGATTGAAAGTATTTTGTTGGTGTTAAATTGTGGAATGTAGATAGGTCGTATTAAGTAGAAGAATCTATAGTATCCGATAAAAAAAAGGGATTTAAGGATAAAATTAAGTTGCAAGAAAGTATTATAGGTCTTGGGACTTTTTTTCTAAATGAATTCTAGATGTATAATACAACCTCACAACCTTTAGTTTTAAAATAATATACTTTTAATAAATTAAATTTATGGGTTAAAATATACTAATGGATTTGGGTTCGATAGTATATATTGCAATTTTTAATCAAAAATTTTAATCAATTTGTTATCAATTAAAAAATATCTTTTATTTAATATAATTTATCGACATTTATTATTCAATCAAGGTTCGAATTCAAATAAATTTTAAAAATACAATAGAATGTGTAAAAAAAAAATTAAATTTGAAAAAAATTAATTATATAGTAAATAAATAAAATACGCTTGACAATGAAAAATCACATTTTTGAGATGAAAAAAAAATTGAAAACAAAAGATTGTGTCTTAAACTTATAGATTTTCAAGGAAAGAAAGTCACCTTTTTTTAAAAAAAAAAGATATTTCAATTTTCCTTTTAAAAAATATATCAAGGTAAGCATTTACATTTCGGAGAATTCTGTATAAGGGGGGTATATAAGGGTTAAAAAAAGCAATTATTTTTCCATTCCATATTTAAATATCAAAGAAAGAAAGAAAAAAATATTTACCAAAATGAAATCCAATTCTATGATGATTATTAAATTTTTATGTTGGGTAAGCTATCTTTTTATATATATTTTTTTTTGGCGAACGTTTTATTTGTAATCGTACAAAATTTTTAATAAAATTGCCTGGTTTTAATATAGGAGCAAATATCTAAAAAAAATTTAAAATTAATGTTCCATTCCACTGAGACCTCACAAATATTCGGATTTATTTTTAAATAAATACAATATTATGTTATTTCTTATTAGAGGGTGAAAATATATTCGCATTCGATCGATGAAAAAATATGATTCAATGAAAAAAGGATTATTCGTTTTTAATATCAATATAATCGAAATTTATCAAATAACTTACTGAAAAATAAAATATAAGCATATAAAATATATTTTGATTAAACATTTTAATGAAAACTTGTCCCTAATAGATATGATTTAATGTATTTGATGGCTGGCTACTTCTCTTTCTAAAATATAAGTTTTTAAAATTTGTAAATACAAAAAAAAAATACATCCCTTTTTGAATAGCAGGTGTTTAGCTCAGAGGTTACAGAACTGAACTTAAGAACCGCAATTTCGGGTTCGGAACACTCAGCTTAAGACAATTTTATTTACTGATATCTAATATTGAGGTAGGTAACTTAGGAAGAAAGAGAGTAGAGTTAGATATCAGTTAAGTCATGAGCCCCACTTTCCCGGAGTGCTGAGTTAGCCAAGATTTTTATTGTGAATAGATTCGTAATTTAATATAAATTCTCTTATAAGTTTAAATGCCATGGGAAAAAAAGAAAGTCTTTTATATGGTATTTTAAGGATGAAATAAAATCCTTATTTATTTTAACTTACAATAATAATTTAATGAATTACTCTATTTGAAAATACCAATCAAAATATTTACTTGTAAATTTATAAAAAAAAATTATTTCTATGAATTTTTTAATATTTATTTATTAGGGAATGATAACCGCAACCATAATTAATAGTTTGTTATTCACGAATGTAAACGCGGAACTAAATGGGCCAACGGACGAATTGACGGAAAACAACATAGTTAGCAGAGAAAGAAGATCCCCCTGGGGTGGAGGTGGATGGGGTGGTGGTGGTGGTGGATGGGGCGGTGGTGGCCAAGGTTTAAAACTTTCTGGATTGATCCTTTATATATTATTACCTTATGCAACTCCTGAGTAATTTTTAGATTTTATTTGTAGAAAGATTTTTCATTCTTCTTAATTAACGATTTTTTTTAACAAACTTTTACAATAATATTATTTGATTTACAAAATAAAAAATCAGTAATCGATCAGAAAGGGCATTTAATAATATGCGTAAGTTCAAATTAATGTAAAATCCAAAGTTAATTTCCTTTTATAAGCAAGAATGTATTATGATGCCATTGTCCATCTTTGTTGTACAGTTAAATCGTATATTATTGATTAATTGAAAAGTAAATCAGAGTATAAAAAGAGAGCCCAAGTCCTCCAATAAAATTTATGGGGAGAAATGTCATCCCAAAAAAGTATCCCTCCTTTATAAAAATTTTGACTGTAATTTATGCAAATTGTTTCAAAATAGAAAATTGAAAAATATAAGGCATTAAATAAATATTAAAGGCTCCATTATTATAAATTTTCTAACTGAATAATTTGGAATTCAAATTAATTTTTTTTTAAAAAAAAATCGGCCCAGCACGGCCTCGGATTTTTGGAAATTCATACCATTTTTAGTCCATTTTGATCCGGGTCGGGTTCATAGGCTGGACCTGTAGGTCGTCTCTAAGATTTCTTTATATAAACGCAAGCATAAATTATTATCCATTTGTTTTAACCTCCCTAAAAAAAATATTATATATAATATATTATATATTTATAATATATATTTTATATTTTAAAGGAGGAAGTCGTCAAAAAAGCTGGGGAGGAGGAGGCCAATCTCAGGGCGGTAGTCAAAAAAGTTGGGGAGGAGGCAGAGGCGGTGGTAGCCAAAAAAGTTGGGGAGGAGGCAGAGGCGGTGGTAGCCAGAAAAGTTGGGGAGGAGGCAGAGGCGGTGGTAGTCAGAAAAGTTGGGGAGGAGGCAGAGGCGGTGGTAGCCAGAAAAGTTGGGGAGGAGGCAGAGGCGGTGGTAGTCAGAAAAGTTGGGGAGGAGGTGGGGGTCAAAGTCAAAAAAGTTGGGGAGGAGGCTTTGGCGGTAATTATTAATCAATCTTATATTATACGCGATATTCCTGGATATATTAATTATAATAATTGTATATTTCGCACTTTCACCGCTTTAATACGAATCAATTTGAAATGACGAATGTCATTTTTTAATGATTATTCTTATTTTTTGTAGCCAATAGCCATAATTTCTCTGAAATATATTTTTTTAAAATAAATTTAAATTATAATAAAAATAAACTACTATCAAAGCCTTATTTTGATTTGTATTAAATCATATGTAATTTTTTCCCCAAATAATTTCTACATTATTGTAAAGTTTAATTTTTTTGAAAAAGAAGTAAATATAAATATTGTGGAATAAAAAACTTTTGTAGAAAAAAAAGTATATTTGATCAATAATATGGATATTATAAAAAGATCGATTAAAATGCTATTATAGCTAATTATCTAGATTTTATATTTCTTTGATCCTATTTTCAGTAGATATATTATTTTAAAACTGATAATATTATTGTGTCATCTTAAAAGAATATCTTAATAATGAGATCGAGAAACAAAATGTTTTATAAACGTTCATATGTTTCAGAGAAACGCTGGTGATTTGATTATGACACTTTATAATTTGTCCGCAGATAATAAATTTTGCACTCATAAGTTAATTTTAGTCTTTTTTCTATTATTCGAAAAAATAGTTGTAAATAATTTGAATGAATAATGTATCAAATCAGGCCATAATGAAAAATCATAAAAATATATATGATTTGCTTTTGTCAGTGTTGAAAAAAAAATGAGATATCATTTTTCATTACAGGATTCGAATATTCTTGAAAAAGTTCAGAGCATTTTAAATAACTTTATTATAAAATGGCGGAGTCCTATACATGCTTTCAATATGTGTTCGTTGAATTTTATAATAAGCGCGATATAAATTGATTTAAACAGCTGATCAAGTTTATAAAATCTTAACGGATATCTATTTTTTAACTAATATTATTAATGAGAATGTATGAATTTAGTCATAATTCCTGGCCAAATGTATAATTCAATTTAAAGCAACGGAGAATAAAAATATTTTAGTCATATATTAAGTATTATTTTATAAAATAATAGCTAGAGTTTGAAAGATTTATTTTCCATTAGCTTTTTTATCCTTTTTTTTAAAATTAATCGGGAAAGAAACAACTTTTTATAGACTACACAACTAAATAAATTATATCCAGACAAAGGCTTTCTATTTTGTAGTGTTGTTAAAAGGCCTTGTTTTTCAAAATGGCCTGATTAATAATTTAGCCCAAATGATATTATGTAAGCCTAGAGATTTTTCTCATAGATGGCAGAAAGGTTTGGACCTCTATTTGCCATGTTTCGAGGATTACACGATAATATTTTGGCTAAAATCTTAATCGAGCCGTTTTTAATTCTACCAAAATCGAGTCGTTTACAAACTATCGCGACTGTGAGTATAATATTTAACCTCTAGCTATCTAAGATTGTCCTACTCCTTACCCTACCCCATTTACAAGATATGTATCGTATTTATTAACGATATAAATCTTTTTTTGTTTTAAAAAAAATCAGCTCATAATTAGTGGAACTATTTTTTTTGAAAAAAAGCAATAATTAATAAAAACCAAGGTAATCAACTCATCAAAGAAACATTCCTTTCAAAAAAAGTAGTGAATACTTGTGGAAATGCCTGTTGTTGGCCTTGACAGTACCAATTTAATGCAGATTTAATATAATTTTTTATTTTATTGGTCTAAAAATTAAACATCAATTAATAATCTGGAACAAAAATATTTTTAAAATTTATTATTTAAACATAAGAATTAAAATATTCTTTTATATTTATTACTTGATATTCTCACAATTTTATCATAATTAAACGGTAGTTGACATTAATAATTTATATTTCTAAAAAATAAAATAATTACTAAAAAAAATAAGATGCATATGAATACTCACTTCAACTTCATTTTTCAAATCCGTATTTTGCTGAGCCCAATCTTTGTTAATACTTTCCAATATCTTTAAATTGGCTTTATCCTCCTCAATTTCAGATTTTAATCCTAAAATTTCTTTACTCTAAGTAATATTATAGAAAAAAATATTTCTTTTTAAAATTAGTAATAGGGGAGGAGGTACCATTTCCACGCCCTTTAAAATATGATCGTTGATGATGATTTCGTATTCTGACTGCATTTTTGCCAGATTATTTTCAGCGTTCTGCAGATTATTCCTGAAATCTTTTATATTGGTCTCTAAATCTAAAAATTTAGCATTCATAAGTTGTTCATTGTTTTTCATAAGAGATATAGTGTCATATTGTTTTTGCCTAATGCTATTATTTGCAGATAAAGTGTCTAAAACTTTCTAAAATATTATAATAAAATACATTTTCTACTTCTTATTATTATTATATACTTGTGTTTTTAGTATTTCCTCGGAGAGATTCGCATTTAATAATTCGATGATTTTTTTGTGCTAATAATATATGATATATAATTTTAAAAAAATTACTAAAATTTTAAATTATTTGATCAGAGAATAAGAAGTTATCATTCAACTAAAACAAACTGTAAAATTAAATTATAGGGATTATCAAAATATATGACTATAGGTTAATTACTTTTCTTTTGAGAATTGCCAATATGTGTTTTATAATGGCCTTTTATCTTAACTTTTAGGGTGGAATCCTCTAAGGATTAGTAGTTTTTCTTAGAACTGTAAAATTAATAATTTTACTCCCAACCCCCTGCTATCGATAATAATTTATATAGATCTAGGAACCCAACCCATGGTCCGAATGTTAAAAAAAGGAAGATTATAGAAAGTAACTATTTTATATTACGCATTATATTTTAAATATTCAGCAAATACTTTCATAATTTAATGATGTCTTTAACAAAATAAAAAAATATAAGAATGAAATAGTAAATATTTTTAATCTCCTGATTTATTTTTAAAAACTTTTCTTATTTTTTCTTAAAATTCATTTTATAGATCGTTATATTCAATTCAGACAATAAAAAATGGAAAAATAGGAAATAATAATAATTCACGTTACGGGCTGGGCCCATATTTTGGTTATGATGTTACCACCGGTCTGGTCAGGCTGAAGGGTGGCCCTTCGGACTTTAGGAGCCTTTATTTCTATTTTAAAAAACTGATATATAAATATTAAATTATTACACTTCCGACTCCATAATAGTTAATCTAAAAAGGTTGTAACAAAAATGTATAAATAAAAATATAACCATGTGAATGTGAGAAAGAATTTCATTTTTAAATTGTATTTGTATATTAAATAATAATTATTCGTGTAAATATAGATATTTATATAACCATAATGTTCACCAAATATGGTTTGGCATAAATGTTCACCATAATATATAAAAATTAAGTTAGTATAAAATGTATCGAGTGGTATCTCATTTCACTTTGCACTAATTATACTTTTTGAAATCGAAAGGTTTGAGATTGAATAAAGAGCCGTCATCTTTATGTATTGAAAAGATATTTTCTATCTATTGAAAAATAGAGATAACAACTAAAATTGGCCCCGCCCTGCCCGAGCCGTTCAGTAAAAAATTTTTGAAAATGTTTATTTTGGACCGGCCGAAAATATTTTACAAGTTGTCCAGCCCGGTCCATTACAAATTTATAAAGGAGTAAGATATAATTTACGAAATTTTAAACTTTAAAAAGGCGAGATTTTGTCCCAGCCTATAAAAATATTCAGGAAAACCTAAACTCACCTAACCCTAAATACAGAGTTAGTGTGAATTCCAATACAAAATTTTCCGCGACTAATTCAAAAATATAGCATATTTTGAGGTAGCCGCGAATTCGCGCTATTAATGCTGGGTAAGCCATTAAAAAATTGATAAATTAATTTTAAAAATTTATGCCAATAATAATATAATATATTTATATCAAACCTTTTGTTCATTACTCTTAAAAATATTTATCTTAATTTCATCGCTATCATTTAGTTTTTCGAAATGCATCTCATAGTTTTTAATGGTGGATAAAAGATTTATATTTTCAGATTCCAATTTGTAGAGATCGGACTTCAATTTTTCATGTTTTATAGTGAGGGAATTGAATTTTTCTTCCAAATTCTCCTTGATCATTATTAAGTTTTTGACTATAAAACCAAATATATATATTTATTCAAAATAATTTCCTACGTTATCTTAAAATTACCTTTTAATTTTATATTTTTTTCGGATTCATAAACCGTATGCACCATTTTGTTCATATTTATTAATTCATTTTCTAATCGTGTAAGTTCGTTATTTATTTTTCCTTTAGATGCCTCTTGGTTACTAATTTTTGTTTCCAATTCCGATATTTTTGAACTATCTTCATCCTTCATTTGCTTTATAAATATCATAAGGGTAGAATTTAATACAAAATAAGAAGTATTATACTTGGATTCTTATTATTTTTTGATTTAGCATGCTATTATCCTTGCTTAATAAATCATTTTTAGCATTCAATTTATGAATGTCTCTTTCTAAATTTTCGATTTTATGGTTATTCTGAATTGGAATATCTTCTCTAATTCTTTTTTCATTTTCTATTGATACTTTATAACTATTTTCGTTTTCAATCTTGTTTATATAATATGTATATTTTTTTTATTAAATATTATTATAATACTATTTTTAATTCAAAATTTTTAAGGTCTCTTTTATATTCTTCAATTTCTTGTTCATATTTTTGATTAATTCTTCTTTTTAATTTAAGATCATTCATTAGATAATTCATTTTCTCATGAAATTTATATAGATTACTATTTTCAAAGTTATAATTTTTCTCTGTATAAAATTTTATTTATAACAAATTATTGATGTAAGATAAGAACTTTACTTGTTTTAGTTTGCCATTGATTTTCATTTTGATCAAAAAGATTGAAATCAGAAGCGAAAATATCAGAGGCTACGTTCTCACAATTAAAAATCTCTTGCGAAGTTTTAAGTGTATTCATTTCTTTTGTTAATAAATAAAAACCAAAGAGCAGACGATAGTTCAAAAATTATATAAGAATAACTTAATTAAATTAAAATGAGATCTTTATGGAGCTATGACCTAAATATTTTAAAAAATCTCTTAGTAAATTTTTATAACTTTATAAATAAATATAACCAAAATCTTTTAATATAAATTTTTTAAAATTTTGTAAATTTTGAAATATATAATTGCTACTAATTATTTTTATACTTCCCATTTATTTTAAATATTTGCAAATTTGATTAATAAAACTGCCCAAAAATATAAACAATAATATATTAGGAAAAATTTAACAACTTTATAAATTTTATTAATATCTAGAATTTTTAAAAATTAATAAATTTTTGTAAATTCGAAAAGATTATTTAGACCACTATTTTATTTATACATTAAAAATAGTTTTTGCTCTTTTTTTATTAAAATTAATAATGTCGATGTTTAGGTCACAGCCTAAAGAAAAAATTACATATTTTAGAAGTGTAAGACCAAGACTGTCTCTAAATCAGAGCTGCATATTCGGTCAAGCTCAGAGCAGGATGCTCAATGTTTAAATTAAATTTAATTTTACAAATTACAGTCAAAATAATTTAATGACAAAATTTTATAATTCATTTTAAAAATTCAGACCAGGCTTAGTAAAATAAACAGTTTAACATTATGAAGATATATTTCTACTAAATAGTTATCTTATTTTTATAACTCTATGATTTATGTTTTTTACTTTAATATACATAACAGGTTTCGTTATGTTAAAAAGGATCGGATCCATTCATATTTATAAACATATGCCATCGTCTTTAGCAAGGCAATATCACTCAGTCAATTTTATATTCCTATTAGATTTATTATCCTAAAGCCCAATTTAATTAATTTATTATATTCTTATATTTGATAATTAGGATATAATTAGGAATTGCGATACTTTAATTGAATTTTTTTTTTCATTTACTATCAGCAAAAACAATTTCTTTTAATATGTATCAACAAGAAGCTTATAAACTTTAGTCAAGCAGCCCTTTTACCAAGTCAATTTTTAATAAAAAATTTTTATCTTAAAATCGCTCTGAATCAATGACATATAATAATTACCTAGACTAATGATTAATTTAATATAGTGCATTTTGAAATGTCATAGAATCAAAATCAGGAGGTGTGACACTCTATATAATTTGTGGGAGAAACCAAAATGGCATGTCATTAGCTGATTTGTAATACACATTTAAATAACTGGAGTGTCAGTCCAAGTAGTATTATATGTCATTGTTTTAAATAGTTTTGATTGGATTCAGAGTTCAAAATGTTGATAAAAATATGTGGTAAATTACAATTTTAAATTTTCATAGACCCTAATTTAATATATGGGCTGTTTAAAAAAATAATTAATAAGATTTCAATTCAACTTATTGTTTTATTTATTTATCTTTATATTAAGCAAAAAATATTAAAAATAAATAAATGATGGATCAATAGTAAAAAGATTTAGATCCTAATTTTTTTAGATCGAGGATCGAATTCGGAATCACCGATCCTTTAATCTTTCAATTCTGTATTAGGGGCCTCGTTAGCTAGTGCTTTTATGTTAAAGCACTTTCCTTTTCAAAGCGACAATCTTGAAAAATGTATTAGTACCCTATTTAGAAAAATCGAATAGCACCCAATTTTATAATATTTGGAACCTATTTAAAATACATCAATCTCTTACTTAAATAGCTTCTTTATAAAATTTTAGTGCTTATTTTAAAAAAGTATTTTCTTGTGACATTGAATCATTTTATTAATATAATTTCTTTTCTTTTGCCTTAAGCAAAAGCAAAAAAAATGATAATGTTATTTATCTTGTGAGGCACGCGATTATTTTGATGAAAATTGATCTTTGATATTTCATCAAAAATAATAAAAAAAATAACATCTTTACGTGATACGTGATATATAGCGCTTTTGCCCTCTAACGTTGAAGATTCAACAGAGCTACGCTAGGTTTTCCTCATTTCCATCTAATTGGAACAATTTAATTTGGGTATAAAAATAAAAATATGAGGAGCCCTCCACACGTTTGTGGGCAAGCCGCACGTACTTGTAGGCACAACATTTCGAAAAATGTTGCTTAAACCTCTATAGGCTTTAATTTAGAAGGAGTGGGACAAAGAAAAGCCTATACCCGAGAACTACAGTATAATTTAATTACTTTAAAGGTGGGTAATGGCTGATTTTAAGCTTAATTTCTTTAATGTAAGTTATATCTGTAAATAAATATGATTAAAATAAAATAATATTTACCACCGGATGAACCGAACCCATCATTTTCAATAGATTCATTTTGAATATCATGTTAATATTTTAAAAAATCAATAACATCTTTATAACTTATCAAATCTAAGGTCATATGATTATAAATAGATGAAAAAATTTAAATAAATCAGCTGTTAAAGCGACAATTAATGACAGTATATCGTAATATGCCAATCAAATATTATTCATATCACGTCAGATATTCTACAATTCTTGTATAAAATGAATATTAGAAATGCCAGGGTAGATAATACCTTAAAACCTTTGCTAATTTTATGTCAATTTTTTAGCCTGATGATTTAATAAATATGCAAAACTGTAATCTTTTATGTTTACCTGAAAATTATCAGATGAAATATTATTTATATCATATTTTATCTTGGCCTCAAGTTTTTATTACATTTAAACATAATATAATATATATTCCAAGTTATCCTATGTTGCAGAAGATGAAAAAGGAAAAATTATTGGTTATGTTTTGGCTAAAATGTATTACAATAATTAAAATCTATTGATTTCATTTTTAAATAGAAAAATATTTATTCAGACTGAAACACTTTGCATAACAAATTATAATCTTTACTTTATCACAATTTAAAATATATTAATTAAAAACTTATTTCATTTGATAGTCAAGAAATATCATTTTGATTATACCTTGGTAATTTTTTTAATTATATTTAAGGGAAGAAGATTCAGAAGATGACCCTCACGGTCACATAACATCATTAGCTGTCAAAAGACCATTTAGACGCTTGGGATTGGCTCAAAAATTGATGGACCAAGCCTCTTTTGCAATGGTTGAATGTTTTAAAGCTAAATATGTTTCTTTACATGTCAGAAAGAGCAACAGAGCTGCTTTAAATTTATATATCAACTCATTAGGCTTCAAGTAAAAACTAGAATATTATGAATATATATATATTAGTACAGAATATTTTAATTTAAGACTTTAATATTTTTTTATTAAAAAAAATGCTCTCCTACTAGTGTTGTTAAAAGGCTCGTTTTGAGCCAATTTTTAAACGGCTAATTCAATATTATATTCAGAAAAATATTACGCAGGCCTGAAGATTTTGCTCACAGAAGTATAAAGGTTTAGACATATATTATCGAAATCTCGAAGCTTAGGCAATATTTTTCTGCCTAAAATATTGAATTAGCCGTTTTAAAAAATCGGCTCAAAACGAGCCGTTTAACAGTACTATCTCCTACAACTCTAGGAAATTTGACTGTTTACAAATCTTGGAATTATATTTCTTCACTTTTTAGCCACTTTACATCCTTAATTAAGTCAAAAACAAATTATTCAATTTATTTATTTTTCAAATATAAAATTAAATTATTTTAATACAATACAAATATATTTAAAAAGTTCCTTGCTGAACTCTTTATTCCATTTTTTCCAATCATTTTCAAAAATTAAATTATCTTTTGAAAAAATTTAATTTTTGACCCAAATAATGTAGGAATCTAATTATTTGATGTAAATATAATGAATTATTTGATTTTGAAATGCACCTATATCTTTTGGATTGATTTTGAACACTGTATAAATTAATTGCTTTTAAAATTGGGCAGTGTTTGAATACTTGTATCTAAGATATAATATCTATTGTTTTTTGTATTTTTTATAAGATACATATACCCATATATATTTTTCATTTCACTGACAAAAGACACAGATTCTTTTAAAAAATATTTTTGTAAAAATTTCAATATACATTTTTATGGATTCTTGCATTTGTTGTTATTTTTTTCTTTTCTCTCTTTTATATTTTGTTAAGAACCTGGACAGGGTTCTGGTTCCTAAAATTTTGAAAAGTAGATTTTTAAATTTAATGCAGTTCTAAGGGTTCCAGTTTTTAGATCTGTAACTATATGTGATAAAAGAAGAACTTTTCTAAAATAAATAAAAAATTGATAAAATGCAATTAACCCCCCAAAAAATGAAAATAATTTTAAATCAATAATATACAATTCTTATCCTTTAAAGTTTTAAAAAAATATGTAACCCTATCTACTGTCGATTTTTTAGATAAATTTAAAGGCAAATTCCTTGATGTTATAAAACCTATATGGCAATAAGCCAATATTTTTGGCCTATGCCTTTTTTTTAAAGAAAAAATCTTCTTTTTGTATTTTAATAAAATATCTAAGGAAATTCGGAGCCACCTCTACTATAGCACAAAGAACCTAAAGAAAATATATTTCTTTTTAACTTGTGTATTAATTAAATTTATATATGTTAGCGTCTGTGTTTTTTCCGGCAATGTATTATTTTTACAACTATAAATCATTTTTTGAGCGCGTTTTTAAAAATATAAAAATCTGATTTTACCGGAAATATATTCTATCATTATGAATTATAGACAATTTTGCTGTTGTCTTTTGAGTCATTTATAATTTATATAAAAAAAATGTATGGAATATTTAATATAAATTGTATTAAGCTTAAAAGTTCATGGAAAAATTGTCTGAAATTCATGTTAGACATTCCAAACATGACGGCATACATTTCCGGTAAAATGATTTAAAGTTAAAAAAATAACACATTGCCAGAAAAAACGCATTGACGCTAACATATACATATTTTAAAAAATGTTATTATATTTTAAGTGTTATAGAAATAGAACCAAAATATTATGCAGACGGTGAGGACGCATATTCAATGAAAAGAAATTTGGAAACATTTCAGGTATTTTAATTTTCACTATTAAATTTTGATAGTTAATCTTTATCTTGTTCTCTAGCTTATATATACCTTAGATATATTTATACTATAGTTCGAAAATTACCATAAAAATTGTAACAGATCATTTTAAGAAATCGATATTACATTAGTCAGAGACTGCAGATCCGGCCCTAAGCCTTGGTACATGATTCGCACCATTATATTTTAAAAGAATCTGGGCCGGGCCTGAAAATATAAAATTGGGCCATGTCAATTTTTAAAATCCGGACTGGTGGTACCTCTGCAGATCTGATATTAATATATTTTTCTTAAAAAAAATATTCAACTATAATTGTAATTTTGAACTAATTACTTAAATTTCATAAATGTATAGCTCAAAACGATGCAATCCACAAAACGAGACTCGGATAATGAGGCTATGAGGCAAAACATGGCCAATATATTGCCGGAACTCTTAAACGATTTGAACAAATGTCCTATTATGCGCAAACAGCAAAAAGAAAAATCTAAAAATCATGACACTAACGTTCAGATATTGTCGGAAAGAATGGGAGACAAATTAAATATAAATGATTCTGGAGATCACGATGACTCAACAACACCCGATCAAGTTAAGGATACGAATACTCATCAATTACTGCTTCCCAATAGCGATAAAGTGGTCAAAAAGAAGAATAAGAAAAATAAGAAAAAAATAATTATTGAACCTGATGCTTGATATGTATTCTTTTTACTAAGTCGTTTTTTTGATTTAATTTGGATTACGGATATTTAAGAAAATAGTTAAATTAAATATGTCATTATATATATTTTCACTTTTAATATTTTAAGGTAATAAAAGTGAAATGCATTTACTATTAAAAAAATTTGCTAGAAAATTGATAATTTATTTAAAAATTTTATGCAACTAATTTTTTACAAAAATTAGATATATTTTAAAAAAAGACACTGGACAAAATTAAAATACTCTAATTTAAATATTTTGTTAAAATTAGTGTTAATCTGTCAGGGCCTTTTTATGTCCTTAGATGGATTAATGAACAGGCACTTGCCGAAAAAACTCCCCTGTATAAAAAGTTTTTTAAAATAATTTGCCTATCCCTGGAGGTAGGTTATAGTTTTAGAAAAAACCCATTTTCGTTTTTTTTTAGAATTGGTTGAAATTGGAGTGATTACTCAGCTATACTAATTCATATCCATTAAAAAAATAGGTTGTATAAATATGATTTAATAGAATTAAATACATGAATTCAAGGATCATTTATTATTATTATATGTATCGTCTATAAATAAATAGGAAATATCATAAATGTAAAAGTTCGCTTATAATAAATATAGAAAACATTTGCAAGAGTCAAAGTTTACAAAATTTTATACAATTAAAAATTTAATGAAGGTTCTTTTTAAAAAAACTAACATACATAATATAATCCTATAAATATATATTTTTTAAAAAAGGATATATTCATTGCATAATTTTAAGAATTAAATTATTTTTATTTACAATTAAGATTTTGATAAATGGGAATGCGAATTTGATTTTAAAATTTTAAATTCGATGTATTGCTATTTTAAAAAAACAAGAATTATTAGAAATCACGTTTGAATAATTTAGTCCATAATTTTACGAGTAGGTTAATCTGAATTTAATGTAAAGGAATGAGTAATTTCTGATTTATAAACTTTTCTTAAAAAAATGATCTCCCTCTAGATAGTCATTTAGGTTATTTATGAGATCCGTGATTTAGCATGTATCTTTCCTCGCTAAGTATCCTGTTAATTTTAGAGGGATTATTCAATCCATGGTCCATATGATTGCCCAAGTTAGGCCTAAAAAAAAGCATGAAAGCAAAAAATTAAATTAGAGCAAAAATCTTATTAAAAGCGGATTTGAATAGACGCATTTTTAGGTTCCCTTACAAATTTCTGAAAATAATATCATATATTTTTCTAATATTTAAATTGCAAACTTATATTAATTTTATAAGCAAAAAAAGTTAAAATTATTTTAAATTTGATTCTTAAAAAATTTGTAGTAAGAATTAGGCCCGATTAAAATTTTAACCAAAATAATATAATGTAAGCCTCAAGATTTGGCAGAGGCCGAAATCTTTCTGCTTCCTATGAGCAAAATCTCCAGGTTTATGTAATATTATTTTAGTTAAAAACTTAAAAGGGTCGCAAAAATCGGGCAATTTTACAACACTAGTAATAATACTAAAATAGTATAGTATTATTATTGTAAATTAAACTGAAATCTAAATATATATTTATAATATCAATACAAATTTCCGTATTATATTTCGAAACGTTTTCAACCGTTTCATATTTTTTCCTTTTGTAACAAAAAATATAACTAGAATTTAAGAAAATAATTACTCGGAAATACCATCCAAATCCCTAGATATTGTTAAACGTACAATAGGACTAAAGCTGGCAGTTAACAATGTTACCGCTTGATCATGCCTCGCATCCATCATATCTATTCCATTTATCTGATAAGATTGTTTTGCACAATTTTTTTAAAATATTAAATTGCTAAGGCATTTACGGTAATATCTCAAAAGAATAGATAAAGAGTAAATTTTAGATTTGAAAATTAAACTTACAGTTACGATTTGATCCCCAATTTTCAGTTGTTTAGAATTATCAGCCACACCTCCGGGAACAATGTCTGATATGTAGATTGGTTGCTATTAGAATTTTTTTTAAATTAGCTATAAATGTAACATACTGCATGCATAAATTCTAATAAAACAATTTGCATAATGAAATAATGAAAATATTTGAGAGAAATATATTTTAAAGAATTATAAAATTTGTACATAATTTTTGTTTATAAAATCGTTTTGATCTTCATAATCATAACAATGGGAAGAAATTTAAGACAATAAATCATTACATCATCAGTGATAATATCTTGGTTTGTTTCGTGTAAGGCTTGAAGAATAGAAGCAGTCGCGGTGGGATGCATTTTACCTCCCGCTATACTAAATCCGAGGCCCGTTTTTGTTTTCAGTAGAGATACATGGATAAGCTTTTATATTAGTTTTATTTTCAAAAACTTATCGTTAATATCAACAGAATACGCCTAATGCAAATATTTTGATTTTATTTATAAGTTTCAAAAAAATAATAATTCCCTTATGACTATTGCAGACTTGGCTTGCTTAGGTCGTAGTAAAAAAATAAGCACGACCCTAAAAAATTTTTAACATCAATAAATTTGCAAAAATATATGAGGGCTTTACAATCATTTAACTCATATTTTTCCCTTTGAAACAAATAACAACACCCAAAATTATTCAAAATCCACATTTATAAATTCTAGATCAGGCCATAAAATGATCAAAGATAAAAATCCAGGCTTGGCCAGGAACTTTCCATGAAAAATAATTTTTTTCAAATATGAGCTTGGCAGTGTTACTATAACCTCTGAAACAAGCCTCTGCTATATAAATAGTATATTCGAAAAATAAATTTCACCTTTTTGTTTTTGTTGTGTCGGGAAGGGGAAATTCTGTTGAAAATACTGGGAGTATTAATTTTAGAAGGCATCGAAGTTTTTATCGAATCTAATGGTGAATGCTGAGATTTCTGCGCTATAATGTGAAAAATAACTAGTTATTGTATAAATTAGAGTAAGGCATATTTGTTTAGATATATTAATTATTTAAGCCTTATCCAATTTTATACTTACTTTTATTTCTGTAAATTGAAATAAGAAATTTATGGTATGCTTTCTCGAATATTTTTTTCTCAAAAAGGAATTGACTATTCAATTTTTATTGACAGTTAATTTTTTATAAAATTTATTTATATTTGAAGGTTATTAATAATTATTATTTTTATATCAAGTCAGTAATATGTTTTTTATAAAATAGAGATCATTTTTATCATTATCCAAAAAATATATACTATATTTTTTAATTTCTTGGATAATTAAAAAAAAAAAATTATTGAGAAATTCTTGCGACAATATAAAAAAGATAAAAGAATTATTTTAATTAATAGTGAATAAACAAGAGTTGATAATAATTAAAGTAAAGAGTTAATCTACTATTTATCCAAACCTGGGGTATCCTGCATGTTTAAAAAATAATCTGGATTAAAATTTATAGCTATCTTTTTTATTTGCTATATATCGGTATGTAAATAGAGATATACCAGGTAGTGTTGTTAAACGGCTCGTTTTGAGCCGATTTTTAAAAACGGCTAATTCAATATTTCATCCAGAAAAATACCACGCAAACCTGAAGATTTTGCTCATAGAAGGAACAAAGGTCTAGAAATATATTAACGAAATCTCGAGACCTCGGCAATATTTTTCTGGCTAAAATATTGAGTTAGCCGTTTTAAAAAATCGGCTCAAAACGAGCCATTTAACAACACTAATACCAGGGGCCTGGATCTTAGTTCTTTTGATAAGGCCGGTTCTTTTTTTTATATAATATAAAGTATTATTTAAAGTAACAACCAAAAAAATTTAAATGTATAAAATTATTAAAAGTCGATTGATATTTTAATATATTTTTAATTGAATTAAATTTACATTCCACGTGTATAAATTAGGTGTCAATAAATATTTTTTTTTATAAATCCGGTATGTCATTAGTGAAAACTGTCTGTAATATGTAGAAGTTCTATTGTGGAAAAAAATGTTGAATGACGTTTCCTTTTATTTTTGACGAATGCATTCGCGTTCATGTTCACTAAATTTTTAAAAAAATCTTCCTATTTTTATTTATATGAAAATAAAAATTATTAATTTTAACCGAATTTTTTAAGATAAAAGGGTTATTTTTTAAAATCCAGCTACTTCCTTTATTACATTTGAAATCAATCATTAAAAATCTAAAATAAAATAATTTTTGCAGTTATTAACCAGGTATAAGGTTCAAAATATTTTAAATTTGATCAATATTGTGAACATGGAACAAACATGATGGACCTAATTTTTAATAGCAAACTAATCCGAGACATTTCCAAACCGGGCGGCGAACTTAATCTGCAAAAGCGGTCACTATTAAATTTTTGGACAATTCCCACCAAAAAATAATTTCAAATGATAAGAACCTGAGTCCAAAACCCTAGAGTTTGTCTTAAAATTAAATCGAAAAAGATTGTTTATTAATATTCTGATAATTATGACCAATTTAACGTTCACGGCACTTAAAAAAAGTAAGTTTGAAGTGGAAATGTAAAATATAATTTACAGATATTGGAAATGTTCGTGGTAGAGGTAGGAGTTAGGATGAGATTATTGTTTAACGGCAGAGATAAAGGTTTGGGTGGTATAGGAGGATTTTTAACTACTATGTCCTTGGGTAATATGGATTCGGACGCAATCGATCTGACAACGTATAAGGTCAATGGTAGAGATTTATCGCAGGTTTTCAAAGTTTCGACGGCATTAGCATGTGATATTCCGACAGTGAAATCAGAGTTGTTTACCTTCAAAGGGAAATATTTAAATCAGGTGTAATTAAAATGAGAATTTACAGGTAAAATTTTACTATCAATTATTATTTAATTTTCAATAAAGATGGAATTATTTTCAATAACCGATGAAATATTTAAAAAAATATATTGATAATTTATAAACAATTTTGCTTAAATTTGTAAAATATTTAGAAAATCATTAATAGATAAATTTCATAAAATGGTATATATACCTCTAAAAAATAAAATAATTTTAACACCCTATACCCTAATAATTGTGAATGTATAATTATGCATTAAAAATAATCTGAAATCAATTACAATAAATAAAATAAATGACATTATAATACAAGAAAAAGACATTGAAAGTGCGATAATAGGATTGGGTCCTAATGATCTTACAAAGGTATTAAATATTTCATCAATTTATCAAAACTGGGCTGAGATGACAAATTCCCGAAATAGAGAAATACTGTTAAGTACACTTAAAGAAAACGGTAATGATAAACTGATTACCTTAACAGGTGGTCAATTAGTTATACTCATAACTTTAGGAACTGAAAAACTTAATCAAGCTAAAAGACCTAGAGTTGAAAGATAAAACAATAAAGCCATAAAATAATTTTCTAGCATAAATCTTCAATTTCAATTAATATAAAGTAAATATAGAAATTTATATATATTAAGAATCTCTGTAAAATTTGCAATTTAATGATATATAATTCGACACATAAAATAAATATAGATTTCTATATAATCTTAAAAATTTTACAAAAGTATTTTTAATTAATCAAAAAAATTTCTATTATATATTGAAAACATCATTAAACTGCAAATTTGATGAGGAATCTAAATATATAATTATTAATTGAAACTGGAAATTTTTATCAATAATATTATTTCTAAAATATTTTCGTGATTTTGGCCAAATACTTTCATGAACATAATTTTTTTTTGATAGTTTTTTTATATTTTCTAGATTTTGGGGTATAATCACATAGATATTTAAAATTTTGTATAAAAATTAAGAAAATCTTTTTCTTGCAAAGTTATATAAAATTGTGAATTCTTTAAAACGGTTGTTAATGTTAGAAAAAAAACTAAACCTTGATAATTTTGTCTCCTGTTCTCAAACCGGCTTTGTAAGCTGGCCCATCGATCGTTACTCTTGATATGAATACGCCCTTTAAAAATATGTTAATATCGATTAGATTGCATTTTTAAAAAAATAATATATTTAAAAAATGAGCAAATTAGTGTGATACTCTTTTTTACCCTTAGTTTATCAAATAAATGTCCGAAAGGACCCTATATAAAAATAATAGACTTTTATACTTTTTTAACATTATTCATTTGTGCAATCAATTTAGAGGGGGGGGGGATTATAAAAATGTAGGGTAAGAAAAAAATAGCTAAAGTCCCGACAAAAATATTGCTCGTCCTTCTTAATCCTGGGAGGAATCTGGCATATTTCAAAAATTAAGGTATGTTGTTATTTAATTATTATTATTATAAGCATTTGCGTAATTACCTGATCGTCATCTCTGTAAGGCGCAGACCCAATACCGCCAGCTATACTTAACCCGAATCCATTAAGAGTTATGTCCTCTCTATCGATGACAAATCTTAGGGCGTTGTTATGGACAACATCGAAATCTTTATGAAAGATTTCTTTAAGTTGTGAACCTTCCCGGACAGAGTTCCTTTTAAGGGTCTCCTTTTCTGTTTCCGAAATTTGGTAAGGATTTAAAAAGGCAAGTCTATCTTCTATGTTTATTTTTTCAACCAATTGCTGCACATCGGGACAACCTATGAAAGGTCTTTCCGAGTCGATTATCTTTTCTATTACCTTATCTCGTTGCTTAAATATAAAATTTTAAAATACAGAGGGTTAAATAATTAGTTGTAACAAGTTATCAAAATTTTTCTATCCCATAAAAACAATGAATCTTTAATATTTTATTCTTAGGAACATATTTAATAAATATTTATTTCCTTTCGATTTTTATCTAAATCTGTAAAAAAAATTTGAAACTTTAATTTTTAAATTGTCTCCTCCTTCCAGATTCAATGGCACGTTGACTCTTTTATTCTTGAGGGGATGGGGAGTGTCTATGCGTTTCAGAACTGGTTCCCCTTCCTCGTAGACCATTTTATCGCCATCTGTCAAATCACGAGATTGGGTCGAAGAGAGATTAGAAAAGGCGACAAATTTAGAATTGGGAGACATTTTATCGTTTTTAGTTTGTTTTTTGACGTTTTGCGGGGATGGATTGTGGGGGTTTAATAGGCGAGGGGAAGAAGAATTCGTAGAGGACGAAGAGGAGGTTATAGAGGCCTGGGACCATTTGGCCGGATCCGCGTTTCTTACGAGGGAGTTTTCCTTGATTAGGTCTTCTGTAGTAAGTTAAACATAATTTCTTTATATTTTGTCCTATTATTTCATGTCCGTATGTCATGGGCAAACATTTTGTATATAAACTAAAGTATATGTATGTAACAACAGCGTTCTTAAATTTTAGCATTCTAGCTCTTATAATTTTGGGGGATATCAAGAGTCAAAATAAAAAACCTATTTTTACGTTTACCATTGTCGTTCAATTAAAGATAACTAAGTACTAGAAACTACATCATTATAAATAAGTAGTGCTGTAAACGAACGCGTTCAAAATGAAAGCGTTCGGGAACGAAGTTCGTTTTTTTTGAAAAAAAATGATGAACGGCATTCCTTTTATTTTTGACGAACTTTGAACGTGAACGCTTTCCTTTTCTACGACGAACGCGTTCGAATTTAACGTTCGTTCAATTTTAAAAATATTTTATTTATTTGAAAAATTTATATTTCCGAATTTTTTTAAAAAAATGTATTATTTATATTTTTTAATCGGCTGTGTATTTCCTTTTCACATTTCAATTTTTTTAACACATAGTTTATTAATTTAAATATTATTGTTTATATTTTAATTTAATAGATTAGCATAAGCATGGATATTATTATTTAATCCTCCTCATCTGATTCTGAAAATCCAAAATCAGATGAATTATCATTACTATGTCCAAATATGATAAATGTTTTACTAACATCCTCTATTGAAGAAACTAATCCAATGCTTACCAAGTGTAAATTGTGACCAAAAAGTATTATATTGTCAAAATCTTTAGGTTCCAATTTAAAACGACATTTGATTTTAATATTAATTATTTGATTTTATATGATATAACTAAGTTAAATCATTAAATTTGAAGAAATAATACTTTTGGGATATTTGACTTCAACAATAGTGATAGTTATTTTAAAATTAAAAAAATTAGTGGCCTCAAATTTGGTCAACCATTGATAGACGCCGTATTAAATGGGATTAATAAAAGGTATTAAACCTATCACTCTCAATTATTACTTATATTTTATTTTTTTAAAGATTTGAACATATATATAAGGATCAATATGTTCTTTCTGAAATTGTACATCCAGCATTCAAACTTCAATGGCCATGGATAAAACTTCCACAGAACGAACCTATTAAAAATAAACTTATAGCGTCATTGAAAAAACTGCTATGAAAACCCTAGAGAACTGTTAATTTCGAGATATCCTTTTTTTTTGTAGAGTAGAGAATGGATTAAAGGAGGATAACTTATCTCAATTTTTTGCAAATAATAAAACAATATATTTTTAATTAATTATCCACGTTAAAAGAGCTGTTTATTAAGTATAATACCACAATCCCCTCATCTGCCCATGTAGAGCGCGTTTTTGGTTTGCTAATGCCGTATTAACTGCCAAGTGTTCCTGTCTATCAGATAAATATTTTGAAAACAATTGTTTATAAATTTAATAAGAAAAATTTTTTATAAATAAAAATATCTTTTTATTCGCTATATTATATTATATTATCAAAATAAAACTATATTATTTTTTAACATGGCTAAAATAAATTGTACTTAAAAATATAAGTTTTTATAATATCATAAAATTTTGAACGGTTATATGAACGTGAACGCGTTCATTTTTTTTGAACATGAACTTGAACGTGTTTGATTTTTGTCAATGAACGTTGAACGCGTTCGATTTTTTTAGAAATGTTTACAGCACTATAAATAAGGATTCTAATATTAAAATAAAATGATATTCTTATTTTTTGAAAATATTTTCATTTTTCTTTAAAAGCATAAAATCCTTGTAAAAAAATAATCAATTTTTCCGATTTTTATAAATTTTAAACAAATGTCATTAAGACCTACCTCTAAAATAAATTAATGCCGAAATTTAAAAAAAACACTAATAACAAAGAATATTTTTTTAAACATAATATAGAATTAATTGTTCTAAATATAAAGGCATATATATATATAATATTCATATTATAGTAACAGCAATAAATATTTTAGGCAATATTTGAATTTTTATAGGTAAGAAAATATTTAAAATAAAATAAATAATATGTATTATATCATTTTTCCAAAAAATATTTTTCAAACTTTCCAACCTCAGATTTTTTTAAATCTTAATTTTTTTTATAATGTACTATAAGATTCATTACTGAAATAAAAACTATCATATATACTTTCTAAATAATATTAAAACAATTAATTATATTATATTACCTAATGAACAAAAAATAACCTTTGTTTATTTTAATGTTTTTATCGATTTACCTCAGGGTCCAAACTGTAAAGAATATTGGTTTGATTCAGAAAAAAACAACGGTTCAGGGTTGGATTCGTTAAAAATAATAATATAGGTTCGGCCTAAAACCTTTATCAACCGGTTCAAACCTTTTCGCATACTAGTTTGGTAAAGAAAAAAAAATTTTTTATCACTATTCTCTAAAAAAATAATGTTGAGCCGTCAATTAAAATATTTTCAAGATTCTCTTGTCATATTATATCTGTAAGGTGGAAAAACTGAGAACATTTAGATATGATAACTTGAGTAGCCAGCACCGTCAAATAGAAATATAAAAAACATGCCTTAAAAATAATTACTATTTATTAAAGTTAAAATATTATTAAGTTAAACAAGTCCGCAGGCATTTTTAGAGATTCAGGTGACACATAATTTAACGGTTCTGTAAATAATAAGGTTTGAATCTCTGATTTCCCAATGAAAGCGAAAACTTTACATTCCATTTTTTTATGCAGATATAGAATGATCTTGGTGACATTTATTTATATAAAAATTGGAGAAACTTATTATTTCTTAGAAGGTTTTTATAAGGTTAAATGGACCCTCACATTAAAAATAAAAATAATATGTCTAAATCTTTATTATTATTAGAATCATTATTCATAAATTCTGTGATTTTTAGTTAATCTTTAATTGAATGGCAATCGATAAGGGCAAATATAGGTTATTTGCCAATTATTTCGTCCCTTTTGATGATATCTCCAAAAATATGAAATAATGCTAAAATTTGAACACTGCAATAATGGTATTTAATAAGATCGGTGGTACGTTTTGTGTAATCTTAAAAATTCTAAGCGAGATCGAGATTTTGTATACAAAATTTTCCCCGAATCCCAGGGGGTCTGGGGAATCGCGATTTATAAGTCATTTTCATATTAATTTGGGACCTGATAGAAAAAGATCCTATTCTGAATATTTTTTAAAAAAATGTGTTTTAGTTCCGTTTCTAAATTTGACACGGTTCCGAGCGTTTCAAGTTCTGGTTCGAAACGCAAAATAAAATTTGAAACACAGGCCCAGTTCGACTTCTTTTTTTAAAAAAAGGAGTGCATAAGGGTAATAAATCACAAACTCAAAATATTCATTTATTTAATATAGTTTGAAGATTTAAACCTCTATATATTTTTTTTTTCAAAAAAAACATTCATAACAAATTTCTTTGTTACCTTCGGTTAGAAATCTATTTGAAGTATTGACGTCGACAGCTGTTTTAGGGACGGGGTGAGGCTTAATATATTCCTTGTTGACGTTATTGGGTATCTGGTTACCTTCGAATTCGGCATTGAGTTTTCTAGCCTTTTGTATGTTGGAATTTATTTTACAAATGACTCATCTTAAAAGAAGGCTAATCATCAGTTGGATATCGAAAAAATTGGCTAACAAATTATCAAGAGATAATATTCTATAATTAAAAATCAAACCTAGGTTTATCCGATTATTTACTGTAAAGTTTGGACGATCTGAAATTAGACATTGTAATCGTAATTAGAGTCAACGACTCTTTTACTAAATAGGGCTGTGGCGATATTTAGCGTTTTCAAAAAATATCAGACCTGCCGATATTTATAATTGTTATTGGTTATTTTATGATTGAACATGTTTTTTTATTATAAATAATAATAAATTAATGAAAATACAATTTATCTTTTGTATAGAATATTTAAAAAAAATATTTAAAAATTGTACAACAAGAAAAAGCTTTTAAAATATATAGCTAGTATTATTAAAGGACTCGATTTAGCCAAATTTTAAAAACGGATCAGTTCGGAGATAGATAGTAAATATAAATCAATATAAATATCAGATCGGTATAGGTTTTTAGTAATATAGAAAAATATAGGATCGGATCGGTGAAAAATTTGTGAATCGGCACAGCCTCACTCGTAAAATATTACCAACATATGAATATGTATTGGGTAGTTATTTATAAGTACTACATTCAATATTCATTATACCGAGCCAATAATGGCGGTATCGTTTAGTATTGGTTGATAATTTCATAGTTTACTAAGGGGGGGGGGGATTTTAAAAAAAATGCAATGCAAACAATTTTTTGTTAAGGTAACCATTTATTAAAAATGGCGCCTTCTAATCCATGCTGTAACAAACTTCGCTTGTCTGTAATATCCATAATATTAAATAAAACTAATTAATACCTAACCTGTATTTTAAGTTCCTTGTCTTCTTTCCGTTTATTCTTAACTTGAGAATCTGCGCTTTTAGAGGATTCTTTTTGTTGCAATTTTTTGCCGAAAAATAATCTTGGATGTCTAGATTTAAATTCTTTGGGATGAGGCGTATCGTGTCTTTTAAAGAAAGACTGGCAAAATTCCAAGAAGAATTGGAGATTATATATATTAAAATTTTTATTAAATATGTATATATATATATATAATGAAAATTTTTTACAAATAATTGTGAATTTTACTAGGCCCCATCACAAACTGAGCTAAATTAAAAATTTATCGATAAAGTTAATCCCCACACTGTTTATGAAAATTTCAGTTACGATTATTTTTTTTCGTTTTTAAAAATGAGACAAATAAATATCACGTATGTAAGATCTGCAATGAGCTATTTTAGCCTGCTAACCCTTAGATTTTTTTACTCATTGTTTAAAAAATATTCAATAAATATAAGCCCGTTCTGTTTATTACACTCGAAAAAATACTCCCATTCTTAAAATAAAACCCAATTTGAATTGATAGAGAAATTTTTTTAAAAAATTTAATTTTGAGTTGATGTACAAAATTTACTTTTCCACAAAAAAAGGTAAAGTAATTATATGATGTTTATTACAAAAACTCTCTACTTTTTATAATTTCAAGAAATTGAACAAAAAAATTATTAAAAATAAGAAAAGTAAGATTAAACTTTTTAAAACGCAATGTATAACCTTTTTATCTTCATATTCGCTATCGTAATCGCTTTCTTGGAATTTCACGATAGAATTTCTAACTTTTCCTGAATCCTCAGTTGAATTATTTAAGAGAGAAGAATTTTCATCTATGGTTTTACAAATATTTTTTTAGGTTAATTTAATTTGACAGTCATTTTAAAAGTATACAAGATTGTGCTATAATATTAAATGTATTTTTTTTAAACTTTCCTGTATAAATTTCAAAAACAAAAAAAAGATTCACAAGAGCATAAGTTAAAAATAAGAAAAATTAAACATTTTCTATTTATCGTTTTTGTTACTATATAAATAAGCGTCTTTTGTCAAAATATATTTAAGCAATCAATGATCACGGGTAGTTTTTTATTTTAATATTAGTTACTGTACCACAATCTATACAAGATATCCCTCCCCTCCCTTCTTTTCATAGTCTTAAAATTTTTCCCTTAATAATCAATTTCTAAATTATATCAACTAACAAAAATAAGTTTTATCATTATTCACCTTAGTAAACAAATTATAATTTGCAAATTATTTGGCCACCCGCAACTTTGTCAAGAATAAGTTACAGTTGTCATTATATCTTATTCGGCTGTAATATTTTAGGGAAAAGGCTAAACTTATATCTTCATAAATATAATACCAATCTTAAAATGGTTTTGAAAGATAAAATACCATTAAAGAGTTAATATTAGAGCATATAATTCTTTTTACGTTTAATTATTGTGAATATCGAAAATAGGATCAATCTGTAAAAGAAAACCTTTTTTGGGAGTAAGATTGAAGGTGGTTTTAGGAGGAAAAGATTTCTGGTCATTTTCATCGGTTCCAGCACTGAAAACGCTACTTCTCAAGGACTCGTTTAAATTTATATTTTTGATATTTCTCTCCATAAATTTGTCATGGTTCGAGGAAGGATTATCGTGATTATTTTCAGTATCTTAATATTTATCGGAAAAATTTATAACAAAAAAATGTAGGGGTGTACCGATACCACTTTTTGGAGGCCGATCCGATCCGATATTTAATTGATATCGGCCGATAATCGATCCGATATCATATCTAATTTTGTATTCTGTAAAGATACCGGTTTTAATTTTTAATATTCTTTTTATTAGTACAACATCTATAATTTTACTATACCATAACATATGGCATTTAAATATATTATAATGATCAGTTATAGTTTATATTCAATTCAATTGCAATTATTTATATAATAAGTAATAACATTAATCTATTTACATAATTAGTAATAAACAAATATATTGAAATTTGAAATTTATATATAAAATTAATTTATCGAAGATTTCTTTTTAGAAATACCAAAATTTCCAATTTATCAGAGATCGGTCTGCCGTGATGGGGACTGTTAATATCACTAGTATCACTAAAAACAGATTCTGAAGAGATTAATGAACACTTTTTTAAACAGAATGCGAAAAAAATAACTATATTGCAGAATGTTTATTAACTAATTATTACTATTAAAATAATTAAGCATAAAAATATATTCCGATTTTATTTATAAAAATAAATGGATTTTTAGATATAACTTTTTTTAAATTTTGTTAAAAGCGCCATTTTATATCGGATCAGAAAATTTTATAATATTTGCCGATAACCGATATTTTAAAATGGGCGAAATATCGGCCCGATCCTATATAAAATATCGGTACATCCCTAAAAAAATGTGTTAAAGTAAATCCGACCAATTAAACACGACTCTACCATTCTGAAATATTTTATGATAGATTTTAAGGTTCAAAAAAATTTAAACAAGCAATAATCCCGTTACCAAAATTGGTGGGATAGTAATTTGACTGTGGTAGGAGGTAACATGTAAGCACTTTACTGCCTGTCGCCTCATCTATATCAGTTTGCAGGTTTAGCATGGGTTGATTTTGATTTTCGGAAAGCCACAAAGCCTTTAGCGTTAGTTTGGCTATGGACATTGGTAAGTTTTTGATTCTTAAAAGAAAATATAACATTTTTTTTAGCATAAACTATTATTTGAAGAGGATGGAAATTGGAATATAATTTTGAATTGGTTTAAGCCATTATCAATTAGCTATAATTTAAAGGGAAGGTATGTAGGGTTGGTAAAATCATGATTTTAATATTAAAAAAAAATTTTTAATAATTTTTTTGATTTAAATCTAGTTTTATAAATATTGCCCTGGAAAAAAAATAAATAGAGGGGAAGAGTTATTAATTTAAATATGCATTTATTTTATTACAATAAAATATCTGTTATTATTTTTCTTATGACTAAACTAGATATACTGGATTGACTTAGAAGTACTTTATAATATAAATTATTATTATGCAAACTAATATAATTAAAAAAAATTCTTCACATCTCCTTAAATTTAACCAATAATAAATTGAATAATTTTCTTTATAGGATCTATTATATGTAATAAAATATCAGGATAAACTCAGATATATAATCGTTTTTAAAATTAAATTTTGTCACAATTTGCTCTAAAATTAACCAGAAAGAAAGAGGAAAATACATAATTGTTTTATATATTCTTCTGTCTTTTTGTGTTATTTTGAATTATAATAAACCAATAATAAATATTAATAGTGCCTCGAACTTGCAGTAAGTTTTAAAGTGGGGAATCAAAAATTAAAGACGTGGCAACCGTAGAGGTGGAGGAGAATGGATGTGTATTTGAGAGATCTTTTTTTAGCTAACAATTGGTTCTGCCCTTGATTTGGGATGTAAATCGTATGATTTTAAAAAAATAAAGGTAGGACTAAAAACAATATTACAAACCTGGACCTCTTAAATATATAAACGATAAACATTCACATATTTTCATATTTCCCCTTGAAACTATTTATATAATTCCGACAAAATTATTTTAAATGTAGGTCAGGTTAAAATAATCAAGATTTTAAACATTTAGAAAAGCACTGAAAATAAGGATTATCCAGATGCCCAGAGGTCAATTTGAGACAATTTACTAACAAATAAACTTATTTTTATTGAATGTTGAAATCATAAAAAAAAAATTTTTAATTACTTATTTCCTGAGAGATTGAGGACCAACAAATTCTTGAGAGACCCAATATTTTCGGGCAGTTTAGTTAACTCATTTTCGCGGGTAGACAAAACTGTTAATCGAATGCAATCCCCGATCTAATTTTTTTTTAAAACAATATAAACACTAATTAAAAAGTTTTTTTCTGTTTATTTAAAAATATGTTTTGTATTGATATAATATAAGGTATAATAAATGGTTATAAAAACCATAAGTATATATACTAAGTAACATGTTTCACTTTACATACTTGAATATATAAAAAACTAGAAACATTTTGTTGAAAGTTTAAAATTAAAGATTGGCTTAATGTCATTTTAGAAATGTATTACTTGAGTGGGCAATTCAGAAAGTTTATTCCTATCGATATTAAGGGTGTTGAGTTGTTTGAGATGACCAATAGAAGCCGGTACTTGGGTTAAGGAGTTTTCTGTCAACACTAATTCTTGGAGATTTTTGCAGCTATTTTTATTTAAAACATTCGTTTGATTTTTAATTATATCAGAAAGTTTTATTTAGATTACAGTAATTTATTAAAGATATTTAGACAACTATTATTTTTAAAAATTATTACGATTTCATTAATTCATTTGTTTAAATGAATTACTTTCCAATATCTTCCGTCAGCGTGGTTAATTTATTTTGTTCCAATTTCAAAATGGTGAGATCTTTCAATTCGCCTACCATGAATTTAATATGAACATATTTAATAATGATATCAGGATTAATTTTATATATAATCTTAATTTTATATTCACAAACATTGCGAAAATTAATAATCTGATTTACACTGATGCTTAAAATAATCACTAAAACGTCAATCACAACATCTCATAATTATATATGATTAATTTTATATATAATCTCTAAGGCCGTGTCTTATTTCATCTTATTTCTAAATAGTCGTACTGTTTAGGAGTCTTTTCTAAAGAGCCCCCTCTTTAGCAGTCTATATGTAATAGAAGAAAAATTTAATAACCAGCACTTTCACAATCTGACATAAGTACTAATTCTACAATAATAAACCCTTTAAACTAATAGCTGATTCAAAACCCAGTAAGAAAATATAATTGTTGGAATAAGGAGAGAATCAAAATAATAACCAAATTGTTATCCCAGCCTGAAATGGAAAAAATAAAGATAAAAAATATTGCTAAACATATCGATATTTCTATAGCTTAGGCAAACATTAAAACAAGAAATCTTCCCAGAATATATGGGGGGGGGGGGATCTTAGAAGCAATATCAAATTCAAAAAAGGGATGCAAAAAGACGCCTTTGAAATCGAAAGAAATACGTGATAGATCTTTTAATAGGTAATAACAACGTTTAATATCAATGATATCATAGAAAATGTGCTTCCCGGTCTCTCCAAAAATGAGGGAACTATCTGAAGATGTATTTTAAAAAATAGGATGGTCTAAAAAAAGGGCTGGGAAATAGCCCGATCGACGAAATACACCTAAAGCAATCCGTATTCGCCAGACCTACAGCCTTAAAATTCAAACTTATTTAAAATACCACATGGTCTTTGTTACTGCAACCCTGTAAACAGCCTAAAAAATAAACTATTTAGATTTATGTAAATGACCACCCGTCTTTGTTTTTTTGTTACCGAAAAAAAATTATACATTAAACAAAAAACATTTATTGAAATGCACAAACTTAAAACACACCGAAATAGAGTGTCCAGTTCAAAATTTGTTTCGCCATATTTCAAAAATAAGACAAACCACAGGACACGGCCTCAATGAACTTCTTTTTAGAAGGTGAAAAAAAAATTGATATTTTAGATAATCAATAATTTTTTATAAGTAAATGTATGACGAATTTTCTAAATATTTAAGTATATTGTTTTCATTATTAAAAACCTATAGACGAGGGAATGTCTATCAGCTCATTTTTACTGGCATCCAAATCGGTCAGATTGACCAATTTCCCAATTTTGTTGGGCAGAGTGGTTAATTGATTCTCGGATAGATCTACGCAACTTAATTTGGCTAAATTGCATATGGAAGATGGCAAGGAGGCCAGCTGGTTGCCGTCCAACCATAATTCTTGCAAACTTGGTAGAACTAACTGTTCGGGCTTTCATTAAAAAAATATAATTATATAAGGAATAAATGTTTATTTATAAAGTCAATTGTATTATCCTAATTAACGGAATAATCATAAGAAATAACTACTTTTTTGCGAAATTAAATTTAGGACAATATCTTATCTTAAGGGATTTTAATTCCCAACACTGTGATGTGAAGTAGAAAAAGCTAAATTTACTATAAAAAATAAATTCAATTAATAAGCCTCTTTTTAAGAGTAATATGAATTGGAGTACATAATTTAATATTTTCTTCATTTTTAAAAAAGGATAGAAGAAAGCCGTTTTGTCATATATTCATGAAGATCTGTATTCTCTTGTCTTCCATCAAAATAGGTATATTAAATATAAGTAGCCGTGAGGTAAACTAGATATTACGCTATAATTTGAAAGATATTTTTTTTAAAAAAAAGGTCCATCCTCTCGTGTTTTGTATATGATTTCTCAATTCTGCTCTAGAGCTACTTAGCTAAAGTGACGGCCAGATATTTTAGTTATTTAATATGGGTGCGTGTATTGACAGCAATATTGTAATAATCAAAATTAATTCCAGACCAACTTTCAAACTGTAAGACCTCAATAAATGGAATGATATGATGCATCTCCTAGTTAGTTTATTTATTATAAATTTCAAATTATTACTTGAAATTTAAATATATTTCTAAAATAATAAATATATATTTTGGTTTTTTATCCATTATTATTAGAAGTCGGGAAAAAGTAGGGATTCTTGATAAATATACTAAAACTTAAAAGATATTTATTTTAAAAAAAAAATCCTCAAGAAACATTATTAAATCTGCCAAAATTACGATTAAATGAAAAATGTTTTATATGGTAAATTTCAAAAAATGATGGTTTATACAAAATTTATAAATCGGATATTACAATCCCGTTATGAAAAATAAGAAAATTAATTTTTATCAATTTTATCTTTCTTCTAAAAAACGCGAGAAAAATGGGAAAATATTTTTATAAACGTATTAAAACACCTGAACTTTAATAAATTTATAATATTCAAAATGTGTAAATCTAATTCTAGATATTGATCAAAAATATAAAAATGTCGCAAATAGGAATGGATGAGGATGGCAAAAATGTACAAAGACCAAACCATGTGATTCATTATATCGATTCTTAAAAAAAATTATTCATTTCCCTGTTTCTCAATCATAAACGTGTCACTCTGAGAGAACCAAGCTCTGTTGTATAAATAACTGCTATGAATATAACGCACAGGGCTAGGCGCTTTATATCGCGTATCTCGTAAAAAAATTATGCCAAAACTCATTCTCAAGGAAGAAAATATATCTGATCGGATAATGAAATTTCAAAATTCTTGTAGAAAAAAGATATATTTTTAAAACCTTAACATTTTTCAGCATTAAGTGGATGTCCAAAGTCAAAAAATTTTCCAAAATAAATATTTATGATTCTCGCATTTATACATTTTGACTTTGATGTTTATAAAATATAATACGCCCATACCATCCCCATCATCAAAGTTGTTAAAGTATCTAGATAAAAAAATGCCGTATCAGTATCTAGATACACTTTTATTCAAAGTATTTGTATCTAGATATTATTTTATAGGTATCTGTATTAGATACTTTTCAAGATACATATACTTTTATTTAACGTTTTTTATCTTTAAAATATTAATGTTTGAATGCAAAATTCATTTTTTTTTATCTCATATGAGCATATAATTTAAATAAATATATATTAAAACATATTTGGACTAATATAATAAAAATATATATAATATTAAAACTTATATAAAAAAAAGATATAAATATTATTCTGTTTCCTATTTATATCTATACAGTTCAAAATTGTGAAGGATATTTTTATTATGTAAAGGAATATATAAATCCTTGCTTAGACAAGACACCCACTAACTATTGAAAACAATACCATTGATAAACAAAATAATTTTTCACAAATAAATTTATTTAGAATTTTTTTAAATTTTTTTATAGATATTCAGCTAACTTTTAATGAATAAATTATAAGTATAATGTAAAAACTTTTTTTTAAATTATTACTCTTTTTAATGAGATTCTGCTCGAGAGAATGATAAAAATAGGAGTATTAAAATTTTTAATAATTTTTTTTATATTGTTCGAATTGAATGTTAACAAAATATAAAAATGTTGTTTACGTATCTTGTGTTCTCATAATAAGAGTCTGTTCAAGAACAACGACGAACCCTGTATATAAGTATAATAAAAATTGAATCTGTATCAAGATACAGCTATAAAATTGTATCTATGTCTAGATAAGCTTTTAGACGATGTATATCTTATCTTGATCCCTTTAAAAAGTATATTTTAATAACTCTGCTCATACTGATTGAACGGTTGTTTAGTACAATAAAAGAGTCGCTGGGAGATAAACCATCTCAAAAACAATAACCGTTCTAATATTAATTTATTTCAAAATGTTGGCATGGTGCAATAAAATAAATATTAATACCGATTGATGAAATAAAAGGAATTTATTCAAAAGGAAAGGAATGGTAACGCGAATGTAAACGACTATACTATGCAAAGCGAAATGTAAAATACCTTTTTTTGAAAAAGGTCGAGAGCTCTATATGTATGTTTAATTCTACTATAATACAGATTTTGTTATATGGAAGATGAAGCAATAGAAAATTTCTTAAATAGAGATGAATTAAAAGAGATTATAGACGTTCATGGAATAGATGTTTCAGCATAGCCTTTTCTATCCTATAATTATAATACCTAACAAGAAATTATGGATAATCCCAAATCATAATCCATTATATTACTCCGAAAAAGAAACGTCCTCGTACATAATGATTCCCTAAGCTGGTTATGCTAATTTAATTGGCGGGTGGTGGGGGGGGGGTGTACCGCTATTATGAGTGCGATCTTTCCACTAAAGGTGAGTAGATCTCCTTTTGGCACTCTTCATATTTAATGTTCGATTTTATCAGGGTTGGAAGAAAAAGAGGCCAAAATTTTGAGCAATAAACATTTGGAAGATTATAAAATAAAGATTAAAAAATTTTTATGCAATATTACAAAAAAAATATTTGGAATTTTTGGTAAAATTTTATTAAATATCTTATTGGAGAATTTTCAGAAAAATCTTCAGATCAAAAATCTTTGAGGATATTTTTATTTTGAAAAGCATTTCAAACTTTAGATTATATATATTTAATTTTTTTCAATTAACATCCTTTTTAAAGAAATACGTTTAAATAATATTATTATTCCATTTCAAATTCTAGATTATGTATATATAATTATATATTAAATTGTATTTATCAATTAATTAGCTATGAAATCTAATATTGAAAAATCCTTTAGAAATAAGTTTAAATAATATTTATTATATCCTTTATTAAAGCCAAATTTAATACAAATTTTGAAGGTCTCCTAAAAAAGTAATAAAACATATCATAAATTATCAACGTTTCGAGACAAATTTAAATTATTTTTTAAAAAAAATATATATATATTATAGAATATATTTATAATATAATTATATTATTGTTCCGTTAAAAATGAAATTTAATCATTTGCATTAAAAAAAAGGTTTTAAATAAAAAGATCCTAACGTTTAAAAATCAATAAATCTATTAAATTTTAAAAACTTGAATTAATTTTATCCTCTCTTTATTTTCTCTTTAAAAAAAACATCTGACATTCCAGGTTTATAACGTTTCTCCGCTTTCCGCATTTTTTTTCCAACGTTCTAAACTGATTGTCAAACATTAAGAGGATTATTGCAAATTCATTAAAGAAGAAGTATAAAGATAAGTGTATGATTTAAAAGTGGCCTAGGATTTAATAAACTTCATTTTTTAGGTTATGGATGGGAGGGTAAGGGTATGATTGGTAATTACCAGAATTGATATTTCGTTATTTCCCAAATCAAGCCGTTCCAATTTAGGTAAAGTGAGCATCGAAGGTGGAAGATTGTGGAGCATGTTATCACGGACTTCCAAGGAAACCAAATTCGTCAAACTATTTCATGTAACAAAAAAATAAAAAACAACACGTGATATGCATATTTATTTTCTCCTAGAGATGTGCAAGACCTGCAGAGGGGTGCCCTGGTTCATAATTGAGGACGGCCCGGTAAGAGATAGTCTCTGATGGTCTCTAATAATATTTTGATAAACAGGGTGGATGAAAATTTAAGGAAAACTTACTCTCCAATATCGTTAGGCAAGCGGATTAAGGATATGTCGTTGAGGCTTAAATGTGTAATATTTTTCAGCATCGTAAAGGATTCGGGTAATCTAAAAAAAAAATTGCCATAAAAAATATAAAATGATTTTAAAAAAATTCTTTCTTTTTTCTTTCTTTCTTTCTAAGTAAATTATAAATTTTAAATGCTTGAAAGGGAAAAAAATTCGATTGTGTGCGGCTTTTTTAGAAAAGGTTTATATTTTAAGTGTTAATTGTAATAAAATAAAATAAGCAAATAATTATATAAATGCATTTAATAAAAAACAATTCTTTTAGGAAAAAAAACATTTTTAACCGGCAAATCAAATAATTATTTTAAGGGAAGTTCGGATAATTACTATAAACATAATTTTATAATGCTTTTTAATCTAGAACATTCTTCGCGAGTAATTTAACGTCGCATTTATAGTAAACGCATTTTGTTTCAGCGGTGGGGTATTTAACACCGCCTTATTTACAAAATTAAGCCAATAAATAGGTATAATTTAAAAATAAGGAGCGAAACGATAAAACGCTATGATGAAAAACATATATTGCGACGTATATTTCAAAAATGATTTTCGATGTGAAGAATTCGTTGTGATTTCGATCATCGTTTGAACAAAAAGGCCTAAGTTTTAGTTGTATAAAAGATTGTTAGAAACAAAATTAAACCAACTCTGAAAGAAAAAATAAAATAAAAGTTTAATAAAATCAATATTGCATCTAAAAATACTATTTAATTTTTTTATCCTTTGTAACTAATTGGTATGGTAGTCTCGTTAGTAATAAATTATAATACTTTTAAAATTTTACAAGAGAGGGAATTTTTTTAAATATATTAAATTGACATGCCATTTTAAATTTAGAAATTGTTAATATGATGATCATAAGTGGCATTATATTATAAATTATATCAAATTGTTATAATATTTAAATTAAATTTATATTTTGTAACTTGCCTCCCAATACCTGAGTTTTTAAGTTTTGTGAAAAAAAAATTTTGAGCAAAAAATCTTTGAAGATCACAAAATTGAAAGTTATTTTATGCATGAAAATTAGAAAATATTTACATATGAAAGAGTTTTTACAAAAAAAGATTTGAAATTTTAGGTAAAAATTGATCGAAATCGGTTTAAAAAAATCTCGATAATTTAAAACTTTGGTTCGGAGTTATGGATGACTAGAGCTAAAAAAAATCTCAAGTTTAAAAAAAAAGGTTAGAATGGGTAATGAAATGAATCAGTTATTTAGAGACTTCAATCGAAATTCGAAGTAATACAATTTTGATTTGTAAAAAAATAGAGAAATCAAGATTTAGGCCAAAAATAACGAACTTCAAAATTTTGCTAAAATGGGAAATCTTGGTGAAATAAAAAACTCTTAATCTGACCTTCCAAAAAGAGAAGGGTCAAGATAATTAGGTTAAGCAATCATTTTGTATATCCTTTTTTAATCGAATGATGATTAACACCCTAAATTTTTATCTTTAACTAGGCAATAAACAGGTTAGATATTTTTGAAAAGGAAAAATAAAGAAATTTTTGTGACGAAAAAAACTTTATTTCACCGATACTAGAGAATAAAAAGATATTTATCCGCCGATAAGAAAAAAAAATCTAATAATGGAACCAGTATATAATTTCATGCACATATCTATTTTTTCAACAAAAAATACATTTACGGTTAACAATTAACCCTTCATAGGACAAGTCCAATCGTTTTAAATTTTTTTTATTAAATTCTTTCATTTGTATCCATCTTTTAGTAGTTTAATATTTTTTATGTAAAGTATATATTAATGGTTTTTGGGGGATTAAGTTCGCATAGACGCCGCTTAATTATGCGTGCAACTTTTTTCCATTGATATATTAAACACATGAACACTTTTTTATGCATCATCTTTAATTAATTAAAAATTATATTATTATATCTGAACCTTAGATAAACATTCTACATCGTCAACTTTATTTGTATATATTTTTTTTATATTCATATTGTGATATTTTAAAATAATTTTTAGCAGTTTATTTTGACTCTCTTGGCAAAAACTGTCATAAAGTTTTAAAATAACAGTTAAAAGCACAAAATTAGAGTTTATTAAAAAATTTTAAAATATGATTTCTAATTGATTATAATATACAGCATAACGTGTCTGTCATATTTAATTATATGCAAAAAAAAATCAGCAATTAGAAAACCCTGATATTTATAAAATTTAAGTTAATTATTATAAAATGAAATGTCAAAAAAAGGGAAATAATTATTTATTCCAATGTCATGTGATACTATGATTAGGGCCTTTAAATCAGAACATAAACTCCTTACCATTAATTGAAGAATTTTAATTTTAAAACATAAATAACCTACTTTTCACTTTTCATCTCCATTTTTGTCAAAAAAAAGGTTACATTTATTTATTATCAAATTTTTTTTTAAATCAACCTCGAAAAACCTAATAAGTTATTTAAAATTAAAATTTATTCTTATAAAAATATAATAATATTATAATTTATAACAAAAAAAATGAGGATATTTATAATTCATTTTCAATTAGTACTTTTTTTTAAAAAAAAGCACACAAATAAGTGCATGAAAATAAGAAAATATTTAAACGGAAACGAAATTAGGCATATTTAAAAAAAAATAATCCTTTATTATCAATAATTGGGAAATTGTCAAGTGGAGAGGAATGAGTAAGTTTTAAATTTTGTAAAATATCAAATGAATAAATAATAACAAAAGGGATTTTCGATTATTTAAAAAAAGTATTCAACGCTATTTTTATTATAGTAGGTGATTTCTCTATTTTTTACAGCTGTTTTTGTTAAACGGCTCGTTAAAAACGGATAACTCAATATTTCATCCAGAAAAATATTAAGCAAACCTGAAGATTTTGCTCATGGAAGGAACAAATGACTAGACATATATTATCGAAATCTCCAGGCTTATGCAATATTTTTCTGGCTAAAATATTGAGTTAGCCGTTTTAAAAAATCGGCTCAAAATGAGTCGTTTAACAACACTAGCTGTTTGTGCCGATTTTTTCAGGCTAAAAAATGGTTAAACTTGGATTTTAGACAACAACTATGACCTAAACCTCGAGTTTTTTTGTTTGGAAATATATCTGAATTTAGAAGAAAGTGGAAATAAATTAACCCAAGTCTCAATGTTTGGCGGGCAAATTTTTAAGCGCTTAACTGTAAATTAAACCAAATCAGACATATTTCTAACATATACCTAACCACACTATTTGGTATATATTTTGCTGTAACATCGGAAAAGCAAGTTAAAAAAAGGATCTAATCATTGACATTGAGGTAACATTTTTCCTAGCTTCTAGGATGATCTATCTTTTTAAAAAAACTATAAGGCTAAAAAAAATTTAGTTTTGCCATGGAGCTAAAAATGGAGCTATGGTAATGCCATATAATACCAGACGATACATTCACAATAATGCATTTATAGTGTCGTTGAATACAAATGAGCTGGAAACCATATATTACGCTATTTTGGCAACCTGTATAGGATCCAGAATACTTTAAATTATTTCAATTTGGTCTGCTAAATACATATTTTCTTGTGAGAATAGTAGAATAATTGTGAGGTAGTAATTATGGCGTATCCAGGATTTTCCTATGGGGGGGGGGGGGCACTTACCTTAATTTTTAATTTTTATATATGCTATGCGTAACCAAAATGGACTAAGCTGTTTTACATTGTTGTACACTTTTAATGAATATATCGTTAGTCTAGGTATTATTATATGCCATTGGTTAGCGGTCAACTATAGTCATTACAAATAAGCCAGAACTGTTCTTAACCCGAAAGCCCGCCCGTTGTTTTAACCTTTTAACTCGCTCATTTATTTTAATATATTTTTACTTAATCTTATAAAATATGCAAAATCATGAAATAAAAATGTTTCATTTTGCCCTGAATTTTTTTTAACCCGTCCACCCATTGTTTTAAAGATAAATTAACCCACCCATCTGTCAATTTATTGAAGACTTCTAAAGACAGAGACCTAAATGATTTGATCGTAAAAATCCATGCTGAGTTTTAAACTCAGGGACGGTTCAAGTATAAATTCTTTGAAAAAATATGTAAAAATCGTTCATAATATTTTTTTAAATAATTCCTGACCGGGCATGAAAATATTTGAAAATGCTGTCTCGAAATAATCTAAACAAAGTTAATATTTCGTTTCCTTAATCTTTGTTTTACACCTAAAAAATTATTAATATGCTGGTAGATAATATAATAGAAAATACTTTAAAAAAATATTCATAACAAAATTCAAATTTTAAAATCGATAATTTCCTAAATTAACAAATTTCTAAGTGTTGCCCGCAATAAAAAAAACAGGTAAAAGTTCCCATAATAATTATAGCAATCATTGATCATATAATTATATAACTAAATGATAATTCTAGGTTAATTAAATTCAGTTATTTAAAAGATGTAACGATTAAAACTTTTTCGTTACATAATTAAATTGCAATAAAATAATAAGTCAAAATGAGGGAAAAAAATTAATTAACAAGGCTGGAAATTAATATTAAAATTATAATAAAATAATTTTTTTAAAAGAAATACACTCCAACAAAACTTTTATTTTTTTTTCATTCAAAAGATAAATACACTTCGAGGTTCTAATTTCAAAAATTTGCGGTAAAAAAATAAGAAATGTCATTCTGTAAAAGTAGACCGCCGGGCCCATTTTTTTAAAAAAAATCGGGTTCGGCTGAATATTTTTAAAAAAAATTCTGGCCGGGTCGGGTCTTGTAAAAATTTTTAAATATATCTAAAATCATCATTTTTTGTTGAATTTTTTGTGTAAAATAAAAAATATTTAATTGACATATATCTTTTATTTTGGGTAATTATAATTTTTTATAATTTCTATATTTAAAATAATTCGGGCTAGGGCCGGTAAATTTTTTTAAAAAAGGCCGGGCCGTGCTTGACAAATTAGGCCCGATGCAGATCACTAATTTATAAACCAATATTTCACTTTTTTATTATCATTCATCCAGTTTTGTGAAAAAGGAAGGTTAATATTCATAAGGTAAACGAAAACAAACGTTACGCTAAGTTGCTTATATAAATGTAAAGTTTACAAATCCTTTCGTCACATTTTTAAGTTATGTAGCTACAATGTAATTCAAGCGGTAAAACCCTTTTTTTTACCATTCCCGTTTAGATGTAAAATAGTAGACAAATAAAATAAATAAGGACACAAAAAATCGATTCGATTAAAAAAATGATTCATGTTTTATTTGGATAGTCAAGCCTTAAATATTTTCCCCGAAACTCATAATTATATGCAAATTTTATCGTTAACGAAGTTTCAAAATAAAAGAAGAAATTTGATTATAAATTCGAAATTAAATCGGAAAAAAAAGTACCTAGAAAAACTTTGAAAGGCGGCCATAAACGTCATAAATTTAAGATTACACGATTATTTAAGCTTATTATAATTCTAAAAATGGTTATCCCAATCCCCCTAGCTGAGTTTTTCTTATAATAAACTTTTGAAAAAAATGAAATTATTCAACCAATCAATTAATAATTTATTTTTTAAAGCAATAAAAATTAAGGCACATTCATTGATTTCATTTTACAATCCAATATAATTGTGAAAACTTAACACAATCATGTAAGTAGTTCAGAGAGAATTATTAGCTCACATCCATTCAATTGGAATATAAGTGAACAAATTCGAAGATCATTACCCGTGAATTTTATTACATTTTAGCAATTCTAAAGTAATAGAACAGAAGACTTCCTAAATCAATATTTTTTTCGACCCTCGCCCACATAACGTCAAAGGGTAAAAAAAATTAGACCCACGCCCGGCCCGACTTTTTTGAATTGGAAATTAGGAGATATTGTCTTACTTAAGATACTATATCCTCTCTAATTTTTATGATACCCTACATTCACAGTTAGGGCGAATTTACGGCGAAATATACAAAAACAAAATATAAATTGTTATTAAATTTCAAAAATTCATGGCAAAATTTTCTAAAAAAATCTACACATGCTGGAATACATTTGCAGCAAAATTATATTTTAACGTTTTTTTAAAAAAAGGCGCTCAAAAAATGATTGTTGAAAAAAAAATAACACATTTGAATTTGACCCTTACACATATTCAAATTTTTAATGTATAAAATTCATCATTTACATTTATACTTAAATTTTCAATCATTCCAGAATTAAGTTATAAGCAAAGTTTAACAAAAATCTTCATTGAAGATTTTTTCGCAATTTTTTAAAGATCAAAAAATTTATCATTTGAAAATTATGAAAGATATTTTAAGCATAAAAATCAAACAAATATTTACTTATAAAAGATTTTTTGACGGAATTTAAAGATAAAATTTGATCAAAAATCTTGTTTGAACATTCTCGCATTCTCTTTAAATATTTCTTTTTGAGCAAATATTAAACTCCGTTTATAAATGCATCTAATTTGCGCGATTAATTGTATTAATTGTAAACTGTTTTATTTTTTATTTATAACAAAAGGAAAATATATATTTTTTTATTATTAAAAATTTATTTTAAAAAAAAGCTTATAAGAAACCCAAATATTATTGGGAAAAAAATATTCATTCTTTAAATATAAAATATTTGTATCAATAAAATGAAATATCACTTGATATTTGATATTATCGAATTTTAACAAAAAAAAATTTCGCGAGGAACACAAAAAATACAAATAATTCTTAACCTAAATTTAACACATATCTTTTAGAAAAGTGATGAAAGTGTTGCACAAAAAAAATATATATTTGAATTAATTAGAAACTTATGGTGTAAAGAATGGCTATGACAAATGCAAAGCTTGGGTCAAGAAAAAAAAAGTTTATAGCGTAGCGTCACGCATAAATGTACCTGTGTAAATTGTGTAAACCCCAATTATACTGCCTATGGACATTTCCAAACAAGATGTATTTCCAAAACGGGAAGGACAAAAATCATATTCAGTTAATTAAGCGTTGTTTAATTTTACTGGCTCTGAATTACAAGTCTTTCAAAATGGCAATATGCATGATAATAAAAAAATTGATTTTGCAATAATATTTATTTGTTTTGATGAATTTATTCCCCCCACCTCCATTTATCAATAAAGGGGCAAATAATATTTTATAATTTTCAAATCTATATAAATTAAACAACCTTCTTAAATAATTTATGATTCTTTTAGTTTAGTATCAAAATTAAATTAATTCACCTTATTTGTTGCACTTTGCAATGTGTTTTTTAAAAAAAACTTGAAATTTAAAAAAAAATATATATAGAGAAAGAGGGAAAAATGCCAAAAATTTGTTTTATTTAATTTAATAATGGATTCATAAATTAATTAAGAAATATAATTTTTTTAGGTAATAAAGGAGTTTGTTTAAGTTAATGCCAAATTTTTTCCCATGACATTAAGATGAAGTCTCAGGCGCGTAACCAATGGGGGAGGGGGGGGAATTCCCCCCCCATCGCAAATTTGACTGTTTTTATAAATATCATTTTAAACTAATAAAAATTTTACCCCCCACCCCCCCCCCCCACTAATCAAAATTTTACAAATATTTGAATATCAATTTTCCAACATATTATTCCAAAATAGTAATAAAATGGAAAAAATTTTAGTCAAAGAGAATGAAATCAAATGGTAATTTATTTTATTATTATATATAATTATTTTATTAAATTCAAAATTATTAGTGAGTTAGAATTAATAAGTATTTTTAATAATATTTTATAAATATCTATATTTAAATATTTTTCATTTTTACTTCCATAGAACAGAAGAAATAGAAATACAAAAGTTAAATAAGGCTGAGTATGAAAATGTGTCGTCAGAAGCGATATCATTATTGAATTCAATTGATCAATCACGTTTATCATTGCTGCTAGTTGCATCAATAATTTTTAGCTCACTACTTTGTAGAAATTTACGAAAACCAAATTTAGATGGTTATTGATTTGGCGAAAAATATATATATCTACAGGTAGATACAATAAGAATGAATGTAGAAAAATATTTTCTCATAATATTTATCTGGACGTTGAATCGAAGGCTAAATTTTATGATATAACACTAATTAAACCTCGTCTAGCACCTAGGCAATTATTGAGATGTAAAATAAATATTGGCTCAACTGAAGAATATTATAAAATATCCATTTTCATCCCATTCTATACTTTTTTATGGCAAATAAAAGTACGATTTTTAGATAAAAAAAACAAGTCTTTAGCAATCTTAAAATTTTATTACCCAAAGATCCTTCTTCGTTTTCTAATGCCACTATTGGTAAAATTAAATATTTAGCAAAATTTTATTCCTATGATATTGATACTGAAATAAATTTAATCAATGAATTCGAATTGTGGTATAAATATTTACTACGTTTATCTATTTTACCTGAGCATGCTATTGATGCACTCAATAGGTGTAAAGAAACCTTGGCTCAATTTCCTAATATTTTGAAGTTGTTTTATATTCTTACATGTTTGCCTATTACAACATGTACGAATGAAAGCACTTTTTCCAACTTGAGAAGTTGGAAACATATTTACAAAGTACTACTTCCGAATCTCGGCTAAATAAGTTAGCTCTGTTAAATATCCACAGAGATTTGGTTCCAACAACAAACAAAATTCAATTGGCAACATTCCCACGAAAATTAAAAATCACATTATAATGATAGTATTTAGTAAAAAAATTTGTATAATATTGTATTTGATAAAAGGTTAAAAAAAAATTGATTTTTAAATTATTTTCCAGTCAATATTTTATACACACTACTTTTAGTATTTTCAATAAAAAAATTATATTCTACTTATATTGTATGAGAATTTATGCTGAGGCTAGTTTTTAAAGCAAATTTTATAAAAAAATGACATTTAACTTTATTTCAACTTTACATTTAAAAATTAACTTTATTAAATAAATATACCTAACTTAAAATAATAAAAAATAGGCTTGTAATATCCATAAGCACTAATTAGTAAATAATAGTTATAAAATAGAAATATAATTATTATTAAATTATGAATAATTTAATAGAATAGCTAAAACATAAGACCCGACCAAAGGCTGGGGAAAAGCTGGTCGAAGGCCAGGTAAGGGGGGTTTGAGGGCGAAGCCCCAAAAATTCCCCTCCCCCCCATTAGAAAATCCTGGATATGCCACTGTGAAGTCTTATGAGGCTTTAAAAGAATATCAATAAAACTAATCTAGCCATGTGTGTTACTCACCCTTAATAATCATAATGAATTGTTATTGTTAATTGTCTTTATCACCTCAATATAAAACCTATCAAACTTAAATTTACAATTAGAAAATCTTTATTGAGAAGGTCCAACCATTAATATAGCATAATACAATAAATTATTACATGATTCTGTTGATACAACAAAACTGTATACTTACAACATGTAAACGCCATATTAAATAAGTAGTTTGTAGAAACATTATTTTTAAAAATTTCCAAAAAAAATGGTGTTGAATTAGAGCATTTATTTTATTTTGATTGGCCCAAAGTTTTGTATAGTAAGCTTTAAGATAAAAAAAAATTCATGCCAAAACTTCTTAAAGTATCTTAAATATTTGATAACTCATTTATTTAAATAGTGGGATTTAAATATATATTAGTCAATGTTTATTAATTAATAAAATATTGTTTAAAAAATATATAATAGGCAATTTTTAAAATTTTTCCATTAATATTTACTATTTATATTTTTTAAAAATATAATGAATTTTATGCCCCCAGGAGAAAAAAAAGAAAAGGTTAATAACTCAAATTACACTAGATAAAAATGTATGAAATTTTGCACACTAACTTATGCTTTATAGTAAGTGCGAAAATAGTGCAAAATAAAAATTTTTAATTATATAGATAAGCTATTGTTTCTATATGAATTATGCAAAATATTTTGCAATTATTATAAATGAGGCCTTAACATAGGATAAATCCTAGAAACCATGCTAAAATATATTTTCAATTTAATTTTATATAGATCTTTTAAAAATAGGATCCCCCATCTCAGTAGTGTTGTTAAATGGCTCTATTTGAGCTGATTTTTAATATGGCTAACCTAATATTTTAGCCAAGAAAATATAAACTAAACCTTGAGATTTTGTTGTGTCCAAACCTTTGTACCACCTGTGACCAAAATCTTCAGGCTTGTATAATATTTTTCTGGATAAAATATTGAGTTAGCCACTTTTAAAAATCAGCTAAAATCAAGCCATTTAACAACACTACATCTCAGGGGAATCATTAAATATAAAAAATATCTATCATTTGCAAAATCTTCTAGAACATTTGGGATTTGGCAACCAAAAGATCTTATATTTTTGTTTTGTTTTTTTTAGTAATGTTTTGTTTTTACATATGAAAATAGTAAGAAAAAATTTTGATTTTTGGGGGGGTTTTTTTTAAATTTTATTTTTGTTTTTCTAAAAATTGTCTCCTTAATAGTGTAACCTAATTGAGCATTTGTGTTTCATTATGTAAAACACAAACAATGCATTTAAAATGTACAAATTAATCACAATTTATAACCATTAATAAAAATGCAAACTGATTTGCTTTTTTTCAAAAAAATTCAATTAGGTCATATTATAAAAGACATTCATGAAATCTTAAAATTTGGATAAAAACTTTAAAATATATATTTTTTATTATGTTATGTAATAAAATTGCTAAAAAAAATAAGTTTATATACAAAAAGCATGATCAATTTTTATAATTTATCAATTTAATGAAAAAAAATAAGTTATAGGTTGGCTATTATCAATAAATTATTTATATTTTCTGGGAATATAGGTTCTTTATTGAACAACATTTAAGGATAATCAGTATAAATTACTTTAAATATTATCATGATTTGGATAGAAAAATAATTACTTTAAAACAAACAGACTGTTCATATATATGCTGTTTAGGCATAAGTAGATAATATATCTCCAATATCCATAAATAAAAATTCTATACATTTATTTAAAATATTAAATTCTTATAAGTTTTTTAAAATTAAATATGTACATAAAAATTATATTTACAACTGTATAGGATTACTGCTAAAATCGATTGTTTGTAAGTTTTTGCAATTTTTTATAGTTTCAGGAATTTCCATTATATCTTAAATGTAAGTAAAATTAGTCAATATCTATACAATAATTGCTACCATTTTTGCTGGCATCCAATTCTTGAAGATTGGTTAAATTAGATATTTCTGAAGGTATTTTGTTAATTTCATTATCACTAAAGGTAAATTTTCGTAGTTTTGTCAGCTTAAACAGGCCCTTTTTAATAAATAAACAATCCTTGTATACATAATAAATATTAACTTTTGGTAAATCTTTTAAATGATTAGCATCGAGTAAAAGCTCTTCAAGAGTCCTGCTATATCTAAATATATCTTCTGGTACGTTAGGTAAACTGCAATGTCTTTTATCTATATATTCAATCTGTCTATTGCAGCCCATTAAAGTTGGGATGCAGGGAAACATCGTGTAATTTAGAGAATTGACGATAAAATGTGTATTTCGTGGCTAACTCAAACCTCAAAAAAATTTTACTTTTTGCACATTTTTACATTTTAAAACATAAAATTTAAAACAGATTAGCTAAAAATAAAAAATGATGCGGATGCTTGAAATAAATAAAGAATATGTTCGAAATATCTTTGACCCAGCAATTATATTTTTTTATATTTATTGTAGTAGATGATTAGTTCTTTATCAAAATTTTAAAATTATTCAGAATTAATGTTGATATATATTAATTTTAATATTCTAAATCTAAAGATATTTAATATATATACAGCATAATTTGCTAATTATTACTCAATAATTTAACTCTTTCTAAACAAATACTATATTTCAATCATCAATCATTGAAAAATTAATCTATGAATGGTTGGAAACCTTCCACAGTTCAAATCTCGACCTCCTCAATCGAAATCACTTGCATTGCAAGTTTCTCTCTGGACAGCATCATAAATCCATTACATACAACATTCTCCTAGTTGCCATCAAAAAGTTAATATCACTTCCACTCTAGAACCAGTGAGCCTTTCAAATGAAAATGCCCTACGCCGGGAGGTTTTATCCTTATCTCCTAGACTAATAATGGCCTTGTAGTTATCTGGGACTACACTATATCGATTTTGCAGCGAAGACTAACCTCACTATTTCTTTCATAGAAAAGGCAGTAGTACCTAAAAAGACAAATGTGCTTGCCTCCCAATCACAGTATACATACCAATTGTTATCAACATCTTAGGTATATTGGGAAATGTAGCTCTTAATTTTATCAAAACTATTGGCAATAATTACCCAATTAATTTAAAGAACATTAATTATATAATTTTATTTGATAATTTGGAGAAAATATGTAAGAATATCTCTAGTATTTTCCAACATATAAATATTTTTATACATCAAAAAGAAATTAAAGAACTATATTAGATTTTTCGATCAAATTAAAAAGTATTTGCTCACTAGGTTATTTAAAATCACTTGTTGGTGAACTTTAAGAAATATTTTATTTTAGGAGTAGGGCTACTTAATTTGGATAAAGAACTTCGGTCAAAATACACCGAAGGCTTAGAAGATACCGTGCGTTTAGCGATCGCGCTGTCCATTGGAAAAAAAGGAAATATGGGTAGAAATTAACTTCATTAAACACAAGCCAAAGCAAGGTTTCAAAAACACGTATTTTATGAATAATAGTTATAATACCAACAAATTCAATCATAATAATTATATTCCTAATTATAAATCTAGTTTTAAACCTAACTTCATACAAAAAAATGTCATATGCTTTTGATGCGGTAAGGCAAACCCCATATCAAAATAATGTGTAACACGCGTAGAGGTCTTAGACTTGTCAAAAACACGTGTTCACACTCAGATGTTTGATTTTAAAATCGAAAACTGACAATTGAATACAGCTTTGCTGAATCGGAATAGGTTGGGTTCTGAATTATAAAAAATAATAAAATTTTAAAAAATAAGGAATTTAAAAACATGAAATAAACATTAACATTTTCGCATAGCCAATACTCTCTTTGAGGTAGGGTTATTATATATTGTTATACAGAAATAAAATATAAGCTCACCTGAAGAATAAATAAACTGTTAGACTCCATGCTGTGTATAATTTAAATAATTGTATTTCAAGAATGAGACTAAATAGAAAATTAGGGAAATAATGTACCTTATTCTTTGTATACAATTTTATAAAGATTTTCAGTAGTAATATATCATTAAACTGTATCTTCATATTAAATTTTTATACAGATCTTTATGACACGCAATTGAAAATAAACAAATTTGCGCAGCTAGTAATTGTTATTGGCTTGGGGGATTTGTTTTTCAAATATTATAAATTTATTAGAACTAATTATCATAAAAAATTTATTACAGGACTAATTATAAAGAATATAAACTAATATAGAGCGACGCTAAGATAGGTTTCACCTCACTCTCGGCACAACTTCTCAAAACCTGCACTTGCACTTATGAAGTAACATATCAGTTGGTGGCAGAGCCAACCTTTGCCCACAAATTAATTTATTGGCATTAACTATATTTTTACCTGGAAAAATTACTTTTGACCCCATAACACAAACATCAAAAATTATCAACATAACTATAATAGTAATTGCATGATAAAAGTAGCCTTAAGGCTTTTGGCCAACCAGGGCTAAAATTAATTCGGTGGGCTTTTAAAAAACTAAAGTCTAAAAGAAAATCCAAATTGTCAAAAAAAACGATCAAATTCATTGAAGTTCCAAAAAAATCGAATAGACCCCAATTAAAATGAACGACTATATTTTTAACAGCTTTTATGTAACATATTAAGAAGAAAAAAGGCTCACGCTGCCCTTCCTACATTCCAAGTTATTGTAAAATACAGAGAATTAAATGTTTTACCCCTTAGATATAATAAATTTGTGCTAGTTTAAACGCTCATATATATCATTTACTTAAACATTGAGGCGTGAGATAGCTTTCCAGAATAGTGAAAATTATTGATTATAATTTTTATTTATCACCTAAAGACGGAATTAATGAGTTTTCAATGGATATGATAGTACAGTGCATGCATACATAGTTGTAGCATTGCATTTGCTGATTATATTATTGACAAACTTATCTTACCATATTTATTGGATAATATATAGATGATCCTATAATTACCTAAGTATTTTTTTACCCAAGTATACTGTGTCCTAACTTCTATTCCATTTTTATTAATTAGTCAAACAATAAAAAAAATTAAAATATATGAATTTTTGTTTTTGAGTAAAATGATTAAGTACTAAATTATACAAGTTATTGCTATATTTTTTTTTAATAAGTTTTTTTCTCAATCGAAATCAGAAATAGAATTATAATTTTAAAAAATCTTACATTAAACTTATAATTTATTCATTAAAAGTTAGCGGAATATCTATAAAATTATTTTACAAAATTCTAAATAAATTTATTTGTTTAAAATAATTTTATGCGTTAATGGTATTGTCTATAATTAATGGGCGTCATGGCTGGATTTATAAATTCATTTGCATGATAAAAAAAATCCTAAACTGATATCTATAAATATAAAATGGAAAAAAAATACTATTTATATATATTTTTTTTATATAATTTTAAATATTATATATACTAGTAGAAAACCCGTCAAAAATGACGGGGAATGAGATTTTTATTCATTTTTTTACGATAGATGTCATGCCAGATCCAAGCTCACAATATTAGGAAGCATATAATTATTAAAAAGTTTATCCAGCCCAGCTCAACCCTTAATAATTTTTTAAAGATAATATCATGTCAAGTGCAGTGCATTATACAAAATAATCAGCGTTGGAATAGATATAAAATCATATATAAAATTATTTATAATAAAAAATATGTACTATGTATATTTTTTTGTGCGTTATACAAAATAATCAGCAGGGATAATAGAGCAATGTTGGATCTGACAAAATGGTAAGCTTTTAAAAAAGTAGGATCCTTAAAAATTGTTATATTAATTTAGTTAAATTTTCATAATGTACTTTGTATAATTTTCAGTTAGACAAAATATTCATCAGAGATAAAAGGGCATATTGTGCGGCCCGACAAAAGGATGCTTAAATAATATAAAATTGTTTAAATTCAAAAATAATATCCTACTAAGTAATGTTCACTCTTATTCGTATAAGCCGGGATTAATCGGATATAACCTCACGATACACCACATTGGTTGTAGTTCTTGTTTTATCATTGGTTATAATCTTTAATTTATGAGGAGAACAAACTCGAGACATAGTCACATATAGCTGTCCATGTGAAAAAACAGGATGAGGTAAATAGATGCCAACTTTGTTCAACGTTTGTCCCTGAGCTTTATTAATTGTCATGACAAAGGCAGGTCTCACGGGAAATTGGCGGCGTTTAAAGGTGTTGAACATGGATTATTATTTTATTATAATGGATATTATATAGCGCAAATTTTTGTATGTTACATTCATTTAACACCATTTATATTAACTTAACTTAATAGTTTTGATTCATACTTTTTGTTTCTAAATTTCTTAATTTGATTTTATTGTGAAAAAAATATCCCTTCGATGAATGAACAGGATACAAAAATATTTTGCTATTTTAAACTTGGCGATTTGGATAAAAAAAATTTTATTACCCATGAACTTTATTAATTGTATACTTCAATACCTTCATAAATGTAATAAAATTTAAGCATGAAAACATTGAAAATTATTGCAAGTTAATTCAATTCCAGTGCAATTTTGGATTTAAAAATTCGATACGGCAAATTTTTATTCCTAAAAACATTTTTGATCGATGTGTGAACCAGTAGACATTTTGGTCAAAGCTTAATTGGCTAGATCGATTCATTCATAATGCTTGGAAGGTCTATATTTTTGGATGATGGAAATCAAGCTAAGTACTTGGTTTTACCTATATTTTTGATGCTTTCAAATGGTTCCATGATTACGTTAATTGGTCAACTCATGTGTAGATTAGTATAGGTCAGATTATTCCTTTGATTTGAGGTATATTTTATTTTTCTCTTAATCATTGCAAGGAAACTACAAATAAATTGTTTTGGACTAGAGTTGGAAGTATCTTTACAATTAAACATTTATATAAATATACTTATTTAGTTTGTAGGTTAAACTCCACTCAAGGCTTATGTTTGATTTAAACTTAATTTCTAATTTATATTATTGTAATTTCAGCACCATAAAATTAAATATACCCTTTTAATTCATATTGTATTTTTTAAAGATGTTTTGTCTCTCTAAATCACTAATTTTGTTTGTAAGTTATATTAATCTGCATGGTACTAATTAATTTATATCCCCTCTTAAATAAAGATACTCACCATTATCATAAATATTATTTTCTTATTGTTGAAAGTTAGTATTGAAACTTAATATTCATTATTTCTTAATACTTTGACTTAATATTAGCTAAATTTGGATATTTTTTAACTTATAATATCCTCTTACTTTTATAGAACAAATATTTACACATTTATTTACATGATTTTGTCTGGTAATATAAATACAGAAGTAGTTAAATATATAGTTTTGTTTCTCTTAATTTAAAATTTTCTGTTTAAACATGTTTTAATTTACATAGTAACTTAATTAATCTAGGTCCCTTCTGTTATAAATGAGATTTATATTATATATTATCAATGTTATAAATGTCATATATATATATTATCAATGATATAAATGTCATAGATACAAATCAATCATATTAATATATTTCATGAAGTGATTGCCAGTCAAATAAACTTAATTAGTATACCTTCTTAATTAAATAATCTCTATATCCCCTAAACATTATATATGACATTAAATTTTATAGTTGAAATTTAATATTGGTAAAATGCTTTAATAAGCTTTCAATGGTTCTTGATTATACATTAGCTGAATTTAGTCATGTTTGCTCTTAATGTCTGTATACCTTAACACAACTATTAAATTATATTTACTTTTATTATATTTACTTTAATTAGATTTAAACTTGTAACATTATTTACAGAGGATTTTTTGTATATAGTTAAAATCAACATTTGTTAAATTTTAGTATTTTAGCTAGTTGTAAGGTTTTTAAATTTTACATAAGCTATATCTGGGTATTCTAGTTTAACAACTTTCAACTTAAAATATAAATAATTCATTTGTATTATTACCTTCAATGATATTATTGGATTTACATTATCATGTCGGTATTAGTATAATCAATTTTTATATATTAATCTATTTATATATTATATTATATGCATCGATCGGTTTTAACACCATATACATATCTTCAGATATAAATATTTTAGATTATTTAGGTTATATATAAGTTCAATCTTAAAATCTTTAGGTTCCCGGTCGATAAACTTGAACCTTAAATAGCGAATGAGTGTTAATTTTTATCCTTATTTATCCCAATTTCTCCCAGATAAGATATTACTATTTTATTTAGTGGTTTTAATGCTCTAATACTTCTATGGAAGCATGACTTTAATCCTTTCTCAGGTATTTAATACGAACAAACAACAGTTGATATACAGTACTTTCTCATTTATTACTTTGAATCGGTAGTAGTTTAGGTTTATTTCTCTCGTGGGACGATTACTCTATATGTAACTAGCCAATAATATATTCAGTCATTCTAATTTTAATTTCTCCGTGTTGTATATTACATTATATAGAGTTATTAGTTTCTTTCCTGATGTCTGTTTTTTCCTTACGTTAATTAATATTATACATTTCTAGCCAAAGTTGATGTGTAAAAATAAATTTACAAATTAAATAATTTCTTTAAATTTTTGGCGCCTATGTTAATTGTAATTATTTTCTCTTTTCTCTTTCAGGCGCCGTTTTGATTTTGATTTGATTTATATTTCTCTGTTCATGTAAAATATTTTTTTGTTCATGAAATAATTTTATAATCATTTTTCTTCATTTTGGTTCCTTTGTCTTAGTTTTTTTTTTGGAAAAAACTTTTAATATTAGTTTTAAATGTAATATGAATTGGCAGTTTTATAATATTTTTGAAAATTTTTCCTGTAAATTTAAATTCAAATAGGCAATTTTTAAGTGTTCATTACCTTCTTTTGTTTATTATATTATTATTTGTTTCTGTTTTTTTAATTTCCTAATTGCGTCAATACACTTTTTGGATTCAAGCCAGTACACCGTTATGGAGGTAAACCTATCATAGATATAATTTTTCTAACATTAGTTAAATAAATTTTTTGGATATCTTTTGATATTATTAGTCGGTATTAAATTTATCTCTTAATTTTATCTTTCTGGGAAGTTTCTCTATTATAAAAACTCCAACTATTATGAAATGTTATATACCTTCATTTGTATTTGGCACTAAAAAATGGTAACATGATTAGGATAAATGGAAGTAAAATGCCTAACGTTAACTTTTTAGTTTTGAATTTGTTTTCCCTTTAAACCTGTAGTCTCAGAATTTTTAGTCAAACTTAAGTTCATTTTTAGTTTTTTAACTTTAAAGGAGTTCTTTTACCCTCATTTACTGGGCTCTTTTGAAACTGGCGACCACCTCATAATAATAATAATATCCATAAAATTGTGTTGTATAGTGTTATATATTGGGTTAGTACCATTGTAAATTATCTTAGAAGGTCTCTTTTTAAATTAATGTTATATTACATCTTATGCGGCTCCTAAGTAGTACATAATGAGGTAGCCTTCTCCGTTATATACTTTTCTCCACACTAATACTTTTCTCCCAAATTACATTTTGGATTTTACTTATACTTACTTCCGACGTTTTTATTCTCTTTATTGGTTTCATTCATTGGTTCTCTAGTATAAGTTCACAGGCAAGCTACAAATAGCGTCTCCCAAAATAAATGGAATGAAAAACAAACTGGCGGTTCTCCTAAGGATGTTAGCAGCTGAGAAAATCGACATTATTGGCATTCAGGAAACCCACTTTCCAGGGGTAAACACGGCTATTTTTAATGACTATAAAATTTTCTGTTCAGGCACCACCTTGAATAGTTGGTCCGGGATAACGTTCCTTATAAATAAACGTATGCAGAAACACACAATCAAATTCGTACCGGTATCAGAAAGATGCGGACTGTTATATTTGATCATAAATTTCTATGTCCCTCCCAATAGGAATGAGAGCTCAAGTTTCGTTGATTCTATGATAAACACGATACACTCCCTACCGGGAAGATATAATATAATTATCTTAGGAGATTTTAACATGAAAATCGGCAAAGAAGCTAAGTATGTAAATAGTAATGTTATTGGGCATGATACAATACTACAAAGAAATTGTGAACATAGTAAGAAACTCCTAGATTTCTGTATAAACAATAATTTCAAGTCGAGAATACTTTCTTTAGCCACCATGAAAGTAACACTTACACCTTTGTAAGGGCTCGGCAAAATCTCAAATTGACTTTTTCATTTCGAACGTTCACCGGTGGTTTGATGATGTAAAAGTACTAACAAATATTAACATATTAGATCATAGAATGCTCAGAGCAAACATTACAGTTAAAAACCTATGGAGTTATCACAGTGGAAGTAGACAAACTTCAATCGGTCCTAATAATTATCTTTCGCGCACAAATATAACACGCAAACCCAATAAAGTACAAACACCAGAAGATGCGAGGCTCTTCGATCAAATGCTAATTAGGAAAGTAGCTAACTTTGTAAATATAACTAGACAGGAAAATTTAGAAGCATGTTGAAAACTTTTTAAAAGCGATCTTACAGAATCATACAACGTTTTGCCAAACGCGACTCCTTTCTCTAGGAAAGAATGGATGGCTAATGACACTCTAGAGAAAATAAATTTGTTAAGAAGTGAGAACGGCTCGAATAGCGACCTATGGAAGGATATACAGAAACTACTACGCAGAGATAGACGAATATATATATCGCGAGGAAAGCCTTTGACATTGACAGAGATATGAAGGAAACAGGATATATGACGCATATAAAAAATTAAAATATTTTTGTAAACCTGGTAGCTTTAAGAAACTCCCCTCCATTGCCTTAAGGAATGGGAAAGTGATCATAGATCAAGATGAACAAATAGCTGTATGGCTTGACACAGTCTTCGATTCAAGGAAAGCAATCCCACCAGCTAGCTTAAATATAATCTCTGTCTCACCCCCATGTGGCTTTTCTATAGATGAGATCGCTAATATAATAAAATAATTACGTAGAAACTAAGCTCCGGGGCCTGATGACATAACAGCTGAGTATCTGAAAATTGCACTTAGGACTGTCTCTTCCTTCCTTTTGACCCTTTTTAACAAAATATGGGAATGTGGGAAAACTCCGGAGGAATGGAATAAATCATTTTTTTTCAATTTCCCCAAAATTGAAAACCCACGGAAATTCACAGATTACCGCGCCGTCGCTCTGACATCATGTGTATCTAAAATATTTATGACGTTATTAAAAAACAAAATTGTGCAATCGACGTCCCATCTTCTCCCCAAATTCATTTGTCCTTATAGGCCGAACAAAAATATATTAGAACCAATATTAGCCTTGAAAATAATAATGCAGAAATGTTATAAATACAAAATATCCTCCTATTACACTTTCATAGATTCTAGCAGAGCTTTTGATAATGTTAATCACGGAGCTCTATGGGATACGCTGGCTGAATGCGGAACAGAACCCCAAATAATCCTCATCTTAAAAAACCACTACTCAAAATTAGTGGCGTGTTTTAGAATAAACGATAAAATATCTCCTTGCTTTAGAATTAAAAAAGGTGTAATACAGGAGTGTACTCTATCACCACTCCTATTCAACATGATAATTAATAAAGTTATAAGAGAAGCACTAGGGGCAGCTGATCTAGTTGATCTAAGATCTGATAAGTCTATATCCTTTGTTAACAGAATAATATCATATGCTCAAGATTGTAATCTCCAAGAGCATAGATGAAACCAAAAATTTATTATACTTACTAGAGACCATAAGTCAAAGAGTTGAGCTTGAAATAAATTTCAAAAAAACTGTTATTCTCCCCTCCCCAAATGCTCCACCAATGGACAATCTTACTTTTGGAGGAAAAATAATTAAGGTTGTAGATAAAATTAGATACTTGGGTATAACACTAGACAACAAGGGTAGTGGTAAAGAGGAAATGACGATAAGCAAAAGGCGAGGAGTACCTTCTACAAGTATATGAAAATTTGGAAAACAAAAGAGATTTCTGTTTTTACCAGACTGAAGTTATTCAATTCGACAATTGTCCCGGTTCTATTATATGGAGGGGAAATTTGGGATTCCTTGTTGTGAAATTAAAAAAAAAGAAGATATTATTCCTTGTTGTGAAATTAATAAAAAAAAAGGTAAAAAAAAAATAAACTGCTAAGTTAAACGTTTCTGTGCAGTGAAACTTTGAAATTGGTGCCGTGTTTATACAAAACCACCTGGTTAGTGCGGTTGTTGTAATATCATATAGTGATATTTGAGTCTACATCTACGGTAAAATATCATATAGTTGTATTTGAGTCTTCGAGTGAAAAATATCATATAGTGGTATTTGAGTCTTGAAGTGAATTGAACATCGTCTTCATCATCTACATCTACGGTAAAATATCATATAGTGGTATTTGAGTCTTTGAGTGAAAAATATCATATAGTGGTATTTATGAAGTGAATTGAACATCGTCTTCATCATCTACATCTACGGTAAAATATCATATAGTGGTATTTGAGTCTTCGAGTGAAAAATATCATATAGTGGTATTTGAGTCTTGAAGTGAATTGTACATCGTCTTCATCATCTACATCTATGGTAAAATATCATATAGTGGTATTTGAGTCTTCGAGTGAAAAATATCATATAGTGGTATTTGAGTCTTGAAGTGAATTGTACATCGTCTTCATCATCGACATCAGCTGTCCATTTATTTTATTTATTTATTTTTTCTTCTCTCTCAAAATAAAAAAAAATCTTATCGTACGGAAGTGCTGTCCGAATTTTACGAGTTGTAAATCTGTTACACAAAATTTGCCCAAATTTTTGTTGTATCTTTAGACTTATTAACTGTAGATGTACATGTGTATTATTGGGTTGTTTACACTATTAATAATATCATATCTATTAACATTACAAATAACCAAAATTTTTATTTTGAAATTAATTATAAATTTTTTATAAGGTCGAAATGAAAAGTTTAAAATTTGTAAAATACTGGGAAATACAGTATAATATTTTTGGGGCATTGGTTACATTAGTAATATGGATGTGTAGCTTAATATGGGGAAGAAAGTTGAGAAGAAGTCGAAGTGTGAAAATAAAGGGGCAGACATTGACGATAGAAGGACATAATGGGGAAGAGGATGTTATGGGAAAGGTAACATGGTTCCCAGTGCAGGAGTTAATTAATGGGTGGACAGATAGCGAATTAGATAAATTAACCTATAGGCCTGAAAGGAGAGATTCATATACTAATCAGAGATTGGGGACATATAGGGGACCTAGAGAAAGTTCTCAGGGAAGGAGAGGAGAAATGAGACCCAACTTTGATTCTAGAGTAAGGGGGAGAATGAATTGTTATAATTGCGGAAGACAGGGACATATGGTCAGAGATTGCCAAGAAGCGTTCTGAATGTGGAAAATATGGACATATAGCCACGTTTTGTCCAGGAAGACGTGATAAGCTACGATGTGCAGGTTGTGGTCGATTTGGTCACAATAGGGAGGAATGCAATGTGGGTAATTTCAAAACTAGAGGCGGTTTTCCACAGAGGGACATGGGGCAAAGTGCTCCAAATGTTAGAATTATAGAAAGTGAAAAAAATAAAGAGGTAGGAATACCATTTTTGGCTGTGAATAAAGAGCAGAATATGTTTCCGTTGCCGGAAGGAAGGACATGGGGCGAGAGATTGCGAGTATTTGTGACTATATGATGGTAAAGAGCATGCGGCAAAGATCGGGGGGCTTTGGGCGAAAGAGATGGAAAGATTAGATTATAGTGAGAAAGATTGGGTATCAAAGGGCATAAATATGATACAAGAGGAAAGGATACATGATCCTTGCCCTAGAGTTTGGATAAATTTGAATGGAAATATGGTATCCATGTTATTTGATACCGGGGCAGCCATATCCGTGATGGGATATGAGAAATATCAGAGTATTTGGTCGGAAAGGATAATTAAACGGGAGGACATCAAGATCCGTCAGTTGGATGGATCAGAAGTCGCAGTGATGGGAAGGGTGGAGTTAAAGGTGGTATTAGAGAATAGAGTGGAGATTTTGGACTTATGGATAGTAGATCGAAAAGTAGAGTCAGTAGTGGGATGGGATTGGATCACCCGAATTGGTCCAGATTGTGGTTTTTGGGGGGTATTCGCATGGTGTGGTGTATTTTTACCTGTTGCAAGATGTGAAGAAAATAGAGATATGAATTTGTGGTATGGAGAAAGTTTGTCAGGAATTGAAACCTTTTTGGAAGGGGAAAGGAGAGGAGAGGATAATAGGGTTGTTAGAGACTGTAGGGGAGGTTTTGGGGGGAACTATAGGGGAGGTCTTGGGGGGAACTATAGGGGAGATATCGGGGGGAATTTTAGGGGAGGTATTGGGGAGAACTATAGGGGTGGTATCGGGGGGAATTATAGGGGAGGTATCGGGGGGAATTATAGGGGAGATATCGGGGGGAAATTTTAGGGGTTGTCGCGACTTTGGGAGAAAGGAAGAAAGAAATGATACCAAAGAACAGAAAGAAATTCATGATCAAGGAAAGTTTGAAGCGGAGCTGGAGGAATTGGCAGATGGGAAAATAATGTTGCCAGAAGAAGAAACTAGAGAAGATGATGATTTGGAACAAGGAAATACTAAGGGAACACATAGCCAACAAATGGAAATGGATGGAAAGGAAACGAGACGACGGGAAGAGAGGGAATTGCGGGATAGAGAGATAGAATTTGGTATGATCAAAGTACAAGAGGGAGTGAGAAACTTGATGAAAAATTACAAGGAGATTTTTGATGAGAAGTTGGGTTGTCTCCGAGATTATGAAGTGGATATCAAATTAAAGTAGGGATATGTGCCCAAGTTTTGTGCATTACGTCGGATACCGTTCGAATGGCGAAATGAAGTAGACAAGGAATTGGAGCAGTGGGTGCAGAAGGGCATTCTTTGTCCAGTGGAATATAGCGAATGGGCAACACCGTTAGTACCCGTGAAGAAGGCCAATGGAAAGCTTCGTTTATGCGCTGATTTTCGGGTCACGCTTAACCCGTGGGTTGTGGAGATAAAATATCCGTTACCTCGGATTGAAGAAATATTTGCTAATTTGAAGGGTAGCATATATTTTTCAAAGGTGGACTTTTCGAAAGCTTACTTACAATTGAAGGTGAAACCCGAGGTACAAAAGCTATTAACGATCACGACTCCGAAGGGATTGTATGCCTTCTGTAGATTGCCGTTTGGACTTAGCGTGTCGGCTCCAATTTTTCAACGAACGATGGCGGCAGTTTTTCAAGGACTAGAGGGAGTATTTTACTACATGGATGACGTATTGGTGATGGGAGAGACTCTCGAGCAACACGAACGAAGATTAGAGGAGGTGTTCAAAAGGATCAAGGATAAAGGATTGCGAGCAAGCGTTGAAAAAAGTGTGTTGGGAGTATCAGAAATCGTATATTTGGGGCATAAAATCAATGGGAAAGAGGTCAGACCTTTAGACAAAAATATGGCAAATATAACAAGCATGTTGAAGCCTAATAATAAAGTGGAAGTACAAGCTTTCTTGGGAATGATGAATTATTATCACCGTTTTGTGGAAGGCTTCGCGCAGATAGCGGCGCCGTTGTATAAATTGTTAAAGAAAGGAGAAAGATTTGAATGGAAGATTGAACAGGAGGAGGCTTTTGAGGAGTTGAAATTGAGGATTGGAAGGGAACCAGTACTAGTGTGTTTTGATAACGATGTGCCAGTGATATTGGCCGTTGACGCTTCGAATAGGGGTGTGGGTGGAGCGCTATTACATTGTATAGACGAATTGGAGAGACCTATTTTATTTTTCTCAAGAATCTTTAGAGAGGCCGAGACATGATATTCAGTGATCGAGCAAGAAGCGCTAGCGGTTATATTTGGATTGACTAAATGTAGGGAATACTTGATCGGACGTCGATTTGTCATATATACGGATCACAAGCCCTTGGTTCATCTTTTCAGGAAGGACAACAAGGAGCTCATGTTGTCGCCTAGGTTGCAGCGATGGCTATTGCTGGTAGGCAGTTTCGACGTGCAAGTGAAATACCGACGAGGAAGAGAAAATTACTTACCGGATATTCTTTCTAGATGTGGAGCGGGAGAGGATTGCGAAACGAGTAGGTCGAAAGATATGGGTGAAGAGGATGAGCACGGGTTGATTAGAGCGATAGTCGGAATATCTAAAGGAGGACCAGTTGCAGGAACAACTCAAAAATGCTACTTTAAAAGATCGCGAGTTGACGAGAATCAAAGCGTGCATATTGGGTCGGAAGCAATGGCGAGATGGGGACAAAAAGTTCAAGCAAGTGGAGAAAGAGCTAACGATAGTGGACGAGTGTGTGGTACGAGGAAGTCGGGGAGTGGTGCCGTCCAGATTACGGGAGGCAGTAAAGGCAATGATCCATGCTGGACATCCGGGTATGGAACGAATGAAACAATGGGGGCGGGAATACGTATGGTGGCCTAGCATGAATAAAGAAATCGAGAATATGGTGAGAAGTTGTGAAATGTGTAATTCATGGGCAAGTATGCCTCGAAAGGACAAGAAAAGTATTTGGCCTAGGGCTACTCGACCATGGGAAAGAGTGCACTTAGACTTTTTCGACTTCGAAAATAAAATATATCTCCTCGTGGGGGACGCTTACTCAAAATGTGTAGAGTATCAAGAAGTAAAGGGGTTAACAACGCAAGTAGTAATTAAGACGTTAAAAGATCTTTGGGCAAAATTTGGGGTAGCGGAAATAGTCGTGTCGGATGGAGGACCCGCTTTCATAAGTAAACAATTTAAAGTATTTTGTACTGAAACTGAGGCGAGACACATTTTGGCGCCCACCCAAGCTTAAATGGGCAGGCGGAAAGGATGGTGGCGGTGGTGAAAAGTTGGTTGAGGAAGTCGAAATATGGGGGTGAAGAGATTTGGATAGCGATTGCATATTATAACAATAGTCGAAAGGGAGAGGAATTGTCCCCAGCAGAAAAGTTTTTGGGCCGTAGAACTCGTATTCAGTTGGATTTCTTAAGACCCAAACCGGCGCAGGAGGAAAATTCAATGGATAATCAGTGTGAATTCGTGAATGGTCAGACCATATGGGCGAGAATTTTTGGAGGTACCCGAAAATGGGAGTCAGGAATAATTATACAGAACATGGGGCATAAAATGGTGAGAGTAAAATTCGTTGACGGAAAGGAAGGAGTTAGACACGTAGAACAGATACGGAAGAGAGTAGAGTCTGAAAGATTGAGATCCAGCCATGATGCGGCGAGGAGAGAGGGATAGATATCTTAGCAATTCTCGAGTTAAAGCACATAGAAAATAATAATACTAATAATGATAATTAACCCAAGATGGTAATGCCTCCGCAGTTCCGAGATTAAATCAAATTTAATTTTAAAAAAAAAATCGATAATGATAATTAACCCAAGATATTAATACCTCCGCAATTCCGAGATTAAATCAAATTTAAAAAAAAAATCGATAATGATAATTAACCCAAGTTAGTAATACCTCCGCAATTCCGGAATTACATCACATTAATAAAAAACAAAATAAATATTAATTAACCCGAGATAGTAATAACTCCGCAATTACGGGATTAAATCACATTTAATAAAAAAAAGGGGATCAATAATAATAATGGTAACCGGTGCTAATAATGTTGGAGGTTAAGGGGCTATATATATAAAAAAAAAACTTTCGTGATTCTCGAGTTAAAGCACATAGAAAATAATAATACTAATAATGATAATTAACCCAAGATGGTAATACCTCCGCAGTTCCGAGATTAAATCAAATTTAATTTAAAAAAAAAATCGATAATGATAATTAACCCAAGATATTAATACCTCCCCAATTCCGAGATTAAATCAAATTTTAAAAAAAAAATCGATAATGATAATTAACACAAGTTAGTAATACCTCCGCAATTCCGGAATTACATCACATTAATAAAAAAACAAAATAAATATTAATTAACCCGAGATAGTAATACCTCCTCAATTACGGGATTAAATCACATTTAATAAAAAAAAGGGGATCAATAATAATAATGGTAACCGGTGCTAATAATGTTGGAGGTTAAGGGGCTATATATATATAAAAAAAAAACTTTCGTGATTCTCGAGTTAAAGCACATAGAAAATAATAATACTAATAATGATAATTAACCCAAGATGGTAATACCTCCGCAGTTCCGAGATTAAATCAAATTTAATTTAAAAAAAAAAAATCGATAATGATAATTAACCCAAGATATTAATACCTCCGCAATTACGGGATTACATCACATTTAATAAAAAATAAAATAAATATCAATGATATCAGTTAGTCAATGATTTCGTGATTCGGGGAATAAAGCGAGTATTTTTTTTCTAAAAAAAGGGGGGAACTTAGTTAGAGTGCCAATAAATAATGCACAAAAAGTTAAAAATGTTGGGTATGTTAACCAAAGTAATAAATTAAAGTAAGGGATAATTTTGGGAGATGTCGGGATCGTAAATCAAAAGTTGGAAATAGAACTTGTATATAGTTGGAGAATAGAATAAAAAGGAGTGACAATTGGACTAGGAAACAAATAAAAAATGGTTCCAAGTTGGACTGAAACACGGAAAAGATTTCGGCAATGACAGTTGGAAGCGAGACACAAAACAAGGAAGGTTCCAATAATTGGGCTTTAAAAGGGGAATTTTATAAATGCAAAATTATAATTTGTTTAATTGTTAATTTTGTTAAAGAAAATTTTCCTGTATTTATTCATTTTGACCCAAAAGAAAAGTGAGTGAAAACTGTTATTAATTTTTTTTATATTATACCTTTTTCTTAAAAAAGAATGTCGGGGAGGCATCGGTGTATATATTGGGAGAATTTTACCATTAGAATAAGTATTTACCGAGGATATGTTAATGAGGATGGGCGACCAATCTCGCCTTCGATTTACCGAAACATAATAGACCAATCGCCTCCAATACGCCGGAGCAGTAGATCGCCCCAGGTCCAAAGGGGAGTGTCCGGGATAATGACGAATAATTTAGATCACTCCGAATTACCGGAGCCCCGGCACCTCAGCATGCGCTCGAGGAGGAGACGTTTACTTGTGTGGTTCGCCTAGTCATTTGCGAATGCGGTGCCCCCGTGGGCCAAATCGTAGGCAAGACTTAAATGATAATAGGGAAACGACGAGCCACAGAAGCCGAAGCCCGGGAAGGAGCGACGCACGCCCAGTTAGGACCATTTTGCCGCCTTTGACGATAGGGGCAATGCCGCAACAAGATCAATCCATAACTGCGATAGGGCGACCGGTGGTGATTATTGAGCCGTTTCGAGAAGAAACGCCGGAGGTGAGTCCCAGGGCCTATTACGCTGAAGAGTGGCCGATGGTTGATTTGTCGGCCTCTGAGATTCAGGAATTGTTGGAGGATATAATGGGACCAGAATAAATTTTACAAATTTTGTAATAATAAAACAATTTTTTTTTAAATATCATTTTCCTTAATAGATTTTCGGGAATAATTAAAATATGATATTAATATATGTAGTAAAACTTTTAAAATATTTTACATCATATATTTTTTTTATTTATGTTAACATATGTAGAGAATAATAAATAATTACATTTTGATTTTATGTACAAAACCCTCCTGTTTGTCTTTGTTAAACAACAATTTTAATTTTTTTTTGTATGTTCAAGGGTTTTCATTTAATGGGGGCGTGTTATAAATAGTTTTATTTTTTTTGTATGAGTCATGAAATATTTTTTTTTTGTTTGGAATTTTATTTTTAATATTTTTTTTTAGTTTCGCGCAGTCATCATGAACATTATTATATAAATATTTTTAATATTTATTATGTAAAAAATAATTTAATATTTATAAAAAAATAATCATATATAAACTAAAAAAAAAGTGGAAATTTATTATTATAATTATATTTTTTTTTATATATTGTTTTTTTTTAAAAATTCTTCTTTCTTTTAAAAGAAAAATAAAGACGAGATATTATTCCTTGTTGTGAAATTAAAAAAAAAAAGAAGATATTATTCCTTGTTGTGAAATTAATAAAAAAAAAGGTAAAAAAAAAATAAACTGCTAAGTTAAACGTTTCTGTGCAGTGAAACTTTGAAACAAAATATCCTCCTATTACACTTTCATAGATTTTAGCAGAGCTTTTGATAATGTTAATCACGGAGCTCTATTGGATACGCTGGCTGAATGCGGAATAGAACCCCAAATAATCCTCATCTTAAAAAACCACTACTCAAAATTAGTGGCGTGTTTTAGAATAAACGATAAAATATCTCCTTGCTTTAGAATTAAAAAAGGTGTAATACAGGGGTGTACTCTATCACCACTCCTATTCAACATGATTTAATAAAGTTATAAGAGAAGCACTAGGGGCAGCTGATCTAGTTGATCTAAGATCTGATAAGTCCATATCCTTTGTTAACAGAATAATATCATATGCTCAAGATTGTAATCTCCAAGAGCATAGATGAAACCAAAAATTTATTATACTTGTTGCAGTTTTACTTTACAAAAAAATGCATTATGCAAATCGTAAACAAAAATAATGTTTTATTAAAATATCCCCGTCTATGTAAATGAGAAAAAAACGCGTGAGATTTGTAGATTTTTTCATACTTTAACAGTTTTAACAAGTGGGATGTAGAACTTTTTATTCTTCGCTAGTGAGACTATGTAAATGTGGATTAAAGAAAAAGGATATATAATGGAGAAATTATGAGGCGAAAAAGGGAATTATTATTTTAACTAAAATTTTCTTTTAATTTTTTAATTTAATTTAATTTTATTTTTTTATGATGTTTACTATTATAATTTTGAATAAAGAATTAAAGTTGATTTTATGATTTCGTAATTCCTAATTATTATTAATTTCCTTTTATATATATATATTTGTTTTCTATTTTTATATTTAGGTTTTGATGCACAATGACAACCATGTCGTTGTGACAATGGTGTTGGAGAGCGGAGGAGACCGGCCCTTTACAACCTTCAGTCTGGGACCGGTGGGACAACAAGGAGATGTGTCAAACTGTATTCTAATACAAAAAAAAATTCCAGAAGAACGTAAGAAAAATATGTAAATAAAGATGAAAAGGAAAAATTATGTTGTTAAGATTATGTTTATGTAGGAATATAAAATCTAAAATTAAAGACATTAGGAATTTTATGAAGTTACTGGTAAACTAAAAACCAATGGAATTTTGAAACTAATAAAGACTATGATATTTTAGATTTTAGAATTATTATCAAGTGATCACTAGAAATAACTTTGACAAAGAAATAGAAACATAAATTGCGAAAGTTAATATTTAACTAATAGGTTGCTGAGATATAATAATTAAAAAATTCGGTGAATAAGATTAGAATATAACTTTATTGTTAGGAAATAGTTGATTAAATTCTTATTGAAGATTTACGTTTAACTTTTATTTTAAGGGCTGCGAGAGATAAAACAGCCTCAAGGATTAATGTGAATTAGTATATTAGGTTGTAGATTAACCAAAAAATCTTCATAGAGAGAATCGGCTTTTCGTCATTAGAAAATTTATGCCGCAATCGAGCTCAATTTGAGATCGGATTTTTATTTTGAATCATGAATAAGATTTAAGAAGAATCATACAATATTATTCTAATAATACAAAAGCAAAAACATGCTTTAGAAATATACATATCAGTTTTCAACAACGGTTGTGCGAAAAATTATAATGATTAAATTTCATAAGTTCTTCAAAGACGTGGGGTGAAAACCATAGTGATTAGAAGTAAGAGGTTGTTCATAAACGTAAGTATGAAAACTTTTATGATTAGGTCATTGATTTCTCAACAACGTATGTATGAAAAGAGATTTATATATTTCAGCAGTTTTTTAAAGACTGAGTGTCAAAGAGTACATGAGGAAATAAATACACAATGATAATTTTTTTAAAAAAAAAGATAGGTTTTGATATATATTTTAGAATAGGATTTTTAGATATAAATTTAGACATGGCTGAAAAGAAGATGAGATCAATAGCTAAATACAAGTAAATTTTTCAATGAAAATATGGGTCTAGGCTTCATTAAGGGGAGAGGGGTGATAGAATGTGATATATTTATATAATTTATTATATTTTGCTACGTATTATAAAATTTAAGATTTAGTATAATTTACGCCATTTATTAAAGGCAGAATTAGTTTAGAGGAGATAAATGTAGATATGTAAATAGATTATTTTAGGTAGAAGTAGATTAGATGTGATAACCCGATATCTCAGCAAGGACAAACTGTCGTAGAAGACCCGAAAGTCTGAAAGATAGATACGATTACAAGAATTAGAGGCAACAACCAATCAATTACAAGAGAAAGGGGGAAAACAAGCAAATTGATAGAAAAGAGGGTCAAGACGTTATGCTGCAATCGTTAATCGCTGACCAATAATAGCCAATTATTCCGAGACTTTAGTCTTGATAAGAAAGCTATGATAAATTGTAAAAAAGATTAAGACAGACTAGCAAAAAACAAGAGAGGAAAGGAAACTGGATGTCATCGATAATCGTTATCAATCGTGGATAGTGGAAAACAGGCGTGTATCAAGTTCGTCAGTGGCTTACAGCGATAAAAAGCTGATCGTTTCACAGGGTGACAAGCGACAGATAGAATTCAAAAATTTCAAGCGACAAAGCCTTCGTTAGAAGAATAAGTCGAGATCGAAAGAAGATTGATTATTCGCAGATTGGTGGGTCTAACTTAAGTGGAAGGGTGTTGCAGTTTAAAAAAATGCATTATGCAAATCGTAAACAAAAATAATGTTTTATTAAAATATCCCCGTCTATGTAAATGAGAAAAAAACGCGTGAGATTTGTAGATTTTTTCATACTTTAACAGTTTTAACAAGTGGGATGTAGAACTTTTTATTCTTCGCTAGTGAGACTATGTAAATGTGGATTAAAGAAAAAGGATATATAATGGAGAAATTATGAGGCGAAAAAGGGGATTATTATTTTAACTAAAATTTACCTTTAATGATATTTTATTTTATTTTTTTATGATTTTTACTATTATAATTTTGAATAAAGAATTAAAGTTGATTTTATGATTTCGTGATTCCTAATTATTATTAATTTCCTTTTTATATATATATATTTGTTTTCTATTTTTATATTTAGGTTTTGATGCACAATGACAAACTTGTCGTTGTGACAATACTTACTAGAGACCCTAAGTCAAAGAGTTGAGCTTGAAATAAATTTCAAAAAAACTGTTATTCTCCCCTCCCCAAATGCTCCACCAATGGACAATCTTACTTTTGGAGGAAAAATAATTAAGGTTGTAGATAAAATTAGATACTTGGGTATAACACTAGACAACAAGGGTAGTGGTAAAGAGTAAATGACGATAAGCAAAAGGCGAGGAGTACCTTCTACAAGTATATGAAAATTTGGAAAACAAAAGAGATTTCTGTTTTTACCAGACTGAAGTTATTCAATTCGACAATTGTCCCGGTTCTATTATATGGAGGGGAAATTTGGGAAGCAAATAAGATAGAAATGAGACGATTACAATCATTTATAAATAATTGTCTAGGTACAATAAATGACATTTTCTATCCAAGAGTCTTATCAAACCAAAATCTCTGGAAAAAATCTAATCACACGCCAATTAATATCACTGTAAAAAACCACCGTAATTAGTTCCTAGCCCACATAATAAGGAACTCCGACCACAATTTAGCTCATGACGCCATAGCATGGTTGTACACACATAAAGAAAAACAATATACAAAATATAAATCCTTATGGTACTATAAATCCATAAAAGATATAATGGATTTAAATATCAATATGAAACAATTCATAAAACTTAATAACAATAAAAGATCCAACTTTTCCGCATCAAAAAAAGTTACCTCAAATGAAAACGTATTTTGAAGTTCTTTGCTCACATATCATCAGCGTTTACATGAGCGGGAGGGATAGGAACAGTTTGCATCCTATTTTTTTGAGAGGGTATGGGGTAAGCTTCTTTAATGGGGGTAGGATAAATTTTTTTGGGGATTATTTATTAAATTTTGAGATGAAATAGGACAAATTTATTGCTGTAAAATAATACTTTTATTATAGTATTATTATAATACAATTTATCGACCAAATCTATATTTGCAAACAATCATACACATTGTTTTCCAAATAAACAATCCTTTTAAATATAATGATAAAGGTTTAGATATTTCAGCAAGCTCACAATGCCATAATAATAAATTCATTGTAAATATTGGAGGTTTTGATTGAATTTATTATCTAAAAAATAAATTATTTATATTCAAAAATATCGATAGTTGGTAGTAGAGATAGATTAATTTAAGTTATACTTTATAAATTCTTTAAAAGAGTATCAATAAATAAATAGGTGAAAATAATGATAAAGAGACATCGCCGCCGAAGTCGGCGGTGATTTTTTAGGGGGGTAGGCAAAGGTTTTTGAAGGGGGTTTGCAGTGAAAATCCTGTTATGTAGACGCTGCATATTATCTAAAGGTTCCCTATCAACAATTATTCAACTTTTTCTGGAAGTATTCTTTAATTTTCCTTACTAAAATTTGCATTAAAATTGTAAAATTTTTAAATTAAAAACGATCCACCGCCCACCCTTAAAGTAATTAAATTATATTTTAGTTTTTGGGTATAGGCTCTTTCTTTGTCCCACTCCTTTTAAATTAAAGCCTATAGAGGTTTAAGCAACATTTTTCGAAATGTTGTGCCTACAAGCACATGCGGCTTGCCCACAAAGGTGTGGAGGGCTCCTCATATTTTTACTTTTATACCCAAATTAAATTGTTCCAATTAGATGGAAATGAGGAAAACCTAGCGTAGCTCTGTTGAATCTTCAACGCTAGAGGGCAAAAGCGCTATATATCACGTATCACGTAATAGTTTCATTTAACTTAACTTGATAGTTTCATTTAACTTAACTTAATAGTTTCATTTAACTTAACTTGATAGTTTCATTTAATTATTTAATAGTTTTGCTTATATATAAAGGATAAAATTATAGTTTTTTTAGTCATATATTGTAGTTAAACATTTTAAAATATATTTATATAATAAAAAAAATTTGTAATATCTTGCTTTACTCCCTGCCTACTATAACAAAAAGAAAATGGCAAGCCAGAATCTGTAGGAATTAAACTTATTCTAGGAATGAGAACTTTAGTACTGAGAAAACTACCAGAAACAAATTCCGCCTCAATTATATTTGGTAGCGAAGAAGTTATAATCAATTTAGTCACATTATTCAAACCAGAAGCAGAATTTAAGTTACGCATTAACATTATAGGTACCCCGACTTTGAGTAAAAGTTTGTGAGGTGGTAATCCTGATATACTTAAAGAGTTTAAAAATTCAGTGGGATAAAACGTCGCTTCATCCTCGGTTATCGTTTTATCAGCACTTATGTATGTAATTAGATCCCCCGGAATTTTGTTAATCAATTTAATATTTATAGAATCGACATCTACGTTCTTAGGGGTCAGGATTGCATTTTGATCAAATGATGTACGGTTAAAGGACGTATTGTCTTTGTCTATATTGTAAACAAAAGCAATAATATCCTCGACATCATTAGAAGCTATACAACAATCTTCAGGAATTTTTATTTTATCCCTGGAGCCATCAAATGTTTCATAGCCTTCACCAACTTAAAAGAAATTTTGAGTATTTATTATTAATAAGATATTCATTTGCTTCGTGAAAATGTAGAAGTCTCCTATTAATACCTAACCTTAATGGCACTATATGCAACCATAAATACGATCGTTTTAAGGTTGAGTTAACAATGTCGCATCTTCCACCACGTTTAATAACAGGTAAAATCTGTCTAAAATCTCCGCCAAAAATAATAAATTTACCACCAAACGGTTTATCTAATTTCATTATCTATATTATAATTTTCCGATGTCCTCACTAGGTCATCGTGACGTCATGTCATCGCTACGTCATGTCATCGCTACGTCATGTCATCGCTACGTCATGTCATCGTCATGTCATCGGTATGTATGTATTTATTTATTTTTTATTTGTTGATTTTATTTATTTATACAAACAGATGATGATATAACTTAAATTTTCTATGCAACTGTAGGAGGCCATATTAAACCCAACAAATAATACATTATTTACTATTGTTGATTTTATTTATTTATTTTATACAAACAGATGATCCTATAACTTAAACTTTCTATGCAACTGTATATTAAAACCAAAAAGTAATACATTATTTACTATTGTTGATTTTACTTATTTATTTTATACAAACAGATGATCATATAACTTAAATTTTCTATGCAACTATAGGAGGCCATATTAAAACCAAAATTAATACATTATTTACTATTTTATTTATTTTATACAAACAGATGATCCTATAACTTAAATTTTCTATGCAACTTTAGGAGGCCATAAAGTAGTATTCTTAAAAAGTCGAGTTCACCCAAATCTGACTCAGAGTCTGAGTCGTTAGTCGACTCACTGAAGTCGTGAACTCGAGTTGAGAACTCAAGTCGTGAACTCGAGTTGAGAACCCAAGTCGACTCAAGTCGTGAACTCAAGTCGTGACTCAAGTCATGAACTCAAGTCGACTCGAATCGTGAACTCCAGTCAACTCGAGCCATGAACTCAAGTTGACTTGAGTCGAGAACATGAGTTTTCCACTTGAGTCGGGAACTTAAGTCGACTAGAGGACGAATATTTGGAATAGGTATTGTATAATATTATTTTTGTTACAATTAATTTGTGGTTTTCATGCAAAAATTTTAAGCAAAATTTGAATTGATAAGAATTTAAAATCTTCTTTTTTAATTAATTTTTTTGTGAAATATTAACCTTTTAGTTAAAATCCTTTATAGGTTCATTTTTATCATTTTTGTAAAATTATCTATTTTTTTTTTAGTTTATTAAAAGAACTAGTTTAAATAATTTATAAATATTTATATTAAATTTTTATGTTATTTTACATGATCGTCTTATAATATTTTAATGTGACAATTGTCATGTTATTTTTTAACATTTTTGAAATTTTTGGTGCAAAAGGGTAAAAATATAATTTATATTATAAATATGTTAAATTATAAATTCAATGATGATGTTCCTTTGTAAAAATGACAAATATCATAATCTGTATTTTAAAACATATTAGTTTATTTTTGACGCTAATGGGTAAAAATATAGACTGAAAAATGTTAAATTAAAATTTCAGTGGAGATGTACCATAGATATTGTCATAATCATTATTTTTGAACTTTTTTGAATTTTTTTAAAGTAAATCGGTAAAAATATATATTGTAAAAATGTTAAATTAAAATTTCAATGAAGATATACCATAGAAAGTGACAATTGTCATAATCGTTATTTTTGAACTTTTTTGAATTTTTTTGAAGCAAATGGGTAAAAATATATATTGTAAATATGTTAAATTAAAATTTCAGTGAAGATGTACCATAGAAAAGTGACAATTGTCATAATTGTTATCTTTTAACCTTTTTGAATTTTTTTAAAACAAATAGGTGAAAACATATATTGTAAAGATGTTAAAATAAAATTTCAGTGAAGATGTACCATAGAAAAGTGACAATTGTCATAATCGTTATTTGTGAACTTTTTTGAATCTTTTCAAAGCAAATAGGTAAAATATTTATTGCAAACATGTTAAGTTAAAATTTCAGTAAAGATGTACCATAGAAAAGTGACATTTGTCATAATATTATTTTTCAACTTTTTGAATTTTTTAAAAGAAAACTGGTAAATATATATTGTAAACATGTTAAATTAAAATTTTAGTGAAGATACCACAGAAAAGTGACAATTGTCATAATCGTTATTTTTGAACTTTTTTGTTAAAACGAGGTGACCTTTAGCCTACGCCCGTTTATCTTATTAGGCGAGGAGGAGAGCACACTTTTTAATTACATAACCATTTAAATTTGAAAGTAAGAAGATTGATTTGTAAATCTACACGTATAAATAAATTTCTTGATTTGAAAACTATTTAAATAAAAAAAAAGATTAAGTTTTGTTAATTGGTTAGTTGTGTAACCCCCAGACCCATTGTTTTGGTCTAAAAATTGACTAAACCAGCTCTGATCATGAGCCTCTGAAAAAGACCCGGGGTTCACACACTTAATCGCCACGCCTAAAAAATGTGAACATGTATTTTCTTTAAAAAATATTACAAAATGATACTGAATTTGTTATTGTTTATATAAAGTATTTAAGAATAAATGGGGGGGGGGGGGTAGTTAACTAAACCTTTTTTCGCAAAATCGATTTTCATAATTCTTCCTCAAAAAAATTTTTCTCGCAATTGATCAGACGTACCATGTTTTCTTTAAAAGTCAAAACAAATCTTTTCTTCTTTTAATAATTTTTTTCAAAAAGGCAAAGACATAGCCATTTATGGCACATTTTCCCTATAATGTCAATATTATTTTTAATTTCATATAATAAAATATGGAATCCCGGAAAAAAACCCAGAAAAAAAACCTCGGAATAAAAACCTCCCGTAAAAAACCCCGAAATTTTTTTCCGATACTTAGGACCTAATAATAATATTTTTATTTGGATTTAATAAATTAAAGGCAAATTAGTATTTTAGAAAAAATTATTATAGAAATATAATTTAATAATAAATTTTTTAGGCCCCAATTCATTACTTAAAGATTACTCATATACCCTCCATAAAAAATGCTGATGTTCAAATTGGTATTGGGACAAAAATTACCCCAGTAAAATAACCCATGTATTACTAATTTTCGTAAAAATTATTTGCTATAGTAATAAATACAATATCCATCCTTAATTACTATATTAAATAGACTAAAAATTTGCAATAAGATCTGTTTATTTTATTGAAAAATCATTATATATATACAAATTTAATAATTTAGAATAATAATTATATCGGTTGACATCAAATAAAGGTAAAAATCGCCCTTATAAAATCTAATCTAGAAGGCTTTGCACCCTATCACGGCATTCCTCGCAAAGTTTCTTTAACCGAATCTGGGTATTATAACTCTGCGATTTTGTTTTGGTGTCCAACTACCTACACACCATCGTTCAAGTTTGGTTTCATCGGCAGCAACCTCGCATTTCATTTTATTAATCAATACCCAAATTGATGGGCGTTTATTCCCAACAAGATTTGAAAAATGATGATCCCAACCTTCGCATTGATTATTTGTGGGTTCTTTATCAGATAGGGTGCTCTCATTCACGTTCCAAGTTTCAGGAGGAAATCGAGGCCCAATTCGACGTGTCTGGGATTGGGAATTGCTTCTTGTGACCTCCCTTGACTCCATTGATGTAATTTTTATCGAAATATTCAAGAATATCTTTACCATTGGTCGGAGTAACGATCTCAGGAATGCCATTGCATTGCCCATATCACATAAAGGAACAAATGCTAAGCCGCCCCTCATGCCACAAAAGAAGCTTAGGGCTTCATCGGTTGTGTATTGGCTTTCCAGACATAGCTTTTGTAGTTTTCTATGGGTACTTTGACACAAATGGTAAATCATCCTCTGATTATAATATGATCCCATAATTGAAAAAACAAATATAATTAATTTAACATATTAATGATCATACCAATGACAGTTTTAACCTCGCTCATAGCAAATTTTTCGAAATCCATGTATATATATAATGGATCAGGAAATAAATCCCTTTCTTGACATTTAGATAATATTATTTAGAATATTTTTTCGTAAGATTTTGTGTTTTTGGGGGGGGGGGGGTACTGATATATAATTGCAGAAAATTTTTTGGGGACATAAAATTTCCACCCATATCAATATAATATGCCATGAGCACTCACTTATAAATTTATTTATCAAAATTAATTATTGCTCTAAAAAAATTAAATGAAAATTGAGAAAAGATCCGAAAAATAAAGATTAAAATAGAAATTAAATGACCAATCCCTCCCCTGTCTCTCTCTCCCATTGTTATTTAAAATTTGTAACAATAGCAAGATTTTTTGGTTCTTTAAATTATTTCAATTTAAAATGTATTATATATTTATTCTTAAATTTCAATGATTATAGCGCCTCGATGGCACCAGTAAGTTTTTTTTTATAAAAAAATATTCGATTAAAATTATGATCAAACTATTTATGATAATATAAAAAATTTTTTATTATTTACTCATATTATTTGTTATTATAATGCAAAATGTATCCAAATTTTTTGTGTTAAAAAAATTTTAAATAACAATATTTATTAATTTTTTAAATGTTTTTTCTTTTATATGTATTACATGATTTTTAAATAAAAGAATTAAGATAATATATAATTTTTATGTTGATAAATCTCATTTTGAACCTTTGCGCAAATAAACAAGAATATCTTTTAGTTCAATCTCCACTAAAAGTTCTCATAAAACTAACATTGAAAACGATCCCCTAATTTTTCTTCGTCTATATTATTTCTCAGCCTATTTTTAATAATTTACTAAATTTTCTCTCGCAATTAACTTAAGTAAATGATAAAGAAATGTATTCATATGAGAAAAATAAATTAGTGTATGCACTTGTGTGCATATTGTATCTTTTAAGAATTTCATATAGGCATATTAAACAATTGTTACATTTATTATCACAATTCACATTCTGAGTTATTATCTTATTCTATTTTTTCATTAGACTCCTCACCTCATAGGCGTAGCCAGGATTTTCATAAGGGGGGGGGGGAAATTAAAAAAAGCCTGGAACAAATATGAAATATATTTTTATTATTTTATATAAAATAAAAATATAATAAATTACTTGTATTGTATATACCTTAATATAAAAGCATGGTAATAATTTATTCCAAACAATTATAAGAAATTTATTTATAAAAAGTAAGTAGACATATAGTTGATTTTACTCTATTATATAGAATTAGTTATAAAATAATAGGTAAAATTCCACTTTTACAGACATATTTGACAGTTAGAGAATATTTTATAGTTAATAATTTAACAAATTTTACTAATCAATGCTCTTGATATTAAATAATTATTAATGCCATCTATTTATTTCTAATAATAAATGATATTAAAAATTAATTTTGATATTATTTATCCCAAAATGTCTTTAAAAGATATTTTCTTATGTCCTTATCAATATTTTATAGTTTTCTGTAAAATATATATTTCGCTATATTAGTAAAAATTACTTGATTGCCATATGATATTTAATAAAATTAGATATACTAATCTACCACATATAATATTCCACTGTTTGTATTGTGCTTTAATATTTTTTTAATTTATGATTTAATTTTATCAATAGTTTTATAATTATATTTTACTTTTATTAAGATAAATAAATTAAAATTACTCACTTTATAAAAAAATATATTATATTATTTAGTAATTTTATGGATCTATTATTAATAATTATAATACATTTCACTTCTGTCTTAAGACTTATCTTTGGCTTATATTCCATTTATTAAAAAACATTTTTGGTTCATTTTATATATTTATAAATTTATTTTCCCAAAAATCTATAAATTATGATGAATAGTTTTATAAAAAAATAACAAATTTTACATTCTTTCTTTTAAATTATTATTTAAGATATATGCATACTTTTTGAGGGTCAGGGAGTGGGGGGAGGACTAAGGGGGATATTTTTTATTAGCTAAAAATGATATTTACAAAAAGTGATAAATTTCTGAAGGGGGGGGAATGTCCCCTTGTCCCCCCCTCCTGGATACGCCTATGCCTCACCTGCTCATACGATATCATCGTCAGTTTCATTTAATTTTGCTATTAAATCTTTGAATTCACAGGCAAATGAACACAATTCGTTAGGTTATTTAACATTCAATATATTTGTTGTGTAGCTTTTTCCAAGGCCTTTTCAGAAATACCTTTACTATTATTTTTATCAAAATGCCTAGGATAATATTGCACATTAAAAATAAACTCTCTTTTTGCAGAAAACCGTTCTGATGCTTATAATTTGACCAATTCTGAACGAAATACTTCGACCCTATAATTTCAAATCAAATCCAACAAGTTTTTTTTTTATCTCATTAATTTTTCCGACGATAAGATCCACAACAGTTATCGATAATCTGGTATTTAAAAAAAAGTTATGAAGAATATATTTTTTTAATGTTTACCTAATAAATTTTAAATAACAAATAAAAGTTATTTATTAGCGAGCCCATTATTAAAATTTTTCAAAGGTCCGTTAGCACTTTTAAAATTATTTAGCTAGCCAGCCCAATTTGATAGAAAGGCGTGGGCTAAAAACCAGATCATTTGGGCAAAAAAATTCAAAAATATTTTAAATAACGATTAACTGAAATTTTAATTTAACATGTTTACAATATATAATTTACAAGTTTGCTTTAAAAATTTTCAAAAAGGTTCACAAATAATGATTATGACAATTGACACTTTTTTATGGTACATCTTCACTGGAATTTTAATATAAAATGTTTATAATATATATTTTTACTTATTTTCTTTGAAAAAATTCAAAAAAGTTCCAAATAATGATTATAACAATTGTCACTTTTCTATGGTGCATTTTCACTGAAATTTTAATTTAACATTTTTACAATATATATTTTTACCGATTTACTTTAAAAAAATTCAAAAAAGTTCAAAAATAATTATTATGACAATTGTCACTTTCTATGGTACATCTTTACTGAAATTTTAATTTAACATGTTTACAATATATATTTTTACCCATTTGCTTCAAAAAAATTCAAAAAATTTCAAAAATAACGATTATGACAATTGTCACTTTTCTGTAGTATCTTCACTAAAATTTTAATTTAACATGTTTACAATATATATTTTACCCATTTGCTTCAAAAAAATTGAAAAAAGTTAAAAAAAATTACGTTTATGACAATTGTCACTCTTCTATGGTACATCTTCACTGAAATTTTATTTTAACATCTTTACAATATATATTTTTACCTATTTACTTTAAAAAAATTCAAAAAATTTAAAAAATAACAATTATGACAATTGTCACATATCTATTGCGTTAAAAAATTTCAAAAAACTTTAGAAATAACGATTATGACAATTGTCACTTATCTATGATACATCTACATCGAATTTTTAATTAAACGTATTTACAATCTAAATTTTTACCTATATGCGTCAAAAAATTTCAAAAAACTTTAGAAATAACGATTGTGACAATTGTCACTTATCTATGATACATCTTCATCGAATTTTTAATTAAAAGAATTTACCATCTATATTTTTATCTATGTGCGTCAAAAAAATTTCAAATTATTTTAGAAATAACGATTATGACAATTGTCACTTATCTAGGGTACATCTTCGGTTAATGATGCTTACTACCAAGTGAATGTATGGAAATATTCTAAATACCAACCTAATTTGCTAAATACCGACCAAAATTTATTAAAATGTAATAAGATCATTATTATTTAATATATTAATACGGAATCACGTGGTCGAGTCCGGCCTCCTATATATTATTCCCCCAAGGATGCAACCACCAAGTTAGAATAAGAAAAAAAACATGATCATTCCCGGGGTTCGAACCAAGGACCATGGGATAAGTAAACCAAGCTCTTGCCTACTAGGCCATAGAGGCTTTCCAAAAATCACGATTTTTCAAATATATATTATAAATATATTTGGTAGTGCCTATCCAAATGAAAAATGATCAAAATTCAAATTTGATAGATGGTACCTTAAGGTACCAAGCATCATTAACCTACATCTTCATCGAATTTATTTACAATCGATATTTTTACCTATTTGCGTCAAAAAATTTCAAAAAACTTTAGTAATAACGATATGACAATTGACACTTATCAAGGGTACATCTTTACTGAAATTTTAATTTAACATATTTACACTATATATTTTTACCTATTTCCGTCAAAAAATTCAAAAAACTTTAAAAATAACGATTATGACAATTGTCACATATCTATGGTACAACTTCACTAAATTTTTACTTAAACGTATTTACAATCTATATTTTTATCTATATGCGTCAAAAAATTTCAAAAAACTTTAAAAATAACGATTATGACAATTGTCACTTATCTAGGGTACATCTTCACTGAAATTTTAATTTAACATATTTACAATTTATGTTTTTACCCATTAGCGTCAAAAATAAACTAATATGTTTAAAAATATAGATTATGATAATTGTCATTTTTAGAAAGGAACATTACCATTAAATTTATAATTTAACATCTTTATAATATAAATGATTAAGGATATCATTTATTTTCTCTTATTATATCCTTTATTTTCAATTTTCAAATAATAAATAATATAAAGTATTAAAAAAAACGAAAATATAATATTTTATGTTTTAATATATTTAAAAATGTTTGAAAAATATATAATAATACTATTAAAAAAAAGAACGGAGATGGTGTGACGCAGGGAAACAAAAATGAAAAAGGGACGTAAGTGTTGTCTAGGATAGCTCTTTGGCTAGAAGACTACCATTGAAACTGATATAATTAGCTTTGAGAATCGCTATGGATAATCGTTGACGAAGAAAAAAACCCTCTCGAGGTTCTTCTGAGAGTTTGCTGATTTGTGATCCTAAGTTTTTGAAAAATGATAAGGCGAGTTTGCCGAAGGTGCCAAGAGTGGTTGATATGATTGGGATGAAGCAATGATCGTTCATTGTGTATTTAGAAGTTTTAATGGTCAAGGATGTTGATGGCGTGGTTGGATGGGGCCAAGGGATCAATACAGGAATAGTCCCATACCAAAAGTTGGCCTCTCTTCCATAGGATTTGAGAGATCCCGTCAGGACGTTTACAGTCAGATCTAAAAAGACCCCGTGGTTCTAGAGTGGAAGGAATTTGGGCGGATTTCAGTGCATGTTGGATGATTGTATTACATTGCTTGTGTCTGATGAATCGTCCATTGCAGGAGCGACAATGTAAACTATGTCTACCCTTCGAGTCAACTGGCGAGTTGCACCCTGAGCAGATGTGAGGGTGAGTGATGGAACAATTTAGACGAATGCCGATGGCGTGGGTAAATTCATTGTTGGATAGTTGAAGCTGAAGATTGGCAGATGGGATGGCCTCAAGAAACTCATGTCCCGTACCATTGAGCAGGGAAGAGAATAGGGTGCGGTCGGTAGATTGCATGCTAGATAAGAGAGTTTCAACGCAGTGAGCTACTGGTGCATCCCAGTCTTTCTGTCTATGGGTTGTGGGGGGATGAGAATCAGCATTGATCCTTGTTTTCCAAATATCCATAGCCACGATTAAGGAAAGGTCTTCTTTAGAATTATGGGCGGTGGTTATTGGCTTTGTCAAAAGACTACTCGATATGAAAGTAGTTATTGCTAAGTCATGTGGAGATCTGATGCCGAGACCACCAAATTTGGTTGGAAGAGTTGCTTGGGCCCAGGCGGTTGAATCTGATATTTACTATTTTAGTCCTTTATTCCTTTTTCGTAAGTTTGGAGAGGAATGGGATATTTAAAAATTGGTGTTGACCGAAGTGCGTAAAGAATCCTTGGTATAAAAAAGAAATTTATTAGCAAAAAAAAGGACTTGTGTGATGGAAGAAGTGTAAAGATGTCCTCCAGTTTAAGGAGTATGTCAAGTGTGGAATGAAGAAAGGTGCATATTGCCTCGTGTCCTCCTACAGGCGATCCTAGATGTGTTAATTCAACGCTTGATGTGAATTTGAAATCGTGAGTGTTGGGAGCATTATATTTTTTATTTTTGGAAGGCAATTAATAATTCCTCTATCTGCTGAAACTTATCAGCAATATAAGATTTGCAATCTAATTTTTAAATAGTTTAAAATTTTTAAAGGGGGTATATCATTAAAATAATTTTCTGGCATCCCCCTCCTTTAAGGCCTGGCGTAATTGCCTTCCAAAAATTAAAAATATGAATTTAATTATATTTTTATCCTTTTCTGTCAAGACGATCATGTAAAATAACTTATAAAAGTTTAATATAAATATTTAAAAATAAATTATTTAAACTAGTTCTTATATACTAAAAAAATAGATAATTTTACAAAAATGATAAAAATAAACCTATAAATAAAAGATTTCAACTAAAAATGTTTATTTAAATAAAATTTACAAAAGAATTAAAAAAGTTTGTTAACAAAAAAGAAAAAATCATTTAAAATTCAAATCAAATCAAATTTTGCTTAAAATTTGGGCGTGAAAATCACTAATTAATTGTAACAAAAATGATATTACTTAACTTACATTGCAGCTTATCATTTTTTTATTAAAAGATATCAAATAAATATTAATTTTCATAATATATTATAAAATAAAAAATATTAAATTATATCATTTAAAATATAATAAATATTTAAATATCAAACTAGGACATGTTTTTCGAATAAATATTTAAAATTATTTTAAAATATAAGATTAATCAATTAATGTCTCTCAAAATGATTATTTATATTTTAAAAATGTTAAAATTCTAAAAAAAAAAATGCGGGAGAAATTAAAAAATTGCGGTAGATTTTTGCGGGAGATTTCCAATTGCGGTAGTTTTGCGGGAAAAAGATGTCTGCATTTAAACTAAAAAATTAGGCTATCATCAAAAAATAAAATTTGTCTAGTTGGGGACTTATCAAGACTATCATGTTTTTCTGAACATTTGTTTTGTATTTGTTGATTATTAATGGTAGATATATCAATATTTAAACAATTATAAGGTGGAAATAAAGCAGGGTATGTTATCTAAAATAAAAACAAATAAAAATTTTTTAAAAAAATGAATGCGTTAAACATGCAGAGGAGTCAATATTAGGTTTTCCTTAGAAATAGTGGGAATATCATCAGAAGCTAAAATGGATGTATTCTAAAATATAATAAAATATAAGAACATTTATGCCTTTTTAGTATATATATATATACACTAACTTTATTATGTGTTGTTAGTATATTTTGCTGGGATTAATCCCTATAGCTATTCTTTTTGTTGATTGACCTGCCATCTTTTTCTTTCATTAATGACGGATAAATCACCATCTGTACAATCATTAAGTGAGGTTAAGACAGGGTTTGTTATTTAAAATAAAAACAAAAGAATAATTAAAAAAATATAAATGCATTGAACCTGAAGAGGAGTCCATATAAGATTCAACTCCCTAGAAATAGTGGGAACATCATCTGAAGCTAAAATAAGATGTAAAGAGTATAAAAAAACATTTATGCATTTTTAATATATATATATAGCTAACTTTATTTTGCTGTTAGTAGATTTTGTAGGGCCTCACTATCCCTGGAGCGTTTCTTTTTTTGATTGACCTGCCCTCTTTTTATTTTAAGATTTTGTAGGGCCTCACTATCCCTGGAGCGTTTCTTTTTTTGATTGACCTGCCATCTTTTTATTTTATTAATGACGGATAAATCACCACCTGTATCATTAAGTGAGGTTAGGACATGGCTTGTTATCTAAAATATAAACAAAAGAATAATTAAAAAACATATTAATGTATTAAACCTGAAGAGGAGTATAAAATAATAATAATTTGTAATATTTAGTAAATAATGTAATACTTTGACAATTGGTTTTAATATGGCCTCCTACAGTTGCACTAATTTTGAAAAAAATCATGTGAATTGGTAATAAGGGAAACTGAGAAAACCTGAACAAAGCGCTTATTAGAGATCATTACAAAATAAGATTTGCATAGAAAACTTAAGTTATAGGATCATCTGTTTGTATAAAATAAATAAATAAAATCAACAATAGTAAATAATGTATTACTTTTTGGTTTTAATATGGACTCCTACAGTTGCATAGAAAATTCAAGTTATAGTGTTGTATTATAATAAATATTTATTTATTATATAAAAATAATTGATAAAAAAATTATATTAAAAAAGAAATATAATATATTTTGTAAAAATCGGCGTTTTCATTTTTTGTTGAAAAATCGTGAAAAATATATATAATAAAGAAAAATAAAGGAGTGTTAAAAATATTTTGTATTTGACTCTAAGAAAATCCAAGAATAAAAAATATATAAAAAATAAGGTTAGAAAAGTGGTGCCGTGTAAAAACGACACTGAGAATTAATTTGGCATAACCAATTACTACCACTTATATGACGGCTAAAATTTAAAATAAAAAAAAAGGGGAAAAATTTATAATAATAAAAGGTAAAATATTTTTATTTGAATGAATTTTATAACAATTTTATTAATAGCTTTAGCGTATTTTTTTTTATTTAAAATTATAAAGATTTATATAATAAAATTTTTAATAAATTTATTATAATTACACAAAAATTTGAATAAATTGTAAGGTAAATTTAAAAAAAAAAAAATTATGTTTAATAAAAAAGTGATAAAAGCTTATAATTATATAGAAATCAGGAATTTATCACAATGTATTTATTTAATATTACTTCTAAGTCTAATATTAAGTATTTATTTTTGGTATAAAAGAAGAAATTTTAATAGAGAGGCAAATAAAATAAGATTTTTAAAACAAATGGATAGAGAAAAAAATGAAAAATATGATAATGGAAAAGTTATATAATGAAATAGTTTGATGAAAAATATGAAATTTTAAAAACAGATATTTTTGGAGATTCTAAAAAAAGAAAATTTGGAATTAATGTTGATAAAACAGAGATTATTAGAGATTCTGAAAAAGAAAGAAATGAAATTGATACGGAAAATAAAAATATAGGAAATGAAAATAATGAAATTGAAATAACAAATATGATAAAGGATATAGTAATAAAAGAAATAGAGATTGAAGATATAAAAAAAAGGAAAATTGAGAAATAAAATTTGGAAAGGGAAAATAAAGAAAAAGAAAAAAAAGAATTACTTAAAAGAGTTGAAGAGATGAAATGGGAAATTAAAAAATTGAATGAAGCAAATCAAAGGTATAATAGTGGAACGGGTCAAAATAGAACGTGTTATAATTGTGGAAAATATGGACATATAAGCAGATAATGTAATGAAGGAATAAATAAAAAAATGTTACGCGTAGTTTGCAAAAGATGTGAAAACCGAGGACATAATGCTGAGGAATGTTATGTTCTGGCATATAAATTATTAAATGAAAAACAAAAAAATACAGCGGCGTGTGAAAATTGTGGAAAGTTAGGGCATAATCAGGATAGGTGTAATAAAAATCAACAGGGAAATTCCAAAGCATTTCCAGCCGTGGAATATAGAAAAACATGAAGGGAATAATATTTATGAAAAAAGAAATGTAGAAGATATAACGTGTTTTAAATGTCGTAATATTGGTCATTATGCGAGAGATTGTACAGTAGGATGACTCTATGATTGTGAAATAAAAACATTTAGAGGAGTTACATCAAAAAATGAGTTGGATCTATTGAAAGAAAATATATATAAGAATAAGATAAATGATCATAATAAAATAGAAAGAAAAAATGAAGGAAATGTAAATAACACTTATGGGATTTATAAAAATATGTTGGAAAATGAAACACTAAAGAATATACATATTAATAATTTACCGATTTTCAAGTTGGAAGATAATAAAAATTTTGATCAATGTCCAAGAGTAAAAGTGAATGTAGGAAATAAAGAGATTTTGATGTTATTGGATACAGGGGCAACAATATCTGTGATGGGCTATAATAAATTTTACAAGTTATGGCCGAATGAACACATAATTAAAAATAAAACGCTATTTTATAAAAAAAGTAGCGCGCTATCGCTACCGCTATTGTTTTCAAATGAGTAGCGCGCTATTAGCTACTTTTAAAAAAAGTTGCTAAAGCTACTATGATTTTTTTTTTAAATATTTTTTTTTACGTAACTTTATTTCCACAAATAAAATATTGATATAAAAACATGACTATATTTGTTACATATATATATAATTTATTTATTATTGCACTTTAATAATAATAACATTTCGGTACTGTCATCCCCAAGTCTAGAGCGACGATTAGAAAGTATAAGCTTTGCCATACTAAATAATCGTTCAGCACTAGCACTTGAGGGCAACGCAGTATTAAATTTAATAAACAAACTTTTTATATGAAAAAAATCATCAAAAATATTTAAATTAGTATTTTTAGATTTAAAAAAAGCATTTAGAGGTTAATTAAAAATACTTCAGTATATTCTTTAATAAAGGTATGCTACTCCACATTAAAATACTGTATTCCCATTTGATCTATATAATTCATTTCCATTTTTTTCTCATCTAGAAACAATGCTAAAAGTTTCATAGCATTGTAAACACTATTCCATCTTGTAGTGTTTGGTGTAAATAACGTCCTAATTTTTTTTTTTGAAAATATCAGACGTCTTTGATGAATTATTTTGTTTATTCCAAAGAGCTTGGCATTTAGAAAATGTAGATCTTGATACTCTTTTAAAATCCTCATTTAATAATGCTTCTTCAGCATCCACTGTCGCAACTAAATTTAGGTAGGTTGTGGCAGGAAGAACGATGATGGCTAGGTAACGTAGAAGACTTTATTGAAAATCCTAAATATTATAAATTTTATTTTATATTGGTGAAAAATTAAATATAAAATAATTTAAAACCAAGGATGTCATGAACATCAATTATCTCAAACTCCATTTCATCATCCTCTTCTTGTTCTCCATCTTCAATATTTTTTTCAGGAATATTACTAGTATTGTTTTTATTATTATCCTCCCCAAATATTCCATATTATTTATATCATATTATAAAAAAATTTTAATAAATTTAAAACCTGAAGTCCTTTAGGAAATTAGACCCATTATCCGTAATCATCTTACAAACCTTGTTTTGAATTTTGTAAGACCTATGGATTTCTACAATAATATTGGCTAGAATGTCATAAGTCTGACAGCCAATTATTCTCTTTAGAGCTTACAGATTTTCGTTTAAGATTTTTAGGATCAATTCAATGTGCAGAGCTCTAAAAATATGACATATTATAAATCAGAAAATAAACATTTTTACCTTTTATTGTGAGTCCCGCAATCTGCCATTGTACAGACGTAGGAGACATCTGATAGATTTAATATCAAAGATTCTTTCATTTCCTTAAAGCTCTCCAAAATTCTTGCCATCAATGTCTGCCGGCAAAATATCTTGGTCCGTGGAGAAAAAGTGTTTGTCATCTTTATAAAAGAATCATTATCCACCAAGGATAATGGTTGAACTGTATCTATTATAAAGTTTATAATGACTTTGTCAGCCAATTTTTGGGATACACCAGGTGTTGATGAATCCAAATTGGTTAATTTTGTTTGTATTAAATTTGATTTGGAAGTGGGTTTATCTTCTTCCATTACCCCAAAACTTTTGAGATATTTTTCAATCTCTTAATAATTTGAAGTGTGCACAGTCTAAAATTATAAAATACTTAGAATAAAAATTATGTAGGAGATAAGTACATAAAAATGATTGAAATAACTATTTTAAAATGTTTTAAATAATTTAGATAAAATTTATGAATATATAAAAAAATAATTGGTTTTTGATTTTAATTTATTTTAAAAATTAAAGATTAGCCTACACATTGATATTAAATTTGTTTAATATATTACCTTTAAATGTTTTTTCAAACTAAAGCTGCTCGTATGATTTGAAGAGATAATTTTGCGGCACATCTTGCACCGAAACCGATATCCAGTTATAATTTTTTCTTCAAGGTTAAAGTATTTCTTGAATTTTGGGAAAGGATCATCTATATTTTGCTCATTCCAAAGAAATTTCAATATCTTCAACAATCTCACACATAACAAGATTTATAATGCTTAATATAAAATGTAAAATGAAATATAAAATAAGATAAAAGCAAGGACATACCAATAACGGAATTTCAAAAATATATAATTTAATGAATGCGCGAAATATAAATTAAATACAGATTGCTATTTAACAACTGTTTATATCTAATATATAACAATAATGTATATTTTTAAATATAAATATAAATTTCAAAATTAAATTAAATATAAGGATTATAATTTTAGATTTTATAAAAAATATATTTTAATAATTTTTAGATGTATTTATTATGTAAAATTGAAAGTAGCGAGCTACCGCTATCGCTATTTTTTTTAAAAAGTAGCGCGCTATAGCTACCGCTACTGAAAAAAGTAGCGCGCTATTTTAACAACACTAATAATAATGATCTTATTACATTTTAATAAATTTTGGTCGGTATTTAGCAAATTAGGTTGGTATTTAGAATATTTCCATACATTCACTTGGTAATAAGCATCATTAACCGAAAATATCAACGATATAAAGTTTCGCTCAACGTCGATAACAAGAGAATTTCAATGATTGAATCAAAAGAATCTAAAAATACATTCTTAAATTATAGTTACGGTTAAATGTGGCATGTAGTACCTTGAAAAAGGGGTACATGTATTATAATAAATATTTATTTATTATATAAAAATAATTGATAAAAAAATAATATTAAAAAAATATTATATTTTGTAAAAATCGGCGTTTTTTATTTATTCTTTTTTTGTTGAAAAATCGTGAAAAATATATATAATAAAGAAAAATGAAGGAGTGTTAAAAATATTTTGTATTTGACTCTAAGAAAATCCAAGAATAAAAAATATATAAAAAATAAGGTTAGAAAATATGGATCATCTGTTTGTATAAAATAAATAAATAAAATCAACAATAGTAAATAATGCATTACTTTTTGGTTTTAATATGGACACCTACAGTTGCATAGAAAATTTAAGTTATAGGATCATCTGTTTGTATAAAATAAATAAATAAAATCAACAATAGTAAATAATGTATTACTTTTTGGTTTTAATATGGACTCCTACAGTTGCATAGAAAATTTAAGTTATAGGATCATCTGTTTGTATAAAATAAACAAAAAAATTAACAATAGTAAATAATGTATTACTTTTGGGTTTCAATATGGCCTCCTACAGTTGCATAGAAAATTTAAGTTATAGGATCATCTGTTTGTATAAAATAAATAAATAAAATCAACAAATAAAAAATAAATAAATACGTACTGATGACACGACGTAACGATGACATGACGTAACGATGACGTAGTAAGGACATCGGAAAATTATAATATAGATAATAAAATTGGATTAACCGTTTGGTGGTAAAATTATTATTTTTGGCGGAGATTTTTACAGATTTTACCTGTTATTAAACGTGGTGGAAGATGCGACATTGTTAACTCAACCTTAAAACGATCGTATTTATGGTCGCATATAGTGCCATTAAGGTTAGGTATTAATATGAGACTTCTACATTTTCACGACGCAAATGAATATCTATATTATAATTTTCGGATGTCCTCACTACGTCATCGTGACGTCATGTCATCGCTACGTCATATCATCGTTACGTCATGTCATTGTACGTATTTATTTATTTTTTATTTATTGATTTTATTTATTTATTTTATACAAACAGATGATCCTATAACTTAAATTTTCTATGCAACTGTAGGAGGCCATATTAAAACCAAAAAGTAATGCACTATTAACTATTGTTGATTTTATTTATTTATTTTATACAAACAGATGATCCTATAACTTAAATTTTCTATGCAAATCTTATTTTGACATGATTCACTAATAAGTGCTTTGTTCAGGCTTTCACAGTTTCCCTTATTTCCAATTCACATGATTTTTTTCAAAATTAGTGCAACTGTAGGAGGCCATATTAAAACCAATTGTCAAAGTATTACATTATTTACTAAATATTACATATTATTATTATTTTATATAGAAATTCATAACTGAGTTAATTCAATAAATTTAATATCTCTAGGCTTGGGAAAATTTTTTCAAAATTATTATGGGTTGGACTTGGCTTAAAAAATATATATCAAAATTAATAATGGCTTGGTTTTCAAAAATTATTAGGGATTGAAATGGGCTTGAGAAAATCTTTTTAAATTATTAAGATCTTGGATGCTTGGAAATTTTTTCGAAATATTGTAGGCTTGAACCTATATTGAGATTTTTTAATGTTAAATGTTAGTCTTATGTTATTATTATCATAAAGTAATATATTTTATTCGTAGACTAATTGGTAAATCAGAGATTTCCCCTTCATTAATTATAAATTTAATATCTCTGGGCTTGGTTTCAAAATTATTAGGGATTGAGGTGGGCTTGAGAAAATCTTTTTAAATTATTAAGATCTTGGATGCTCGGATATTTTTTTCCAGATATTGTAGGTTTGAACCTAGATTTGGATTTTTTAATGTTAAATGTTTGTTAGTCTTATGTAAATATTTTTATAAAATATATATTTTAACTCAAAGAATAGTTTTCAGTAACATACAAAATGTAGACTGATTATGCTATGCCGACAACATATGTATCCCTACTAAAGATATCACTAACATACAACAGTCTCAAATAATATGGGAAAAATCAAAATTTAAAAAATACTAAAATTCTCTTTTCCTTTCTTTCCCTTTTAATTTCTTTTATTATCTTCCCCTTTCTTGTCATTTCCCTTTCCTATCTTCACTTTTTAATTTTCTTTATTTTTACCTTCCTTTACCTTCCTTTACCTTCCTTTCCCTTTTAATTTCCCTATTTTCTTTCCATTTAATTTTCTCTTATTTCCCTACCTTAGGCTACACACTCCAGCCGAAAGCTGGGCTTATCAATCATTCAATTCTTAATTCAATTCAAGCAAAAAAATTATACTGGGTCATATGACGTGAAGCCCAATAAAATCTACCAAATGCAAAATAAAGTTATTCATCTATATATACTAAAAATGCTTATACTTTTCATTTTAGAATACATCTATTTTAGCTTCTGATGGATGGTATTCCTTCCCACTATTTCTAGAGAGGTTAACCTAATATTGACTCCTCTTAAGGTTTAATATATTAATATGTTTTTTAATTATTCTTTTGTTTTTATTTTAGATAACAAGCCATGTCCTAACCTCACTTAATGATTGTACAGGTGGTGATTTATCTGTCACTAATAAAAGAAAAAGATGGCAGGTCAATCAAAAAAAGAAACGCTCCAGGGATAGTGAGGCCATACAAAATCTACTAACAACGCAAAATAAAGTTAGCCTTATATATGTATATATTTTTTTTAATACTTTTTTATTAGAATACATCTATTTTAGCTTCTGATGATGTTCCTACTATTTCTAGGGAGTTGAACCTAAGCTATCCATTTCTCGGGCCGCATACCCTTTTATCTCTGATGAATATTTTGTCTAACTGAAAATTAAACAAAGTACATTTTTAAGATTTAACTAAATTAATATAACAATCTTTGTCCTACTTTTTTAAAAGCTTACCATTTTGTTGGATCCACCATTGCTCTATTATTCCTGCTGATTATTATGTATAATGCTCGAAATAATATACATAGTATATTATTTTTATATATAATTTTATATCTATTCTAAAAAATCATTATATAATACTATATTTATTTTTATTCAATTAAAATTATATATTTATTCTTACAGTTCCTACCTTTTTTAACAATACTCCTTTTTATTCTTTCAATAAAAAATACTAAACGGGGTTTTCTATTTTCTATTTTTCATTTTTATGATTTTATATTTATTCAAAAAAAAATACATATTACGGTATTTATATATTATTTAAATTATTCTATACTTATTCACAAGGATCCTATTTTTTAAAAAAATTTGCCAATTGATCTCTACGAATGGTATTTTATTCTATTCCTACCTTATAAATTTAACTTGAGAATTATTTTATATTTACTTTATAAAACTATCCCCATCTTATTTCCTCTTTATAATTGTTCAAATATTGATATAACAGCTATTAATAATGCACAAATGCAAAATATACCTTTAGAATATTATAATAGGCTTGATAAGCCACCCTCCCCCCTACCCAAAAAAAAATTTTTTTTTGATGATATCCTTCCATCTACTAGATATATGCATCTAATATTGACCCATCTACTGGTTTACAGAATTTTAATGTTCGTTTTATTTCAATAATAATGTTTATTTATATTTTTGCCTGATTTCTTTATTTGTCTAGGCTAACCCAACCTTAATCCCTCACAATGCTACAAAACTTGATGAATCTATTAAAGATAAGCAAAGAAAATAATGACGAATAAACAAACGCCTTGCCAGTTCTAGAGTTACTGGTAGCTAAAATAATAAAAAACTACGCTTGAAACTAACTCCTCTGGAGGTTTATTTTTTTTTTTTATCTTATGTTTCATATTTATATGTTTATTTTATTTTCACCCAGTTGCCTCCAAATGATATTTCTATCACTACTACCACATTCCCTATGCCACCTCTGCCTATTTTTTTAACATATATAAGCATTCAATTCCGTACTATCATTCACTTCACTAGGAGTTATTATAAATATTACTTTATCGGATTCTCTGAGAAACTTTCATTCATGAATATTTAGAGGAATGTTCAAACTTGATTGTGCAGTACGGCCATTTTCATCAACTTTATTAATGGAAAAATATGCAGTAGTTCTTTCGTGGCCTTTATAACAATTCTTACTACCTTTTTAAGGTTCAGTTAACATTGTCGTTCATGATTCTATTTTAGAGGGGGCTACCAATGCTGACATTGATAGAAATATCATTTTGCGTTCTTCTTTTACCAGTATCCCAAGGCATAGGCATATGACTCAAATTTATCAGGACATATTGTGTTTTGTACACTGCTTTGGTAACCCGTCATTACTTTCATCTATAACCCTAAATGATATGAAATTGTACATCAATTATTTCCTTTCCAGACAATCTTCAGATTTATTTTGTCGCTTTTTCCATCAAAAATAAAAATGTCAACAAGGATTTGCTCTTTTATCAAATACACAACATACCTCATTATTTTTTAAAAAAATTAGCCTAAATTTATATGTCAATAAAAAATATATATATATTTAATTTGCATAAAAGTTTCATTAGTGTTTAATGGCTTTTTTGTTATTTAAATAGATGGTTCAGATATTTATAACGATTTATAATGGTTTAACTGTTCTTTACGGTTCACTCCGGTCCCTGAAGATCAATGAAAATAAGCATAAAAAGGAATATGGAAATTAATAATAAAATAGACTTCTTTAGAAAATATCTTATATAGTTATCGTAACACACCAAACGCAACAATCAACAAATACCAAGCGAAGTGATGTTTTCCAGAACTATAAGAACCAGATGGGATTTAATTAAATCACAAGATGATAAAGTGAATGAATTTAGTCAAAATATATCGTCAAATAGAAATATTGTGATGCGTGACAAAGTTTGGTATAAAACTTTCAAGGAAAACATTTGGGTCAAAGGTAGGGTAACATGTAAAGATTGGAATTTATCATATGAAATAGATACTGGAAACAAAATTATAAAAAGACATTTAGACCAGATTAAAAAAAGGTCAACGAATATTATACCTCTTAATAATGGTACAACAGATTTGAAAACATATGTTAATAATACAATACCTTATACTTTAAATTTTAGAAGGAAAAGAAGTGATGATGAACCAGTAAGAAATCAAAGTATACAAGTACAAGAGTCTTAACAGTCAAAGACCTATCTGAAATATAATATTGCCTAAAAAATTCTAAAATTTCATAATATAAAAAAAGATTAAAATAGATATATATAATAAATAATAAAATATCTATTTTTTTGTTATAAATAATTTTTAAATTTAAAATAAACTTTAAATAGCTTATACTATATAAACAAGATTTTCTTTGATCAAAACTAATGAAATATACTAGTGATGACTAACGATAACTCTCAATGATCGACAAAGGACAAACGAGCAATAAATGATGAAGAAACCGATAAGAACAAACGATAAGATGATAGATAGAGGGCAAAACTTTTAAAAAAAAGAAAGAATGAAATGTTAAGTAGTTTTAATTGTTTTTTTATTTATAATTCACCTTTACTTGTTTTTGTAATGACATTTAAAGTTTAAATTGTTTTTCTTTTTTATTGAACTACACTAATTCTAATTGTGGATGAATTATATTAGTTACAAATTTCATTATAAAAAGATTGAGATTTGTATTTTCAATGAATAAATTTTATTCTTTATTAAAATTAATTTGATGTTTATCTTTCTCCGAATATTATATCCAAATCCAATCTTCAGAAAACTATAATAATCTTAATAAATTTTCAATAATTATTATGCATTAATTATTGCAAAAAAAGAAAAATTTTTTATTAAAAAAAGTAAGGAAAAAAATATAATATAAAAATTTTTTTTCTATTTATTAAAAAAGATAAGCATTTTTTAATTTGCTTCCCCAATGTATATTTTTTTAAATGTAAAATGTACATGGCATGATTTTCTCTTTATTTATTAAAAAAAATAAGCAATAATAAATTTGCTTCCCTCATGTATATATTTTTTTAACGTAGTAAGATAATATTTTTTAACGCATATATAATAATAATTCTTATTAACGTAGTAAAAATAATATTAATATTTTTAACGTTATAAAAATTATATTAATTTTTTAACAAGTCAGATTATTTTTTTAAACATATTATAAAGATTATATTAAATTTATTTAAAAACTTTGTAGGAAAAATTCCAAGGGAAGCAATGTTACCCTTGCTTCTAAGGAAGCTTCGTTACTGTTTTAAGAATGCGATTTTTTTTTATTAAAAACGAATTTAAAACAAGTTCAAATAAAATCCTATAAAAAATATAACGTTATATATAAAAATTTAAAAAAACATATAGAAAAGTGTAAAATATCTTTTCTAAATAACTATACATCGTAAAAGATTCGTAAAAAATTTATATATCTCATTGTCGGCCTTGAACAATTCTGTCCTTAGAAACCCTAAAACAGGATTAGGAACATTTCGATCATCATTCAGCAAATTTTTATTTGTATAGTTCAAATTTTTAAATTGTTTTGCTAAATTATAAATCTGGGAAGAATTTATAAATGCTAAAAATGGTATCAAAGTTGAGTGAGAATTAAATGCAAAATTGGATATTTGATTGAGTAAATATAATGCATAAAGGCACGTTTGCCATTGGGCTATACCATGAATTAACTCCATATCCATGCTTTTGCAGCGTTGAGAATTTATTGTGAATTTATGAATTTGTTTATACTTGGACATAAATTTTGCCTGTTGCTCATGAAAATTTTTGATTTCTTCCTTAGAATAACGGGTTAAACACTGAGTACTTTTAAGAAGAGGGGGTAATAACATTAATATCAAGGCTATGGTTATAAAGATATGTGAGGAGCTAGGAAATGTATGACATTCTAAGTTGAAGGGGGCAGCCGATGTATTGGTAGGATCATATTTTTGACAAGATGTGGCATGAAAATATTTTAAACTGATCAGAAATAATTTGAAATCTTGGGATATGATATTAAATGCATCATGGTCTATTCCGAAAGATTTAAAAATAATAAAGGTAAACAGATCTTCTGGTAAAGTCATTTGGTTATTTATTGGTGCAGAAGAGTTGAGGAAATTCCCATATGGTTTTACTTCTATATCATCAAAAAACATATTCCCCAACTTTCTTTTATACTCGTATATTGATAAGCTCAAATTGCTCTTGGCATTAGTTGAAGGCTGTAAAATTTTCCCCAAAAAAATTATATATACAAGTTTACGGATATCTTGACTTATATTATATGATGATTCATCATGATAGTTTTCAACTTGAGTAGATAGATGTAAGGTCCTTTTAAATAATAGATTCAATAATTGGTAATTATAATTCACTTCATGAAATTCATTTTGAAGGTATAACAAAACTTTATGAGAATTAGATCCAAAATTTATATCATTTTGATCAAACAGCCTTTCCTTCACTAACTTGATAAACTCTGGATTTAAGACATGACAATTGGTACAATTATATTGAATATTATCATTCATGTGATAAAATTTTTGTAAACAATTATATTTGAATACATCTGGATATTCACATTTAATAATAGTTATAGCTTTATGTGAAAAGAAACAAGACACTAAACTTTCATTTGATAAATGATATATTTCAATTGAAGTACAAATTTGACTTTTAATTTTAAGATTAAGTTCGAAATGAGATAAAACGTTTTCTAGAGCTGAATCAATAGTTTTAAAGTTTGATAACCATAACAGTACACATTTAATACGTGATTGATACCTTTTGTCATTTAGTTTGTAATTAAAACCAATATTTTCCAAAAATGATGTATAATCATCATGAGAATAGTCATTTCCATTTATGGCAGCCAATAATGGTAATAACTCTAATTTTAATCCTGGGTATTCAGATAATAACAATTTTTGACGAAATATGTTTGCTTTAAAGGGGTAGAAAACTAAATTTTCATTAAGGATATCTTGATACCAATATTTAATAAAGCTTATACTTGAAAGTGGAATATAGCCATGAGTCAGTGGATAAATATAAAAATCACTATCCTCACTCAAAACTGCACAATTCCAATAATTAGCAAGTTCAGCAATTTCCTTATCAGCTTCAAAAAGGCATTGATAATGAGGTATATTAAGTTCCTTCAAAATTTCAATAAATATAACTTCACAAAGAATTGGTAATATAAATGTGTTGCCATGTAGAGGTTTTAAAGATTTTTGCAATCTTACTTTTTGCCTTTGAAGTCTAGTTTCTGTTTTATGATTATAAGGATCAGAACAACCATCTAGTATAACATAAGGTATTATTTTATTATAATGTAATATAGCAAAAAATCTTATAACCACTAATTTATAACTGCTATATTCGCCATTAAAATGAGAATTAATAGAATTTGAAAAATATAGAAAATGAAGTAGATTGGATCCATCAATTATCAATTTATCATTTTTTAAAATAATTTCATTAAGTGATAATGAGTTGTGTTTTAAATATGAGCCAAACCCTCTTACTCCCATATTTCAAGTGGATAATGGAATTAATTGCACGAATCTTTAAATCTTAAAACAGAACAATATAAGATTGCTGCTCGGTAAATAATTGAAAAATATTTTAAAAACCGTAAAAATAATTGGCGGGAAATTTAAAAAACATATGTTCATATATAGCCGAAAAAAACAATTTTTTTTTTAAGGTTTCACTTCAGGTGGTAAGTTACTTCTAACTTTTCCCATATAATATTATTCATGTAATCCATTCTATAATTTATATTTAGTGATTTAACTTTGTAAGTGAGTTTTAGTTTGTTCTCTTTCGTTTCCCCATCAATTCTAAACTCTTAACCTTGTTTCCTATATAGTTTTTAGGCCTTCTCATCATACGTTCATACCAATTAAGTCTGTTCACTATGATATTTGTCTTAGATGTTGGATTTAACTTTGTGAATCCATATGAGTTTTATTTTTTTCTTTTCCGTTTACCCATCAATTCTAAATTCACTTAACCTTGTTCCCTAAATAGTTTTTAGGCCTACTCATTACACGTTCATACCGGTTAGGTGTGTTCACCATGATCTTTGTTTTAATAAGTCCTACCTTTAAACTTCACAGTTAATTTATATTTCGTATCATCCTTTTTTGATACCACATATAGTTGTTGAGAATAACTACTTTATTAATTTTTAAAATATTTAATTAGTTATTTTTTTTATATATTTTGAATTTATTATTCTATGAATTTTCCGATAGTATCAATAATCAACGATTTTCTATGTTTTTCTTCCCCAAATTTTTCCTTTCTTAAATTTTGATTTGATAGATTTTAAAAAACTTCTTTTATATATGGTAGATAAATCACTTTCATTTTTTTTATATATTTTGAATTCATAAATTATCGTACATAAATCACTTTCATTATTTTAAATTCTTAATTTCCAATCCATTTTCAATACCACAATTCATCTTGGATCTATAAGTAAATTCATCAATTTTTTTCTTTAGAATTAAATGGTTATTATAACTTAACATTTTTTAAAGTCCTGTTCTCGTTTTCCCATTTTCGTAGACATTTAATCTTACTAAGAAATTTCTCAATTACTTCTAATATTTCCCCTCCAAATTGTATTTAACACCTATACACTCATCATTTTCTTTGTTTTTTTTAATAACCTCATTAACTTTCATTTTCAACCTATTTAATTTTCTTAAATAAAATCTTCTAACATTATAATATCTTCTTATAACTTTTTATTTACTATTATTTTTGAAGAGAACGAGTTAATATACTAGAAGATCTTTTGGTTATCCTTTATATTATAATGATCAATAGAATCATTTGAACAATTTGGATGTTTCCAAATTATTGGCAGAATAATTTGAGGGTTCACTAATATGGATATTATTATTAACTCGGGCGTTGCCAGAGCCCAGCCTTCAGCCGGGAAGAATGTAGCATGGGAATCACAAATGGCACGAAATCAGAGATAGCCATGAATCACAAATAGTGGTGAGTGACAAATAACGATGAATCACACATCAAAGTTATAAAAAATTAAAATATAATATAGGTATAGAGTAGAGTAGGTAATTAAAAAATAAATAATGTATCGCCATAATATAAATGAGCGTATTATCTGTAGCTTATTTATTGTGCAGGAACAATGATAAATAAAAATAATAGATATATTTACTATTATTCAAATGGTAAATATATAGCGAATAAAGACGAATATAGTTTAGGGGAACCAATTCTCATATATTTTTATAAGGTAGGGTATTTAAATTAAATAATAAATAGAGCATACCACATATCGTCCTTTTCTGATTTGTGCAAAATAAAATAGAGGGGATTGTGCAGAGATACCAATTTCTTTCGATCCGACTTAAATAATAACAATAGTAAACCATGAATTTTAATAATCAACATGAATAAAATATTATTCGGAGAGCAATTGACAAACTTCAAAAATAAAGGGATCCTTGGAATAGATATAGAATAATATTTAAATAATAAAAATATCTACTATGTTTTGTTTTTTTGTAAAAGAGTAAAATTCTATTTAAATAATAAAAATAGAAAATAGTTATTGTTAAAGATGTTTTGAATGTTAAAACTTTTTGTATTTTTTCTTTCTTTTTCTTTTTGTAAAATAATTTAAATGACCTTTGACAAATAAGTCTCGGACGACCTTTTCGTATTCATTCTTTCTTTTTCGTTTTTTGAAATAGATTTATATGACCTTATTATACTTTTCTTTTTTTGATATGTAAAAACTTATTTTTTAACTAACTTAATTTGTATACAATATTATTGTATATATACAGTGTAAAAAGATATAATTTTTCAGTTAATAAAATAAAATAAGTTTCTTCCTATAAATTATTAGTTATAGTCTTTTTTATTGAGTTATACAAAATAGCAGTAATAAAAAGGAGTATTATTAAAAAAAATAGGATTCTTAAGAATAGATATATTATTTTAATTAATTAAAAAAAATATTGTGCTATATATCATTTTTTTGGAATAGTTATAAAATCCTATAAAATAGTATCTAAATTAATTGTACTATATATTTTTTTTGAGAGTTATATAAAATAATCAACAGGGTTAATAGAGCATCGTTCGGCCAGACAAAATGACAGGTTGTAAAAAAAGCCTTAATAATAGATATATAAATTTATTTAAATAAAAAATTATCATACTTTGTATTGTTCATTAGATACGATTAAAATAATAAAACATGTCAATTTTTTAATGAATTTTGCAAAATATTCAACATGATTAGAATAGAATAATGTCCGGGGAAATCTATTGAAAAACTTCAAAAGAGAAATAGATATTAAATCATAATTAAATAATAATTAATTAATTAAACTAGTAGAAAGCCCGTCAAAATGGACGGGGAATAAGATTTTTATTCATTTTTTTACGATAGATGATTAGGAAGCATCCAAAATCTTATAATTATAAAAATGTTTATCAAGCCCAGCTCAACTCTTAATAATTTTAAAAGATATTCCCAAGTCAGGTGCAAGCTAATATTAATTTTGAGGTTCCAAGCCCAGTCGTATCCAATATAATTTTGAAAAGGGGGAATATTGTTCCGGAAAACTAACTGGAAACATTAAAAAGGTAGGATACCTATAAATAGAATCTTATTTAAATAATTAATTGTCGTAATATGTATCTTCATTTTGAAATAGATATAAAATTTTATATAAATAATAAAATCATAAAACCAATCGTTATTTTATATTGAGTCATATAAAATAATTATTAGAAATGCAAGAGAATAATGCTAGAAACGTCAAAATGGTTAACTTTAAAAAGGGGTAGGATCTTTTAATAAAATTATTTTACTGTATTATTTCGATCCTTAAATAATAAAAATAGTGACCATATATAATTTATTAGTGAATTTTACAAAATAATCAGCATGAATAAAAAGGAATATTGTTCCCGGAAAATAATTGGTAAACTTTAAAAAAGATAGAATCTTTGTGAATAGATAGGCTACCAATATGTATAGAAAGGTAAAGATGTTTATTAACGCGTCATTATTCTCTTAGTTTTTCTATGATAGATTAATCATGATTTTGAGCTTATGAGGAATTAAGGCAGGGTTAGCCTAGAAAATTAAATAAAATAATAAACTAAACTTGCAAAGGATTTAATATCAGGTGCAGTTCCTTATTAAATGAAGGTCCATTATTATATATATTAGCAAAGGATCTCCTGACCAGGCCTTCGGCAGAGGTGGGAGAGTGTAGTCAGGGAAAAATTGGTATTGAATCATCTCTAGAGGGGACATTATTAAATGCATATCACTAGTAGTTGGGAGGCTACATCAAAAAAATATTTTATCTAGTTGAGGACTTATCATGGCTATCATGATCTACTGAAAGTTTATTTTATATTTGTTCATTATTTATTAATGACAGATATATTATTATAAAGAGGAAATAAGATGGGCTAATTATCTAAAATAAATATTTATTTTTTATAAAATAATGCACTAAATCGGAAAAGAAGTCAGAATTAGGTTCAACACTCTAGCAATATAGGGAATATTATCAAATGTTTGTAAAGCTAAAATAGATGTAATATAAAATGAATGCAAGAAAGTATAAGAAAAATATATTTAAAAATATTTTGTACGCATAAACATTTATGCATTTTTATATGACTAACTTTGTTTTATATGGATGGTAGATTTTGTTGTTTTGTGATCTCAGGAATGTTTATTTTGTTGATTACATTTGTAAAATCATCAAGAGTGGTGAAGATTAGGGTCTGTTTTCTAAAATAAAAACAAAAGAAAAAATTAAAAATTTATAATGCATTGAATCTGCAAAATAGTCAATATTAAGTTCAACTCGCTAGAAATAGTGGGAATATCATCAGTAGCTAAAATAGATGTAATCAAAAATGTAAAAAAGTATAAGAAGACCATTTATGATATATATATATATATATATATATATAATAAATATATATAGATGTCTAACTTTATTTTGATTGATTTACCTGCCATCTTTTTTTTTATTAAGGACAGAAAAATCAGCATCTATATAATCATTAATGGAGGCTAATTTTCTAGTACCGGTTCTTAGTAGTACAAGATCTTATTTATTTTTATAAATAACCCCTTTTTTTATCTCACATAATGACCTTTTCTTTATTTTTGAATAATAATATTTTCCCTTAATTTTGAATAATAATTATATTTTTTCATTATTCTACCAAAAAAAAATAATGATTTTAATTTTCTATTTTCGAATACATGCAAAAAAAATAATAAATAAATTATTAATGACATTAAGGAAAAACAATAATAAATATTTATTTATATAAAAAAAATAAAGATCATAATCGATCTTATTTAAAACAGAATAAAATTGATATTAATTTGCAAAAATAAATGAGACGGTCATCACAGCTAAGATAGAGCCTGTTATCTAAAATAAAAACAAGTGAAAAATTTAAAACACCATTAGATGTGTCTTTCTAATTGATATCTAAAATGCATATATATAATTTACTTCAAATCTGCACACTATAATTTAATTAAAATTTCACCTGACCCATTAATGCTAATTTAACTTGATTAATATTTTTCTTCAAATCTGCATATTGTAATAAAAATTCCCATTAGCATTGAATTTACTGTGATGTCCTCATCATCGATTTCTTCGATGCTCATAGTATAGTTGGTGTTTGATTGACAATCACGATCTTTATAATCATAAGATCTGTTGATATAATTAATGTTTGGGCCTCGACAAATATTTCGGAAAACCATTATTAGGATATGGACTATGTCTAAGCTGACCGCGACGTGGACAGTTGGTTCGGTTATCGCCTCTATAGCAATCATCACATTGATCAAGGCTTTGACGATGGTCACAACGATAGTCGCGGAGGTTGTCATGGAAGTACCCGGATTGTTGTATCGATCGTCGTAGCGATTATCGAAAGGGTTGCGATTATCCTGTCGCTTATCATAGCGTTGATCGTAGCGATTGTCGCAGTAGTTGTCGTAGCGTATCTCGTAACGTTCATCGAATCGTTTGTCGCGGCAGCTGTCGTAACGTACATCGTAACGTTCATCGAAATGTTGTCCGTGGCGGTTGTCATATATGAGCTGGGGTTGCTTAATGAAAGCATCATATTTTACGAGAGATTTACCATGTGCATTAGCTGAATGAGTTTTATGGTTACATGGCTATTTTTGGCTCTGCCCATGTGATTAATCTCTAATGGCTTTTACTTTCATCACTCTATGATGTCACTTGGCTCTCTGATGTCTTCTTATAGACCTAGATTGTAAATATCTTATATCGTCATAGAGATCCTGACCGCTCTCCTGACATCTTTGGAAATCGAAGCAACTCTCACCTTCTCGATATTGCGCAGAATGCCATCAAATTTGCATTTTTTGTCGAGTCTAGCTACGCGTGTAACATATGCTGAAAAGTCTCCTCCTTGCCTTGGGTGGCAATATAAAATATGGAGAGTTTGGCATTCTCGGTCTTCGAGGGATGTTGAAGCTTGAATTTGCCGAGAAGAGCTATTGGGTCCTCTAGGTCTGCCTCCCTACAGATTGCTCCAATGTTGTTAAATTCGTCATCCGGAGTCTTCGAAGAAATAACTCGGCCTTCTCCCCGTTGGAGATCTTGCTCGTGTCGAAAAATTTTTGCAATTTTCTTATATAAGCGCTGATGTCGCCTAAATTTAGGGAAATCCAGCTGGACGAATTCGGCCATATAGGTGGGGTTGTTCGAGGCATCCTTCGATAAAGAATTATATTCAGATAAAAGGGTTATAGAGAATGCATATAAAGTACGAAATCAATATCAAATTTTGAAATAGCTCACATAGCTTGGTCTCTATGAAGAATTAGTGAGAATAAGTTGTGTATATAGATGTCTTTATTGAATTCATCATAATCATGTTTCGCATCACTATTTGATATATATAATAATTACGTTTTATATTTAGCATCACATTTTAATATGTATACAATAATCCCCGTAAGTTAAAATATGAATTACATCTTTTTTCTTTCTCCAATTCATCCTCCTTTATAATAAAAAAACAATCACTATCATTTTAAGTTGGTGTTAATAAAACAAAACTATTAAGTTAATGCAGTGATGTTAACCCGAACCCTCCTGAACCTCGTATTTTGGCTGAACCCGAACTCGGACTAGGACCCTTTTTAAAAGTGGAGGGTCCAAGGGTTCTAGGTGTCATAAAAATTTTTAAAAATAAAAATATTTTTTAAAATTTTATTAACTTTTTTGTGGAATCATTTATTTTAACTTCGCGTTTTTATTCCATATTACTTCCATCTATCTTCCTGGACTTACATTTTATTTAGAGATTGATATCATAAATTATTTTCCAGTGTAATAATATTTTATTATGTAAATTTATTATGCTGTGTTATAGAAATACGTTGATTATTTTGAAAGTGAATTATTTTGTAGTACAATTAATAATATTTTAATTTAAATGATTATTCACTCACAACACGTTGGTCCTCAATTTGTATTATGCTAGAACGATTTTTAAGTTTGAAAGATTTCTGTAATGATTTTATTATAGGAGCATGTGAAGTCATTTTGTCAGAAGATGATTGGTGCCAAATAAAGGACCTTACTTGTGTATTAGTTCCTTTAAAAATAACAATATTAAGATTACAATCAGAACAATTATGTTTATTTGATTTTAAGGCATATGGATTAGATGCCAATTAGATTTAGAAAAATTTACAGTCCTTTTTATACGAAATATTAGAAAACATGAAAATTCGAGAGCAACAATATTTCCAAAATAGTGTTGTATACGCTTATATATTTAGACCCACGATATCAAGTTTCATTGAGTATTGAGCAAAAACAAATGGCTAAAGACCATCTTAAGGATTTATGGCATAAGCAAAACTCTATTATTTGCAATATATTGGAGGCTACGACGATACCTATTGGTTGTAGTGATAATAATAATAATGATAGCAATATTGATGATCTTGCAATTTTACTTTTAGATAGAGAAAAAAAAATCAAATTATCATCAGTTAAAAAGGAGGATCAAAAAATGCCTATTGCATCTTTAGTAGTAAAGTTCTCAGAAGTAAGGGTAGAACGTGAGTTTTCATTATATATATTGTATACTTTCGTGGAAATCTGAAGGATATATTTTAGAAGATATTATGATTGTGCGAGAATAAATCATTTAAAATATAAATTATTTCATTTTTAAATTTTTCATCTGTAAATTATGAATATGTATATATTGAAGTATAATAATAAATGAATTTAAAAAAAATATTTATTTTATGTTCCTGAATCCGGACCCGAACCCTGGAACCGGGTCCTTTCAAATTTTATTCCTGTACCCGATATTATTATTTATTTTTGTTTTTATTGAAAACATGATACATCAACAACCTCCATTCAGCAAAAATAATAAATAAAATTTTAGGAATGCGTATCATAATCTATTAAAAAAAATTAAAAAAAATAAACATTAATAAATTAGAATCTCTTTTCCCGATTATTTCGCCATTATTCTGTAAATAATATTTATTTTAACATTACTCTAACCTCTAACTTATGCTTCTTAGACTACCTATAAAAATTGGAGGTAAATGACTCCGACTCTCTATCCCTCTCATGTAGACGCCAGTGGGACAGTACTCAAAATAACTTGGAATAGATGATGCCAGGTGATGGGTCAGCAAAAATTTAGTTACTAATAGAGGGCATAAAAAGGGGTATAAATACACTTTTAAAAAATATCTAAAGTTGTGCTAATAGCTCTTCAAAAATGTAAAACATTTTTAAAAATTGATTTGGACCGGATAAAATTTTTTTTGCATTATTTATAAAAAAAACCTATTTGAGTATTGAAATTGCAAATTTTCTTAATTACGTGGGGAAAAGTAAATTTTTAAAAATAATATAAATCATGTCAAATTTTTTACCGCCCGTGGAAAATTTTTTAGACCGAATACGATAAAAGATTCTGGGCAGTAGATGAATATTGAAAAAACACTTTTGAGATTTTAAAATAAATAGTGCAAATTTTATTTAAACATCTTTTAAATATAGCAAGTTATTTTTGGACTGGATGAAAAAATCTAAATATTCGCTCACATTATATATCAATAATCCTCCAACCAACAAATCCATTAATTTAATATAATAATTCCCCTTCATACGAATTAAATAATTTAATTTATGTTGTATAATTTAATTTACAATGTTATATAGCAAAAACATATAAAACTAATTAAACAATAAATATCCAAAAATTTAAAAAACTACAAAATATTTGATCAATTTATTTATATAAATAACATAAATTTTATTATTTTTCCATTATGATATTTTTTATTTATTTATTCATTTTAGCTTTAACCCATATAGGAGTTCTTTTTTCTAAAAATGCTTTGATTCCTTCTTGGGCATCATCCAATTTTATATTTTCCAACATTGCATCGATGGCTACTTGATAAGCTTTTTCCCTGATAAAAAATATAAACAAATATACTTATATAAATATTTAATCGAAAAAGCGTTATATCTATCTGTAGAACTTTTTTCCACTCTTAGCTATTTATTTTGATGGGACGAAATGATGTAAATTGTAATGTACTTGGTTAAAAATAATATATTTAAAAAAAATGTAAATTCATAACAAAATTAAAATAATATCACTTATAATTTACAATATTTTTATTACAGGCGTTGCCAGGGGGGGGGGGTAAGGAGAAGTCTCCCCTTCAAAAATTTGCCTGTTCCCACAAATATCATTTTAAGTTAATAACCAGTAAGAATTTGAAAAAAAAAATGATAACTTTTTAAAATAACGATTATAATTCAAAATTTTTAGAAATAAAGTATATTTTTATTCTTTATTTATGGGGAAAGCATACTAGAGTGCTTCTATCCCTTACCAAAATCCTAGCTACGCCTATGATACTTAATATATGTCTGATAATATCTATAGCCGATCTCTTTTCTGCATAATACATGATAAATATTATATTTAGAATAATGTTAGCCTAATAAAATTGCATAATTATTTTTTGCATATTATTACATTAAGAATATATTATATTTAAAAAAAATGTTTACTTGTCCAGATTGATTTGTTGGTATAAACACTGTTTACCCAAAGATAGAACCTCTTTGCTATTTTTTGCTATTTTATTGGCTAACTCTACAGTGCCATCTTCTAACAAATGTTCAGGAAAGACTTGAGAAACCAATCCGAATTGATAAGCTTCTGCAAAAAATTTTGTCTATATGAAGTGTACAAAAGTTTTTCTATTTTATGATTGAGAAATGTTTTAGGATTGTTTTAAACGACGTGTTCTGTTCATTTATTTTAAGCAGCGTTTAAAACTCTCTAGAAAAGGGTTAAGTTAAAATATGGGTAAAAAATTATCAAAGTGGGTTAAACATTCTGTTAAAGTTAATATGGAGCATCTTTTATAACAATGACTGGGGGCTAACATAATGACTATTGATTGGGATAGATGTATTATATTTTTCGGTACCTGAAAGTGTATAAAAGTTGCTATTGGTTAAAGTTCTTATCCTGAATTTACAGTTTGCGTGAACTTGTGGCGAAGAATATAAAATATGTATGAATTCATAGCCAAGTGTACAAAACGTGCTGTATTTTTATATACTACGCCATATAAAATATGCACGAATACATATAAGTGAACAAAATATGCTGTATATTTATATACTTAACTACGAATTCGCGGTCTGTGAATGAGGTGTTACCAAAAAGGCAACATCATGTAATAACTTAAAACAGCGTAGTTCTGGGAAAAACTATTAAGGTTTTAAAAATTTTTGGTAAAAGAACAAATAATTTATCAATTATCCTTAAAATTTTTTAATTAACAAAAATCCTAAAAATAATCACCCTATTTTATGGGGTTTTCTCCGTTGTATTAATTTTTAAGCTTATTTTTTCATTTTAATATGATTGGGAAATTAGGCTCGATGACTAATATTTATATTTATAAAATAAATAATTGACTGAGAAAAAGAAACCTCTTCATCAAAATGTATAAAATTATAGTATTTCATGATTAGAACAAATTTAGCGTTAAAATCGCAAATAACGCATTTCAAATGGTATCGTGTAAATTCAAATCATCGCTTGGCGTTAGAAACCATTTTAAAAAACGCAACAAGTTTCCTATTTTCATTACATTTTTATTCTTCATTTTGCAATATTATATAAAATGTTTATTTATTTTTATAAATGGAAAATTGATATGAAATAAAAGTGCAGACGATAATATGATTTACAATTACCAATTCTTTTTAATTTTTACTTTGTAAAAAAAAAATTTGACTCGGCGATAGATATTAATAAAAAGGCAACATCAATTTAAACAAGGGACGCCTTATCTTTTTATTTATTAAAGTTTTCGGCAAAACGCAAGCGCTCAATTTGTGCACAATTCATATTTATTTTTAACACTAAATAAATTTCATTATTTATGCAAAATGTAATATTCAATTATATTATTGTAAATAACCTCTAAATTGATTATGCATTGTTAATTAACTATTCAACATTTCAGACTTTTTTATTTATAAAAAAAAAGATTATTATCCATATTATTATTTTTTGTGGTTTTACCATAAAAATATTTCTTTTGGTTTTACTAATATATTAAGAATTAATTTTTATGTTTTTTTTATATCATGTTAAAATAACTATGTTAATAAATCATAATCTATATTAATTTAAATTTAAAGTGCCTTTGAGAATTTATATTGTTCAATTCATTTTCTCTAATTTGAAATTTTTTTAAAAAAATTAGACACAAACCTTGAGCAGTTATAGGATCGCCAGTGAATAACATCTTTGTAGCTATTTTGAGAGGTAAAGATGATTTAATTATGGCTACTCCCGGTGTTGAACAGAATATACCTTTTATTGAGGATTATTAACATAATTTTTTGATATATGAACCTTGTTTGATGCCAGGAGTGGAAAAAAGAGCTTTTTCGGATGCTGTGATTATATCGCACGAACATGCTAATTGACAACCTGCAGCAGCTGCGTGGCCTTTTTTTTAAAAAAATAATTCAAATAATTTGTAATTTTTAATTAGATATATTTCGAAAGTGATTTCGTTATTTGAATTTTTTAATATAAGTTTTTTTTAAAAAAAGAGGATACTACTGAAAATTTCGAACGATTATCATTTCAAGCCCGAAAACTAGATTACTAACTCAAATAAATACAAATCTCTCGCCATTATTATTTTATTATCTCTCAAACCACACGTATACGATTGTACACAAAACAAAACTTTTTGAAAATCAGCTTCTCAAATCTCACCAGATTCTGGTATACACTTGATAGAGAGACCTTCTCTTGGATGATTTACAAGGTACAAAACAAAACCATATCAATTAACATTTATTCATAGCCACCCCCAAACTTTGGCAGACCTTGTTTTAAATAATCATCTGTCTTTGCAGAATTTTTAGTCTAGATATCTTATAATTATAGGCTTGTTAAAACGAGTGTCGAATCAGCAGGCAGATCTTTTCCATGAAAACAGTATTACAATCTCAATACCAGATCCGTATAAATCGAATATTCTTTTTTTAATGAGCTTATGTCTTCGTCAAATCGTGAAAATGTGATTTTGTTTTAATAAATATTAAAAAAACGCGAGAAATTAAAAATTCCTGCGGAATCCAGATTTTTTTTAAAAAAAAACTTTTTTTTAGTAATCTTTATAATATATTTTTTTAAAATATTGATTTTTCATTATGTTTTAGCCAAAAAAAAATTCTTATGGATTGAATCCAGTATATTTGATCCTTTAAAGAAATTTTCTATTATATTCTAATATAAATTTTTTTTATTAATCTATTTATGTTGTTCCCTGAAAAAATAATTCTTCAAAATAATTTTTTTTTTCTCTCTTTAGCTTTCACCTTTTCTGGTGGTAAGCTCCTTCAACATCTCTCTCCACTTTATGTTATTAATACAATCTCTTTTATCTAATTTATACTTCTTTATATTGGCTCTAATTTTATGGCCCCATTGAAGTTTTGGCCTTCCTCTTTTACGTTTGCCCATCACTTCCAAACTCTTAACTTTATTTCCTATGTAGTTCATAGGCCTTCTCATTGTGTGCCCATACCACCTAAGTCTGTGTACCATTAACTTAGTCTTGATGGGCACTACCTTTAAACTATTTAGTATTCTTGTACTGCGCACTTTATCCTTTCTTGTTACCCCAGCAATCATCCTCAGCATTCTCATCTCCATGGTTTGTAGACTTCTCTCGTCTGATTCTTTGGTTGGCCATGTTTCCGAACTATATAGAATAGTTGGTTGTATTATGGAACTGTAAATTTTTCCCTTTAATTTGTGTGGGATTCTTTTATCAAATAGCACTCCAGATAAAGATCTCCACTTTAGCCACCCTTGATTAATCTTACTCTTTATCTCTTTTTCTATTGTGCCGTTTGTTTGTATAGTGGAGCCCAAATATTTGCAGCTTTCAATTGCCGATATCTGCCATTCATTTGTATCAATACTCTCTATTTCATCTCCTCCTATCACCATATACTCCGTCTTTTCTCTATTTACTTTTAATCCGTGCATTTCTAGGATATTTAACCAACACACTAGTCTTTCTTTCATTTCATCCTTAAATTCGGCAAGTATCACAATATCATCTGCAAATATCATATTCCACGGGACTGTTTGAGGTATAGACTGTGCTAATACATCTATTACTGTAATAAAGAGAAGTGGACTGAGAGCCGACCCTTGATGAACTCCTTCGGCTATTGTGAAGCCTGCTGAAATACCTGTTGTGCAACGGACCATTGTTGTATGGCCCATATACATATCCTGTATTATTCTTATATATTTTTCGGGAACATTTTTGTGGCGTAGCGCCCACCAGATAAGTTTTCTTGGGATTCTATCAAAGGCCTTTTCTAAATCGAGAAAGACCATGTGTAGCTTTTTGTTCTTTTCCCTGTATTTTTCACTCATTTGCTTAATTGCATGGATAGCATCGGTTGTTGATCTTCCAGGCATAAAGCCAAACTGAGTCTCTCCTATTTCGATTATATCTCTTAATCTTTTTTCTATTATTTTTTCGTAAAGTTTTAGACAGTGTGACATTAGTTTTATGCCCCTGTAATTTTGACAATTATGTGGATCCCCTTTATTTTTGAAGATAGGAACTAGATAGCTCTGCCTCCATTTTTAGGGAACCTCTTCATTTCCAAGTATCTTATTGTATAGATTTGTGAGGAGATGTATTCCATTATCTCCTAGTGCTTTAAGGCTTTCTATTGGAATATCGTCTGGATCCCTAGCTTTGTTGTTTTTCATATGCTTGAGGCATGTGATTATTTCTTGTTGATTTATAGGTTGTACAAGGTTTGACAAGGGGAGTGTTCGTCTAGATGCAGTATGTGCGGATTAAAGTTGAGAAGCTCCTGAAAATATTCTCTCCATCTACTCATTATTTCTTTTTCCTTTATTATCAATTTCCCATCTTTATTTTTGATTACTTTCGGAACTCCGTTTATATCCCTAGAGTTCTTTTCTCGCTGTTTGGCTAATCTGTATATTTTATTTTGCCCTTCTTTGGTATGTAGATCTTCGTACATGTCATCGTATGCCATAGATTTGGCTCTAGCCACCGCCTTTGTAGCTAATCTCTTGGATTTTTTGTATCTTGTCTTGTCATCTGCGTTTTTGGATTACCATATTTTATAAAGGGCTTTTTTCTCCTGTATAGTGGTTCGTACCTCTTCATTCCACCACCATAGTTCTTTGTATGATTTGTTGCCCCCTCTTGTCAAGCCTAGTGTATGATTTGGCAGTGTCTATTAATCTGGATGAAAGGTCTGTCCACATTTTTTCACTGACTTGTGAGGAATCTATTGTTTCAATGTTTGCATTGATTGCAAAGGCATCTGTCATTGTTTTTAATTTGCCCCATTTGATGCATGGTTCCAGTTTTATCTTGTTTTGAGTGGATTTATTTGAGATGTGTAAATCCATGACTAGTAGCTTGTGTTGTGCGGCGATATCTTCTCCTGGGATGACTTTGCAGCCTATTACATCTTTTAATCTTTTGCGAGAGATTAGTATGTAATCTATCTGTGTTTTCCTTGTACCACTTTCGTATGTTATTAAATGACTATCCTTAGGTGTTGGTTAAGGCAAGGTCGAAGGCTTGCGCAAATTTCAGTATATGCTCTCCTTCATCATTTCTTTCTCCATATCCATAACCACCATGATGCCTTTTGTAGCTATCTCTTGCTTTCCCCACATGCGCATTTAAGTCACCACCAATTATGACTAGGTCATCCTTAGGGATTTCCATTACAGCTTCATCGAGGATAGCTCTAAAATCATCTTTCTCTTCTTCCTTGCAACCCGTTTGAGGAGCATATAATGAAAGGATGTGTAGCAGTGGCGTAGCTACGGGGGTGGTTTTCGGGTTTGGACCCCTCCCAGAGCAAAAATTTATTTTTAGATTATACGTTTAAAAGACTTAAAAGTGGTGACTTTATATCAAATAAATAACATTAATATTTATACGGGTTTTGATGTTTGTGTAAGGATATTATATTACTAGTGAAATTATTCTGGATAGTATTAGTATAAAGTCATTAGGAATAATCTACTAAATCATAATAACGAATTATTGAAGCATTTAAAAAATATATTTATTATATATTATCGAAGATATGGTTATGATTTGTAAGATAAATCCGGCCGAAGGCCGGGCAAAAGGGCCGAAGGCCCGTTAAAGGGGGTCTGGGGGGATTTGCCCCCCAGGCTTTTATATGTTTGGACCCCCTCTAAGGAAAGTTCCTAGCTACGCCACTGATGTGTAGTATTGATTGACCAATGCAGAGTTTTATCTTCATTAGTCTATCAGAGATCCTGACTTCTACAACTGAGGAGGTTAGATCTTGACTGAGAATGATGCCGACACAGTTCCTATTGCTAACAAGTCCATTATACAATTTATACCCATCTCCAATCATCAAAGTCTTCTATCCTTTCCATTTCGTCTCTTGTATGCACGCTATATCAACTTTTCTCTTGTTCAACATTGATGCCAATTCTCTCGTCTTACCTTTAAGCGTCCCAATATTCAAACTTGCTAATCTTGTTTTCTTTGCTTTGACCTTTACTTTACTTTTCACAGGATGGATGTCTACACCCTGCGCGTCGCTTGGAGGGGAACGCCCTATCTTTCATATTCATATTTCCATTTGTTTTCTTCATTTTGTTTATTGGACGGTATCCTTAGCACCCGGCTGTCCAGGCCTGTCGGTGACCGGGGTGTCATCTCTAAGCTCCGAAATTCATCATACCATATGTCTTTACACATCAGTCATCGAAGAAAAACTTGAAAGTTTTTATGGTTCTTACCAGGATTGAACCTGCGTCCATGTTCATACTCGTGTTTCCAAGCGTACATCTTACCCATTCAAAATAATGAGGTTAAAAATTCATGGCCTCTTTCTAGATTTTAAAATCTGGTTTATTAATTTATTTATATATTTTTTTTTAATATGGAAAATTTTATCTTTAATAATAAAAGGCTAATAAAATTTAAATAATATAATCAAAGAATCCAGTTAATATATGCCTTTTTCTTATAGTAAATATTTTTCTATTAAAGTTTCATAGAATAATTTTTTATATGTCGTATCGAGATACAGAATCCACGAGGATTCGAAATCTCTCGATTCTGAAACATTTACTAAGGGCGATTTTTAAATTTTAAAAATTTGATTTGAATTGCATTTCGGTATTTATAGAGTACCCCAAACTGTAAATTTCCAATAATTTTGCCACGAACTTTAGAACTACTCTTAATTTAATGGCGGAAATTGGCTGAAATTTTCCCATATCCCAATACGACATATATAATAAATTATAAAACAAATAAAAGCTCCAAAGTGAGAAAAATTAGCAATCAAAAATGATAATACAATATCAATTAAATTAATTTTAACATTAGTTTTTAAAAAAAAAATCACCTTTAATTTCAGCAATAACCGGTATAGGCAGGTTTTGGATAATATTAATCAGGCGAACCAATTTCTCTAGAATTTCCTTTTGCAACTGTAAATCATTATCATTTTTATTCTAATTTTAATATTTAAAAACTATAAATTTGCCAACCATAAGTGAAAAAAAAAACCTTTTGAAATTGTTTGAGATCATGGCCAGAGGAAAATATATTGGGTTGCGATGATGACATTATTATAACTTTGATATTTGTATTAAGTGCGGCATTTTGCGTATCGGATATTAAGGAGTTTAGCATATCCAATGATAAAGAATTTCTTTTTATTTTATATTAATTATAAATTACAATAATATTATTTATACTTATTTTTAGGGAAATCTAATATAATTTTTCGTATACAATGATGATCTACTACAGTAGTAACATTCCGCAAGCAGGTGTTATTTAGAGTATTCAATATTTTTGCAAACATGTTCCAAAAAAATGCACCTTCAAATAATTTATTAATAAACAAATAATTATTTAAACAAATAAAAAATTTTGGCAGGCTATCTTGTCACGACCTATATAAAAATATATTCAAATTTTCGATATGAATGAAGGCTTAATTTTTATAATAATAGACTTCGAGAAAAGCAAGCTATTTTTTTTATTTACATGCTTATTTTTTGAAGTTACTTTTTGTTGCTGAAACGAATTTAATATTAAACGCTGAGAGATGGGAAGAACTTCCAGTCTAATGCTGCATCCCAAAATCTGGTTTTGAATTGTCATATAAAAATATTCATAGGGGCAAAAAACACCCCAAAAGGCGGGAAAGCACGAGAATTTTAGTAATACAGAGACTTTAAGAACTTCTTTGTCGGTAGGGTGAGGGGTTATACTCCACTTAATTTTTTCCCAAACTTTTACAATTTTTATAACTTTATGAGTATATAGAAATAAAATAGTCATAAATTTCCTTATATATTGAACTCGAATTTAAGAATTTGATATGAATTTGATTTTCGTATCAAGACGCAGCCTAACATTTTGGGTTTATTCTGGTTTACCAACCAAAAATTAAGCCTGACCTGCCTTATCTCATTAAAATGCAGTTATGAATTAGGAGTTTATTTCTATATGTTAGGGTCAATGTGTTGTGTTTTTTTAGAAACTTGAATTATTTTTTTGAGCACTTTTTTAAAAAAAATTTTCAAAATCTGATTTTACTAAAAATGTGTTCCAGCATCTTTAGAAACCTACTCTTTATTTTTAGAAAATTTTGTCATGAATATTTGGATCTTAATATAATATACATTAGTTTTTCCTTACATTTTTGTTTTATAAATTATAAATGAATAAAAAGTTAAGCGCAAAACTATTTGGATGGATAGGATATCCAAAATAATATTATATAAGCCTGGGGATTTTGCTCACAGATGACAGAAAGGTCAGGACTTCTATTTGCCAAATCTAGAGGCTTTTATAATATTATTTTGGTTAAAATATTACTCAGGCCATTTTTAATAACTGACCCAATGCCATTGTGTCCTAAACATGCTAAAATAATTTTCGGTAAATTCAGATTTTTAAATTTAAAAATATTCTCAGAAGATGATATAAAGCGCTGAAAAAATAACACACTAATAAAAAAAAACGTTGACCAGAAGGCCGAATTTTTAGTAAACGCGTTTTATTCAAGTGCTGCGTTATTTAACGTAATCTTATTACAAAATTGTCCATAAATAAGTATAAATTTATAAATATGGAGCATGATTATAATGCTATTATAAAAATTGAAAAGCATATGTTACGATACGTTAAGGAAAAATATGCGATCCTATTCTAAATATAATAGCGAATTTGATAAAAAAATATATGATTTTTCTTAAATATATAAAATAATTATCTCTATTTTAAATTTATCTTAAATTAGTTTTTAAAAATGAATCAGCTGTAATAACATTGCATTAAATAACGCAACTCTGGAAACCCGTTTACTATAAAGGCAGCGTAACATTATATGAAGATAGTTAATATTATATCCGGTATCGAACTGAGAATAATTAATTTCAAGCAACCGATCATCCGGCTTATCGGCCCAGTTCTGTCATTTCTGTCCGATCCTAGAAACTCGATTTCATAAAGTTTAAATTAATTAATACCCAATACTTCCTGGCATTTAATTATTCATTCTATTTTTGAATTCCGTTTGCACATTTAGTTTTCATCATTTTTTGAAGTTTTATCTGATTTGAATAGATATTAAAATTACACATCCCGGAGGGTAGATGTTATTGAAATGAAAGTGAATGTTGAGCCATATTTAGATAAATCAATTGAAAATGTAACATATAATTATATATGCCGAAAATGTAATAAATCGTCAGCTGAAAATTATTAAAATGAATTCTACAGTATACTACGATATCAATATTATAAATGTAAAAAAAAAAAGAATTTGGATTTTCTACTAATTATTATATTTATTCTATACGCACATTTTACAAAATACTAACTAAAAAATTTTCCTTATTCTTTATAAGGACCCATGTTATCTAATTTAAAAATATTGACTATTTAAAATATTTATCTTTTTCTTCAATTCGTTCTATATCCATAAAATTTTTATTATATAACAGGGGATAGAATTAGTCTATTTTAATCTGAGTATTCACCTTTAAAAATTGACGAAAAGTGATCGAAATATAAAATATCTGAGGGAATCCAAACAAAATTTGCAGATTCTGATCCTAAACACGCAAGAAATATTTGCCCCCCCCCCCACTTCCCGGAAAAGGAGCATGTTTTGAAGATGTTTTAAAGGTTAATATTAAATTCGAAGAAATTAACTTTTTTTAAAGATAAATTATAGTTTATGATAGATCTAAGATAGTGCCTATCAAATTTGTATTTTGTTTATTATTAATTTGGATAGGCACTGCCAAATTTATTTATAATATATATTTGAAAATCGTGATTTTCGAAAATCGTGTGTAGCCTAGTCGACAAGAGCGTCGCTTGCCAATCCGATGGTTCAGGGTTCGACTCCAAATGGATCCAAATCAGGCTTTTTAATAACCTTAGATTTGAATCTGTAAAAGCTGGGTCGATTCCATTCGTATAAAATGTCTATGAAGAAATAGATTTTTTTAAAAATTTACGACTAAATATATATTATTTTTTTTGAATATAAATTATAAAAAATTATTAAATATAAATATTTATTCAAAAATGGTGATTAATACAGACCGACAAATCAAATTGACTAATAGTTATCTTTAAAACAGTTAGGATATATTGAGTTTATCGACCTTTTTAGAGGTTATTCAGGTCATAAAATTGTTAACATTAGATTTGATTTGGACGCGGTAAATAATAAGTATTAACCAGTTTAAGTCCGGATTAGAACCCTGTTTAAACGTGATACTAATATATATTGCCTTGCTATCGCATTTCATTTAATCAGAATGGACCGAAATATTTTTAGAGTAAAACGAGCTTTACAAACATTATTGTGGATTTTTGCTTTTCCAGTCATTTGTCATAGGAAGAATAAAATCTCTTTTTTTTTATAACCTTAAAATTAATATTGTTTTAATTTAACTTATGATAAATATCAGACCTGCAGATGTAAAAATTTTGAGCCAGATCTGGATTATGCATTTTTAAGCCTGGCCCGGATTTGTTTATATTTTGAAATACTGATAGCCCGATTTATCTGATTTCAATTAAAGTTTTTAGCCAAAATAATAATACACAAGCCTCGAGATTTAGATAATAAATGTCCAAATCTATCTATCACGAATGAGCAAAATCTCCGGGTCAGATAATATTTTTTGGGGAAAATATTGGGCTAACCCTGTTTACTGAAATTAAAAGTTTATCTTTATTTTAATATAAATTATTACCATTTTTTTTAGATTAGAATAGTTTTCAAATTTAATAAAATAGAAAACAACCACTTTCTAAAGAATCTAATCTAGATTTTCTGAAATTTTAATAAATAGAAAAATATATTTTGATTTCTTAATTTTAAGAAGGGTTGTGCCGGATCGGGTTTAAATTTTTAAATATGATATCATTACATTATGTCAAATAAATTGTTACTATAAATTTTTATCAAAATATTAAATTTTTTATCAAAAAGAATATTTATTAAAATATTGGTTTTTACCTTATTCTAAATATTAGCCGTCTAAAATTTCTCAATAAAATATAATTTTTTTAAAAAAAATTGGAAGACAACTATATATTGATATAAAATAAATTATTTTTATAAATGCTTTTTAAATAATAATATTTTATAAAAATGATTGCGCAAAATATTCAAAAAAAATATTCATCCTCAAAAAAGAATGACATTGCAATTTAACACAAAAAAATGACTCCACAATTTAAAAAAAAACGACCCACATAACAGTTACTTCAAGAAACAAGGTGCTAATATATTTCATCATTTGTAAAATATTTCCTTTACAGTCAAAAAAAATTAAATTTTTATATATTTAAATAAATTAAAGCTGGGCCGGGCCAGGCCGGGCATGAAAAATATTTTTTATTTTTTATTTCGGGTCGGGCTATTCGGGAAAAAATAAATAAAATTCGGGATAGAAGTCAGGACAAATTTTGGATGCAGATTCCTAAATAACCTATTATGCTTAACAGGGAAGATTGGAGCAATATCGTAGTGTTGTTAAAAGTTACTTTAGATATAACTAGTTACATTTTTACAAATGTAACTAGTTATTAGTTACAATTATATTTTTAAAATAACTAGTTATATAATAAGTTCATTCATAAAGGCTTTATTTATTTACTGAACGCATTTATTTAATATAAAAAAGGTAGGATATTTGAATTATAATCAATTATTTGAAAAAATATACAATTTATTTATATAAAAAAAAAATTAAACTGAAAAAATAATATCGGAAATAGAATATATTTATTAGAGACCTGCAGGCCCAGCCCTAAGCCCAGCCCGGATATACAGGCCGATACGTATTTTAATTTTTTTAATATACAGGCCAGGCCTGAAATTTTCTTTTTAAAAAAAATATCCAGACCAGGCTTAATATTTTAAAACCAAATATATGAAATCGCCATTATTAGCTATAAAAATCAAAAATAATTAATATATTTTAAAAAATCCTGTCTGGGCCTGATAATTTTTCTTATTAGTAAGTAATGATTAATAATTTAGTAGTTTAATTATTTAATTCTAAATTCATCTAAGTCTTTGTCATTCCTTATACTAAGTTCTATGATCTAATTTAGTAAAATTTAAAAAAAAAATACATTTATATGAAATTCCATAAATATTACCAGCAACTTGAGGGCAAAATAAATGCAATATATTGTGCTATAGGTAAAAAAAATATAATATTAAAAAATAGGTTTACCAATTGAATTTGGTTACAAAATTATGAAACCCAGCAATGTAACAATTTAAGAAAAGAAAATCTATTTGGACGGGAAATTATATTATTGTTGCATATCCCAGACATTTAAACAATATTTTTAAATTAATAAATTAAAAAAAAAATTTATTAAAATTAATTTATCACACCCTTGAATCGGACTGCCCACCTAAAAATTTTATTGTATTGGGCAAAAATAGCTTTACCCACACAGGTTCACCCATTGGAGGTAAAAGTGCTAAATTACATTGCAGAGATATTTCTTGTCAAATTCAATAGAATGAAATATATTTTAAAAGATTTTCTTGCTCATCAGGCTTTTTATTTATTTAAATATTTTTTATTCATTCCTAAAATTTTACATGCCATTAGTTCATCAACAATTTTCATGTCCCTTGAAATATTATTAGACCTTGAGGTTCATTATAAAAATACTCTAGAATCTATTTTAAATATCAAATTCTCTTCAGTTTGCAAGTTGCCCTTCCACCAAAGCTAGGTGGTATAGGTATCGATTCCCCCATATCCTTAAGCATTTCAGCCTTTTTATCCTCAGTTGCTAAATTTCCATACACACTTGGAGACTTGGATACTATCAAATCTACATCTATGGCAGCATTAAACTGTGGAGCAATAATTCTCCAAGTCGCTCATATTCAAATTTAAGGCAAAGAGACTGGAATGTACCATTGATACAGCATAACGTTGAATACTTACACTTCAAAGCTGTTCAATGAATATCTCCATTGCTCTTTCTCCCCTTAAACCCAACCCCCAGTATGCAGAATGACCAAACTCTTTGATCAAATAATTCCAGCCTCCACCATATGCCATCTTGGCTACTAATGGTTAGAAACTATACCTAGTAATTGAGGCTTGTTTATTAACCAACGAAGAACTTAGAATAGCTATAAATTTTCGTTTTGTGAAATAGTAACTCCGACATCATGTGTCCCTTATAAAACTCATAACGATAGCCTTAGACACCCCCCCCCTTTTATACTCTAGTTTTTCAAAAGGCAAATTATCCAGGCACTATGCCATCAAATCGATCATTAATAGAATCTTGAAATCTGCAAATATTCCTTCTACACTGAAACCCTCTGGTTTCAGCCCTGATGGAATGACGGTAGTCACTTCGGACCAAGGTATACCCTCGCTTGGGATTATACATGTGTAGATCGTTTTGCTAGATCTTTTTAGATCTTTTTATTTCAACTTTATCACGAAAGCTGAAATTACAAAAGCAAATAAATATAGCCACCTCTCAGACACCTGTGGATCATTTGGACCCCAAGACCTAAAATAATTCAAAACAATATGGTAAAGGTTACGTTTAATCACAGGTGATCCAAAAAAGGCTTCTACAAGGACAAAGAATATCAATCAAAGTTTGTCGATCCAAATGTATATTTATATATGGGTCATTAAGCCCCGCCGACCCCTAAATATATATTTAATTTCTCTTCTTTTAATTATATATTTTTACATAGGATATAGATATAGTATTATAATTTTAATAAATAGTTATTATATTATTTAATAAAAAAACATATTAAAAATAAAATTAATTACTTAAATATATTATTTAGATTTATTCGTATATATTTTTTAAAGTATAACTAGTTATCTAGTTATATAACAGTTTATGACTTCATTCTACCAGACCAAACAATAAAAAAAAAATTTTTTTAATTTAAAAAAAAATAAAATGATAATGTTAAAAATTTATCCGTGATTTAGTGAGTTTTCAAAAAATGATATGTTACTATTGTAATATTATTTTTGTTACAATTTATTAGTGATTTTCACCCCCAAAATTTTAAGCAAAAAATATTTTTTGAAGTTCAAAAAGATTTATGAACATATTTTGATAAAAATTTTATTTCTTCTTTGTAAAAAAATCCTGGAATTCTTTTGTGAATTTTATTATAAATGAATAATCTTTTAGGTGAAATCCTTAATAGTTTTTTTTTAAATTATTTTTATAAAATTATCTCTTTTTAAAGTATATCAAAAGAGGTGGGTTTTCTAAATAATTTTTTTAAAAAGATTTATATTAAACTTATTTATGTTATTTTATATGATCTTTTTAAGGAAAATGATTTCATGTGACAATTGTCATATTCGTTATTGAAGATGTTCCTTGGAAAAATGACAATTCTCATTCTCGGTATTTTTTAACATATTAGATTTTTTTGACGCTAAAATATGTATTTATAACATGTTAAATTAAAATTTCAATTAGGATGTACCATATAAAAGTGATAATTATCATAATCGTTATTTTTAAAATTTTGATGTAAATGTGCCAAAGTAAATATTGTTAACATGTATAAATAACACTTCAGTGAAGTACCCTAGATAAGTGACAATTGTCATAATTCTTATTTTTAAAGTTTTTTAGATTTTTTTGACGTAAATGGGTAAAAATATAGATTCTAAACATGTTAAATTAAAGTTTCATGAAGACTTACCATAGAAAAGTGACAATTGTCATAATCGTTAACTTTATAGTTTTATGAATTTTTTTGACGAAAATGGGTTAAAATAAGTATTGCTAGCATGTTTAAATAAAACGTGAAGATGTACCCTAGATAAGTGACAATTGGCATAATTATTATTTTTAAACTTTTATGAATTTTTTTGACGTAAATGGGCCAAAATAAGTATTGTTAACATGTATAAATAACACTTCAATGAAGATGTGCCATAGATAAGTGACAATTGTCATAATAGTTATTTTTAAAGTTTTGTGTAATTTTTGACGCAAATGGGTAAAAATATAGATTGTAAACATGTTAAATTACAATGTCATGAAGATGTATCATAGAAAAGTGACAATTGTCATAATCGTTATTTTTAAAGTTTTTTGAATTTTTTTGACCAAAATGGGTAAATATAAGTATTGCTAGACTGTTTAAATAAAATTTCAGTGAAGATGTACCCAAGATAAGTGACAATTGTCATAATTATTATTTTATTATTTTTTTGAATTTTTTTGACTTAAATGGGTTAAAATAAGTATTTCTAACATGTTTAAATAAAACTTCAATAAAGATGTACCCTTAAGTGACAATGGTCATAATCGTTATTTTTAAAGTTTTTTGAATTTTTTGAGCAAATGGGTAAAAATATAGATTGTAAACGTGTTAAATTAAAAATTCATGGAGATGTACCATGGAAAAGTGAAAATTGTCATAATCGTTATTTTAAAGGATTTTTGATTTTTTTTGACTCCAAAAGGTTAAAAAGATTGTAATCCAATTTTACCATATATTTATAAAATTCAGAATCTCCATTAAATTTATAGGCTGTTTTTTGAATCATATTATTAAATAATATTCAATGGTTATTAAGTTATTTTCATAAAAATCTTAAATTCACACTCAGAACTATTTTGCCACGAGTATACAAAAATATTTGCTAACTGTGAATGCATGGTTATACATTTTAATAGATGTAGAATTAAAAATTTTATTAATTAAAGGAATAAAATTGTGAATACATATCTTAAAAGTTTAGAATTTAACATGAGTTACAACTATCTTTAATAATTACTTTGCATATATTTATCAAATTTTGGGCAGGATAAAAGGGACAACGATTTTTAATTTGTTTTTTCTGTTTCGACAAATGGTACTAACACATTTGCCAAAAACATATAAGAAGCTAATGATTAAAGATTGTTATAATTGGAGCTTTTCTGAATTATTTCAATAAAATTTAATCAAAATATCTTCTTTTTTTAAAAAATTCTCAAAAAAATATTGGAAAACTTTAAATATAACGATTATGACAATTGTCACTATTCTATGGTACATCATCATAAAATTTTAATTTAACATATTTACAATTGATAATTTTACCCATATGCATCTAAAAATTTGAAAAAAAACTTTAAAAACAACGATTATGACAATTGACACTATCTATGGTATATCTACACCGAAATTTTATTTTAACATGTTAGCAATTTATATTATTGCACATTTGCGTCAAAAAAATTCAAAAAACATTAAAAATAACGATTATGACAATTGTCACTTATCTAGGGTACATCTTAACTGAAATTTTATTTTAACATGTTAGCAATATTTATTTTAGCCAATTTAGGTCAAAAAAATTCAAAAAAGTTATATAATGACAATTGTCACTTTTCTATGGTTCATCGTGAAATTTTAATTTAACATGTTTACAATCTATCTTTTTGCCCATTTGCATCAAAAAAATTTAAAACTTTAAAAATAAGGATTATGACAATTGTCACTTAACTAGGGTACATCTTCACTGAAGTTTTATTTATACATGTTAACAATATTTACTTTACCCAATTTACGTCAAAAAATTTAAAATTTTTTTAAAATAACGATTATGATAATGATAATTTTTATATGGTACATCTTAATTGAAATTTTAATTTAACAGTTAAATATACATATTTTAGAGTCAAAAAAATCTCTAATATGTTTAAAATACCGATTATGATAATTGTCATTTTTCCAAGGAACATCTTCTATAACGAATATGACAATTGTCACATGAAATCATTTTCCTTAAAAAGATCATATAAAATAACATAAATAAGTTTAATATAAATATTTTTAAAAAAAATTATTTAGATAACCCACCCATTTTAATATATTTAAATAGATAATTTTACAAAGTTGATTAAAAAAAAACTGTTAAAGATTTTACCTAAAAAATTGTTTATTTATAATAAAATTCACAAAAGAATTCATCAAAAAAAATTTATTTACAAGGAAGATTTAAAATTTTTATCAAAATATGTTCAAAAATCTTTTTGAACTTCAAAAAATATTTTTTGCTTAAAATTTTTGAAGTGAAAATTACTAATAAATTGTAACCAAAATAATATTACAATAGTAGCATATCATTATTATTTATTAAAAAAACATTAAATAACAATATGTTGTTTTCCTTTAAATAAATGCATTCTCAATATATTTATTGTTTTGCGGCAATGCGCTCGCGATAATAACTTCGCGCACATATTCCCTGTAAAAAATTTACTGTAAAGGGTTCGCCTAAGAAGTTTCGCTAAAATATATTCGCTCTAATAAATTTGCGGTTAAGGTTTAGCGGAAATAAATTCTCGATAGTGGCTTCGCTAAATTATCTTCGCTATAAATGTTTCGCTGAAAAAAATTCGCAGAATTGGTTTCGCGATATTACCTTCGCTATAAAAACTCTTCACTATAAACGACATTCGTGATTTTCGCGATAAAAATGTCGTTGAATAGACCTGATACGACGCATTATCGCTATTACTACTTATTAAAAAATTACGTTTATAGTTACCGTTTAAAAAAATATAGCTTGGCTACTTTTTTTTTGTTTATAATTTTATTTCAAAGTAGTTATTGATTATAATAGAATTATAAAAAAAAATGACAAAAATGAATGTAATAAAAATAATCATGTGTGGCAAATTTTTTAAAATTGATTTTGGAAGATAATATTAAAATCATTTCTATATCATTATCCATAAATCTAGACCGACACCGATGATCAGTAAGTAAATATTGCCTTATTATAATAATCGCTCTATAGGAGTAAGAAATTGCAAAATGGCATGCCCGACAAGAAACTTTCGACATCAAGTAACAGTATTTTGAATCTAGATGGACACATAGACTAGGGGTAAAATTTCTATTATTAAATTCAAAACGGGCTTGAAAATTTTATCAATCTAATAGTAATACCAATTTTAGTGCCCTTGGAGAAATATCAGAATTGCCTAAATCAAATGTTAGATAAAGTTGAAACATTAGATTCAATACGATAGCTAATTTTTTTGCATTGGAATAACAAATAATTTAATTACACAATAAATTTATGCAATATTCTTCAAAAAAGATATGGATTTGGCTGGAAGTAATCACGAATATTATCATATTGCTATTAGAAAACTAATCATATACCACGAATTTCTAGAGATTTCTATGATTGTTGAGGCTAAGGGGAAATTATATGATTTTTGATATTCGCAAGGCATTTCATCTAGAGAAATAAATCGTTCAAAATTAAATTAAGGATTACAATAATAACCGTTTTTATTCCACTTTTAGATAGATTTTTGTTCCAAATCATTTAAAAATTTATGATACATCAAATGACTCAATCAGAACCTAAAGAATATTATTCTTCAAAACAAAATCAGCATATTACTATTTTAAAATATAATTATTCATATTTATAGGGAACTTGTAGTCCCACCTCCGTTTTTATAGAATAAGGTTTTATTTTATTTTATATTTGATATGTTAATTTTCATATAATTTTATTTGATAGATTATAACAATGATATTTTATTTTAACAAAAAAAAAATTAAACTCCCATGATCTGAAGATATATTAAATATTTATATTGAAAAATTTAATATTTAGACAAATTTTATTCAAAGGATATAAATATATCTAAGGAATTAGTGAATTTAATTATATATGTACGTTTAAAAGAAATATCGATTGCTATTTCAAGACATATAACAAAAGATGTCCTGTCGCCTATAACAAATTAAATTTTGATTACTTAGATGTCACATCACACGCCATAGTTTTCTTGCGATATAGTAGATTGCAACATGTGTTTTTGGAGGATTTAGTGCTGAAATGATATGGAAGATTGGAAATTTACTAATTCAAATGACATTCCCAATAATATGAATATATTTACATATTACAGTTTATATACTGGTTTGATAAATTTTTCAAATACTATATAATTATTGATATATTCATATTTAGTAATATGTATACTGTTCATTGTATGGATCATATATGCACTATTTTTTCATAGTAGAATCACTGGCTATATCTTAACAAAATTTATCAATCTCTTATTAATTTCAAAGAAGCAAAATGTGAAATTTGGTATTAATTACATTTCTATATGATTAAAACTTATAATTAGGGTCCTTATCCATTTCTTTTCTTTCTGGCAAAATTATGTTTAGAGATGTGCACATAATAAATAAAGATTTTTCTGCAAGAATATGTGATGGGTACATTAATTTCCGATGGTGGATACCTTTAAATGACACATTTAGTTTACATAATGGTATAATATAACTCTTAAAATTAAATTTTAAAGATTTAATAGGATATTCACTTCATCGTATATACTGTGTTTGTAATGGACTTGAATTATTTATATTTAATAGAACAAACATGTATTCTAAACTAGCTACATCCTATGAAAATATGTACATTAATACCTCTAAGTAAAATTTTTTTTTTTACTTGTATATTATTACTAGCCATATTAAAAATATAAATTAAGAACTGCATTACATTTGCAAAACAATATTTTTTCATTGTTTCAGTAACTAGGATGTGATGTTAAATGACTTTATTTAGCTATTTTAAATAACTAACTCATGACAAATTTTTTTCACATAAGTCAAGAATTTACACACAGATAGCAGAAAGGTTTGGACATCTATTAGCAAAATCTAGAGACTAAGGCAATGTTTATTTATAGCTAAGTAGTTTAATCATTTTAATAACATTACCTAAAATATACCCTCAATATTTTTTGTTGAATTGTAATTATTAAGACTAAGACCAAATTTGTAACTAGCATGATGTGAGAATTTATTGTTAATGTTGTGTGGATTTAGGTTTGCTTGAATAATTTCACAATGCTAGAAATCCTACTATAATATCACTTGGACAGCGATGATTGATTTAATAACATTTATTATATATAATATATGTAGGAAAAATACTATTAGACTAAATGATGCTAGTATTAAGACAGAAAATACAAACCCAAACAAAGAATTATGGCTTACATTTTTCCCCATTATGAAGTTTCAAGTTTCAAATGTAAATCATTTATATATCATTATAAAAAATAATAAATATATTTAGACATATTATATTGCTCAGAATTTTTTTCCTTAAGGGCTGAAAATTAATATTAGGTCATAACTTGATTGTCTTATTTCTAAACAGTCATCTGTTTACCCGTCTGTATAGCTTCACCTGAACAATTTAGCAAGAGAAAGGCTATTTAGAATTACATAGTTGGCAAATATAATTTGTTTTATTTGTACCAAATATATATAAAAAATATAATTTATACAAACTTAAAACAAACCAAAATACTGTGCCCTATGCTGTGCCAATTTTGGTGACTCAGGGCAAAAAACTATTTTGGCAGTCCTTTAAGAACATAATTTATCTAAGCTTTGAAAATTTTCTGTATATTGACAAAAACTTAATATAAAATTTATTGAATTTTGATCATAAATAAGAGTAACACATATTAAAAATGTTAATATAATGCATATACCATGTATGTAATCACAGGCTTATCATATAATCATTAAATAATAAAAAAAAGTAGTATAAACATTATCCTCCTCACTTTTTTATTCACAAAAGAGATTATTATGTTAGTAAAATAATCCTGAAAACAATGGATATATTTGGAGGGCTTTATTTAGTCTATTAGTGTAAATATAACTCAAAATTTCTAAAGGACTTATTGTGGCTTGCTTGCATAATATATTTGTTAAAATTTTTAATTAAACATATTTTGATCCCTGAAAATATTTAATTGATTACTATTTTTTAGCTACATTTAAAAAACATGTACCAATGCAGGTATATAGAATAAAAACCCAAGGATCCTTAAAAAGTTTAACTGCTGAAAACATTCTTCCAACAAAATATTCGCATGATCTAGTAATACATCAAAAAAATCAAATTATATAACATGTGTTCTTCATTATCAATATTGATTATTTCTCTCATCAGATGCGGCACACGATGCACTTTTTAAAAATATTTTAAAAGAGCTCGTTTTTGAGAATGAATAAATTCAGCTTCTCCCTCCTTCTTTTTTTTTATTTCTCTTTTTTTTTATTTCTCAGCACCTAAATCAAATTTGTTTCTATACAAAATTATAAAACACATTTCATATCAATTCGGGTTTGCATCCACTGTTTGACAGTAATTTACCCTACTGCCAGAGCCCGTTCAATTTAAGAGGACTGACGGTACCTCTTGTGGATAAGCCAGGATCCAACTATTGACAGTAATTAGCATAGATTATTGGTCAGAATATAGAAATAAGAAAATATATAATTAATAAATATTGTGCTTATCTTTTTAGAGAGTTTGTTTCAATATAGTGAATATTTGATGATAATCATTTTTTATAGGTTTTAAAATGATTATGTAAATCCATAGAACACTTGCCTATCATTTATTACCATTAAAATGGCGGCTGGTTTATCTAATCCAACCAACTCATATAGAGCCTTTAGAGCATTTTATGATCATATATTATTTTATTTACTAAGAAAATTATCCTCTATTTTATAGAACTATTTTTTAGAGACCTGCAAGAGACAAATATATTCTACCCTACCCATAGGGAAAAAAATATTTTCCTGACTCAACCCGAAATAAAAAATAATTACAATTTTCCAACCCAGCTCATTAGTGGCTAGAGTTTTCGGGTCGGGTCTAGCAAGCTTCTAATTTAATTATTATTCGCTTATACAAGAATTACTAATAATCAATTCCTAAAGTCGATTCATTATGTTATTTTTTTTTAAAAAAGGGAAAAATTGTATTTGGCAATCATATGTTGCCAAATCAATTCGCTATTTCGGTAGAGGAAACCAAATTTTATTATATAACTCGCCCGGCATCTTATACTTCAGATCCTTATTGCGAAAAGATAAAAGGAAAAGCGGTAGGTTTGCAAATACTGTTGATAAAAAATGAAATATATACCGATAACACTAACTTCCAGTATGAATGGTAAACAAACAAACACGAATATTCAAACAAAAAAATGATAAAATAAATTAAAAGAATGTCGAAAAAGGAATGGAAGGAAGATATATTATTGAGAAGCAGGGAGGTTAAAAAAAATGTTGGGAGGATTGTGAAGGATTAGAAAGTGTTAGACTCTATGAGGATGGTGGAACATTAGAAAGTGTTAGACTCTTCATTTTTTAATAATCAAAGGAATAGAAGTGATGTCTACTTTTTAAATTATCCTCTACCATATGTTCATCATTAATAGGCCACCTATACACATGATTAACGATCGCTTAATAATAGGAGCTTGCGAAAAACTAGAGTTCGAGCATTATCAAGATAAACCCGGTTTTGATGTTTCTTCTACAGATGATTATCCCTCATGGGGAGTCAATGTCGATTTCGTTAAAAATTGCGACTTTCTTTACGGACCTTGGGTTGATAAGAACAGGTTATTAATATTATTTAGGATTATTAATTAATAATATAGTGAAAATCGACGGTCTAGTTCGGTTTTGTTAGGTTAAAACCAAAACGATTGGCGGGCTAACTGGCCCCGGACTTACCTTTTCTTACATTCTCATCTCGCATACATCTTTAAGCATAACGGTTCTGATAGAAACCTATCAAATATTATATTCACTGAGATTTAAAAATAAAACCAATTTTATACAAACATTTCATATTACCTTTAATTATTTATAAGTTACAATTGGATATAAATAAAATAATAAGGGGCTAAGAAGAAAAAAAACTGAAAATAATAAATTTATTTTTAAAAACTTCTTTTTTTAAAAAAATTACAAGAGAATACCTGTACAATTTCTTTTTTCCGACATTTCACGAGGATTATAATGAAAGATTATCAGCTAACAACGAACTCCAACCTAGGCTTCCTAAGTGTTTTAAGTGCAAGCTTCAATTTTTGGATTCTTATAATAACCTGGACATCATTTTCGGGAAATATAAAGTAGATATATGTTTATTTTATTCTAAGATAAATGCCAGAGACCTGCTTTGGCTCAGTAAAGTCATACTTTTAGGGTACCAGGAACACAGCGATGCGTTGCCTAGTACGCATTAGGGTCCTTTTGATTGGCTGTATCCTCAGTTTTTGATGACCATCTTTAATATAACCACTTATACCGCGCAGAAAATACATCTCTCTTTTTTATTTCTTACCATGTGCCGAAATTTAAAAAACTATAATTATAAAAATTTATGCCGGGTTATTATAGACTAAAGGATACAACTAAAAAATACAAACGAGATCTACAGGATGCTCATACGTTCTTTAGGGCCAACATTGTAGTGGAAGGCTTTCCTTTATCATTTTTATAATAAACTTGATTAAATTAGTTTTAATTATATAGAGCTAACTTGGCAATCGGCTATCATTAAATTTTAGACATTAGAAATAATAGAATCATTCGAGCGGATATGTATAAATGATCATGAGCACAAAACATTATGCCAATACCATTTTGTAAAAAAGCTTAATTTACAAAATATTACAAATTTTATTTATTTGAATTTTGTTTTTATTTGTCATTCCAGCAAAACCTCGTAAAATAGCATTTTTGAAATTGTTCAGGAGAGACAAAAAAAAACTATTACTTTATAATTAATAACATGGTGCATACCAATTGGATAGAAGTAGAAGCGTTTAACTTCTTTTTTTTAAATGTAACCTTCGTTGTTTAAATTGATGCGGTTAATTTTAGATAATAAAACAACAAAAATATAACTCAAAATATTTTGCATTTCTTTGGAATATTTTGTTCTTACCGTATCTTGTTTTATTAATTTCAAACGAGATCTTTAAACTCAAAATTTTGGAAAATATTTTGGTATTCACAAAATCCTTATTTTTTTAGATGACAAACCTTGAAGGGTAAAGATCTATTAACCATTGCTAAAAATAATCGCAAAAAACCATAGGGTCTGTAAATTTCATTTTTTAGGAAAGATCAATAAATGAAATAAATATGATATCATAAAAAGTAACTTTGATCAAACTAAGTATGTTTTATAAATGGTAAATTCCATGATAAAATCAACAAAAAAACAGGATTTTCAACACTATCCCTTCAGATTTTTCTAAAATATTTACAAGAGTTAATGCGTATTTTAGCCTCCAACTTCTAATAATGGCTGTGATATGGGCCTCTAAATATCGAAATAATCGGGCATTTTGTGCAAAATGCAGTCCTTTAAATTTTAGATATCTTTGGATATAGTTTAGCTAAAAGTGTCATTTGAATTTCTTTATTTGCCCTATTGGTAGGCCTTTAAAAGTTTTTAATGCGTAAGATCATAAAATTAAATCAGCATTTTTTTCTTTCAATTTTATTTTGGATATGGAGATCTCTAAATAATTTTCAAGTTGGGCCCACTAGATTAGGAGATATGGCATTTAAATCATTATTCTATTGCAAATATTCTATATAAATATTTGATATTAATAAATAATTGTAATGTAATAAAATGTTATCATTTAATAACTGGAAAATTTTTTTTTGGCTGGAGATAGAGGGCGAATTCGCTCTGAATATGAATTCAGGGTAGGCTTTGAGGAGTTGAGGAACGGAAATACCAAGCGTATTAACCCAATGATGCCCCTTAAGGCCAGAATTTTTTAAAAAACGTATTTTATTTAAATATTTTTTTGAATTGTTTTTTATTTAAATTCGAATGAGTTTTTTTTTGAAAGATTTCCCAACCCTGAGAATGCCACTTCTTTACACTCATTTTTTTTAAAGGATTTACTTGCTTTTTTTTTAGCTTTCGAGGTTTCAATCAAGGACATGCCTGTTTTTTTCATGCCATTGATTGAAACCCTTGTTTTTTTAATATGAGCTTATCTCAATAATTATAAAATTTTGAAATTAAACACTATGACAATCAAGCTACGAAATATTAGCCAACCATTTTAATGGAAAGGAAGGAAAGAAAGATTGAACGATTAAATTTAGAAAAATAAATTAATATAAACAAACAATTTGATCAAACAAGAAAAATAAGTCCCTACTTCTCTCATTCGAGAAGGGGTCCACAATAGATTTGTCGATACCTTTCAGCAAAGATGTTTATGATCACGTGAATTCATCACCTAACTCAGAACTAGATTCATTGAATGAATCACTGAACGAATCACATCTACGATTTGAGTTGATAAAGGCTGATCTGAAGAACTTGGCAATCAATACGAATTTGCCCTACAAACAATTCATGGAATGTTTCGATTTTGAAGTAATTTAATTGCATATGAATATTTTATAATTTTTTTTTATACTTTAAAAATCAATGCTTATGGGTAGCACCTAATCACGTATTAGAATAAAATTTGAAGTGTCACAAAATAACATTTAAGAGGAATGTAAACTTTTCTTCTCACCCTTTCCTTAAAAATTTAGAATCTGGCTCATAAAATTTTCTCTTATGATATATTTCTAGTTTGCGCTGAGAATTAATTACAAGAGACATTTTAACGACATTCAAATTTGGGATTTCGAAATTGGATTGATCAATTCTACACTTTTTGGATTGTACCAACATAAATCTTTTATAACGGGTAAAAAAAAATAAAATAAATAATATTATTTGATGAAATTTATAATTTTCACTTCTCATTCTTATTTTAAATTTATTCGGCTAACATCCTCCCCCACCCCCACCTTACATAATATAAATATAGTATTATTTAGATATAATCACGGGAGTTTTTGTGGGACCTCTAAATTTTCTCTGAAAATCTAAGATACTTTAAATTTGAGTGAATGTTAAAAAAATTACCTTATAGCTCTGAATATAATACTTTTTTAAAATTATACTTTAAAATGGATAATTAACTAAAATTGGGTTTAATTATAAATATCCTTCATTTTTAAAAAAAAAACATGTAGCATTATTAAACGACTGGTCAAGAGGTCCTGAAAAATTGGATATCCTCACCTTTTCCCCCTTCATATGGCATTTCAAAATCAAAAACGAAAATTTTGGCCTCATGATCTTTACGGATCGGTATAATTACGTGAATTGTGACATACACTTGTTAGGCAATTGCCTTTTAAACCTGAGGGCTTCGCAATTCGCCGCTTATTTTGATATACGGGGACATAAATTCGCGCCTGTTTCTAAAAAAATTCAATTTTCTTGCGAGGTTAAAAACTTAAGTTGTTGATAGTTTTTTTTTAAAAAAACTGAATAAAAATATTAACAATATGGTATAAACCCGATTATAAGGGCCCCCAAGGTAGAGGTATTGGCTATCCGTATTCCGACTCAATTTGGGTCAGGTTAGGATATAAATATCCTCTTATTTTCGGGTCGGGTTGTAAGAGGTGTCCCACCAATTCATAATGTCAATCAGAATATCAGAATAACATGTCGTTTTCAATTATTATTTTACATAACATCCATTTACCAACTATTTTGTTATTATATCTTTATGTTGTTATTATTACATACTTTACTTACATCATTTCTATCAGGTTAATTAAAATTTTATCAAATATCTATTTAATTAACTCAAATTTTCAATATTTAAAATCGTTTACCAAATCTTAAATTGGTGGGAGACTTACGAAAACGAATTTCCCAATTTAAGCGTTTTGGCTCTTAAATTCCTGGCTATTCATGCTTCATTAGCTAGCAGTGAATGGGCGATTTCAGCGGCTGGTAGGGACTTTGAAGATAAAAGGACTTGTTTAAATCCTGAAAACTCGACTCATCATTATTTATATATCTCAATCCATTATAACATGCACATTATTTTTATATAATCGCAATAATTTTTAAATTCGTAAACTGAATAAAAAGTATATGTTTCCAGCAAATTAAATGCTTAATATAGATATTGATTAAACTTTTATTTATGGTAATACACATAATTTTTAATTGTTTTATGGATGTTATAATGTTAACATTCAAATTTTAAAAAAGTTTAGCCGGGTTCGGGTCAGATCGAAATAATTTGAATTCGCAGACAAATTTTTTTTGAAATCCGGGCTCGAATCGCGAAAAAATCACTTTGCAGACTTGTGCCCCAAGATATAGGAAGTTGTAGACGGTTATGCCGGAAACGTCATTTTTTTTAAATCATATATAGAACCGGAAATGAAAACGCTAAAAGTGAAGGAAAAAAGTTATAAACGGGAAACATAACTAAAACTAAATTTTTAATAGTTCAGGAGGAGAGTTGTTTATTATATCAAACAAATTACGATTTTTTTAAAAAAACTTAATAAATAATATGAAAGATGAAGTAATAAAATCAAAGTTTACTAAATATATTTTGTTATCTTTTTTTCGATCAAAGACCGAACAAACCAAACTATTTATGCACGTTCCAGACTACATGACTGTCAAAACGCTATTACTCTGTCTGCAAAAGGAAGCCAGAATCATAGATTTAAACAATAATGTCGCATCAATCCCTCGATTGGATAAAAATATCGAAAATTCGCGAAACGCATTAAACCAAAGTGAAAGTGATAGATTTAAGTAATAGCAATTTTTTTTTCTCATGTGTATATTTGTATACAGCGAAACCTATCATTAAGGTTCTCCTGAGCCGAGCATCTAAATATAAAAATGATATTAGGATGGGTTCATTAAAATAATTTGATATGTCATATTACCGCACGTTGAGCGGTAGATTTATCGAGGTTTGGTCATAATTAGAAACTAATAAATAAATATAATATCAATAATTTAAATTATCTTTTCATTAATATCAACAATTTTATATTATATAATGTAGTCATGATCAAGTTAAAATGTTTTGGATCAATTGTTGGGAGGTAACGAGATTAAACTTCGAACTAATATATACTTATTATGCCGAATATTCTTCCGATTCCAATATAAACAAGTTTCTAAGACATTAAAATATTATACTCGCTGACAAATATTATACTATAAAATAATGTTTATATAAGACTGGAGTTTTACAGTAAATAGAAATAACTATTCTATTTAAGAATAAAAATTAAATTAAATAATTAGGAAAGAAAGAAAGAAAAATATATCAGGAATTTACAATAAATTTTTTATCCAAAGTCGTTATACCGATAATGCAGCACAAGTCAATATTTCTTCTCCTAAGACGGTTAAAAATAACGAGAATCTCTACGATACGATGGATGTTTCTGTAACACTTTGCCCCTCTACCATATATTTAAATGGAATGTTTTTGAACCAATTGCTTCATTTTAAAGTAATTTTTTTTAATAAAAAGTAATGAGCCAATAAGGAACCGCTAAATTTAAATGTTTATTTTTTTAAAGGAAAATTATTTTGGCGAGTGCCAAAAGTTCAACCCGCTACCTATGACTTGCCCTAACATTTGCCACGATGTGTCCAACGAAATCTTTTCTCATCTCGATATTAATATCGATATAGATATTGAAGCACCGCGCGTCTATTTGATTAAGGTTTTATTTGTAATTACCGGATAAGATTTAGATATTTGATTTTTTTTTTATTGGAAGAGCTTATAAAGAGTATTTACATTTCTTTTTATCAGGGTGCCGAACCGAACCGCGAACCCAAGATAAACCGTTATAATTATCCGAACAATATGAGAAAATTTTGAAAGGGAAAAACCAAAACTAGAAAAATTGACCTGTTTTTGGCCAAAATGGAAGACTGGAGATTTCGCTCATAGATGGCAGAAAGGTTTGGTTCTCTATTTGCCAAATCTTAATCAGGTCATTTAAAAATGACCCGAATCGGTCTTTTTAGCAACCCTAACCGAAACGTTATAAAAACTTTCGAACAATTTCACACCTGTTTTTGAAATTGTATTTATTTATTTTTAAATGAAAGACAATAATTTAAAATAATGTTTATAATAAAATAATTTCCTATAACTTCCTTATTTTTAAAAAATATTTTTTATTAGATTATTACGTGTCAACAAACTGATATGTACGATAATTAATTATAGAAAACTAAAACTTTATGAAAACAAGTTCGAACCGAAAATAGAAATGAATTTGTAAACAAACCGAAACAAACATCATTTAGAAATAACTGTAATATAACTAAACCATTTTAAAATTGTAAATTAGAACCGAAATGCAATTAAATCTTGTATACCGATCGGTTCGACACCCTGCTTTTCATATAGCCATAATGGTTTATGCCCAAACTTGATTATTCATTATTTCAGAATTTTTTTTAAACAAATTACTCAAATTGTCGAATCGAATAGAATTGAGGTCAGTGTTATTAAATGGCTTGTTTAGAGCCTATTTTTAAATTTACTGACTCAATATTTTAACCAGAAAAATATTGCCTAAGGCCTCGAGATTTCTCTAATAGATATCCAAACTTTTATGCGCCATCTATGAGCAAAATCTTCAGGCTTGTGTAATATTTTTCTGGATATAAAATATTGAGTTCTGAAAATCGGCTCAAATCCAGTCGTTTAACAACGCTAATTGAGGTATATAAGTTTTTTGATAGTTTGAAAAACGGTAATGGATTTACATAGTTGTATATTGATAGGGATTAAAGTCAGAAAATAGAGTTTGGACGTGGCTTTCAATAAAATATTTTTGTTTAGTTCATTCCCTATTTTTAGGAATAAGTTTAGTTTTTTTAAAAAATATTGTTCCTCGCATCGCCGTTCTTGTTTCTTTACGAATTTAGTGATTGACATATTAAAAAAAATAACTTATTCGAATTTGTAATAATTGGAAATTAAATATGGATGCAGGATTGTTTGGAAATCTTCAGAGAATATTGTCCTCATCTTGATTTGGAAAACATTCGCTTTTTGATGACGAAATCTATCGACGAAACTAAATTTAAATTAGCCGTGTCGCCGTTTACCTTGACAGTTCCCGAATTCAGCGATATCACTGACACGACCAATAATAATTCTAAAAATCAAGTAATACTTATATTAAATTAGGCATATGATTAAAGACACTCATAAATATGATATTTTTGTTCTCGGCATAAAGGCGGCCTGCCGATGGCCCATGATTTTATACTTTTTGTTTGAATCAGAGTGTTCAGTGTAAGTTCTATTTTTATTGTTTTATTTATCACCATCTTTTCTACGTACAAAAGTGTAACTAATTGTATATTTATTTTTTATTTATTTAAAAAGTTTAGCGTGATCAATTTATGTGGGTTTATAATTGTTTATATGGTCACATGGCTTAAAGTTCGCAATTTTTTTTAAAGCCTTAAAATTTAAGCCAATATATAATCTTTTTTTGCTTTATCTAAAAAATTATCACCGACTGGACAGGACAAAAATGTTTTAAAATTATTTTGTGGGCCGTGTTGGAAATTTTTTTTATTGATTTATTTAAAAAATTTTTTTTATCCTATTACTTATGAAGTTTCGAATCAGAATATGGGACGCTAGAAACCGTTTTTAAATCTCGGAACCAAAACCCGCTTTTAAATTTTTTTAAGAACTTCAACCCAAATTATTTTTTAAAAAATTCATATATTATAATTTAAATAAAGGGACCGAATAATACTAGCAGTGTTTTGTTCGCTAACGGATTATTGTTTAAAGGGAGAGCCCTCTTCTCCAGAAGAGAACTTTCCATACTTCAAGAATCGTTGGAATATGGCTGGATCACTAATTGCGATATTGAATCCCTGAACGGAAACTTTTCACCCAAACATGTAACTTATAAATATAATTTTCAGTAAAGAATAAAGAAGCTAGGGATTTAAATACGTTTTATCTTTTTTTTTGGAGGTTTTCTGGAATATATAAGAAATATTCTTTATAGTCAGCATGATTAAAAGAACTATTTATGGTTGTTGTTTCAGGTTTAAACTTTATCTTTATAAAAAATTTTCTTTCTAAAAAATTTTAACATATTAAACTCTATAATTATATTTTGAATTTAAGAAAATATCAATATTATATCATTCATACTTTGCGCCAAATTTTTATTATAATTTTTTGTACAATAAGTACATTTTATTTATTAATTTTTTTAAATTACTAGTTTTACACTTTAGTCGATGCCCTGAACTGCATAGCTCTTACTTTTAAATTATCTTCCCAATCCTGCTCACCGATACCTCCCAAAATTGTTGACGCAAATCAAGGGGCGGAAGATTCGGTGAAAACAACTTTGCAAATTGATAAGATGCGTCTTAAGGAATTGAGAAATGATCACGCGAATAGCCATAAAATAGTGGTTTCCCCTTTCTACCCAATCGAAACTTTTAGATTTACTCGTTTTGGTTTCGAATTTAAAGGTTGCGATGCTAGAATTTCAACCGCAGTTAATATGCCAAGTTCTGGCCATAGAATACTGGTTATCAAGGTTTAAATTTATGTTTTTTAAAGGCTTCTTTTTATAAAAAAGAATCATCGTTTTTATCACTTAGACATGTTCAAAAAAACGCTTTCTCCTAAAATAAATATTTTAGGCACTCTTTAATTGAGTTCTTGCGTCTAAGCAACTTTTACTCTTTCCTTAGCCTAGCGATGGCAGGACTAAATTGATGATATCGTTATTACTAATTAAGATTTAATTGGTTTAAATTTTTTAAATAAAATTTTAAATTTATTTTCATAAAAAATCATATTGTTTGGCATTACGCTATGTCATGAAATCACGTTAGATTTACAAATAGTTTTTGATCAATGTCGTTTTAAGTTATTTTGGAGTGTCTCCCAATTTAGTTGGGGTATTGCGTTGTTGATTCTATGGCTTCGGGAAACCAAAAAACAAAGCTCGTATTTTGGTTTTAAAATAACCCTTGTTTTTAGTTTATATAACATTTATATAGATTCCGCCCATATCATACGTTTCTAGCAATTTAATAGACCCCCTAGACCAAACTATCGCGTCTCAACTAAGCATACCCAGTTCAGCATCCATTTCTCTTTATCATGAATACGCTCCTTTACTTAGTATTGAATGCGCTCATATAATCATCCCAGCGTTGCGTGTAAATATAAACGCGAATCCAACAAGAATTGATGGTTTTCCTATATATATAAATATGAATTATCTCATTTTATATTTTTGTTCAAAATTTTTTTTCTCACTTCTTGAAAAAAAAACATATATTCTACAGACTTCTTTTCCTTAGATAAATTTTTTTTAAAACTGAAATTAGTAGAGCCAGTTATTCCAATAGTATTGATTAAAATAATTTCTAATTTAAATAACATCATTTGTGCGAATACTATTGATTGGCATAAATAAAAAAAATTTTTTAAAAAAAAGAAAAGTTTTATGCAATTTATATGAAATTAAATTATAATTTAAAAAATAATCGAATGTTGCATTATTTAATTTGTTATGATGATATGCTAAATATTCCTTTGAATATTCCTTAGTTTGTTTTCTAAAATTGAATTGATACATAAAATATTTTTTATTAGTTTTAAATTAAATAAACCAATTTGCTGCTCCCATCTCCACCAGTATTCTGGTTATGGCCCATGGCTAATACATTATGGATATATAATGTATTACCTTGATTTAATTAAGATCACTTCAACAAATCTAGCTCGATGAAGCCACGCAACTTATCTCTCATTCAAAGACGCTTTTTGACTTTTCACGACAGATCTACTCATAGATTACCATTTCTATATGATAGTATGTTGTTCCAATCTGATAATTTGCTAAACGAAATAGAAGCTAACTTCGATACCGTTGGTAAAGTTGCCTCCGGAATATCTAGACCTCAACGAAATCTTGATGCCAAAAATTATATCGGGATTGAAGGTTTTATTTTATTTTTTTTAATATAAGATTTTATATCGAAAATAGCTATTTTAACCCTATTCCTTATTACTCTCTTTTTTTGCTTGTTTAGATAAGCTACATTACCACTTTTCGCACTCCAACTCTATCGATCACAATCTTACCTTGAATAACAGCCCAATAAACGAAGCAGACAAAAACATCAATTACAACATGCCTACCAGTTACGATAAGATAAGCCTTGGCAGCGACCAATTTTCTTCTGCCAAATCTTCAATCTCATCTCTCGAAACGTCGCCCGGTTCTTTTGATACTCAACAAGTGCAAACAAACCCATCTCAAACTAAAAGCAGCGACGGGTGTCAAACGGAATCGGTAATTCTGACTGGTCAAAGGAAACGACCTCTGACCCAATCTCCTCTATTGATGGCTGGTTACCTAGATTTTTGTGATAGATATGAGCTAGTAAATGACGTTCATTGTCCCGAGAAAATTGACAATATTGGGAAGATGGCATCGATATCAGGGAATAGTAGAGGGATACATACGCTACTCGTTACGGAAAAAAAGGGAGAAGGTGACGGTCATTATATGACCACAGAAGGAGTTTTTAGAAGGAGTCGAATTAATAGGTATGAAAATAAGACCCTCTCTCCCCTTCGTCGTAGAGTTTTATTTAGGGTGGGAGGGGGATATCCAATTTTTTTTGATTTTCCTCGAAAAATTCGAGACATATATGAGTTGCAGCTATGTAAATAGGCCATCACTAAACCATATTTTTATAAAATGTTTACGGCTATTCATGGCTATAGCTGTTATAGTTTCTAAATGCTGACAATCGAAATAGACGACAGATTGTAATGGATAATGAATTTTATGATAACTAAAATAAAAATTATTAAATATATTCGCACTTTTTTTAAAAAAAAGTCGGTTATATAGTCCAAACGAATTTGATATCGAGATGATAACTTTGACCCAAAATTGTACCGTAATAGTTATCCGCTTTTCCGACTTTATAGCGTTACAAGTTACGCCCCTAAGTCTGGATATTGTCCAAGAGATGTTGGATATATTTTCCTCTCCGCACTTTCAATACAATGCTACAGGTTTGTTGAGACGTTTACAGTTCAATATTTACGATTCCATGATCTCTTCCTTTCATACCTACACTCAAATACCTACCAATTATGTGTATCAAGTCGAGATTCCCGGGGTTATAAATCTTTAATTATTCAAAAAAAGAAAATAGAGGGTTTTTATTGTGTTTCTTTAGGCTGCTCAACCTTATTAAATTTTTTAGCACTTGATCATACAAATTGATTCATCTTTATAACTAAGGTCTAAGAAACCCAGAGCCCTCGAGTGCATATTGTTATAAGATGGCAAACCAAAATGTCAGACGTTTCAAATTCAATTCTTAAATATGTAGATATTTAGAACGTTTGCACAATAATTTTTTTTATCGTCTGCTTTCTATTTCTATTAATTCCGAATAACTTCCATATTTTTTAAACTAATAGATGAATTTTTTATAATTAAGCCTATGGCTTAATTTATAGTCGCTTTATGTTCAAGTGGCGCGTTATCTAACGCATCATTATTTACAAAATCGAGCCAATATAAAGGAATTTAATTTATAAATGCTTACGTTATTTCTAAAAATATTAACACTTAACCACTGTTAATGCTATGAAGAATCCGCTCCGATTTTGATAACATGAAAAGACGCAACGCTTGAACATAATGCATTCTATAAATTAAGCCTATGTCTTCGCTATTAATTAAAATGATTTTTGCAAAATTTATAAACGTAAACGATTTATACAGACGTGAGTGCCTTTTAAAATATTCGCTCATTAACATAAAGCCTTTTTTTTAAATTGCCTGCGAAGTCATAGCCTACAGGTTTAATTTATTGAACGCTATGATATGCTCTTAGCCAAAAAATGAGACCGACCTACCCATTTATATAATTTTATTTAATATATTTATATTTAAAATTATATAACAATAAGTTAATATTAATTTATCAAAATAAAAAATAAATATAGTTTAAAATTAACGCACTGCAAACCTGTCTAATCAAAGAAAAAGTTTTGATGTCACAAATCGATGATATAGAAAACTTGGCTACTTGTTGTACCTTATTCATTGTGCAAGCCCAATCTTTGAACATTAATGTTTTGCGATCATTTGAGACCCGTTATTCAACTTATAACCAACAGTCTCGATATAGACTGTCCAAAAATTACCGTAATTTTTTGCGTTATACATTTCATCTATTTCATTGATTCAATAATTATTTTAAATATTTCGCTTACCTTTATTCAGACTGCTTTCTCGATTTTAACTGACTAACATTGTTTGAAGATCATCCATTATTTGTGTTTTTAATCCGGGTTGTTACCTCACATATCCTTTCTTCCTTATAGAATTAGGATTTATTCGGATATTTTTCCGTATTTTATTTAGTATGTTTTAGAAAATTAATTTTTTATTTGTTTAAAATTATAATTAAAAGTCCGAATCACCATAAAAAGTTTGGGATTTCAAGCCAGGCGCTTCGAAAAAGAAGCCTGTGTTTCATCTCCTTTCGACGATTCCGCTAATAAGGCTATAATTTCTGAGAAAAATTCTAAGGTCGGGTTTACTTTGACTCCCATCCCCAAAACGAAAGCTCTTATAGTGCTAGAATTCGGACTGGAGTTGATAGATGCTAAATTTCGCAACGATAGTTTTATTGATCTCCTTCCAACTTCCCTAATCACAATCATAAGGGATGACATTATGGATAAAGAGGTCAAAAATGATAAAAGAAAGGACACACGCAATGATTTATTCAAGGAGAATATCAAAGATAATAATGATGTTTGTAATAACAAAAATATGAGCCGAATGGAAGTAACTTGCGGTGACGTTTGGTTTGATTTTCCAGTTTCATTTAATTTCGATCAAAGTGAGGAAACTACACCCGCTAGGTATATTATATAATTTTAAATGAAATGCCTAATAATTTTCATAAATTATGAAAAAAATGAATGACAGGGAGTTCCCCCTTTTTAAAAATTGAATAATTATATGTTTATTCTCAGCCTCACGTCAGGTTTTGACCCTTATCAATACTAAACTATCACTGGCGTTTAAAGCAGTATTTTCTCCACACTTATTAGATTTTAAGTAATCCTAAACATTTTCCAATTTGAGCCACCTTAAATATTTATTTTTTAAAATTTGGAATTTTCTTTTTGATGTGCTTAAAACAAATTTTATAAATCAAAATGGCTCTCTGATCAATTCCATATCTTTAGTGAAAAAATCATTTTTAGCTATCAAATCATATATTATGGTGATATTGCAAAGGCCAGCATATGAAAATTATTATCATTTGACACAGAAGGTTTATACCATATAATGCTTACTTTGTGCAAATTCTTAATATTTTTTTAACAAAGATATTTATATATAATATAGCAATGGCTTTAAACTTAAATGATCAATTATGATATTTTTTTTGTATTCGTCTTGTGTAAATACAACTCGGGGCAGAAAGAGTATTACAGATATTATTTTAAAAAAATTATTGATCGGACTCGAACCCTTTTTATTATAATAATAATAATATCTATCTACCAGATGTCTGAAACTCTGCATGCTGGAATATGATTTCGGTAAAAGGAGATTTTAAAAGTTAAATAACGCGCGCTATTTATAGTTTAAGTTTATGAAACATAGTCCTGAATTTGGTAATCCCCCTCCTCTCCTACGGCACGCATAATTATATATAAAAATTCTTCTCATACATACCTAGAGTGGGTTGCCATTTATATATAAATATTTCTCATTACATACATGTCTAAATTTATATTAGAGACGATTGGCATATTTTCACGATCATGTCAACATCCCTGACTTCCTGGGTGAATCCAGTTTGCAGACTTTCCAAGTTCTTGAAAATTTACGATGAAAATTATGACCTTTATAGAAGCCGTTTACTGTATCACTTATTCTCGAAGTCACAAAACACCGAATTCGAAGAATTATTTGTAAGTTTGCTTCTTTTTTTGTACCATTTTTCGAATCACCCTCCCCCCCTCCCGATACTGATACATGATACAATTCCAAATTCTCTTATCAATTCATAGCTTAATGATTGCCATTTTAAAAAATAATTTATGGGGTTGTTTATTAATATTTTCCACTTTTTCCCCCCGCTAGATATATTTTCCTTGGGATATTTTTTTTTGAGCTTTTCTATTCAGAATTATTTGTATCCCCACCTACCTCAGCCCATATTTTTTTAAAATGTTAAACTCCCCTCACCTCAAGGATTATTACCAAATGAAAAGTTTTATTACAAGTTTTTTTCTCTCACTAATTCTATCTTTTTAAAAATTAAATACCATATTTAACTATTTCAAAAATGCGAATATTTGATAATATGGACCTTACACAATTAAATAATATGAAAGCCAGGCGCATTTGAATTTCCATCCGTTTTTTCCGAACAAGCATTAACCTTAAACTCTGCATCTGTCACCTATATATTCCAGCTGTGGTACTCTGACATATATTCGCGTTCAGAAGAAGATTATTGTAAGGGATGATTTTTTTTTGAATTACTAAGTTTAAATTTTTTATTTTCCCTAACCCTACAATTTATTCATTTTCGTTTACAAAATGACAGTTAATAAAGATTTACACGAATGGCCATTCATATCCACTAAAAATACTTTCGCCTCCGATTCTAACCTTTACAAGGCGATACTTCCCGTATCTTCTCTCCTATGGTACGAACAAAATTCTCAGGTACTTTTGAAACGTTCGCGAACGTTATGCAGAAATAATTTATTCTTAAAAGAAACTCAAAGGTTTCTCCTGAACCATCTAAATTATGATATGAGCGCTCTTAATCGAGATGATCTTAATTCTGAACGAGGGCTTGATGAAGCGATTCGAATGAATAAAGATAATCACCAAACTCTTAGCGATAAATCTGACAAAGGCCACTTTATTGTTAAAGAACCTAAGAACAACGAGATCGAAGAGAGGACAATTAAAAGTAAACGCACTGCGCCGGTTATAACCAGCTCGATCGTCAAATCAAGGAGCATTGGGACAGGATCGTCGATCATATTGCACAGGTTAGCTAATACTAATATGCTAATTTTTATTATTCTAAATTTCTATTAAATATAATTATTCCTACATTATGTAAGGGAATAATTAAGACTTTTAGATCGTGTACTTAAGAGATATTATGTAGTTTATTTTAATAATTATTATATCTTTTTAGGGGGACACTATTATTTGAATGTTTGAGTTTTGAGGTAAATTAGATATTTTGGCGGTTATTATTTTTAGCGTTTCCACTATTTTCATTTATACTTGATAAGAGAGAACCACCAATGGAAATTTTTGGTGTCTTATTATAAGTGATTAATTTTTTTTATAGCCAAATTTTTATTTAATTTTTAACAATAAATATATTTTTTAATTTTTATTTAATTTTATTTTTAAAAATTGAAAATTCAGAATAAAGGAAAAAAAAATTTTTATAAGTCAAAAAAAGAATGAATTAAATAATAATAAACATAAATCTTCAACTATAAAACAATTTAAAATTATTTTTGATGAAAATGACAAAAGCTAGATTGGATTCGCTGCAATGATTGCGAATCCATCTATAAAATATAACAACAAAACTGGCACATCTTTTTTTTCTACGCTATCAATGCTCGTATGTAAATTATGTAGATTTTATATATATTGTAAAAATAAATTGATATTTCAAAAAGGAAGATTCTCAATTAAATAGAACGTTAATATCGGGGTCTTATAGCTATTTTTGTTGGATATTGTGCTAGAGACACAAAGTATTTTAATTTATATTAAATTATTCTTCAACCTTTTATTAGGCCATTCAAGTACCTGGATTTGTAAACCTTTTATATAAATGTGTGGACATACTTGCCAGTGTTGAAAAAATTATTCTACACCCCACATCAGTTATCAGACAGATAGCAAAAGTTAATGATGGTGTAAAGGAAAAATTATTTCTAAAACTTGGTAAAATGATAAAAGATTCCATTTGCTCTTGCACTACTAATATGTGGTATGAGGATTTTACCAAAACTAATTAAATATCTATCAATCCATTTGGCTTGAAATAGCCTAAAAAAGATTGAAGAATAATTTATAAATATAAATTTAAATACCTAATGTCTCTAGCACAATATTCTAATTGGCAATTATAACCGATTTATGGTTTTTGCTTGATTGAGAATTGTCTTTTTTAAATATCCGGTTATTTTTTTATTATCTATTAAATCTTCATAATTTGCAGATGAACATTGATGCCGAAGGATAAACGATGTGCCAGTTTTGTTATTATATTTATTGATGGATTCGCAATCAATGCAGTGAATCCAATCTAGCTTTTTGTCATTTTCATCAAATATGATTTTATATCGTTTCCATAATTGAAAATTTGTTTATTATTATATATAATTCATTTTCTTTTAACTTCTAAAAATTATTTTTCAATTTTTTTGTATATTTTCTTTATCCATAATATAATTTAAAATAACTAATTTATTTTTTCAATTTTTGAAAATAATAAAAATGTAAAAGGGCAAATAATAAAAAACAATAATTAATATAATAAAATACATGACATGACAATACGATGCATAAATATATATTATGATTTGCATAGCATTAATACCTAAAAAGGAAATTTTGACATTTAATTTCCAAGAAATTGATTAATATATATAAAAAAAGTATTAGTATATTACCAAAAAAAGGAAATTTTTATTTTTAATATCCAAAAAAAGTTTATTTAAAATTTTTGCTTTTTAAGGAATGAATTTTTCTTAAATGTTTACTGAAATGGAAGCGAGAAATAAAAGTTGGAAATTTTTTTAACCCGCCAGCCTACAGTATAAATTAAATACCTGCCTACCCGTTGTTTAATTGGGCGACGTGGGTAGGCTCAGTCCGTTGGAGTTCCTAGTCTGCATAACATAAAACTTGAACGAGTTCTGCATATTATTTTAAATTTTTCGAAAAAATAAATATTCAAATTATATACCACAATGGATGAATGATAAAGAAAACTTTAATGGTTTATTTTTTTCTAACCATCGATTTCATATATTATCAATATTATGATATATACTCCTTTGACTTCTCAGCACCTCACTTTTTCCCATTTCACTCTTCACGGTTCTATCTATTGTTTTCTTGATCACTCTTCCTTCTTATACTCCTTTCATTCAACTCTTTCTAGTTTGTTTTTCCTCTCTTTAACTTCTTGTTTATTTTATCTTCTCTAAGTTCGTTCATCATTACTTTAATATCTTCCCATTCCATTTGACTTCATTTTCTCCCATACCATTTCATTTCTTTTTCCTTTCTCCATTCTTTATCTCTTTCTTTTCTATCTAATTTGTGTTGGTTATAGTCTGTTTTCCTATTTATCTACCCTACTTTTTCTCCTTTTTATCTTCTATTCTTTGTGCTCGTTATTGCTCTCTTATTTTTTGCTTGGTTCTCTATCATCTCTTATTTTTAATTTTCACTCTATGTTTTTCTCGGCCTTTATATTCTCTATAATATTGTTTCCTTTTTCTTGATACCTTCTTCTCCACTGCTATATCTGTTCTTGTTTGTCTCGGTTTTTTTACTATTGTCTTTAGTCTTCCTCTTTTCTCCAATTTTCTTTTGTATTTCGTTTCGTATTTTATCTATTTTTTTCTCTTTTTGTTTTGTGTTTATAATCTCTTTAATTCTTGTTCTCTTAAATTTTGCCTTCCGTTCTCTTTTTTTAAAAAATTATCATTTATAGTTCTTCATTATTTTTTGTTTACTGTCCTTCAGATCCTTAGCCCTATCTTATCATATCATTCTTTCAACCCATTTATCCTCAAATCCAGTCTATTGATCTATTCTTTTCAATCACACCTCTTGTAGATATTTGAATATAGATCTTCAAACGATAAAATATTTGAGAAGAAATTTCATACAAACAAAACTAATAACCACCATCAACAGGTTTCTTTTTATTCTTTTAATATTTTTTTCCGCTTTTAGAATTCATTCTCATTACAAAGTAACCAAAAATACAACAAATAAACTAATCTCCTATACAAATCTCCATAAAAAAATATTTTCTTATTTCTTTATCCTTGCCAAAAATTCATGCTCAATCTTTAAAGAAGCACCGTCATTCCTCTTGTAGGATAAATTACTGCCAAACAGTGGATGCAAATTCAATCCGTTACACTTGAGATGCCCTCGGCAATGTAGTTCCCACTTTCACCCCTTGTTAATCCTTTTGTCATAACATATTCTAAAGTCTCCTTCTATTCTGTTTATTGTTCCAATCGATTATCCCTTTTTGCTTATCCTTTTATCTAATCATGCCATAAATAGAACCATGAAACGGAGTGTGACATTCAGGCATAATAAACGCCATTTTAAAAATAAATTTTATTTTTCTTTATTATAAGTATTTATATTTTTTTATCTTAAACTTATAAGTTATTTTTATTTTGAAAAAACATGCGTTTAATCTTATAGCTACAAGTTTTGGTCGCGACTCAGATTTTCTTTCCTTAAAACAATGTACTGTTTAAGATGCTTCGGCCAGCGTTCTAATAAACCCAAATACAAGCATAGACCGACCCTTTCTACCGATCAAATATTGCCAACGACTAAAAAACTCGAGTCATTTATAACTTATGGAGATGTGGGTAATTGTTATATTAATTAAAATTCTTAATAATTGGGAGAAAGATGAGATTTTTTTTATTGGACACGACATTTTTTGATTTTTTAAAAAATTTTAAACATTACAATATTTTGGGGATTTATAAATGGGGGAAAAATAACCATCAGTCAGATAGGTAAACTTATTGTGACGGGTTAATATTTTTCTTTCTTTCCTTGATTATATTAGTTTCTTTGATAATAGATTTTAGTTTTTTTTAAAAAAAATATTTTATAAAAAGTTTTATATTGTAAATGTTACAAGCAAAAAATTTGGCAATCAGTGGTATTCTTGATCACGCCCAATATATTATTTAATTTTGGCCTATAATTTGATATAGCAATGGAATCCTCTGACATATCTTCAACCTCGTTCTGATAAATCTTATTTCCTTCAAAATTTTACCTGTGTCTCCAAACCTTTCTCCAATATTTCCAAAAATTAAGAAATTATTAACTTGCATGCTTACTTTTTTAAATATTAAATTTTCGAGAACTTTCATGTATAGGCACATCGCAATTATAAATTTATTAAAAATTGGCAAAATTCATATTACAACGAGGTGATATAAGTAAAATAAAAAGTTAGAAAATATTTTATTCGGAAATTTTTACTTTCTATTATCTTAATATTTTTATAATCTAAACATTTTTATAGATTAATTTTTTATTAAGTCGCTAAATTCGAGTGAAGAAGCTTAGCAGAATGAACTTATAGTTTTTAACTATTACCTACGAAGAATTTTATTGAAAAAAAGAAGAAAGAAAGAATGTTTGTATGTATATAATGCATGGTAGAGATTATGGACCATAGTTTTACCCCTTAATGCCCTTCAGCTACTTTGGCCTGGAAGGTATGAATTTGGGCAAGGGAAATTGCAGGATGCGATATTTTTTTTATTTATTAGTATATATTTATGTGATTTCCTCTTTTTTAAAAAGACACTTGTAATTCATCATGCGCGGAGGAAAATGCAAATAACAACGATGACTTCGAATTTGGCCTCTTTCCGTCGATAACTTCTTATTTATTATCATTACAGAACTCTTCGAAAATACATCAAAACCAATTGGCGGATATTATCGCGCCCATATATCAAGAATTTTTGATTCAAAATTTGATTTTTACTCAGAATGAAAACCTTTTGGCGTTCCCTAATAATCTTCCCGACAAAGAGAGCAATGAGGAGAATCGCACCACTCCTAGATTATCTAATGATGGAGAGAAAGGTTTCAAAAATTTATTCATGTAATAATAACTTTAGAAAGCATTGACATAGGGGAAGATGGAAGGGGTAAATACACCCGCGCCCACATCGTCTTATAAACAATAAAAAAATGTAAATATATATAGGCAAATAAGTTTTTAAAACAATAATTAGCGGTTGTCCTCAATAAATCCCCCCTTCTCCGTCATGGGAAAATCCTAGCTACATTTAAAGCCCTGCATAGTGATTTTTCCACGGCTTAAAGCCGACCCGAGCCTGATTAAAAAATTTTGTGTTCGAGGAGCACAAAATTTTTGTTCCAGTCCGACCCGAGCTCGTCTAAAAAATTTTTAGAATTTTTTTACCCTATTTATCAATATCATATTTCCCATTTCCTATTTTCTTTGGTCTTAAACTTGAATTCTAATCTTTTCAGAACTTTTCAAATTTAAATCCATTCTATTAAACAATTTTAATTATATAAAAATCTGAGGCTATTTAATTAATAGATATTAGATATAACAAAAATTATCAACTGAAAAAAATATTTCATAACTGTCAGATTTTATAATTTTCTAAATGTAGAAATTAATATACATTTAATTTAACGTAGAATATGATGTATATAAGCAATTAAGTTAATCACGATGCAAATCACAATCACAGGAAATTGTTAATTTGAGAAATGGAAATTACATAAATGAATAAGTGAAATTAGATTAAAAATAACATGAGCTTCTGATTGACATTTCGTTGAAATGAAATAATTATATTTTTAATATTTAATTTTCGGGTCTCGGGTGGCTCCCTCTTGCAGCCCGTGCAGGGCTCTAGCTACCCTACACCTTCAATATTAAATAACCTATAATATGTCAAATTGAATTCAACATTATTGCGAGATAAGGGGACAGAGTTAGTCTTAAAAGACAAACGTCAATAAGATTAAAAAAACTATCATTTTTAATAAAATAAATATCCCACTTTGTTCCTCACATTTTTTTCTGAGAACAGTTGAATCATACCCGGAAAAGGATGAGACTAAGATTTTATTATTTTTGCTATTAAAGATCCTAATTCCGGGCTTGATTTCGGGATCAATCATTGATTAATCTTTATAAAATTATATACACATACGAAAAAGATATTACTATGATGAACTAAATATTTATATATATCGCATAAATTTCCGTTTTATGTCACCTCATTTCGCATTCAATTTGACATCAGTCCCTGTCGATAACTTCGAAAACTGCGCCACCCTTCCCAATATGGCACGCGCTTGTTATTGCCTCAAGCCATTGTTATCTATCGTTACCGATATCAACTACTTACCTCAAACATTGTTATTTTCGCACTCCGAGATAACGGATAAGTGTGTTTTGGAACTTGATTTAATCCTTTCTTCTCTTCGAATCAACATCATAGAATGTATTCCGGGTCTAACCACGCCCTTGGTGCCTCCAGTCGCCTTCAAAACTATACGAGTTAAGGCTAAATTTAGGGAAACTTTTGTCATACCTCGTATCATACCCTCTGAGTAATTTATTTAATTACATTTTTTTAAATATAAATAATGACATTATTTCAAAGATTTATAAGATGTGTATCGATATGTTAGCTATTAATGTTTAAAAGAGCCTATTTAAAAAAATAATCTAAAATGGAAAAATATAAATGGAGTGGTGGGTCATCTAAGGAAAGGTGGATGATGTAAGAGAAATTAGATAGATCTCTAAGGAGATTCCTTGGTCTGGTTAAAACCCTTTAATAGGATTTAAGTGTTTGAAATTAATTTTCCTGTTCCTAAATAAGCTTAGAAATATATTTTTAAACAGAATTCGAGAGTTTTGAGTTTACATTATTTAATCAATTAAAAGACAAAATGTAGGTGATTAAAACTTAATCATTTAAAACAGTTCAAAGCCTCCACCGAAAACGGGCGATAATTTAATCGATCTCACCTTTCCGCTCATTCTTTATGATTACAGTTTTCAAAAGCGCTATTTTGAAAGGAGTTCCACGCAAATAATCTCTGACGTAGCCTCATTTTCGCATCACGTTAATACTTCTACGCTTAAACTCATATACCAAGTAAATTAATATAACAATATTAGTTCGCTAGAAAATAATTATAAGATTATATGTTAGCGGCAATGTGTTATTTTTTCAAGTTTGAATCATTTTTTGAGCGCCTTTTTCAAAATTTAAGAATTTAATTTTACCAGAAATGTATTCCATCATGTTTGGAATATCTAGCCTATGAATTTCAGACAATTTTATCATCAACTTAATTTAATATATACTCGTTTTAGATTATATAAATTTTGATTGACTCAAAGATTAGCGTTGCCTACAATTTATAGCATAGGTCCAAATCTGCTTAAATGTATTTCCAAAATCAGATTTTCAATAATTAAAAACCCGCTCAAAAAATGTTTTAAGTTGAAAAAATAACACCGCTAACATATATATATTTGAAAAGTTCAGTTAATATTTTTTTTAAAAAAAGGAGTCACTTAATTATTCTCAGTTAATTGACGCTTTAGAATTAGTTTTTTATTCACGGTGATTCATTTTTAGGGATTTGTCGCGAAATTTTAAATAAGTCATCGGCTCAGTATTATAATGTTCTATATCCACTTTTTTTTGCAGTATACATTTTTCTCGGTAAATCAATCTCTTCAGTCTGGTATCCTTCCACATCTTTAATAAAAATGTTAAAATGTAAAATAGAATATAATTCTTTATTTGCATTATTTATGCTGGTATTTTACCCTGAAAAATTATTTAATAAAAATGGATATAGACGACCACAACACTCAGCCGACGAAAATATAATTGGTGATAAATAAACTGTTGGCATTAATGTTTTATTTTATTAATTATGATTACATTTTAAAAGTTATCATTTGCTTTCCACCACAATATTTTAATGTACACAACTTATCTTTTTTTTAAAAATTACATTGTCCTTTTTCTTAGACTCATTTAATTGGTATTGAAAAATGATGCTATATTTTTTTTTAGGTCACCACATTTATAATAAAAATATTCCTTTTTTTGTAAATCATTGTATTGTTACTTATTAACCTTAAAAATTTATATGATCCGCCAATACATTGTATTTTGAAGGTCGGTTTTTATTTCTTTTTATGATGCTATTTTATTTCGGTTCTGTTCTTTCATTTATCTAAATGTATTTATAGTTTTTTTACATAAGCTCTTAATAGTGAGAAATCTTAATCTTATAGAATTCTACGTTTTCTCCTACAATTTTAATCCTAATAATTGTTCAAATATGGATGTCATTTTTGCCATCTTTACAAAAACTATTATAAATATTATATATTATCATTACTGTAAAAAAAAATTTTGTTTGTTATATGATTAAATTTAAGGCTAACTTAATTAAGGATTAAAAAATCAGTATTAAAAAATATATATTATGTGAGATATAATAACAGTTTAAAATAGTCGTTTTATAGATATAACCTTCAGTATTTACGTTTTATTTTTGAAATACAAATGATAGTCTATTTAGAATGATTAATAATTATATCCGTTACAATACAGGTAGATTTTATATTTTGATAACAAAACTTTGACTTTTTTTATATAATGATAATGCCACCTTCTGCCTCTATATGCCGTTGTATTTACCTAAATTTATATATATTTTTTAAAAAAATTAGATTATTTGGGTTGCTAAAAAATTTTACGGCTTCAAAGCCGAAATTCCTCACGATCCTCCTTCATTTTTGGTGGGAAAAAAATTTGGAAAAATTGTGCGCAATCCATCTCTAACTAGTTCATCCGATTCCGAGATTTATGAAAGAAAATCTATATCCTCATATGGAGATAGTAAAAAAAAAATATTTTATTTGATATATATTTTATTTTGAATCTTTTTTTTATTTCTGGAAACTAGCTTATTTGCATAGAATATGATTTTTTAGATTAAAATAATAAGAATAAATCACCTATTACCTAATTTTGAAGATACTCTTGTATGAATGTATAAATTGAATAGCGAAAAGGGTTTCCTAGCTGGCTTTTCCGAATAAACGCCACATTTTATTCAGGAGATCAGCTAAAACACCCTTTTTTATTCCTTTTTTTTGATACATAAATTTTGGAATTATTTTTTATCATATTCTATATAGCTATCTATTTAAAATAAAAAGAAATAAAATAAAAGAACAAACCAGGACGCAGCATTAGAGTTGGAAATAAAATAAATACTTTTTACGAAATTTACCATTATTCACAATATAATATATTTAATTACTTTTATGCTTAGACCATTCTCTTCGTTCTTCCATAGCGTCTTCGCACTTTAAAACAGAGCCCGGTACGGCTCTGGACGAAGCGATTAAGCTTTACCGAATGGTTACTCTTATAAGCTCGCCAAATACTTTTCTAACGACACGATCATCAAGTTAACCACAAAATAATTTAATTCTGTTAAAAATTTTCTTTTTCCTTTTTTTTGGATTAAATATTTTCTTCCTTTTTTTGAACGGAAAATCCATTTAATTATGGACTTTATATATTTTTTTTCGCTTTCCAAAAATATTACCTAATATAACAAATTTTTTTTAAAAAAAAATAATCAAATATTTAGATAAACAGGAAACTTCTTCCTATCCAATACTATCCTATATATCCTTATCAAAAATGCTGGAACGAAATTTGGGCAAAGAAATGATAAAATATAAGCCATTACCGCAGACCGAGAATACGGATCAAGACACCAATCCTCTCGTACACTTAAATTGGCGTAATAATTTATATTAATTATTATTTTTTTTGATCGATTAATACAATCTTTAATCAATGTTAATTTTGAGATTTTAACTAGAGAGTACAGTAAACAGTGAGGAGAATTGAAGGTTAAATGGAATTGCGAACATCTTTCCCAACTACTAAGAATTTCTTTACTTTTTTTTTCTTCCTTCAAATAATTTAGAAATATGACAATTTTTCACACGAATATTTTATACATTAGGTTCTTTAGATTCTATATTCGAGTTCGTTGGTCACATATCCTACATTCGTCTCTGGTTAGGCGTAGAAGGCTTAAACCTACAATTGGAACTTTTGAATTTTCTGATTAATTGCAATTCAGCCTCCGAACTCGCTTGGAAGAAACCTCTCAATTACCCCCTGAAAGGTTTTAATTATAATATTTTGTTAAAAAAAGAGCCATTTTTTTTATAAAATATATGACTAAGTATTTAGAACCCTTGCATTGGACCTAATTTTTGTCCTACCAATTCAATCCGACATTTTTCTAAGGATTCCCCCGAACTATTTTTTCACAGGTTCGATTCGATAGATAGACATGTTAAAATTCATTAAACAAAATTAGTATAAATTTATGCCAAGGCCTGGCCCGTGTGCACCCTCTTCCAAGGTGGGTCCGAACTAAAATTTAAAACTCGATCATGCCGGATCTGATCAGATGCAGGGTTTTGCTAACGAAATGTATTTTTTTACCATAATTTTGTAACAAACTTTTAAATAATTGTTTGACCATCAATTAATAGGCAAATCGTATAATTTTGTCAAATCCCTATTCGGTAATTTGCCCCAAATGAGTATCACATTAATGGAGAGTTATTCACAGCTATCCAACGTCTTACTCAACTTAAACATGTCCGAAACATCTTTATTTTGGAATATTTTAAACGACGAAAACGGGCATCATTCAAACGATCTAAGTTTACATTTAAAATTTCACATTCAAAGTTATTTAAACAATTCCATATCTAAATTTAATATTTTTTTTCCCAAAAATTTATAAATATATATATTTTTTTTTAGTTCAAAATACTAGTAATCTCTTAATTTTCGTTCTTAATTCTAAATATAATATTCTAGGCAGAAATACCGCTAGGACATCCCTTTTTTGATCTTTTTGAATAAAAGTTAGGATACATCTTTAAAATACACTTAAGAGCGTACTTATTCTCTATTTAATTTTAGTTTAAAAAACATATTCTATTCACACAGCTATTTAGAAATTTTTTTAAAAAAAGACGGGACGCTCCCTTAAGACGTAGGCTTCGTTTATAGCAAGCCAAGAATACCGCGATATCGCTCAAGTGATGCGCGAATTACAAAATATGTTAAATTATAATTGTTAATTGCGCATCGCATCAGCGATATCTCGCTTACTATAAATTAAATAAAAATAAGGAATATAATTGTAAATATGGTGATATTAATATATTTTATATAAAATACATTATGTATTAATGTTAATATTCTCTCCCTTTTTAAAAATTAAGTTTGTTTTTTTTTTGTTTATGGGGCAAAAATTTATTTGGAAAGTACACGACACCTTATATTCTTCTCATCCTATTGGTTAATGGTACTGAATATATTTTTATAATAAAATATTTTGAATTTATTTATTTTTATATTATAACGCCTTTTAGTTCCCCTATTAACCAAAACCCTCAACTCGATATTGTTGCAAATTGGGGCTATAAAATTCGAAATTCCCCAACATCCTATAGTTCTTCACCAAATCTTTACAAGGTTCACCAAAAAATTTAGCGAAACGTTACATCAATTCGCCTACTATTTCGGGAGAAACGCCCAAGTTACTAATGGTCTAGATAGCCCTTCCTTGCCCGATCCAATGAATTTGTTGAAATCGATTTCTTATAGAGATAATAACAGGTCTGATTTGGTTTTCAAAACCGGCAAATAATTTACACTTGCCAGTTCTGACAGCAAAAATATTTATTATCTGTATTCATAAACGTTTTAATGCTGGCAGAATTTTGTTTAAAAATAAAATAAAATAGGGCCAAACAAATTGACCAAATATATATTTTTTAAATTTTTTATCTCTATATCCACGAAATCCTATTCGAATAATTTTAACGAATACTATTAGAAAGAAATTTAAAAAAATGAGAATTTACTAAAATCATTTGAACTATCGCATTTTTTTATTTGATTAAAAAAAATGGAACTTTAAACTGAATTTTCCTTTTTGGGCCATTCCACGTCAAATCGATCACGATTCGGCCGACCTCTTTTAAAATTGTTAAAAATTTCTGGAATTATCTAGATAGGTAAAAGAGTGAGAAAGCCGTTTAATTAGCTCGCTAGCACACCTGGTTATCGAGATATAGGGGCTCAAAGATAAAAAAAAGAGTCACTTTGGAATCTGTAAAATTTTTAAAATGCTTATATCTCAAAAACCATCATTTTGTAGGTAAAGAAATTATCTAATGGGCTAACAAAGAATAATAAATATTGGCGCCATTATAGGCTTTTAACATCCGGTTTACCTAAATTGCTTTACCTGTATTTTTAAGCAAAATAGTGAGTTTGTTTTCGAATTGTTTTTATTGTTTTTTATTTAGACACCTTTGCTAAATATATATACAATATCAAAACCTTGACGACGCTATCGACTCCAAAAATTGATGAAAAAATAGATGGCGCTTTATGAAATTACGGATTATGGTTAAAATTTTGTTGCTAACTTATCAATAACCAGATATTTCTTTTTATACTAAAAAATTTTGATTTTCTTTTAAATATACTAATTAACTGAGGAGCAGAGTGGGCATATGCCCATTCGACACTTAATAATGTAACAAATTTCCAATAATAAATATCTTTCATATAATTTTTAAGGTATATACAATATCATCGAATTTTTCATCATTTGATGAAGTTAATGGTATAATTTTAGTCGTTAAAACTTTTTTTTACTCTAGATATTTTTTTCTTCGAATATTTCTTTTCACATAAGCGTTTTCTTTTAATGAGAGATTCCCCATTTGATTGTAGGGATATATTAATGTTATCAATAGCCTCTTGATTAATTATATGAAGGAGAGAATCAATATATACATTGTCATTTGAAGTATAAGGAATGTTTGCTAATTTTTGTCGCCATGAAGAGCATATTAACATATCTAAATTGAATGGTAAATTTTTTTGGGTCATTTAGGTTAGAATCTTTATTAGAATCTCGCGATAATAAGCATGTCTCTGTAGATTAAATGGGTTGCAACATTTTAATATTTGGTACGTCCATCTGTGATATAGAATAAAATTTTAATTGATCTACACCTAGAATACATGTTTTTGCACTCTCCAAATCCAGATTGTTATTGGTAGACAGACGATAAAATTAATTTGAACGGACAGGTTAAAATTATTTTACATAAAGAGAGATCATTTTAAAAAAATTATTTTGTAAAATATAATCGAATATATGCCTAATTAAATATTCGTTTTTACTGCAGCTGTTATATATTAGCGAGTTAATAAGTCATTCGCTCGCTATAGTAGCAAAGTAGAGATCTAAAAAATGTATAACATTTTAAGGATAGTGGGAGGGGGGGGGCAGAACTGGAAAATTTTATCACAATTCTTATAAACGTATCAATATTTTCATTTTCCTTAAGAATAATATTTTTCAACCATTAGCGCCATCTAATGTCTATTTCGGAAAAGTCGATAGCGTCGCCAAGGTTTTGACATCGTATATATATTTATAAAAGGTGTCTAAATAAAAAGTAAATAAAAAAATTCTAAAACAAACTCACTATTTTGCTAAAAACAGGTAAAGCAATTTATGTAAACCGGATGTTAAAAACCTATAATGGCGCCAATAGTTATTATTCTTTGTTAGCCCATTAGAGAATTTTTTTTACCTACAAAATGATATATTATAATTTATTTTACTATAAATAGTTTTTGAGATATAAGCATTTTAAAAATTTTACAGATTCCAAAATGGCTCTTTTTTGTACCTTTGAGCCCCTATATCTCGAGAACCAGGTGTCCTAGCGAGCTAAAATAAACCACTTTCTCATTCTTTTACCTATCTAAATAATTCCATAAATTTTTAACAATTTTAAAAGGGGTCGGCCGAAAAAGTGCCTTTTTTGATCGATTTGACATGGAATGGCCCTTTTTTTAAAAAAAGAATGATATAGATAGTTCACTTCAACACTCAAGATTGGTTTATTGTGTCTTTTATATATTATTTGAATTTTTTATTTGCATTTAAAAATATTATAGAATATTAGATTTATTCATCCTACTAAAATTATATAATTTTTTTTAAAACTAATTATAGAAAGCCCATTTTTTAATATTAATAATATTTAAAAGAGGCGAAAATAAACTATTAAAATTTAAAATATGTACAATAAATATATATTATTTGAGGAAAAACTGAATATCAACCATGACCGTCTGCTCAAATAGGGGTAAATATCTCAGGCCAGGTTTTTTAAAATAAAATAATTAGACCCTGCTCGGTTAGTAATTTTTTAGAATAAAACTATTTTTTAAAATTTTTAGTGGGCCCATAAGAGTCTCCCTTACTGATTTTGTTTGCAAAGGTCTATTGTTACACTTTATAAAAAAAAATTTTTAACCATCTAATTTATTTTATTTTTTTAGAATTTCTATCGTTGAGGAGAAAAGTTTGTTAAGCCATGATGAAGATAGTTCTATGTTTATCGAGGACACTTATTTAGTTAATGAAGATGATGTATCTTGGAACTATATTTATCCCCCTTATGGCGATGACTATATTTTAAAGTATACTTTGCAAAACTCTTATTTATTTTTTTTAACTTACAAAAAACTTTTGCAAGTTTTACAAATCTTGTAGAGAGGAATAGCTCATAATTTTTTATGAATATGATAAAATATCTGATTTCTAATTTTCTAATGGGTTAAATAAATATTTCATGAAAATGTAATTCATTTTACTAATTATTTTTGTTATATTTATGTTGGCGAAATTTAGAGAGATAAATAAATTATTTAGAATCAGAGACAGAGCCCAGTGTTAGCTACAATGATTTATTTTAATGTGGGTCTGACAATTAACGAATTTCAGACCAATTGCTAAATCTATCATAAACTTATTCGATTATCTCATCTTTTTTTTGTTTGAATATTTATTTATTATAAATAGCATATCTTGGAGGAGGATTGATTTTGAAGCCGCTCTTCTCCCATCCCTTAAAGCTCTATATAATATAAACGATATTCTTCTTTACGGCTGGAAAGATGTAAGGATGAAAGGATGTTTATCCTTTTCCGATCATTCCCTTATTTTGCGCTCATTGGTAAATATATTTATATATATATAAATTTAAAAATAATTTATCTTATTTTGTCATTTTATTTTCTCCTTCCAAATATAGATTTTAGATCCTTTACTAAAATTATCCCCGGAAACTTTGATAAAATTACCTAAAGTTGCCATGAAAGTTGATTACGAATGGCATTTGATTCCTTTATTCAAAAGGTTACGGTACCCAACCATCAAGGCTAAATGCATCAAGGCTTTTGTAAAGGCTGATCTGGAGATTGGTTATTTTGAGCGCTCCCTTACGACCGATCTGTTAAACAATTTGGTCTTCATTCAGAAAGTTTTTATGAAGGTATATACTTTTAAATGATTACTTATATAGACGTTAGAGGTAAGACTCAGAATTTTGGGGACAGGTCAGACAATTTGTATAAAATTATTCTGTTTGCCACCGCAGGCCGATTAAACTTTTCAAAGATGTCCACGGGTGACCGACCTTCTAATAGACATTTTATGGGGTTTTTCCTTGAATGATTTTTTAATATCATACAAGGTTGCCTGATTTTTTCAAACAAAAATCGAGAGTATTTAACCATAATTCTAAAAATTATTTCAATCAATTTTTACATTGAGAATATGCACACAAAATATTGTAAAAATCAATATATAAAATAAATCATACATATTTTTTTTACATTATTAATTAAATTTAGATTCAATACTCTTGTTTTTTTTAAATTTGAAACTATTGTTTCTTTATTAATAGCGCAGAATAATTGGGGATGTTTTTGAAATTTCAGTTATTTGAAACATCCTTTACTAAAGAAAATAGATGATTTTCCTTCGAAACTACTAAAATATGTCTCTTATTAGGGCCCGTGATATTTAAAACTATTTTTGAGGCTTTTGTTCTCCTATATTTTATATTTTTGGCTATTTTTGAAGAGAATAGGCAATAAGTTTGCAATGCAATCTGTAGATAAATAACTAGGCGATTGTCGTTTTTGATATTGAGTATAGAATATTATCACCACATAAATTATTGTTTTAAGTATTCCATATTTTTAAAATTGAATATATATGCTTGCCTTGTTGAATGTTTTTCACGTCATGGACTTGCTTGATATTAAATTTTATATTGTATATACAAATTGAATTTCAGCTATTTTGTTTATCTTCTTTAATCACGAATAATGGAATTTTAGGTATTGTGTTTAAAGTTATTTGATGTTGAACTTAATTATATATAATTAAATTAATGGAATAATAATAGAAATGAAGAGAAGAGAAATATTAAAATTAAAAGAATTTTATTTTAACTAATCAATATTGACTGTATAAAGCTGTAAATTTTTTTAAAAATAATACTAAAATATGCAGATTATTTTTCAACTTCTAATATCATCATATATAGAGTGAATTTTGAATTTAAAATATATTTATTTTACATTAACGAGAATCATTTTCAGAATTGGAGATTTATTATAATATTTCCTTTAAAAATGTAAAGAAATTAAATGTTTTGTTCCTTCTTTTCTAAAAATGAAAAGAAGAAAAAAATAACCATAAACAAGATGCCTTTTTTAATGTATGATTTAAAAAAGATATTAAATAAAATGACGAGCTTTAATATTCTGGTTTGACTAATTTTAAGAATTCAATATTTTAAATTTCTATTTAAAAAACTCTAGAAAACGTATATACATATATTTTATAGAAAATCGGAAGAAAGCTTAAATTAATGAATAGTGGATTTTTTTGAAATAAGCGTAAAAAATCAGGAGTTCTGATGCATTGTAGGTAATTTTTTAAATATGCTTGTTTTAAAAATACGTAGGAACTCAACGAGTTATTGCAAAGACTCACTGGCATAGATCAACCTCAAATACCTAAGTTTAAAGATGGTAAACGTGATTCATTTTCCTCGAGCGAAGAAATAGTCTCTCAAGCTAACGATATCCATTCTTATCTATACGAAATAAACCTAAAACTGCAAGTTAGATTTAAAATAATTTTTGATATACTTTTTTAAATAAGATAGATAATTAAATCAATTCTCAAACTCATTTATGCACCTAAGAAGTTTTTTATTTTTAACTACGAAAGGGCTTACAATTGACCGCATCTACGCCGACAAATATCGCTTTACGCCTCGAAACTAGTGCTATTGACTTCAAGCTATTCAACCAGCTTATGCCGTCGAAATCATCTTGCCTTCAAAAATCGTTCTCAGGAGTTTCAAAAAAACGTTTTTCCGTCAGCACCGGACATTCGGAAGCTGACAACGCATCAACTTTAATGGACGAGATAAAGATGGGTCGAATTAAATCAAAAGTGAGAAGAAGAAGTTCTAAGGCCTATAAAAAACAGGGGAAGGGAGGTGGTATAGATGAAGAGTTCGAGTTGAAGACTTTGGCTATACTCAAGGTTCGAAAAAAAAATACTCTTGCATTATATGTCAATCATCAAACCCGATTTTAGCCATTTTTAAATAGATCATTCTATTATTATCCTTCTTTATCACTAACAATTTGTTGATTGATTTGATAAAGTTTTTTACACATATATATATATATTATTTATTTTATTGATCTATTTTTAAAAAAATTTTTGATTGATTAATGCCAGGTATCGGTTTTTATCAATTTATGGAATCGGCCTCAAAATTTTTTATTCTTATAATCTACCATCTAATAGTTAAATTGCATTATTATAATTTATTTAGTTTAAGATATCAGCATCCCTGGGGCAAATGAATAAAAATTTATTGTACGAAGAAGCTGACGTTGACTATACAACCTTGGCTCATTTCAACACTTCTATTTCCATGAAAAATACTCCTAGGGTTATGATCTTAATTTTTTTTAATATTTAAATAAATAAATTTACCTTATACTTTTTGGCCAATTCAATGACATATAACCACTTTTAACTTTGTTGGACAATTTATTCATTAAAATGTATTTTAAAGTTTCGTTTACTATAAATGAACTGGTGACACATTATTTTTGGTTTCCCATATAATTTATTTTTCATTATAAATGATACTGATCTTTTTAATTAATATAAATTGTTTATATGGGAAAATCAAAATGGCGTGCCAACATCTGATTTGTATTGATACACATTTAAATGAATGAATCATTAGTCTAAGTATTACTATATGTCATTGGGGCAATCACATCATTTTATTAAACATTTAATGACATCCTCCCCAACCTTTATTAGCCTTCCTTAAATAGTCGATTTAGCAACGATCCCTGTAAGCTAAAAAGCCACGATGATTACAACAACGACCCAAAGAATAGTGAAAATTTGAATAGTAGCCAAAAACTAGAAGAAAAATTAAAAGAGGAAGGTTCGTCAGAGATTATAATGGTAGGTGTTCAAAGGCCCCACCTGAACGTTCAAGCCCTGGCGCTCGATAAGGCGATATTAATATACATCAATTATAAAACGGCTTACGAGTATTGGAACGAGCAAAGAGCCGCGCTTAAAAGGGACGTTCAATTGGCGACACAACAGGTTATAGTTTTAAAAATATTCTATTTGGATGTTGGTTTTTAGAAAATTCCACCAATATGTTAAAAAAATGATAAAATCGACAATGATTTTAATGGTGGTTAAATTTTTTTTAATATTAAATAAGATAATAATTATCTCAAATATTTTTTTTTTAAATGGTACTTAATGTTATCAATAAAATAAATATATACCTTAAGCGTTTATATGAGATCCGTGCAGAAACAGATCCAATCCCAGAAAAAAAAATTTTAAAAATTATTTTTTGAATTGGACGGGCATTATTATACTAACCTTTTTAGACCGGACCAGTTCCTCGGATCTAGTTTGCATATTTTTTCTAATAAAAAAAATGATACGTGTCTTTAGGTAGTGGAAAAATTAACTACCCCCCTTCCACAGCAAACCCCCAAGGCTTTGTCTCAGTTGTTCCTTCAACTCACTATCGAAAACTTGGGAATCAGTTTGCCTCTCCAAAGACCTCCTCAAGTTTGCCTCTCTTTGATGGGAAATAAATATAGTATTTTTAAAATGGATTTCTATAATTAGTAAGATTCTAAAAATATCGTTCATCGATACCTACGATTTCAAATAAAGTTATTTATATTTGACTTGACCTGGAACCATTTTTGAAAAATCATAATAGCATATTACTAGTGCTGTAAACGTTAAAACGTGTTACTCGTTACCTTTGAAATAAAAAGGAACCGTTGCTATTATTAGCTACTTTGTGAAAAAGTAATGCGTAACTCGCTATCCAAAAAATATAAACTACTCGTTACATTTAAAAAATACCTAATATATGAAAATTTTCTTTTTATTTATTTTTTTCCCCCATAGATAATGAAAATAATATACAAAAATAAGATAAGATTAGCTCATTTAATAATTTTTTATTTATTTTTAACAATTGATTTTTAAAAATTTTAATATAAACAAGAACGCTTAAGCTAAACATAGTCACTGCTAAACATACGTTCAACTGGAACCTTCGAATAGGAGGGTTGGATTATATTTAATAAATAAAACTTTTATTTGGTGGAATTTATGAAAAATATTTAAGTGATCTTTATTTTTAAAATCTTATTGGATCATCTTTACAACTATCTAGATTTCAGAATCAAAAATCTTTATCGAAATCATTTGTTTTTTTTAGATTTGAGCTATTGGTCGAAATTAAAATATTAAAATTATGGCACAATTTGCAATTATAAAGTGTAAACCTCTTGCCCATAATTTCATATTAGTGTAAAAAAATGTTTCATGCTGTGACAGGGCGAATTTAATCAGCTTCCTGAAAAATAAGTACTGTTGACATATATTCTTAATAAAATAATTATATAAAGAATATAAATTAATGTTGGTCGCAAATTGGAGTGCTCCACTTCTAAAATTGTTAATACTGGGGAAAATTATAAATTTAGATTCAAATATATAAAAAAATTTAAAAAAAATTTGTGATAATTTTATTTGATAAAATCTAAATGCAAATGGAGCAAAATAATCATTTTGGGAATTTTTTTTAAAATAGCTCTATTTTAATTTTATATATCGAGATTTATTAAATAAAAGCAAAATAAACAGGCAAATACTATAAATCATCAAATTATATAATATAGATACACAATATTTATTTAGTTTTAATTTATTGATAGAAATAATAATTTAACTTTATAAAAAATTATACCAATATTTAGCAGATAATTTTTCCCATACATATTTTATCTTAATTTTTTTATAGAATTTAAAAAACACAACGGGTAATTATAAAATACACATTATATCATAGATTATGAACAATAATTACGAAACAAGTCAAGATTGACAGTGTTGCCAAAGATTAAAAATTTTAAATCTAGTTTTTATTTATATATTTAGTTAAAATTTATCAATTGAAATTCACTCCTAACTCAAAAATCTTAAAAATGTCAGGTGGAGCGCTTTAATTCTAGACAGACGATACCTTGATTGTTTTAATATTAGTTAGATTTTAACAAGACTGTATAAAATTCAACAACAAAAATGTAATAAATAAAAATAAATAACTTTGACGGTTTATCTTAACTAAAAACTCGGCTTAAATTATTTATAAAATAAAAAAAACATATAAAATATAAAGTAACATTCTCCGTAACTGTTACTCAAAAAAATAAACCATTACTCTTTACTATTGGAAATAAGTAACGAATGATCTTTCTTTTCCTCAATAGATACGCCGTTTGTAACGATGTTACTTTACAGTACTACATATTACCTTGTTAAGGACCATTTCAAACAAGGGCATAAATTTGAAACGAAATTTAACGAAAAATGCTATATAATATAAGGCCACAGGATTATATATTTAAGAGTACAGAAAGTGAGAAACATTTTTTTCCCTTCTCATTTTTAAAAACAATATGTCTTTATCAAAAGCATCATTTAGTTAACAACCCACTTCTCTTACCTAGACACCATCTTGTGGAAACCACATCTAAAGGTTCAGAATATGACGAGAAAAGAAAGCTGCAAGAAGATTCTGATCAAAGTGCCAGATTTTCCATTGAGGATAACAAGGTTTACCTTGTTTTAACCATCGAAAACTCACAAATATTTGCCTATTCCAAAGAGCTGTTTGTCTGCAAAGGCATATTTTCTCACCTCATTACTAGGTTACTTTTTATAAAAATTTCTAACATGATTGCCTTGGCTATAGGTTTTTGAAATACGATCTTTTAATTTCCCTTGTATTTTTTTTCTTCTTCAAATATTAGAAAATATTAGCATTTTGTTTATCGCTTTTTTTTATCCAACAGATTCTCCTTCGATTTTGATCCTTCTTGGGACGACTGGAGCCCTAACAATTACGATTATTACGCTAATATTTACAATAATTTTTTCCGTCAGGATATACCGACCGAGAATTATGATAATAATAACACCAAGATACGAATCTTACCAAGGAGACCTAAGTCTCCTTCCAACCCTTTGGATGCTGGTTCCCTGCCTAATAATGCTATAGATAGTTTGGTATGCAATTCTTGCTATGTTAAAGAAGGAACTTACGAAGTCTGCTCCAACACTTTTTCGAGTACATAAATTAATATATACTATATATATTTTAAAATAATAAACTCCTTTTGTGATAGTGTATTGGCTAAAAATCGGCTAATTCTGATTAATCTATAAAACGGCTAAAAAATAGAGCGTACCTAACTATAGTTAAGAGAAATAATGCCTTTTTTTGGATTTTGACCTTTTGTTTTAATAAGTATATAAGAACACCCATGAACAATTTTTAAAAGAAAAATAAAATCATAATTAATATTTATGCACCATTTTTCTTTAGTCAGGCAATGCTTTTTTAATATTTTGTATCTTGTAAATAACTTTTCAAACTTAATTTCAGTAAAAAAAATTATAAAAGTAAAATTTAATATTAATTTAAATAAATTATAATATTAATGAAAATAACTAACAATTATAATATTGATCTTATATAAAATATATCGCGAATTCTACTTATGACCTTTTATAAAATATATCGCAATTTATACGAACTTATTTCATTTTTTTTTATATTCAAATTTATAATATAAACTTAAAATTTTAGATGTTTTCAAGATAATGTTAAATTCATCTTTTTGTCTTAATTAGAATTTAGTAGTTTTCCCTAAGCATGCATGCCACTGTGTGTTCCATCATATTTTTATAGAAATAAATCACTGACATATTTAATCTGATTATAGCATTATTAATATATCCATTTATATCAATGTTATATAAAAATTTAATCAAGCTAAAACTAAGAACCCTAAATGGGTGCTACACATTAACTGGAATATGAAAGGTGTCGATTTCTTGGCAAACACATACATTGGAATATGTTTGAAAAATTTGATTTATACTCTAACTATATTGACCAAAGAAGAATTAAAAGGTATTTTTTTTAATTAAGATCCTTAATTTTATATATTTCGCCAATTCCATGATATGATACAAATATAAATATATGTAACTATATCTTTAATGCGAAAATATTTGTTTTATTATATATATAATAATAAAAAGATCAGAATATATGACGTTAATTTGTAAAATAAAATTTTTTTAAATATATACTCCAAAAGATTATTTTATTTTTATGGAATTCTTCTAGGTTGGGCTGATCGGTTTGAATTCCCATGTTTTATAAGACATTTTTTGTTTTTAAACCTAGTTTTTAACTATATAATCAAAGACTGATCGATTTGAATTCCCATGTTTTATAAGACATTTTTTGTTCTTTAAACCGAGTTTTTAACTATATTATCAAAATAAATTTATTTAAAAAAAATAAAAAGGTGATGAGGTTCTAAATGAGAGCCCCAACGAAATTGTCGATCAAGAATATAGCACTGCTACTACTCCTGTTGATAAGCGTCGGGCTACAATGATTACCACAGACAAAAGCCAAAATACGTTATTAAGCAGCTCCGCGTACAAATACTCCGGGAAAAGGCTCTCTTCAGCCCTCACAAGCGATACAAAAAGGATTAAAAGTGTTCACCACCCTGTTAAGTTTTCCGATGATATTAAAGTGGATCATTTTCTTGATGATGATGATTATGGGAATGAGAAACAAAGAGAAGACAAATACTTTTTCAAGCCAAAATATCAGGTAGGCTTGCCCACGTCTTTTTTGGAGGAGTATCATGGATTGGCTAGATCTTTGCATTTTCTCAAGTGCGTTCCCTTGAGCAAAAGCTTACTCGGCACGCTCATATGTTTTATCGATAACTATTTTAAGAAAAATACTTTCTGGAACTTGATTTCACGTTTCCTTTAATTATATAATATTAAAATATGTATTTTAATGCTGTTTTCTTTGAATCTTTTCCTTATAGCTAGTTTTGTTAAGGGTTAATAGTTATTTTTTGCAACCTTCATTTATACTCACCATAAACAATTATTACAAATATATGCCATGCTTATATATATATATATCATATAAAATAAAGGCAATCCGGTGCCAGTCCAGATCAGATAAAAAAGGAAACGGAAAAACTACTTAACATGGAAGCTCAAGTGGCCGTAGATTATAGGCAAGATATGTTCAAACGACTCCACAAACAAAGCATTAAAGTTTAATTATACTTATTTTTGACGTATAGTATCAAGTATCGTAGAAAGAATATATCACTTTTGACGTATAGTAACAAGTATCGTAGAAGGAATATATAATTTATTTTATTTCAAAACCTTTATTTTTCCTCATAAAAAAAAGAATATCATCTCTTTTATAAAACAAAAAAAAAATGAATTATATAATTATTATTTTTTTTACATCTAATAATCAATAATTTTTTCTCCAATCAGATGTATACAATCCATCTGATTGACGTTTAATGCGAATATATGTTTTATAACATAGGACACTTATAATCATAATATGGAAACATTTTAATTATATCTATTAATCATCTGGAGAAATAAAAAAAAATGTAATTATTTAATTAAATTATCACGCACCAATCTAGGCCGTTCTTATAAAACAACCATTATTGGGGGAATACGATTCTAATAACAGGCCTCAAAGCTTATTTTCTTCGAAAAAGTATATATTTTTGCCAATTTAAAGATTAATATTAACTATAATACATTATTTTACCGTGTACAATATATAAGAATCTTGTATAATATAATAATAAAAAAAAGCCACCAAAGGCAAAATTCGTTGGCGATCGGTAAACAGCAAAGCGAAGCTAATAAAGGAGCTCTCAGTGTGAAGCATCACGTTAAAAGCAGTTCCTTTGGGGGCGAAACCCATAAAGATAATTTTGATAAAAAGTTTGTTTAATCGTCTAAACACATTCCTTTCATTTTTCATATATGTTAATATTTTATAATATTTATGTATGATAGTGTTGTCAACATTTTTGACTCGAGGAAGCAAAGCGCACCCCTATCCCCTGTCAAAGATGGGATTCAGTCTCACACATATCGCGATAACATTATTGATAAGAAAAACGATGAAACAGCGCAGTTTGGAAAATTTTATTAAAATATTCCAGTCAATTTTTTATTAAATATTTATTGCGTTTTTTGGTGGATTATAATAATATTTAAAGTAATACAAGTTTAAATATTCATTTTATTCTTTAATTAAGTGCTTTTAACAAGTCAAGATTAAGCGAAGATAAAAGTAACTTATTTTTTTTCAATATTCTTTAGAATTGATAAAGATGACGATGTTGTTATGCGGAAGAAAAGGGGACTCGATAAACATAGATTGAGACCTAAAAGTTTAAAAAAAAATAAACTTTTTAATCATTTTAAAATCTGGTAATTTAAAATCTTGCTATTTCTGCGAATTGATTTAGTTATGTACTACCATTCTATCCCGTTTATTTTAGCTTATTCATTACCTCATTATATTTTATTTTTTATTCACTTCGAATAATACATTAGTTTTAGCGATTTTTCTATTTTTTAAATTTTTTTAAGACATATAATTAATTTTAAATAAAAAGATTTTTCTATTTGTGTTTAGCTATTGTAGAGAAGATGACTTCAACTTAAGTATTAAAAATCATTTTGTACCTCCTCCTTTCCTCCCATTTTTTTATCACCCTTATCTCAGTCACCATTCTTTTAAGCTTTATATTATATTATTCATGTTTGCCTCACTTACATATTATTCTTATTTAAAATAAACTTCCCATTTTATAACACGACCAAATATTTTTTGAACGGAATGCTTATGAAATTAGTTTGTGGGTTTTTGTAACTTAATACACATCTGCGTATTTTATCAATATATTCTGCACTCATAACCATAATGTAACCGAATGAATTTATATTTCATCGTTTAGGAAATGAAACAATATTATTATTTTTTTTAAAGGAATGATATCAACCATCCACGCTTCACATTCTCAACCGATGGAATTATCGAAACTTGCTCACATCGATGATTATTCCAGTGCCACTGGTTCTTATAACCCCACGGAAGCGGCGCAAGAATCTAAAATTGATTTCGATTTGGACGTGAACGTTAACATCGACAGCGGAACATTTATTCTGTTTAACGATACCAAGGATCTGGATATCTTTAAGGAGTAAATAACTATCATAATATTATTCTGATGGAATATAAGATTTTTGTGATTATACTAATGGTTTTTTTAGTGGATGTCAAAGTTGTTATTTTACATTATTTATTACTAAATTATACTATCTCTGAGAGGCTCAAATATGTTTTAAAAAAATGGGAAAATTTTTTTGTTTGTTTTTGTAATCCAAAAAGCTTGTTCAACAAGGAAAAGTCTTTTATGACTAGCAAACAGCCTTCCGAGAACTGTTTGATTAATCTTATGACCGGTCAAACTTCGAAAAAGGGTAAACCGACTGTAGAAATCAACGAAAACGTCAATGCTGCGACTTCGAATAATCCAAACACTGGCAACAATCTGAATTGCCTCTCCTTTGTGTTGGATAAAATCAAAAGCGCTATAACAGCCGGACAGATAAAATACTCATCTTCTTTATATTTGCCAGGCTTAGATGTGAAAGTATATATAAAATATTTTAATAATTTTTTTTTGTTTAATATTGTTAAATTAATATAACCTTGAATATACGAGGGAAGATTAGCATAAATTGCATTCTTAGTGGAACCATGTCATTATAAAAGTTGATTTATTGCGAATGAAATTGCTTTCATAATACCAAAAGATATTTAAAGGGCTTTTTTTTAATCATTCTCTTCGTTCAAATTTTATTTATTATATTAAAATAAATCATATCTTAATTAGACGATGACTCAGAATAAGAGTTTGAAACATCGAATAAAAAGGGTGTTTTTTTTTATCGAGAGCTACAAAAATCTTCTGCTAATATATCGCGTCGCGTTGCCTCTCTTCACTTTATGTTACTAAGGGCTCGTTTATAGTAAGCGCGATTTGTTCAAGCGATGCTATTAATCGCTAGCGAATTCACAGTTATAATACTTTTTAAATAATTGTAAACAGCTCTCGCGATTTCAACATTTCGCTCCATATTGAAATTATACCTATTATTGGCTTGCTTTTATAAATTAGTTAGCCATTAAATTCGCATCGCTGGAGAAATCACGCTTAGTATATATTCTCACCGCTGTCAAAGCGATTTCAATTGACTCTATGATGGTGTCTACCGTGAATATGACCTTAGGTTTAAGTTTATGTGACGCTTTAACAGCTAAAATAAGATAGCTTATTTTATTTTTTTAAATATCTTACACTTATTATTTATTTATATTGAATTTTGTCACAAACTCGCATTTTATTAAAATGTTATATAATTATTAGGATATTACTTTTTTTATAGATTTTACAAAAGAAACGAAAAATTAAAATTTTAAAATTGATATCTTTTAAAGGTTAAATATTCATCGCATAATATCACGGCTAACCCAACCGCCCATCAACCTTACATAAAGCGGAGCTCGAAACATTATTCTAGCGAGAACACTCAAAAATCGCAAGTAATATTCATTTTAGGAGATACCGTAGTTGATATTATTTTAAAAGATTATTGTTTTTGACAGTGTGAAAACATCATAATGCCATTTTCGGTATTATAACCTTTTTTTTGTTATAAGCGTTTACATTTTTTTTTGTATTTGTAATTTATATAACCTGAAAAATACACGCTTGCTGGTTGAGAGTCTTTCATATATTTTTTTCAATTTAATATTGCCCTCCAAAACCCTCATCTAGTAGGAATGTATTTTTAGATTATAAATTACGAATACAAATGAATGAAAATTTAGTTTTAAAGATTTTTTATTGCGCACATAAATTAAAATTACTAAATATATGCTCCTTTAGTTTTATAAAATTAATGGAAAATTTTAATAACTCCATAAATTTCTGTATCACACTTCATAAGATAGGAAAATTTCTGATTCATCCATCATCTAATAAAGGAGAATTCTTATTCCCCGTCATTTTTGACGGGCTAGCTAGTGTATATATTATATCCAATAAATAAATATATTTACAATAAATAGGGTTTTACAAAAAAATGAATTAATTTGTTTTATTTTAAATGAAGGAAGGCAAAAAGAAAGGATTAAAATATGTAAAACTTTCTAATAATATAAAATCAGAAACCTACACACATTGATCAAATTTTCATCAGGCAAATTATTATGATTTTCAGTCAGGGCCTAAAAATATAAAACATACGATTTTTTTTTGAAATAAATATTATTTTAATTACCCTGTTGAAAAATCGCATGATATACATTTAAATATTTATTCGTTTCTTTATATTTTCGGATTTCCCTTCGAAAAAACATCCCCGTGCCTGGTAGGCTATTTTCCCAGGGCAGGGCAGGGCTTGAAAATTGTTAACTTTGTAGGCCTGATATATATAAATATTTGAAAAAAAAATTATATCTATATAAGATCAATCATGACCAAAATCCTCAACTCAATAAGGAACGAGAACTTCCTTTATTCAACTCCCAAAAAGTGAAGCACGGAGAATTCCATCCCAATGAATTGAATTACGGCGATAAAAACGACCAAGTTCTAGAAAATGATTCCGGAAATGCACTTAAAACTGCCGATCTGTACATATGGATTACGATTAAAACTTTTACAAAAGTTTTTTTTTCTTCTTTTCGAACGCTTTGAAATAAATTTAATTCTCGTTATACCATTCCCAAACACGTTTTTTGTTCTCCAAAACGCCAAAAATAAACGCAGATTTGTTCATACTCTACTCTGTTAATTAAAACTGTTTATTTTTCCCTCTTTAAAAAAATACTTCTTTAAAAAAGGCCATAGTAATAAAGGTCGATAGGCCTCTTTAAAAATACCTGTTCCATCTTGTGTCCCTATCTTTTAAAATTAGAATCGAAGTGTGGACCTTGATTTATCACTCCCTATATCTATAACGTCATTATTGTTATAGTGGCTACTCCACTTATCATATATTTGTTTTCTACTTTTTTAAAAACATTAAAAAAAGCAACAAAAATTTAAAAAAATAGAATAAGTTATACATATTTTTTTTGTGTCAGAAATCGATTACCAAAGATTATCTATAAATATTTGATAACGAAATTGAAAAAATTTTAACAATTAGCGAGACTAAAAGGTTAACTGAAAATTTTGGAAATACTTTAGAAAAATTTTAAAAGTTTTTTTTTAAATATCGATTTCCTTAATTATTTTTGTATTAACGCAAAATGAAAATGTGATAAACTTGTATTATCTCTTTTATCTCTAGTATATTCTGTTTTTATAATATATTTAACCTTTTTTATGTGAAAATTTGAATATGACTAAAATATTATATAATATAATAAAATTTAAAAATAAATAGGAAAACAAGCTTGATCCGCACATATTAGATTTTATAGAAGCCGTTTTAGAGCCTATCCCTATGGATGTTGATAATAAAACCACATTACAAAGTTTTAAAATTATAATATCACGAATTATTTAATTGTATGTTAATTTATGACATACGTTTAAAAATTTATATGCTCCTAATATTTTTTGGCTCATTTATAATTGATTAACAAAGCCTAAAAGTTTGTATATGTACATTAGCCCTTCATTGTATAGGTGGGACTTATCAGACCTCAGTAATTTTAAAAACGTGATTACTAAAATTCTTTCGATATTTTTGTCTGAATCTTTTAGTAACTTAACATTTTTTGATAAAATATATATATATGTGCAAAATTAATTTTGATTTTTTTTCAGTAGATCAAATGTTATATGGGTTTTTTTGGAACTTGTGGTCACATAGACCCTACCTGTAAATCCGTGTAAATTTTTTTCATCTGTTTTGGCATTGATATATTAAAAATAATAAATACTTTTTTATATATCATTTTTATTAATTAAAAATTATATCATATTAATATTTGAATCTTAGATAAACATTTCGACTTTTTAAAATAAATTATCACTCTTTTAACTCCCTCGGCAAAAGCTGATTTAATAAAATTTATAAAATAATAGTTAAGATCATGTTTATTTATATATTTTTAAAATATGGAAGCTACATTTGATTTTAATATATAGTACTTCTAAATTGGTGTCTTAGAAACCTTACCTATTCTCTCGCGTAATTTTTTTTCACCTGTGCAATGAAGGGTTATAATATAGGCTGACATCTAAAAAAATTTTATAAACATAAATTCATTGATAGATTATGTGTAACAATATAATATAAATATAGACTACTAAAATTCTACATATAATTACCAATGATCAACCTCTATTCATTATCAAAGCTTGTTAAATATTTCGAAAAATGAACCCTTTGTATAATCTAATATTTATTTATTTATTTAACATACCAAACAAAAAGATAACAAAATGGACATGAAAAAATCTAATATCTCCAATGCAAGTGAGGAGAATAACAATAAAACTGAGGAAAACAGCTACGGCCCAAGTAATGTTAAATCGGAATCGGCTAATACGACATCTTCGAATGTAGTGTACGTAGCCACGACTAATTTTCCCGTTAATGTTTTTGTCTACCTACGAGTCAATCCTTCGTCTTTTCGTTTTAGGTTTGATAAGAATTAATTGTTGTTTTTTAAAGAAAGAAAGTGTCATTTCCTACATTTTAATTTAGTTTTAATCTAGCATCTTTAGTCTTTAGTATCCTTTATTTCTTACTGAGTTCTAGTTATCGATCGTGGCATCCATCTATTTCTGACATCTGAATATTAGAAAACGGGCTTAGGCCCTTGAATTATTTTGGAAAGTTTTTTAGGTCTAGCCCTCTCGTATTTTTATTTGCTTAGCGCCCGGCCCCAAAAATATTAGTCGTGGCCAGTTCTACATATTTAATTGTTAAAAATATAACTTTTTTAATCCCATCATAGAATTCACATCTTAACCCCAAAAATGCTTGTTGTTTTTAATTCACCAGAGTTTTATATCATAATGTGTTTAAGAACACCATTTAGTCCATAAAATAAAATTGAATACATTGTTATACACGTTCTTTAAAAAAATATATATAATAAGTTGCTTACCAATGTCAAGAGTTGAATGCGTCATATATTTACCTTCTTTGGACTTGATATTTACTTCTAAGGCTGCCGATTCACTTAATACCGAAATCGAGTTTGACGAATACGAAGAAGAAAGTTTGATATTATATTAATTTATTTATTTTTCGATTCATCATCAAATTAATAAATATTTTCAAGAAGAAGATATTAGAAAGGGATACTTTAAAAAGAAAAGCCCTCATTTCAGAAATTAAATTTGATAAGCATTCTTACAAAAGATGTTCACTTATTTTATATATATACCATGCATGAGAGGGAAACAATAAAATTCTCAAATAATAAATATCAGAAGCCAGAGGTACCATTTGACGACCGGCCTGGATGTGGAAAATTTTTTTTTGACTTATCTGGATTTTTTTTAAAATTTTCTCAGCCGGGTTTTATATATTTAGACCTGGCCCGGATTTTTTTAAAAAAATTCCCCACACCACTCTCCGAATTTTTTTTAAAAAAATTTCTGCCTGGGTATGTAAATTTTTTCTAGAGCCTTGGGTTTTTAAAAATAGCCTATTCTGAATTTTTCGGATCGTTATTTAATACCTTTTCAAATAATCCTAGCTTCCCATTTGTCTTAAAAGGAGTGAGTTTGAATTACCACGTTTTCAATTCGACTGGTCGATGGTGATTCCCTTATTTCCTGTGATTTAATATAGTCTTTATATAAGTATCAATAATTTTGGCTCACTCCCTGGCAACATGTGTAATTGCCTGAATTTGGGACAAAGAAAAGAGATAAATTGATATTTCTCTAACATAAATTTTTCCATTAAAAAGTGTATTATATTTTAAATATTGAGTATATCTTTGTTGCTTTTAATTTAATTGAATATCAATATATTGAATTGATTAGTTGAATAATTTATTTTAATTATATTTTACTATAAATATTTTCTAAGGATCGCAAAATAAGATATGATAAGTGATGAATGTGGTTTATTGTTCAATGATACACAATTTATAAATATATTTTTAATTAATTAGCGATTTAAAATATTCAGCCCGGCCCGGATATTTAAAAAAAAATTAGGTTCGGTCTAATCCGAGTATAGTTAAAATATAAAAAAAAAATTAGGGCCGGGTCTCAGGTCTGATAATTATTTTTTATCTTTAAAAAAAATAAGGCGACAATATAACGGATCGACCCATATATCTCATAAAACAATATTCACATTCCGGTAACGGTGTGAGCATAATGCTCTACTTGTCCAAATTTAGCCTCGAAATTTTTCACCCTTTCGGGGGCATAACGACTACCTCCGCCATTAATAATCTCAATTCGTCCTCCATCCCTAGTAATCTCAACAAACTATCTGAATATCTCAAGGACAAGCAGCCAGAAGAGTCACCTTCTTTTTCATCTAAAGGTATATTAATTTGAATAAAACACTATTTTTGACTTATATCTTAAAGTAATTTTTAGGGAAATTACATATATTTTTTTCTATAATTACATAAATAATCGCAAAATTAAGCGGATAAAAATGAAGACCTCCCGGGAGTTCCAATGCACTACGAAAAGTCCAAGAGCCGAAAAAAATTCTTGAGCCTTGAAATAGATTATGTCCAAGTATAAATTTTAAATTTTTGTTTTTTTTCTTATAAATCTATTTGCGGATGTCGCATTTTATTTGGATAATTAACATTCTTCTAATTTATTGCGTAACGTAGGTCAATATCATGAGAAAGCGTACCTTGATCAGTTCGAAGAAAAAATTTAAGAATTTACCCAAAAATTGTAGGGCTTCCCTCACCTTCGATAGCGACAATCAACAATTTATCATATATTTATCTGGTAATTTTTATCTTATTTACCAAAACTTATAATTGCGTATCTTTTATCAAATTTTATCATTCTATTATTTTATTTGTTTTGCAGTTAGCTATTTAATATTGTTATATTCTCCTCTTTTTTTTAAAAAAAAAATCATAAATTGGGCATCATTAATTAACTATATATATTTGAATAAAATGGCCCTCTTCGAAAAAGGTTTATGCGACTTTGGTTCGGCTTCTTTCAAATACGATATGAGGCGATTAAACGAAATATTGGTTTTTCCTAAAGCTTGGTATCGAAAGTCGATTGCCAAAAGAATCATTTTAGGAGAGCACGGTACTACGTTCCTCGGAAATAAAGAATAATTTTTTTTATGATACGTTTAATTTAACCTTGTTATAAAAGTTATGCTGGCTCAAATATGTTATTTCGGCATCCAAAATATGTCACTAACTTTTTAACTTTATTTTTTTAGTCTCGTCTACATCCAGCACAACTAACATTAATCGAAATGTAAGTGACAAATCGAAGTTTTTGGATAAACCGAATCCGACCAATGTTGGTAACGATCTATCTCCTGGCTCTTCTAATATAGAATCATCCAGTCTTTCTTCTTCTTGCGAGAATTCCAAATTAAATAGTTAATTTCATAAATATAACCATTATTATTAATTTGATTCGATTCTTTTTTTTGGATATTATAATAGTGTTAGTGACTTTATCACTGATAAAATTTTACAATCCTATTAAAAAAAATGTTTACGCAAAAAAAAATAGGTAAAATATTACAGATGAATAAAGTTTACAAGAAACGACATAACTTACAAAAAATCAGCAAAAACAAGAAAAATGGGAAAGATAGCAAAGCCAATAACACAACATCCGACGATATTCAGCCAAAGAAACGCCGGCAAATAACCTGGGAATCGTTGCTAGTTTTTTCGGTTAGATTTGAAAAAGTTGACATACAAATGAATATGGGTAACGTGATGGGGAATGTTAAGTAAATTTTTAAACAATTCATTTATATTATTTATAGGGCCGTAACTAGAACCCTTCGCTTGGGGCACTAAGGGACCACCATTTTTTTGAGAATTGCATAAGAATATAAGAGAGAACGAAAGAAAGAAAATAGATCGATTATATTCTTGCTTTCTGCTATCTTTTTGCCATGTGAGTATTATTAGGTTCGTCATATTTAAAAAGAGGTTCACGAATAAGCAGCTTAGCTTATATTAATAGATAATGCTTCAATATAGTTATATTATAGTAAAATATAAATAATTTTTAATTGGGCCTATTTAAAAAATGAACACGAGTCAAATAGTGCATTGATCGTATTACGAATAATAAAATTTGTATTTTAATTTTTTTTTAAAATAATCTGATGACAAAGAATCAATGATCAAGTTATTAATAAAAATAAATTAATATACAATTTTTAATGCAAAGAGTTTATTTAATTGTTTTTTCTTTATAAGGCATGGGATTTTTTGGCAGGGAATGCTTTTCACAGGTAGTTGATATATAGTATACTTTGTTAATCATATCACCTGTCAGAAAGTTTTTTATTAAAAAAACTTATTAATAATTTGTTTGAAATTTTCTTTTTATTCGAATTCGAAACAAAAAAGAATATTTAAATCGTTTTTGAGTATAACTAATTTAGAATAAATTACTGAATTATTAGTATTAAGTAAGCATAACTTTATTTAATATTTATACATTTTGTATTTTAATTATACTAAAATATTTTTAAAGGGAATAAAACGAAAAAAGTTTTTTGTTTTTTTCACGAAATTTAGTTAGGAACCAGAAACTTTCTATGGGAACCTTGGCCTTCAAATATCCTTCTCATATAGTTGCGGCCCTAATTTATCAAATAATCCGTATATATTCAATATTGTAATCTATTTTTTTAAACAATAAAATAAAGTTGGAATTCTCAAGGTTGGGAATTGCATTCAAGAATTTATCTCAACTCTGACCACAAAAAGAACGTATTATTCTCCTTCGGACTCAAGCAATCTGTTTTAGATGCCAAAAGTGGCATAGTTGGAGGGGATATGGAAATGAAAAACTTCTTTCAAACCAGTTTGACATTATATATTTAAAAAATGATAAGTATTTCCTAAATATTTTTTTCCCCGCTTTTTTCAAAAAATCGTGCTTTTTCTACATTATACAATATCGGATAGAATATATATTTGATAGGAATATTCGGATTAGGTCTGTTGGATTAAAATTCCTAGATTTTCTCGGAGCAGGCCTCACAAATAAATAGGTTCAATGCCGGGACTATTATAAATAGTAAATTATTGTGACAACCCTTGTATTCTCTTCTTTTTTTTAATGCCAGTTAACATCATCACAAATCCTTACCAAATCCTGACCCATGATGCCAACGCGATGTTAGTAGTGCTTCAAATCAGGATGGATTACATGGGGTCGACTATTTTGATAGCCAGGATATCTCACATCAATGCGTCCATTAAGGACGAATTGGATATAACTCAAAAATATCATTACGATCACCGCGACGGGCGAGACCAAAAAAATGGAGAAACTGATTCTAGCGATATTATTGAGGGGAGATGGGGCGATCGATTTTTCAACCATGGCAATAATAATGAACAAGATATTATGTAATTCGCATCACGTGTTTGTTCTAAATATAGTCTGCTGAGTATTATAATTATTTATTTAAAATAAATTACGAATATTTGTTGGGGGTCACTTTAAATACAATTTTTTTTTTAAATTTTGTTTTTGAGACAGTGAGGTTAATGGGAAGGGTTAAACGAGTACTCAGCATGCCTGGATTTAGTTTTAGGACGCATTGATAATTATTTAATTAAATTTTTTTTTAAAATATATATTATAAATTTATAAAAGCTACAATCGCATAAGGTTACATAACACCTTCAAATGGGACCATTTTCAACTTCTCATATGCCAGTCAACTCAAATGGATTTGATAAAAATGTCTACCAAGATCAAGGAATTCTTTCAGCAGCAGTTTCAAAGTAGCGTAGCAATACTTCCCAATCTCAAAAAATCATTGAAAGGAAGCGATTATCACAGGCGAAGATCATCGGATAAATATGATCAAACCGATTTAAAAACCGGTTCGGCTAGAATGGCGTTGAGTAAAGCCCACCATGACCCGATCAAATCGGATACTAGAGAAGAAATAAAAATAAAAAGGAGGGGCGGTGTCGGAAGTTTAACCGGTTATTTTGATTTTTTAATCCTTGATTATTTTTAGAATCTTTATTTGGTACTGTAAACGCTAATTTAAAAAAGTAATTATGATATTAATGGAGTTACCTTACGGCACTAAATATTTTTGAAAATATAAATCATGTTTAATTAAAATAAAACTACAACATTTTTTTCCCACAGAAAGGTTCAAATTTCAAAAGCTTATGCATTTTTCTATTCACTAAGCACGTCGTTAATATTTTTTAGTAGGTAACCTGTTACAAAATTTGTTTTAATTATTTAATCCCAAGTCTCTACCGTTTTACCCAGGTATTGGGGTAAAATATATTTGTCACTTATAAAATAAAAAATAGCAAAGCAAGTAGCGATTAGTTATTATTTTGTGGTCTTATATAATGGCTAACGGATGGCAATAAATAATCCTTTGATTTATACCAAAAAATAAAATAATTTAACAATCTTTCTAAATAAGATACCGACTTGGTAGGACCGTCTACCGAAGCCGTAACCTCGCATTACGGTTACTGGGTAAAGATCAGAAATTTGATTCAACGAGTATCTTGTAGGCTTTTAGTACCAATACCCGATACCAATATAAACTCGTCCGACAATTCCCTGCTATTAGGAGGTTCTTTTCTTTTCCAGGGAAACCATCTCTCCTTAGCCTGTTTTTACGGTATCAACTTCAGGGCTAAAACTTGGGCTATTTTCAGCATGAGAGAAATCAGCGTCATATTTTCGAGCTCCAATCCGGGACCCAACTTTATTAGACAACTTAAAAATGTGAGTGCAACTTTAAAGCAAGAAGGTACTGTGGATGAGGTTAGATGTAGAGAAGCTATGGCTAAAAATGGCATTGAAGGTAAATCACTTTCTTATTTTTTTAAAAAAAATAGAATTATGATTATGAAATCAACAATAATTTTAGCAATTGGCTGTAGTTTTTTATAGGGTTCATAGCCTCTAGAATATTCTAGAACGCAAGCGTTTTTTGAGGGAATCGTAAAACTTATTTTATAGCAATTTTAATAATAATACACTATTTCGCCATCTATATACTTGTAAAATTATTCATTTATTTTACCCTATTGATTTACTTTTTTTCGCATTATTTTTTTACTCTTCCAAAATATTATTAAGAATTAAATGTATGTTTTTTTTAAAAATATAAATTTATTTATTTCAAAGCTATCATAGACTCGTTAAACATCACTCAAAATATACTTTTCCAGCTAGGGCTCCCATTAGAAACGATAGCTCACGAAAAAGCTAAAAAGATTTATACCGAGATGGCTATCATCATGAAAATAACGCGTAGCCATTACATTCCCCCTAAATCATCCACCATACAAGAATGGTGTAATTACGCCTTTTATAAGAGCTCAATCGATGGTAAAAAAAATATTATATACGCCATATTTTTATTTTTTTTAAGTAATTTTAACTTTGATTCCTAAAGAACAAACTTTTTACTCATATAGAAAATATTTTAAGCGTTTCTGAGATTTCCACAGCCACTTTTATTATTTTAAAATCAATATAAATTATTGGCATAGGCGTCACGTTTTACCATGAGTTTAACTGTTTTGATTTTAATTTTTACTAATATCAACATTTTAAATTTATACGAAAATAAATTAGATTTTTCCTTATTATAGCTATTACATTTTACATACTAAAAAAATAAAATAACCAAGATATCGAAAGTTTTCCATTTATAGAGGCCAGGAGACCTGTAATCATAAAAGACTTTCGCAATATGTCCGCCGAAACTATATTTTCTTTACCTCGATTGCAATTCAACGTCAAATCGGAACACAAAATATGTCATGATATAGGGAGCCAAGGTTTTTTAAGATAAAAACGAAATTATATAAGATTTTTTAATATTTTTAAGTCATAATTATTGATTCGATTTTATCCAATCTAATCAAATATTTTTCGAATAATATCTATGAGTATTTATTCCAATTTTATTCGATTCGGTCATATAAATATTAATTTGAATGAATATAAAAAAAATTTAACTCTAAAAATTTTGAATTACTACGAGAATGAACACAATAATATACTAAAAATAGTTTCATTGGAGCGTAATATATTTAACGAAAGTAAATACATAATATTAAGTACCCTATTGTATCATATTATTTATATATGATTAAATAAAATATTTATTCTCATTAATTTATCAGTGACGAAGGCGTGAAGTTTGCTAGTAAAGAAGCATTTAATTTATTTTTATTTGCAAAAGCATACAAGATGCCATAAATGGGCGGAATTTGCCTTTGTTTTTGGTAAAATGCTCAAACTAAAAAATAAAGTTATTGTAAAAAAATTAATTTTTTATTTATAAAAAGCGGTTTTAATTTTTAAAAAAATACTAAATATCAAAATAAAAAAATATTTAAAAAAAACAAATAAGAATATATTAAAAATGATATAGAAAAATATATAGAAAAACATTAAAAAGAACTTTAAAGACAATGTATATATCACTCTAGAGAGGAATGAATGCTTATGAAATTGTAATCTGCTGACGAAGATAAAATCCTGCGTTGAGGTCGCCTATAATTCTCTTTTTTGCCTATGTTAATTTTTTTCAACTAATTTGTTTTCAATTGAATCAATGAAGATGGACAATCGGTTATGATTTCATTCTGTTTTTATAATAAGTTGTTATTCTATTTAAAGATGAAAACCCCTAGTTGCTGGAGGCCGGATAAAAGGTTTTCATTATATTTCCAAACCTTATAAAGTTGGGTGTTTGTTTCCCTTTTTCGGTCATTTCTTGAGCTAAATGAATATTTTTAATAAATTTTTAACAGCACAATTCATTTTAAATTAATTTTTGTTTTTGTTAAGGAAATATTTTTTTTAAACGTAAGATAAACACAATATATTCTTATGGTTTTCTCCAGGGATCCAAACCGAACCGTTAAACCGCTAAAAACCGGTATTTTAATGAACCTGAACCTAACCAAAACCGCTAAAAAAATTCTAGCTGAATCTGAACCGAATCGCTAAAATGCCTCTGAACCGGTTCGAGCCTCATGATTCTATTCTTATAAAATAATATCTAAGTTATTATTAGCATATTGATAAAATTTCATATTCGAATTATTTTAAAGATTATCACCAATCACATTTGATTGATAAGTGTCGGTCATAATTTTTATAAATATTAGTATATTGTCATTTAAGCTTATAAATTATAATGTTTAGAGAAAAATTAAATCCAAAATATTATTATAAATGACACATCAAATCTGATATCATATTGGCAGTGCCGGCTATCCAAGGTGGAAGATGTTTTTCAACAATTAAATTTATACTATCTCCTTATAGATGTAATTTGTCATTTAAGCTTATAAATTATAATGTTTAGAGAAAAATTAAATCCAAAATATTATTATAAATGACACATCAAATCTGATATCATATTGGCAGTGCCGGCTACCCAAGTTAGTGGAAGATGTTTTTCAACAATTAAATATATACTATCTCTTTATAGATGTAATTTGAGTGAGACCATTTTAAAATATATTAATTGTGCAGCTTAATAAAAAAAATTTAAGTAAAAAAAATTAAAATATATTGATATTTATAAATTAAATATTATTTTATTATGTGCAATTAATAAAAATGAAGGTTTTATTTATACATGTGTTTTTAAAATTAATGATAAAATAAAAAAATAGTTTGAATTTTTAGAGGTTCGAACCGAACCGATATTTTAATTTTTTATAAACCGAACCTGAACCCACACCGTTATTCGTTTCGGTTTTGATCCCTGGTTTTCTCTTTATTTATTTTTAAAAAAAGAAACAATTTTATATTTGCTTCCTGTATATGTATTTAACATAGTAAAAAATAGTATTTATTTTTTTTATAAAGTATCATGCTTTATCACTGCTACACATTATTAGGTTAATGTTATATACTGCCAAAGTCAGTGTTGAATAAATCGATATATTATTTATTTGGATCAAAAACTACCATTTTGATTATAATATATATTTAAAAAATCGTAATTTTTCGGAAAGCGTCTGTGGCGTAGTCGATAAGCTCGCCGCTTGCCAAACTGATAATTCTTGTCCAGCAAGGATCATATTTTTTTTTGAAACTAACTATAGTTCCGTCCTAGGGGGAGGGGTTATATATATATATAGAATATTAAATCGCGTGATATAAAAATTGATTTTATTGCATTTTAAAAAATAATTGCTCTTTAGAAAATTTCTATATGTCGACTTAGCATTATTTAACATCAACCATATTATTATTATGTATACAATCTATAATACTTTTCACAAAAACATGACGGAAATTTGTATAAATATTATTCGAATATTTTTTTTTATTGTTCAATATGAAATTATTAGAAATTGAATGATAAACGAATCGAATAGCATAAAAATTAATCGATTCGAGAATAATCTAAAATATTTGAATTTTATTCAAAATTTCGTCAAGCATAACACATTTCATAAATATTACTATTCAGTGTGATTTAGATTAGGCTAAAAGTGTATTTTCCTTCAAATATTATGAAAGCGATAATGTATTAACATGAAACTGTCTTTTGTAAATAAAAAGAAGTTAGAACCGTCATATCTTAATATATCATCACATTACAATAGTAAAAATTATATTTAAAAACAGGTTGGAACATTAACGATTAAATGTTATTATTAAATATTTGCCTTTAAGCCTCTCAAACTACGATACAAATGAATATTGAATACGATTTTTTATCCGAATTTGAAAACCATATATTAGTTTCGGTAGATGCTGAAGCTTTAGCATTTCTCCATGACCTTATCATCTCTTATACCAATAAAAATTATGGACTACAAAGTAGATAAAGTTTTAACGCATCATTTAAAAAAAATAATAAAAACCCCAAAAGAGAGTTAAATATGGATTATTTATATTTCTTTAAGATCTTTCTAGAAAGTCATCCACTACCCAGATCACATCAAGTGATATTTCCGATATGGAAAGCTTTCAAGCCAATGATTTTAGGAAATTTATATGTAGGACATGGCGTTTAGAACCTACCCTGAGGTATAAATAATATCTTATAAAATTTCTTCAATAAATTTCTAATGTCCTCTTCTCAATTATAGTGCTAGCTAAACTGCATTTTCAAATGTTAACGTGCACATTGACCACAATTTGTAAACATAATAAAAACGCAAACTAGTTTGCTTTTTTGAAATACTTTGAAAACGCTCATTTAGGTCGCACTATTTTACACCAATTTACTCTTTAATCTCCTTTTTTTTCATCTACCACAGTCATGTGCATTACCATTAGTAAATTTTTAGAGACTCTCTTTAGGGAAACTCCTAGATAGTAAATACACAATACGGTTATGAGTTTTTTTAAGATAATCTTAACTAATTTCAAAATTAAAACCTAGTAAAATTATATTATATATTCTCTTTTTTAAAAAATTATAATAACATTAGAATAATTTCTTGGAAAGGGCAACATTTAGAAGCTTACGGTGTAGATTATATATTGCATAAATTAGGATTTACACATGCTAGATTGACCATACCTAAATGGATTCAAAGGGCTGCTATGGATCCTTTAGATAAATTTTTATCTATGGCTTTATATTATATCTTGACGAATTCAGATAAATTTATAAAATTTTAATTTCACTTATTAAAAAAATAAATAGTAATCTATGTATTTTAGAATAGATTTGCATTATATATTGTATAGTATGTAATTATATTTATTTATGAATATAAGTATTTATTCTGTCACATTTATTAGATTATTAAAATAATTTTTATGTCTACAATTTGTTTTTTATTAATCTTTCACAAATATATGGTGCAATTATTTTGTTTATGTACATAATATAATATGAGGCAAAATCAAAGCTAACAATATTGGCAATTGAATTGACTATTGATACATTTGTAAGATTAATTAAATCAAATATAATTTTGTTATCAATTAAATTTATGCTGTAAACATTTTTTTCTGTTTTAATAACAATTTGTGTTATATAGCCATGCTCTATATTATATTTAACCATATTGAACCTATTTAATAAAGGGATTATATCATTATCAAAAATTAAGGATAAGGAAAATTTTGGTGTTTTTCCATAAAGCCATTCCCAACTTTTGAACTCCTGTATTGCTTTATATATTCCTGGAAAATTCTTTTCATTTGGTTCTATTTCAAATATATTATTCTAATAATATATAATTATATTTTTAAAATACAAGGTATTTTTTATAACCTCTGTATTTTTATAGAAACTTAAATAGCTTTTGGCAATATATTTTATTATAGTGTCTTGATCAACTGTTGGATTTATATTAATCAAATTTTCAACTTTAGATCTGACGCTTTTGGTAGCTTTGCATTCAATGTGGAAAGGAAACAACTTTAAACAATAAATATTTTTCTTATAAGAATATATTACTTGGGATGTTAAATAATCATTAATCAAATTTAAATCAGAGTTAACAAGCAATGTACAATGATGATAACATAATTTGCTACCAATCTTAGCCGCACTTCCAGATATCTTAATTACAATTTAATAAGTGTAAAATATATTAATATACCTTTTTATTCAGATAAATTAAATCATCTTTATTATTAATTTGTATATTAATATTCAAGGCATCATTTAGTGGCACTTGAATCAATGACAGATTAACCTTTCTATTGTACTCATGTTTATAAGTAAAAAAAGAAAAATTAACATTTCCTTTATCGTGATAAACTGTTCCACCCCCACTCTTTCGCCTACATATATTTATGTCATCTCCCAGAAGTTTCTGAATATTTAGTTCGTTCCAAGGATTTTGGAATCTTCCAATAACAACACATGGCTTATTAATATATATAAGTAAAATCCTATTATTTGTATTAGAATATATGTAATCTTCTAAAGCTAAGTTGGTGTAAATATCATGCGATTTAGAAATATACACGTTATAATCTTGAAGAGAATTATGATAAAATCTTATAAACCGAGCCAACACACGTGCAAGCAACATCTGATTAATTAAATTGTTAAAATTGTGTTCATATCCACATTATTATTTGAGAATCATTTTATATGGGTTATAATTTTATTTTCTTATAATAATTTAAATTTTCATTATAATAAATTACAATTTTATTTTATCAAAAAAAAAGATCAATTATATTTTTTTTATGCTCCCCTTTTTTTAACATAAACAATCTCTATATATATCTTTTTTTAAACAATACAAATTGATACATCCAAAAAACAATGTTAAGTGTATAAACAAATGTCACATTAAAATGATATATATATATATAAAGTTAATATAAAATTTTGACCGAAAGGTATAATCACTATTATTTAACAATGATGTAAATATAAAATTTTAACCGAAAGGTATAGTCACTATTGTTTAACATTCCAACCTCCAAAGAAATTCGGCTTATGATTTCCTTGGAGTTGAGTGGTGACGCCATTAACGTGCATTATGGTCAGGCAATACGCCACGCATGTTCATGGTGCAGTCTTCTTTTCAAACCGAACGATGGCTTGGTAAAGTAAAGACAGCTAGTCCAAACCGGGTCGCTTGTGCATGGCATCGGACATCTAGATTCCTTTCGAGCAAGGTTTATTTTGTCGTGCTTCAGACAGCAATCCAATTTCTGGGTCGTTGCATCGATCTTGGCGGAAAGTATGATCTTAGTCGCGGCATCGAGCTTCAAGTGAACTTTCTCTTGTCTGACCATTTTGGGTTTGTAGGAGTAAGTTGATTTGAGGTCTTTTTTTGTTGTCGAGATTATCTTCTCGAGATCATTCTCTACATTACCCACTAAGAACGTTTTTAAAATGTTGAAGGTGTAGAGCCACACACGTCCTAGCAGGGGGATTTTATCACAATCCACTACAATGGCCTCCAGTGTATGTGAGTTTCCTTCATACTTAACGTTCACATTGGCAAGACCTAATATCTTGATAGCGCTGCCGTCATAACCAGTGAGTCTCATGTCCGTCTTACGTATCGCGGTTATGCCTACAGTCTTAGCTGTCAGCTTCGGAAGTGTACTGTGCTTGGTACCGGTGTCAACTTGCATCAACGTGGGTATGCTGTTGATGCTCACTGTCACGTTGTACGCGTCATATGTGGTATCCTTGACCCCCATATTGTATGCAGATTATATTCTTTAAGGTCTGTGTTTGAATCATCGTCATCATCAATTACTTCGATGTTCATAGCATGGTTCGTATTCAATTGACAGTCACGATCTTTGTAATCAGAAGATCTATTGTAAGTATTATTGTCATTTTTGTACTGGTTAGGCCTCGACGAATATTTCGGAAAACCATTAATATTTTGAGGGTTGTGTCTGTGCTAACCACGACGGGAATAGTTGGTTCGGTTATCACCTCTATAGCAGTCATCCCGTCGATCAGGGCTTTGATGATGGTCATAAGAGTCGTGGCGATTGCCATGGACGTTGTACCCGCTATTGTTGTATCGATCGTCGTAGTAGTTATCGTTGCGATTATCGAAACGGTTGCGGTTATTGTGACAATTATCATAGCTTTGATCAAAACGATTGTCGTGGAAGTTGCTGTGCCGTCCGTTGAATCGTTTGTCGCGGTCGTTGTCGTAGCGTATATCGTAACATTCATCAAATCGTTTATCACGGCAATAGTCGCAGCGTAAATCGTAACGTTCATCGAAATGCTGTGCGGGGTGATTGTCATTGATGAACTGGGATTGCTTGATAAGAGATTTACCATGTGCGTGAGAGTCCTGAATGGGTTTTGTTGTTACGTAACTATTTTTGACTTTGCCCATGTGATTAACCTCTTGTACACCAGGTGATTCATACAAATTTAACAATCATCTCGCCCTTGATGCCACTGGGTCCGCGGTGTCTTCCTCTAGACCTAGATTGTAAATTTCTTCTATGGTCATAGAGCTGTTGACCACTTTCCTGACATCTTTGGAATACGAGGATACTCTCACTTCCTCAATAATTCTCTTAATGCCATTAAAATTACATTTTTTGTTGAGTCGTGCTACACGCGTGACCCAGGCTGAGAATGTTTCATCCTTGCCTTGAGTTGCAGCATAGAATAATGATAGTTTAGCATTCTCGGTCTTCGATGGATGTTGCAACTTGTTTGCCAAGCAGGGTAATTGGGTCTTGGAAGTCTTCCTCGGTGCAAAATGCCCCAATATTATTGAATTCATCATCAGGAAGACTTCAGAGAAATAAAGCGGCCTTTTCTCCATTGGAGATCTTGCTGGTGTTGAAGAAATTCTGCAATTTACCTATGTAAGCGATGTCATCGCTACTAAATTTGGGGAAATCTAGCTTGACAAATTCAGTCATATATGTGGAATTGTTCAAAGCATCCATCGTAAGAGAATTATAATAGATAAAGGCGTGAAATAGAATATAAGTACATCGATAAATCAAGATCAAATTTTGCGATAATACTTACGCCGAGTTCAGACGTTGATTGGCCTACATGTTAAAATTGTGTTCATATCCACATTATTATTTGAATATCATTTTATATAGGTTATAATTTTATTTTCTTATAAAATTTAAATTTTCATAATAAATTACATTTTTTTTATGCTCCCCTTTTTTTTAACAAAAACAATCTATATATATATATATATCCTTTTTTAAACAATACAAATTGATATATCAAAAAAACAATGTTAAGTGAATAAACAAATGTCACATTAAAATGATATATATATAAAAAAGTTAATATAAAATTTTGACTGAAAGGTATAATCTCTATTATTTAACAATGATGTTAATATAAAATTTTAACCGAAAGGTATAATCACTATTGTTTAACATAAATTAATTTTTTTAGAGATTTAACAACCTAAATTAGATACATGTTATTATAATTAAAGAAGTGTATAAAGATATATATATATGTATACAAATAAGTTAATCAAATATGAAATATTTTTATAATAACATGTAATATTCAGTATATAAGGCCACTTCCAAACTTGATTTTACAAATTAAAATTATTCAATTTTTTGCAGATTTCTAGCTAATATTTTCATTTTCCACATAAAATTTGGATTACATCTTCTTAATAACATATTCTAAAAAAATTTAATCTTTATTTGAGATCAATTCTTGTGAAAGCTACTGAAAGGTTCTCATAAATATGGTATTTTCTTTTATTGTTCATTCGTGTTATAAGTAACCACAATCAAGGATAATCAAATTTGAATAGAACAATTTGCATAAAAATTAAAACATCCATCATTACAATTAGACGGGAGAACATACTCGAAGTAATTCCTGAATTGGTTATTCCCTCATAGAAAATATTCAGCAGAAATGTAATCTCTATTCATTACAAAACTACTCCATCAATTGATAGAAGCTTCTAGGTTGAGGTTCAGGGACAATAAAAGTAAAAGCAGCTTACGTTCTTGCTACTCTCATGGTTTGCTGTTTCTTTTAAAAATCTTTGATTGTATCCTTCATTTACCTTTAACTCATATGTTACCTTTTGACATCCATTCTTTCCCCAAATAAAAATTTTATCTCAACAGAGCATTAATATTGGCTGCCTTGGTACTATTTAAGTCCAAATATAAATATATTAAAATAAAATTTAAGAACCATATAAAAAAAAATATAATATAAAAAAAATCATGAATTGATAAAAAATTTGATCTTTAAAATTCTAACATATTAAGGAGCGTGCTTAAGTATTCTTAAGGGTCGCAGGATAAAAGGCGAGAACCACATGTTCAAAATTATCAAGTGTTGTGGACAGCATCTACACGAGCAGGGTAAGGGGGTCAGGGCATGCTGTTTTTTGAGAGGGGTTAGGATAAATATATTGGGAAGGGGGGGGGGGGGTGGGGTTATCTATTAAATTCTTGGAAATAGGGCAAAAATTTTTAAGAATTAATACTTTTATTATAGGCCTATTATGATATTGATGATCATCGACCAAATCTATATATTGCAAACAATCATAGCCATTATTTTCCAAATAAAACTTTCTGCTATCCTATTAAATTTCTCAGAAAACTTATATCATGCCAAAATACTATAAAGGATTCGTTTTAAATGAGGGGGTTTTTAATTGAATTCATCATCTTAAAAATAACTCTTTTATATTCACAATATTTTAATAGTTGTTAGTAGAGCCAAAATAATTAAAGATTCTTTTAAAAATTTATGAAGGGAGTATCATCATAATTAAAAAGATGTAATTTATATTGTGGAAAGACCCCCAAAGACGGTGGAAAGAAAATTCTGTCATGTAAATACTGGTTGTGGATACCATGAGAAGGAAGTTGATATTGTATAGGAATGAGTATTTATACTGTTAACCATTTTCAGCTTGAAAAATGGAATTCACATGGGTATCGAGAATAAATGCGATATGAAAGTTTCCTTTGTAAAAAGGGGTTCCTGATAAAAATGTAATCAAGATGGGCTATGCGCTATCTAATAAATGCAAGAATAAAACCAAAAAATATTGTTTAGACGGACGAACTCTAAATAGAATAAAGATATAAAAAATTAACTTGTACTACACAATATAGAAATTTATTTTTAAGTTATAGATAGTCGTAAAGTGTGGATCCGGTTTATATTAAATGTCTATACATGAGGTGGAGCTCAGAGATAAGCATGAAGTCCTTAACTAATATCTTATTTACATTTATATTAATTATGTGTGCTAAAAATTTGTTGTTCGTTCCCTTTATAATTTTTTACTCCATTCTTCATTGAGAACCTGCCCTTTACCCCCTGAATGATATGAAGGCAACTTGTTTCTCTTCTCCTATATGTAGACATTATTTTGCATTATGAAATAAAGAATCTACAGTAACCCAAGTTCTAAAAAAATTCATTTCACTATCTATCCCTGTGCAATGCCATCTATTAATTTGGGCTATATCAATCTCTTTTTTAGTTAATTTATTGGGGTATTTAAGAGAGGGCAAAAAGTTATTGGATATGTGTTTCATAATCATAATTTTTATAATGTAATGTAGGTGTCATTATGGATTTTAAAAAAAATAGATTTGATGACTGGTTCTACATTTTTACTTCGCAGTAATTGGTTTTGGGAAATTTTACTTACAACCATTGGTTTCATTGCAAAATTTAATTACGACAGTTTAAACATAATTATAATATCAAAAAATGTCAAAAGTAATTATGAAAAAATAAAAAAATATATATTTATTAAAAAGCAATAGCTAATTCTGCATTTAAAATTTGTCTTATAAATTCTATAAGTTTCAAAACTTTCAGTTTAAGGAATTCGTAGGCTATGTTTTTATTTTATAAATATATTTTGGACATATTCTATTTTAATATTAAAAATCTTTTAATCTTTTTCGGTATAATCCCTAAAGTTTACATATTTAATTTTTTGATGTTTTGGACACAGGCCAGATCAATCAAAATAAAGCAGCAGACCTTAAGTAATCAAAGATAATTATTAATAAATACAGAAAAGCAGAATTAAACTACCAATTTTATAATATCATCATTGGCTCTAAATGATAGTTATCAAAAAAATTTTAACAAAAAAATCAAAATATGATCTGATTTCAATTTTACCTACATTTGGAATCTAATCTTTAACTTCGCTTCAGTTCAGTTTTGTAGCTTCTAAGCCATACTTCGGTTTTATTAGAAAATTTACAGTTTTTTTATATTTTTGCAATGAAAATTTGTATTAAATAAATAATACCTATAATAATTATTAGAAATTCAATTTTTTCTAAACAATATATTCTTTTCAAATTTTTATCAGTTAACATTTAAATTTATTCAGTTATATAATAAAAATATCAGTAAATACAAAATTAATATTTGCTTTGATGAGTTAAAAAATTATCAAATAAATGATGAGAGTCATAAAATTATTATGCCCGCGTATCATGTCGTCCTTTCGCAGTTATTATTTTTTATTTGTATTCAATTTTAAAATTTAAAATAATAGTCATTTTAAACGAAATATCTTCAAACTGTAATTAGACTATATAAAAATATCAAAAAAAAGTATTTAAAATATATTCAAAAATAAATTGTATCCAGTTAAATTTAATATTTATATTTTCTATCGGGTATTGAATTTAAGATGCAGTTTTATGGTCATCTAGTTGCAGTGGGAAATTTTTTTAAAAATTTAATTTCATGATATTCCATAAGAGGCTCAATTGATCATTTTATTTTATTATATTATCCTTCTCTTATATATCCATTTTGAGTCTATTTCATAGTATGACATGGTGCCCACTCTTTTGAAATACACTTTAATCTTAAAGAATTAAGGTATGGATGATAAGGTGATGCTGTAAAAAATTTTGGTAAGGATTTTATTATGCCATTTATAAAGGCCACCAACAAATTTTTAATACACGGATCTCCATATAATTGTTCTCACGGGTTTTTGATTAATTAGTATATAAAGTTTCCGTCTTATCGGATTACATGATCCCTAATCAATTGCTGTAGACCAAAAATTTGTAGCGAGGGCACTGTATTATTCTAAATAATAGTAAGGGCACATCAAAATAGGCAAAAAATTAAGATTCAATTAGAACTTAACATAATAAAAAGATAATTTATCAATATTTTTCGTTTGAATGAAATTGTTATTATAACTTTACACAATTTTTTTTTATTTATTTATGAATGTAATTGTTTTTATACAAATTAAAATAATTTTATATTCACAAAATCAGAGCTATTTTTTAAAAAAATATCTAGAAATTTTTTTTAGTTCTAAACTCTGCCTTTTAATGCTCAATTATTTAGCACTATCCATTATATTGTTCTTTATTTTTGTAGATATGGTATCACTATTTAATAGATGACTATCCTATTTTTAAGATTATTTAACGAAAAAACTAAATAAAAAAAATGTGTTAATTAATTTTTAATTTTTTTTTTAGATCAAATATTAATTTTAAAAAAATTTATATTGAAAAAAAAATTTATTAAATCTTTATTAATACACGCATTTTATTTTGCCAAATAATTGCGTTAATTATTTAAAATTTTTATTAGATACAAATTTGACGAAATTTAATTCATTTTTTTTAGTGGAAGCCAAATTGCATCATTAATTTTTTAGATTGAACATATTAAACCCTGTTATGATTATTTTGAACATAACTAAAAGAGGTTGCTACTATATTGAAACTCTAATTGGGATTTCAGCCGCAGAAAATATGGCATATCTTAAAATATATCCAGTACTATTGATTCTCGGTTATATTGGAAATTCAATTGCTTTAATGAATTTGTTACTCAAGTAAAAAATTTAGAAACAAGTCATAATATTTCTTTATACTGAATTTAAAATTTTTATTTTTAAATATAAAATCCCTCCTTAATTTAAAATTTATACGAATTGTAATATTTAAATCTAGGGTGGTGGGAAGGGGGTGGGGTAAGCTGGGCCGGAATATTTGTCAGGATATGTTTACGGCTGGGGGGCAATTTATTTAAAGCTTGGAATCAAGCAAATTTAAGTTTCCTTCCTTCGTAAAAAGATAAGGTCCTGGCCGAAAACTGTTACAAAAATTTCAGCTGGATATTTTGGGAAAGACAGAGCCACGACCTCTAATAGTACCTGCTTTATGAATTAAATACAATTTTGTCATAAAAATTTTGAATTAACATTTGTTGTAAATTTTCATGAATTTTTTTATATATTAAGGAACGTTAATATAATATTTCATGACATGGCTGAAGGTACTAATACTCATTAAAAAAAATGAGCCCTATAAATGTTTTAAATTTTATAGATTCCATTAATCTTGAAATCTAACTAAGAAATGAATATTATATATCTGAATCATGAATTTAAGTATATTCAGATTGCTTTTTCCTGTTATTAAACAATTAGAGGCACGGTATATCGCGTTATTAGAACCCGCTTCAAAATTTATAGCGTTTTTAAGATTATAGTACACTTTTTATAGTTTTGACTAAAGATTTGAAAATTTATTTTCCAAAGCAATCTTTAGAACTTTTATTTTAAACCTTAAGTTATGGGGAGATGTTAGAAAGACTATTTTTGCATTTCTAATAGTTTTGGTGTTAAAATGGGTTCTGGAGAATGCCTGAAATTAAATAGGAAAATACAAGTTATGTTGTATTCTCATATTTCTAATTTATAAAGAAATGGATTGCGCTCATTACAATATATGCATTAGGTATATATGTTAGATGGAACAAAACAAAAAAAGGTAAATTATTGCTGTGAAACTGTAATAAATTATCTAAAAGCTATCCTTTATAATATTAAATGTAAGCAGTGCCGTAACCATGCATGGGAGATGGCTTGCTTTTCTGGTAATTTGCATACAATATACAAACTTTTAAGAGTAACAAGTTGCGATGCTAGTTATTATCCTTTCAATTTTTTTTATTTATTCTTGTTTAGGAAGGAAGGGATACATGAAAACTAGTGATATGCATCGGGGCTATTTTCCCTAGAACCGAACAAATTTTTTCCCAATTTGTCTTGAAAAGCCCGACCTAAAAAATAAAAAATTATTTGTCCGCCAGGCCCAGCCTGAATTTATTTAAATATAGAAAAATTTGATTTTTTTTTTTATTGTAAAAAAAAATATTCTACAAATAAAAAATATTAGCGCTTTACCGGTCCGAAATTTTTAAAAAAAGTATTAGGCTCGACCTAGCCCTACAAATTATTTTTTTAAAAGAGACCCAGCACAAAACCTGTCGGGGTCGGATCGGGCATGGTCCGGGTACGGGTGGGCCCTGATTTTGCAGATCTCTAATGAAAACCTACCTTGGTTAGTGTAAGAAAGAAACATAAGGTAGATTAAGCTATTATGAATCTGGATAGGATTAGTGATTTATCTTTTTCCAAACGACCTTTACCGCAAAACCCTTTATAGTTGATTATTTTCATCATCTAAGAAAGCAGTGGGGTGTAAAAAAAAAATTTTTTCAATCCTTCGATTTAAACTTGTAACTCAAAATATATATACAAGAAATCTTTTTCGATATTAATTAGATGATTGTTAATATTACATGTAGATGTGTTGGTTAAAATACTAAATGATTGACATATAATATTACAATACAGTCTGATGATTATGTATATTTTAATTATCAGTTATAACATACTATTATTAATATATATAATCAATATTTATATTGCAATCAAGCGTTTACATTACGAGAAAGAGGGAAAATTTGTCTGGTTTTAATCCTAATTCACACATAAATATTTCAATTGTGGAAAGATGCAAAAAAATTTTCTTAAATAATTATTCGTACATGACTGGTTATCCTTCACATACGAACTCATTTGATTTTTCTTCTCATTTATGTGACATAACAGGGGTTAAATTATTATACGCAGGGCATTTTACATTTAATTTATTAATATTGATTGTACTAACCCCTTCTTAGATCACCATTGGAAAGATGGAAATAATTCATACCGCCATAGAAGGATATGGTTAGGATTTAACTGGAACAACTATGAAGCTTATTTTTACAAACCACTCGTACTAATATCTAGAAACATAAGTTTATTGCTATCGGTGTGGATGTTCTGGTACAGTTATTCACTGACTTACCATCGAGAATATTTTAAAATATTTAGGCCTAAACGAATTAAATACGTCATTTTAGGGTCTTTAATATTTTCTATAATCATGTTTCTTCCTTTAACCTTTTGGTACAAAATTTTAATGGGAAAATTTTGTGATGAGCATGGATTAAATTATAACCTTCCAAAAAAATATGATAAAGATTTTACGCTAAAAGGAAAATTATATAAGAATACCTTCTATTTGACGGCTTATAAGATGCTTAACACAGCGGTAATTTGGATCATATATCAGATAATTAGAGAAATTTTTGCCAGATTTATTCCTTTGTTTATTATGTATTATGCCTATATTCTTATAGTCAATAAAAAGAGAAAATCTAGATCTATCATTAAGGATACTACAATGGGCTTCATAAATATTCCTCAAAGAAACATCGCCAAATTTAGTAATATAGTAAGAAGACATTCTGTAGAAATCAAAATTGATGAAATTAAAAATCCTCTAAAAAAAAGAGTAGGAAGTGAGAAATATGACGAAAAGGAAAAATCATCTGATATTGGAGAAAGGAAATATGCATCAAAAACTTCCGTAGGTTCAACTACTTGCAGGGTTAGGACCCCAAGTATAAATCATTTATTATAATATTGATTCAAAAAAAATAATTTATATTTAATTAGTAAATAATATCATAATCGCAACAATATAATCTAAATCTTATAAAATATACAGAGACTTATACCAGAAAATCCATCCAAGAAACAAGCATTAATGGCACCAAATTTACTCCTTCAATCTCTAATGAGAACTGTAAGATCCCGAGCACTAGTATTTTGTATGAATTAGATTTCCGGCCAACGGGTATAAACAAAAATTGCCAAATAGATTTAACTACTTTAACTCTTTTGGTTTTCCAAAATACGACTTTCGTAATCCCTTCGATGATAATAAACACATTTTGGGATTATTTTGTTCGCTTAGAAATTTCGATTATACAAAATATATCTATTTTCTACGATATCAGCAACGTTTTATATCCCACAACATTATTTTACCTAGAAATTTTATTTAATCCAAATTTTAGGTCATTAATAATAGACAACATTTATTATCTAATGCCGCTCGTTCGTAATTCTTTCTCATCTTAAATTATTGTTCAAAAATTATATTTTTTTTAAACTGTTATTTATATTAAGCGCGATAGTGGAAGCGATGTGATAATTATCCCTAGGCATTACAGTTGTATTTACGTAATTTGAGCATCGTGCTGCGAGTAGCATTATTATCGCGCATAAAATTATAGATGAAATAAGAACACGGCTAAATCCTACTATGGATGATTCTAGCGGTGCAAAATCGCTCCAAAGGTTAACTCAATATTTTAACCAGAAAAATATTACCTCAGCTTCCAGATTTCGCTAATAGATGTCCTAACATTTGTGCCATCTATGAGCTAAATTTTCAGGCTTGCATAAAATTTTTCCGTTTTTAAAAATAGGCTTAAATAGAGTGATCTTCACTCAGAAATATATTTACAGTTGTAATTTAAATTCACAAAATAAAAATTTATTATACAAAAAAAACTTTTCTAAAAATTATATCCTATTAAAAAAAAATTATTTTACAAGATAGAATTATCAAAAATAATTTATTACAAAAAAATAAATTAATAATATAAAGCCCCCTCTCGATTGAAATATTCTCTATTAAATATTTATGATTTAAAGGATGTGGTGCTTTAAATAATTTTTACTATGAAGGAACAATTACATGTTGGCCATTATTTTTATTATTAAAATTATCTTGCGTAATGAAAAATGATCTGAGACTTCACAAAAAGGTTATCTTTACAAATTCATTATTTACATTTAAAATTAATAATTTAATTACAAAATTGTTTTGCATATATGGCATTTCTGTTCATAAAATGTTTAACATTCTTTTTTTATAATAAATATAATAATATTATGAATATCGTGAAAATGATGCATAAAATTATATAATATATTAGAGAGATAGATTAATTTGAGAGTAATTATAATTCTTTTTTTGTAATTTAATTAGTATCTTTATAAAAATTAGTGAATATAACTTACATTTTTCAAGCTTATAATTAGGAATTAGTATTTATAATTACAATTAGATTCAATCATTCATTTTGTTTTTTTTAAATTATCATTATATAATTTTTGGCAGGAATTTTTGAAATCATTAACTTTTACCTTGAACTATTAGCGGATTTGATAGAGTTTTCCTATTATTAGTTCTTATAATTAACTTATATTTTCATTTTGTCTCTCTTAATGTTATCTTTATTGGTTATAAATTCAAAACTTACAAAACTAAGATCATATAAATAAAATTTCTTGTATAAGACAATTTTAAAGCGAGCAGTCTCAACAACAAAATATGCGACTCTCTTTTTTATGATGAAATTATTCAAATCATATTTTGCACTACAGGGCTTTAGGGTGTAAGCATTTTCTGCTTGTTTAAGAATATCTACATGAAAAAAAAAGAATGGTAAATGGTTATCAAGTCTCTGGAACTAGTTTAAATTAAAAAGACTTGCTAAGTATAGATGCTAGCCAAGCCGAAAAATTTTTTGCAGTAATTCTTATTGATATGCATTTCCTTAATATAAATGTAAAAAAGTTTAGCCATATTCCAGGTAGAATATGTAGTTACGTTTATAAAATTTTCTTTGTCCCTTAATATGCATTCCATGTCGCATGTTATACTGTAAACTACATAATCATTTACCAAAATATTATCAACAATAACAACATGTCCTTTGAAATGCATTCGCATGGTCACAATACCATTATTTTGCTAGAGGATTGCCTAAAATATTGTTTATATATTAGTGCTAGAAAGGAATGAAAATTAATCTAAATTTGAGATAAGTTTGCAATTGAAAAAATAATTGTTTTTCTAATAATGTTGCCATTGTTATATAGTTGCATTGCATGATTACATATTGATTCTTTCCCATGTGAATTCGATGTTCTGTACCGTTATGGATTCCGATAAGCCACATAGTAAAAAGAGAGGATATGTTGGAGTTCACCTTTATTGCCATGTTAATCTTAAATTTTGTAGTTTTTATAGTATAAAAATGCCAACAAGGAAACATGCTAAAAATTCAACGAGGCATTATAAAACATTCTCATTTGAAATGTCATGATTGTTAATTATATATGTAAATCACAATAAAATATATAATTAATCATTTTAGATTTAAAAAGTAAGTCAAAATATCGTTCATAAATGAAAATATCTTTGCGATTGCGCCAATTTTTTATGTTCTGTTTTGGTTAGCAGGGAGAAAGAACAAAATTAAGAAAATGTTTTAAAATTTTTATTTTATTTATTTAAAAAATTATTTAACTAAAAATTTTCATACTTATATAGTTTGTAAAAATCAATTTATATAAAAAATCAATTTAATAATTTATATAATCAAACTATTGAGTTAATATTATAAAATGAGTCCGTAAGGTTAATATTAAGTTAATATAAAGAATATAAAAAAATCAATCAGGTTAATATTGAGTTAATAGATAGCGAAAAAGAAATATTAAAAAAAATCAATCAGGACATCTCAACATGTTCTATGTTGGATCTCCTTGAGTAAAGCTAGTCTATTAATCATTTAAGATGTCATACTTTTGATTGAAAGTTGAATATAATATGAACACGAATAGAAGATGCCAGATTAATTTATTAAAATATATAGTTAATCAAAATCATTCTAAAATAACAAACTAATAAAATTATAAAATCAAACTAAAAAATTATATAAAAAACCTTTTCTTTTTCTTTCTCCTTTTTAACATTCGATCTCTATATTTATATTACTAAAATTTATATACCATATTATTTTATATAATTGTCCTTTAATTTGCTTATAAACCTTTCAATTACCTTCAATTTAAACATTTTATCCTTACAAATATATTCAAATTAACTGTTTCTTTAAAGTTATAATTAATTCAATACACTATTCGACACTTTTGGTACAAGTTTTTATTCCCTGTAATAAAGAAAAGGTCCCCTTTTTGCTTGTACTAATTGGTATCATTGCCAAAATATACAGTAATTTTAAAATATTTGGATACTTATAAAATATATTTTAAAATATACAATGCTTCCACTATATTTCTTGGAAAATATCTACATTCATACCATTTAAATTTTGAAATTAATTGGCTTTTAGATACATTTATATCCTCTGAATAGAATTTAGTTACAATATCAAGATTTTTTATACCCTCAGATCAGAGGGACTTATGAGATATAGTATTTTTAAAATGCATAGAGCCATTTGATAAAACACAAATCGTTCTTTGAGTCAAGATTAAAACAGTTATTTTATCCTCGATTGAGTAAACATTAATATTGGATCGATTTGTTTATCGGTAAAGTTGAGGCTTGTGAATCTCAAAATTATGTAATTTCGCTTTCACCTCAACAATCTCCTAAATCTCGAAAAATTCCTGGTTGATATTCTCTAGGTCTACTAAGTTTTAATATAATAATGTTCGCGATTCTCATAACTTCAGCCAAATCCATTTTTTTTGAAAGAATATTGCTCAAAATTGTGTAATAAATAAATTATTAATATATCCAATGAAAAAGAATAGGTTGTCACATTAAATCTAATCTTCAGGTGAAATATGTGTTTCAGATGATTCTGATATTTCTCCAAAGGCATTCAAAATTAGCTCTTCTATATCCAAATATGCTGTAACAGCGTTAATGGCTCCATCTTGTCGAAAACATTTTGCAGTTTCTTTTCCTGTAACACAGGAACTCAGAAATATATTCAGCAGATTCTGTCTATTTGGATATCTGTACATTTCATACATTCTAGAAAATTTATTATGATAGTTATTAGTAGAGATAAATTAAATAGAATTTTTTTTTTGTTGATAAACTTTTCTATATCCATCGGTGTTTAAGGTTTAAAAAATGTAAGAAAATAAAATTTAAATTTAAAGAAATAAATAATAGAATATAACCTATTTGAAATAGAATAAATACTTTGCAATTCTCATAAAGCCCTTTATATTTTTCAAAAATTCTTGTTATGAGGTCGCCGGGGATTTATCCCCCCCCCGTTGGCTACGTGCCTGAGCCCTTTTATATTTTTTGAATTTCTACGGGAGGAAGGGGATCCTCCGCTGGCTACGCGCCTGCCCAAATTGAATGCTTTTAAAATCATTAGGTCAAAAACTAAATATCTTGTCCATTGATTAATCATACTTTATATTTAAGACGAAAAAAAATTTAATTAAAAAAATTTCGAGATATTCATAATTGATGAATATTGCTCAACAATTTCTTAGTCTACTTTAAATATTAACAATTTAATTTTATATTCTTATATTTTAACATATCATGGATTAAAATTATGATTAAGTACATATATATTATATATATAATTTATATTATTATAATAGAATATAATATAACATAAAATAAAATAAGATTTGTTTTTTTATTTTCCCGATAATATCTTAAATTATATTATATTACTATTCTATATTACATCATATTTCATCTTTTATTTAAATTTGTAAAATAGAATACAAAAAAATTACACACACTCTCCCGGAACTCCTTCCTCAAGTAATCTTTTTCCCATCGTGTTATCAACAGCCCTCCACTCTTCTGTTTGATACCTTTAAAATCCCTTCCGTAGAGGGCATTCAGCAGGGAGACCCCCTAGGTTCCCTATTCTTTTGTTTAGGTATTAATGACATCATTAAATCCATTAATTCGGTCTGCTCATTATCCTTGCATTCCTGGTACATTGATGATGGTATCCTTGGAGGTTCCAATGTTGAAGTCAATAAAGCTGTGAACATCATCAAGGAGGCCGGATCAGCTATAGGACTCTCCATTAATCCAGAGAAATCAGAATTTATCCCTATCAATACAATCGAACCTAATACTAACAAATTCAAACTAACGACTCTTGACGGTCTCTATCATCTGGGAGCCCCTGTTGGTGGTAAATCTGCTATTTCTTTCTTTCTTCAGTCCACATTGGATACTTTATTAGAGCTGGCAGATTTATTTTCCCTTCTTCCTTCTCATAAAGCCTTTTTCCTGGTGAAAAATTTTTTCAATATTCCCCGTATTCTTTACGCACTTCGCTCAACTGCTTAAATTCCCCATTCCACTTGGAGTTTATAATAATGGGATCAAAATCCTTATCGAAAACATTCTAAATCTTAAATTCGATGAAATTGCTTGGACACAAGCTTCTTTACCCACAAAGATGGGAGGTCTGGGCTTCAGATCTCCATCCGATCTCGCCTTAACGGCCTTTATATCCAGTTGCCTACTAACTAAAAACATAATAAATCCCAATTCTTTAAAACCCGACTCTTCTTTTAATGATGCAATCATCGAATGGAGGACACGAATTTCTGCGGATCACCCTCTTCCTGAATCTAATAAGCAGAAGGGCTGGGATAGGCCTATTATTGCACTCTGCGTTGAATCACTCCTTTCCAGAATGCAATTATCTGACCGTCCCTTATTCTCTTCTTTGCTTAATGGTTCAGGCCATGAGTTTCTCGAGGCCATTCCGTCTATTAATCTGCAATTACAACTAAATAAAAACGAGCTCACACATGCAATCGGTATCCGTTTAAATTGCCTTATTACCCAACCCCACATATGTTCAGGTTGCGGCTCCGCAGTTTTGGGCAATGGAAGACATAGTCTTCATTGTCGCTCATGTAAAGGTCGAATTGTAAGACATAATCTATGCAATTCGATCATTCTTAGAGCTCTTAGATCTGCTCAAATCCCCTCCACTCTTGAACCATCCGGTCTTTTCAGATCTGATGGGAAACGGCCTGACGGTATTTCGCAAATTCCTTGGAAGCGCGGTCAATTCCTGGTCTGGGACTATTCTTGTATTGATCCACTCGCTCCATCAAATCAAACAGTCAATATACTCGAGAAAAAGGAGACACTCAAAATAGCGAAATATTCCGAAATCTCTCAAGAATATATTTTCATCCCTATTATTTCCACTACCCTTACTACTTTTGGGAAATATGCCTTATCCTTTTTCAAGGAACTCGGCTCCCACATTCGTCAACTAACCGGTGAACCCCGCGAGGGCTTCTTCTTAAGGCAAAGGCTCTCCATCGCAATACACTAGGCTAATTATATTAGCTTCATAAGCAGTCTCTCCCCACAAGATTATCCTTCCTAACCTCAATATATTTTTTTTTATTTTTTTTTAACATCGTCACAAACATATCCTCCAATACTATATTTATTTATTTTTTTAAAATGTTTTTTTTATATGCATATAAATATATATACAAATATTAATTATTTAATAGAATTAAATTAGGTGAATAACAAATTTATAAATTAATTAATTTTATTTTAAAACTTGGAAATTTTTATGAATTAGCAAAATATAATACATTTTATTTCATTGTTTTAAACTAGAGATCTAAACAGACCTATTCTACAAAATTTGATTTGCTTCTGACCAGAGACCTGCATGGTCTTTAACTTTTTGACCAAGCCTGGCCCAGGCCTGCAGTAAAAAAAAATTTTAAGGCTCGGCCCATATCTAATATTAAAAAAAATTTCCAAACCCGACCCAAACCCATATCCAAAAATTTAATTTATTGTATTTAATAAAAATAAATAATATACTTTTAGTATATAGGCAATCATTTTGTTTACAACTGAAATTTACAATTATTAAAAGAAAAAAATGGCAATATTTCTTTAAGATAGAAACTGTTTCAAATTAGCTAAATTTAAATTTAATAATTTTGAGCCCAAGCCTATCAAAAAAAATTAAAAAACCTAGGCCCGGCCAGGCCCGCTAAAAAATATGAAAATAGGTCGATGGCCCATGAGTGTGCTTCTGACTGCTGTAGATATTCTGATTAATTTGATCCAATTGGATCTTGATTTTTAAATTTTAATTTAAGATATGGCTGGACTAGGATCTTGAGAAAATTTGATATTCTTGTTTCTTTGAAATATGCTATTAATATGCAGCCAACATAGATATTTCTAAAATAAAATTTCGGATTAAATAAGTCGGATAAATATATTTAACAATGTAAATTTGATGCAGGATCCTAGTTTAAACTAAGAATACGAGATATTTTCCCAGGTTAGGTTTAGTTTTATCTATGATAAAGACAATATGTTAAATTTTAATTAATTTAAAAATAAACAAAAACCTAATAAATTTACCAATAATAATTCTTTGTCCAAATTAAGTCGAAGTTTTATAGTGTAGGAAAATATTGTCGTTATTTTCCGGTGATCGAAACTATGCCATCATATAGGTATGAACCACGCCATGTCACCGTCAAGAAATTATAGGTGATTGAGCCACCAGATTATTTCAAATTGATATATTGTTCAAAATAGGTTTTTGTGTTATGTCTCATGCATGCTTGTTAACTTTGTTTTTGACGGCCCAGGACAAAAATTTACTTGATAGCTCATTACACCTAAATAAAAATACATAAAACAATTTCTGTTTTTTACTATTTTGCATCAAAATATCCATTTCTAATGACTCCAGGTATAAGAAATATGATATCGATTGTGATCAGATGATTCTTAATTTAAATATTAAATTTATTTTGAATATAAATTTTTTATTATTATGACTATAAATGGTAAAGAATATATTTCATTTTATTAAAGAACTAAGATCATCTTTAGAAAAAAATTAAGATTCACAAAGAGGCATGTGTTTATTATACTTTGAAATAGCCTTTAGTTATATGAAGTAATTTATAAGATTTCAATGTCTGATTGGAAAGATTAATTTTTAAATAAAAATAATTTTCTATTATACTAAAAATAGTATCGAAATATTTATAGATAGGGGAATGTATTGTGATATATTTAGGTGCATTGTGAATGAATATAGGGACCTATTTTCTCCAATTATAACTATAGAAATATTTATTTTTCTAAAGACATATTTTTTCAAAAACGATTTATTAAGAATATTGTTTTTCAAAAATTTTATTTACGCCATATTTTTTTCTATTATAAATTGGACTAGTTGTTTTTTTTTGAATTATTATATCATACTCACTATAGATGGTAAATGGCTAAATTCGGATTACGTTTCAGACTAAATCAATTAAGACAACTAATATTAAATAGCTTACCATCAAATATACAAAAAGTAGGCTTAATTAAATCGACTTTGGATCGTACCTTTATAAAATATAATAAATACACATATATTATATAGTAATTTATATTTTATATAAATATATTATTATCTAAATCTATTATTATTATAGACGGAAAAAAAATTTTATCCATATAATAATTTTGATATGTTACTTGTTTACATGTTTTGAAGATGTCATGAGTTCTTCTAAGAAATAATTAAAATTTTTAATTTAATTATTTTTTTATATATTTAGTAAAAATGGTTTAATAGCGGATACTGAAAAAAATTGCTATATCAAATAATCGTTTTGAAAAAGGTATAAGTTAATGTACTAGAAAAATAAATATTCTGGAATATCTAAAAATAATTTTTAATAAAAAGTCAATATTTTTATTTTATTTATCAGTTGGGAGCATTTAAAAAAAATACACTAATACATTATATAAATTCGAATATATCTAAATACACTATCTATTGCGGATAATTAGTGCGCTACATTTTCTACAGGTTAAATATATATTTTTTAACCGAAAATAAATATATATACTTATCATATTTTAGTAGACTTTTATCAAATCCAATATCCAATTGTTTATGACTTCAAATCGGTGCTTCAACGCCTCTAGGTTTACTTTTAGATCGCATTTGAGTAAATATATTTTTTAACATATTTAACCTTAAAAAAATATATCTAAGTAATTTAATAAAAGCATTTTCGGAGTCGATTTAAATCAACTAAATATACCTAAAACGAATTATTTGTTATTCGATGTTCGATTCGATTCGTATTTTACGAATACGAATAACACAATTATTCGATTCGAAAATTCGAATCAAATTCGAATAAGGAAAATATATTATTCGTCGAATAATTTTTTATCTATTATTCGTCGAATAATTTTTTATCTATTATTCGATCGAATTATTCGAGATTATTCGACTAAAATATTTATAGTATTAATATATATTGGAAAATAATCATATATAAATCATATATTATTATTAGGAATTATTTGAAATTATTTCAATGTGGAATGATGAAAATTGCGCCAAATTTTAAAACTCCATTTTAATTTATCTCATAATAGACCATTACTTTAGAAATTTCTTTTATGATAGAGATGGACGAAGAAGGTAATTTATATAACACATAACATATACAATTATAATAAACTGTTAATCCCATCACATCAAGAATGACGGGCAAACCTGATATTTCTCTTTCATTTTCTGATGGAGAAATCATAAATTTGACTTTTTGCCTAAAGTTTTTACCACTTTATTTGTAAAATATTGCTAATGTGAGTTTTTCGTACTTATTTAAGTTGCATAGCTTTTTGACAATTTATTATTTCCCCACATTAAAAAGAATATTGACTTATATATTATTTTAGTTTATGTTAATAACAAAGTAGTGTTTGGGATTAAAGATCATCATCGAATCTCAGTAGGAATTTCTTATTGCCCTAATCAAATAATCTAAAACTTTCATTATTCTGCTATGAATCAAAATTCACAAAAATTTATATTATCTTTATAAAATTATATTCTTGATTCTTTTCCCAATATAATTAAATTTTATGAACAGTGTTAGGAATTAAAACCTATAAATCCAAATCATTTTTGTAAAAAATATTTTATAAGTAAATCTATATAAAATTTAATATAAGTACATGTAATAGTATTTTTAAACTTAAAACTTTATTTTTCATTTATATCCAAATTCACTAAAATATATATTATAATTTTGTGATAAATTTTTTATAAGCTATCATCTCATCTACATTTTTGGATAATTTATCAATTGTATGAGCAGTTTGTAAAAAATATTTTATAAGAAAATTCTGATATGATGATTATAGGATCTGATGATTTTGACATATATATATTACTGATAACTTTGATTGCCATATTGGGTTGGCTGGCTATGCTATAAATATTATAATAATATTTAATTTATTAAATAGATATTCAACCTATTGGTATAATAGATATTTCTGAATCAGAAAGCATTGGAGAACAAAGCCAATATTCATCATCCACTTCAAATTCTATACAGTCAGGCTTGGGAGGACGTAAAAATGCAGATATTTGGAAACATTATATTTACCAAGCATCAACAGAAACTGCGTAAGATTTGTCGGGTTGAAATTAAGTGTAAAAAAAACTACTTCAGCTTTGATTAATCATTACAAACGATTCCATCAAAAAACTTATAATAATAAATTTATTGAATCATATTTTGATAATGATATAAATAAAAATCATATGCACAACAATAATGATATCAAACACCATTTATTAAAATTTTTGATCAAATCTAATATAGATTTAAAATTCTTGCAACAAATAAATTTAAAGGTTTTGTTAAATCATTAAATCCTAGCATTAAAATATGTTCAATTCCTACATTAAAACAATACGTTAATGAATCTTTTGATAATGAATTCCAAAAAATTAAATTGATAATAAACAAATCTAATATACAAATAAATTTTACAATAGATATTTGGTCAAGTCCAACAAATGTCCCATTCTTGGGATTAACCTGCCATTACATTGATGATGAATGGGTACTAAAATCTATATTATTAGACATTGTTCCTTTTACAAATTCCCATTCTGGGGAATACATATATAAGACATTTTATAGAATCATTAACAATTATAGCATAGAAATAAAGTCAACGGCTATTACATGCGACAATGCCGCATTAAACACTACCTTTATAAATACCCTTAAAATTAAAAATCTAAGATCAAAAATTGCACATATTCGCTGTTTTGCACATGTTTTAAATCTTGTTGTTCAAGAAATAATAAAACAAATTAATGAGTAATTAATAAAATTAAGAGGCACTATAAAAAGCATTCGAAATTCTTATAAGAAAACTACTATGATGAAAGAATTTTGTAATTCACAAATTCCATCTATTACATATTTCAAGTTAAAATTAGATACACCTATCAGATGGAACGCTCATATTCTATGATAGAACGAGCAATACAAATGAGAAAAGCTATAGATCATGTCGTTATTAATAGTTATGATATATCTATTATTCAAGAGAAACAACTTAGTGAAGTATTTATTTATATTTAAATCTGATTTTTATTTTTTAATATAGGATGAATGGACACCGCCTTAGAAAGAATACATTTAAACTTAAAAACATTTTATGATTTTACTGTTGCCATATCAGGAGAAACATATCCTACACTTAATCTGGTCATCCCCTTTTATATATCATTAATTGAGCACCTAAGTCTCTTTGATAATACGCTTATAAGCGCAATTAATGCGCAACAAAAAATAGTATCATATTATAATTTAACAGATTTCCAAACAATTATATCTGCAATATTAGATCCAAGACTTAAACTGGAATTTTTTGAGTGCCTACCTATATCTTATAATATAAACGTTACAACTATATTTAATAATTTTGAGAAAATGTTTGATGAATATAAAATTAAATATGATGTATCAAAAAGTAAACCTTTAATACAATCAAATATGGATGTCATTTTTAAACAGAATGTTATGCCAATTTCTGAAATTGACACATATTTGAAAGAAGTGAGAATAACGTCAAATAAAAACCCACTAGAATGGTGGAAACTACATGGAGACCCTTTTCCCGTGTTATCTAAAATGGCGAGGGACATATTGTTGATACAGGGATCTTCAACCCCATGTGAGCGACTCTTTTCTGCTGGAGCTCATATGGTTACAAAATACAGAATGTCGTTAAAGGAGGAAACAATCCGAAAAACTTTATGTTTGAAAAATTGGCTGTTGTCAGATTTATCCTCTACATTATAGATATGAATATTATATTGATTTTTCCACATTGTATATAAATATATTATATATGTCTTCTATTTTGTCTCACTAATAAAATTTGTTTGTCTTTATCCTTAGTTAAATTTTACAAAATAAATTTTATAATAGATCTTTTTTAATTCATGGTAAATAAAATTTTCGAATCGAATCGAATAATCATTTTATTATTCATACGAATACGAATAATAAATTATTCGATTTAAACGAATACGAATAATTCCATTATTCGATTCGATTCGTATTTTTGTAGGTATACAACTAAATGCATTTATATTTAAGTTTTGTTAGAAGAAATTTATAATCAGGCTTTATCTTTTTATAAATTACAATGGATTTTACTCTGTATATAAGGTTATTAATGTTAGGGCAAAGACTCATTGGGATAAATTATTCTTAATATTTTATACTGAAATGAATATAGTGTATCCAAAAATTAAGAATTGTCTTGATGATCATTACTATCACGATCTGATAAATTACTAGGGCTCTTAAAGCTATAATAATAATATAAAACTTATGTACATATCATAATGTCTGATTCTAAACATGTATATCATTTCAAGTTTGTAAGGAACATTGATTTTTAAACATTACGGATTTGAACTGCCGCAGTTTAGATTCATAGGAAAACACATGTATATCTTTCTTTTTTATATTTTATAAACTCTAGAAATCGATCTGCCGACATAAAAAAAATCTGCGGCGAGGATAGCATGCCGCTTAACTTAATCAGTTACTTTTCTGGATGAATAAAATTGCCGGAAGTACATGTCTAATAATACCATAAAAATATGAAAAACAAAAAATAATTAAAAAAATTTTTTTTAATTTTAATAAAAACATCATTGAATTCCTAGAAAGAAAATATTGATTTGTATGTTCTGTCAGAGGAATAGGAATTCCCTTGGTTCAGAAGTTTACTATTTGATTTTGTGAGCTAAATTTTTTTTAAAGTTAAAGGAGCAAACTGCCCGTTAGTAGAAGTAGCTAAAAGTGATAATATAAAATTCCAGAGGCTTTTGCATTTGTTTTTTTTATTCTCTGCCTGAGTATGCCACCATGGCCCAGGGGAGAGTGTTCAGAAGCTGTTTTCTGTTGAGAGGTTGCAGGGTTCTAAAATATTTGATATACGAGCCTTTTTATTAGGAGGCTTAATAATGTTTATTGAAGAATGCCTTTGGTGTAGTCCTTGACTTTTAATGCAGTTGCGGACATGCCTTTCCTTGGCATTTACTAAGAGGTTGCACATGAAAAGATGAGGTTGAACTAGGTCAAATCCCAGTCTATATATTAAAGTCACTCTGTTCATGTTAAAATATTCCCCAAGTTTTTGCTTGGAAGTTTACAGCCATTCGTGACCTCCGATTTTATCTTTTTTAGAAGTTCTTAGAGATAAAGAGGAATATAAATTTATAAAAGACTTTGATATTAGGAGTGAAAAGATCTTTCTTTCTTTCTTTCTTTCTTTCTTTCTTTCTTTCTTTCTTTCTTTCTTTCTTTCTTTCTGTGTGGATGACTATTGTGGGAAAAGGTGTATCGGACTATCTTGCCACATTGTACCTAGTAAGTTATCTTTGGGAGATATGAAGTTAGATATTAGTGACTTATTTGATAAATGGGAAGACAAGAAAGGTACATAATATAAAGGGATATAAATTAGATGCCCCCCCCCCACATTTTCCCAGGTAATTGGGCTAATTTCCATTGAACTTAGTTAAATTTAGATTTAATTTTCCCGGAGGGATTTAAAAAGTGTTTCCAAAATCTCTATAAAATATTTAATGTATAATTTTGTGGATATATAGGCATTTGCGAATCTGGTGATCTGGCAGTATATTTAAAAAATTTTCCATGTTATAGATATTGTTAAAAATTTTGGATAATTGTGAGTCAGGTGGAGAGGTGCTTGATAAGGGTGATCATTAGAGGGTAAGATTATTGATGTCTATGATTTTGTAACCTCGCAACTTTGTGGAATTATTATCAAGGAAGCAGATTTCCGTTTTAGGCTTGTTAAGAGTGAGCCCTTTTTTGGAATTTTATTCGAGGCAGTTTAAAATTCTAATATTTTAGGAAGAGATCCACAAATGGGTCCATCATCAAGATACCTAATGTTTAAGTCCAAGTTAAATTTGGATAGAAGGTCTTGGATATTAAGACAGAATAGGAGTGGACCAAGTGGGTCGCCCTGCTGGATATCTTTGTGGGAGTCTATGATATGTGAACTGAATAGGAGTTTTAAGGCATATGTTTGGAGTAATCTTAATAAACTGGAAATTTTTATAAAAAAATTTCAAAAATGATCACGAGAAATGTTGAAGGCATTTGTGAAATCGAGTTTGATGATTGCATTGCAATATTGTGGGGAGGGAAAGATTTTTGTTATATATTCATTATTTTTGAAATATTAGATCTTACTTTATTATAGATGGTAAAAGGCTAGATTAGGCGTACAGTTCAGACTTAGCCAATTAAAACAGCTAATGTTAATTAGCTTTAATCATAAAATCGACGTTAAAGGGCTTAATTAAATCACTGTATTTTGTCTTTTGCAACTATACCTTTATGAAATACCATAGATACACCGCATATTATGTATATAGTAATTAATAAATCATATATATTATTATCCTATTAATTATTATATATTTATTACTATTTTGTAGGGAGAGAAAAGATTTTATCCGTATAGTAATTTATCGATGTTATACTTGTTTACTTATTTTGAAGAGGTCATTACTTCTTCTAAGAAATAATTAAAATATTTAACTTTAATTTTTTTTGTATATTAATTAAAAATGGTGTAATGGATACTGAAAAAAATTGCAATATCAAATAATTGTTTTTAAAAAAAGGTACAAGTTAACGTACTAGTTAAAAAAATTTATCTTGGTTTATTTAAAAAATATTTTTAATAATGTTAATATTTTCCTATTATATTTAACTTAGGGAACATTGAAAAAAAATACACCTAATACATTTTATATTAATATCTAAATACACTATGCTTGTACTGTTGATAATTAGTACGCTACACGTAACACTTTCTACAGGTTAAATAATTTAATTTTTTTAACGATAATAGATAAATATCATTGCCATATTTAGTAGATTTTTGTCAAATGCAATATCCAACTGTTTACGACTTCAATCAGCACTTCAACTCCTCTAGGTTTATTTAGATTGCAAAAGCTATTTTACTCTTTTATATAAGGTTATAGATATTAGGGTATAGACTGATTGGAATAAATTATTAACTTAATATTTTATACTGAAATAAATTTATACCCAAAAATTAGAAAAGTTCTATAAATAATAAAATACTATGGTATTATGTAAATTTTTAAATATAAAAGCTAAGAATGATTATTTAATTATGTGAAATTTAATTTTTATTAAACTATATGGAAATTTATATAATGTATAAGATTTATAATAAAATAATTAAGATATCAAACTAACGCTTCATTGAATTTGGCCGATGGTCTAGTAATTTGGGAAATGCCACTAATAATGTATTTTAAACCTTCCCATTTCAGCTACATCTTTGATGATCACTACTATCACGATCTGATATTAATTACTAGTGCTCTTAAAGCTACAGTAATAAAAAAACTTATATGTATATAGCAAGATGCGTGATTCTAAACAAATGTATCATTTCAAACTTGTAAAGATTATTTATTTTTTAAACTTTACAGATTTGAAATGCCACTCTTCAAGTTTAGAACATAAATAATCTGTTTCCTTTTTAAATTTTAGTATTATATAGATACAAATCCTAAAGTATTGTTAAAAATTCTCACTGATGAATATATTAATCGGGACGCATATGGATTATTATCAGAGAATAAAACTCATCTTTATTATTTTAGCAATTATAGCTATATTACTGATGATGTTGTCACAGTAAGTATCAAAATGTTCAATTCATTTTTTTAAATCCCTTGATTATGCTTTTTAGTTAAGATTTATGCAACCTTATCGAAGACAGCTTCAAGTTCACGAATTACACAAGTCCTTCATAATTAAAAGTTATTTGGGGAGACCATTCATAAAATTGAGAGTCCTATATTTCAAAATATTGAGTAATCTTAGTTCAATTCTCAGTTCCAGCCACAATCTTAATGTCATCTTGCAAAATTGTCAGATAAATAACACAAGTTAAAATTATTTTAATTCCATTTCTTAACCCTTACGAAATCTTATAATGTGCAGGTGTTGTTGGTTTGGCTAACTATAAATTCAGTTTTGGAAAAAGTATATATTTAAATTATGTATTAATACTAAATTTTTATTGATAAGCAACTTACATTGATCAAAAGTATGTTCTCGATTATATTTTATATAAAGGAATTTATAATTTGGTTTTCTCCAAAGAAAACCAAACTAATTTTATAAAGTAAGTTTAAAAAAAAAATAATATAACAAAAACTAACTTTAACATGTTTAATTATTATAGAAATCTACCTATGTATCCTAACCCTAATTTAGTCACTCATCAAGTGCGATTCGTTGATTTTATATACACATCCATAATTCAGTACTATAATAACGCGCTTACTTGCAGTATATCCATGTTCAAAATACCGTTGGAAGATATAAAGATGGCACTAAATTATTTGGATAATTTTCAAATTTCATCAGATACCGAGGTTACACCCCATCTCCACCCCCTTTCCCCTCCCCTCAAATTTAAATAAAAGTTAATTGCTAGCTATGTCGGGTGGTGAAAATCAAGAATTAAGATGAGATAAGGGCTGATCTATCTTAATTATTGGATGCCTCCTGATAAAAAAAAGAGAATCTTAAGGCTATTTATTTGAATGGGTGACTTACTTGTAAACTAATTTAAAATATGTTTTTAAATCTTTTAAGCAGAGTTAAGGTTATTTATTTAAAATATTCTTATATTTTAATAAAATTTCCAAATTACTTTAAAAGGAGGATAGTCTGGTTATCAATAATTCTAGAATATTTAAAAAACTGAATATAGTATTTTTTATAATGTCACGTTAAATACAATGACATATAATACATTGGTTAAATATTAAACATTATTTGATTTTCGATACATATTTTTTATATCAGAAAATTTAAAAAAATAATATGGTAATAAAGGTGAATTCCAATATGTCTGCTTTTTGCACTTTGTTGCTTATCGGTCTCAATAATGGTGTGGAATATCCAATTTACGTAGGAGCAGATCAATATGTATTAAATCAATGAGTCATATAACATAATTATATTTTATATTATATAAGAAATAAAATATACCATATTTTTAATGAAATAATTCAAAAATTATATTTATTTTCCATTTTGACTTTAATATAAACGATAATTTTAAGCAATCTTCGAACAAAATAATTCTATCGTGACCTTGCAAATTCATGACAATGACATCACTGATACTGTGGATAATTTTTTTTTCATTGATTATGTAGTTTACAGCATAACGTGTGACGTTAACTGCAATTTGTTTGGAGACAGAGGAAAATTTATAAACGTAACTACATACTCTACTTGGAATGTTACGAAGCGTTGGTTCTTATGATATTATATAATATTAAACTGATTTATCATATAAAAAATTATTCAAATTATAATGTTAATTATTAATTTGAACATTTTTGCTCTGGGTATATTAATTTTATGTAATATAATTTGCTGTTATAATAGCCCTCATACTAACTAGACAATCATAAATAATTTTGGCAAAGGGGATTTGATAATAAATCATAAATGAAAAACATTATCCAAAATGTTCATAATTTGTGAGCGCAGCTGCAAACTCATGCCGTCAAAATAAAGTATTTTTAAGGCTGCTCACTTTGTTTCTTTTTGAGGGCAACTTTTACTATAAATTAATTATTTTTAGCTTACTGCTCTAATTTGTAAAACATCATACTTGTCTTTTTGATTTATGAAAAAAATTTCCAAATTTGTTATTTTATATTTTCAACGAAATTAACTTTAAATATTAAAATAGTCAAAGAAAAAATGTCAATATTTGGCCGAAGCTTAGTTACTTCGTTTTAAATAAAGGATCTAGATGAAATACAATTCACTTTGTACACAGAACCCATAAAGGTAAAATTATTCAAAACCAAAATGTCTAATTATTTTATAATTTATGATAAAATAACATGACATTTCAAGCCATATCTTATTATAACAGAAAATTATTTATACTTAAATTATTAAAATTTTCTTTATTTTAATAAAAAATTATTTATTTTCAAAGATACAAGGTAAATTATTGGTAAAAAATATAACACGTTTCAGAGATCTGCAGGCTCGAAACAGGGCCTAAAAAATTTTTATAACCCAGGCCGAATATTTTAAAACGCGACTAATATATATATAAATTGTATCATAGAGTGATATATCACTTCATTCAAATCTCGTATTTTAATTCCATTTCAAAGCTATTTAAATCTCGTAGAAAATACTTATCTTTATAAGTAAAATTTAAAACAGTTTTAAAATAATTCATTTAAAAATATCATTTTTGGTCAAAACGCACAATTTATTTGGCCCTTAATATTCTAGTTCATAATAAATAACGTTTAATGGATATTAATTCTAACAAGCTTGAGGTCCTATAAAACCTATTAAAGTATTGAAGGGGTAAAAAAAAGGCCCATCATGCACCACAATGCGAGAAAAAGTCTATATTGATATGACCAAATTGTTACTCCAATGGCCAATAATAACAATCCCGCCAAGATAGCCTGTTCGCATATTTATCTTTCTCATAATATATGGGATACCATATCAGAATTAGTTAACAATATTTCTTATAAAGATTTGAACATACACTGAGGCGATATAGATGAATAGACATTGTGGTGTGTAATAATTAAAATATAAAAATTTTAATACTAAAAGAACATATTATAATTTAATCATATATTTTAATAATTTAATATTATTTTATCATTTTATAACATCTTTGTAATATTATATAAAATATTTGAATATAAACAAATAGCAAAACAAGTCATATATTAAAAATTAATAGAAAATTTAAAAAAATTATAATATTTATAAAAATATAATATAAGATTAATTTAAATAAATTAAAATAAATTATATTACTACTAATGAAATATTATATGTGTATTTTATTTATTCGTATTCGATTCGAATTTTTGAATCGAATAATTTTGTTATTCTTATTTGTAAAATGCAAATCGAATAAATTTTAATATCAAATAACGAATAATTCGTTTTACAAAAATATTCTATATTATGATCATATTTCATTTTTTAAACCAGATTTAATTATATAAAAAAAATTACAGAGGAAAATCACATTTGTTCCATTTAATTCGTTGTTTTAAACTAAAGATCAACCCAGACCAATTCGGCAAAATTTAGTTTGCTTCTGACTGTCGGTCATTCATTAATTTGGTCAAATTGGATCTTGATTTAAAAATTATAGTTTATAATTGGGGTATACAAGGAATTGAGAAATTTTGAAATTCTTGTTCTTTCAAATATCGTACCTTTTATGTAGTTTAAAAAAAATATTCTAATTTGGATATTGCCTGAAAGAAATATTGATTCAATGCAGGATTCTAGTTTAATCTAAATATTTGAGTACGGAATTTTTTGCTAGGTTAAGTTCGCTTTTATTCATGCTATAAAGTTAATTAAAAATGTTAAATTTTAATTAAATTTAAAAATATAGCTAAACCTAATAATTTTACAAATATTAATTTTTTGTCGATATAAAATTCAATGTTTTATAGTGTAAAAACCCATTTAGGTAAAGTAATAATTTTAACCGATTATTACTTTCCGGTGATCAAAACTAAGTCGTCTACTTAATTTTTTTGTACATCAATAAATTATAGGGTATTGAGCCACCAGGTTAACTCAATAAATGTGACATATTGTTCAAAATAAGTTTATAATGTTAGTCTTATGCAGTTTGTTAATAAAAGCTTTTATGGCCATGCTTAGACTTTTGGTGGCCCAATGCAAAAATATATTAGGTGGCTCTATTAAAAACTTAGGTTTCCTATGTTTTTATATATATTATTGTATTAAAATTTAATAAATACAGAAAACAAGATCTTCTAATAAAATCTTTGTTGAGTTATTACATAAAGGGTTATTTTATAGATATACATCATTAATAAATAAATTTATTGTAATAGAATCTAATCTCATCCGCTAAAAATTTTAGGATTGGTCTATACCTGCCAATTTATTCTTAAATAATTTTGACAGAAAAGGAGTTTACAGAGATTTTTTATTTATTTTGTCAATATTATGTAAATTTAAATCGAATATGAAAAACACCTTAGTTTTTTTATAAATATAACAAAATTAAATCCTCTCACCCATTATAAAAATCCTTTCTATCCATAATTTTAATATTATTTTGACATAAATATAGGTAGCATAACGAAATGCTTCTACTAAGTTACAGCATCAAGATAAATTATTAATTTAACGCAGCTATTTTGAGAGGAAATTTAAAAACTATTTTATATTCGTTAACGACACTGGCATCTATCTGATGTTGCTAAGCGGCTCGATTTGAGCGAATTTTAAAACGATTAAATCAATATTTTAGCCAGATAATAAAAACTAATATTAGAGTGCAGGTAAGAACTTCTGTTTTTGAACATCCAAAAACAATAAGCTTTTGTTCTTCACAATTATTTTTGTAATTCAATATCAAATGACCCGTGGAATTCAAAATAATTAATTGCCCAGGAGAAACTTTTATTTACATGAAAAAGGAATGAATAATTTAGCCATAGCCGAAAAACTCCCACAGCAGAGACTCGACCATAAATAATATTAATAAATTAATTGATCCAGCCAAATCTTCTCGCATTGGCCTCTTATAGCATCAAAATATAACAACATCCAGGAATAAACGCAGTTTACAACAAATTTGATCAAATATTAAGGGACAAGATAAAAAAAAAAAATAGACTTTATCTATCATTCTTTGGTTTATAATTTATTTAATGATAGGCTAAGAAGAAATTTATATTAACATTTAACCAAATGAGAAACGATACTATTTGGCAAATAAATAGGGATCTTTAACGAATGGTTAAAAGTTGTTTTTAGCGACGGATCTAAGTATCTTTTAGAACTGTCTTCAAAGCAAATAAAGCATTCCATCCTGATAAATCAAAAAATGTTATGGAAAAAGTATCTAAGCATTCAGGCATTGTTCGAGACCATGCCTATATGGCCAGTTCATTGTTAGAACTAGAAGATATTTTTATAAATTTTATATTATTATATTATATCCAAGAATCAACATGATATTTTAATTATTAAATTAGATTGATTCCTTTTGTTTGCAAGTGGCGGGTAATGGGGTGTCAATAAGAATTCGAGATCTCTATAGATCTAAAGCCTTAGTGTACAACGAATTGTCTACATGATTGTGAGGGTAACAATAGGTTTTTGTTACCAAGCAAATTAAGATAAAAGTTGTTCTAGCTAAATCAGAAGGAGATCTGATGCCAAGACCGCCAAGGGAGATGAGCCCATGTAATTTTTCCTAACTTAAGATTTAGGATCTCTTCGGTAAATTCCTTGATTCCAGTTTCATATACATTCAAATATCAGGATATTTAAAAACAGGAGTAGTCCTTTAGAAAGAAAGCTTAGTATATTAAAAACGTTTTTCAATAGAAAAAACGACTTATGTATAGTAATTTATATATCATATTATTATAAATATATTACTATTTCCTAGGCGGAGCCCTTAATATTTTTTCAATGTTACTTGGTTACATGTTTTGAAAAGGTCATGAGTTCTTCTTTAATTTGAACATAATAATTAAGTTATATTTTAATTTAATTATTTGTTTTTATATAAATTAAAAATGATTTAACAGTGCATATAAAAAAATTGCTATATTAAACAATTATTTTAAAAAAGGTATAAGTTAACGTACTATAAAAAAAATTATTCTTGTTTAATAAAATGTTATTTTTTTTTTAATTTATCAGTTTGGAATATTAAAAAAAAACATTAATATATTATATATTTGAATATATCTAAATACGCTATGCTTCTATTGTGGATAATTAGTGTGCTACACGTTACATTTTCTGCAGGTTAAATAATTTATATTTTTTAACCGAAAATAAATATATATGCTTATATATTTTAGTAGACTTTTGTCAAATGCAATATCCAACTGTTTACGACTTCAATCAGCGCTTCAACTCCTCTAGGTTTATTTTAAGATTACAAATTTTAGTAAATAAATGTATTTATATTTAAGTTTTATGAGAAGAAATTTTTATAATTGGTAAATGATCTAGCTTTATCTTTTTATAAATTGTAATGGATTTTACTCTATTATATAAGGTTATAGATGTTAAAGTAAAGACTGATTGGGATAAATTATTTACTTAATATTTTATACGAAATCAATATAGTATATCCAAAAATTAAGAAATTATCATAAATATCTATAACAAATTATCAATAACTCTAATTATTTCAAGTAAAATAAAAATTTTATTAACCTATAAAGAAATTTATATTATGTATAAGATTTATAATAAAATGATTAAGATATCAAACTAACGCTTCGTTGAATTTGGTCGATGGTCTAGTAATTTGGGAAATGCCACTATTGAAATATTTTAAACCTTCCCATTATAGCTACATCCTTGATGATCCATACTATGACGATCTAATATTAATTACTAGAGCTCTTAAAACTACGGTAATAAAAAACTGATATTCATTTAGAATAACGTGTAATTATAAACAAGTGTATTATTTCAAACTTGTAAAGATTATTAATTTTAATACTTCGCAGGTTTGAAATGTTGCATTTCTATAATTTAAAAATCCTGTATATCTTTCCTTTTCAAATTTTATAAACTTTAGTATTATATAGATACACACCCTGAAATATTGCTAGAAATCCTCACTGATAAATATATAAATCGGGGCGAATATGGGCTTATTACATTATCAAATAACAACAAAACTCATCTTTATGATTTTAAAGATTATAGACATATTACTAATGATCCTGTCACTAGTGTAAGTATTAAAATTTTAATTTATATTATTTCAAATTCCTGTTGATCAAATATTTTTTAGTTACGATTTGTGCAACCTTACAAGAGAGAGCTTCAAGTTTACGAATTACACCAGTCCTTTATAATTCAGAGTTCATTGGGGAGACCATTTAAAAAATTGAGAGTCCTATATTTCAAAATATTGATCAATAATCTTAGTTCAATTTTAAATTCTAGCCCCAATCTTAATATCATCCTACAAAATTGCCAGATAAATAACATGAGTAAAAATTGTTTTAATCCATATCTCTTATGTAATCTTATCCTATGCAGGCGTTAGTTTGGCTAACTATAAATCCAGTTTCGGAAAAAGTTTATATTTAAATGATGTGTTTATATTGAATTTGTATTCATAAGCAACTTACATTGATCAAAATTATGTTCTCAATTACGTTTTATTGAAAGGAATTTACAATTTGGTTTTATCCAAAGAAAATTCGACAATTTTTATAAAGTAGTTAAAAACAAACAATATATATAAAAACTAATGTATAATCATTATAGAAATCTACCCATGTATCCTCACAATAATTTTTTCACCCAAGTACGATATATTGATATAATATACACATCCATGTTCAAATACATTAAATATGGGTTTACTTGCAGTATGGTCATGTTCGAGACACCATTGATAGATATAAAAATGGCACTAAAATATTGGAAAAATTTTAATATTTCTTCAAACTCCAAGGTTATAATACCACCCATACTTAATACCTTTAGAAAAAATTTGGTAGTGATATGCATCGGGTCATAAACTCCGATTCTCGATGCGCCAAAGCATGACCTGTCTATCTTAGTATGAAATATGGTTCGTGATAAAAAAAAATATCTAAGCAAATTTTCGAGTGATTTATCTATAAACTAACATCTTAATATAATTCTATAGGCCCGTAAAAATCTTTGAATAATATGCCCAAAATGGCCGGAGAATCTATTTCCTGGGTCGACCCAGGGATCAATTTTTGGACCGAGCTGCATCGAACTTTAATTGTTTATACATATTATGTCACAATATTATAAATTAAGACTGTAATAAAGGTAAACTTATATATGTCTGCGTCTTGCACTTTACTCCTTCTCGATACCAATAATGGTATGGAATATCAAATTCACACAGAAACAAATCAATATGTAATATATCAACATATTTTTATATAACATACCTAATATTATTAATACTATTAATCAAATGTAAATTAATTCCAATATTTTATTAATCTTAATTAATATATTTATATTCTATAAACAATTATTCAAGTCAATCTTTGAGCAAGACATGGCAATTATAACCTTGCATATTTATAACAATGATAACAATATCATTTACAATAGGACTTTTGATAATTATGTGGTTTATAGCATAACATGTGACATGAAACTACGCAAATTGTTAGAAAACAATGAAAAATTATTCATAAACGTAACTTCCCACTCTACTTGGAATGTTACAAAGCGTTGGTTCTTATGATGTTTACAATATAATTTATTATGAAAGATTTACTATGGATTTGAAAATTTGAAATTTTATTTATCTGTTAAATAAATAATAATTATATTATCCCGATATGCTTATATTCATTTTACTTAATTTAATAAAATTTATTATAATAGAATCTTAATCTCATTCGCTAAAAATTTTTAGAATTGATATACACCTGCCCATTTATTCTTAAATAGTTTTGACAGAAAAGGTGGTTACAGTTATTTATTTATTTGCATTATAGATGTCAATATTTAAAATAAATCTAAATCAAATATAAAAAACATTTTAGTTTATAACAAGATGAAATCCTGACACGCATTAGAAAATTCCTTTCTATGCACAATTTTTAAATTAATTTATCACATATGTCGCATAACGAAATGCTTTTTAATAAGTTACAGCGTCAAGATAAATTATTAATTTAACGCAATTGTTAGAGAGGAAATTTAAGTATTTTATAGTCGTTCGACACTGGAATCCATTTGATGTTGTTAAACGGCTCAATTTGAGCGGGTTTTAAAACGTCTAAATCAATATTTTAGCCATAAATATATTGCCTAAGGCTCGAGATTCTAGATTTTGCCAATAGATGTCCTAATCTTTTGTCACCTATTAGCAAATTTTATTTTAAATAACATAAATAATATTAAAGTGCAGGCAGGGTTTCGAACCGAACCGCCAAACCGGAATGTACCGTTATGATTTTCTGAACCGTAACCTTAACCGAACCGTTATAAAGGAAATATAAAAAGAGCGAACCGAATCATTATAAACCGGTTCAAAACGGTTTTAAAAAATATTTAATTTTTAATTATTAACCTAAATTTGAAATTTTAATTTTCTTTAAATTCGAGATTTCTTTTCAAATTAAATATTTTTATATTATCAATATTATATATCAATTAATATCAAGTTTATTTTTTTCTTCTTTAAATACTTAATTTATTAGATATTAGGCAACTGTTAATTAGATAAGATATCTTAAAATCACGCATAATTATTCTTGGCTAAATTATTTATATAAATAAGTTATTAATAAGATTTTATAATAATACTTGCTAATAATTTAGGAAATTAAATAATTCTATTAATAACTAACATCTAATAGAAATCAAGTACTATTTACATTCATTTTTATATTATATGGTTTATTTTTTATCTTATTATAAAAACTTAGATAATAGAATTTAAATGACAATAAATAAGATGGTCAGCAATATTTTAATGATATAATAATTTTTTATTTATAATCATATTATTTTTTTAAATTCAGAATTCTAATATTCATTTAAGTCATTATAAATTATTTATATTAAAATAATATTTTTAACAATTGAAGAAACATCTTTGTAAAACTTGGAACTTGATACAAAGTCTTAATAATCAGAATATTGAAATTCTAAATACTATGCCTACGTATTCGCATTCGAAAGATAATTTAGATGATGATTTTGAAGATTTCGCATGAAAGTCTTAATAAGAATAATTCTCAGGGCATAGAAAATTATAATAAATGTATAGAAATAGAATATATAATTCGGTCATTTGATAATATAGAGAAAGAAAAGGATACTAATCTTTTGAATTATTGGGAAAATGTAAATAATAGTATGCCAGAACTTTATAAGTTAGCTATAACTGTGCTAGCAGTTCCAGCTATGCAGGTATCCGTAGAAAGAGCAGCCTTAAGTTTATACTCTCTATTAAATCCTGAAATATTAGAAAATATTTTAGTTATCCATTAGTATACATTTTATTATATTTATGCGTTATTTTATTCATCATTGTATTTACGCATATTTACTAAGTTTAATAAAAATATTTATTAGATTATCATGGTTTAATTAAATTATAAATTAAAAAGATTTTTTTCTTAAATTAATATATACATGGTTAGATTAATTGTTTTTTAAATCAAATTTATAAAAACCGAAAAGAACCGTTATAAATTATAAACCGAACCGATATAAATTTTTTTTAAAAAACCGAAATGGAACAAAACCTATATAAAATTTTAAACTAAAAACCGGAACGAACCGAACCGTTATGCTTAACGGTTCGAAACCCTGAGTGCAGGTAAGAGCGTCTGCTTTTGAACATCTGACAAAAGCAAGGTTAAGCTTTTGTTTTTCACGATTATTTTCTAATTTTAATCAAATAACCAGTGAAATCCAATTAATTAATTGCCCAGGAGAAATTTTTTGATTACCTGAAAAAGGAATGAATAATTTAGCGATAGCCGAAAAACTCCACATAATCAGAGACACGATTAAAGATAATATTAATAAATTAATTGATCCCTCCAAATCTGCTCTCATTGGCCTCTAACAACATCAAAATGTTACATCATCCAGGGATAAAGGCAGTTTACAACCAATTGTCAGGACGTCGATCAAATATCGTTCATTTGACTCTAAGAGACAAGATAAAAAAGACTTTATCTATCTCTACAGGGAAGTTCATTGTTAGAGCTAAAAGTTACGTTTCTATATTTTATATTAGTATTTTATATCCAATAATTAACATGATAATTTTATTTATGGGTATAAAACTCTAAACATATTCAATTTCTTTTAAAAACTAATTTCTATTTATATACGCAATTATATGTATAATATTTACCATATTAATTTCAGTTATACTTTATATATTTTTTTATATTATATTAATTATCATTTAAAAGGTTTGACAAAAAATAATATAATATTTCATAATTTTAATCCATCATATGATAAATATAATAACATAAAATTAAAATATGTAAAAAGGATTTTTATATACATAAAAAAATAAAACATGTAAAACGATTTAAAAAAAGAAGTTATGTTAGCTCCTTAGGAGGAGGGTGGCTTCAAATGAAACTAATATAATTTGATTTATGAATGGCAATGCAAAGTCTTTGCCTAAGGTAAAGACTTTCCCTGTGTTCATTAGTGATTTTACGAATAATAGAACTATGTTCCTTGGAGAAGTTAAAGCCGGCTACTAAATGTGGCTAATGTAGAGGATATTATAGGTATAAAAGTGTGTTCATTAGATATTTCCGAATATGTAACAATTTTGGATAGCCCTTGATGTCCAAGATGTCTGTGCTAAGACTTTTAAGGGTTAGGGATCTATACAGGAATAATCCAATACTAGTGCCATCTGGACGTTTTATCAGATGGATCGATAATGCCCAGATTTAAAGGCAGGTTGAATAATGGCATTACAATAATTGTGTTTAGTAATACGTCTATGTATCGGCAGTGCAGGCTATGCGGTTCCTTCGAGTCAACAGGAACCTATCATCCAGAGCAAAGGTAAGGTTGGGTAATTGAGACGGATTCCAATCGCATGCGTGAGTTTATTTTTGGTGAGTTGTAATTGAAGATTAACAGAAGGGATACCCTTGAGTATCTCGTGCCCAAGACCATTTAGCAGTGGTGAAAAAATAAAACATTCTAGGGGTTGCATGCTTGATATTAGAGTTTTGATGCAGCAGGCAATAATCGGGATGTCCCATTCTTTTTGTTTGCAAGTGGCAGGTAATGGGGAGTCAACAAGAATTCAATATCTCTATAGATCTAAAGCCTCAGTGTACGACGAATTGTCCACAGTAGAGTGAGGGGCAACAATAGTTTTTTTAATGAGTAACTTGAGATAAAAGTTGTTCTAGCTAAATCAGAAGGAGCTCTGATGCTAAGACTGCAAAATTTTGTTGGGAGAGAAGCTTGAACCCAATCAGTTTTTCCTAAACTTAAGATTTAAGATCTCTTCGCTAAATTCCTTAATTTCCGTTTCATATATATTTAAAGGACCAGGATATTTAAAAGCAGGAGTGGTTCTTAGAGAAAGAATGCGCGGTATATTAAAAAGTTTTTCAACAGAAAATAACTTATGAGAGGAAAGGATTAGAAGGATATCACCCAATTTGATAAGAATTAATTTTGGATCTGTTTATTTGGATGAATTCTGATTTTTTTTGATTGAGAATTAACTCTAGAGAAAAGCCGATCTCTAAAATTACATCGTTCCCTTTATTGACCTCATTGGATGAGCCACAAATTATACCATAATCCATGTACCAAACATGGAGAGAAAGAGAGCAGGAGTCTTTGATTGACTTGATCATATCGTTGATTCCGAGACAAAATAGCAATGGGTCAAGAAGATCACAGTATTGAATTCCTTCTACAAAAGAAATAATTTTATTTGAATTGCAAAGTAGAAGGATATTGATAGCAGGAATGGAAAAATTTACTATTTCCAGGAAAATGTCTGTTCTCTGGATTTTAAGAAAAAATTCGGAAAGAATGTTTAAAAGACATTGGCAAAGTCGATCTTAGTAAAGATTTCATTTGAAGGATTGTTTTCTAAATGAATAATAATTGTGTACCACAGCCTCACAATCACTGGCAACTCCGACTCCGACACCCAGTTTGAAAGGACACAAGAAAGCTGCATCATGCTTAATTCTTAAGGAAATAATTCTGGCAACAAATTCAGATTATTCTTTTCAATTTAAATTATTTTTCTTCTTAATTTATATTTTAATTACGACTAAATAAATTTATTTTCATGAATTAAAAAAAGTAAAAAAAAAAAGTAATTTTTTATATAAAAATATATTTATTTCTAAAACTAAAGTAATGATTGATATTTTTATTGTTTCAATTTCTAACAGCTACAACAGAGCCATCGTTATTGACCTGATATTATTGGGTTTTTGCAAGGCAATCAGTTTTACACCAAAAAATAGGGAAACACAAAATCTGGAGCATCACGGCGAAAATATTATAAGTTGGTAAGCAAGGTTAAGGGTGAAGAATAGGATCATATTAATTGAGGTAATGTCCTGATAAAAACAGGACGAATTCCATCAGTCCATATGCGGAATCACGAACGAATGTAATGATGGTTTTTTTTAACTTCTTCATGTGTAAAATCAGTCGCGCGTAAAGAGGATCAATAGAATTGATGATTGAGTTAGGATGTTCGGCGTAAGGATTATTAATTTTTTTAGAAATAAGGTTGGATTTGATCACTAGGGAGAGGTTTTATTTTTTTGCACATTAATTAGAGGTTAAAAATTTACCAAGAAGTTAAGGGCTTTAATTTGTTAAGTTAAAATTTATCAAGCACTTTGAAAGTATTTATGCAAGAAGGAGGAAAATCAGAGAAAGATTTAGCCACTAATAGGCTAGCACCCTTAGGGATTCTAGTAAGAAATAACATCAGGCTTGTAGGCATTGGCGTCACTAGGGGATAGAGGAGCATAGGGGCTTGAGCCCACTGAAAAATTTAAATAGCCCCCTGAAGCAAAAAAAAATCTTTTAATGGATATCTTCCTAAACTAAAAATAAATTTTTTTAAATTGCCCCCTGAACGATTTCTTCCATAATTCTGTTGAGTAATATATAGATTTAATTTTATTATTTAAAAATTAATAAGATTATCTAAATTATTATTATTAAATGAATACTATTTTAATTATTAGATTAGATTAATACATATTATATATTTACTATGTCAGCTTGCAATCAAATTCTGTGTTAAAAATAGAATATCAATATCACTCACTAAATATTAATTTAGCATTAACAGTTGAAGCATAATTGACTAAAATTATTATATAATCCTAATTAAATAAATATAATCATTTATAATTGAAAACAGCCGAGTTCAAAATCACCAGTCAACTGTATATTTATTTTTAAATTTAATTACCATGCCTCTTCCTAAAATTATATTCAGGGTCCAAATCCAAATAAGTATAATTTTTTTTTATAAAAAGTAAGTAAGCATATAGTTTATAATCATCTATTATATATAATTGGTTTTATGAAAAATGTCACTTTTACAGACGTATTTGACGTTATATAATATATTAAAGTTAATATTTTAATAAATTTTACTAATAAATACTTTTGAAAATAAATATAAATAACAATTTGCATACAAATATTTAACACCATCTATTTATTTAAAATATTATTAAAAATTAAACGTATTATTATTCATCCCACAATAAATGTAATAAATTAGATATCTTTTCTTCTCTTTTTTTACGTTAGGAAAGCTATTTATTTCTTCTTTCAAAAACAGTTTTGAGTTAAATTTTTAATAAGAATATATTTTTGATATTATTACAAACTACTATTGTTTTAAGATATAATATATCAACTAGAGGTGGTGCGATATTAATATATAAAATTTTAATTGCTTTCATGATATCACTCGTTCTTATTTTATAGTTACAAAATGTTTCATTTCTAATATGGTATCTTTGCCGTATAAATAACTCAAGGCTTCAATATAATTGCATAATTCCTTCTAAAAAATTTTTAGTGTTTTTGTTTTATCAATTTATCTAACTTAATGAATTCTGATATGGGTTAACATCGTAAGTGTCATGGCTATGACTGAAACCAGCATCTATTAATTGTGTGGCTATGTAATTTAAGATTATTATTACAGCTGCTAAGAGCATATGATTGCATATTTTAGATAAGGTTAATTGTGTAGTCGTTTATACATTAAAAATGGAAGATTATCTTTTAGAAATCTAATATCTCACAATAATTTTCTCTATTAAGCTTCCATCATGTCATCTAAGGGGAAACTCTAACCACCATATAGTTTTATGATTTGGATTGGTTGTTTATATTTCCTTCTTAAAGAATTGTTGATTTGGTTAAGCCTACAAATTTTTCCTTATTAGTCCATTCTATAAAATATTGTCTAAAATGTTAACAGAGAGTTATATTAGTCTCATGACCTTTGTCAATTGAAAGTTATTAAGAATTATATAGCCTTATGTGGTTTTTAAAAACCATTATTAATTGAGGCATATGTATAAATTAATTAACCTTTTTTCACTTTTAATTCTTTAGACGCAAATTTTTATATCAGCAATCAAAAATATTTTATACTGTAATAAATAGATTTTGTATTAAAAATATTATTTTTAGAAATGTCTTGTATTGTTTTATTATTTGCTAGTTTATTTTGTATGCATAATATAAAAAAAGACAAAATATGAAATTCAGATTAATTGTTCAGAGTTAGCAAATTTAAAAAAAGTATAATATATTAATATAAAACCCAGCCGAAGGTCAGGCAAAAGCCGGCCGAAGACCCAAATTTTTTTAGTTGAGCCCCTTGAGATTGTAAAGGCTAGCGACGCTCCTCTTTGTAGGTATCTAAGAACAGAGAGGAGAAATAACTGTTATGAGGCAGATGTGGGGTTACAATATTGATGTTATCAATAGGGTCATTGTTAACATTTAAAAGTATATCATTATTTAAGAATTTACATTTGTGTCTATTAAAACCATGGGAGGTGAAATGTTTAATACATTGTGGGAAACATTTTGAAAGTTTAAGATTATAATTTATAGTTTTTAAAAGTTATATATCACTGGTTTGGGAATTATTATAATTCAAAATTTGATTTTCCATTATAAAACAATCATAACAAATAATTTGTTTGTAATATTGTAATAATGCATTATGAATAAAGGTAGATTACAATTTTTTGGTAATTAAGTTGAGATATTAAATTAAAATTTTCAAATGCCATTAAAATTATAAGCTTAACTATAAATTAAAAGAGTTAGTTGATTTTATAACATGAAGGACTGCATTTTGATAGGAAAAGCCAAGGAAATGTGGTAAACATTACAATAACATCTTTTTTAAGTTGAAAAATTAAATTAAAAATTTCAAATATCATTGAAATTTTAAGCTTAACTATAAATTAGAAGAGTTAGTTAATTTTTTAACATGAAGTCTTAATAATGAATTTAATATTGCATTGCATGCGTTTAATTTTGGGTAGTATTTAGAAAAAATTTCGTCGCATCAATACGAAAATCTAATATTTACACGTTCAAAGTCGTTTACAAAATTCAAATCCTATAAATATTTTTATTATATACATGTTTTTTCCTTATTTAAGCGTTGTATTAAAATATATTATTACAAACAGAATGTTTATATATTTTGAAATATAAACTTTAATTATTTTTATAAATTAACTACCCTGTATTGCATACTGTGTATCTCATTCCACATATTATATAATAAATATCTTAAAAATAAATTTTAGATAAATTGTATGGTGTGTATTTGAAGCCACAATCCATATCTTCGATTCGAATGTTAATTTGGGCCACGTGATCTATTATTTATTTTTATTTCACATTTAAACCCTATTTTTAAAAATGTGTAAAAATAAATGTTTATGAAATTATTTTATATATATTTATTATTTTTGATAATTATATTTTATAATAATCATACATGGTTTTAAAGACACATTATACAAATAAGGTATTTTATTTGAGTTTTATATTTTTAGAATTATGAATTGTGATAACTTACCTAACGATAGTGAAGATTCAAATTTAAGTGAAACATCTGATTTTGAGTTTCTATCAACACAAAATAATGATTTAGGTATATTTAAAATTTATGCTCTTATATAAATCTATAAATATATGGATTTAAATGAGACAGTCGGAAGAAGAAGAAAATATCAATAATGAAAAATAAATCGTTAGGAGAAAAATGGTTTGGAAAAATTGCTTAACAAATTTACCGCTAATTATTCCAAAGTGGAAAGGAGAAATTCCAACGGTTGATAAAGTTAAAAAACCAATGAATTATTTTAATATATATCTCAATGAATTATTACATCTTATTGTTTACGAATCAAATTTATATGCCATTCATTGCAATTCCAATAAACCTTTGAATTTATAGTGAGATGAATTAGAAAAATTTATAGGAATTATTTTTTATATGTCAATTATTAAACTTCCCGGAGCACGTCTGTACTGGGCCACTAATACAAGACAGGCCAAAGTGGCAGATTTCATGACCCTTTCGCTGGGAACAAATAAAATCATTCATTCATATAAATGATAATGAAAATTTATTCCACTTGGAAGTGAAGGCCATGACCCACTTCATAAAATTAAACCTAACCAATAATATACTAAAATCTTTATCGATAGGCGAAAACATTTGGGTAGATGAGCAAATTATTCCATACAAAGGGATGAAGAGGTTGAAGCAATATAACCCTCAAAAGCCCAAAAAATGTGGTTATAAAGTCTTTCTACTTTGCGGAGATGATGGCCTTCTGCATAATTTTGAAGTATATTCTGGGAAAATAGTACCAGCGGAAGGATTGACTGATGTTGTAGTGGCAATGCTGTGCTCCTAATTTCTTATATACAGCAGCAAATTAATTATAAATTATTTTTTGATAACTGGTTTTGTTCCCCAAATTTGCTAGTCGTACTCGCTCAAAGAGGGATATTTTGCGCGGCCACGGTCAGAGGTAATCAACTTCCAAATATAAACATCCCAACAGATAAGGAGTCGGAAAAAAAGGGCGAGGATTTTTTGTTTCAAAAAAAACAATAATAAACGGAGTTGAGATAAATTCAGTGAAGTGGCACGACAATCGTGCCATGACTTTATTAAGCACTTTTGTAGGTGCACATCTTCTTATAGATTGTGAAAGATATGATAGGAAAAAAAAGGATAAAATGATGATAAAATGTCCAAATATTGTTAAAATTTATAATAAATCAATGGGAGGTGTAGATGTCATGGATTCTTTACTTTCCTTATATAGAATTCATACGAAATCAAGAAAATGGTACCATAGAATTTTATTCATATTTGACATGTTACTTATAAATTCATGGTTGCTATATAAACGTGATTGTAATAGTATATCAATAGCACGCAAAGATCGATTAAGTTTGTACAATTTCAAAATTTCGGTGGCGGAAGTCCTTTGCAAATATGGCAAATGCACTTCATACAATATACCAAAACGAAAATCAATTCTCAAACTGGTCATCGGGAAAAATGTAAAAAAGGACCAGCCCAATATTTACCAAATGAAGAGGTTAGGGAAGACCTCGCGGCTCATTGGCCCAAATATAATGATAAGAAGGGTAGATGTAAAATGCCATGATGCTTATTTATAACAAAAGTATCTTGCAAAAAATGCGGTGTATATTTATGTTTTATGCCTACAAATAATTGTTTTATAGATTTTCATGAAAATTAAAATGTTTAAACATTTAATATTTGTTGTATTTAAATAAAATTATATATATTTATAGTTTAGAGTACACTAAAAATTATTGTGAAAAAAATTGAAATTCGTATCCTTAATTGCACCATTCATCTTCTAAGAAATTTAGAATTTTTTAAAAAAAGTGAGCCATGAGATTATCTATAGTATCGAGAGAAATAAAAAATCTAGTTTGCCAAAAAAAAATTATTCTAACATAGTACATGCAATTCAGGGTTTTATGCAATTTTTCCCCAAGTAATAAGGTCTCAATATACCACGACCAACTAATATCATGAAATTAAGTTTATTCAAATTCCTCTTAAAAAAATGATATATGATTATGATCTTTTTAACTTTTGAATTCATATTACCAATGCATGATATCTTCCCCTTTTCTTTGACTATTTCTCCCCTCTTTATCCTTCTCTCGTTCTTTCCCTCTCTCGTCTCTGTCCTACATATAGCTTCATCACTTATTCTTCCTTCTTATTCTCATTTCATTCATTCTCCTAAGTTGTAATATCTCTCTAACTTCCTGTTTCCTTTACCTTTTATACCTTCGACCTCTTCACTCCGTTGTCTCCCTTATTCCAACACAGACGTTATTTAATTATATTTCTCAATTATTTTTCCCTCCATTATCCATGTTTTAGTTTTGGACTGTTATTTCACTCTTCCTTTCTATTTCCTATCATTTGGGGTTTTTATTCCCGTCTCCAATTTATTTATCCTACTTTTCTCCTCCTTTGTCTTGTCTATTCTTTATTGTTCTTTAGCATTCCCTCTTTTGTTTGATTTTCTATATCCACTCTTATTTTATTTTCGTTGCTTGCCTGTCTTCTCTCTTTTTATTCTTTCCACACTTTTGTTTCAATTTTTGTTTCCTTCCCTGCTCGGATCTATTACTTTCTTAATCTCTTCTTCCCCAATGCCTATATCTGTTTTAGTTTTTTTCGATTGTTTTACTATCGCCTTAACTCTTCCTTGTTTTGTATATTATCTGTATTATTTTGGGTGGGCTTAAACCAAAAACGGCTTGATTGCCATTATTTTGCCAACTTCGAGATTAGGTTAATAGATGTTCTAACATTTCTGCTATCTATGAGCAAATCTTCAGGATTGCGTTAAATATATTGGCTAAAATATTGGGATAACCGTTTTTAAAAATCGAGCCATTTAACAACATTAATTGGGAGGGTACTTGAAGTAGCAAATTCTTGCAACAGTGCAAAATTTAACGAACTGCCCACCAGATTATAAAGTGGTGATGTGTTATCATATCTCGCCTTGATGTAAGATGTTTAATTTGAATTATCCAATCTGATCTGATTTTTAGGTTTGAGACAAGAATAATTTTATTTCCTAAAGCGGAAAAATAAATAAAGCGAACGATTCGTGTTCTATGTTCAACGATATGCCTGGTAGGTTTAAATCTCTTTCACTAAATGTTTATTTAAATTTATAAAGAAAAACATTTGAAAATAGCTAAAGAAGCTACGAAAATAAATAAATTTATTAGTAATATGAAAGAAAACAGAATGATGATAATAATGAAAGTAATAAAATGCCTGATTTATAAAATGATATCCCTCTCCTATTTTTAGTTTATAATAAAATAGAATGGTAATCACTGGTATGATGCTATATAGAGTGTTTTAAATGATGAAGAATTTAATTGCAGTAAATCTTCATCTAAGATAGTATATTACGCTCCCATAAGGCGCTAGATGTTTCTCACTAGCCGATAGTAATGGTAGATTTCGCCTTCCTTGTATTAACTGTGGAAACATGTCTTTGAATATAGAACAGCAAAACCTTAATGGTTAAAAAAACTGAATGAAATGACTTTTATATTTAGATTAAACAGTCAGACCTATCACTTCTTCGTAAAATCCATCCGAATGATACATTTGACTTACAAAGCCAATGTGAACACGTGCATTACAAATACCTTTAACATTAAATAGTGTTCTTATCCACTCAATCGGGAATTTTATATATATTCACAATTTTATATCTGGTTAAATATTAACTTCTCTAATTTTACTAGAATACTTTGGTCGCCAAATTTGTATCATTTTCAAAATTTTAGGTCAAAAACTAAAAATTGTGTCAAATAATTAATTATACTTATATTAAAGCAAAAAAAAATTAAATTGAAAATATTTCGAGGTAACAATATATTATTTTGAAATACATTTCCATTACCAAGTTAGATTTATTCAAATTTTATGAGTATTGCTTAACAATCTCTTAGTTTACTTTAAATATTAATATTTTTTTTAAAAAATACTATTTATATTAATATCTTAAATTATATTATATTACCTATTCTATTATAATAATTCATTTTTTAATCCAGATTTAATTTGTAAAAAAAAATTACAATAAAGATAAATAACATTTATTCTATTTAATTTGCTAGAGACCTACACAGGCCAATTTAACAAAATTTGGTTTTTTTCTGACTGCCGCAGTCATTCGATGTCAAATCTTGAATTTAAAATTTTAATTTAAAGTTGAGCTGGACTCGGGCATTGAGAAAATTTGAAATTCTTGTTTCTTTTAAATATCGTACCTTTTAAAAGATAAAAAAGACGATTCTAACTTGGATATACTAAAATAAAATATCGGATAAAAATATAACTCCGATAAGGTCTGCAATGGGTGGGTTTTAGGCAAAGAGAGCCTCCAATCGTTTAATTTTTTAAACCGTCCGCCTACCCACTTAGATATATTTTTTCAAAAATTTTACACTCCCCCCCCCCCTCTTCATTAATCTATAAATTTTGTGTAACTCGTACCTTTATTGTTTAAAATTTATTTTAATGACAATAGTTTGGCTCTTTATTTATTTATTTTATTATATTTTTAATTAAACATATAAAATATGCTACATTATGAACTAAAACTAATATTTTTAATAAATGGAAGTCTGTTATGCTCATTATCCTGAAAATATTAAAAATCCGCCCGCGCCACTCATTATATTATAAATATATTTTAACCCACCCGTCGCAGGCTTAGTGTTGAAGATATCTAAGAAAACCTAACCATTCCCACCCAAAGCATGGGCGGTGGGGAAAAAACTGCCCATTGCAGACGTCTAGATTCAATGCAGGATTCCAGTTTAATTTAAATATTTGAATATTGGATTTTTTGTCAGGTTAAGTTCGAATTTATCTATGATAAAGACAATTAAAAATAAATTTTAACAAATTTAAAAATAAAAAATTTGATAAATTAAAATATTAATTTTTTGTCGATAAAAATTAGATCTATGTTTTATAGTTTAAAAGACTATTTAAGTAAAGTAATAATTTAAACCGATTATAGTTATTTACCGGTTATCCAAACTAGTCGTCTTAATTTTGGGTAACCACGCTACCGTCAAAAAATTATAAATGATATGTGGTACATTGTCCAAAATAAACTTATTGTTTTATATCTCCTGTTTGTTAATAAAAGCTTCCAGGGCCGCGTTTACTTTTGGCTGACAGAGGTATATATTAAGAGAAATGAAATTATAGTATCAATTGGGATTATATTTTATTAAATTTTAAATACAAATATATATATATTTTTTAATTATGATGATAATTGGGAAAGAATATACATATTTAATTTTCTTATACCAGAGATCAACTTTAGAAAAAAAGTCAAGATTGATAAAGAGATGTGTTTGATAGAATATAAAATAGTCTTTGGTGGAGTGAAGTAATTTACTAGATTTTCAATGTCTGAGTGGAAAGATCCATTCCTAAATATAAAAATAATAGAAAGGATCATAATATATTTGGGAACATTATGCCGCCTTCATTAAATTATTATAGGGAGATAAAATACTTTCTAATGGTTTACTCAATTGTGACTTTTATATTTATTTTTTTTAAAGGCATTTTTTCCAAAAAAAAACTAATTAAGAATATTGTTTATCAAACATTTCACTTTTGCGCCATTACTATTTTCTAAAAAAAATTTAACAGGTCATGAGTCCTTCAAATAAATAATTTAAAATATAATAATTAAGTTATATTTTAATTTAATTTTTTTTGTATATTAATTAAAAATGGTTTAACAGTACATACTAAAAATTGCTATATCAGATAATTGTTTTAAAAACGTGTATAAGTTAATGTACTATAAAACAAATTATTTTGGTTTGTCTAAAAAATATTTTTAATAGAAGGTTAATATTTTCCTAATTTATTTATCAGTTTGAAACATTGGGAAAAAAACACTAATATATTATATATTCTAATATATCTAAATACACTATGCTTCTATTGTGGATAATTAATGCTCTACACGTCGTCACTACAGGTTAAATAATTAATACTTTTTAACCGTAAATAACTATATATACCTATCATATTTTAGTAGACTTTTGTCAAATGCAATATCCAACTGTTTACGACTTCAATCGGCGCTTCAACTTCTCTTTGAAAATTTTAGTGTAACGTACTTAACCTTAAAAATATATCTCAGTACTTTTATAAACAGATATTTTCGTAGTCGATTAAATCAAATAATATATTTATATCTAAATTTTATGAGAAGAAATGTTTATAATTGGTAAATGATCTAGCTTTATCTTTTTATAAATTGCAATGGATTTTACTCTGTTATATAAGGTTATAGATGTTAAAACAAAGACTGATTGGGATAAATTATTTACTTAATATTTTATACGAAATCAATATAGTATATCCAAAAATTAAGAAATTATCATAAATATCTATAACAAATTATCATTAACTCTAATTATTTCAAGTAAAATAAAAATTTTATTAACCTATATAGAAATTTATATTATGTATAAGATTTATAATAAAATAATTAAGATATCAAACTAACGCTTCGTTGAATTTGGTCGATGGTCTTTGGGAAATGCCACTATTGAAATATTTTAAACCTTCCCATAGCTACATCCTTGATGACCCATACTATGACGATCTAATATTAATTACTAGAGCTCTTAGAACTACGGTAATAAAAAACTGATATTCATTTAGAATAACGTGTAATAATAAACAAGTGTATTATTTCAAACTTGTAAAGATTATTAATTTTAATACTTCACAGGTTTGAAATGTTGCATTTCTATAATTTAAGAATCCTGTATATCTTTCCTTTTCAAATTTTATAAACTTTAGTATTATATAGATACAAATCCTAAAATATTGCTAGAAATCCTCACTGATGAATATATATATCGGGGCGAATATAGGCTTATTACATTATCAAATAACAACAAAACTCATCTTTATGATTTTAAAGATTATAGACATATTACTGATGATGCTGCCAGTATTAAAATTTTAATTCATATTATTTCAAATTCCTGTTGAACAAATATTTTTTAGTTGCGATTTGTGCAACCTTACCAAAGACAGCTTCAAGTTTACGAATTACACCAGTCCTTTATAATTCAGAGTTCATTGGGGAGACCATTTAAAATATTGAGAGCCTTATATTTCAAAATATTAAATAATAATCTTAGCTCAATCAGTTCTAGCCCTAATCTTAATGTCATCCTACAAAATTGCCAGATAAAAAACAGAAGTAAACATCTTTTTTATATCTCTTATGTAATCTTATCCTGCGCAGGCGTTGGCTTGGCTAACTATAAATCCAGTTTCGGAAAAAGTTTAAATTTAAATTATGTGTTCATATTAAATTTGTATTAATAAGCAACTTAGATTGATCAAGATTATGTTCTCGATTACATTTTATTAGAAGGAATTTACAATTTGGTTTTATCTAAAGAAAATTCGACAATTTTTATAAAGTAGTTAAAAACAAACAATATATATAAAAACTAATGTATAATCATTATAGAATCTACCCATGTATTGTCACATTAATTTTTTCATTTCCCAATTACGATATATTGATATAATATACACATCCATGATTTAATACATAAAATACGGGCTTACCTGCAGTATGACCATGTTCGGGACACCCTTGAATGATATAAAAATGGCACTAGATTATTGGAAAAAATTTAATATTTCTTCAAACTCCAAGGTTATAATACCCCCCCCCCCCCATATTTAATTCATTTAGAAAAATATATTAAGTATATTGCAAGTGATATTCATGGGGTCATGAACCGATAACCCAAGGCGTGGCCCATCTATCTTAATATGAGATATGGTTTGTGATAAAAAAAACTATTAAAATTCCTATCTCTAAGCAAATTTTACAATGATTTATCTATAAATTAATATATTAATATAATTTTATACTTCTATTAGATAAAAAATGGAAAGTAAAAGCAAAATATTAGATCAATAAATTATTAATCCGAACATTTAAAAAAAGAAAAGAAGGGAGGGGGGGGGGGGGTGGTAATCCTTTAAAAAATTTAATGGGATCTAGCACTAGGGTAAGGCATTTGCTTTAATATTCCACAATGTTAGCCTCGTCTTGCAAGAACCCCATAGTATTTCTGCCCAATTTTTTAGCCCCATCCTTCGTTTAATATATTTTTATTAAGGAAAACGATATAAATTTGACTAGTTATAAGATTTACTTCACATCCAGAGAATTCTTTTGTTTCAAAGCGATTTCATAGATACCGGCCAATTAATAATTTATACCTGGGAGTGATTTGTATATGTCTTTACTGATGCCAGTTTTTAAAAAATATTTTATTAAGCAAAAATAATAATTTGACAGATTATTATATTTTATTTGGAAATAAATAAAATTACGTGCTAGGAAACCGTTTTGGAAATACACTTTGCCTGCAAATGTCCCTATCTAAATAACCCCTTCCGTAAAAATATATGAACAATATGCCTAAAACAGCCCGAAAATCTATTTCCATGCCCGACACGGGGTCGGACATCGGACAGAGCTAAGCCGATTTTTTACATGATATATCACAATATTTTAAATTAAGACGGTAATAAAGGTGAACTTCGATATGTCTGCTCCTTGCACCTGCTTCTTTATCTCAACAGGCATAGAATATCAAATTCATACAGAAGAAAATCAATATGTAATAAATCAATTTATTATTATATAACAATCTACACCTTATATTACTATTATAAATTAAATACTATTTATCAATTGTAAATTAATTCCAAAATTTTATTAATCCAAATTTTAATCTCTTTATATTCTATAAACTATCATTCAAGTCAATCTTTTAGCAAGACATGGCAATTATAACTTTGCATGTTTATAACAATGATTACAATATCATTTACAATAGGACTTTTGATGATTATGTGGTTTATAGCAATGTGACGTTGGATTACTCAATTTGTCAGAAAACAAAGAAAAATTATTCATAAACGTAACTACCCACTATACTTAAAATGATACAAAGCGTTGGTTCTTATGATATTTGCAATATAATTGATTAAAAAAATTTGAAATTTAAGTAATCTGTTAAATAAATAATAATTATATTGTCCTGCTATAATTATATTCATATTACTTGATTTAACAAAAATTTATTGTAATAAAATCTTAAACTCATCCCCTTAAATTTTTAGAATTGCTCTAGAACTGCCCATTTAATCTCAAATAATTTTGATAAAAAAAGGGGGTTACAGTTATTATTTGCATCATAAATGCAGTGTAGTTATAGTAGAGCGCTATTTTTTTCCGAAGCTGTAGCTTTAGCGCGCTTTTTAAAAAAAAATGCGATACCGGTATCTTGCTACTATCTATTTTATATAATAAATAGACATTAAAATTATTAAAATATAATTATAATTTTATAAAATTTTTAAATTATAATTTTGTTATTTATTTAATTTTGAAATTTATAATTAAAAATCTGCCTTATAAATCTTTTTTCAAAATAATTTATAATGTCGATGACAGAAATTGATATTGTAGATTTGATGCAAATCATATCAACAAAGTAATTTCCAATATGGAATTACTTTTTCCTAAATTCACAAAATATCTTAAAAATTAACACATGGTATAAATTTCGTTGTAAGCTGTGCCGGAGGGTTTATCATCAAACAAGATTAGTAGCTCGAACTTGAATAAACATTTAAGTAATATATCAAACAAATTTAATATCAATGTGTGGTCCAATCCTTAAATTTAAAATAATTTAAATCAAAGCTGTATCTATATTAGTTTTTGACTTAAATGAGTTTGTGAAAGTTAATTTCTTGGCCCATCCCAAACATGTCATATTTCAACTGTCCAGAAGATATTATTCAAGAATTATATTATAAATTAAAAATTACAATAAATAATTAAATTATTGTTAAATACAATTAACATTGTTTATTAATGAATTTTGTATTGTAGAAGACTTAAGGCTTAAAACGATATAATATATTTAATATTAAATTGATGTTTTGAAAAGATATAAATGATTTTTATTTTAATATTAAATTGATGTATATATACTTAAATAATTATGATAACTTTCACTTTTGTTGTTTTTATTTTTGATCTTAGTTGAAAATAAAGAACTAAATTATTAAGAATTCTAAAATTGATGATATATTATTAACCGTCAATCTTCCGTAGTTATTCAATAAAATCGTCCACAATTTTTTCTATATTACTTATTCTTGTTCATTAATTATCATCTCATTTTATCCAAGAATCAACTTTTTAATGATAATATTTTATAAATTATTATCTTAATTATGTATATGGTAAACACATTAAACATAGACTTATTAAATAAATGTTGCTATTTTGCAAATGGCAATTGTTTTTAAGATATTTTTTTAATCGTTGAACAGTCTTTTTAAAATAAGTCTTCTGTTAACCCTCATTAATTAGCGCGAAATCATAGCCAATTAAAAAAAATATGCTGTATTTTTGTATTCTAAGCCGCGAATTTGCACTAATTGTGTAAGGGGAAGTATCATCAATATAGGAAAACTACTTTTGATATAATTGTATGTCCATTGACATTGAATACATATAGATAACTAATAGAATTTGATTATTCTATGACTATGGTCTTTAACGGAAGAAAACTCAGGCTGCATTCAAAGTGGAGACGGATCCGTTTTTTACATCCGTTCCGTCAAAAGTCAATATCATATGATATATATATTGATTTTCATTTTTAAAAAATAATAAGTAACGTTATAACGCTCTATATAATTTGCCGGATCAAAAAGTCAAAATGTTTTGACTTCAAAATTTGCCGGATCCGTTTTAAGACGAAAGGAATCGGAACGGACGCACCTTGAACATATATATCATTTTTAAAGAGATTGACTTTTGACGGAACGGATGTAAAAAACGGATCCTTCTCCACTTTGAATGCAGCATTTAAATTTTTTAAATGTTTGATCCGGTACAATTAATTTTGGATGTATATGAATATTTATGGTAGATTTACATAAGAAAATTTCGGATAAGTGTGTGATATGTGCTTAAAATTTTCGAATGTATTTATAAATATTAATTTAAAATAGTAATGATCTAAAATTATAATTAATTTCATCTACAAATAATAGAGAAAAGAATTTTATAATTCCTATATACGTTGTTTTGCCCAAAATATTAATTAGTTAGAGCTAAATACTTAAATTTATAGCATAACATTAAATAGTAAATAAAAAAATTTTGAGTCCAAGATTTCTTTATTGAAAGCATTTTTAAAGTGGATGAAAACATATAATAGGGACGGGACTATATTTAAAAATATTTGCCGTAGGCGGGGACTCGGGCCGAAACATTTTGATTTTGTATATCTTGGTGATAGCCTAAACACATTGCTCTAGGCCTAAGTTGCGAGCGGGTAGGCTATTATTCTAAAAAAATAATAGTGGGCACCCTAAAATGGGCAAAATACAGGAGTGAATTTTGTTATTCCAAGAATATGAAAAATATTTTTTATTCTTTGAAAGCTAAGCATCTTATTAGTTTATATCGAAGCATTTCTTATATAACACATAATATTATTAAAATAGAATAACCATATATAAAGTTATTTAAAAATTGAAATCTATTGCAAAAAATATATATTGAATAAAAAATGTCGTAATTTTTTTAGAATGCATTCATAATTATATAAAAACTAGCTGATAGCCCGTAAGAATAACGAGGAATCATCCATCAATAAATGAAGGAGAATCATTATTTTCTCTTTTATTTTAATTAGCTTATATTTGATACCCATATCAAATTTTTATCATCTACCCACCCCTCCCTCCCCTAGAGCATAATTAAAACCATTAGTGCCAAGAGTTCCTACTAGTATTTTAGTTAAAATATTCTTTGCTTTGATACTCATATATATATATTGATTGACATGATAAAAATATTCCTGACCCCCCTAGTCCTAGATCCCCCACCCAATAAAGCATTATCATGACAATTAAAATATTTTTTAATTACCTTATTAACCATATCAAATTTTTATTTTTTCACTCATCTCCACAGCCCACTCATTCCCAGAACCAAGTCTAACCCATGAACACCAAGAGTGAATATTATTATTCATACAAAAAATATTTTAGCTTTTATTTGTATATCGATATTTTGTGCTGATAAAAATATTCCTGGACCCTCAAGGCCTAGATTTATAAATTAAGTGGGAGAGGTTGACCTCCATTGGATAAATCTTTTGATTAGCTAATACCTATATTGAACATATCTATCCGTATAAAGCTAGGAAAAAACAATCAAGCTGGCGGATTAGTATAGTCATATGATGGAAAATAAATAATATTAGATAAATTTTATATTTTTCGTTGATACCAAAGTGTCTTCTGTTTTCCTTCAATATAATTAATTCCAATTATTTATCTCCCTAGTTTCTTAGCAATTTTCATATGTTCCCCGTTAGAAGTATTAAATAAACATTCATTAAGAAATTATAAAAGAGATTTAGAACCCACCAGGCATATCCTTATTTGGAAGATGCCTTAAAGACAGATTGGATAATTTAAATATCATACAACATGGCAATATCTGATAAAAATTCACCACTTTATAATAAGATAATATTTGTTTTATAAAGAAAGAGTTATCACAATTTAATATAATAGAATTAAATCAAATTAAAAACCAATTCCATTGCAATTAAAAATGACCAATTCCTTGAGATGGATGGTAATATCAGAATTTGCTTGTTATTGATAACTCGGACATAATATTTAATCAATATTAATATATTCTTTTTTATATATAAGTTTTAATATTTTACATATATATATAATTTTTTAATATATATATTAATATTAAGTTATATGCTCATATGAAATAAAATAAATTTTACATTCAAGTATTTTTATTTATAATATAAAAAAGCTTTAAATAGAAGTATATCAAAATGTATCTTAAAAAGTATCTAAAAACAGGTACAGATACTTTAATCAAAAATCTATCTAGATACAGATACCATATTTTTATATCTAGATACTTTAACAACTCTGGTAAACAATAATAATTTAAAATTTTTAAAAAAATTATTGCATAAATTTTTTTCCCCTTATAAATCGAATCGATACATATCAGTTCAAGATTGTGAAAGACATTTTTTTCATGTAAAGGAATATATAGTTCCTTGCTTACCTGACGCCCCCATTAATATTACAATAACAATATATAAATGGGCTATAATAATTTTTTAGCATTATTTTATAATATACTTTTATGCAATACCATTGATGCACAAAATTATTTTAAGCAAATAAATTTATTTAGAATTTTTTAAAAAATTATTTTTTTATATGCGTTCGTTTTGAATGAGAATTTGTTCGAAAGGGTAATTATTTTTTTATATGATATTCAATTGAATGATAACAAAGTATAAAAAATGTTTATATGACATTTTTGGATTTTGCTTGATATTTTTTACAAATCTTTTATAATATATATTTTTCCTCTTTTTAACTAAAATTTTGATGTGCCTTTTAAATAAAAATAAATTTTTATAATATATTTATTAAAATTTGAGTTTATTTTTATAATAACATTTGAATCAATTTATCGATAATTATCAATGAGTTTTTAACTACAAAAAAAAATAATAATATTAATATGCAATAAATAAAAAAAGAACAATTTTAATCTAATCACAATCAAAATACAGTATGTCTTTCGATGTGGGCGAATGTAACATATCCGAAATTATTTTTAGATCCCGATTAATAGCTTCAATATGATCTTGATCACTGACGCCACTTTTCTTTATGTTTTTATGTTTCATCGACGGCTGCAAATATAACGTGTTAAATTCTAAGCAACTCTCTATGAAACTATCGTTGACGTGATTATTTTTACCCTTTAAAAAAATTAACGTAAATAAATTCTTTCATTTTTAAATTCTAAATAAAATAATACCGATTTCATTAAATATTTCTTAAATTCCCAAAAAGTATCATCATTACAATCAATTTCTCCCAATAGCGAACTTTCGTGATAAAAGATGCGACGATAGTTTGGGTAGTCGCTACTCTTAAAAACGCGTAATACAATATTTAAAGTCGTATAGAGAAGTGATTTTTGGCTTGAATCGTTATTTGACGATGTATCGATTTCGTAGGCACTTTCTTCATGTAATGCTAATATATAATTATTTAATAATATAAATTTATTATAGAAATTAAGGTTACGTATTAATAAAATTAGATAGGGACCCGGAGCAACCCGAACCGTTATATCGGAATGAACCTTTATAATTTTTTGAACGGTAACTGAACTTTTATGCCAGATTACTATAAAGAGCGAACCGAACCTTTATGACACAGACTCCCGTGGGGAGTTTTTCTTTTCAAGCTTTCCAGAATCAAATATATTTTCATATTTATTTTATTCCCAAATGTAAAATAAAACAATAGTATGCAAATCATTTATCTTTTTTGCCTTTCTGTTTTTTATTTTAAATTCTTTTAATAATAAATAAATATTGTAAAACCTGAAAGAAACCCTCATAATTTTAACCCTTAATTTAACAGAACCTTTATACATAACGGTTCGGGTCTCTGAAATTAGGTGATATAATATATAGGCACACATGTCATGTTTCAGAGTACAAGCTCCTATTGGTCAAAATAAAAAAAAACATTTATATAAATAAGCCATATTTTTATTTTATTGATATATGTATATTGAAGGCAGTGTTGCTGAAGTAGTGTGCCACAAGTAGGGGTAGCTTTAGCAAACAATAATAATCCTTTATTTTAATTAATTTAATTTTGATTAAATTTATATTAAAAATATGCAATTAAATCTAGTTTTCAAAATAATTAAAATTTTAAAATATAAACAATAGATATTGATATTGAAGATAATTTATAATTTTGGTATAGAATCGACAAGGTTTTAATTTTTAAATAAATGCAATCAATGACAATCAATATTATCATTATGATGAATCCGAAGAGTATACAATACGATAGTATTTTAATAAATTTGATTTACAAGTTATATTTATTACTAATTCCTTCAAGTTGCTAACATAATCTATTATTAGAATCAGTTAATAAAAAAAATTTAATTGGGGTTTAATTTAAAAGTAGTTAACAAATATCTTAATATAATACGTATATTTACCTAAATTTTTGATCTCATTTAAAAGCTTTTCAATCGTAATCCCCATATCATTATCATGGCAGAATTGCTTTAAATCGCCATCGTCGTATATTCGTTTTAAAAAATTACTGAAATTTCCTAATACCGGATAGAATACTAATTTTATAAAATTTGAACAAACCGATCTGTTTAAAACATTGAAAGCTTCGCAGGCTTCGTCAAAATTTAAGCTCCCACAGACTTTTGCCAAATATTGGAGAGAAAGATCCTTCATTATTTATAATAGTAAAATAATTATTATTTAAAAAATAATAAATCCTTCTTTCTTAGATAGCGATTTTGATATAAAAATTAAACATACAAACTAAAGTTGTGAAAGTAACCGGTTGATTTTATTCGCGCGAAAAAAAATAACTAAGTAAGTTATATTTTTTTGGTAATGTAGCAACAAAAGCAACTAATTACTCTATATCTTTTTCCCAGTCACATAGCGACATTTATCAAACACATGGTGATCATTTTTTCATAGTGGTCTTTTTGAAATTTCGTAAAGTCTTTTTTCTATATTAATTGATCCAGATAGAACAATAAGTTTTTGAAAAAGGACACTATGTGACTTAAAAAAGGCTACATACATCAATAATCGGTAAGTATCATTCTTAAATTTATTTTGATTTTTATAAGGATCCTTCATATAATTATAAAATACAAAATTCATAGGATAGATGCTTTAAACTTGCTGATATATATTTCCGGTTAAATCAAATTTTAACAATTTAAAAATCACTCTCGTGATTCAAAATTGAGATTCTGATTCCCATTGATTCCATATTCCAATACGACATAAACAATATATTAAAAATAAATTGCTGAATAGGTAACCAATAACCCAATTAATAATTATTTTTTAAAATATTTATTTTCTTAAAAAAATTATTTGTCAAAAATAACTATATGCTGTGATAAGAATAAAAAGATTTAAAATAAAAATAAACATGCACTTTATATAAACCCTTTTATGAAAAATATGGTTTTATTTTTCAATGCAATTATTTCTTTATATAAATTGTATTATATCATTAATATTTCTTTGATTAAAAATTTTGTATCACACAATTATTTTGTGCAATAAAAAAAATTTATATTGAAAAAGATGAGTTATACAAATTATTTTATAAGGTAAGTAACCTATAATGTAACTAGTTACTTTTGAAAAATTTAATACTTCAAAGGATCTAACTAGTAACTGTAATTATTTACTTTTAAGAATCAAAAAACAAGGACTAATTAAATGCTTTTTTCAAATTAAATGTTTGAAGTGCTACTTTTAGAGTCTGGCATAATGTATTTGATGCATTTTGTGGTAAAGATCCTAATTCTAACATTGCATGTAGAAATGGAAATGGGTCAATCATAAGAAGTGTACGAGTGTCTGTAGGTACAGGATTTAGAAATTTATCAGCCACTTCATCGATTGTTTGAAGTATTGAATCTGGATATTTATAAATTAAACAAATTATATACATCATAATAAATTAGAATTTTATAAATAATAAAATTAACTAAAATATTATCCGAATCATTAAAATATGATAAAATAAATAAAATACATTTTAAAAACTAATGGAACATTTTAATTCAAATTTATTTAATCAATATTATGTATTTGATAAAATAAAGATTTTTTAAATTTTACCATTTATTTCTTCCGTAGTTGACATTATTATTAAAAACGAACATATATGGGAAGATACGTTAAAAATGCATTTCAAAATATCCTCCGGTTCGAGGGTTTTCGAATCATCTCTTTTTGGGTAAGAATAATTTATATTTTCCTGCTTATCCTTCACGTGATTGTAAATGTCCAGAGAGCATTTGAGGCACGAATGTAAAATAGGTAAAGTTTCATTCATAATTATTCCTGTTGACTGATAATCCTTAAAAGTGCCTAGAAAATCCGAATATTGATTCAAAAGTAAATAACTGTTTAAATAAAAAACTGATGCCGATGACTTGATACATCGCGCGTTACACCGTCCTTCTAAGAAAATTACATTGTCGATCAAATATAAATAGGCTTTGATTACCTCGCCGAGCAATAACAGCTGATAATCTGGAGAAGATTCGGCTGATGGTTCGTTAGCAGCTCTTAGGCGCGTTAATTTTTGCAGAAGCGAAATACAATTACCCATCAAACCTTCTAAAAATAAGGTATCTAGACATGACGAATGAGAATCTACAAAATTGCTTTGAAACATTAGAAGGATAGCTTTCTGGCATGGCCAGTACTTTGATAATAACTCTCTGTTGAAATCGGACATCTTGTATATAATTAAAAAATAAATATCCAAAATATATTTTCATAGCTAGTTTTTTTCTTTTCTTTATTCCTCTCTTTTTCAGAGATTTAAAAATCATATAAATTTTGATTTTTTTAAAATAAACATGCAAATTAAAAGTGATCCTATTTAGTGTTGGGAAATCAGTTGATTAACTAGACTTTAATAAAATCCCGAAGTTAAGCCAAAACAAATCGGCTCAAACATCGGCTAAGCTAAGTAGAGTAGTGTCAAAAATACTAGAGTTGGGTCAATTTTTAGAAATGGTCCGAATAAGATTTTAGCCAAAATTGGAGATTTTAATCATAGATAGCAGAAACTCTATATATGTAAAATCTGGAGGCATACATAACATTATTTTAAAATTAAAATCTTAATCGGACCGTTTTTAAAAATCGACCAAAGTTTTTTTTAACGACACTAGTGTGAAAGTCGCCTTGTGTTAGAATGTCTCACCACCACTAATTGGGATAATGTATAGTAATAAATTTTGAAACAAATAATGATCTTATTTAGTTCCTTTTATTATGTAGTAGATAAGCTATTTTAATTTTATTATAGAAAAAATCTAAAATGTAAAAAGAGGGCTGGGGAAGTATAATGATTATTTTTATTTTTACTTTGCTTGAATCCAATATAAATCGAGCAAGATTGTCAAGGTAATATTTTATCCAATTATGCTGACACATCGATGTTTGGTTATCGTCATAAACTTGACACATGTCAATAAGCACGGGAAGTTCGCAACAATCTAAATGAGGTTTTAGGTTAATAATCTTATTATCGCCATCCAATAAATTAAGCAAGGATTGAATACCGCTTAAGTGCGGGAAATCGCAGGGGGAAGTGACAATGAGGGGATTAGAATCGCGTATTGCAGGAGTAAAACGTAGTAGAATTTCGAATAATTTCCAGTAATGGATGCGTTAAGAAAATTATCAAGAAGTTTTTCAATTCCTCGCCGAAGAAATTCAAGTACCTTTTAATATTTTTTTTAAAATAGTTTGGTCCTTAATAAAGGTTATATTACCAGCTGTTTATTTTTTAACTTTTACTTTTGGTTAGCATTAATGTTTTAATGCAACTATCATAAGTTGCTTTGTTGGACGGTTCCATCAAAAATTGATTAAAGAAAGGTTAAAGTTTTGGACATAGAGTAAAACATGCGAGAAATAGTTTTTATTTTAGAAAAAATGTTGCTTAGTTCTGCCCTTATAAAAAGCTATCATATATTCCCATCTTTTAATCAATTTTTTTTTAATGAATTATTTAAAAATGGATTAACCGAGATATAATTTTAATAAATCAACAGGATATATATATATATATATAGTCCAGTAAAATAAATAAATCCAAAAAGCACCAATTTAAAAAAATAAACAAGTTGAAGCTAAAGAATTCTAACAAGAGATACACTGAACCACTCTTCCAGCTAATATCTGGCAGTGATACTTACAAAAATTCCTATAAAAAACGACCCATAACTGTTGTGAAGCAATCAAGGGATATTTTTTTAAAACCTATTTTTAATATATAAATTTATATTTTAGACAGAACTACTGTGATTCTCCTGCATTGTACTTTTAAGATATTTATTTTTAATATATTTTTTAATTATAATTTTTGTAGCTCCCCTATAAAAGGGGAGAAAATTGTAAAATTTTTTGCATTTAAAATAAAATTCTAGTGTTGTTGAACGGCTCGATTTTGAGCTAATTTTTAAATGGCTAACACAGTATTTTATCCAAAAATATTACGCAAGCCTGAAAATTTTGTTCATAGAAAGAGCAAAGGTCTAGACATATAGTATCGAAATTTCGAGACTTAGCCAATATTTTTCTGGCGAAAATATTGAGTTAGCCGTTTTTAAAAATCGGCTCAAAACGAACCGTTTAACAACATTATAAAATCCATGTGCATTTTTATGAATATTCATTTTAAATAAGTGGACAGCCAATAATAATAATAACATTAACCAACCATATTTTATTTAAATTCATCAATTTTTATTTTATATCTAATACATTTAATTAATATGATTTATATTATTGTAATAAAATTATAATGAAATAAAATATTTTTAAAAATTGATTATTTTTTCTTCCTTCTTTTTTTTAGAAAAAAGAGGCCATTTATTTGGAGAATATATAATACAATAAAATTATAATTTCTTAAAAGTGAACAAAAAGGTAGGGGAGACTGGGGTTAGGTAAACCACGGAGCTTGGAAAACCACTTAATCTCATCTTAAAATTAAATAAACCAGAAGATTAAAATTTTATATAGTTTTCATTAGTATACATCTATGGACAAAATATATTTTAAAATAATTAAATACTAAAAAATTTATTTAGATATAAAATTTTGATAAAATTTTTAAAAGATTTTTACATGACAGAATTTTAATTTTTATTAAATATATGATCTTTTATATGTAAATTAAATTTTATTACAAAGTTTAAACATTCTTCTATAATTTGGGTAAGTTTTATGAGTATTTATCAAATCTAGATATTATTTTAATCATGATTTGTCAATTTAGAGCTAGCAGGGTTTGCTAAACCATACACGTCAATTATAGCAATTAATAATGAAAAAAATTCAAAATCTTGAAAAGGCAATTTTATGGCTGTTTATGATTGGTATTTAGGATTTATGCTAAGAAATCTTAATCTCTCCTTAAAATTCATATTTTTTTATGTCCAAAATGATTATTAAATTAACCAAAGTTAAGTTTCAATTTTTATATATAATTAGCTTCAATTTATAAGTATTATGATATTTTGAACAATAAAATTATTTTATACATATCATTATTAATAAATAAAAATGCATTTCAATTTATTATGGCCTAAAAAAACCAATGGTTTAAGAAGCCCCTTGTAGTGGTTTGCCTCACCCCGCTATTGGGGCTTGTTAAACAAAATTTTCACTTTTACAAAAAAAAAAATATTTTTTTATATAATTATATTCTTAAGATTTTTTATTAGGCACCTTTATAGAGTATAGTTTTAGGTATCCAATCATATATTATCTATAAAACAAGAGCTATAGCCAATTTTGTAAAAATTGGTTCAACTAACCCCAGTCTACTTAAAACTTTTTTAAAAAAATATTAAATGTGTTTTACAAAAAAAAAGAAACATGAGAGGAGTCCTTACCCATATTAATTTAATCAAAATATTATAATTTAGTATTGGTCTATGGTATTGGAAAAAAATTAATAAGTATTTGTCAAAAATCAACAAATTATCCTATAATATGGGTCAATGCCATGAGCATTTTGTTGATACCAAAAGTGGGTTATTAGTTGTATCTCTGATTCTATATTAATAACTTTAATATAGGAATGTGTCAAAAATGGTTTTCTAGATTACTAATGTTATTTTTTTAATATCAATACATAAAAAAATGGTTTAATTAAAAAAAATCTAGGGTGGAAATAAAAATATAAAAAATTCTGGGTTTGGATAATTTTCAGAAAAATTAATTTTAAGGTATATCAATTTATCAGGAAAAAAATTGATATAATAAAATGTTCAATATTCTTTTCAATTTCCTTTTGATTTCAAAATGCAGCTAAAATTTATAAATAAACTCTACATATAAAATGATATGATTTCAAATTATTACTTGAGGATTTCTGATATATATTGATAAAAGAATAATAATTTTTCATTTTTCCCTGTATTTACAGCCTGAGATTTAAAAATTTGAAGCAAATGTTCAATTATTTCATAGTCTTTATTATCTGAGTGATGATGGATAATGATCATGTGTGTAATTATTATTTGTAGTATTGCCAACTTAAGTTGATTTTTGGAAAGAGGAAGAATTAAATATATTTCATAAATGTTTGAGATGAGATCTTTATTGTTATGGCAAAATTTAGTAAAAAATGGACCCTCATGATTTTTTATCCTAAGGTGGTATAAATTATGTAGAATGTCAATTAATGTTGTAAATTCATTATTTAATAAAGTATCCTTTTGTTGAATATTTTTGAGATTATTTGAGTGGATTAGGAGTCTTTGATAAAATTCATGAGTAACCAATAATGAAGATATTTTTAACTCATAACATATAAAATTAGTTAAAATTTTAGAAGCTTTTTGCCTAATATATAAACTTTCTACAACACAACAATCAAAGATAAATATTTTGATATCTATAAAATCAAAATTATATCAGATTAAATAAAATTTTTATTTACCTATTTTCCTTAAGAAAAGAATTCCATTAACATATTTAGTAATTTTCAAAATAAAATTTAACCAGATGTCTAAAAGTGATAGGCTATTTTCAAAGGTAAAATATTTTTCAACAAGCTAAAATATAATGTAATAAAAATGCAAATAAATATAAATTAACTTTTGTCAAAATTTTAATAAAAGGTTCATCTAATAGAAGATTATTTTGTTGAAGAAGTTGGGAAGAAAAAATTAGGAAAAATTTATATTCATACAATGATGTATTTTTTATATCAATATCTAAAACATGATGATGGAAGAGATTTTTCAAAATATCTTTTCCTGAACAACTAAAATCATAAACTCAATTAATTAAAAACCTATAATTTTGAATATATTATTAGTGAGTTCTAAGAAGTTTGATAAGTATATAGGATCATATGAAGAAAAAGACTTAACATTATCAATTATGTCTATTAAAGTTTTTAAATTTAAACTTTGAACCATATTTGTATTTTGAATAGATGAAATTTATAAAGTATAAAATTTTGCTAAACCTCATCTCGGTTGGAAGTTATACATATCGTAAAATAAAATCTGATAAACAGACTTCATATTCTATTATCAAAATTTTACTCTTCTCCTGGCCAGAGATATTACCATTATATGATATCCTTATTTTTCTTTAAATTCCTAACAACCTATTTATTCTATCTATCTTTCCTTCACTCCCTCGCCGCAGTTGTATCTGTTGCTTTTTTCCTTCTTCTTTGTATTTCCCTTCTCTAACTCCTTATTTTCTTATCATACTCCATTATCTCCCCTATTCAATCTATTTATCCGCTCCATTCGTTATTTCTCTCTTTCAAGTTTTCTTTTTCTCCTTCAGTCTTATTTTATGCATTATTGAACTCTTTCTCTTTATTTCTTCTCAATTTGGCTTTTATATTGTTGCCCCTAATTATTTGTCAAAACTTCCTTCTTTTTGTCCTTCGTCTATTCATTCTTGTTTGCTATCACCCCCCCCTCCCAAACCTTTTATTTAATTCTCTATATGCATTTATTTTTGTTTCATTACTTGTCTTCTTCATCTTCTTTTTCTATTTCAATTTTTTTATTCATTCCCCGCTTGAATATAATCTAAAAAAAATTAATCCGTTTCGGATTTCTTTTAAAAATAATTTGTCCAGGCCACAGATTTTTTTATTTTCGGAATCCTTTTTCATCGAAGAAAATGAAGTAAAAGAATTTAGATATTTTTAAAAGCAATTCTAATTCTAAAAATCTACTTTTGGCCAATTATTTGGATAGCGTTATGAAATCATTAGGTTGTATTTCATTTGTTATTTTCTGTAAATTTTAATATGCTAATGAAAATTAGTTTTAGTAGAATCCTTAAAAGTGTCATTTTAAAACATCCATATCTGTTTATAATTCTGTTTCCAAAATATAATATATTTTTTATAAGCTCTAGAAAAATTTCATATCGATTCGTTTTTTTGTAGGCTAGATATAACCAAAATAATATTTTATTAAATTTAAATAGTATAATATTATTTTATTAAGACATTTAAGATAGAAATATTTATCATCCTATAATGGGCAAAAATGTTAGCTTGATATTTTAAGCTAAAATTTTAAATAATTTAAATTATAACTATACAATAAAATATATATAAATTAAACATTATTTTTATAATTTAATAAAGTCATAAAATAAAATATAAACAAGGTTTATATGCTAGATTTTGAAATTAAGTATTACATGTCCTATGGTTCAACTAACCCCTATATAAATTAAAATATTTTGATATTTCCAATGTCAAAATATAATATATTCCAGTTTGAGAAAAATAAATTGGGCAAAGAATATGTTGTAAAAAAAATGACAGAAATATTCAAATTTGTGCACATTTTAGGGGGAGGGGGGGGGGGGAGAAATTTAAATCAGGGTCTCTTTCAGATAATAGCGAGAATTTATCCCCCACCCATGCATCATATTTTTGTACATGTTTACGAGGTATTTAAAGGTACTCTCAAAGCCATTTTATCAATAATAAAAATAACTACCTCTCATTTAAATCCCTTACAGAATAATAAATTTAAAAAAACGCAATTCGCGCCTATTATTGTTTTATATTTTATCTCCGCCCTAGCAAGTAATTAAAATGAGTAATTTATTCGCACTACTTTTTCGAAAGAAAATGTGTTTATTGCTAAATAAATCGCGCAATTATTTTACTTTGTCATTTGCTATAATACCTAACATTGTTTTTTTTAAATTTTACAAATAAAAATGCGAAATTTATTTATATACCATTTTGAATGAAGATTTAAATATTTTGTATATAAATAGCGTACTTTTAAAAACGATAGATTGATAATATCTCATCTGGCCTAAAAGTTTAAAAAAAATTAACATATAAATTTCAATGAGAAAAATATTTTGCATGGTATTGTCTGTATAAAAAAATTTATTGTATGATTTGATATTAATTAATAATTTACAATAACAAATATACGGCTTTATAAAATTCGAATACTATAATAATTCAACCAATTATTATATTTTTATAAAAAAAATATCACATAAAATACAACCTATAAATATTGTGCGTTTATAATTATAATACAAGATTATAATTCAAATTCGATATTTTATTGGACTATGAAGGAGAGTATTTTAAGTAAGACAACGAATTTTTCTTTAGGATAACATATATTCCTTCAGGTCGTATTGATTGTGAAGAATATCTCTAACTTCCGTCAAAGCTCTTCTATCCTGTCAATTTTTTGAAAATAAATAAAGATATTTGAAATTTTTATATTAATATAATAAATAAAATATAGATGGAGGAAATTGAGAATATAACAGGTAATAAGGAGAGAAGTAATATGTTAAGAATTGTATTTGAACATACTAAGGGGAAGGCAAGAAACTAGGTGAAAGGAAGAACTATAAAACATGACCCCAAGGGAAATGTACGAAAAAAGATTGGGCAAAGGTTGTTGAAATCATGCAAAGAATGGGACTCATCCTCAGATTTGTAGATAAAATGGCTTATCATGGTAACCTAAAGGCTAATAATTTTAAAAAGACCAAATTCCTTAATAAATATTAAATCCGGATACAAAACGAACTTAGGCTGGATTTAAAGTGGGATCAGATCTGACATGATTTAACAGCTGGGCGATTTTAAAAATCTTATGATGAGATCAATTTTTCTTTATTGAAATCAATAATTCCTAGTTTATTATTATGAATAGAAAAGAGAAAAAATTAAAATTAATTTTAAAAAAATTGATCTCATAAACATATTTAAAAATCGATAGTTAAATAGTATCGGCACTATGAATCTAGCCTTATAGATTACATAAAAAGTGATCTTATAACTTAGAAAACTTTTAATATATAAATATTTACATCGGCATTTAAGGTTGTAATCTTGTACGCCTTTTGGAGCCAAATAAATGCTTCGTTCTTGTCTGGATTTCTATGTGCTAAGTGACACTAAATATGTATTTTACACGTATTTTTTTAAAAAATATAACACCAATAATTTTTTAACAGAATATACAACTAATATAATTTATCAGAACTGTAGTTATGAAATTAAAATATATAGCACTTCCCTTTGCAGATTATCATCTTCAAACTCGTAAATTCTTATGTTTAAGAAATGATAATGTGAAGTAATATACTTCAAGTTAGAAGGATATTATATACTCTTTTCTTTACTGTTATGTTTTATCTCCCCACTTGTCCCGTACAACTTATTTCTTTTCTTTACGTTTTTCTCCACTTGTTTCTTTTGTTTTCCCATCTTCCTTTATTTTGTTATGAAATTGATATATTATACCTTATTTTTATATTGCATTTGAAACTGGTTCTTACCAGTTTCATGAATGATTGTATCGTGATTAAATAACAACTTTTTTTTTCTTTTTGTTTTAAAAATTATAAAGGTTGAAAACAAAATACCTTTTGGATAATTAATTATTTTCTTTCGTTTTGAAAATTTATATTTTTTGTAACATCGATTTTACTTTGTTGAATAAACTTTGAAAATATTATTTTAACTACGTTGACCAAGTGATTCCATGACTAAATCGATAAAACCTAGCCCCCTGGATCCCGTCATCGACCTTCCCGGACCCCCGATCACGGACTTTATTTTTCCCATTCAGACTGGGGGACCCATCGGTCCAAATATAACATTTACAATGTATAAAATTCTATATAACAACCCGCATTATTAAAGATTAAAATAAGTATTTTATGATAAATAAGCCCTAGTTCATAACAACAACTAATCTTAAAAATAACTCGTAAAAATATAATAATCATATATTCCCATACTACCAAAATTTTAAACGACATATCATTATTATATAATCAATTAAATATCATAGAAAACGGAAATGATTAGGAGTAAACCTCCAGATTTTTTAAAGTTGGGAAGTATTGTTAAACGGCTCTTTTTGAGCCAATTTTCAAAAAGGGCTAATTCAATATTTTAGCCAGAAAATAGCTAGACTGAAGATTTTGCTCATAGAGGGCACAAAGGTCTGGATATTAGCGAAATCTCAAGACTTAGGCAATATGGGTTAACTGTTTCAAAAAAATGGCTCAAATCGTTTAATTATAAATGATAAAAATTAAAAACGGGAAATATTTTAAATTATTTATAATACGATTTCGAGTCCGTAAATTCTAAAAGGCACAAAAAAAATCAAGATAAAAGTTAAAATATAGTTTTTGAGGAGGGGTGGGGGGAAGGGGGGGGGGGGTTAAAGTGAATATTAAAAAATTTAAATCGAAATTACCTTGGCAATATAAAGAAGATTTGATATGAAAAAATCGGGTTTGAGTCGTTCAGCCTTTGTTTTATGTTTTAAAATTTAAAAACATATATAAAATAAATACACTCTTCCCACTATATAACGACACCGAGCTCAAATTAAACTCGTAACCTTAAAATGCTAAATAGAATAAACCTATATTCTTATTTTTGATTAATTTAAAAGAAAATAATAGAATTATGTAAATAACTAAAATCTCAAGCTTTCATTTTTACTAATCCCATTACAAATATAATTACAAATTTAACAAAAATTTGTCTTAATTTTGGTCCAGGCTTGATTGAAAACAAGGTATTTTTTTAAAAAAATGATCAAAAATATTAATAATAAAGAAAGCTAACTATATCTAGTAAGTGGATAGATGTAAATGTAAGTAAATTGTACATTTATTCACTTTTAATTACTAATTTTCCTTATCTATATCTACAATATTATCGATATATTAAAGTACTACCCGACCAAACACAGGCGTGCTTTCTACTATAGGAATGGATTCGAAAAATGGGTGCGATTGTAGGATTCTATAATAATAATAAATACAGGGTTTCATTTACTTCAACAAAATATTGTAAAGCCTTTTCGATTGTGGTCGACGGAAATTCTGGAGAAAAAGCTCGAGCGGCTCTCAATTCTAACCAGCTGAGAGATGCAACCTTAGATTTTTTAAAAAAATATTTCTTTATTTAAATATTGATTATGATTAAGCGCATTGCACAGTTTCAGTCATATATATATATAGTATAGTATATTTAATTGAATCTTGACCCGGTAAAAATGGATATCTCTACAAAATCCTTCCCTCTTAGGTATATAAAAATTTGCCCCCTTAATTAATGAGTATTTTTTTTAAAAAAAGAATAATATCTATATTATTTAGTTGGCTTCGCAAAAATAGTGGTCGCACTTCAACGGGCAATTTTTATAGAAATTTCGGGTTGGCAGAATTTATCCTACATTACATATCCAAGGTTTGTTTTAAGAAAATGTGAGGATGCAATATAGTTGGGAAATTGGCTAATCCAACTCAGTCTCCAGGGACGTGCTGCTAAAAATATCGGTTAAGAATTGAGGCATAACCTTGCTTTATTGAGCTTATTTTTTAAAGAAAAATCTCGAGGAGGTTAAGGTGATAGTTATCTAATAAAAAAATCGATTTCGCCATTTTTGGAATCGGCTGTAAATGGAGCTTTTAATACCAACAAGGCCATAATTTATAAATAATTAAATGACGATTAGTGAGGATTCATTCGAAACCGGTTCGGACTTTTACACAATCAAAAAAATATATATTATCGGCTGCATTCAAATCGAGATTAAAAACCAAATGACATCTGTTATTTTGTCCCAATCAGTTTGGTCAACTGACTCTCTTTTCTTTGGAATTTTTTGTTTGTGGAGCGAACCGGTTGGTTTTATTTTCAGTAATGACGATGATCGTAATAAATATACAACCTTAAAATGCCATCTCCCTAAGAGGTAATGGACGAGAGGATCATTTTGATCTTCCATCAAACACGATTCCGCGTAATGTTTGACTATTAAGGCATTCTTGACTCTGTCCGAAATACTCACGTATTCTGATAAATCTCCCAAAGTTATCGCGCACCTATGATAATTTAGAAAAATGTCTATCATTATACATTATAAAGATTTTTAAAAATATTAATATATAAGTGTTGCTAAGATTGTAATAGAATTTTTCCTTCCTTTTAAAATTAAAAAATATATGGTTAATCAATTTTTTTTTAAATATTGTTGTATAAATAAAATTTAGACAAGGATAGCCTAATTCAAACGATATTTTTTGGGCGCAAACTATATTTTCCTACGATTCGGAGAGCAAAATTTTTATTAAAAAAGCATTTAAAAGTAAATTATAATGAGAAAAATAATTAATGGGTCAATGGTTGCTTACACGTTACTCTTTATTATTATTATTATTTTAATTTAAAAAAATAATAGTTAAATTACCATTTTTTAACTTCTGTATTATCGGGATCTAAAGTTTCGGCGATTTTGGAAAATTTGTGAGCTAAAATATATTATTTTTAAAGTATTACAAATATTTTGCATATAATATTATTTATTTAATTTTAATATAGAAAAGGAGCCAGTAGTCTTGGTCGACCTATACCTGCTACAACATTATCCATAAAATATAGGCCTTACCTCGTGACCGAACAAAAATATTAATATTATTTATCCTTCCTCTTCCCCCTATTCCTACTTTTTTGCTTGATTTAAAATAAATAAAAATAAAAAGTGTCTTTAAAAAGAGGCGGGAAATATTTCATATTCATTTTATGTCATTTTTTTTTAATGATACACAGAATTAATATACAAACATAATTAATTTAATTATCAGTTATTTATTACTAAATTATAAATTTATAACATTAAAATATAGAATAACATATGAATTGAGAGGATTAATTTCAATTTTTATATAGTCCAGATGCGAATCGCTTCCTAAGTCTCTTCCCACCCAGCACCCAAGTGGAATTTGGGTAATTCCATGATAAATCACTCAGTGTTTCAGAAGGCCATTTTAAAAAGTTGAAACTTAGATGAAGTTTAAAGAGATTCTATATTTTGTAAAAAATCAAACTCTAGCTCAAATAACCAGAGTATGGGCTTTCAAAGTTTTGAATTATAATAATCCAATTACTAGATAAATATTTAATCCAAAGTCACAATTATATTTCATTTTATAGTCCTTAAAATTCTCCTTGGGAAATTATTAAAATTATTTTTAAAATATCTTCAGGTCCTTGTATTTCCGGTAAAACAATAAATAATTTTGAAAAGGGCTTGAAAAAATGAAACTCATCAAATATGTTTATTATCAATATATTTAAATATTTAAGTAAAAATATTAATGGAAAATATAAAAATTTAAATTTTATTTAGTTTTTTAATTTCGTGAATAATAAAATAAATCATAGAGGGCGTTATCGGTAAAATAAATATAATCATTTTTAACCATTAATATTTCTATAAAATTATTATATATTCTCAATTTTTTTTTAAAAAAATACATTTTTTTCATACCACAATAAAAATAAAATATATTATAATTATTTTTAACGAAAGCGCCCTCTATTATTGATTTTTTTTATTCCTAAAATTATAAAAAACTGAATAAAATTTAAATTCTTAATTTATTCATTAAATATTTTTACAAATATCTTGGTAATAAATATATTTTATGAGTTTCATCGTTTCAAACGTCCTTTATAATTAATTTTTATTCCTAAATTATAAAAAAACTGAATAAAAATGCGAGTTTCATCGTTTCAAATTAGGGCCTTCTCAAAATATTTTTTTGTTTAAACAGAAATACAACGACTTTGAAGATATTTAAATCTTTTTGAACTTTGAAAAGGTTAAAAACCTATTTAAGAAATAGCACCAGTAAAATATTTTTTTAAATACTGTACAAGAATTTATATTTTATTGTAATTATATTTTTTTAAAATAGTTATTTACAATAAATTTTTAATAAAATAATCTGTATAAAATTTCTATATTTTGAAATATATTTTAATGTATATTATCATAAAATAAATACATAGTTAAATAAAGGGATGTCATTTATACTAAAGTATTTTGATAGTAAATAAAATTCTATATAATGAAATTCTCTGCAAAATTTTGTTATATACAAACATTTAATTAAAATAATTATTTTTAACATATAATAAGATATGTTGAGTAATCAAAAAAATGGGAGGTTGGGGGGAGGCGAATTTTTAATCTTTGCAGACCGAATGGATTCAATTAATTTACAATTGGCTAAACATTGATAAAATTTTGAGAATAATGCTTTCAGTCGCTAATTAATCATAAATTTAGTCAAAATTTTGTTACTAATATTTTTTCATTCATGCTGGTTACTATACTGTTTAGACACTAATAAAGCATAAAATATTGGCAAATTTTTAAAATAGGGTTTGGGGGCGAAGCTTAAAAATTTTAAAGTATTAAAGAGACTTTTTACAAAATTTTTTTAGAATTCTAAAAGAATAATCAAAAATCTTACTTGAACATTCTCAAAAAAGGTCAAAAAAAATTTTATTTTTAATCACAAATTATTATTTACAACATAATTTCTTTTTATTATTTAACATGACGTTTATAATCTTAATTAATTGCTTGTCTATATTTTAAATCAAATTTTACTTTTACCCCCTTTTATTGTATATTTAATAACACTCGTAAAATACAATGTGTTTTTATTTTTGCATATTACTTACAATAAATGACGATACATATATAATATATAACAAAACCTTAAAAAAAAGATATGGTATAAATTTTACTGTAACTTTTTTGCAATTACAGTTTTATAACTTAATTGGTTAATATATGACAAATTTTATCTAACACAAATAAATACAAATTCATTTTATCAATTCCTGATTCTTTTTTATGTAAAATATCTAATATATCATCTACAAATAATTTCCATATTATCAATTGCCCCTCTTTAAGTAGTGATTCTAAAGTGGATCCAACAAATTTAGTCTCGGCTACACGAAGAAAGTATAAAAAAATAATAAATATAGCGAAAAAAAATTATTATCTGTACCCGAGAGAGAGCGAATGAAAATGAAAGATATCGCAAAGTATATAGATATGTCTTTTAGAGGTCTACAAATCATGGCCCGAACCGAACGGGTTCTGGGCCGGATTTATTTTTAAATAAATAATTTCGGCTCGGGCCTAATATTTGTAAATATGATATCATTAAATTTTGTCAAATAAATTGATATATTTTAAAATTCTTGCAAGAAACGAGACGTGAATATTTTTTATTCGTATAATATTTTCTTACAATCAAAATAAAATTAAATTTTTCTATATTAAAATAAATTCAGAACGGGTCGGGCGGAGAAATATTTTTTATTTCGGGTCGAGCTTTTCGGGACAAATAAAAGAAATTCGTTCGGGATCGGAGGCCATGCTTGGGAAATCAGGCCCGATACAGATCACTATTGTCTTTATTGTTTATAGGAGACCCTTCCAGTATCCGGTGAATAATTATCTGGTATCAATGGTGTTAAGTAAGATCATTACCATCAGAGTTAGGAATCTGACTCTATTAACTAGTCAATATAGTTTGGGAAATTGTTCTATTTATAGCTCTTTTCGTCGAATTTTATGCGGATTAAAAAAACGACTACGCTAAGTTTTTAGTCTAAAAATAATTTTAGCTTCGAGTTTTTAAAAAATATATGTAGCTCAACTTTGAAGAAAGAAATACTCGTGTCCTTCATACGGCACGCACCTGTAAATTGAGCCAAATTAGTCAACTTGGTAGGTAAAAATATTTGTATCGGGTGATATCTAGTATCCCGATACCATTGCCTAAATATTCCAAAATTGACTAGTTTAAACGAAAAGTATACAGGGAATCTAAGCCCCTCCAAATTTTTCTGTAAGAAAATATCTGGTTAAAAGGCTGGATGAAGTGTTAACTGGTGAAAGCAAATCTAATATGTTTATCTTATTTATTATTCTATATTTATTTGGGTAAATGTTAAACATTGCAATTTTATTAAAATAACATAAATATTTCAGAGAAACATTTAAATTTAATACCTTCAAAGAAATAATGTTTTGATTGTTCCTCGTTTTCGTTTTCCTCCTCGATTCTGGCCATGTACCTACTAAATTTAGCTTTGGCGCAATAAAATTCGGGTTCCTTTATTTTTAATATATAATATAATATTCGGATATTATTCTTCCCGTGTTATATAAGAAAATAAAATTTTCAGCATTTTTTTTTAAAAAAAAAATTGTATACTAATAAAAATAATAATTAATAGTTTAGTGCAATATTGTAATTGTTTAGTATAAAATTTGTCAGTTTTTTCCATTATTTAAATTAAGTAGTAAAATAATTTAAGAAAGCTACATAAACTCTTTTTAGCATATTAAGACTCAATGGCCTATTAGTGAGGGCCCAAGACCAGTTCAGCGCACTCCACAGTCAGAAGCTTTTTTAAAAAAATTGATTGGCTGCATTCTAGCTCTTTATAAACAAAATAAAATCGTTATTTTATCTACCAAAATTGGTATACAAAAGGGAGTCTATTTTTTTCTAATCCTAACTGGAATAAATTCCATGGTTTTTCTAAAAATAAATTTCCCCTTTTTTCGAAAAGCCCAGGTCGGTCTTATTTTTTTTAAAAAAATCGGGTTCAGGGCTGTGTCGGGCCTAATATTTTTTTTAAAATATATATCTAAATTTATCATTTTTTGTTAAATCATATTATATCAAAAAAGGCGCTAATATTGTTATGTAAAATAAAAAAACTTGACGCTATATAACATATCTTTTATTTTGGACAGTCCTGATGATCATTAATATGGATCAGTATAAACTGGTTCTGGTGACCTTCACCATGGCATATAGCTAGCATAGGGTAAAATCAAACAATTTAATGTCAATTTTAATTTTTGAATAATTTTAAAACCTTTAATTCAATATTAAACTCTAAAATATTTAAAAAAAGTAAATAGTTTTTTTTATATTTAAGGCTAATGGAATTGTGAATAGATGAGATATTTAAAGGACATATTTTTAAGCTATCGTTTTGGCAAAAATAGAAGTTGGGATAGGTGAAAGCAATTATTGTATTTCCTATAACTTTAAGGAATTTAAGGCCTCATGACCATGGTTGCCAGGCATAATCTACAGGCTTGCTTAATATTTTTTTTAATAAATATAGTTACTAAGGGTGCTCAACTAAATTTTTAAAAAAAGTAAAAACATTGAATTATAAATTAAATTCATTTTAATAAATAGTGTACCACAGACATCGCCAATTTATTAGGCGACAGCAAAATCGGTGCACTGACAAATGCAGCTAAAAAAAATTAAAACTGCTGCTATCAACTGCAACTTTGGCGTGGTATAAAATAAAATAAGTAACGATTTTTTTCATTTTAGAATAAAGTAGTGATGAAATAAATATTTTTAAAAAAACTAGAAATATTTTTTTAACATATGCCAATTTTAATCAAAATTTTATAGTGTAAAATAATCCTATAAATGGAAAATATACTAATAATCATAAATAAAATATTTTTTAGGAGCATAGTTCAACAGTCAACAAAATAGATATTTAGATAAAAAAAACAGTTAAATAATATAACAAAATAATTTACAATTTAATGCAATTAAATTGAATTGATAAATTCACAGCCATGGCTGAATAACATATTAATGAGTACAATGTATCCAGTAGTGTGGACCATAACATATTAATATATACTTAAAACAAAAAAGCTAATAAGCAAGGCCATTTTTAAAATCTAGCCCAAGCATATATTTTTTTAGTTGGGCCAAGCAAGTAGGGTAAATTTTTAGATACCAAATAATAAATCATTTACTTTGAATTCACATTGAGAGAGAAGATTATAGACTAAAATATAATTTATGTCACCCTTTGATTCCAAATTTTTTATATCATTTAATATAACTTGGCAAGAAGATTCTAAATTGGATAAACTGTAAAAACAATAAAATATATGATATACAATATTTCATTATACCTTTCAATTGTATCAAAAAACTCATCTTCACCACCAGCATCTGATAGTATGCTATTTGATTCAAACTTATTCAGTTCATTATTGGTGTATAATAATAAATTTTCTGATGATGACTTGGAAAATGCATACATACCATTGTCATAATGGATTGGTTTAGCATCTGTTGCATCATGATTATTTTGGCGTTCTTCCATAGATAAAAATCTAACGTTCTTTTTTGACTTGTTAAAATTATTTGCTATTAAACCATTATTCAAATGATTTTGGTCATTACAAACATGATTAATTCCATTGTTCAACCTATTTTTAAGATGCTGCGACTTGCGATTATAATGTGTATTATGATTTATTATTTCATTATTATTCATAGAATTTTTATTAATTTGATGGCTTAAACGTTGTATTTCTTTTTTCAATTTAACAATTTGATCATCTTTTTGATTCAATTGATATAGTAGATATGCGCTCGCAATCACTGCAGCACATGCCGAAGAGGCTACAATGATTAAGGATAATTTTGAATTCGTGTTATCCATAGTTGTAAAAATATTTATAAAATTATAATTTTGAGCATAAATTTTATTTTAAATTTTGAGTAGTCGAAACGTCGAAACATGTATGTGACCAAACGGAAAAGGGCGAATATTTAATAAAATAGAGAACTTTTCTAATATATTGTCAAAATTAAATTTCTTAAATATTGTTACAAAAATAGTGTCTTATTGAACACAGGGATTGACAGACAAGACTAATGAATCCACATCATATGGTTTTGGAGATGGAGGAAAGTTCGAGAATGATTGTTGAGGAATATTGAATGGGATGTATGTTATGTTTATATTGGATGTTTATGATTTACTATTATAATGTTGTTATCTGGATAATTAATATAATTTGTACAAATTGTTTAATTGATGGCAATAAATTACATGTAGTCCAAGGTTATATATATGTAGCAGATTGGCGACGTTATGGTATTAACCTGATCATAGGCGTAGCCAGGGGGGGGGCAAGGGGAAATCCCCCCCCCTTCAGAAATTTATCACTTTTTGTAAATATCATTTTTAGCTAATAAAAAATATCCCCCTGTCCTCCCCCCACTCCCTGACCTTCAAATATGTATGCATATATCTTAATTAATAATTTTAAAGAAAGAATGTAAAAGTTGATATTTTTTTATAAAACTATTCATCATAATTTATAGATTTTTTGGAAAATAAATTTATAAATATATAAAATGAACCAAAAATGTTTTTTAATAAATGGAATCTAAGCCAAAGATAAGTCTTAAGACAGAAGTGAAATGTATTATAATTATTAATAATAGATCCATAAAATTAATAAATAATATAATATATCAAATATAATTTTTTATAAAGTGAGTAATTTTAATTTATTAATCTTAATAAAAGTTAAATATAATTTTAAAACTATTGATAAAATTAAATCATAAAATTAAAAAAATATTAAAGCACAATACAAACAGTGGAATATTATATGTCGTAGATTTACAGTATATCTATTTATCAAATGACAATCAAGTAATTATATAGCGAATAATCTATTTTCCAGATAACTATAAAATATTGATAAGGACATCAAAAAATATCTTTTAAAGACATTGTGGGATAAATAATATAAAAATTAAATTTAAATATCATTTTTCTTAAAATAAATAGATGGCGTTAAATAATTAAATGAAAATTGTTGCATATTTAATATCAGGAGCATTTATTAGTAAGATTTGTTAAATTATTAACTGTAGTATATTCTCTAACTGTCAAATATGTCTGTAAAAGTGGAATTTTACCTAGTATTTTATAACTAATTCTATATAATAGAGTAAAATCAACTATATGTCTACTTACTTTTTATAAATAAATTACTTATAATTGTTTGGAATAAATTATTACCATGCATTTATATATTAAGGTATATACAATACAAGTAATTTATTATATTTTTATTTTATATAAACTAATAAAAATATATTTCAGATTTGTTCCAGGCTTATATTAAAATTTGTAAAAATATTTATGACTATATATAGACTATAGTAACCCGGCCAAAGACCCAGGAAAAGCGGGCCGAAGGCCCGCCCTAAAGGGGGTCTGGGGGCGAAGCCCCCAGTAGTTTTTTAATTCCCCCCCCCTTATGAAAATCCTGGCTACGCCTATGAACCTGATCAAATGAATATTACTGAATCGTATTGAAGTATGAACTATTTTTATACATTATGAAAAGCAATATGAATGCATTGGATATTTTATAAAATTGAATTTGGGATAAAGATACAACTGTGAATCTGAATTTAGACAATGAATAAATTATGGAATATTATAATGAATGAATTATGATTATGTGATGGTTCTGATATTGAATGAATTATTACAATTGCTGACAAAGATCAATTGGGTGATGAATGAATTGGCAAAAGGAAGAAAATAAGAATTAGCTAATTTGGTACAAATGAAGAATGAATTGAACGGATTTTGGGTAATGATTATTATTTATTATGGAAAAAATTTATCAAATATGAAGAGCTATCTGGCATGAACAAAGTAAATAGATTCAAATATGATTTTGAGATTATGGCTAAGTTGTGAAAATTAATTTGGGGATTAATTTGAAATAGTGATGATATGAAATTAATTTTTGGAAATTGATTACTCAGTAAAAATTGAACATTATGTGAAATAATATTCTGAAAACGTGGATACTAATGATATAGTAAAATTACATGGCAATTTGGTTTTTGGATTATGATTATTGATCTAATTTAGACATCACATTAGGAAAGAGTTTACTGATAAACTTGACTAATATGGACATTGGGAAAGTAGTTACTGATAAGAGAACCTGGCTTGAACATTGAGGAATAGGTTACTGATAAAAGATGGCTAATTTTAGGGATTGGAAATATAGTTACTGATAAATGAACCTGGCTAATTAGACATTATTATAAAAATTGGGATGGGATTCTGGGTTATCACATCATCACCTGAATATGAGGATGATTAGGGGTATGAATTAGCAACCATAGCTCCCACTCCCTATTCAGAAAATAATTATAATCGATATTTCCCATCGAAGACACTCGAAGTTAAAAAGGGATACTAAATCGATGAGGCCCATAGACATGGACAAGTGATCCGACTACTCAGTTAATAATAATAAGGAGGAGTAGTTGGGATAAAGAGGAAATTGGTGGTGGTTCTTGGGAAAAGCGATAACGGATTATCAAGGATCGGTCAACGTTTAACACTTATGGACTGCCCATGTGAGTACGCTTAGTGGCAATGGTGGGCTCAAAATTTATGATTAACGCTATGCTGTCCAAGCGATAACGGGATCCTGGAAGACCGTTCAAAATTTAACGCCAATGGGACAATCCTTGCGACAAGGCAAGGTTTTCAGGATTATATAAAAGGAGTAAGGGAAGGGGGGTGGTATAATTAATGATTAGCTATAGCTACCGACCACAGGGATTGATAGACAAGAATAATTAGTCTATATCATATGTTTTGGATGAAGGTTCGAGAACAGGATTGCCATGTCTACCCCATCAGCGGGAAACTCCCGCAATTTTTAAGTTTACACGTAGACATCTATCTCCCGCAAAACTACAGCAATTGGAAATCTCCCGCAAAAATCTACCGCAATTTTTAAAAAAAAGTATTTTAACGTTTTTAATATGTATAAATAATAATTTTGAGAGACATTAATTGATTATTTTTATATTTTTAAAATAAATTTTAAATATTTATTTGAAAAACATATCTAGTTTTTAAATTTCTTTCTATCCAGTTTTTATCCAATAAGAAATCAACATCATTTCATTCATATAAGTCAGAACAGGGAACTATATCAACATCGATTGCAATACAAAAATATTCTCAAAAATAATAAATAATACAGATGCAACTACATTTGCGGAAATCGTATACATCTATCATGTTCGAGAATGATTGCTGGGGATTATGAAATTGGTTGAAGATGCTTATAATGGATGTTTATGATTTTTTTATTATAATGTTGCCAGCGTCTACATGAGCGGGAGGGGTAGGAACAGTTTGCATCCTATTTTTTGAGGGGTTAGACTGCTTTAATGGGGGTAGGATAAATTTTTTAGGGGGTTATCTATTAAATTTTAAGATGAAATAGGACAAATGTATTGCTGTAAAAATTAATACTTTTATTATAGAATTTTTATAATACAATTCATCGACCAAATCTATATATTGCAAACAATCATACACATTGTTTTTCAAATAAACTATCCTTTTAAATGTAAATTAAAAGCTTTAGATAATTCAGCAAGCTCATAATGCCATAATAATTAATTCATTGTAAATAATGGAGGTTTTAATTGAATTTATTATCTAAAAAATAAATTCTTTATATTCACAAAATATCGATAGTTGGTAGTAGAGATAGATTAATTTAAGTTATACTTTATAAATGAAAAGAGTATTAATAAATAAATAGATGAAAATAATAATAAAGAGTCGCCGCCAGAAGGCGGAGAGGATTTTTTAGGGGGGTAGGCAAAGGTTTTCGAAGGGGGTTTGCATCCAGTGAAAATCCTGTCATGTAGACGCTGAATGTTGCGATCGGATATAAATGATTAAAATTATTTGAATAAATGGTTTTAGTTGAAATAAAGAATTTCATGAAGTCCAAGTTATATATACATATATATGCTACAATATTAAATATAAAATTTAAAACACACATGCTAATTTAGATTTAAAATTGAAATACTTGTTAATTTTTCAATAATGGTCTCATCAATCTATTTAAACAGATAAAGCAACTAACGGCAAGCCCAATCTTTTCTTAGGAAGAAAATTGTTGATCAGTTACTTATGACATGGGTTATATGCCTGCAATCAGGGATCTCTACCATTATAGGTAGGGGTAGGAAAAGGGGTCGAGGAGGGGGAGGTTATGACGTAAATTTCATTAAAATTGAATGAGGGCACTAAAGTTATGAAGCCGCTATCGCCATTTGAATAAAATTGAGAGCGTCAGGGGTTAGTTTATATTTAGATTTCGTTTTTGTAGCTTATTTTTATCTGAATTTCTTTTTATGGCTAAATATAATTTAGATAGTATTAATTAATAGCCGCGGGCTAAGTAGAAAAGAAATTGAAAGAATATTATATATAAAATTCCATCTAGATGTTAATTAAAATATAAAAAATATATGAGATCAACAGGGATGTATTGCAGGGGGGGGGGGGGGGGTAATCCCCTCTGATAATTTTATTTTGATTTTCAGCCTCAAAATATTAAATTCTTATCCATTTTTCATTTTATTATTTTAATTAAAATTAGAATTAGAATTTTTATAAAGTCAAGAATATAAATTGTTTTCCTCTTCAGATTTTTTTATAGCCAGACTAATAAATTGTTTTACTCTTCATATTTTTTTATAATCAGACTAAGCCTTTATGACATAGAAGACAGTAAAGCAAGTTTTATTTTTCAATATTTTTATTTCTATTTTATTATCAACTTAAATAAAATTTTGATTTCTCTCATTTTGACATTTTTGTGGACAATCTAAAAAATAATCAATATTAGGTAAAGAAGATAAATCTCATTCTAAATATTAAATTTAAATAAAGGCTAATAAAAACCCTACTTGTTAGATAAGAAAATCTGGAGGGGGGGGGGGGCTCTTGACCCATTGTAATATTCTAAAAAATAAATATTATTAATACATTAACGGTTATCATAACGAGTACACAAGCTTTCCTTTGAAGTATGCCTGGTGATTAGAATGTTTAGAATCATTTGAGAATTTTAACAGATTTCGCTCGATTCAGAAGTTAAACCATTTTAAAAAATATACCCTTAAAAAGGATCCAAAACTAAGATTAAAAATAGACCAATTTATTATTCTTATAAAAAGCATCACAGTCCCATCTAATGGATAGCTTTAAAAGCGAAGCAATGACTTGAATATATTAATAAAATAATTTTAAAATTTTCCGATATCTACTTTATACAAAAGGAAAATTTCTATAAGAGCCTAGATGCGGTTTGGAGAGAAGCAAATAAAAAAAATCAACCAAATATTCAAACTAAATGAATATGAAAGGATTGCTGAGCTTCGATAATATATGGATGAGGATATTTATAATAAAAAAAATTTTTAATTTCTTAACTTTCTGGTAGACACTTTATCCTGCAGTACTTCCAAGCAGGGTTGCCAGGTCAAAATTTTCAAATTGCAGGAGAAATCTGGTATTATGCGGGAGAAATATGAAAAATGCGGTAGAAATATAAAAATTGCTAAAAAATAATATTTTGCGGGCCGGCCTGGATTTTGAATTGATTTAATTATCCGCCTATTATTTTTAATAATTAGTTTATATAAATACAAAGTCGGTAACTATTTTTCAAAATAAAATAACATCTTGATTTATTAAAATATAATAATTTATAAAAAAAAACCAACGATCTTTTTTAAATATAAAAGAATGTAAACAAGTTAAATTTTATTAAAAAAAACGATTTTAATTTTACAATTAAAAATATATTTTATGCGAATTTCCCGCAAAACGACCGCAATTGGAAATCTACCGTGTGTGTGTATAACATTATAGGGATAGGCGCTAATACATAATAAGGTACTCAAAAATAAGAAATAATACAGATGCAACTATAGTTGCGGCAATTGTAATCACTTATCTTGTAGTACAACATTCACAGAGATACTTATCATCACAATGTTGGTAGAATATTTTTTCCATTTAACGACTCTATTATAAATGAAAACTATACTTATAGAACAAAAATGAGCAAGGCTATCATGAATGTTTTAGGATCTATATCTAGGAGGTCAATTCTTGACGATTTGAAAGTTGGGCATACATATGCAATTCTAACAGATGCATATAATAAGGGAAATATTAAAATATTTCCCTTGATCCTCCGCTATTTCAGAAAATTAAGGTCGTTTCAATAACACTATTAAAATTTTTTCCCTCAAATAGTGAAAAATCCAAAGACATAGCTAACCATAATGGTAAATATAGCAGATTCGAGATTATTAATAAATTGCATGTCAGCTTTCTGATCTGATAATGCCTCACTGAATTTTGTAAAAACTGAATGTATTTACAGAATTGAGTCAACAATTTTGGTTGCGATATGTTCCTAATACCCGCCATCGATAGAATTTTAAAATTTTATAAACCTATAAAAAATATTTCTTAAATATAGATTATAAAAGTTATCCTAACATTTTGAAAATTTTTTCAATAATGAATGGCAGAGTATATTTAGAAATGATTCATATATAGGAAATCTGCTACATGCTGTTAATGTGTAGTTGCAATCAGAAGAATCTTAACAAAGATTCACAAAATTATGCTGCAGATGTGTTCATCTTTACAGTTAAAAATTGACAATTAATTTTATAGTGCCATTGCTAAATCTTAATTATATTTTATTTAAGATTTAAATAATAGAACTAAAGGTTTACCGTCGTTATTGAGATATTTATAAAATTCCTGGCATGGCATATTATATATTTGTTTGACCATTAGCTCGGCCTTTAATGTTGTTTAATCAATCCGATTTTTCTCCTTTTTCCAAGCAGTCCTCATCAGGGTAAAAATGCGCTCAGGTGAGGCATTAGAATGAGGTAAGGAGAAGGCATACTCGCATATTTTTTCCAAGCATGGGGATTTATCGTTATTAAGAAAAAATTTTACCCATTTCTCCTCTGCTTTTAGATCATCCTTTAAGTATTCTGGCGAATCATAAAAAATAGAGAGAATTACAATCTCATCAAACAAGACATCAATGTCTTTCGGTATTTTTAATATATTTATTAAATTACAAAAACCATCAATTGACGGTTTCTGTTCCAAGGTCACAATATTTATACATTTGTAAATAGAGTTATTAAAATCAAATTTTGATTGTAAATATTCTAAAATTGTCTTAATAAAAATATCTATTTCATTTAAAAATGTATTAATTAGAGTATTATTTGAACATTTTAATGGAATATTTTTATCAATAGCGGCATAAAATTTATTATCAATCTTTAACTGTAGAGATGAACAGAGCTGTAGCATGATTTGTGAATTTTTATTAATAAAGAATATTCTGATTGCAACTGAATATTAACTGCATAAAGTAGATTTCCTACATGTGAAACTAATCCCAAATATGCTTCTGCCATTTCATACTCGAAAAAATTTTTCAAAATTTTAGGAGAGCTTTTAAAATTTTTATTTAAGAAATATTTTTTTAAGGGTTCGTAAAATTTTAATTATACATTGGCAGGTATTAATGATAACCACCTGATAGGTACATATCGCAACAATTCACACCATTCCAAGTCAGACCACTTCACCAGCTCTTTTAATTCATTACTCTTTTATTTGATGAACTAAATTCGTTAAAAAATTTAACAATTATTTCGACATTCACAGATAGTACATTCATTGCCTTCTTGCAAAAATTATGTAGTATATGGCATATACAGCCAATTGGTATTAATTCATTATTGTGCTGCCTCAATTCGGTAACTTTGGTTTTGGCAAAAATTTACAGGCATTATCAGCGCAGAAAGCTGGCATGCAAATCATTGATAACCCTGAATCAGCTATATTTACCATTATGTGGCTAGCTACATCGTTGGATTTTTCACTACCCGTGAAAAAAATTTTAACAGTTTTATTGAAATGTTCTTATTTTTGTTGAAATAGCGAAGGATTGAGGGAAATATTTTAATATTTCTCTTATTAGATGCATCTGTTAGAATTGCATATGGATGCCCACCTTTCAAATCATCTAGAATTGACCTCTAGGATTCAGGTACTAAAACACTTGTGCTCATTTTTGTTCTGCCACAAGTAAGGTTTGCACTTATATTGGAGTCGTTAAATATCATGAGAAAAAGATTCGACCCACATTGTGATGATATAGCCCTGTGAATGTTGAACTACATGATAGATGTATACGATTTCCGCAAATGTAGTTGCATCTGTATTATTTATTATTTTTGAGAATATTTTTGTATTGCAATCAATGTTGATATACTCCCCTGTACTGACTTATATGTATGAAATGATGTTGATTTATTATTGGATAAAAATAAAATAGGATAGAAAGAAATTTACAAACTAGACATGTTTTTCGTATAAATATTTAAAATTTATTTTAAAAATATAAAAATAATCAATTAATGTCTCTCAAAATTATTATTTATATATTAAAAAAAAATTGTGGGAGAAATTAAAAAATTGCTGTAGATTTTTGCTGGAGATTTCCAATTGTGGTAGTTTTGCGGGAGAGAGATGTCTGCGTGTAAACTAAAAAATTTCTGGAGTCTCCCGCTGATGGGGGGAGACATGGCAACTTTGCTTCCAAGTATGAAAGGAGCACTCATCTTATGAATTAGATCATGGTAAATAATAAAGTGAATTTAAGAGTAAAGAATTCGTCAAATTTAAAGTTCATAAATATAAATTCATTCAGTAATTTGCAGGGGAGTCGCAGGCCTTTACAATCTTAGGTGGTACAACTAAAAAAAACTTCATGGGGCGAAACCCCTACACTCCCAAATTTGCGGGTTTTCGGTGGGTTTTGTAAATATAATACTTATAATTTACTAACTTTGAACAATTATTCTGAATTTTATATTTTGTCATTTATTATATTATTTATACAAAATAAGCTAGCATATAAATAATTAAAACAATACAAGATTTCTAAAAGTAATATTTTAATACAAAATCTATTTAAGTATAAAATATTTCGATTGCTGATATAAAAAAATTGATAATGGTTTTTAAAAACCACATAATATAATATAATTCTTAGCAACTTACATTGTCAAAAGGTCATTCATGATATCATTTTAGACAATATTTTATAGAATGGACTAATAAAGAAAAATTTATAAGCCTAACCAAATCAATTCTTGAAGAAAAGAATATAAACGACCAATCAAAATCACAAAACTATATGGTAGTTAGAGCTTCCTATTAGATGACATGATGGAAGCTAGATAAGTAATCGAAAAAATTATGGTAAGATATTAAATATCTAAAAGATTATCTTCCATTTTTATTGATATATTAACTACTACACATTTGACCATTATTGCTTATCTAAAATATGCAATCATATGCTCTCAGCAGCTGTAGTAATAATCTTAAATTACACAGCCACACAAATAATAGATGCTTGTTAATCATAGTTATGACACTCACAATGTTAACCATATCAAAATTTATTAGGTTAGATAAGTTGATAAAACAAAAACACTAAAAAATCTTTAGAATAAATTATGTAAATATATTGAAGCCTTGAGTTATTTACACGGCAAGGATGCCATATTAGAAATGAAACATTTTTTAACTATAAAATAAGAACCAGAGTGATATCATGAAATCAATTAAATATATTATTGTCGCTCCACCTCTAGTTGGTTTATTATATCGTAAGTAGTTTGTAATATTATCAAAAATATAATCGCATTAAAAATTTAACTCGAAACTGTTTTTCAAAGAAGGAAAAAATAGCTTTCCTAAAAACACGTAAAAAAGGAGAAGAAAATATATCTAATTTATTACATCCATTATGGGATGAATAATAATATGTTTAATTTTTAATAATATTTTATATAAATAGATGGCGTTAAAGAATTGAATGCAAATTGTTTCATATATTTATTATCAAAAGCATTTATTAGTAAAATCTATTAAATATTAACTGTAATATATTATATAAATGTCATATACGTCTGTAAAAGTCGCATTTTACCTAATATTTTATAACCAATAATATATAATAGAAGATTATAAACTATAAATCTACAAAGTTAAAGAAATCTCTTATACTTGTTTGGGGACCTTGAAAATATTTTTAGGAAGAGGCATCGTAATTAAATTTAAAATGAATAATATAGTTAATTAGGGATTTTGAACTCGGCTAATAATATTAAATTTGTTAATTTTCAAATAATAAATGATTATATAATAATTTAAATAATAAAAGTCAATTAAGCTTCAACTGTTAATGCTAAATTAATATTAAGTGAGTGATATTGATATTCTATAACACAGAATTTGATTGCAAGCTGACATAGTAAAAATATAATTTATATATATTAATCTAATCTAATAATTAAAATAGTATTCATTTAATAAAAATTTAGATAGTGTTATTAATTTTTAAATAATAAAATTAAATCAATATATTACTTAATAGAATTATAAAAAAATCTTCAGAAGGCAATCAAAAAAATTTATTTTTAGTTCAAGTCAAGGGGATATTAAGGAGCCATTAAAAAAAAAATTTTGCTTCAGAGGGCTATACAAATTTTTTATGGGGCTAGAGCCCCTGTGCGCCATCCTCTAGTGACGCCACTGGTAATTTGTATAGATATCGGTAGTAAAATTTACTCAACAAGACATTTTTATTCAAAAAGATTTATTAGACACCTTTCCAGACTTTTTTTTTAAATTTCTATACACATTAATTATTTACCGAATCTTCTGCATAATATAAATTATTTTTTTTGAAGATTTTAGGTAAAAAAATTTACTGCTATTCCTAAAAATAATATTTTTAAAAGAATTAGGAAAACAAAATAATTTACAATTTTATCGAGGTCCGAGTTTAATCCGATTCAAAAGAGATTAAAATCAAGGTCCAAATTTCATCAAGTCCAATTAAATATTTTACAAGTCCGACCGACCCATTCGGAAGGATAGAACTCATATCGGTATGCTCAGGACTATAGTTTATATGTGTTGCTGACCATACAGCGTCTACATGACAGGATTTCCACCGGATGCAAACCCCCCTTCAAAAACATTTGCCTACCCCTCTACAAAATTCCCTCCGTCTTTGGCGGCGGTGTCTCCTTATTATTATTTTCGCCTTTTAAATTTATTGATACTCTTTTCAGAGAATTTATAAAGGATAACTTAAATTAATATATCTCTACTACCAACTATCGATAATTTGTGAATATAAAGAATTTATTTTTTAGATAATAAATTCAATTAAAACCTCCATTATTTACAATGAATTAATTCTTATGGCATTATGAGCAAATATCTAAACCTTTTAAACATTTAAAAAGATAGCAGAAAGTTTTATTTGGAAAACAATGTGTATGATTGTTTGCAATATATAGATTTGGTCGATGAATTGTATTATAATAATTCTATAATAAAAGTATTAATTTTTACAGCAATAAATTTTGTCCTATTTCATCTCAAAATTTAATAGATAACCCCCCAAAAAATTTATCCTACCCCCATTAAAACAGCCTACCTCCTACCCCCCCCCCCTCAAAAAAATAGGATGCTAACTGTTCCTACCCCTCCCGCTCATGTAGACGCTGTGACCATATGTGTAATCATATGATAGAGCTCAGCGCCATTATTTCTAGGTGCAACCTTGATCTTGTTAAAACTTTAACTATCATTAATTTTAAATTTTAATAAAATCGGTATTATCCAAATTTTTTTTCAGTTTTATTAAATAAAAGTATATTGTTAATTTAATTTAACAAAAAGAATTATTTCTTTCTTTCATTTAAAGAAATATTAAATAAAAATGTTGATCGAAATTGATATTTAGGAGTCAGAGCCAGAACTAAAGTTTGGAACCGAAACCAGTTACTGGAAATCCCGGAACCCGGAAGAATGTAGGAACTGAAACCGAACCTGGGACCCTCTCTTAAATTCATAATAACTATATTAAAACTCATTTAAAAATTTTTAGGAAACTTACAAAATGGAAAGTAATTTTTATATATGGACAATGTGTCATTTTTTCAACTTCAAATCCATTTTTGAGCATGTTTCTTAAAATTTAAAAATCTGATTTTTCCGGAAATATATTTCAACATGTTAAGAATATCTATCTTATAAATTGTAGGCAATTTTGCAGTTAACCTTTTAGTCATTTATAATTTATATAAAAAATCTATGGAAAAACTAGTATAAATTATATTAAGTTAAGAGTTCTCGTCAAAATTGTCTGAAATTTTTAGAGTTTATGTTAGATACATGATGGAATACATTTTCGGTAAAATTAAATTCTTAAATTTAAAAAATTAAAAAATTAACACTCAAAAATAATTTAAAATTTAAAAAAACATTTCCGGAAAAAACATCTCGCTAACATATATAAATATGTTTAAAATGTTCATGTGATTCATTTTGATAGGTTTATTTATTGTTATTTTTTAAAAATTTAATTGCTTTAAAAAGTTTGGAATTAAAACATGAACATAGGACCCTTGTAACAAAGTGAAATTTGTAAACTGGAAGCAATTAGGAATCAGTGTTCCAACTCTAGCTAGAATGCAAATTTTCTATTAGGAAACAAAGTATCGATTGAACTACCAAAGCTTGACAATCTAATATATATTTCTATTTCAGGCATTTAAGGCTTCATCTAGAATATGCAACATTCCTCAACCTTCTCTTCTTATCACACTATCACACTTTATTAATATTTAGTTGTTCCTTGAAAACAATAAAGAATGGAAAGCTTCTGATTTGTTTTGGAATGTATATCATCTCGATTTATGCGTGAATTTTTTTATAAAAAAAGTGAAAGCTAAAATTATGGTAGATAACTCAAATTTAAAAATTTAACGGCATTCTACCTACAATTTGTACTTACTTAAATGACCGATCCGGCCTTGCTTATACCTATAACTAAGCTACATTTTTTTCTAAGGTTGCATATAGATTTTTATAGCTTATAGCACATTTTTAACTGTGGCTATTATGCCCATTCTTCATCTATACATATTAAAAAATATATATTTATGTCTTCGAGCATGTGAAACCTAAACAATAAATTTTTATTCAAAAAAATTTATTAGGCACGTTTCCAGACTTTTTTTTAAATTTCAGACTATACCTGTTAATTATCTCCTGAATCTTCTGCATAATATAAATTAGTCACCATTTAATCGTTAATACTAATTATTTTTTTGTTCTTTTATTAACGATTAAATGAAGTCACAACAATGATGCGAAATCGCTCCAATTGAGCCAATTTTTAAAAATGGCTAGCTTAGTATTTTATCCTGATAAATATTAAGCAAGCCTGAAGATTTTGTTCATAAATGGCACAAAGGTTTGGATATCTAATTTCGAAGCTTAGGCAATACATTTCTGGGTAAAATATTGAGTTCGTCGATTTTAAAAATCGGGTTATATGGAGCGATTTTGCATCACTATCTACAAATTTAAATATTTTTTATTGAAAAAAAATTGATGCTACAAATTATTATCGTATATGGTCTAAAAGTTTTTTTAAAAAACTGTTTTCAAAGAACATTAGTTGTTTGTGACAAATAAAAATTACTTGATATTTAAAAAATATTATAGGAAAAACTGAAAGATAAACGCATGGATTACAATTGTAAATTTATATTTTGACAAGACATCAAACAGGGAAATAGAACTATGACATATAAAATACGGGATAATTTAACTATTTGGAGTGCCTAAGGATAAGAAAAAAATCCGCTTTTACAAAATTAAATAGCCATAATTAAGAAATTATATATTTATAACAAAAGTTATGACACAAAGAAAACAATAATCATTTATAACAAGAATGTGGAATTTATACGATAATTTGGGAAATCTTGTTGATAAATAAATCCCTTCATTATACTCTAATATTTTCCACAAAAGAAATTGTTATCATGAATATTACTAATTTGGGCATTATTAGTGATTAGTTATTTTAATTGTGGACATTTCCCAGATTAATTAAAAATTCATATTTAGAATAAAATCAACTTAGGCAGTTGGGATGGATACAATTCATTTCGTTGTTTTATTATTAATCTGGCAGTTAATCAAACGATTTTATTGAATTACGTAGTTTAAAAAATATTATAATATTTATGTAATTTGATTAAAATTTTATGCAATCATTTTATTCATGACAATGATTAATGATGTAATAAATAAATTTTTCTTGAGCATATTTTTTTTTATCTTAAAATTAATAAGTATTTTTAACAATACAGCGTTCTAGTTTCTTGTATATTTAAAAACACGCAAATATTATTCGATATCCTCTTAACAAATGGCAGAAGTTCAACCATTAGTAGTTGATAATGGGTCTGGGATATGCAAGGCTGGTTTTGCAGGTGATGATGCTCCGCGTGCAGTATTTCCCTCAATTGTAGGTAGACCTAAACACAAAGGTGTTATGATGGGTATGGGACAAAAGGATTGCTATGTAGCTGATGAAGCCGAGGCTAAAAGAGGTATACTAACTTTAAGATACCCTATAGAACACGGTATTGTAACTAATTGGGATGATATGGAGAAAATTTGGCATCACACATTTTATAACGAATTGAGAGTAGCTCCTGAAGAGCATCCCGTTTTGTTGACTGAAGCTCCTTTGAATCCTAAGTCTAACAGAGAAAAGATGACACAGATTATGTTTGAAACCTTTAATGTTCCCGCTCTTTATGTCGGTATACAAGCCGTGTTAGCTTTATATGCATCAGGAAGAACTACAGGTCTAACTTTTGACTCAGGAGATGGTGTCTCACACACGGTTCCAATCTATGAAGGGTATGCCTTGCCTCATGCTATCATGAGAATTGATTTGGCAGGTAGAGACTTAACGGAATATTTGCAAAAGATTTTGACAGAAAGAGGCTACTCATTTACCACGACTGCTGAAAGAGAAATAGTTAGAGATATTAAAGAAAAACTCTGCTATGTTGCATTAGATTTTGAAGAGGAAATGAAATTAGCCGAAACTTCCTCAGAAATTGAAAAGAGTTATGAATTACCTGATGGCAGAATCTTGACAATAGGCAACGAGCGCTTTAGATGCCCTGAGACATTTTTTAAGCCATTCTTCATTGGAATGGAATCTGGTGCTATTCATGAAACCACCTACAACTCTATAATGAGATGTGATATGGATATTCGTAAGGATCTATACAATAATATTGTATTTTCCGGGGGATCTACTATGTATCCTGGACTGAAGGAAAGACTAGAAAAGGAAATAAGAGCGTTAGCACCCCCAACTATGACAATATCGGTTTTAGCTCCTCCTGAAAGGAAATTTTTGGTTTGGATTGGAGGATCAATCTTAGCATCTCTATCAACCTTTCAATCTATGTGGATAAATAAAGAAGAGTATGATGAAGTTGGGCCTTCTATAGTTCATAGGAAATGTTTTTAAATTATTTATATATTTTTTAAAATTATATTTAATGATAATTTTCATCATAAACTAGCTTTTTAAAATAACGCTTTAATGATATTTGTTTAATGCCATATATACTATGCCAAATAAAATATTCAACTATTTGTAATTTATATATCAAGCTTTATTGGATTTAAATAAACCTTAATTAAGAATATACGGAAGGGCGTGGGGAAGGCTGGCCATTACTAGTGAAGAATTTTCTATGAGTTTACTATGTTAAATGCCTAAATTTTATATTTTTCAGACTTACATTTTTTTGAGGTCTGCATAAAAATCTTTGAATTAAAATAAAGTGATTTTTTCTAAAAATTTTAAAAAATTTCTAAGAATTATAGAAAATATTAAATAAGATATAATATCTAATAAGTATATTATAATTAACTTTATCCCATACCAATAAACTATCATTTTAAATATTGTACGCTTAAAAAAAGATATGAAACATCCTTATTTAAAATATTTTATTATCGATAATTACAATTCAAGGGGATTTAATAACTTAGTAGTCAGTAAAAGTAATTAATTTTTATATAATTTCAAATATTTAGACGTCTGTTTGTTATTTATCATTCCTGCGAAATAAAATAATCTTTCCACCCGCTGATTAAGAAAATATTAAGAGTATTTTAAATTATAATGAAGAAATGTTTCCTAAAAAAATAATACAAAGATTATATTTTTCTTTCAAATAAATGATTAAACCTGATTTAGATTAAGTTATTATATTAAGTTTGCTGGCTTATAATTATTTTAAAAAATTAAACATTTATGGGAGTGCTAGTAAATCTTTGGACACAACCCCTTATGGATTACATCACCTATTTTAGGGATAAAAGTATTTTTTTTAAAAAGTGATCAATACTAATTCTATATAATATTTATTGTTTGAAAATGGCAAGTTGTTCTTTGCGGTCGTAAACGTTGTTATTTAAAAGGTAACGGTGTCACTATTAGGAATAATATACTAAAATAATGCCTACTTTTTAAGTTATTCACTACTTTATATTTAATTTAATTTATTATAACTATATTAATCATTTTTCTGTTTTCTTTATGTTAAAGTTAATTTTTTAATAAATTCTAGAAAATTTTAAAAATTTTTAATAATTAATCCTTTTTTTATTTGAAACCTCTCATATTGAGCATCTTTCTCGCTCGTTGCTCGATTTTTCTGACATACATATTCATCATTCCTTCGCTATTTTTGCACATCAATCAACAGACCTCTCACAGGTGCTTTTGCTTTATTATTGGCAGCATTTTTTTTATTTTTTATACCTATGGCCATTCCCCACGAACGCAGAATCTGCCCATCCTGCATGAAACCAATACATTTGGAGAATTTTTTGTTCATGGACCAATCTCTAACAGGTGTCCGCATTCAAAACACACGCCTCTTTCTCAGATCACTTACTCGCTTCCCCCCCCTCTCATAGATTCTCCCTTAAACCAAGTAATCGGTGCCTCATTCTCAGATATTTTTCTTAATTCCACAAAACCAAGTATCATAACGAAAATACCCAAAGGAGCGAGAATACAAGTAGCTAAATCTCTCAGCAACTGCATATCTTCTCTTTTGCAAAATTTTAACAAAGAAGAAGAATGGTTAAAATTTTTAAACTTTGGGTACAATACTTTCAAAATACCCGACATATCACTCCAAAAATCATTAACTCAACAAATAAAAGATGCCTGTTTAAACATCAACACTCATCTTCATGAGTCCCAAATCTTCAGACATCCCATAAACAAAAAAAAAATAACCCCACTTCAACAAAAAGCCTCATTGATTTCGAAGAAAATTGACAGTCTTAATATCAATGGGGCCCTCAAACTCATTTCAACCAATGACACTCTGGCGGAATCCAATTTAGAAACCTTAATTAAGCTTCGATCAAAGCATCCCACAACAACATTTATGCCAATATTGCCCCAACCCTTCTCCCATTGTGCAGCAGATTTCACACAGGAAGAAGTAAGGAAAGCAATCCTATCTTTTCATCGGGATTCGGCTCATGGTCTAGATGGGATTAGACCAATTTTTTTACAGGACATTACCTCTCCTGTGATCTGTACACAGGTTTCAATTCTCACTAAAATCACAGACTTAGTCAACAAAATCCTAAATGGAGACGTACCCAGCTTTATTACCCCCTTACTATTCGGTGCCAGACTCATCGCACTCCAAAAACCAAACAAGGACATTCGGCCCATCGCCATTGGTTCAACTTACCGTAGATTGGTCGCTAAATTAATCGCATCTAGAATCAAACACGATGCCGCACACATTCTAAGCCCCTATCAACTTGGTGTAGGGATACCTGGTGGGTGTGAAGCTGCTGTGCACTTAACAAGAATTCACCTTGAAAATAACCCAAAAAACGAATCCCTAGTAAAAATTGACTTCTCTAACGCCTACAACACTCTTTCGCGCAACACGTTCCTACATTCAACTTGCTTCCATTTCCCCGCTTATACCAAATTTCTTTTCTCTTGCTACCAATCACCAACAATCTTACAATTCAACAAAGAAAAGATACTTTCTGTCGAGGGTATCCAACAAGGTGACCCTCTCGGATCCCTTCTCTTTAGTCTTGAAATCAATGACATGATAAAATCAATAAACTCTTCATGTACTCTATCGCTCCACGCTTGGTATATTGATGATGGAATCTTGAGTGGTCCCAGTAGTGAAATTGCCAAAGCAGTCACCATAATTAAAGAAATGGGCACAGCCATTGGACTTTCGCTTAACCAGAACAAATCTGAATTCTCACTTTTAAATTCTAATGCTCCCAACACTCACGATTTCAAATTCACATCAAGCGTTGAATTAACACATCTAGGATCGCCTGTAGGAGGACACGAGGCAATAAAGCACCTTTCTTCATTCCACACTCGACATACTCCTTAAACTGGAGGACATTTTTACACTTCTTCCATCACACAAGTCCTTTTTTTTGCTAAAAAATTTCTTTTTTATACCAAGGATTCTTTACGCACTTCGGTCGACACCAATTTTTAAATATCCTATTCCTCTCCAAACTTACGAAAAAGGAATAAAGGACTTAACCGAAAAAATAGTAAATATCAGATTCAACGAAACCGCTTGGGCCCAAGCAACTCTTCCAACCAAATTTGGTGGTCTCGGCATCAGATCTCCACTTGACTTAGCAACAACTACTTTCATATCGAGTAGTCTCTTGACAAAGCCAATAACCACCCCCCATAATTCTAAAGAAGACCTTTCCTTAATCGTGGCTATGGATATTTGGAAAACAAGGATCAATGCTGATTCTCATCCCCCCACAGCCCATAAACAGAAAGACTGGGATGCACCAGTGGTTGCTCGCTGCGTTGAAACTCTCTTATCTAGCATGCAATCTACCGACCGCACCCTATTCTCTTCCTTGCTCAATGGTACGGGACATGAGTTTCTTGAGGCCATCCCATCTACCAATCTTCAGCTTCAACTATCCAACAATGAATGTACCCATGCCATCGGCATTTGTCTAAATTGTTCCATCACTCACCCCCACATCTGCTCAGGGTGCAACTCGCCAGTTGACTCGAAGGGTAGACATAGTTTACATTGTCGCTCCTGCAATGGACGATTCATCAGACACAAGCAATGTAATACAATCATCCAACATGCTCTGAAATCCGCCCAAATTCCTTCCACGTTAGAACCACAGGGTCTTTTTAGATCTGACGGTAAACGTCCTGATGGGATCTCTCAAATCCCATGGAGGAGAGGCCAACTTTTGGTATGGGACTATTCCTGTATTGACCCCTTGGCCCCATCCAACCACGCCATCAACATCCTTGACCAGATGGAACAACTTAAAATTTCTAAATACACAGAAATAATAAACGATCAATGCTTCATCCCAATCATATCAACCACTCTTGGCACCTTCGGAAAACTCGCCTTAGCATTTTTCAAAAACTTAAGATCACAAATCAGCAAACTCTCAGAAGAACCACGAGAGGGTTTTTTTCTTCGTCAACGATTATCCATAGCGATTCACAAAGCTAATTATATCAGTTTCAATGGTAGCCTTCTAGCCAAAGAGCTATCATATACAACGCTTACGTCCCTTTTTCATTTTTGTTTCCCTGCGTCACACCATCTCCGTTCTTTTTTTTAATAGTATTATTATATATTTTTCAAACATTTTTAAATATATTAAAATTTATTATAATGAAAATTTAAATTATTATACCTTATATTGATAATAAACTATATTTTAACATTTAAATAAATATAAAAAAATACAAATAGATATCTTCATTTGATTCCTCTTTCAGCCATTATATTCCTATTTCAACTATTTTTATTGATCTATTGTAAGTCTTCAATTATATTAGAAGAGATTAGTTCTAGTGAGGATGCTATTATATAAATTATCTTATCATAACCTTAAGGGCCAAATAAGTAGAAACTATATTTGGTTCGGTTTCTTTTTTTTTGAGAAAATATATTGATAAAAAAATACAAATCTTGGCAAGATTCTTTCCCAAGATAAGAACAAATCCTTTTTTTTGTAATAAAGAGATACCGGATGACGAGCTATCAAAAATTCTTCCAAAAAAAGAGGCGCATTTTTAGAAAAAGAAAAAATGCCTTATCAATTTCTGAAAACTAAAACCCTGTTTATGAAATATAATATATCTTTCCCATCCTCCGCACCTATTAAACGCGTGTTCAGTAGCCAAAAACAGTGTTGAGTGATAAATGATCTTAAAAACTTTGAAAAACAATTACCTATATAATCGTTATATAAAATAAATTATCAGAATATTTATAACATAATATATTAGTATTATTATATATACTGATTATTTATTTATTTGGATCTTGGATCGATTAATAAAAATAAAGGAAAACAGTTTATTCAATCTTTTCACATATAACAGTTTGATACATTAAAATAAGTTTAGATAAAAAAAAATTTGTAGGTAACGGACGTTACTGTTTTTGCAAAGTAACCTTGAATTCACAGTGGCCCGTTTGCGATCGCGATTTAACAGCTGACAGTTTTGTATAATCTGTTTATAAGATCATTTTTTCTTTATTAAAATCATTATTTCCTAGATTATTATTATGAATTTAATTAAAGATAAAATTAATATTTATAAATGAAAATTCATCTTATTAACAGATTTTAAAAAACGATTAACTGTTAAATCCCCATCGCAATCGCGACACTATGAATTCAATTTGGGATTACTTTTTTAAATAACGTCGATAGCTCTATTATAAATTGATTTTTGTTATAATGAGTGGGTTTTTCATTCATATATTATATAAAATAAACAAAACAAAGAATTTATATTATCGAGTTTTGTTGCTTGTAATCTCGTTTGTATTTAGCTATCTTAGGATTAATTTTAGAATTTATCCAGCTAAGATAAGATGTAAGACATGTATAAACCCCAGGCCTTAAGGGCTCGCCACACTCATAACCCCAAGATGCCACGCCAATCTGCTTGAAAATCGATTCATTGTTGTTGTTTTTAACTTTAACTACCAGTGGACCTCCAGAATCACCCTTGTTTTAATATAAATTACATATCCTTTTATAAAAATATATATATATATATATAACTTTAGATAATTACCAATTAAATCTTACCTAATTTGATCTCTTTAAAATCTAGATGTTAATTTCTAGGAATCTATTTTTTTTTGCTGGACCAATTTTTTTTTGTAATCATTATAATGAGGTAAAGAGCGATTTCGATAATTTGAGCCTAAATATTCTGTCCCTTACATGTTCAAGCAAGACAACCTTTACTTTACATAGTATTTAAAAAAATCTAACATTCTTCTAAAAAAAATACACGAAAAATAATTCTCTCCAGTAAATTTTTTTTTAATTCTCGAAAATAATCACCCCTCCTCCCTCCTTCTCAAACAAATTAAATTTAGGGTTTTTCCTCAGGGAATTTTTTCCCTTTACCATTAATTTTATGGTGTGATATTGTTAAATATTTTTATATAATATAATTATTACAGGATTTTTATTTATATAATTTAAAACATCCTTTTTTTCTTACAAGTTATAAGCTAAAAAGAGACCGTTATATAAAATAAAATAGTATAATTAATTATTATTAATTTTTCTAAATTAATTTTTAAAATAATAATTTAAGAGCCATATTAAAATACCTTTTTTTAAAAAATAAAGCTACAATAATTCTTAATGCTAACTGTGTCAATATTGATTAAAAAAATTGAAAGCTTCTTGTCTCATTTTTTGGCTTGTTATTAAGACTATTTCAAGGCAGTTCATAGTTAATTTAAATTTAAGAAAAACTTAGTATTACAGCGCAACTATCCTTTTTGCCTCGTAAATAACCGGCGCATATATAAGATGTTTGAAAGTTCTCGTTATTGTACATCTTTCTACATTCAGTGTTGTTGACAATAGGTACAGTAGCCTTTCTCAATGTATTGGAGGTAGAGGATAAAACTATAAATTATGGAAAAATTTTTTTATATGATTTAAAGTTATCTTACAATTATTATTCCGATATTTTCCCCAACCGGCAATGTAGCCCTCATAACCATGGTATTCATTGCAAGATTCATTGAAAGTTGGTAAACAAGCAAAATTGATCCGTCCTTCCCTATTTGGAATGAACACTTTATCCAATTCGATAAGTGCTACAAAAGAATTATTTAATGATTATGTTTTAAAATATAATTTTAAAATCTGTTTATTTAAATTAATTTCAAAAGAAACTTATTACTTTTTATAATAAATTTTTTGAAAATATTAAAGATTATACTCTATTATTTACTACCTATATCATTAAACAACTCTTCTAGATCAAAATTTTGGTGCAAAATTATATTTTCGGCTGTGTAACGCCTTTCGTAATTGGTGTTCTTAGTGAGATCGAAAGCACCCAATAATATTTGATTGCGATTATCCCAACTATATTATAAAATAAATTATATAACGTAAGACTTTACTGTTTCAATTGTTTAATCTTAAAAGTATGAAATCAAGGTAAATAAGTTTTCTTATTATTTATAATTTAGGGACATTTCATTAAAGTTTAGAAAATATTTTAGCCGCATTAAAATCTAGGAACGACGCATGGCTTAGTCATGTTCCTTTGGTGTTTTTTTTAAAATACATAGAATATATTATGTTATCGACAATGTGCATATTCAGACAATCTGTGTAGTATATCTCATAAAAATTGTCTGAAATTTATAAGGTACATCCCATCACTGTGGTATCCACGATTTTCATAAAGGGGGAGGGGGAGGGGATTTTTTTAAATCATAAATTTATTGGACATTTTTAGATTTCCCTCTTTGAAAAACTTTGGTTAGATTACATTTCTTTTTATTAACTTAAGATATTATTATGAAAACCACCTAATGGGTGAATGAGGGAATTTTCCGTGAATACATTTCAGGCAAAATCATTTAAAACATGCCAAATAAATAATTTAAGTTGAAAAAATAACAAAATACTGTGCTGAGTGCGTTTTCCGAAATTTAAAGATCTGATTTGACCAAAAATGTTTTCCAATATTATGTAAAATACATATATTCTATAAATTTCGGATAAATTGATCATCAACTTTTACGCTTTTAATTTATATTTTAAAATGGCGCTATGTTTTTCATAAGTATGCTAGCTAAAACAAGTAATCAACTTGTTTATTTCTAGCCCTTTTTTGCCTGGTGTTCCTATATCGGAAACTTTATTTCTTTGGTCTGGAATAGTTTCTATTTAGTATTTTAATTTAATTCCCCCCCCCCTTAGTTGACAGATCCTTTTTTACATATTTATTAGCTGTTAAATTTTATTTAAATATTTATTTTTAATAATTCCTGATTTGTATTAAGTCCATTTTGTTAAAAAAAAATTGGTTAAATTATTTTTTTTAAAAATAATTTTTAGACATTATTTAATTAATAATATTTCTCAGTTTTTGTTTTTCTTAATTTACGTTGAATAATTAATTTTATATTTTAAGTTCCGATATTAGAGCACCGGGAACTCAAACGAGTTGTAATTATTTTTCAATTTCTTGGAATATTGACTAATTTTTATCATAATTATATCATGCAATATTGTCTAATTTTTAATATAATTTTTAAATTTCATGCAATATTGTCTAATTTTTAAGATAATTTATAAATTTTAGAATATTATTAGACTTATGAAGTAAGAAATCACATAAATAATTATAAAATATATTATAATTATTTATTAAACATTTATTTAGCCATTATAACATTGAAAAATTGCTGTTATATTGGAGAATAAAGGTTTTCAAACAGCATCTATTTATTTTTAGCTATCTGGTGATAGAAATCATTAAATTACACAATATCCCCAATTCTCTCTTTCTTCAAAGTCAATCACAGATTTATTTTAACCTGCAGAAAATTTAAGAAAATATTTTGATCATAAATTTTTCAGTTGCTATTTTATTTCTTGAAATACAGAAATAACCCTTAATTAGGGGGGGGGGGGGAGGTGACTTAAATCTTTAAATGAATTATAGTACAAAGTCCCAGAGAATGTAAGGTATGATATAATGGATTATCGGAGTATTATATCTGGTATATATTTAATTTCGAATAACAAATTTTTACTTTTTCACGCAATGACCAGCAGTTAGTACAAATTTAGGATGTATCAAAGATCCATGACAAAATGGAGTTCCCCGATTGTTTAGGAAAACGGCCTATAATAAAATAATTTAATTAATAAATATAAAATGTTTTACCATAGTTTAAATACTAAAGAGAAAATTCTTTAAAAGACAAATTGCAATTGAAAAATACCAAATTAAAATGATCCGTGAATGAAGCTGTTGAACCCTTGACTATGCGAGGTTTGAGTCTTCGTTCCTTTGGATTCATCCCGCAATGATCTTTTAAATCTAAAATTAAGCAGATATATAATTTTTTTTTTTTGTAATTTTTTTTTAGATATACTATTTTGTCTCAATTTAAAAAAAACGGCCACCTTAATTTTTTTCGATATATCATTATTTTAAAAAAATAAAAAAAAAATATGAAGGCGTTAATATTTATATAGTATACAATCTTTTATGCATATTTTAAAAAAAATCATCTTCCATCTATCTCAGAATTATGACGTGATTAAAAAGTGACCGTTCCTATTTTTTTTTAAACTGGACACTTTTTAAAAAATTACGGTATATCAACGAAATCGAAAAAATTATAAGTGATTCAAGGATATTAAACAATTACTTGGTCATTCTTGAAAATGTTTTTACCTAATCGATTGGCCAGACACGGATTGGTCCGTGTAAAGCCCTTTTGAGATCCGATTCGCTCCAAAATAAATTTCAAATCAAGATCTGAATCCGACCGAGTCGAGAAAAATTTCTGTACTAGTTCGAAAAAATTTCAAAAAATTCCCATCAGATCTATCCGACTTCAGTTGGATCTGACTCTGATGGTCAGTGTAAGAACTCTAACTATTGAAATTGTTTTTAATAAACTATTTGCAATTGTAAACATATTGCTCAAATAATGCAATATTCTAAATTTTTGTTAATTTGTTCATTCCTACTCGTATAGAGGTGCTTCAAAGGGAGATCTTTGACCTTCCCGAAATTTTTTCCATTTAAAAACCTTATCTTAACTTATAAAATAAGATTTTATTAAAATATTAAAAAAACTTATGTGATATTTTACTTGTATTGGGAAGTAGTGTTGTTAAACGGCTCGGCCGATTTTTAAAAATGGCTAACTCAATATTTTAACCCGAAAAAGATTGCCTGAACCTCAAGATTAGGCTAATAGATGTCTAAACCTTTATGCCATCTATGAACAAAATATTTAGGCTTGCATAATATTTTTTTGGATAAAATATTGAGCTCGCGGTTTTTAAAATCGGCTCAAATTGAGCCGTCTAACAACATTAAATGGAAGGATTCAGAAGATGATTTATCCATTTTATAAGCTCTATGTTTCGCCTTTTTCAAAAGATCAAAATTATAATCTTCGATGAATAAAAAGATTGGACAATTATACATTTAAATTAGACTTCCGAAAATAAGAATCAACTTAGTAAAGCGATTAACTAGAATTTAATGGAGAATAAAATAGCTAGTTAATAATTTCGTATTGAAAAAGAAAAAGAGAGGTTTAAACGGGCTGAAAAATTCCCTAAAAGTATAATTATAGACATTATATGACTAAAAAAGGTGGGGGGGGGGCTGGCTTTAAAGTTTGCATTGTTATTTTAAGCTGCCCAGAAATACTCCATTCAGTAGTTTATATCAACAAATAGGTCCTTTACCGCAGATGAATCGCTTTTCAAAATAAAAGAATAGGGCCCTATGTCACTTATTATAATTCGCGAAAATTGAGTTATAAAATGAAGGTATTGGAAAAGGCAGATTTGCAGATAAATATTCAACATTAACTCTTTTTAGAATAATTCAGATCATTTATGCGAACAGTGACATAATCAAATCTTAAAGCTCATAAAAATAATTTATAAATGTGGTCGTCATTTTTTTGTTATATTTAAACATGTATTCCGATAGTTCTGAATTGGTTAAAGGAAAATAAAAACTTAAAAATTTTTTTTTATATAAATAAATTGTTGTATACTGCTATAACTTCCTCTTATAAACTCATCTAGAAAAATTATCAAATTGTCGGTTAGGATAAAACTGAAAATATTTTGAGGAAACTGTGAGACAAATTATGAGAGACAATTTTCCGAATTTTTTTAGGCAAATGATTTTGAGACTAGACAGAGAGCCAAATACTTAATAATATTTACTTAATTTGTTTGGCAAATAGGTGTTACAAAATAAAATGTTTATTATGGGTTTTTTTATCGTTTTAAAATTATATAGAAATAAAATAAAGAGTTTGCCATATTTTTAAAATATTAATATGTTTGGATCTATTTTTGTTCTAAAAATTAAATTATTGTTCGCCTTAATAATTCAGAATTATACATGTTTATAACAATACTCAGTAATGTTCCCCAAAAATATAAATATTTAAATAATAAAACTATATACTATATTTCGCTTGATAAGATAATTTAATAAATATAACTCATGTTTTTAAATAAAAATTTTAAAGCCTCTTATTATTGGCGTGTAAGGGGTAAGAGAATAGGTTAATCTAAACTCGACATTACTGACCCTGGTTAGGATTTCGTATGGGGAAATTATTTTATTTTATTTTGGATCAAAGGTTTTCAATTAAAGTTATTGTTTTATATTTTATTTTTAAACTTTGCTGTCCTATCTTGCAAAGAATTTACATAATATGATAAACGTATAGTGTATTTCAATAAGCACTACAAAAAACAATAATGTAATATACCTTGTAATGCGATGGTTTTCCAAAATTGCTGCACATCTGAATACGGATTTAGGTACAATACTAAAAAATTGAAGAAAGTATTTTTATAAAAAAATTTTAGTTTTGTTTTTCTTTGGATTGGAATAACTCTTATCTCTTAAGCAGGCGATCTTTTTAAACTTTTATATAATGAAATCATTATGATCTTTATGCATAAAAAAATTTATAATAAATAAAATCACGATTGATCTTCAGAGATTTTTCACAAAATTTTGGGAGAAAAAAATTTCAAATGTTTATTTAAAGATTGTTGTTAAACTCTGATTCATATTCATAAAATGCATTGTTTAAAAATTCAAAAATTTATATCAGGAGGATGTATCTAGAGGAAGGCTAATTAAGATTCCTCTCCCACCTTTACGACCCTATATGTGACTTAGTGAAAAATGAGCAGTAAATGATATCATTTTAAATTATTATTATTGATTTAAATATATGAGATATAGATAGATAGAATAAATTTATTGGTCATAATTAATAAAATTTAGGTTATACCCCGGGGCGTTGTGTAAGGGAAAAGTGTAACGAACTGCACCAGAAAACACAGTATAATCATATAAGGACGTTTTCCCAATCGAATATTTTCTGGATTGTTTGAATTATTGACATTTTATTTAGAGTCGTTAAGAAATCTTTTTTTTAAGTATAAATTATATAAGAATACGTATATCCTATCTATATTGTAAATATTAGAATTTCTTTTGTAATGGCAGCATACCACATTAATAAAACATCAAAATTGGCATTTTAAATTCTTTAACAAGAATAATAATTACAAATTTTATCTTACTAATTAATTCAGTTTGAACAATTTTTAAATATCTTTTTAAACCTTTCAAATGAAAGTTAAGTAGGAGATTCATGACCTAAAGAAAAAACTTAATACTTTAAGGCATAGTTGTTAAGGAGCGGCGCTCCTGGAGAGCAGCTACATTTTCTCAAAAACAGCTGGAGCGCCCCTCTTTTTTAAAAATGAGGAGCGGGAGCGGGAGTAGCTCCTTTTAAGGTTGGAGCGGAAGAGCGCCGCTCCACCGCTCCTTTAAATTTAATATATAAATTATATTATTTTTTAAATATTAATAAAATTTGTTATTTAAAATTTAATGAAAATAAAATTTTATTTTATTTAAATTTATTCATTATTAAATGTTGAGCCGAGTTTTTTATTGATTTTTCATCTAAGTCAATCTTTGTGGAATAAACAAAATATGTCTACAAATATGGCGGACGATATTATCTGAAAGTTGGGTAGGTATCTAATATGCCCAAATTCCACTAGGTGGAATTCGTATTATGAGTCTATGGTTTTGCTAGATAAAATATTAGATGAAAAACAAAAGGACCTTGATGAGTTGTGTGATAAACATGGGCTTATACGTTTTAACTCCCAAGAACATAAATTTATTAAAGAGTATAGTCAAGTAAATATTAATATAATCGTTATTTTAGTGAAATAAATAAATTTTAGGTTATGGAGCCTATGAAAAAAGCTCTAAAAATCCTTGAAGGGGAACTTCATATGGACATGGGTTTCCTAAGTCCAACCATTTCTAAACTTATTTCAAAATTAAACGAATTAACAGATTTAGAGTTTTGCCAACCTCTTGTAAACTCTCTTTAAGCGGTATTAATAAAAGGTTTATAATAAAAAATAAATTATATCTATTTAAATAACTTTATTGCAGATTTTCAAATATTTATAATGATGATAATATCATTGCAGCGATTGTCCATCCTGCATTCAAATTGAATTGGGAATGATAAAAAATCCAAAAAATATGGAACTAAAAGTCAGATTAATTAATTTTTTAAGGAAACAAATACCCGACGGAAAAATAGCTACTACTAGTTCACGGGAACCTTGCAATGATTTGGAAGATTTCTTTGGATTCCATGAAATTGATCACCATGAAGATAATATATTGGATAGATATTTTTTAAATAATGATAGCAAAATTACTATTTTTGAACAATTCCCTGAATTAAAAAATATTTATATAAAATACAATACCCCGCTTCCCTCTAGTGCTCCTGTGGAGCGCCTATTTAGTATTGCAAAACAGGTCTTAGGGGAGAGGCGTGGGTGTTTGGTAGATTCTAATTTAGAAAATTTATTACTTTTAAAAGCTAATAAAAGATTATAAATATTTTGATATATCATATAATATAAATAAAACGTTTTGATAAAAAAATATGATTTTGTTTCGTGTACCATCTAAAAAAATGAAAATCAAAGGAGCGGTTATGAAGCGGCACTCCATTAGTTGGAGCGGGAGCGCTCCTTTTAATAGGTAGTAGCGGGAGCGGGAGCTCGCTACTTTTAAAAAGGAGCGTTAACAACTCTGCTTTAAGGGGTGAGGGTGGGGGGAATAAATTTTTAAAAAACTATAACGACCCGGTCTGGGCTTAGCAAACAATAATTGGACCTGATCGGATAACTTGTGCAAAAATTCTTAAAGGGCCGAAACAGATCAGGCTTTTCAGACCTCTAGTTCGGGCCTCTATAACACCATGATTAATAATTGCAATTTTTAGAGGTAATAAAATAACTTATTTTTTCAATGTATTCATTATAAATTATTCCATATTTTGGCTTACAAAATATAATTTATTTATTTTTTTCAAAATATAAAAAATCGTTCTTATGGCAAATGATTAGGATATTATGCGTAGTTAGCAATTAAATTTATTATAGAGGGTTTTTTTTAAAAAAAATTTTTTTAACGAAAGGGCAGAATCGAACCTAAACAATTTAATCAACTTAACTTTAAAAAAGGTTTATTAAAAACATGTGAAAGTAAAAATATTTAATATTTAAACATATAAGTTTTAAAATATATAAATATTTTAATCACTACTTGAAATTTGTAAAGAATATCATAAATCATGCCGGGGCCATGGCTACAATGTTTTGAATTAAGATTACAAAAATTTCCAGAAGATTTAATTTATTTATTTTAAAAAATTGCTCTATACAAAAAAAATACCTTGAAAAATATATGATAAAATTTTATTTATTTTCTAAAATCTAAACTTGTTCAAATAAATTAACATTTGATTAAATATATATTTTTTTTATTTCAAAAATATAACAAATAAAAATTTGATTTTTTTTAAACATACTTATTTTTATATTATATTTACCTGTAAAAATATAAATAAATATTTATTTCTGACTATATATATATATCTGAAATGAAACGAAAAACGTTTTATAATAAAAAAAAAAGGGATGAATATTTTGGGTTGTTTGTGTACTACAGCCTCACTGGACGATAGTCATAAACATTACATAAGAATAATATTTTGGAGATGATAATATATAATTTAGAGGTCTTTAAAGCCCGACCGGTAATTTTTAAAAAATCCTTGTCCGATCTGCGGGCCGCATTATGTGGCTTTCGCACAGGCTAGATGTAGTTCTCCAGATCTCTTTTCGAATTTCATAACATATCCCTTTTTATTCCTTATTCATAAGCATAATAAGAAAAATAACCCTGATCAAAATAATTCAGAGTCACATAATATTTTCCACATATAATATGGACTCAGTTTATCGAAAATACATAATTTTACTTGATATAATATCAAATCTTTAGTTTAGATTTCAAAATTAATATTTACAAAAGTGGTCATCTTAATTTTTTTTTCAGGGTATACATTATTTTTTGATAAAAACAAAAAAGAGATGAAAGACCTATAAATTTTTTTTTTAATTTTTTTTTATTACTTTATAGTATAACAATCTTCTGCGTGATAAAAAATTCTGAAACAATTTCCCTCCAGTCATTTTAGAATTATATTTATTACTAGGGCGTGATTCAATGGCAATTGTTTTTAAAAATCCATTTGCTATTATAATAATTAAATATTTAACCTAATGTAACGTGATGTTGATATGATATTAAACGAACCAAAATTGGCTATGATAATAAAGCCCAATTTAAAGGAATGGCGGGGAAGTTTAGAGGTAAATTCTCATCCCCGCGACTGAGACATGCACGGTATCGAATTATAACAGACGGATATTTTTGTCTGAAACAAAATTCTTGCACCCTAAGTAAAAGAGAATAGGATTGAAGATTTGGAGTGATATGGGATTATATAGAAATGGCATAAAATTTGGTCGTTGTTTAATAAATTTCTATACATTGATGGTTGCTATATTTTACATAACTCATTTTTATCTACCATATATGTTGAAAGATTATATTGAAATTTTGCCCTTCGTAATCATGTAACCCCAGATAGTTATACGGAAATTTCGTAGCCCGAAATTAGAAAAAAGTTAAAGGACACAAACCATATCAATTAGAATAAATATTTATTATTATTTTTTTTACTTTTATTTTATTTATTTATTTTTTTTAAGAAATCGGCTATGTTTTTAAAGTTATTTTATCATTATTGGCAGATAAGATATTTTATTACCAATATTACGAAAACAGTTTAAGTAAATATTTGTCCCTTTAAAATCGTGAAATATATTAATGAATGTTTTCTTTCAAATAATTTATATGATATATAAACAATAATGAAACAGGGCTGGAACCCATACATAATTGGTTTGTCTCAAGATCAAAAATAATATGTCGTGGTTTCAACCATGTGCATACTGTATACTATAAATTTCAGACAATATTGTCAAAAAATTAGGGTTAACTTTTTATTGATATACAACATTTTATCGTAATTTAAAATTAAAATACTTTCAACTTTGTAGAGATTACTTGGAAGATATTTGAAAATCATGTTATTTTTTTAAGATATCAATTCATGGTATCGTCAAAATGTTTTTTTACATCTAAATAAAAAGAAATTTTCGCTATCATTTCTTTTAAACATTTGTGTTTGTAATTTATAATCTAAAAAAAAATCAAGGGTTATGCTTTTGAATATTATTTTCGATTTTCATTACCTTACAAAACCCTCATCTAGTAAGAATTTTCTTTCTAGGTAATATATTACAAACCTTTATTCTCACTTAATCAAATAAGATTTATAAAATAGTATAATAAAATGATTTAATGATTTAATGAGTTTAAATTTTTATTCTAATTCATCGACACAGAATATGAAACAGGTTTAGTTAGATCGAATTATATTAATTGTAATTCTTTGTCTAAGGTAAAATCCTTCGTTTGTATTTTCGGAATTCAATATAATGCGATGCCCTGGAATCTTGAAGAAGCCTATGGTGTGAGTGCCAGAAGTTAACATTGTGTCAATTATTGTAAATAGTTCTTCGTTTTACGTCGATATAGCATCATGGTTTAAAGGGTGCGAGTGGATCTACAGAGTAAAGATTCCAGATTAAGAACTTATCACTCTTCCATAGATTGCATAAACCATCAGTACGTTTACCATCTTGCGTTAAAAAGTCCGGTGCTAAAGTGAAGGAATTCCATCAAATTTCAAGGCACGCGATATAGATCATTAAATTTTATATATCTTAGAAATCTACCTATACTTTTGCAATGTGGGGGGTGGCGACCTTTTGAGTCAACAAGAGTCTGAACAAGTGAACATGAGTATGGTATACCACATCTCAATTAGGTCTGAGTCTGATGGTACGCCGTGCGTAATTGTTTGTAAATAGTAAATCAAGATTACTTGTAGGGAGAGTGCAAGAATTCACTACGTTTCCCATGAAGTTGAAAAGAAAAGAAAATGTTTCACAGGTTGACTTCTCGATTTAAGAAATGCAAGTTACCAACCAAGGGTAAATCCCAATTTTCTGCAATGACCTTGATATAGGATTGACCAGGGAAGATTACTTCAAAGGATTGATGACCTGAAAGATTATAAGATCTGGTTTATTTGTTAATTTGCTGATGATTGGTTCACATGATAAACGCGAAGATTTGACTCTGGCGGAGAGTAGGGAAGGTGATCGTATTACTATTCCACTTTCTTTAGTGGGTAGAATGACCTACAGTCAACATAATTCTCTAAACTTAAGATTGACTATTTGTTCGGTGAATATTTTGATCTTTTAGTCATAGTTAGCAAGAATGGAAGGAAATTGAAAAATGGGTGTTGATAGTAAAAGAATTTTAGGAATTACAGGGTAATTCATAAGCAGGAAAAGTACTGGTGTGCGGGTAGATGCAGTAAGATCTCAAGCATTTGTATAAGATCTTTTGACGTCTCTGCAAAAATTTTAAAGAAGGAGTCTTCATTGCTTAAAGGTGACTCTAGATATGTGAGATATCTTTATCAGTACGGTTTACCCTGAAATTATTTTGAACAATGCTTTTTAGGGGTCAGTATACACTCTTTAGAGGATTTATTTTTAGACCTATGTCATATAATTTTAATATGTATATCGTCATGTTGTCTTGGTCGGGTAAGGCGGCTATTATTCCATCATCAATATACCATGAGTGTAAATCAAACTTACATTAGGTATTGATGTTCCCTATTATTTTATCTAATCTAAGATGTTTAAAAGAAAATATAGTTGAAAATATTTTTTTATTTGAATGAAAATAAAAAAATTTGAGACATTATGAAATTGATAACTTAAAAATAGCATGATTTAGAATCTAAATTTTCTGCACAATAAAAAGTACTTAATATATACTCTATGCTGTCATTAACGGAAATTTCTGAAAAACCTTTCAACTAAATTTAGGTATATTTCTTATTCACTCCTTATTAAAATAAGGAGGAAATTCATGATTTTCCTGTCATTAAATAGTGGAGAATATTTTGATTTACCCTCATTCTTGATAGGCTATTTGCTTATATACATATGATTAGTCATTACTCAAATCAAATCCGAAAATACTAGTTAATTAATTACATTACGGTTAGCTCCAGCATTATGTTGCTCCTCTCGGCATAACAACTAAGCTCTATCGCACTTCCCCTTTGTTGATTTTCTAAAATAATCGCACGTGGATGACAACCTCCGCAAAGCAATCATCATTATTTTACAAGTTTTCACAAAAGTAAACATACCTTCGACTGTGGAACCTGTAAATGTCCTCAATGAACGTTTTAAAGATACCTCACTACTTTAGTATAACTGCTTTTCCCTAGCCTCGGACTACATTTTTATTGATTTCTCAACCAAATCAAATAATTATGACCTTGCTTTGACTCGCACTGATAGTTTATAAACAAATACTCCGACCTTCAAAATAAAACTCTCATGCCCATAGTTATACCAACACCTTGAGAATCTTTTAGGACGAGTAAAGCCTTGAAAAATAATAACTATTGATGGTAATCCAAGCAAGGGCTTTATCAACGACTTAAAGAATGTCAATCTAATTTCCTGAGCAACGACTCCTCTCTTAGATGCCCTCGTACCTTTTTTTAAAATTATTTATTTCGTTTCTTTTTGTAATTCATTATTTTGGTCATCTCTTTTCGAATTTTTTTTTTGCCATTCCTTTTTAAGAATTATTTTTTTTATATATACACTCATAATTCTTATATCTATACAATATATTTGTTTTTCTATTTTTTATTCAAGTCATAAATATGCATATCAGAGGTCTACAATGGGTTGGTTTCAAACATTAAGCAGGTGAGTGGGCGATTAAAAATATATTTTAAAAAATGGGCTGGTGAATTCTAAATAACTTCCAGGCGATAGAAAGACCGGGCTTATATTTATTAAAAAAATACTTTCTTTATTTCATATTACTGCATATTTTAAAAATAAAGTATAATTAAAGAGCTAAAACCAATCAAATAATTTATAAACAGTTAAAAGGCGGGCGAGAAATTAATGAAGGAAATTTTTTTTTTAAATTTTATATACTGGCAAGTTATATTTTTAAAAAATAATATGCAAGTGGGGGGACTTAAATCTTTTTTAATTGAAATAGATAAAAAAAACATCAATTATGTTTATTAAAATAAATAGGATTTAATAGCCTGAAGAATTTTAGTTTATACATTTACTTAAGATGACCTAAAACAAGCTGCCAACATTTTTAGGTGAAAAAAAAATTTATAAATTAAAATATTTACTTTTAATTTTCCGCAATAACAGAGGAAACGAAAATTACAATTTAAAAATAAAAGATGAATGTCAATAGGTTAAATTCTATAGAAGAACTTTTAAACCAGCAAGCTGAATTTTTTTCGCATAAAATTGATTCGTTAGCGTTCGCAATATGCATGGACAAGATTGACCCTCTGGCTAAATTTCAGGATAAATTCCACATTCCAACAGTGAGTGATGTTTTGGAAGGAGGTATATTTCTGAATTTTAAAATATTTAAATAATAGAAACATTTGAAAGGAGGGTGGGAGGGGGGTCAAATGCCCTTTGGCCCTCTCTCTAAATTTACCACTGAAAAAATAAAACCCTAGAAAGTTTTTTTAAATTTGTCTTGTTTAAAACTTTCATTATAAAATATTAATTTGTTTCTCTATATATACATATGAGAAATATATAATTGTTATAAAACTAAAAAGTATTACATAATTCGAACCAAAATAATTTTAAGAAAAACATAATAGGTTCCTAAAAAGGAAAATTAGCGTTTATGTTTATTTGTATGTTCTGATTAATGTGTTTCTTTTTAGGAACCCAATTATATTTTTCTTAAAATCATATTGGCTCGATTTTTATTTATTTAGCTTCTCATAATGATTTTTAATTTTATACAACTTTTTATATATCTTACATTAGAAACAAATTAATATTTTATAATGAAAGTTATAAATAAATATAAAATTCAAATTTGTTTGGTTTGAACAAATAGTATATCCTGGAATTTGTGCATATAATTATTTTTCTGAACTCTATAATATAACTAGTTATGATCACGGTCCGATCATTAGTTCCAACAAACTGTTCCAACAAACTGAAGCAAGACCGAACTCGTCACGGTCATCAAAAAAAATACAGGCGCAGACCTAAAAAGACCGATCTATATATCACTTTCTTTAATATTTTGAGAATATTTGTTGAGCGCGGGGACATGTTCAATTATATTCGTTATTTGTGGTTTTGAGATTTTATTAAAATTTATATATTATTTAGGTAAATTAATAATTTGGACTGTAATCGCTTAAAACCCATGCATGATAGAGATAATCCTGATTTTTAGAGAAAGTCCAGTCTAGTTGTGGACTTGTTTACCTATTATATTATGATTTAAAAAAATGGCATATTTTGGTTGTCATTTCTTTTTAAAAAAAGGCAATGTCACTACTAACTAAATTTTGCTATTCTAATAAAATTAACTAAGCTTATTGATCTATTCGAAAAAAATATCTACTCTTTAGCATTATGAAATTGGCGTATTTTATATTTTAATTTCAATTATACTTTAGTTGGAATTGATAAAAATGCGCTCAAGAATAACACCGAATCAGATGATACGGCCATCTATTTTAATGGAAATTCGTTGGGATTGCAAAGCAAATTATCTGAAGAATACTTGAATAGTGAAATGGAAAAATGGGCAAAATGGTTATAGAGATTTAATAATTAATTTAAAAATTGGAAAGTTACCTACAAACATCTATTCCGCTTCCAATGTTTGTTATGTTATAACCCTTGGACTTATTTGGGAGAGGGGGGGGGGGGGGTATAAAAGGACATTTACCTCTTTGTAAATTTGTTTGCTATTTGGGTCATTATTTTAGTTTTTTGATTTAAGGAAATATATATTTAAAGTTTGTTATATCTCACTGTCTTTCTACTAGGGATAAAAAAAAGGTTTAAAAAATGAGCCTTTGTTATTTATGTCCGTAGTTTCAAATATATTGTTTTTATTTATAAACGGTATTCAAAATTTTGTCCACATGAAACAAATTTAGGATAGCTATGAAACTCTCCTTCTAGCGCATAAAAAAATATAGTATTTTTTTTTGCATTTGATTAAATTAACGATTTTTCTCAAAATATTTAAGGTCTTAAATATTTTTTTAGGGGATCCATAGGATACTTCAAATCTAGGAGCCAAAATGATTTAATGTGGTCTCGCAGCGAAGATCACTTGAAAGAGGGGTGCGCAGACCTCATCGGTATAATTTATCTCAATAAATTTGTTTCAAATAAAACAATTTTAAGGTGCCAAAAAAGATGACGTAGCCTGCTTGAATTCGGTTACCGTTAATTTGCACCTCTTATTTGTAAATGAACAATTTACACTAAAATTAATGTTTTAAATTATTATATATATTTCATTATATGATATTAAATTGTTGAAACAATTTTCTTAATTGCATATATTCATAAAATGTTGATTTGCTAAAATTTTGTTTTAATTTTTTTTTTTTTGATTTAGATATCATTTTACAGACCAACGAAAGAGAGGTTTATGATTTTGATGGAAGATAAGGCATTTCCATCAGATTTTTATGCAGTTGAATCTCAAATTCGGCTGAAAGGATATGATCCTAAACATACCTTGATATGTTTGAAACCAAGAGAGGTATTATTTTTTAAAAAAGTTGATACAATTATAAAAATTCTTTAATGAAAGGGCGAACACTGTCTTAGAAATGATGACATTATCGAAAATATTAAGAATCTTGGGAACAAAATAGCGCTGGTATTTTTAAGCTCTGTGCATTATTACACTGGAGCACTTTTAGATATGGAAACCATTACCACTGCTGGAAAAATAATGGTATAGTATATGCAATAAAAATTTTACCTTATAAGCGATAAATAAAATATTATTAATATATTATATTAAATAAGGGATGCTATGTAGGATGGAATTTAACTCATGGAATCGGTAACGTTAAAATGAATATAAATGATTGGAATGTAGATTTTGCGATATGGTCTTCTTATAAGGTATATTATATATATATTATATTGAATTAATACAAATATAAAGATAAAATTTTTAAGTTATAGCTTTATAATTTAATGAATACTCATTATTTTAATGCCCTGAGTTATCAACTTTAAAAAATAAGTAATAACCACGAATATGGCCAAAATAAATTAAGCTATGTTATGACCTCTTAATAATTATATAATAGCTATTATTATAGATAAAATTTTATCGTTACAATAAAAAAAATTTTTAGAAAAATTCAATAAATATTTTAATATATCATAAACATATTTAAAATTAGTATTTAAATGGAGGTCCAGGGTGCATCGCTGGAATGTATGTTAACGAAAAATATAAACACAATGATTTCCCTAAACTTTTAGGATGGTTTGGTCATAAATATGAAACACGTTTTATAATGAATAATGGTGATATATTGAATAATTTAAAAAAATATATAGTATATATTTTTATTTATATATTTGTAGTATTCGACCCTGAACCTAGTCCAGATATCTATAAAATAAGTAATAGTCCAGCCTTATATGTTAGTTTGTTAAGAGCATCGCTTAAAGTTAAAACTTGCTATCTTTTATTAAACCACTATTTTAGATATTTCAAGAAGCTACTATGGATAAAATTGTCGAAAAATCTTATTTATTAACAGGGTATTTATACTATCTCCTCAAAACATCTTCTTTTTATAAAGTATGTTATCTATAGAAATGTTTTAAAAAAATTATATGTTTTTATTTATCTCCTCTTAATTCCTTTTTGGATAAATTCAAATATTTGCATTTCCTATGAGTCATATATATTGTTATGACGATTAAAAGTTACATTATCGCGGACTGGACCACTGAATCCCGAATGATATATAGTTGGGCATAGATTCCTTCAGGTGGATCCGATTGGTCTGTTATTTTTAAGCGAAGTTGATCTCATTCGTTCTATAAATAATAGATCGAAATTAGACTTTGTCAGACTTTCGATCAGATCTCGTGGAACAAAAAAAATCTCGGAATGAGCTGGAGCTCTACTATAATGCTGAATTTTTTTTCTCTTTCAAAATCTCTCGTTAACATTTGGTACATAAGATATTTATTCCTTTATATTTCAGTAGAATTTTTATTTCATTAGGAGAGATGGGGACATATTAAGCCCATGGGTAATAGCTAGATATGGCTTTTTTCTAAAGTATTAAACTCTAGGACTAATTTTTTTTAATGTAGAATTTTTATACGAATTAAATGTTTTTAATCTGTAAAAATAACTTTATATTTTTTTTAAAAATAAAAATTTATGAATGGTTTCATCACCCAAGGAACTATATAATGGAATGTAGAGGTGGGGGGGGGGGAGCTATGTTATAAAATATTAATTTTCTAAAATAAAATAGGTATTATAAATACTTTAAATATGGATTTTCAAGAAATTTTATAATATGCCCAGAAATTATCATTTAAAATTTTTACATATTAACTTTTGGTTCTCACAACATCCCCCATGCTTAAATTCGCTTTTTTCTAATAAAAATTTCCTTGAAAAATGAAATTATGAAAAAGGAATTAGATATATTTTTTTACAATTCAAATTTCTTATTATAGAGAGGAAGGTACTTTTATTTTTATCACAACTTGCCTAGTTGGGCTAATAATAACTCCGACCTCCTCTTAATATGCTAAACAATGTTATACAAATATATCCTAGAAATATTTTGAAATTATAACGCCTGAAGACCCTTCGAAAAGAGGAAATCAATTATCAATTCTCTTCAATTCCTTCCTTGACGTCAAAATGATCTATAAGGAATTGACAAATAATGGCGTCGTGGTAAGTACCTCTTACTAGTGGTGTTAAACGGCTCGATTTAGGTCAATTTTAAAAGCGGTCAGGTAAGATTTTAGCCAAAATAACATTTAAGCCTGAAGGGCTCATAGGTGGCCGAGATGTTTTAACTTCTATTTGCCATATCTCGATGCTTATATAATATTATTTTGGCAAAAATCTCAATCGGGCCGTTTTTAGAAATCGGACCGTTTAACAATACTACCTATTACAAATTTTTATATTGATAAGTTATTTTAAACTTCAATAATATTAATATTTTAGAAAAAAATATATATATGAACAGTTTTTTCTAATAAGATGAAATAACTTCAAGGATTTATAATTAAACATTAGTCCAACCTAGCATTATTTTAACATCATTGAATTAAGAAAGAAGGAAGGAATTATAAAATTCAAATTTCTTTCACTTATCTATTAATTTTTATATATAAAAATGTGTTTGGGATGATCCTTAGTGTTTATTCGATAATACATTTTTCGATTCTTTATTATTTTAACAAATTGTTCAGTACCTAAACTCAATTTTAGAATACTTTTTTGATTTTTTTAAACAAAATTTTTTAGCTCTTTTTAATAAAAAAATTTTTAAACTATTTTGACAAAAATAAATTATAAAATGATGACTATTACAATATAACCTTTGTGAATTGAATTAGCTCTTAAATTACATTAAAATATTTTTAAGATATCCATTCTTAACTGTCTTGGCCAGAAAAGATTTTTAAAAATTTTCAAAATGACTATGAAAATTGTCACTCTTGTGAATTATATTAGTACTGTATTATTCATAATATAATAACTTAATATGATTAATAATAAATCCAAATTTTTAAAAGAAAAATTATAGTTATTTAATTTAAAAAACCATTATTGAAAGCAATTTATCGTAGAATGTCTTTCTATTTCTAATAATAATTTATCCATTTTAAAAAATAGGTTACTATTATATTTTTAAAATACTTATCTCAATCAGATAATCATATCCAATTTGTCAATTTTTTTTTAAATATTTATCCACTTTCAATTTATCAACAGTCATCTTGATGTTTTTCCTGCTTTATAAAAATTACTTAATCCCCTCACCACATCTTTATTGTTTTTATAGATTCCCCTCCACCTCCGTTTTTTTTATACTTACGTATTTTTTTCCCCGTAGATTTCTATTCTTAAATTTTTTTCCGACAGTTTTTTAGTTTTTTTCTTTCACAATTTTTTTTGTTCTTCCCATTACCATTTAAAATTATTTTAACTTAAATGAAATTCAAAAAAAATACCGAAAAATTAAAATTTAAAATACAAAAAGAATAGGAAAAAAAGTAGACTAAAAAAATCACGTTGAAATAAATAAAAAGATTGAATGAGGTAACAGGAATAAAAAAGTGGCCAAAAATTGAGTAATATAGAAATTCTAAAAGAAAATTAATAAAATTTTTAAATAAGAGTACTGAAAAATTTAGTTATAATTTTTAAAAAATTATTAAAAGTTATGCTCAAAAAGTGAGTTGAAAACACAAAAAAAATGAGATAAAAGAAAAGAAAAGTAAAAATGGAAAAATCTAAAAATATTTCATTATTTTTAAGATTCAAAAATTTTTTTTTAAAATATATCTAAAAAAAGTTCATCTTAAAAGAACAATTGAAATATTAAGACTTCCAAAAGAAAGCAATAAAAATCTTTTAGGCCATGCAAGCATAGAACTATGAACAGGTTAGATTTGCATCTATGGATATTTGAGATAAAAGCATTTATTAGAATCTCCTGTGTTATGAGATTTAGATTATTATTTTTTTAAATTATTTTTTCGTAATTTTTGCGTATGTTCTAAATCTTAGTTTAGTAATGCCCTAGTAGATACTATAAATATTAATTATATTCATTATACAATAGCATCCTTATCATATAGCATTTTATCTCGTAAAGTATAATTTAAGGTTAAAATCCTATATGTCATTTTTTTTTAAGTTTCGGTGTAAGACCTCATTTATTATAGCCACAATGTCGTTCAAACGATCGGAATGTGTCATTAAAAGATAACGTAATTGTTTAATTTGACATAATGTATTTTGTAAATTATGTATCTTTTGAGCAACATCTAGGAGTTTCACAATATGCAATGGACGAGGTCAAGTTCAATGTTTTTAGAAACGATTGGAATAACTTTGATTTTATTTTTCCTAACAACTAATATACGTTAATATAATTTTATAAAATGATAATTTCTTTAATTAAAACAGTGCGACATTAGAGAACCAAATGTTATCAGAATAGCTCCTGCTCCATTGTATAACACATTTAGACAAGTTTATAGATTTTGTTTTATATTGTCAAATATCCTGGTTAAAACCCAAAAATAATAATTGTTAAATTTATTCTTTAAATTATAATATATGATATCTATGCATTATAACTTGTAAATATAAAGAAATATATCAGTTTATAATTTATCTTTTTCATATTTCAAAAAATTGAATAAATAATATGAAAATATTATTCTATTATTTAAGCGAAAATAATTCTTAAAAAATCTTAGCCGTTCTTCTTGTTTAAATTTCTGAATTTTTACCATATAGGGGAAACAATCTTATTCATTTTTCAAAAACTATTTAAAAAATTCCTCAGAAAAACAGTTTTAAAATTTAAAAAAATTATTTTAGTAAAATTAATAGATTTACCCAAGTAGATTTACCCAAATATTTTATCTTATTTTTTGTAGTATTCTTAGGTGGTGGCTAAATAAGTATATCAATATCTAGCAGGCTTTCGCGGCGGAAATTTGAGAGAGGTCAATTTTATAAAAAAAAAACATGGCATACCTGAATATTTTTCCTTAAAATAGAAGTAGTAATTTAATCAAATTATTTTAATAGTTCACTTTAGTTGGCATGATGTCATTCTAGGCTATCACGTTTACATCGCCAGGTTTGAAATATGCAAACTCAATCTAACTACCTTTTTTTTACCAATAATTAAATGTTTGTTTAGTGAGCTTTTAATATACATCGAGGAACCACCGCGTATAAGAAATTAATGCCCAGATTTTATAATTTTACTAACTTGTTTTTTCGAGTCTAATATTATCTCGAACATTTTTTTAATTAATTTTTTTTTTAAAATTGGAAATTATTATGGAATATTTTGAAATAAAAATTAGCAAAATGTAGAAATATCTCTAAATTTTCCTTTGATAATTTCTAGTTTTATTTAAATACATAAAAAAAATTTATGTTATATAGATAGAATATCAAAAATAATGTAATTTTTTTATCACCAATAATATAGTGTATATGGAATTGAACATACTGCATTATCATATCATTAAGACTTCAAAATATGCTACTTTATGATAAGTTATCATTAAATATAAAAAAAAATATAGTAAATAATTAGCATTTTCTGTGAACTATAGATGATCCAACTTCATCATATTCAGTTTTAGTTATACACATAGATTGAAAGGTTGATAGAGATGCTAAGATTGATCCTCCAATCCAGGTCAGAAATTTTCTGTCATCAGGAGCTAAAACTGATATTGTAATTGTCGGTGGCGCCAACGCGCTTATTTCTTTTTCTAACCTTTCCTTCAATCCTGGATACATAGTTGATCCCCCAGAAAGCACAATATTTTTGTACAATTCTTTACGAATATTCATATCGCATTTCATTATAGAATTATATATTATTTCATGAATGCCACCCGATTCCTTTCCAATAAAGTATGGCTGAAAAAATGTTTCAGGACACCTAAAGCGCTCGTCACCTATTGTGATAATTTTGCCATCAGGCAACTCATAACTTTTTTTAATTTCACAAGAAGTTTCTGCTAACGCCATTTCTTCTTCGAAATCTAACGCAACATAGCAGAGTTTCTCTTTAATATCTGCCACTATTTCTCCTTCGGTTGTGCCTCCCTTTTCTGACAAAATATTTTGCAAATATTTGGTTAAATCTCTACCTGCAAAATCAATTCTCGTGATAGCATGAGGTAGGGCAAATCCATCATAAATTGGGACTACGTATGAAACATCATCTCCCGAGTCAACTACTACACCCGTACCCTTCCCCGATCCGATTAAGCCTAAAAGTTCCTGTATTCCGATATAAAAAGCTGGAACTTTGAACTTTTCGAACATAATCTCAGTCATCTTTTCTCTGTTAGGTTTAGGATTCAAGGGAGCCTCTGTCATCAACACGGAATATTCTTCGGGAGCTATTTTCAATTTGTTGTAAAATGCGTGATTCCAAATTATCTCTATATCCGCCCAATTAGTTATTACACCATGTTCTATGGGGTATCTTAAAGTTGGCATGCCGCTTTTAGTTTCATCATCCTCAGCCACGTAGCAATCTTTTTGCCCCGTACCCATAATAGTTGAGGAGAAAACAGCGCACGGGAATGCGTCCCCCGCAAAACCAGCTTTACATAACCCTGACCCATTATCAACTACTAATGTTCGAACTTCACCCATTATAACAAATATTAAATAAAATAGTTTTTTATGATAAAATTTCCTAAATAACTAAGCAATCAATCGATCAAAATAAAAATATAATTACATCACTAATTAAATATCATTGTTGCTTCAAAATTACTTCCAACTAATTTCCTTGGCTATTATTAAGGTGTTAGCTTCGATAAACATTCATTTACATTTTTTTTTATCTATATCTTCTTTTTGCCATACCCCTTATTTATTTATGAGAGGGTGCGGGTCTAATTACCTTCCTTTACCCCCTATCCCCCCCCACTATCTTTTCGGCTTGTTTGGTGTAGTCTTGTTGTCAAATGATTTATAAATTTTTCTTTTTTTTATTCCTAGGTATTGTAAGGGGAAATTAGATAGTTGCCTCATGGAAAGCATATACAATCACATTTTTTTTAAAAACTAAGTGATTATTTAAAAGGTTTAGTATTTGAAAAATAATGTATACAAACTAAAAAATCGTCAAGGATTGTCACAAATAATTAAAGCCAGTGATGTTACTAATCTTTATCGTTTGGTACTAATTTTTTTTTTAATTTAAATTTTATTTAAGAAATATTTACCTAAAATTTCTGCCCATAATAAAATTTCTTATCATATTTTAATAGAAAAAAAAATATATTATCAAGGCTCAATTCTTAGACTACAAGGATAGTAGTGGAAAATTTTTGAAAGAAAGAAGTCTCATGATTCATAATCTTTAATAATAATATCTAAAATTAGATTTTTTTTGAAAAAAAGTTGATATTTATAAAAAATTTCCTTATGATCATATTCACATGATGAAGAAATGATATCATAAAATCTATAAGTTATGCAAAAGAGGAGAACGTTTTCATCCTTCAGGAATCGTTAATCTGTATATTATAAATCTCAATAAAAAATTAGTGGCTTCCGCTAATTATAAAGATAGATAAAATAATATTTAACATATCTATTCAAAATAAATAAAGTTTTAGCCCCAAATAGAATCATCCCAATGATTCTATTGAATGAAGTAAGAGTTTTGAAAAATACTTCCAGGTTTCAACAACTCCTAGAGAAATTTTTGCAAGGTTAAGAAAATTACATGAAAAAAAAATAGCTTAATGGATTTCAAAAAAATGTACGAATTTGCTTATTTTCGATAACTAAAATTTTAGCTTGGTATTTAAATGTAGATTTAGGATTAATAGATTTAATAATTTCTTTTTACCTGTCTAAAGTTTTTATGGGCATAAAGGTTCACCGTAATGATAAGACTTCGACATTTTTTTTTAAAATAATTTATTTATATTTGTTTGATTTACCATATAAATTTTGTTGTAATATATAGGTTACAAATAGTTCAAATATTGACATTAATAATTTAGTAATGTGGGATTAAATAAATATCATTAAAAATTTTAAGAAACCTAGTTCAAAATGATTGAAAGTTATCATTAAATTTATATATAAATAATTTTTAAAAGCATTTTCTGTGAACTATGGAGGGCCCGACTTCATCATACTCTTCTTTATTTATCCACATAGATTGAAAGGTCGATAGAGATGCTAAGATTGATCCTCCAATCCAAACCAAAAATTTCCTTTCAGGAGGAGCCAAAACCGATATTGTCATGGTCGGTGGCGCTAAAGCTCTAATTTCCTTTTCTAGTCTTTCCTTCAGTCCTGGATACATAGTGGATCCCCCTGAAAACACAATATTGTTGTATAAATCCTTACGAATATCCATATCGCATCTCATTATAGAATTATATGTCGTTTCATGAATGGCACCAGATTCCATTCCAATGAAGAATGGCTTAAAAAATGTTTCAGGACACCTAAAGCGCTCATTGCCTATTGTCAAGATTCTACCATCGGGCAACTCATAACTCTTTTCAATTTCTGAAGAAGTTTCGGCTAATTTCATTTCTTCTTCAAAATCTAAGGCAACATAGCAAAGTTTTTCTTTAATGTCTCGAACTATTTCTCTTTCAGCAGTAGTGGTAAATGAGTAACCTCTTTCCGTCAATATTTTTTGCAAATATTCCGTTAAGTCTCTACCTGCCAAATCAATTCTCATGATAGCATGAGGCAGGGCATACCCTTCATAGATTGGAACCGTGTGTGAGACACCATCTCCTGAGTCAAAAGTTAGACCTGTAGTTCTTCCTGATGCATATAAAGCTAACACGGCTTGTATACCGACATAAAGAGCGGGAACATTAAAAGTCTCGAACATGATCTGAGTCATCTTCTCTCTGTTAGATTTAGGATTCAAAGGAGCTTCAGTCAATAAAACGGGATGTTCTTCAGGAGCAACCCTCAATTCGTTGTAAAATGTGTGATGCCAAATTTTTTCCATATCGTCCCAATTAGTTACAATACCGTGCTCAATTGGATATCTTAAAGTTAGTATACCCCTTTTGGCTTCAGCTTCATCAGCCACGTAGCAATCCTTTTGCCCCATACCCATCATGACACCTTTATGCTTAGGTCTACCAACAATTGAAGGAAAAACAGCACGCGGAGCATCGTCACCTGCAAAACCAGCTTTGCATATCCCTGATCCATTATCAACTACTAATGGTTGAACTTCTGCCATAATATATTTAAAGGAATTTCACAGTGATAGTGATTGAAATTATATTTTATTTGTAAGCAAGACAAGAAATTAGAATCCTGTTTGTTAAATATATGAATTAATTTAAAGATCAAAATTTGATAAAATGATTATATGATGAATCAAAAGCAAAATTATATTACATCACCAATTGTTATGTATTAAATTATAATATCGTTTACGATAAAATAATATTAATTTGAGTAGTATATTATTTAAAGTTTTTAATATAATTTAAGACAATATTAAAACATACTTTTATTGATGGAACATGAAAAAAAAATATAGAATTTAAAAACTAGGATTAAATTTTCACAAATGAAAAATATAAAAGGTAATGATAACCTCACAAAAAATCATAATATCTAAACATGCACGGCTAAATTATTGTTTTTAATATTGCTGGGATTAGGTTAGGGTGTGGTATTGATTGGGAATTTTTGGAATTGATAATATAGAATTAATCAATTTGAACGATAATTTTATTTTTTATTTAAAAGCAATCTTGTTTATCCAAAAGTTATTGTTTTATAATAACAATTATATATATATATCATCAGACAGTCGATTATATACTTTTCAAATCAATTGAAAATAATATAATATGATATCAAATTAACGCCTCACACAGTAAAATAATAACTATTAAAATCAATTAAACATAATATGATTTAATGTGAAATTAACGCCTCAGGCAATAAATTTCGCGCAGGAACAAACGAAAATTTAGCATATCTTTGTCTTCAGTCCCATACCAGACGCTCGAAAACGTCCGAGTTCCTTCCCCACCAGCTTCCAATAAGCTGGTGCTCCCAGTGTCTACATGACAGAATTTTCACTGGATGCAAACCCCCTTCAAAAACTTTTGCCTACCCCCCTAAAAAAAATTTGCCATCTTAGGCGGCGATGTTTCTCCATTATTATTTCCACTTTTTAAATTATAATGATAATCTTTTCAGAGAATTTATAAAGAATAACTTAAATTAATCTATCTCTACTACCAACTATCAATATTTTATAAATATAAAGGATAATAAATTCAATTAAAACCTCCATTATTTACAAAAAATTCATTATTATAGCATTATGAGCTTTCTGAAATATCTAAACCTTTTAAATGCAGAATTTGGAAAACAATGTATATGATTGTTTGCAATATCTAGATTTCGTCGATGAATTGTATTATAATAGTATTATAATAAAAGTATTAATTTCTACAGCAATGAATTTGTCCTATTTCATCTCAAATTTAATAGATAACCGTCCAAAAATTTATCCTACCCCCATTAATAGCCGCCTACCCTTTACCCTCCTCAAAAAAATAGGATGCAAACTGTTCCTACCCCTCCCGCTCATGTAGACGCTGAGTGCCCCTATCCTTCACCATGTTGGGATTAGATCAGGGTGTGGTATTAATGGGAATGTTTGGAATTGATAAGATAGAATTAATCAAATTGAACGATAATTTGATTTTTTTATATAAAAGCAATCTTGTTTATCCAAAAGTTAATGTTTTATAATAACAATTATATATATATATATATTAATATATCTTTTAAATCAATTGAAAATAATATATTATAATATCAAATTAACGCCTCAAACAGTAAAATATAAACTTTTAAAATAAATTGAACATAATTTGTTACATTATAGTCTAATTTTTAACCATACTATTACTTTTGTTTTTTTTGCATACAAACTTTTTATAATCTAATTTTGTAACTTTACTTTTTATTTTTCGTAACCTTACTTTTTATTTTTCGTAATCTTACTTTTTGTTTTTTTGTATATATTCTAATTTTATATAGTATATATACAGATGTGTAAAAAGAGAAAAAGTTAGTTAATAATAATAAAATATATTTTTACTTACTCGCAGGTAAATCCCTCCTTCATTCTTTTCATTGTGCCCTGGCTCTGGGTGGTGGACTAGAATGAGATGACTACCTAACCTATTGATATGACTGCTTAACCTATTGAGATGACTGCTTAACCTATTGAGATGACTGCTTAACCTATTGAGATGACTACCTTATCTATTGATATGACTGCCTAATCTATTGAGATAACTACCTAATTTATTGACATGATCAATGCCTAATCTATTGATGACTGCTTTATTGAGATGACTACCTATTGAGATGACTACCTAATTTATTGACATGATCAATGCCTAATCTATTGAGATGACTGCTTAACCTATTGAGATGACTACCTTATCTATTGAGATGACTACCTAATTTATTGATTTGACCAATGCCTAATCTACTGAGACTACCTAATCTATTGAGATGACCAAGAATCAAACCTTAGCACGTTCTTTCATGCAAAAAGCTTCTTTCTTCATGGTGTCCTGGCTCTGGATGTTGGACTGGAATATGATAACCAGCACCTAACCTAAAGTGGAAACCTAGAAAGAACCAATATGGAAGTTGGACGTTAGGTTATGAATTGTATATTGAGAGACCAATGATGATTACTTATTATTCTAATCCACGTAAAAAGAAAAGTTATTAAAAATTAAAATTTTATGCCGAGATAAAGGCATGTTGTAAATTTACTTATTAAAATAACTTAAATGTAAATCAACAAGACATATTTGAACACATAAAAAGCCTTAAAAAAAATTACTTACTTAATTTCTTAGTGAAATATTGATATTTTTTTGATTTCTTATATGATGACCAATTGTTGTAAATTAACTAAACCTAAAGATGAATTCTTAGGTATAATTAAAAATAAACCATTAAAAATCCTAAACAAGAAGAATTTTAAATATATTAAAATGTAATTAAAACATATGAATTAAAAGGAATTGATTTAAATGACCCTTATAAGTAATACTTAATATGATAAAAATGTTTTTGAAATAAAGCTTTTGAAGACAAGTGGTTATGTTACATCTTCATTTTAGATAAATATTTAAATGATGTGATGAGATCATTTTCTAAAAATTATCTTAGGAAGAAATTTTATTAAAAATAACACTTTTTGAATTAAAACTAGGGTGCGAAATTTAAATTTTTTATTTTAAAGAGAGGGAAATGTGAATAATATTTTAATTACATATTTTAACCTCGGAGATTGAAAATAAATAAAAATAAATTAAATACTAAAACGCAAAAATTAATTAAACACTAAAAGGCGAAAAAATAAAAGTCATTAAAACGCGAAAAATTAAAACGCTAAAAATATTATACTTGAAAAATGATAATAATAACAACTGAGAACTACCAAGCAAGCTATGATTAATGGAGACAACTTACGATAAGGATATCAAGCTTGCGATTTAAACAAACCAACGTACAAAATCGATTTAAAACAAACCAACGATTGGGACAAGCCAACGTTATGATGATTTGTGAAACAACTTGATTACTAAAACGATAAACTACTTGGACAACAAACTCTCTATGACTTCTCAGATGAATTTATGGGAAGGCTTTCAGAAGAGGGAGAATGTTACATTATAGTCTAATTTTTAACCTTACTATTACTTTTGTTTTTTTTTGCATACAAACTTTTTATAATCTAATTTTGTAACTTTACTTTTTATTTTTCGTAACCTTACTTTTTATTTTTAGTAATCTTACTTTTTGTTTTTTTGTATATATTCTAATTTTATATAGTATATATACGATGTGTAAAAAGAGAAAAAGTTAGTTAATAATAATAAAATATATTTTTACTTACTCGCAGGTAAATCCCTCCTTCATTCTTTTCATAATTAATATAATGTAAAATATAATTACCATTTCAGACAGTAAAATATAAACATATAAATATTATTTTACACTCATGTAACTAATATGAGTATGATTTTAAAAAAAATTTAATATAATATTTAAAAAAAATAATGTAAAATATTTTTTTAAGAAAAAGACAATTAAATAAAGAGAAATTATTTTTAATATCATTTGCCATCATGACATGGCGATGATATAATATGTGGATGGCACGGCTTGCATATGATAGGAGGCTATAAAGGCAATCGAAAAATTAATATATAATTTATATTATTTTCCAGAATTTTCGAGTTATCAGAATCATTGTTTTCGTCCTGTTTTCCTTTCATATTTATCCTTAACTTCAGTTTCTGGAACGTGTTCTAAGTTCAGGTTACAATATAAAATTTTGATTTTCATTTATATTTATTTACCGCTATCTCATAGATATAATTTTCAAAACTATATTTGGAAGGGGGGGGGGGGATAAATTTTACAGACATGACTGCCAGTCTTTTACTGGACTTTGACTGGTATAATAATATTGGTTTTCCACTATAAAGTAGGTTTTATACAGACAGAACTTTTTTTCAAAGCGGTTTTTAATGGATGTTTTCAGAAATTTTTTTATTTCCAAAGATGATAATTGGTGAAATTTAAATTTTTAACGATTGAATGCGTCTGAAAGATTCCTGAATATTAGGGATAGAGAATGTTTTTCAGGAAAAGGGCACTTTGACATCCACACATTGTTTTTCTGTTTTTCTTTCCTTTTTTTAATAAATTTACTACAACTTTTAAATATCTTTATTTGCTTAAAATGATATTTACAGAACTCAGATTGGTGCTTCTGCATTATATTCCATGATTATATTTAATATATTTTAAATATATGTAAAATTAATAACTGACTCAATTGATAAATATTTAACTTATAGTTTAATGATCACATTTTGAATAGGAGCTTGCGCACCTTTTAAGGTGTAAAAAACAGCAACTTATGGTTGTTTGGTGTCCAATTCTAAAACATTTTTTTTAGATAATAAAAAATTAGAAGGAAGGAACTATTAATCAAAAAAATGGTGGATATTTGCTACAGCGTCGATATCTACTCCCTTATTAATCTTATAACTTAGCATATCTAATTTTTAGATTGTTCAATAAATGTAAACAATATATATAGTTGGTTGAAGTTTGTGAATATAATTTTAAAAAATTTTATATATTATTTAACTTTCATTCATTTAAACATGTGATAAATAAAATTTTAAAAAAATGTTAAATAAAAATATAAGATATTTTATAGTTAAAAGATTGAAAATTGAATATTTTAAACTTTCTTATGTACATAATTCTATCAAGGTTATACCATCTTCTAGTAGCATAGATTTTGAAAACTATAAATTATTTATAATTGATTCTTACAAGAAATATGGTTATATTTTTTCAGATTTAAATCCACTATATCCACAAATTATAAAAAAGGAAGATATTTATTCAAATTTAATAAAGTTACTATGTATCTCTAATACAAATGAAGATAGTAAAGAAAATGATCTATCTCAAATTCAAAATATATATAATAATTTATATTGTGATAAAATAGCAACAGAATTTATTCATATAAAAGACAAGAATGAGAGATTAGGATATGAAGATATTTATAAAACTCTAGTATATTCTTACTATAACAATTTGCAAATTAGTATTAATGATAATGCACTGCAATTTAAGGCAAATCTAAAAAATAAAATAAATCTTTGTAAAATTCTGAATGATTCTCAGATATTGGACCATTTTTTTCACAAAAAATTTCCTTCCTTAAAGTGGTACTCTAATGAAGGCTCTGAGAGTATGATAGCATTTATAAATGAATTAAAACAAAGTTATCTATCATCCAATACCTTATTTAAAACTGAACTCTCAACTCAAAATAATGATAATATCAAATATCTCTTCATTTGTATGCCACATAGAGGAAGAATAAATATTTTGCATCAATTTTTAAAATTTAAATCAGAAGCCTTGTTTACCAAAATTTTAGGAAGCTCAGAAATAGATCCTAATATGGCTAATTATGGATTAACTGGTGATGTTTTATCTCATTTATATAAAAGATCTAATATGGAATATTCATGTATTTCAAAAAAAGGTGAACAAATTAGTGATTTATATTTATAATAAATAACAATAACTCAATATGTGGTTATGTTGTATAGATGTGATATAATGAAGGATATATTGATTAAAAGTGGGGAGGGGGGGCTGAGAATATTTAAAGGAGAATTAGTACTTTTATCAATACACTGTTAGATATATTTAGAACCATGCTGATTCTTATATTAAATATCAGATTGGATCAGGGCTAATATTTAATGCTTTAAAAAAAATAGTAGATCTGGCTAATATTTTCAAAACTGATATTTTCAATGTTTTTGATTATTTTATGATTGTATATATATAATTATATAATATATATTTTATACATAAAATTGATAAATTTTGAAAGGGAACCAACATTTAATTAATTTTAATGCAAAAAACTTGAATTATTTTAAAAGATAGAACTATAAAATATGATATATTTAAAGGAGGATTAGTACTTTTATCAATACACTGTTAGATATATTTAGAACCATGCTGATTCTTATATTAAATATCAGATTGGATCAGGGCTAATATTTAATGCTTTAAAAAAAATAGTAGATCTGGCCAATATTTTCAAAACTGATATTTTCAATGTTTTTGATTATTTTATGATTGTATATATATAATTAGTGTTGTTAAACGGCTAAGCCGAGTCGACTTAGCTATGACTCGAGCCTAGTTTCTAGTCGATAAAACAGCTAAGGCTCGAGTCGACTAAATGAGCCGCATTAGTCGGCTCATTTAGTCGGCTCGCTTAGTCGGCTCGCTTAGTCGGCTCACTTAGTCGGCTCACTTAGTCGGCTCGCTTAGTCAGCTCACTTAGTCGGCTCGCTTAGTCGGCTCGCTTAGTCGGCTCACTTAGTCGGCTCGCTTAGTCGGCTCATTTAGTCGGCTCACTTAGTGGACTCAGAGGTTAGCTTGAGTTTAATTTAAATTTAGAGTCAAAATTTATTTTTATGTTATTGAGATATTTTAAATAATAATGTAGAATTTTATTTATTTATTTTTAGTGAATAATTTATTTTATTTATATTTAATGTTAATATTTTATTATTATCAAACAAAAAATTTTTTTAACTTTTATTTCAAATATGTTTTGATCTTATAATAAAAATGGATTTATTTATTTGATTTTTTTTAAATAAAAAAAAATTCATATTTTCGTCGAGCTAAAAATTTTAAGCAAAAAATAATTTTTGAACAAAAATATTGAAACATATTTTGTTGATTTTTTTATTAATTTTTAAATTTTTTAAGAAATACTTTTGTTAATTTTATCATAAATAAATAATCTTTTAGGTCAAATCTTCTATAGTTTTTTTATATTATTTTTCAAGTTTATTATTAGAGGTGGCTTTTTCTAAATATTTTTTTAATAAATATATTTATATTTTAAGAATATTAAAAGAGGTGGTTTTTCTAAATTATTTTTTTATTAATATTTATGTCAAACTTTTTTTTAATGCCGCAATTGTCATATGCGTTATTTTTTAAGATTTTTGGACACAAAAGGGTTATAATATAATTTATATTGTAAAGATATAATATTATAAATTCAATGAAGATGTTCCCTGGAAAAATGATAATTATCATAATAGGTAGGTATATTTTTGAACATATAAGATTTTTTTGTGACGCTAATGGGCAAAAATATGTTTCTTTAACAGGTAAAATTTAATGTAGATGTACCCTAGATAAATGACAATTGTCATAATAGTTATTTTTAAAGTTTTTTAAATTTTTTTGACGTAAATAGGCTAAAATAAGTACTGCTAACATGTCTAAATAAAACTTCAGTGAAGATGTACCCTAGAAAAGTAACAATTGTCATAATCGTTGTTTTTAAAGTTTTCGAATTTTTTTGACGTAAATGGGCTAAAATAAGCATTGCTAACATGTTAAAATAAAATTTTAGTGAAGATGTACGATAGATAAGTGACAATTGTCATAATCGTTGTTTTTAAAGTTTTTCGAATTTTTTTGACGTAAATGGGCTAAAATAAGCATTGCTAACATGTTTAAATAAAATTTAAGTGAAGATGTACCCTAGATAAGTGACAATTGTCATAATCGTTGTTTTTAAAGTTTTTCGAATTTTTTTGACGTAAATGGGCTAAAATAAGCATTGCTAACATGTTAAAATAAAATTTTAGTGAAGATGTACGATAGATAAGTGACAATTGTCATAATCGTTGTTTTTAAAGTTTTTCGAATTTTTTCGTAAATGGGCTAAAATAAGCATTGCTAACATGTTTAAATAAAATTTAAGTGAAGATGTACCCTAGATAAGTGACAATTGTCATAATCGTTGTTTTTAAAGTTTTTCGAATTTTTTTGACGTAAATGAGCTAAAATAAGCATTGCTAACATATTTAAATAAAATTTTAGTGAACATGTACGATAGATAAGTGACAATTGTCATAATCGTTGTTTTTAAAGTTTTTCGAATTTTTTTGACGTAAATGGGCTAAAATAAGCATTGCTAACATGTTTAAATAAAATTTTAGGGGAGATGTACCATAGATAAGTGACAATTGTCATCTTTGTCTTTAAAGTTTTTCGAATTTTTTTGACGTAAATGGGCTAAAATAAGCATTGCTAACATGTTTAAATAAAATTTTAGTGGAGATGTACCATAGATAAGTGACAATTGTCATAATCGTTGTTTTTAAAGTTTTTCGAATTTTTTTGACGTAATTGGGCTAAAATAAGCATTGCTAACATTATTAAATAAAATTTTAGTGGAGATGTACCATAGATAAGTGACAATTGTCATAATCGTTGTTTTTCAAGTTTTCGAATTTTTTTGACGTAAATGGGCTAAAATAAGCATTGCTAACATGTTTAAATAAAATTTTAGTGGAGATGTACCATAGATAAGTGACAATTGTCATAATCGTTGTTTTTAAAGGATTTTTTTTGACGTAATTGGGCTAAAATAAGCATTGCTGACAATTGTCGCATTAAAAAAAAGTTTGACATAAATATTAATAAAAAATAGAAATAAATTAAAAAGGAATAACTAAAATAAATAAAAGTTAAAGAAAAATTGACAAAAATTTAATAAATATTATGATTTTCATAGTACATCTTCACTAAATTTTTATTTAAACATGTTAGCAATGCTTATTTTAGCCCAATTACGTCAAAAAAATTCCTTTAAAAACAACGATTATGACAATTGTCACTTATCTATGGTACATCTCCACTAAAATTTTATTTAATAATGTTAGCAATGCTTATTTTAGCCCAATTACGACAAAAAAATTCGAAAAACTTTAAAAACAACGATTATGACAATTGTCACTTATCTATGGTACATCTCCACTAAAATTTTATTTAAACATGTTAGCAATGCTTATTTTAGCAAAAATTCGAAAAACTTTAAAGATAAAGATTATGACAATTGTCACTTATCTATGGTACATCTCCACTAAAATTTTATTTAAACATGTTAGCAATGCTTATTTTAGTCCATTTACGTCAAAAAAATTTGAAAAACTTTAAAAACAACCATTATGACAATTGTCACTTATCTATGGTACATCTCCACTAAAATTTTATTTAATAATGTTAGCAATGCTTATTTTAGCCCATTTACGTCAAAAAAATTCGAAAAACTTTAAAGACAAAGATTATGACAATTGTCACTTATCTATGGTACATCTCCACTAAAATTTTATTTAAACATGTTAGCAATGCTTATTCTAGCCCATTTACGTCAAAAAAATTCGAAAAACTTTAAAAACAACGATTATGACAATTGTCACTTATCTAGGGTACATCTTCACTAAAATTTTATTTAAACGTGTTAGCAATGCTTATTTTAGCCCATTTACGTCAAAAAAATTCGAAAAACTTTAAAGACAAAGATTATGACAATTGTCACTTATCTATGGTACATCTCCACTAAAATTTTATTTAAACATGTTAGCAATGCTTATTTTAGCCCATTTACGTCAAAAAAATTCGAAAAACTTTAAAAACAACGATTATGACAATTGTCACTTATCTAGGGTACATCTTCACTAAAATTTTATTTAAACATGTTAGCAATGCTTATTTTAGCCCATTTACGTCAAAAAAATTCGAAAAACTTTAAAGACAAAGATTATGACAATTGTCACTTATCTATGGTACATCTCCACTAAAATTTTATTTAAACATGTTAGCAATGCTTATTTTAGCCCATTTACGTCAAAAAAATTCGAAAAACTTTAAAAACAACGATTATGACAATTGTCACTTATCTAGGGTACATCTTCACTAAAATTTTATTTAAACATGTTAGCAATGCTTATTTTAGCCCATTTACGACAAAAAAATTCAAAAAACTTTAAAGACAAAGATTATGACAATTGTCACTTATCTATGGTACATCTCCACTAAAATTTTATTTAAACATGTTAGCAATGCTTATTTTAGCCCATTTACGTCAAAAAAATTCGAAAAACTTTAAAAACAACGATTATGACAATTGTCACTTATCTATCGTACATCTTCACTAAAATTTTATTTAAATATGTTAGCAATGCTTATTTTAGCTCATTTACGTCAAAAAAATTCGAAAAACTTTAAAAACAACGATTATGACAATTGTCACTTATCTAGGGTACATCTTCACTTAAATTTTATTTAAACATGTTAGCAATGCTTATTTTAGCCCATTTACGTCAAAAAAATTCGAAAAACTTTAAAAACAACGATTATGACAATTGTCACTTATCTATGGTACATCTCCACTAAAATTTTATTTAATAATGTTAGCAATGCTTATTTTAGCCCATTTACGTCAAAAAAATTCGAAAAACTTTAAAAACAACGATTATGACAATTGTCACTTATCTAGGGTACATCTTCACTTAAATTTTATTTTAACATGTTAGCAATGCTTATTTTAGCCCATTTACGTCAAAAAAATTCGAAAAACTTTAAAAACAACGATTATGACAATTGTCACTTATCTATCGTACATCTTCACTAAAATTTTATTTAAACATGTTAGCAATGCTTATTTTAGCCCATTTACGTCAAAAAAATTCGAAAAACTTTAAAAACAACGATTATGACAATTGTCACTTATCTAGGGTACATCTTCACTTAAATTTTATTTTAACTTGTTAGCAATGCTTATTTTAGCCCATTTACGTCAAAAAAATTCGAAAAACTTTAAAAATAACTATTATGACAATTGTCATTTATCTAGGGTACATCTACATTAAATTTTACCTGTTAAACAAACATATTTTTGCCCATTAGCGTCACAAAAAAATCTTATATGTTCAAAAATATACCTACCTATTTATTATGATAATTATCATTTTTCCAGGGAACATCTTCATTGAATTTATAATATAATATCTTTACAATATAAATTATATTATAACCCTTTTGTGTCCAAAAATCTTAAAAAATAACGCATATGACAATTGCGGCATTAAAAAAAAGTTTGACATAAATATTAATAAAAAAATAATTTAGAAAAACCACCTCTTTTAATATTCTTAAAATATAAATATATTTATTAAAAAAATATTTTGAAAAAGCCACCTCTAATAATAAACTTAAAATATAGATATATTTATAAAAATAATATAAAAAAAACTATAGAAGATTTGACCTAAAAGATTATTTATTTATGATATAATTAAAAAAAGAATAAAATTTTATGATAAAACAAAAGAATAAAATTTCTTCAAAAAATCAGCAAAATATGTTTCAAAAATATTTTTTTCTTAAAATTTTTAGCTCAAAAATATTAATTTTTTTTTATTTAAAAAAAAATCAAATAAATAAATCCATTTTTATTATAATCAAATCAAAACATATTATTTGCATTAAATAAAATATAAATAAAATAAATTATTTTACTAAAAATAAATAAATAAAATTCTACATTATTATTTAAAATTTCTCAATAACTTTAAAATAATTTTTGGCTCTAAATTTAAAATAAACTCAAGCTACCCTCTGAGCCCACTAAGTGAGCCGACTAAGTGAGCCGACTACGCGAGCCGACTAAGTGAGCCGACTAAGCGAGCCGACTAAGTGAGCCGACTAAGCGAGCCGACTAAGTGAGCCGACTCATGCGGCTCCTTGATCGGCTTGAGTCGGAGCCGTTTTTTACGACTACGACTCGAGTCGCAAGTCGTAAGAACTCGACTTTTTAACAACACTATATATAATTATATAATTATATAATATATATTTTATACATAAAATTGATAAATTTTGAAAGGGAACCAACATTTAATTAATTTTAATGCAAAAAACTTGAATTATTTTAAAAGATAGAACTATAAAATATGATGTTATATTATCAGCAATAAGACTTTAAAAATATTTCACGAGTCACATTTAGCCATAAGCTTATATCAACATAGACTGCTCAACACCCAATTCTATAATGTTATAAAAATATCTTTCATTTGCAAAATTGCAACTTTTATTTTAATATGTCTACATTTATAATGATTTTAAAGTTTAATATTTCATATATTTATGAATTTTTTTTATTTATAAAATGAAAGATATAACATTTTTCAAAAAGATATATAAAAATAATTAATTTTTTTTTAAAAATTAATATTTTAATAAATGAGTAACAAAATAATTTTCGTAAGATTGAGCATTTTTAAATAATTTGATTTGTATAATTTTTATATAACAAAAATAGCGGTTTAATTTACAACAGAATATGAATAAAAAAATATATAAATTTACTTATGTAAACAATTTTAAAAGGATAAAATGAATGATTCGGGCTAAGAATTTTTAAACTTTAAATAATTGGACCGAATTGTTGTGATAACAATTTTGTTTAAGATTATAAAAAGGGAATATATATTTTTTTATTTCCTTGTTGATTTCGAAATCTTTTTGAAAAAATTCAAAGCCGCTTGCCTAAAGGAGCCGGATGATGTAGCTACGATGGGGACAAAGTGGCCCATCAGGTATGAATATTTTTGGCATTTTAATGACTGCCCTAAGAAGAGGATATTGCAAGTAAAATCCTCAGACCAAGGGTTTGCCTGATATAAAAAGGACTTTTACTTCTATGCAGTATGTGGGTTCAAGAATGAGCAGGAAATTTGACTTATTGAGTGTAGCAATTAATGTGTTTATTTTGTTGTGTTGATTAATTTTTTATATGAATTTACAATGAAGTGCCTGACGTCTAATCAAAACAGTCAGCAACCTGATTACTTTTATTACAAGTGTATTGGTTTAAAATGGTATGCCCAGGCGCAAACTGATTGCATAACGAAAAGATTCATCATCTATTAGTTGATTATTTAAGATACTGGGGTAGGAATCAAGTCATTCATGACCGGAGATATTGAAATTAATCTTCCTGAGCAGGGATTTGTATTGGTGATCATCGTTCAAGCTGAGGTAAGCGAAAGAACGAAATACCGATCCTAGATCCCAGTCTTTTTGCTTTAATTATTTTGGTTGAAATGTATTTGGTAAAGCATTGATGTTCCAGCAATTTAAGACTTCGTCCATCAAACTATCATTTTCAATTGAAATGATTTGGGAAATTATGTATTTTACGGATTTTGTAGAAGACATAAGAAAAAAGGAAATAGTTATCGCAGATCTCATAAGCCTCCCGATTTTCAAATAAAAGTTGTCTGAACCTAGGAGTTAGATTCCAATTTTATATTTAGCAACTCTTGCATCATTCTTAAAATGTTTTGTTCATGTTCTTTTAAAAGAGTTTCAAACGCGAAAACATCTTACGTTTTCGAACAAGATTATTTGTGAAATTAAAAGGCATTTTTGAGGATAAAATAAGCTTGATGGATGGGTAATTTATTTAAAATTGGTAGTTTGAGAAATAATGATTGTAGATTATTATTTAAAAATTTGAAAACTCCTTCTGTGCATCCTAACAGGGCTCCTAATATTGGAATCTCGCAAGAGTGTTTGTCGAAAATTATCTAAATAAGGATTAGTAGGGGGGGATGGTGGATAAATTTCACATTTTTTGATATTTATGGATAAATTGAATTAATTAAAATATTTATTAATTATATAAAAACATTGCTGAATTGATAAAATGGTTCCCGAAATCGTCCAAAATACAGGTACCAAACGTGCAGATTAAGTTTGCATGAAAGAATGATATCACTAATAATATGTTTACGAGTGTAATAAAAAGGCAAGGGTTCTAATGGATCTCCCTGTTAACCTAATTTAATATTGAAATCGTTAGCAACTACGTTAGAAAGGGATACCGTAGCTGAGAGGGATATAATTGTGATAAACGGGGAAAGTTTTTAAGAAGGTATTGATCACATTATTTTTATTTATTGAATTAAAAGTATTGGATATGTCAAGTTTTACAATAAATTCCTCTGGTTAAGGTTGGACAAAACTAATTGAATGCAGTGAATTGCAGCTTCGCAGCCTCCTTTCACTCCGAGCCCAACTTGGTACGGGGTTAAACTTGAAGCTATGGTTGATTTGAGGCGATTACAAATAATTTTTGAAGTAGCTCGGCGGTAGAAAATTCCAATAGCTATTAGACATACTTGGTTTTCAGATTTTTTAAGTCCAATTAATCGAGCACCAAAGATTACTGGGGAGAGATTATGTGGCAATTTTCCTGATAATTAAAATAAAAAAATTTGTTAATGAATTGAGTAAGAAATCAGAAAGGTCTAAATCTAAAAGGTTGGTAACAAATGATGGATGGAAGTAATCACGGCCTGAAATTCAATCTCTTGGAAAAGATTTGACAGCTGTTAAGACTTGTACTTAAGATATATTTAAACTTTTATTTATTATGAGCAGTTGTGTGGGGGGGGGGGGGGGGGTATTTGGGGTCTAGGTATTTTTCTAAAACTTGGTTTCTCGTGATTACGTTGTCATTTGTCAAAGAATTTTCATTTGCAAGATCCTCGAAAGCTCCTTTGAGATTGAAATTATTGATCTTTTTATATATTAGTTTGGAGGGATTACTTGTTAATTTATTTGTAGGATCGATGATGTGTGGTATTATCAAAATTAATGTCAAAATTTTCAATTCTTTCCTTAATGGTCTGGTAAAGTTGGGTTGAATTACCCATTGAGAGTTTTAATAATACTAAAATTAGAAAAACAACTTTTCCCAATTTCGATCTTCAGGATTAGTGTTGTTAATAAGCCCGATTCGGGTCGATTTTTCAAAACGGCCCGATTAAGATTTTAACCAAAATAATATTATGCAAGCATCGAGATTTAGCAAATAGATATCTAAGCATTTCTGCCAGCTATAAATGAATTATATGGTGTTATTTTTAATATTTGCATTTTGTAATTTATAAATTTTTCTATTCTTCTAAAAAAATAAAAATCTTTACATGGATTTTAAATGTATGTCATTTTATATTATAATATCATATTATGTTGTAAATTAAATTGCCATTTTTGTTATATTTACATAAATGCCATATCTTGCGGAAATTTTATTGTTACTTTGTTTTTTTATTATATATTAAAAATTGTTTTTATATAATTAAAAATATGAATTTTTAAATTATATCTTTTGGGAAAATGTTATATCTTGCAATTTATATTCGATTAAATTCATAAATATATGAAATATTTAACGTTAAAATTATTATAAACATAGACTTATTAAAATAAAGGTTTCTATTTTGTAAATGGCTATTATTAGACGTTTTTTTAAGTATTCTGCTAATGTTGTTCAGGCTGTCAAAATTGCAATATTTTGTTCAGTGCAAATTAATAAAATTACCATTTTGCGTGAGCAACCATTTAAAAAACCTCAAACAGGTCAATAATTTTTTTACTTTTCATTTTGTAATATTATATAAAATGTAAAAAAATAACTTATTTATATCAAAATGATATTTTTATAAAAATATATAAAATGGCATACGATAATATAATTTTCAAAAACAAATCCTATTTTGAAACGTAGTTGAAATTGAATCGTCGATATTATGCAACTTCAATTTAAACAAGGGATGCGTTACGTTTTTGATTATTAACACATTACGACAAAACGCAGCGCTCAATTTGTGCGCACTATATTACCCCCCCCCCCTCCAAAAAAAAAACAATTTAAAAATCAAGAAATTCAATTACTCTTTCTATTGGTTCCCTCGTTCTTAAATTTGCTATGAACCAATAAAAAGGCAGGATTTTATATAATAACCTATTAGCTAATTGTTTAAATTTTAAAATGATAAAACAATTATCATTTAAAAAATTTTTAAAAAAAAAATCCCCCTTTTGTTTTTGTAAATATTTGAAAAATAAATCCGTAATTAGCATTTTTTTTAGGCTAGGAACTATTTTTCCTATTAACCCTGCATTCACAGTTAGCAAGCACGAATTTGCTGCGAATTGTATAAAATTGAATATAGAATTATAATATTTATATCATATTTTATATACATAGCCGCGAATTCGCTCTAGCTAAGAATGCATGGTAATCCGGTCATAAGGCTGGGAAAAAAAAGGTTTGGGAGAGAAGCGTTCAAGAAAAATTTTTTAATGAAAATCTGCCACAATCGAATAATTTTTCCTGGCAACCCTGTTCGTGAAAGAAGATTGGCTATTTGAAAAGAAAATGTTGATTTTTTTTATGACATTGGCAAAGATAGATGGTAATTGGTAAATATAAAATAACATGAATCAGATCAGTTTTATAATAATATCGAATCGGATCGGAAAAAATTTATGGATCGCGCACATCACTAGATATAATTCTGATATATATTTTTCGTTTTTTATGCCTAAAATTATGCACATGATTTTCATCCAAAAATTATATTTATATTTTGTGAAAAAATTATTTTTTATTTTTAATACAAGTTTTTTTAACCCTTCTTGATTCATTAATTAAATTATAAGAAATATTTTCATAATTTAAATAATATATCGTATATAGAAACTGTAATGTTCACTACCAATATATAAAGAGACCTTCAGAGGTGCCATTAGCACGGCCTGGCCCGGATTTTTTTAAAAACAATTTCTGGCCAGGCCCAGCCCTGGTTTTATATTTTTAGGCCTGACCTGGATTTTTTTGATTTTTTTTTAAATATGTTATATTTATTTTTAATTTTTATAGCTAATAATGGCGATTTAAAATATACGGTCTAGCCCGGGTTTTTTTAAAAAGTAATTTTTAGACCCAGCCCTAGTATATTTAAAAAAATTAAAATACACTGGGCCGGACTGGTAGGTCTCAGATATATATAAGATATAGTCAGAGTTGGGCAGTATACTAAATACTTTTATCTTATATTTTTTTGCATGCTTATATCAATTTCTTAAATACTTTCTTCTAAATGAGTATCTGTATCTTTAACTATTTAGTATGCAAAAGATACAGATACTTGAAATTTTACATTATTTTTTGTATATTTAGAAGGTTTATTTAATTTAAAAGGTTAAATGTTGAATTTAGATCTGAAGTTAAACTATTTAACATTTTTTTTTAAATTTCATATGTTATGGTAATTGATAATCAGATTATTTTCCGGAAATGACGTCATAATTGGGCGTTTTAATTTGAATTATATTTTATCGGTAAATTTTATCTAATGATATATCCACAGATCTTTTATAAACATTTTTTTTTAAAAAAAAAAGGTTCTTTGGATATCACTCTTCTCCCTAACCCTTCCCATCTCGAAGCTATTAACCCTGTCGCATGTGGTTTTGTTAAAGCTCATCAAATCCATCATTCGATTCGGGAAAAATATAGTGACGTCGATGTTTACAAGGGTATTCATAATTATTTGGCGCGAACCAATTCTCTGTTATTGCAAATACACGGGGATGCGGCTTTCGCGGGGCAAGGCGTGATTTACGAGACATTTAATTTAGCTAACCTCGAACATTACGATATAGGAGGGTCCGTGCATCTCGTAGTGAACAATCAGTTGGGATTTACCGCCGAACATTTTCAAACACGATCGAGCCCTTACCCTACCGATATAGCTAAGATTAACGGGTTTTATAAATTGAAAAAAAAGATATATCCACAAGACACTAATGTTAGGTATAGGTTTTATACTGAGTTTCGATATCTGTGCATCTCTGCTTTATATTCCTTAGAAAAAGATTGAAAAAAAATATTGTGTAGACTTATACCTTTACTGGGATATTTAATAGAAGTTATGGAGGAAGATGTATCTCTTCATCTTATAATTTATAACAAAAACAATTATTTTTTTTGCATAAATTCACTACCAAACCGATACTGATCATTTAAAAAAAATTGATCCTTGAATAATTACAGATATCCAATAATACATGTAAATGGCGACTATCCCGAATTAGCGGCTATCGCGGCTCAAGTAGCACTGGCTTACAGGCAAAAATATCAAAAAGACGTTCTAGTTAATTTAGTTTGTTACCGCAAGTTTGTTTTCCATCTATTTTTCCTTCGGGTTATCCTTCTTCCCATCTTTTTAAATATATTTATATAGTCACTTTATTCATTTTTTATAATATATTTTTATAGTATATTCTAATTTTTCAGTCGTCATCTTTTAAAAATATTTGTGACTTATATTTTATCATAATCGGAAAATAATAAATGAAGTTTATCATCAAAGAAGGAAAAGAAATAAACGCGAACCTTAATAATTTAGTTAGTATGCCTTATCCCCAAGCCTTTTTAAAATTAATAACAGTAAAATTTTGATAAAAATAAAAGATCTTGATAGAGAGAAAGATAAATTCTCAATTGGTGTTTTTAATCTCCCCCTCCCCCTAGAAAATGATAAATAATGTAAAATATTAATTATAAGATACGGGCATAACGAAATAGATGATCCAACTTTTACCAATCCTCACATCTACCGTATGATACAGGCCAAAAAATCGGTTCCAGACATGTACACACAAAATCTGGTTAATATTCTATCCAATAACCACAGCGAAACTTATAAGGAATACTGTAAAAAAAATGTTAAAATATATTATATTATTATTTAAATTTTCCTTGTGGACAATTATAAACTATTTATTTTTAAAGAAATTGCCGTTTATCAGCAATAATATTAAAGGAAATTATTGGCAAAAAATATTCATACTATATTTTTGAATGAAATTCACTTCTTAACAATCTAATTTAATTTTAAATTAGTCTCCGTTTATAAATCTTATCTTAATTTACAAATCTTCCCCGAATGCATACTTTTATACTATGTATCCTCATAATGAAGACATTTTAGAATCCCCCCCCCTATTGAAGGGTAGTTATTAAATTATAATGGTACATATGTTTTAACCAATAAGGAGGGAATTTTTTCTTTATTCTAGAGGTAAATAAACCTTTTATAAAATTTTAAACTTTACAAGTATTTAGATTATACTTCTCAATTTTATCGGGGGCAACGAATCCTTATTATTTCTCTGCAAACCCATTATACTGATTTAAAAAAGGTAATCATGGAAAGACTATTTATTGTTTACTTTCCTTGGGGAGTTTTATTAAGATTTTATACATTTAACCATTATTTTAAGGCTGTGAACCGTAACTGAAGCAATTTTTTCTTTTTATGATCTTTTAACCCTACACTATGACTTATATGGCGGCTCTAGTTTCGGTTTTTTTATAATGACTTTTATATAACATTATGCTATTAAAAGCTACTCTAGAGTATTGGGACAAATATAAGGAGGATTCTCAAAAAAAACTTAACGATGCTTTAACAGCAGCCCGCGATTATGTTAATTCGTCTACCAAGGAAAATTTTGATCAAGGTAGGTTTGGTTGATAAAAAAATTTTATGATTATAATTTTCGATTAATATAAGTTTTTTATCCATCATTTATATATTTTTTTTGTTGCCATTTAAATTTTATTAATCAATTTTAAAAATAGGAAAGTTTTATGATTACAACCTTTTATCTCTCCCATCGAATGGCGGGCTTACTGATCGACAAATGGTAATCGATTCGATTCAATAAATTATATCACGTTTTTTTATTATGATTAATTGGCATTTTAATGGCACAGCTTTAAATACTGACACAAATTATAATGAATAATTCAAAGATTCTCGACCCAATTTATTTTTTATAATTTTCAAATTATTGAAAGTGATAATATTATACAATGGCATAGGAAAGGGTAGACTTGGGTTGAACCCCCTTCCCCCATGGAAGATATAATTATGTATAATTTTGTGCTTTCAAAATATTTTTATATTGAATTTCGTATGATTGTAATAATAAATTGAAAAAAAAACTAAATTCATTAGACAGAATTTATTAAACTTTTTATTATTTCACCAAATTATGTTTGCCTTGTTCATAAATTTTTTTTATTAGATTATAACTTGGTTTTTTTGATCCCTGATTAAGAAATTAATAATTAATAGTCAGATACTAAAAATGATCGCAAACCATCCAGTTATTTAGTTCTTCTATATTTTCCATTCTGGCACGAAGCCAATTTTAGTCATTTTCTGAATTTCTATTTTTTTTTAAATGCTGTGTCTTCCAAACGGGTCAAAATAATACATAAGTACGCTTTAAACATTCATAAAATTTCCAGAATAAATTCTTTCAATACCTTTTTAATCGTAAAGTTGGCTAAAATTTTGGTACTAGTAATTTTTTCCTACTGGCTAGTACTATTCTGGAGCACTCATAGGCGCTAATATAACACTAATTGATTTGAAATTAATTTCTCCAATTTTGCTAATTTCACTGATATAGCGATAAAAAAATATACATATTTTTAAAAAAAATAACCAAAAGAAAATAAAAATAATTTAAACATAAATGACTAGTCAGAATTTCCAGAGGCTGGATCCCACTAAGGGCAGAACAAATAGGGGTTTAGGGCCAAGCCCTACCCATAATCGTAACGCCCCTTAGATGTTGATATAACATCAAACATGGGATAGCTTTATTCTTTTTTATATTATTACAAGACGAGATTATTTAAATAATACCAATTTTTTTAAAATTACCTATTATTAATTTTTTTTAAATCACTTATTATGCTCGCTTTTATATTTAAACTTAAAATCAGACACCATCGATATCAAAAACAGATGTTTCTCAATACTTTCCGTTTCATAATTCCGTATGGTATACCGGTTTACCCATTAGCGCGTTAGCATATATCGCCAATAAATCGGTCGATATACGCGCTCATAATGACACATACTATAAACATTTTAAGCTGCATCCTCACCTCGAAAAAGTGCATGTTTTGCCGCGGATAAACTTATTTAGCAAAAGCGTCGATGAGATAGTTGTCGATTGGGGTACCTCGGAAACGATAGCACTCGGCTCGTTATTGCTGCAAGGAATTCATGTTTATAAATAATTTTATACATATATATTTTTGTTATAAATATGTAATATTATTGAGATTATATTAAATGGTGGTACATTAGAAGAAAGGTGTATTAGAAGAGAGGTAAATTAGAAAAAAGATAAATTTAGATTAGCTACTATTATAATTATTTAGTGTTAGTAAATATAATAAGATTTTTTTAACCTTATTTTGATTTCTTGATTTTAAAATAAAAATAGATTAGGTTTTCGGGACAAGACTCGGGTAGGGGAACATTTAGTCATAGGCATTTCGAATTCACGGACTACAACACGTTGAACTATCCTATTATAAATGAAGAAGGTTATTAAAAAATATGCACATCAATTTTTTTTTAATTATTGGTAAATTTAAACTTAAATAGAGCTATGATGCATATATATACTATTAGGTTGACGATTAATTTATTAAATGCATTTAGAAATGTCCAATGTGGTTTGTATATCGATTAAAGGACTTTAATGTGCATTCATATAATGATAAAGACAATTAGTCGAAGTGCAAACCAAAAAATGTCGCTACAGACTCCTATATATAGAAACTTTAAATTAATGTATCGCCAATTTAATAGGATAGATACATCATTGGTTTGAAGATCTTTAAATGGAGTGGAGGTATTCATTTATTCTACCTGTTTATTTTTTTTCAATGTATGCTAATAATATTTTATTGTTAGTTTCAACGAATGATCCACTCAAGCTTTATCAATGTCCCGCAAAAATAATTCCCTTGAATCATATGGTACCTAGACAGAAGGCTTTTCTGCAGATAATTAATAGCCCTCTTCACGAGTTAGGAGCCCTCTCATTCGAACTGGGATACTCTTGGTACAACCCTCATAATTTAGCTCATAAAGGTTTATATCCACTTATCTATTTAGTTTCTATAAATCTATAAAACTTGTATTGTTAATCGAATTAATCCTTGAAAATTTTAATATCTTATAAAAATAGCGATGCCTGTTCTATTAATTTTTAACCAATTTAAAAAAATAATATACAACTTCCATTTCGGATATAAAATAACAATTTTATAGAAAGTTCCCGCACGCTTCCTAACCCACCTTCCACCACCATGGTTATTTGGGAAGCTCAATTCGGTGATTTCTTTAACGGAGCCCAGACGTTGATCGATACATTCATTAGCTCATGTTACGAGAAATGGGGTTTAAGCACTGGTTTAGTACTTTTGTTGCCTCACGGCATGGATGGAACCGGCCCGGAACATTCATCCTGCAGGGTTGAACGATTCTTACAGCTTTCTAACGACCCTCAATCTATGAAAAATTTGGGATATAAACAAATTATACAGGATAAGAAAGAAAGAGAGGTTGGTAAAATGAAATAAAAAAATATTTGTATATATTCAGAAAAATTGAATAATGGAAGAATGTGTTTTTCAATTTTTAAATTTAATAACTAACTTTGAAGAGTTTAGGAATGTTTCAATTTTTTTATATTTATATCGTTCAATTTATAAGATTGAATTTTTCTTACCGATAAAATGCTAAATTGATGCTTCTAGTCCAGTTATGATTTTAATTATATGTTTTATATGGCTGGTTAGTAGTTAGTTTCTTATCACTATAAGGTTATGGTAATTTGTAGTCTAATTTATGAAAAATATTATATTATTCATAACTATTTTTTATATTTAAAAAAAAGCCAGAAAAATACATCAACTTTACTGTCGTAAATCCTACAACTACCGCGCAATACTTTCATTTGCTAAGGGCTCATGCTTGTTCTTTAAATGATGGTAAACTAACCGCGCCATTAATCGTTGTAGCCCCTAAATTACTAATAAGGTAAATTTTAATAGTAGATTTGAAAAGAGAAGAAAAAAAACAATAAATATATATTAATTAAATATAAGGTAAAAATATATACGTTCAGATTTTAATAGAATTTTAATTATCAAAATATTAGGTTTAATTAATTTTGCTTGATTTTGAGATTTATAAAAATATGTAGTTAGAGGTCTTAATTTTTTTTAATAAATCGTCAGGATCATATTTGCATTTGCTTGATAATTTATAAGAGAATATATATGTCGATTTTAGTGTGGTAAATTAAAAGGGGGGGGGGGGGGGTAGGTCAAATGAAAATTTTCTCTATTCTTGTAAAAATATATATGATGAATTCCATGAAAAATCAACATGAGTTCCAACCCAAACCCCCTTAATAATTTCAACAAGAGATAACGGATCAGCTCGGTCCATCATTTGAAATTTTTTTTTTCTGCAAAATTTTGGCCCCGACCTTAAAATTCTTCGCCCAGCTCAGTATATAAAAAATTTTTGTATTTATTTAAGATTTTTTAAAAAAGATACCAAATTCTTGCTAGTGAAAGTTACGGTCAGGTCTTTGGCCCAGCCCAAGCCAAAACTTAAAGATGGGTTTGAAACAAAGACCGACCAAAAACGGTCTTTTTTTTATATTTTAAAGTTAAATTTCTGTATGCTTCTCGCTATAATTTTATATTCATTATAAAATACATTATTGATGATTTATTTGGATGAGTATATCTCGTTTTTATCTAAGAGTCATACACATGAGGAGAATCCCTTTATTAGAAAGCCTGTTTATTTTTTGTTGTGACAGGATCCTCCTAGAAAATATTTGTTCGCAGGGTATATATTGCTTTTATGATTATTAATATAGTGTTTTCTTGACAATCTTCCAGGTTTCATGAAGAAAATGAGTGAGTGAGATCTCTGGTAATTTTAAAAAAATAATTATGTGCTAAACGTTATTGCAATAAAATAAATATTTATTTTAAAAATCAGCCCTCTATCGCTTCCGAAACGGTCTTAGACCATTAAGATCTGGCAGTTGACCTTCATTGTTCCCAGCCAGCTTATAATCATTATTAAAACAAATTCCCCACCCCCTCTGAAAAAGTTATGGCACTGGTTTTCCAGCCCAAATTTTTTCTTTTAGCCAAGCACCATACTGAGTCGTGCAGATCTCTGATTTCAATCTATATATTGCCTTTCATAGACTCCTCATTTTATAACAATTTATTATTGTCATATTTTTTTCATATTTAGATTCGAGGCTGCGAAATCACGTATCGCTGAATTCACTGGAGACACTCATTTCTTACCCGTTTTAGACGATCCACGTCCATTTCAACGCATCACTAGATTAGTATTCTGCAGTGGCAAACATTATTACTCGCTCTTAAATCATGCTCCCAATTTGAAGAAGATGAATTCTAATACAGAATCAAATTACCTTGCCCCGGACACCGTTAAAATTGTAAGGATAGAACTTTTGTCCCCTTTTCCAGCTTATCATATTCAAACCATTCTATCTAAACATTCCCGCGATCATATAGCAGATTTAGTATGGGCCCAGGAAGAACACAAGAATCAGGGCCCTTGGAATCATATTCAAACGAGATTTTTAAATTATTTTGGTATTCGGCTTAAATATGCCGGAAGAAGTGAGTCATCAGTCCCGGCAACTGGAATATCCAGTTTATTTAAAAGTCAAGAAACCGATATTTTAAAAGCAGCTTTTTATAAAGATTTGCCTTTTTAATAATTTATAATTATTTAATTAATTTTATTTATTTTTTAAAATATTTATTTATAGCATTAAAATTATTTTGATGATACTTGGACACATTTTCGAAAAGTGTTGAATATGCAAATACATTAATATATATTTTTATTTTTGAAATATTTTGGCTACCGAAATCTTCCAAAAAAAATAAAAATGTATCTTCATTTCAGTGAACAAGCTAGGGGAGCATCATTGAAGCAGCGGGCGCTTAGCGCTCTTTGAAGCAAAAGGCCCCATTGCTTTTCACTGTAATTTTTGTTAAAAAAATTATCAAAGAAAATTAATATTAATCTTTACACTATATTAAAAATGAATGCTATATTTTTTTAGGTTCAGGAAACAAGTTGAAAATTGTTTCTTTCAGTTTAATAAATAAAAGAAGAATAAAATTATGTTAAAAGACGATATTTTTCATTATTATTAGTATGGCGGTGCCGATATTAAAATAGCCTATTTATAAATGTTTATATCTTAGAATTGACCGCTAATTTTTTATGCTTAAACATTTTGGAAAATCGATATAACTAGTGATGCATAATCGTTCCATTTGAGCCTATTTATGAAAATGGCTAACTAAATTTTTTAGCAAGAAACGAGATTTCATGAATAGATGTCCAAACCTTTGTGTATTAGCAATTTTCAGAGTTGCATTATATTGCTCTGCATACAATATTGAGCTAGCCGTTTTTATTAAAGTCAACTCAAATAGAACGATTTAACAAAATTCTATTAAAATTTACTAAGCCTAGTAGATAAACCTGACCTTTAAATAGTTAGGTTTGGTTAAATTAAGTAAAAAGTTATATTTAATAATTATTAACTTAAAATAAGAGAATAATAAAGATTATTAATTCAGAGCTATTTTATAATTAAACAAATATCTCTAATTTAAAACCTTGGTTGTTAGGTGGTGTTTCACTTAACAAGTTTAAATCAGGTATCCAAACCGTAACAAATATCGGTTAAGGTACAATTAGTAAATAATAATAATGTCGGCCCGGTTTGAGCATTTAGAAATCGGTTCAAACCTCTTCGCGTGCCAGCCTATTTTCAAGATTCTCCTACATCAAATTATATCTATATAAAGGAGGAAGAATATATTTTATGACTAAGAACACTTTTATGTTTTATATGTTAACTTGAGTAAAATAATTACTGTTATTTATCGGTCTAAACTTATTAATCATATTTAAAAGAATTTATAAAATAGTTCAAATCGGTTCACAAGCATTTTTATAGGTTCGGGTGACAAATTTCTTAACGATTCAGTCTCGGAAAATAATAACAGCTTAATACTGGTTTAACGGCTCGGTTTGAATCGCCGGTTACAATAGTAAATATCATGTCACTATATATAAAAATTTAGTATCAAAAGTAAATAGTTACAAGTAGGGGTGGGACCAATACCAATATAATATTGGTTTACAATACCAATACCAATATAAACCAATATATATTTAAATATTGGGATTGCTTTTACAACCAATACCAATTACCTAAATATATTGGTTTTGATATATTGTTTAAATACAATTTTAACCAATACCAATATTAAAAATAACATAATTATTTGGGTTTATCGTATCGTGGTATTTTTTTTACTTTCATTGCAAAAACTGATCACATCTGTTATTTCTTCCAAATACTACTGTGATATCAATATTTCTGTTATTTATAATTATAGTTTATTTTTATTATTGAAGTAAATTTTTTACATGATATATATCAATTTTATCTATTTATTTAGGATATTATAATAAATGAAGACCAAATAGAGTTAATAAATATAGATGCTGTTGGTACTAATAATAATAGCGATAATGAACAAGAAGAATTATCAATATCTAATAAAAGACGAAATTCAGCAAAAATCTGGGAATTTTATACTACTTGTGATAATAAAAAAAAGGCAATTTGTAATAAATGTAAAAAAAAATAGCACTTCCCAATTTTGGAACCTCAGGATTATGGACACATCTTAAATCCATCCACCCAACATTATATAAGAAATGTGAGCAAATAAATATTGGCAGTAAAAAAATTAAGACAATAAAATCATTTTTACTTAATAATATAAATAATAAAGCTGATTTAAATAATTTAATTATAAACTTTTTCATTCAAAATAATTTAGCCTTTTCAATAGTTGAGGATATCACTTTTAAAAATTTAATAGCATATTGTAACCCTTCACTAACATTAGTTTCTAGAAAAACACTAAAAATAGAAATTATGAAACATTATCATAGTTCTTTCAATTTAAAATCTGTACTTTCTAACATTACATCTAAATTTTCCTTAACAATGGACATTTGATCCTATCCAAATAAAATACCCTTTATGTGCATAACAATTCATTATATTGATAATGATTTTAAATTAAATAATCATTTATTAGATTTTATTCCTTTTAAATCAGCACATAATTCTATTAATATTTTTAATTCTGTATTAAAAGTAAAATTTGAAATTGATTTTTTTTGCATTACATTAGACAATGCAAGTAATAATTTAGCATTTCTAAAAATTTTAAAACAAAAAGATAATTTTGATAATGTGTGCAAATGCTTTTGCGATATTATACATTTGGCTGTCATGGCTGCATTGGAACCCTTAAATACAACTTTAAAAAAAATAAGAAATTTTTAAAAAATTTTTAAACTTTCTATATCTAAATTTAATAAACTCGAAAAAATATATCTTGAAAAAAATCCACACTTAAAATTTCCTCACCCAATTTTGAATATACCAACACGTTGGAATTCAACATACCAAATGCTTGAAAGAGCAATATTGCTCAAACCCTATTTGACAACATATCCCAATCATTTACAAAATACCAATCAAGAAAATTATATTAGTGCCTTAGCGTGGAATAATATAGAAATATACCGAGAATTTCTGAAACCATTTAATTTTGCTACAGAGATGGCCTCATGTGCTAATACTCCAACAATTTCAACAATTATTCCTTTATATTCCAGTATTTTTGAGCATGTGGAGAGTTATAATAATAATCCTAATGCTATTTTAAAGACAGCTTCTTTAGCTGCCTTAACAAAACTTAATAAATTAATTTTAATAAACACCTCTTTATTATTTCAACAATGATTGACCCAAGATTTAAACTATCAAGTCATTTATTAAAGCATAATAATATGGAAACATTGGATATCTTACTAATGAATACAATATTTATAAAATAAATAATAACAATTCAGCGGAACTTAAAAATGAAGCACAAAATAACAAAAAATTGTTCTTTTATGACAAAATTTATCAGGTGAAACCTCATAATAATAACAACTTAGAAATAAGAAAATACGTGAAGCCACAATTTCCAATGATACAAATCCATTAGATTGGTGGAAATTAAATAAAAATAGATATCCAGTATTATCAAAAACTGCCAGAGATTATCTAGCAATTCCGGCCACCTCATCTAGCTCTGAAAGGGCTTTTTCAGAAGGATGGTATGTTATAACAGACCAACGTTGTTCACTAGATGAGCATACTATACAAGCTTGCCTGTGCCTAAAAAGTTGGATGCGCATGCAAGATTCTTCTTAAATACATAAAATTATTTCCTCTTATATTAAAATTATATCATTCTTTTGCATTATATTTTGTATAAATCAGTGGCGTAGCTAGGAATTTTCCTTAAAGGGGGTCCATACATATATAAGACTGAGGGGTTTCGCCCCCCAGACCCCCTCTAATGGGCCTTCGGCCAGGTTTATCTTAAAAATCATAACAATATCTTCGATATTATACAATAAATATAGTTAATGCATCAATAATATATTATTATAATTTAGTAGATTATCTCAATATATTATCCTTCCACGAACATCAAAAATATAAATATTCATGTTTATTTGATATAAAGTAACTTTTAAGTCTTTTGAACGTATAATCTAAAAAAAAAATTTGCTCTGGGAGGGGTCCAAATCCGAAAACCACCCCCGTAGCTACGCCACTGGTATAAATAGACAGTTATGTTACATTTTTAGTTTACTTATTTTGCTATGTTCTTTGTGATAAATAAAATGGTTCAAAATCAATACGTTTATTATTGTTGATACAAAAAATACATGATTAAATCAAAAATTTTTATATTCACATCACCTAATAAATTCCTAGTTTAAAAAAAGAATTTGAATTCAGTAAAATTTTGAGAGTTGGTTTTTAGCCCTGATTTTATGGTATCATGATTTTTTTTCCCATGTTTATTTAAAATTAGAAATTAAGGGTTTTATAATCACTATTTCTATTCTTTTAATTAGTAATTTGAATTTAAACCAATACCAATATAAACCAATAGTTACCAATATAAACCAATACCAATAGCAATACCAATACAAGAAATAGAAAATATTGTTAAACCAATACCAATATTTTAGACCCAATACCAATACAATATTTTGTTAATATTGGGTTTTTACAATTGGTTCCCAGCCCTAGTTACAAGTCATTAATATAATAATGGAAACTGATATTGTAATATTTATTCTAAAATCAATTTTTTGACTGTTCAAAAGAGTAAAATATTTCAGTAAAATATAAATATTAAGTATAATGAATAATTAAGATATTATCATAATATTCATAAAAACATCATAGAATTTTTTTTCTTATCTTTGAGAATCCAGTCAAAAAATGTATTTCAAAATACCCAATCTGGGTTTAATGTTCAACAGTTTCTAATCATCTAGAATACACTAAACATAACCCATATTCACACTAAACTAACCTTCCCCAAGAGTTAACAGCTACACTTTCTTCAAGCTAACAATTAACCTGGTCAAAAAAGTTGTACCAAGCCTATGGCTTAATTGCTACATTTCGATCCAATTTTTAAAAAAAACTTCGAAATCTACTTGGGTTTTAGAGAAACTATAATTGAGTAATTACTATATTTTTATTTGTCTACGCTCCTTTTCCTTCTAGGGCATCTATTAAAAACATACCACAACTTTAAAAGAAACTATTGTAAATTAAAACGCCTTATGTTCTGATTTTTTCCGGCAAGCACTTGTGAATCCAACTCCATTATGATATTTAACCATACCCAGCTATAAGAAAAACCACAATGATCTGTAATAGATTTTGGAAATAATAATTATATTTATATATTTTTTGGTATAAATAAATATTATAGCAGTGACGAAGAATCAGTTTACTACTAGGGAAGCAATCAGAAAATTTTTTATTTTAATTAGTCACATAAAAAAAATAATGTATATAAATAAGTGTTTTTAAGTAAAATGATCAAGTACTGAATTATAAAAGTTATTGCTAGATTTTAAAATTTTTAATAAGTTTTTTTAAATCGAAATCAAAAATATAGATTTAAAATTAAAAAAGTTTTTTTTACATAAAACTTTTTTAATATTATAAATTTTAGTCATAATATTTTTATAATATATATTTATTTAAATCAGAGACCTGCAGGCCCTGTCCTAAGCCCGGCCAGGCCCTGGCCGTATTTTAGATTTTTAAAATATACCAGGGCCGGGCCTAAAAAAATTTTTTTTTAAAAAACCCGAGCCGGGTTTGAAAATTTTTTTTAAAATATACCCGGGTCGGGCTGGGCCGTATTTTTTTAAAAAATTTATACAACATGAATTATTATATTCGTCAATTAGATATGGTTATAATGATTATATATAGTTATGATTAATATAATGTTTGGTGAAAATTAACACTAGCTAACACTCATAGTATCTATTACATAATAAAATACAGGGATTCGAACCGAACCCGAACCCGGAGAAGTGAACCCGGGTTTTTAGAAAAAAACTCTGAACCCGAACCGAACCTGAACCCCATTTATAAAATTTTCAAAACCCCGAACCGAACCCAAGAATTTTATTTGAACCCGGGTTCAAGCGGGTTCAGTGTATTATTTAAAATCATATATTAATATATGTAAATACAAATATTATATTTTCAAATTTCCAATTAAATGAAGTGTTAATAAATTTTAAACAACTTAATTCATTTATGCCATTTTTAAATTTATTCTCGATTCCTATTGGAGGTTAAAAAATTTTAAACAATTGAATTAATTTACGCCATTTATTTTTAAATTTTTATCTTATTATTCTTAAAGATTATTAATTAGAAGAAAATGGTTAACAAATCAAAGCTAAAATTATTATATTGTTAATTTAAAAAATTCTAAACATCTAACTTAAAAATTGTTAAATGTAGGGCAGTTTTTGTGAACTTATTAAAATGATTTTAAAATTTATATATGCTAATCATTTATTTTTGGTTCAGATTAATTTTTACAAGATATTAATGAAGTGCATATTATAAATGAAATTAAATTTATAAATATCTCTTTTTTAATTCTGAAATCATTGCTATTTAAAAAAATTGTTCTCTTTTTATAGATTTAAGATTAAAGATAAAGTCATATTTGATAAGCATTTTACCCTTAATACAATAGAAAAAAAATCAATATGTTCTTATTGCAAAGTAAAAATGTCTGGTAATCACTTGTCAAATTTAGAAAGACACCTGAAAAGAAATCACAACAATGAATATTTAAATTATTTAAATGAAAAAACCAAATATCAGGAATTGTTATTGGCAAAAAAACCTAAAATTAATATAGAAACCTTTTTTCCAAAAAAGCATATAAGTATAAATATATCATCTAAAGATTTGATGAGTTCTATACTAGAACTTGTTACTGTAAATGGCTTTATCAATTATTGAAGATTCGGGATTTCAAAGAATTATAAATCCACTCCTATCTGGGCTCAATTTAGTTATAAACAAAGAAAATTTATCCAGAACTATTAATAAAACAGCCCAATCAATTAGAGACAAAATATCGAGAGAGGTAGAAGGAAAATTAATAAGTTTAAAAGTTGATGCAGTTCAACGACTAGATAGGTCAATTCTTGGTGTAAATATTCAATTTATATCAAAGTCCATTATAAATTTGAGGACTCTTGGAATTGTAGAGCTGAAAGAGAGATGTACAGGAGAATATATTAAAAACTTTACTAAAATTTAAAATTAATATTGAACAAATATACACAATTACTTCTGATAAAGGTTGTAAATTTTTAAGAGCTATAAAGCTCCTGCAACCTGAAACTGATTATGATATAAGGAGTGAATCAGCAGATGAGGAAAATATGGATGTAAATGTATATAAATATGATATTGATGATATACAAAATACTTTTTTATCAACTATTATATCCTATCCGATTTATAGTGTACGGTGTGCAGCTCACACACTTCAGCTGGCACTTCAAGATGCTATAAAATTATCACCTATTGTGGAAACCATTGCAAAAGCTAGGAGCCTAAATTTAAAATTAAGACATCCCACTTACCAAAAGTTATTAAAAAATATGAAACTCCCTAAGCCTGTGTTAGATTGCCACAGATGGCACACATGATATGTTAGAAAGGCTGATTTTACTAAAACCCAATATCGAAGATTTTTTTTCAGAGCAATCTGATTATTTATTGACTGAAGATTGGAAAGAGATAATAACGATTGTTGAAATTTTAAAACCGCTAAAAATCGCAACCAAACAATTCCAATCTGAACAGTTAACACTGACAGATTTTTATGCAGCATGGTTAAGATGCTGCATCGAACTGGAAAAAAATCCAAACCATTTTGCTCAATTACTATATTCTTGTCTTAAGAACAGAGAAGAAAGGTTTATAAAGAACGAAATTCTCTTAGCTGCCATATACCTGGACCCAAGATACAAGGTTAATTAAAAGCTTAGTAAATTAATTATTTTAGATTTATATTAAAATTGTTATTTTATGGAATATTTAAATATAAACAATATAAATCCTTAAATATTACAGGTATTACTTAGTGATGATGATAAGATTTGTGCGAAAAGGCATCTTGTCAATTTATGGAGACGAATTAAAAGCTTAACAACGCCGATTTTATCTGATGATATTAGTTCCGACGAAGTTATTGAACAAGAAGATGATTTAGAGAAATTGATACAACTTAAAGAAAGGCAGGTGAAAATACTTAAAAGAGGGCCAACGATTGCTGAGAAAAGTATTGGAATAATAATTACTGGATTTAGCGATTATAAAAGATTAGACAAGAAGGAAAATATTTTGCATTTTTGGGAGTCTGCTAAGCTGGAACACCCTGAATTATATATTTTATCTAAAATCTTATTTGCTGTTCCTGCAACCCAAGTTAATTTATCATATTTTCACATATAAATACATTTAACATAGGTTAGCGTTGAAAGATCTTTTTCACATTTGAAATTCATTCATTCACCACATAGATCGAGGATGAGTGAACAACTCTTGGAAGATATTATGCTAATACGTCTAAATAAAATTTTTAAAATTGATACATGACTATATGCTTTGTATTTTTAACTATATTTGCCTATAAATAAAATAAAAAATTTATTTTTTATATCATATTTATGTCTAGTTTTTTATTATGATTTAAATATAGAATTTTTTTATCAACTCAAAAATTCTTGAACCTGAACCAAACCCGGGTTCAAAAATATTTCCCTGAACCGAACCCACCTTTTTTTTTATACCCCGAACCGAACCCGGGCAAAAATTTTGTCGGGTTCGCATCCCTGGTTTTCCTGCCATGGAATAAATACGCAAAGGATAAATACATTATTTTTGTTATATTTTTTATTAATTAAAATATCATTTTTATTTTTTTTATAAATACATAGTATATTCTCAAAATATTATTTACAATATAGTATCAATTTGTAATATACTAAATATCTGTTTGGTCTCTGATTTAAATTATATGCTCAGCTCATACATGATAAAATTTGCACTTAAATATTTTTATTTTTTAGATATAAAGCGTTAAATAAGATACCTCTGAAATAGTATATATATACTTTTTATACAACTCTGAAAGTCTTAATAAATTTTCAATATAATTACAATTAAACATTAACTATTGCTTTTAAAAAAAGATAAATTTTTTCATAAGAAATATTTTATTTTCTTCCCCAATGCTTATTTTTTAAATTCAAAATTTAGTGTTAAACGGCTCATTTTAAGCTTATTTTTTAAAACGGCTAACTCAATATTTTAGCCAGAAAAATAATGGCTAAGCCTCGAGATTTTGTTAATTTGTTCCTTATATGAGCAAAATCTTTAGGTTTGCGTAATATTTTCCTGGATAGAATATAGTCATCTCAAACCGAGCCGTTTAACAACACTAGTAATTACATAATACATTCGCATGACTTTCTCTTTTTTTTTTTAAAAAATAAGCAATATTAAATTTGCTTCCCTCATAAAAATAGTGTAATTCTTCTTAACGTTGTAAAAATTAATTTTTTAACGAAGTTAGATTAGTTATTTTAAATATATTATAAGGATTATATTAAATTTAAAGAATTTTTTATCAAAAATTTCAATGGAAGCAATGCTTTCCTTGCTTCTATGGATTCGTCACTGTTTTAGATTATTTTTCAAATAAAAATTATTTATATAAATCACTCCGTTCAATTACCCTGATTTACATTTAATTTGCTCGCAAAATGGAATAAGTACAATATTACAAAATCTAAATTTGTGTGCTTAAATCTGTGCTAAAAATAATATACATAAAAATACAAAAATTTTTTAATATTGAGATTTCCAGTACTAAAATATTCACAATGACCTTCATACCTTTCCTTTTCCCATGCTTAACATTAAATCAGTCTAAAAGCTTGGACAAAAAAAAATTGAGCTATTCAAATTTTTTAGCACCCTACTAGTGAAGCTATTGATGTCAGTCACTTGAAAATGAGCTACACTCTTAGAGAATCAAGTAGCTAAAAAAACCTATGCAACCAGTATATACTTATATAAACTCAAACGTTTGGAGTAAATTAATAAGATATGAAATTTATATTCAAAAATAAATTAAACTTTAAAATTATTTATATTAAAAATGACTAAAAAATAAGAAAAATCTAAATTATAATATTTATGAATAAATTTAGCTATTAAAATTTCTATTTTAAAATATTAAAAATCTAAATTATAATATTTATATTTAAAAAAAAAATTTAGCTCTTAAATTTTCTATTCTAAAACGTCTTTTAAAAAATAAAAATCTTTTATTAGAAACTTCTTACAATGACACAAAAAATATAACATACAATGTACAATACAAATGAGAATTTAAATACACTAATCATTTGTATTAAATATAAGTGGATATTCAGTAATTCTAATTTATAATAAAATATATCTAGTCAACTTCTTCCATCCTATTTTTATCTTCAGATTCATCAAGTTGAGGGAGCTCATCAATTTTAGCATCTACATGGTCTCCAGAGATGTTAGCTTCATCTTCATCAATACCCAAACCTAGTTTGATCATTCTGTATATGCAACAGGCATGACCTGTGGGATCTTCAAGGGTAAAACCACATGAAAGGAGTGAGGTTTCATACAATAGATTAATCAAATCCCTAGCTGATCTATCATTTTTGTCAGTCTCAATCTTCTGGCATAAAGTTTTCATGATTGAATGATTGGGGTTTATTTCCAAGTGTTTTTTGGCGGCCATGTAACCAAGGGTTGAATTGTCTCTTAAAGCTTGAGCCTTCATAATTCTCTCCATGTTGGCAGTCCACCCATATTGACTAGTAACAATACAGCATGGTGAATTCACAAGTCGATTGGAAACAGTAACCTTAAAAATAAAAAAAATAATTTATTAACATTCAATTTCAATATAATTTACCTTTTCAATTTTGCGATCTAAAATATCTTTCATGGCTTTACATAGAGGTTCAAATTTAATCTTTTGCTCATCAAAAATCTTCTTTTCCTCTTCATTGTCAGGCAATTCAAGGCCTTCTTTGGTAACAGATACTAGTGGCTTCCCATCATAATCCTTTAATTGCTGAACACAGTACTCATCAATGGGCTCTGTCATGTATATAACTTCAAAGCCTCTTTTGATCACATTTTCAACAAGAGCTGAATTTTGAACTTGTTCTTTACTCTCACCAGTAATATAGAAAATATTTTTTTGATTTTCTTTCATTCGACTAACATACTCCTTGAGGGAAACCATTTCATCAGGAAAGGCAGAAGTGTTATAACGCAAAAACTCAGACAACTTTTTACGATTTTGGCTGTCTTCATGGATACCCAATTTTAAGTTCTTGGAGAATTGTTCATAAAACTTTTTGTATTGCTCTTTATCTTCACATAATTCTTCAAACATTTCAAGGCATTTTTTTACAATATTTTTTCTTATAACTTTCAGAATTTTATTTTGTTGCAACATTTCACGGGAAATATTAAGAGGAAGATCTTCTGAGTCAACTACACCCTTGATAAAGCATAAGTATTCTGGAATTAATTCTTCACAATTATCCATTATAAAAACACGTCTGACATATAATTTAATATTGTTTTTTTTCTTCCTTGTCTCAAACATATCGAATGGGCATCGTTTTGGTAAAAATAAAAGAGCTTTAAATTCAAGTTGGCCTTCCACAGAAAAATGTTTAACAGCTAGATGATCTTCCCAATCATTAGTTAAGCTTTTGTAAAAATCACCATATTCTTCTTGTGTTATATCATCAGGATTTCTTGTCCAAATAGGTTTTGTTTTGTTTAATTCCTCATCTTCAACATATTTCTCCTTTATTTTCTTTTTTTTCTTTTCTTTGACTTTTTCATCATCTTCTTCATTGCCAACATCTTCAACTTTAGGTGTTTCATTATCTATTATATCTTCTTTATCATCTTTTTTATCTTCTTTCATTTCTTCTTCATCATCACTTATTTCTCGGTCTCTTTCTTTTTGTACTACAAGTTTGATTGGGTAACCAATAAACTGACTGTGTTTTTTGACAACTTCTTTGATTTTTCTTTCTTCCAAATAATCAAGCTGGTCTTCTTTTAGATATAAAATCACTCTAGTTCCTCTAGGTAATAAATCAGTGTTTTCTTCTTTTATGGTGAATGAGCCACCAGCAGATGATTCCCAGGTATATTGCTCATCATCATTGTGTTTTGAAATGACAATAACTTTATCTGCAACCAAATAACTTGAATAAAATCCAACACCAAATTGCCCAATCATAGATATATCAGCACCAGCCTACAAAAAAAATTATTTATGTAATGAATTATGTAAAATACTTGTAAAGCTTCCATAAATGCTTTGGTTCCAGATTTTGCAATAGTACCCAAATTATTAATAAGATCAGCTTTGGTCATACCTATACCTGTATCTATAATTGTTAAGGTTTTATCCTCTTTGTTAGGAATAATTTTGATGTAAAGTTCTTTTTCAGCATTTAATTTTGTTGGATCAGTCAAACTTTCATAGCGTATTTTATCTAAAGCCTATATTTTAAATAATTATTTAATCATATAAAATTCATTTCTTACATCAGAAGCATTGGATATCAATTCTCTCAAAAAAATTTCTTTATTGGAGTAAAACGTGTTAATAATCAAGCTCATAAGCTGAGCTATCTCCGCTTGAAAAGCATAAGTCTCAACTTCCTTCATATTTTGATCATTGGTGTTATTATCTTGAGTCATTTGTAATATATAATTGTATATAAAAAATAATAAGGAAATGAAAGAATTTGGTGAAAATTAATTTATATAATATTTTTATAAAATCTTCTGGAAAATGCTAGTATTATTTTTGGTTTTTAATAAAGTGCGATGCGATTTAAAATTAAACATTTTTTGCTATTAATCAACTTTATATTTTTATTAAAAAAATATATTATAATTAAATATTAAATCAGTGAAAAGTGTTTAAAATGAATCCCTTAAAAATTATTTATAAGTCAAAAACAGAATTTTTATATACTCAAAAAATAGAATATTTCTAGTCAAAAAATAGAATTTTAATCTTTTTCATAATTTTTCTACATAAAGATAGAAAAGAAAAAGTTTTATTTTTAAATATTTTTATTTTCTTTATTTTATTTCTATTTTATGTTTTATTATGATCTAAAATAAATATTTTGATTCCTCTAATTTTATTAATTTTTATAGATAATAAAAGGTTTAAAAAAATTCAATACTATGTATAAATAGTAAAACAAAATCAACTTTATATTTTTATTAAAAAAATATATTATTATTAAATCAGTGAAAAGTGTTTAATATGAATCCCTTTTCTTTTTATTAATGTTATGAAAATTAAAATTATTATATAGTCATTAATAGAATTTTTATATACTCAAAAATAGAATATTTATAGTCAAAAATAGAATTTTAAACTTTTTCATAATTTTTTAAAGCTTCATTGAAGATAGAAAAGTAAGAAGTTTATTTTAAAATATTTTTATTTTCCTTATTTTTATTCTATTTTAATTTTATTATCAACTAATATAAATATTTTGATTTCTCTTATTTTATCAATATTTATAGATAATATTAGGTTTAAAAAAATTCAAAATACTATTCATAATAAATAGTAAAACAAATGCAGATAATAGCAGTAATTTGGAGGGGATAATATATTAACAATCGACAATTATGACTGGTTATACACATTTTTGCCCTTTTTCATATACACCAACTCTGCTGTGTAGTAGAATTCTCGATCATTGAAGTAATCTAAAATAAATATTATTGACCCATTAATATTTTAAACATCATATTTTTTTTGAAAAAATTTATAACTTTTATAGGACTCGAGTTCTGAACTTCAATCGCGAACTCAATATAGTAACTTCAAAAGAGTCGCGAATCTACTACTAGTCTGCAAAACACGAAATTTACAATATTATATTTTATAAAAATTATATTATATTCAACCTTTATAGTAGAGAAATTTATTCGAATCGGTTATTAGAGAATTATAAGGATAAATTTGGTGAAATTCGCAGTAAGTCGGGGTTATTTATAGAATATAAGAGGAGATTGAAGGTGATATGTTAATAGACGCCTGAAATAAATTAATAAAGTAATAGTAAATGATTATATATATATAATATTATTATTATGTTTTAATTATTTTATTTGAATATTCAGATTGTAGTATATAATAACTATGGGATTGCAAATATTAAGACGGAAATAAACTAATAAGAAAGCATAGTATAATAAAAGTAAAGAACAGAGTTGTTAAAGGATCGAGATTAAAAAATCGACGATGCTGGGTTCAATCCTAATTTTGACAATTTACCCAGATTTTTTTTCTTTTAAATTAACGATCGTTATCGAGATCATTTCGTTAAATATTCGATCTTATTAAAAATTTAATTTAAAAACTATATAAATAAAATAAAATTTTTTTTAATAAAATCAATAAAATATCATTTTTATAAAAAAATCTATCTCCGTCATAATTTAGCATCCTCGGCCATATTTTAATTATTCTCATAAATTATGAGAATAATTTAAAATTTTATCGGCAACATTTACAAATTTAATTTACTACCTACTTTTATTTGAATTAAAAATATAATAAATTACTTTTAGATATTTACTTATGTCTATTATAGAAAAATACACTTACAGTTATTGAAGTGACAGCCAAATGAGAACATTTTACCATTTGCTCAGCTCCGCATAATAATGTTAACTATCATTTCCTAATATAGAGATTTCCTTCACTATGTCAGGACAGCAGCATACTCGCAGAAATAATTAATCTAAAATTTTAGCTTAATTGGCCTTATATCAATCTGCCACAAAATCTTTAATCACTGATTTGGATAGCCTGCAGGATCAATCACATGCAGATGCTTATTCAAATGATTGTATATATAAAAACTGAAACGTTTTTTAAAAAAAAATTTTCGCAAAATGCGCCTTCCCCCCTAAAATTTTTTTTTATCAAATAATGATTCAATTACTATTTTTGAATATATTAATTAAAAAAATATAAATACCGATCAAGCTCTAATGTGGAGTGGAGTGCATGTTTTGTAACGCTAAATATGTTTGATTGATATTTAATTTTTTTTTAATTATTTAAAAATTTTAATTAATTAAATATATTAATATTATTATAATATTCTATTACAATAAATTTACACTATATTTCATTCATTATTATATTTGTTAATTTTGCATAGAGCATAAACTCTCTTCAGAAATTTATAAAGCTAGATTTTGATCCTCTTTTTTGAAAAGATCGTGATAGGTATTCCATCCTTTTAAAAGGATCGAATAATAAGCCTGGTATAAATTTTAAAAAACTTTAAATTCAACACATAAAAGGATTAAAGAATTGAAGAATCTAAAAATAAATTTTTAGTAAATAATAAAATTTAAATAGTTTTGTGCATCATTCATTATATATATTGAATTATTATGTTTTACAAATATCATTCATAACATAAAATATGAATTGTATTGATATATATCTATTTACTGTGATATCCTTTTCATTTCCAACCATTTATTCGTATAATAAATGGACTCAAACTGATAAAACCCTGTTCATAACTATGAAATAGCCACTCTCTAATAATAATAAGGTAAGTCATTTGTTAAAATATTACTCACTAATTTAAAAAAAGAATATTAAGAAGAACGTCATAGTGATGATTATATTTGAAGTTTTCGTGAATTGACGAAAAAAAGATGAATGTAGTAAATTGAAAATTATAATTGCATGATAATTTATAATATACTAGTAGAAAGCCCGTCAAAAATGACGGGGAATGAGATTTTTATTCATTTTTTTACGATAGATATCATGCCAGATCCCTCACAATATTAGGAAGCATATAATTATAAAAGTTTATCCAGCCCAGCTCAACCCTTAATAATTTGTTAAAGATATTCCCATGTCAGGTGCAAGCTAATATAAATTTTGAGGTTCCAAGCCCAGTCGTATCCAATATAATTATGAAAATATTTTCCCACCTAGGAGATAGTTAAATTTTTAATTGATTTATCATCACATTAAGGTGAATTATATGATTTACCGTAGTGTTGTTAAACGGCTAAGCTGAGTCGACTTAGCTACGACTCGAGCCTAGTTTCTAGTCGATAAAACAGCTTAGTCGGCTCACTTAGTCGGCTCGCTTAGTTGGCTCACTTAGTCGGCTCGCTTAGTCGGCTCGCTTAGTCGGCTCGCTTAGTCGGCTCTCTTAGTCGGCTCTCTTAGTCGGCTCACTTAGTCGACTCAGAGGTTAGCTTGAGTTTAATTTAAATTTAGAGCCAAAATTTATTTTTATGTTATTGAGATATTTTAAATAATAATGTAGAATTTTATTTAATTATTTTTAGTGAAATAATTTATTTTATTTATATTTAATGTTAATATTTTATTATTATCAAACAAAAAATTTTTTTTAATTTTATTTCAAATATGTTTTGATCGATCTTATAATAAAAATGGATTTATTTATTTGATTTTTTTTAAATAAAAAAAATTCATATTTTCGAGCTAAAAATTTTAAGCAAAAAATAATTTTTGAAATACAAAAATATTTTTGAAACATATTTTGTTGATTTTTTTATAAATTTTTAAATCTTTTTTAAGAAATACTTTTTTTAATTTTATCATAAATAAATAATCTTTTAGGTCAAATCTTCTATTGTTTTTTTATATTATTTTTATAAATATATCTATATTTTAAGTTTATTTTATTAATAAGAGGTGGTCTTTCTAAATAATTTTTTTATAAATATATCTATATTTTAAGAATATATAAAAGAGCTGGTTTTTCTTTTTCTAAATAATTTTTTTTATAAATATATCTATATTTTAAGTATATTAAAAGAGGTGGTTTTTCTAAATTATTTTTTTATTAATATTTATGTCAAACTTGTTTTTAATGCGACAATTGTCATATGCGTTATTTTTTAAGATTTTTGAAATTTTTGGACACAAAAGGGTTATATTATAATTTATATTGTAAAGATATTATATTATAAATTCAATGAAGATGTTCCCTGGAAAAATGATAATTATCATAATAGGTAGGTATATTTTTGAAGATATAAGATTTTTTTGTGACGCTAATGGGCAAAAATATGTTTCTTTAACAGGTAAAATTTAATGTAGATGTACCCTAGATAAATGACAATTGTCATAATAGTTATTTTTAAAGTTTTTTAAATTTTTTTGACTTAAATAGGCTAAAATAAGTACTGCTAACATGTCTAAATAAAACTTCAGTGAAGATGTACCCTAGAAAAGTAACAATTGTCATAATCGTTGTTTTTAAAGTTTTTCGAATTTTTTTGACGTAAATGAGCTAAAATAAGCATTGCTAACATGTTTAAATAAAATTTTAGTGAAGATGTACGACAAAGACCTGCAAGCCCGGCCCTAAGCCCGGCCCGGCCGTATTTTAAATTTTTTAAATATACCCTGGTCGGGCCGGGCCGGGCCTAAAAAATTTTTTTTTAAACATATCCAGGCCGGGCCGGGCATAATTTTTTAAATATATCCGGGCCGGGCCGGGCCGGGCCTAAGATTTTTAAACCCGGGCCAGGCTAGGCCTTAATATTTTTTATAAAAAATTTTACATTATGAGTTATTGGTTATAAGATTATATTATATTATAGTTATGATTAATATAATATTGGGTGATGGTTAACACTACCTAACACTCACAGATCGATCTAATTATTAATTTCCTGAAAGATACCGGAAAACTCCATTTTAAATTACTTAATATATTTTAATATCTAAAATTGCAGTGCTCCACTAGTCATTTTCAAATTGTGTTAGATAACTTAGAAGTTAGACTTAGAACAGTATGTATAATTATCAAAGACCTGCAAGCCCGGCCCTAAGCCCGGCCCGGCTGTCATTTATTAAATACAATTTTAAGAAATTCATTTAACTCCAAATATTTGGAAAGTAATGCCCCATTAATAAAATCAACAATCGATAATACTAAAATATTAGTGGGGCATTTAAAACAAAGTAATAAATGCCAGCATTTAAAACAAAGTAATAAATGCCAGCATTTAAAAGCCCTTTATCAAGATATAGAAGTCCGCTGTTACTCTAAATACAATATGATCAATTCTGTTTATTCTCAAAATGAAGAAATTAAAAAAGTTCTTCTAGAACATGGGGGATCGGAAAAGTATTATATTATAGACTTTCCGATCCTTCAGGATCTAGTCAACATTCTTGAGAATTTTAACAGAGCTATTGTTGAGTTACAGTCGGACTCTTGTACTCTTTTTAAAGTGGTAATATGGTATTATGAACTTCTTGAAGTTTGTAATACCTTTCAAAGCGAAAAAAGAGAAATAAAATTGATATTACTTAATATAAAGCATTTTTTAATTGAAAAATTTGTTTTACACAAGTATCATTTTATTTCTCTTTTTCTCTGTCCCAAATTCAAACAATTACGTATGTTGTCAGGGACAGATCGCAAGATGACGGAAAACTATATAAAAGATTATATTAAATCACAAGAGGCTCAGGAAGTAAATGAAATACCATAGACCAGTCAAATTACGACTGTTGTTAAACAAACTGAATCGTTTTATGACAAATGGGGCGATGGTAATTCTGGTAATATGTCAATACCCGATGATGAATATTATAATTACATAAATAAAAAAATAGATGAAACATTTAAGGTGGATAATTTGTTAGAGTGGTGGGCTTCTCATCAAAGCGAATTCCCAATTTTAGCAAAATTGGCAAAACGGGTATTGGCTATTCCTGCTTCAAGTGCAAGCTGTGAGCGGAATTTCCACTACTGGAAGAATTCTTGAAGAAAGAAGAAGTAATCTTCAACCTGAAAAGGTAGATATGCTTCTCTTTCTTCATGATAATTTGTGAATTTTTAATATCTTTCTTGAGTATAGGGTTTCGTCAATCATGCTGGTTTTTTACTTTGCAAACTGTCAAATATTTATTGCATTTATTATATTTTACCTTGAGTCATGAAAGTTTTTTATTATTTTTTTTTACAATATATTATATAATACAATTATCTTCTTTTGTTAAAAATTTATATTATAAAATAAATTATATTAATATTGTGCAATTTGATTATATTTTCAAAATACTATTTATTATACATGCATTTTTTTAAATAGCGATTTATTTTTACTTTATAAATTAAATAGTAAATTAAATACAATATATTATATTCTCAAAATATTTTCCATTTTTATAAATTATATATTAGTTTTATTATTTTTAAATGCAATATAAAATATAGTATATGCTCAAAATATTATTACCATTTTTATGAATATTAGTTTTATTTTTATAAATGCAATATAAAATATAGTATATGCTCAAAATATCCATTTTTATAAATAACAGTTTTATAATTTTTATAAATTTAATATAATATTCTCAAAATATTAGCTTTTTACATGTATTTTTTAAATAAAAATTAAAAATCACAAATAGAATCTTTTATATTCAAAAATATTATTTGCACAAATTTTTTATAGTATCAATTAGTAATTAAATATCTGAATAAAATATGAAATATACTTATATCCGGGCCGGGCCGTAAAAAATTTTTTAAAAAAATATCAGGGCCTGGCCGGGTTGTAAAAAAATTTTTAAAAAAATATCAGGGCCGGGCCGGGCCTTAAATTTTTAAATCCGGGCCGGGCCGGGCCGTAAAAAATTTTTTTTTTAAATATCCGGGCCGGGCCGGGCCTAAAAATTTTAAAACCGGGCCGGGCCGTGCAAATGGTACCTCTGCAGGTCTCTGATGTACGATAGATAAGTGACAATTGTCATAATCGTTGTTTTTAAAGTTTTTCGAATTTTTTTGACGTTAAATGGGCTAAAATAAGCATTGCTAACATGTTAAAATAAAATTTAAGTGAAGATGTACCCTAGATAAGTGACAATTGTCATAATCGTTGTTTTTAAAGTTTTTCGAATTTTTTTGACGTAAATGGGCTAAAATAAGCATTGCTAACATGTTTAAATAAAATTTAAGTGAAGATGTACCCTAGATAAGTGACAATTGTCATAAACGTTGTTTTTAAAGTTTTTCGAATTTTTTTGACGTAAATGGGCTAAAATAAGCATTGCTAACATGTTTAAATAAAATTTAAGTGAAGATGTACCCTAGATAAGTGACAATTGTCATAAACGTTGTTTTTAAAGTTTTTCGAATTTTTTTGACGTTAAATGGGCTAAAATAAGCATTGCTAACATGTTAAAATAAAATTTAAGTGAAGATGTACCCTAGATAAGTGACAATTGTCATAATCGTTGTTTTTAAAGTTTTTCGAATTTTTTTGACTTAAATGGGCTAAAATAAGCATTGCTAACATGTTTAAATAAAATTTAAGTGAAGATGTACCACGGATAAGTGACAATTGTCATAATCGTTGTTTTTAAAGTTTTTCGAATTTTTTTGACGTAAATGGGCTAAAATAAGCATTGCTAACATGTTTAAATAATATTTTAGGGGAGATGTACCATAGATAAGTGACAATTGTCATAATCGTTGTATTTAAAGTTTTTCGAATTTTTTTGACGTAAATGGGCTAAAATAAGCATTGCTAACATGTTTAAATAAAATTTAAGTGAAGATGTACCCTAGATAAGTGACAATTGTCATAATCGTTGTTTTTAAAGTTTTTCGAATTTTTTTGACGTAAATGGGCTAAAATAAGCATTGCTAACATGTTTAAATAAAATTTAAGTGAAGATGTACCCTAGATAATTGACAATTGTCATAATCGTTGTATTTAAAGTTTTTCGAATTTTTTTGACGTAAATGGGCTAAAATAAGCATTGCTAACATGTTAAAATAAAATTTAAGTGAAGATGTACCATAGATAAGTGACAATTGTCATAATCGTTGTATTTAAAGTTTTTCGAATTTTTTTGACGTAAATGGGCTAAAATAAGCATTGCTAACATGTTTAAATAAAATTTAAGTGAAGATGTACCCTAGATAAGTGACAATTGTCATAATCGTTGTTTTTAAAGTTTTTCGAATTTTTTTGACGTAAATGGGCTAAAATAAGCATTGCTACATGTTTAAATAAAATTTAAGTGAAGATGTACCCTAGATAAGTGACAATTGTCATAAACGTTGTTTTTAAAGTTTTTCGAATTTTTTTGACGTAAATGGGCTAAAATAAGCATTGCTAACATGTTTAAATAAAATTTAAGTGAAGATGTACCCTAGATAAGTGACAATTGTCATAATCGTTGTTTTTAAAGTTTTTCGAATTTTTTTGACGTAAATGGGCTAAAATAAGCATTGCTACATGTTTAAATAAAATTTAAGTGAAGATGTACCCTAGATAAGTGACAATTGTCATAATCGTTGTATTTAAAGTTTTTCGAATTTTTTTGACGTAAATGGGCTAAAATAAGCATTGCTAACATGTTTAAATAAAATTTAAGTGAAGATGTACCCTAGATAAGTGACAATTGTCATAATCGTTGTTTTTAAAGTTTTTCGAATTTTTTTGACGTAAATGGGCTAAAATAAGCATTGCTAACATGTTTAAATAATATTTTAGGGGAGATGTACCATAGATAAGTGACAATTGTCATAATCGTTGTATTTAAAGTTTTTCGAATTTTTTTGACGTAAATGGGCTAAAATAAGCATTGCTAACATGTTTAAATAAAATTTAAGTGAAGATGTACCCTAGATAAGTGACAATTGTCATAATCGTTGTTTTTAAAGTTTTTCGAATTTTTTTGACGTAAATGGGCTAAAATAAGCATTGCTACATGTTTAAATAAAATTTAAGTGAAGATGTACCCTAGATAAGTGACAATTGTCATAAACGTTGTTTTTAAAGTTTTTCGAATTTTTTTGACGTAAATGGGCTAAAATAAGCATTGCTAACATGTTTAAATAAAATTTAAGTGAAGATGTACCCTAGATAAGTGACAATTGTCATAATCGTTGTTTTTAAAGTTTTTCGAATTTTTTTGACGTAAATGGGCTAAAATAAGCATTGCTACATGTTTAAATAAAATTTAAGTGAAGATGTACCCTAGATAAGTGACAATTGTCATAAACGTTGTTTTTAAAGTTTTTCGAATTTTTTTGACGTTAAATGGGCTAAAATAAGCATTGCTAACATGTTAAAATAAAATTTAAGTGAAGATGTACCCTAGATAAGTGACAATTGTCATAATCGTTGTTTTTAAAGTTTTTCGAATTTTTTTGACTTAAATGGGCTAAAATAAGCATTGCTAACATGTTTAAATAAAATTTAAGTGAAGATGTACCACGGATAAGTGACAATTGTCATAATCGTTGTTTTTAAAGTTTTTCGAATTTTTTTGACGTAAATGGGCTAAAATAAGCATTGCTAACATGTTTAAATAATATTTTAGGGGAGATGTACCATAGATAAGTGACAATTGTCATAATCGTTGTATTTAAAGTTTTTCGAATTTTTTTGACGTAAATGGGCTAAAATAAGCATTGCTAACATGTTTAAATAAAATTTAAGTGAAGATGTACCCTAGATAAGTGACAATTGTCATAATCGTTGTTTTTAAAGTTTTTCGAATTTTTTTGACGTAAATGGGCTAAAATAAGCATTGCTACATGTTTAAATAAAATTTAAGTGAAGATGTACCCTAGATAAGTGACAATTGTCATAAACGTTGTTTTTAAAGTTTTTCGAATTTTTTTGACGTTAAATGGGCTAAAATAAGCATTGCTAACATGTTAAAATAAAATTTAAGTGAAGATGTACCCTAGATAAGTGACAATTGTCATAATCGTTGTTTTTAAAGTTTTTCGAATTTTTTTGACGTAAATGGGCTAAAATAAGCATTGCTAACATGTTTAAATAAAATTTAAGTGAAGATGTACCCTAGATAAGTGACAATTGTCATAATCGTTGTTTTTAAAGTTTTTCGAATTTTTTTGACGTAAATGGGCTAAAATAAGCATTGCTACATGTTTAAATAAAATTTAAGTGAAGATGTACCCTAGATAAGTGACAATTGTCATAAACGTTGTTTTTAAAGTTTTTCGAATTTTTTTGACGTTAAATGGGCTAAAATAAGCATTGCTAACATGTTAAAATAAAATTTAAGTGAAGATGTACCCTAGATAAGTGACAATTGTCATAATCGTTGTTTTTAAAGTTTTTCGAATTTTTTTGACTTAAATGGGCTAAAATAAGCATTGCTAACATGTTTAAATAAAATTTAAGTGAAGATGTACCACGGATAAGTGACAATTGTCATAATCGTTGTTTTTAAAGTTTTTCGAATTTTTTTGACGTAAATGGGCTAAAATAAGCATTGCTAACATGTTTAAATAATATTTTAGGGGAGATGTACCATAGATAAGTGACAATTGTCATAATCGTTGTATTTAAAGTTTTTCGAATTTTTTTGACGTAAATGGGCTAAAATAAGCATTGCTAACATGTTTAAATAAAATTTAAGTGAAGATGTACCCTAGATAAGTGACAATTGTCATAATCGTTGTTTTTAAAGTTTTTCGAATTTTTTTGACGTAAATGGGCTAAAATAAGCATTGCTAACATGTTTAAATAAAATTTAAGTGAAGATGTACCCTAGATAATTGACAATTGTCATAATCGTTGTATTTAAAGTTTTTCGAATTTTTTTGACGTAAATGGGCTAAAAAAGCATTGCTAACATGTTTAAATAAAATTTAAGTGAAGATGTACCCTAGATAAGTGACAATTGTCATAATCGTTGTTTTTAAAGTTTTTCGAATTTTTTTGACGTAAATGGGCTAAAATAAGCATTGCTAACATGTTTAAATAAAATTTAAGTGAAGATGTACCCTAGATAAGTGACAATTGTCATAATCGTTGTTTTTAAAGTTTTTCGAATTTTTTTGACGTAAATGGGCTAAAATAAGCATTGCTAACATGTTTAAATAAAATTTAAGTGAAGATGTACCCTAGATAAATGACAATTTTCATAATCGTTGTTTTTAAAGTTTTTCGAATTTTTTTGACGTAAATGGGCTAAAATAAGCATTGCTACATGTTTAAATAAAATTTAAGTGAAGATGTACCCTAGATAAGTGACAATTGTCATAAACGTTGTTTTTAAAGTTTTTCGAATTTTTTTGACGTTAAATGGGCTAAAATAAGCATTGCTAACATGTTAAAATAAAATTTAAGTGAAGATGTACCCTAGATAAGTGACAATTGTCATAATCGTTGTTTTTAAAGTTTTTCGAATTTTTTTGACTTAAATGGGCTAAAATAAGCATTGCTAACATGTTTAAATAAAATTTAAGTGAAGATGTACCACGGATAAGTGACAATTGTCATAATCGTTGTTTTTAAAGTTTTTCGAATTTTTTTGACGTAAATGGGCTAAAATAAGCATTGCTAACATGTTTAAATAATATTTTAGGGGAGATGTACCATAGATAAGTGACAATTGTCATAATCGTTGTATTTAAAGTTTTTCGAATTTTTTTGACGTAAATGGGCTAAAATAAGCATTGCTAACATGTTTAAATAAAATTTAAGTGAAGATGTACCCTAGATAAGTGACAATTGTCATAATCGTTGTTTTTAAAGTTTTTCGAATTTTTTTGACGTAAATGGGCTAAAATAAGCATTGCTAACATGTTTAAATAAAATTTAAGTGAAGATGTACCCTAGATAAGAGACAATTGTCATAATCGTTGTTTTTAAAGTTTTTCGAATTTTTTTGACGTAAATGGGCTAAAATAAGCATTGCTAACATGTTTAAATAAAATTTAAGTGAAGATGTACCCTAGATAATTGACAATTGTCATAATCGTTGTATTTAAAGTTTTTCGAATTTTTTTGACGTAAATGGGCTAAAATAAGCATTGCTAACATGTTTAAATAAAATTTAAGTGAAGATGTACCCTAGATAAGTGACAATTGTCATAATCGTTGTTTTTAAAGTTTTTCGAATTTTTTTGACGTAAATGGGCTAAAATAAGCATTGCTAACATGTTTAAATAAAATTTAAGTGAAGATGTACCCTAGATAAGTGACAATTGTCATAATCGTTGTTTTTAAAGTTTTTCGAATTTTTTTGACGTAAATGGGCTAAAATAAGCATTGCTAACATGTTTAAATAAAATTTAAGTGAAGATGTACCCTAGATAAGTGACAATTTTCATAATCGTTGTTTTTAAAGTTTTTCGAATTTTTTTGACGTAAATGGGCTAAAATAAGCATTGCTAACATGTTTAAATAAAATTTAAGTGAAGATGTACGATAGATAAGTGACAATTGTCATAATCGTTGTTTTTAAAGTTTTTCGAATTTTTTTGACTTAAATCGGCTAAAATAAGCATTGCTAACATGTTTAAATAAAATTTAAGTGAAGATGTACCACGGATAAGTGACAATTGTCATAATCGTTGTTTTTAAAGTTTTTCAAATTTTTTTGACGTAAATGGGCTAAAATAAGCATTGCTAACATGTTTAAATAAAATTTAAGTGAAGATGTACCCTAGATAAGTGACAATTGTCATAATCGTTGTTTTTAAAGTTTTTCGAATTTTTTTGACGTAAATGGGTTAAAATAAGCATTGCTAACATGTTTAAATAAAATTTTAGTGGAGATGTACCAATTATAATGACAATTGTCATTTATCTAGGGTACATTTTCATTAAATTTTTAATTTATCATCTTAGCAATCTATATTTATGCCCATTTGCGTCAAAAAAATTTAAAAAACTTTAAAAATAATGATTATGACAATTGTCACTTTTCTAGGGTACATCTTCACTGAAGTTTTATTTAAATGTTTGCAATACCTATTTTAGCCTATTTAGGCTAAAAAATTTAAAATATTGAAAATAAAAATAACGATTATGACAATTGTCATTAGAATTTATTTAGGGTACATCTTCATAATTTTTAATTTAACATGTTAGCATTCTATATTTATGCCCATTTGCGTAAAAACTTTAAAAATAACGATTATGACAATTGTCACTTTTCAGGGAACATCTTCACTGAAGTTATATTTAAATGTTTGCAATACTTACTTTAGCCTATTTAGCGAAACAACTTTTTGCCCATTAGCGTCACAAAAAAATCTTATATGTTTAAAAATACCTACCTATTATGATAATTATCACTTTTCCAGGGAACATCTTCATTGAATTTATAATATAATATCTTTACAAAATAAATTATATTATAACCCTTTTGTGTCCAAAAATTTCAAAAATCTTAAAAAATAACGCATCAGAAAATATCGGATCGGTAAAATATATGTGGATCGGCACAACCCTATAAAAAAAATAGGAAAAAAAATGCCATTACTTTTTTACCATTCTTTCGAACGAATTCCCATTTAAAAAGAGCATCTATTAAAAAATATAAGTTTTTAAATAAACTTATAATTGAATAAATAAAAATCAGCTGAATATATATAAAATTATTTTAAAAAATTCTAAATAATATTATATATTCAATATAATTTTGTGCATCATTGGTATAAAAAAATAGATTTATAGAGCTAAATAATTAATATATAATAAATATACAAAAGAAATATAGTTGATTTAATAATCAATGGAGGTACCATAGCTTAGTAGGAAAATATATTCCTTCAATTTCATAATTATTTTTTCATTCTTTCAAAAAATATTTTTTTAAAAAGTAAATATTTATCAATAAAATATGTTCCCCACCTAATTATGTACATATGTATTATATTTTTAATCAATATTTTTTATATCAATGAACAAATTTCCTTTTAATGTTTCAAGATGACACAATTATTGTTAGAAAATAAAATGATTTGATGTTCTATATTACTTTTCAAATCTTATAAGGCATATTCGCGTAAAAAATAAGGATATCTGAGTAATCTTTTCTTTAAAAATTCACAAATTTTTTTTTCAAAAATAAGTCTATAGATAATACATTTATTAGAAAATATAGATTATTTTGATTAAAGCAAATAAATTTATTTAGAAGTTTTTTAAATAATTTTATAGAAATTCAGCTTTTTATTGTATAAATAAGAGGTTTATTGTTAAGAATAATATTTTTTAATAAATGCTCGTTTTAAATGAGAATTAAATTACTCGAAAGAATGGTAAAAATAGGTGAGGAATTTTGCATAACATAAATGTTGTTTACATATTTTGTGCTCTTATAAACAGAGTAAGATCATTTATTCTATAACATATCCAAAGCAGGGAACTAATTAGATGAGTTTAGAGAAATGCTGATCCTTTTTGATTTCTAACCCAGGCCAAGTTTTATAAAATGATTCTTCAATTAACATTTATAAAATTGAGCAAGACGCTATTCGGAAACAATAATTTTTTTGTTATATAATGATAAAATTATGACGCTATACCAGAAAAAGGTTATATTACATTGCCTATTGAATTGAAGATGGGGATTTTCCGGTATTGAAAATTAACTAATTCCCTATAAATTTGGAGCAGAAATGGATTTTATTAGGTCAATATACTGTACAGAACATGATTCCTTTGAAAAATAGCTATTTTAACTCTCCAATCTAGCTAACTTAACTTGAAAAGTTTTTTGTACATTTACAACAAAATACACCTAGTGAAAAAGCAATTATGTGCTTTGACTAAATCTTATTTATTCACAATTATCATTTAGCTAAATTTGATTTATAATTATAACCTAAATAATATTTTTGCATAAATTAGTTTTAATATTATACTAATAAATCGATAAAACATTATTAGATAGAAAGTTTTTTCAAAGCAATTTTCTAGCTAATATATTTTTTTATTAACGATTAATTGGCGTTTGAAAGAGATTGGCGACAAAAAAAATGTTAATATTTTATTATGCAAAAAAAATAATTCAAATAAATAAACCTTTGTTTGGAAATAATTTAAAAAAATTTAGCTGGAAATATGCCTATAAAATCGCTTTGAAAACACCTTGTCTGAAATGGCTTAAAGGGATATTTTTTTAAAACATTATCATAAATCTACTTTCTGATAATGAGAAAAAGCATAAATTTATAAGGGCGGACACGGAAAAACTTTAGGAACTCATAACAATGATGATAGTAAGTGTGCCCAACTATAAAAATATATTGGAATTAATTTCATTTATTTATAAAAAAAATGCGCCATCACGCCGTCAATTTATTAGGCTGAGGCGATTTCGGCGCGTAGAAATTTGTTAATGCAAAAATAAGCTGCCGAAACAGATTTATATCTCGGCGCTAAGGTCCAATTATATCAAAGAAAAATATAGATAAGGATCAGGAAGAAAAGGTTGGATTTTTTAGCGATAATTAAGGTAGCAATTTCCCGTAATTCATAACGCTTCCCTAAATCAAAGCTGATACAGATTTGTTGAAAAGACATACATATACTCGGATGATAGACCATAAAAAAATCTGCTGATTTTATTGTTTAAAAATTTTTATAACCATTTCTTTTTCACAAAAGTTTTTTTCATATATATATAATAATAATATAATATATTAACATTATGATATAATAATTAATTTGAATAATTTTATTATATATAATATATAATTTATGTGTTGTAAAGTTTGATGAACAAAAGTAGAAAAAAAGGGGGAGGATACAGCAATGAATGAGAATGATGATGATAAAATACAATTTGTTTTACACTTTTATATTACAAAAAAAATATTAATCAAAGTATTTATAATATATATTTTATATAAAAAAATTAAATATATAAATAATTTTTTTTTCATATAAAAAAAAGTAATAAAAATCTATTAAGATTAGAGAAATTTTTCGATAAATAAAAGGCAAAACTTATACTAATTTGTCATTATGGTTTATTTAAGAGTGCAATTTTTTTTAAATATGTCAATACTTTTTTTTGTGGGTAATAGCGTTAGAAATATAAGCTCATTTTATTAAGATATATTATAAATTACTATACTACTTGTGGACCGAAATTATCGAATGCATGAAATTTAATCGGCACCAAGATTTTAAAATTTTTACATATAGGGCAATTAGCTCGATGTCTCGATTTTTTTGAATTATAATATAACCCATTATTAATTTCGCTCGTTTTAAGTAAACATAAAGCAAAACTATCTTTTAAGGGCTGTGGAATTTTGTCTCAGGCTAATATTTTTGCAAACCATAATGGGCCATTATAAAAAAAAACATTTTTAATAGTTACGTTTGTGTTATAAAAATGTAAATCTCGTTTTTTTATTTGCATTAATCAAGCTAAATTACATATTTATACACTGATTAGATTATTTCTGTTTTATGAATTATCAAAGCTAGCAAGATATATTCACATTATAAGTTTAGTCACATAATATTATAATTTTCGGATATAAATAAATACACGCGACCCAAAAAGTAAACTAAGGTGTTTTTTTAATTAAAATTTTGTCGAATTATATAAGAAGAATATTATGAGTGTTTTTCTTTTCTCTCAAAATTAATTTGAAAATCCACCTTTTTTGAATGATGAGTGATTGATTTCGTAATTATTGCATAGATGAATCGTAGATCTCTCATTGTTTCTAACTAATGCAGTATAAATGTAATTTACTAATAAAGAAATAATATATAATAAAGATTTCGGCTGGATTTATAGTGGGATCCGTTTTAACAGCCAATCGATTTTAAAAATCTGTTTAAGAGTTTTATATTTGAAAAATATCATGTATTTGAATATATTTTTATATTATATTAACTAAGTTATATATAAACGCAATATATTTTGAATAGATTGTTTTATCATTTTTCTTAAATATTATCGTAACGTTGTTTAAGTTTCATTATTGTACATGCCAGGGTTGGGTATTTGACCGGTCAAATACATTCGGTTAATTGACCGGCCATTTTAAGATAATATTAACTTTATTTTGTACATAATAGTAATGAATCTATAATATCAATTTTATAAATTCAATGACATTCAATAACTAATGTTACACTTGCGTGCAGAGTTTTGTTCAGATTCATATATATTTAATATTATCATTTTCTTTAATATTTTATAATAATTTCCTACTAGCGAGATCTTCAATCGATTTCTGTTTCAGTAAGAATATTAATCCAAATAGACCAATTTATTTCCGAAAAAGAGGTAGAACTAGGAATTATTAGTAAAATGCTACTTTATCTTAATGGGCGTGGTGGGCAAAGCCAATTACACTAATTTGAAATCGGAATCTTAATTTCTTATGGAAGTTACTCCTTTCCACATAATTTGCAACATGCCGCCTTTACTTCTAAAATTTATATCACTAGAAATTTTTGATCATCACCACCTTGTAAAATGCCTAAATTCTTGTATTATATATATACTTCATTAAGTTCACTATTAGCAAGATGCTCCCCTTGATTTTGGGGACCCAATAAATAAGCAACATTGTGATCACATGTATTTATATCGTTTTTTGAAACATATTTTTAATTTTTTTTCTTCCAAATTTTATACAGTACTTGACCGTATTTGACCAGGTCAAATATTTCTCCGTCAGCCAACCCTGGTACATACGCCTTATAATTTGAATAGATTGTTTTATCAATTTTAGTCGAACAAATTTTATTGATAAAAAAGGATATAAAATTTACAATAAAAATATAGTACATTTTCAGATTTCAATTTTAATTTAAAATCACTAATTCAATTTAAGTTATAACATAATAAAGAGATCAATTTTTCTTTATTAATATTAATTTTATCTTTAACTTCATTCGTGATAATAATCTAATATAATAATTTCAATTTTTAAAAGATCGGTTCCCACTATGAAATAGCAGCACTTGATGTAAAATTAATGTTACTATTTTACCTCAGTATGTAGTTGCGAATGTTTTATCGTATATGTAGGGGTGTGATTGAGAGTTGTGAATGTGTATATCTATTCATTTTTTTAAATGCATTGCTTATATAAAAATAATATCATGTTACTATTTTTTTTTAATCAAATGAAATGTTATTAGAATAGGAAACACATAAATATTTCAACTTATCAACAATAACGTTAGAACTTAAAAGATACTATAAGCAAAAATTTTATTTTAAGAGGTAGTAAGTTACCTTACATATATTTTAAAAGAATAAGAGATACCGTTTAAACAAATTAAATATTTACACAGTGTCATTCATACCAATATTGCCAGCTGGCCCGTTACTATTAAATAAACGTTGTTTTAGCTGTTGTTTGCGATCAGACATTATTTGTATATCCTCGTTGTCAACAAAGGTGGCAGCTGTGTCGATTAGCCCAGCCCCATCCTCCATTGTCATAAGGTAGTTATCGTCTTCTTCGAATATAGAGCCACCCCCTGTCCCCGGGTTGCTATTGCTGTTATTGTTATAGTTGTTCATGTTATTGTGAGTTAATAATTGACTGGGACTATTAACATTATTCAGATTATTCGAATAGTGGGCATTGTTGATTGGGGCTGCATTATTGTGGAAATTATTAAAGTTGCTGAAGGTATTGTTGATATAATAGCTATTTAGTTGTAACCCGCCAGAAGAAATGGGGGGATTATGATGATAATTTTGATGTGCAGAGGGGTAGGAGTTATAAGTATTATATGAGTTGTAAGAAGGAGGGTAGGCGTTTCCGTAAGGGTTGAACTCCATCGTTTCTATAGAATTTTGGTGATAGGATGGCTGACTTGGTAGCTGGGAGGCTAAAAAATTGTCAGGTGCGAATCTGTTGGTATGGAAATTGTGATTATGTTGATTGACTAATGGCGATTTATCGAGTGCAACGTTGTTCATGAATAGCGAGGGCTCACACCATGTTTGATGATGGTTTGTTGATGTGTATAATGAGTGCGATGAGTGTAAATAAAATGGTTCTTTTTCTACGAGGGATGTTAAGCTATCGTTGATATTATTACCATTATAGTTTTCATCCCTTTTTCGATCATTGTAGTTATTGTTGAGTAAATTCGGGTTCGAGTTGTTGGTCAAACTATTGCAAGGGGTGATATTGACATTTAACAGATCTGTGAGGGAGGCTGAGGACCCCTTGAGTCCGACTATTGTTTGGTTGACAGCGGAATTGGTGCTGTCAATGTCGATGTAATTATATATTTCTGTCGTCTTATTTAGGTCCAGAGATGTATCATCAATTTTTGCGCCAAAGGTGAGTGTGTTGTGACATGTTTCCAGTGTCGTTGAACTGTCTTGAATGATGTTCGTGATAGGATTGTAAGATTTTGAAGGGTTAACCAATAAATTAGGATGTGATGGGTAAGAAGAAGCAGTCATAAGTACGCTATCGAATATGTTGTTCATGTTAATACTTTCAGCTAATGAAGCCTTATGGGTAGAGTAACTGCTATAACTGTTACTCCTGGAGATAATACTAGAACTTTGGCTTTGTTTTACCCTTTTATGCCGTTTTTCAGTACTCGTATGAGGCGACTTCTTTTTGTGACTGGTGGGGGGTTTTTCCATGATCATATTGTTAATTATCTTTGTAGAAGCATCATTGACTAATGGATTATTACTGATCTTGTAATATGAAGATTCTTTCGATGATGATTTCTGAGAGCCTTTTTCAGTAATCGGCTGTGGAAGATTTGATGTCACAAGTGATTCTTTGTTAAATTTAAGTTGTAGCAAATAAAAGTTTTATATAATTAAATCAATTAAAAATGGGAGAAAGCAAATGACATTGTAAACATAGAGTCAAAAATACGAAATAACAAAAAAATGGAGCTATTTTGCCGAAAATTCTGAAAAAAAACCTTAAAAATTATAAATAACCTTATTTAAAATGAAGCGTGATATAGAATTTTAATATCATACTAGCAAACAAAAATTATTATCATCAAAAATTAATCCGAAAATTATGTCTTTGTTTATCTCAAATTCGAGATCTAAATAAATAACAATCAAGATAATTATGGTTCCTTAATTTTTTGTTTTAAATATTATTAAAAATTGCCTTTATAAAAAATATAAACTTATAAAAAAAAATATGGTTGACAAAATAAGAACCCCATATAATGTTATTTATAAAAGAAACATAGGAAAGACCTCTTAAGAAATGATAATACAAAAAAAATAAAGTTATATTTTTTTTGAAAAAAAAGTATAGGGCGCTTATGTAATCAGCACATGATTTAATTATAATATACTGTTTATTATATTGGGCGAATTCAATTGCTCGGTATTTTTAGAGATGGACGATGGATTAGCAATGTGGGAGGAATTTTGCATGAATTGCAACTCTCCCAGGTTGACGTTGATCGCGTGCATGTCGTCAATGTGGCTATTAATAGGCGTTAGATGGTAATTACTGAGATTGCCAGAGTAATTATTGAGATTACCTGAAGCGCCCTTATTCTTGGGGTTGTGATGATTGGACGATTTCGAAGGTGTAACAGTTTTGTTTCTACATTATATATTATTATATATAAAATTTAAAAAATAATTATTTTTTTGTACCAACATAAAATGATACATTTTGTTTGCAATACATTATTTCAAATTTTAATATTATTCCCTATTTAGAGTAGCAGGGGGACACTTCATTGCCTATAAATTTTGCTTCTTAAACCAAGATACGTTACTGAATACCCTCTCCAGATCTTAGTTATATCAGAATCTTACACCCCTAATAACATATATGATTTTAATAAGAATTTGGAACAAGAATCAATTCTAACAAATGCGCAATATATTGTTCGAAATATTATTGTTTCAATGTTTAATTTTTTTCATTTGTTAATTAACAGTTTGAAACCAGAACTGTGTCAAATCAAAGAACGGAAAACGTTTTAATTTTCTTTTATGACCTGGAACCAATAATATTTTTAAAAAAAGAATGAAATGGGAAAATTATTATTTTTTAGTTCAGATTCTAAAATGATTTATTTTAGAGAATTCTAACTGTAAATAAGATACATTAAAAATGGGTGAAATTTTGCAGCTAAACATAGTTTAGATTATAATAAGCAACTGAAAAACCCAGGTCGTAATATAATTTAAAAATCTCTGCGGCATTCAATGTCTCAATGAACTAAGTTCTCTAAAAAAAATAGAGAATTATTAAATTAAAAATTCCTTACCAAAATTTTCATATTTTTTTAAAAAATCTATAAACATTTTCCTGAGAAATCTGTTGAGGTTGCAAAAAGTTATCTAGAAAACAGATTATCGCCAACTTGATCTCCAGTTAAATAACTTGAAGGTTAGGTTTTAGTTAATCATAATAAAAATTATCAAAATATAGAAAATTTTGTAAGAATTTTAAAAGGAGAGCCAACGACATAAGAGATTTCACTATATTTGACACGGTTAGATAATAGTATAAAAATGTAAGTTTTTTTCATAAAGTACCCATCTAGAGAAAATTAGTACTGTACCGATTTTTTGCCGATATTTATATGACTAGTAATAAATGTGTATATTACGAAATTGGCACAAGAGATATTTTTTAATACACAACTATCTTGGAACATTAATAACACTAAAATAAGTTATCAAACAAAAAATATTTTAAGAAGGGTTAGCTACAAACAAAATCAACCTATGTTTTGGATTAGCAAAACCGATCAAATTTTAAATCGTCCAATTCTAAACGTTTGAATAATTTTGTTTATGCATAAAAAAAAGCTACCAATCATAAAAAAATTAGCTACCAATCCCATGCCAATTCTGAAATATAGGCATTTCTAGGTCAATTCAAGAGCAAAAATATCGGTACAGCCCTAATAAAAATTTAAATTACTGATTTATTAATTATGAACTTGACCGATACTATCTAATTTATATAAATACAAAAGATGATTATTACCTTCCATTCATTTGAGTATATATATAAACTATATTATTATATATAAATTTTGATTGCAAAAGAATATTTATTAGATAAAATAAATGTAAAATCAAATCTAGCTAAATTATAATTGTCGCGAATAATAATGATTTTATCAAGATTGGTAGGGGTATTAAAATGTTAGGAGTCATTGAAACTAGGGGAAATTTTTAATATTATTTTTTTTAAATATTTTTTAGATTCTTATGCTAGATGTACTATTGCATGTACACAAAAAACTTTTCAGGCTAAATTAGCTAGTTTCGGAAGTTCTAGTCTCTTTAGTGCTTCTAATTCTGGTACAATGTGTTGACCAATAAAATATAAAATTCCGGCTCTAAATTTATAGTACTACTTGTATCCTTACTTAGAATCTATTTTTGCAATATTTGTCTACAATTATTTGGATCTGCTTTTCTTTCTTTAAAATTAGTTTACCAAGGTATCTTGACACATATGACCGATTATATTATTATTACTATTAGAAAGCGTTATTGTTTCATAGTTATAAACATAGGGTGTTTTAATCCACTTGAGACGATTAAAATTTATTATATGAATGAATCACTGTAAGTGAAAACAATATACATATTAGAGGTCAGTGCAGCTTGGTCCGTAAAAAATTTTTATCGGGTTTTTTGGTCAGACAAGTAAAATATGTTTTGTACAAGTCGTACAGCTCGTAATATTTTTTTATGAAGGAAAACAACATAAATAGCTAAATTATCAGCTTTGAAAATATATTCAAAACTTTGGCCTGGTCAGTAAAAATATTGCAAACAATTTGTGGCCCGACCCTCTTTTTGGCCGTCAGGCTGGATTGCGCCAATTTTTAATACATATATATAACATAGAAGGTATGTCAAAAAAAATCGTATTTAAATTTATTTTAATATTCAAATGTAAAAATAATAATTTTAAATGGATGATGCAATAATCTATTTAAATTTATAAATTATAACATTATTTAAACATGATTCTAAAAATTTTCCACGCCACACTGCTTCATATTAAAAATCGGCAGCAAGCCTGTCAGCACGACTCAACTCAATCAACAATTAGAAGGTGGTGAGTCGGTGGCGTATAGGTCTGTATATATATCAATTTTTAATCATTTAAAAAGAATCATTCAACTTAGGAGGCATAAATCTATAAATTTACCCGTTATTGTTGTTTTGTTTAACCGATCCACCATAGTAATTTGTGACAGAATTATGACTCGAAGAGGTATTCAGAAGAGATGCAACATCATTTGCTAAATGGTGGCCATTATTAATGTTGCAATTAGAGATTGGTGTCGTTAACGAAGATAGTTGGGAGGAGGATGATATAGGGGTCAAGGCTGATTTAGCATTTTTCAGCATGGCGTTTTTGATGGCCGCCAAATTTCGGGAAACGATCTCGGTTATTGAAAGCGACGTAGCTATTGAGGCCGTGGCTAGCCCCTTGCCATGCTTATTTTCTTTCGTAATCGTGTTTATGCTGTAAGGCGGGTTAGAGAAATTGGTGATCGTTGGGTTAGGATTACTGTTCACGAGTACGTTGGTTTGGTTTGCCGGGTTAATGGGTGAATTATAAGAGAGAAGCTCCGATACGGATTTGGAAGGTTGGAGCGATAATAGGTCGATAATTGAGATCATTGGAGGAGGTTGCGCATTGACGTTGTTGTTATTTATAATATTAGAATTATCCGGGATGTTGGGTTTGAGAAAATTGGGGTTGTATAATTTTGAGTTTGTGAAGGATGCCCCAGTGGAATATATTAGAGGTGTACCTTACAAAATAATTTTATAATATTTTCAATTAAATTTTAAGGTAACTAATAAGAAACACAATTGAAAAGGCATGATAAATAGTAAACGTCAAAAAAAATATTTTTTTAATGAACCAGAGCTGGCACAGACCTGTCCGGAATAAAAAGCACAAAATAAAATTTATCTCGAGCGCTTTATAATTTTTCAGCTTTCTTTGCTTAATAAATAAATTGTGAAAAAAAAATTTTTGGTTCAAGCAATATTTCTGAAAATATTAAAGGGGATAATGATGTATTTTTGAACGTTATTGATTTATTTTTATGTTTTATTAAAATATTAGATAGCGTTGTAATTTTATCCTTAAGATTTAATGTTTTTCGAAATCCGACATTTCTGGGGTCGAATCCTGCAAGCACCGTGTTTTTTTAAAGCCAACTAGGCGGCTCCGTTTTTAGAGGGATGATATAATATTGAATATAGGAGGCGAACGCGTGATTCCGTTAATATATTATATTTTTTTTACGAATAAGTAGGTCTTTATTTTATTTTTATAAATTTTGGTCGTTGTTTAGCAAATGGCTATATGACGTGTAGACTAACATATATTATAACCCAAGATAAAGCAGGTTCGTACTGGAACCTTCAATTGTTCTAGTTCAGTAAAATAAAAAAACTCAGAGCCAGCTTAGCTGGACCTTAAAAAAAATAGGTTCGATTACAGAGTTTACCATTTTTTCAAAATAAAAATAAATATTCAAAAATGATCAAAATTTTGGGTAGAAAAAAATAGTAGCTAAAATAGGCCTATTTAAAAACGAATAATAAATTATTCGTACTCGGTTCTAATAAACGAATAATTTACTATTCGTGTTCTTACGAATACCAAAATACATTATTTTTGATCGATTGGTATAATACGTTCAAAATAATCAAATACGAATAATTCATTATTCGATTCATATTCGTTTTTTTGATAAGGCCAAGCCTAAATGGGTCGAAGCCATTATACACAAGTCAGGTTGGGAGATTTTCCCACAATTTTAAAATAGTTGCTAATTGTTCCCGAGTTGAATTTTTTTTTTAAATTTCGAGTCCAATTTTCTTTTATTGAAAACATAGGCCAATCATTTTTTGGTTAGTGAATTATTAGAAGCGGATCTTAGCATGTAACTATATGTGCCCACCTTAAGAAAGTCACGAAAAATCTGGAATCAAATGAAGCAATGATTTAATCGAAGATATAATAAACATCAAAAGGACTCAATGTGAACATAGATTTTAAGATACCGTAGTAAATATATTTGTTTATAGGTCTTTCTATGCCAAATCGTCATCACGATTCTGGACCCCTTGGAGTTTGGGTGATATTTTGTATACAAAACGAAACTAAGCAGTGTTCAAATTTTTGGGCCCAAGTTCTTATATTTTTAGAGATATCTAGGGTTAAAGTGCTAAAAAGGACCTGTTTTCACGTTTATCGATTGTCCTTCGATTAAAGATTTACTTAAAAAACTAAGGAATTATAAATTTAAAATCGGATGACTCAATATTTTATCCATAAAAATGTTATGCAAATATGAAGATTTGGCTCATATGCCGAAGATGATACGTTTTAAACATTTATTAGCGAAATTTTGAGACTTATACAATATTTTTCTAGAATATTGAGTTAGCCGCTTTTGAAAATCGGCTCAAATCGAGGCTTTTAGCAACACTAATTTTAATATCAAAATATAATGAAATTTTTACTTTTAATGTGGTGGCCCATTCAACTATTTTAAAATTTAAGATCCTTGTAAAAAGACCAATCTACTATGTCTGGAAAATTGAAATGCGAAGTTTTTCATCATGAAAAAAATCGATTAAGCACTAAAAAAACAAATGTTTTTTTTTTGTTTTATAAACAACATTATGTATTCTTCTAATATTTTTTAAAAATGTGTTTCTTGTGCTATTTTTATAATAATAAAGCATTTACTACACATATTTATATAAAATTTCTAAGGTTGGATGATTTGAAAAATATTTTTGGGGGGAATTTAATATAATGCATGTAATTTAATGTTTTTAAATATTTTCTTACCAAATAAAAATATTACATAAATACGTGTTGTAGATACTTTACTATAAGATAGTCATATAAAAACTATTAAAAATAATATTATAACAATTTTAGATATTATGCTAAAATATATTCTTTTGTATTTTAGTTGTTTTTATTGATTTTTACCATTAAAGCAAAAACTTGGTATTCCAATTTATTTTATATAGATGTAAAGTCTTGGTGACTTGCTTAAAATTTTATTTTAAAAAATCTGAAACTAAATATTTATAAAGATTTTAAAATTTAGAATAAGATTTAAATGGACAGCCATATTTAAAAAAATATTGTATACACTTTGAAATAACATTTATTGATAATTCTGTAGTTAGTAAACCTTCAATTAAGACAATTGATATGCAAAAAATAGGCCATTTTTAATTCTTGACATATCTCATATATAAGTTATGATACTTAGAGACCTGCAAATCACAACCCAGGCTGGGTTTATTTTTTTAAAAATAATTTTGGTTTGGAATGGGGGTCTAATATTTTCTAAAAAATTTCATGCCAGGCTTAAATTTTTAAATATGATATGATTATATTTATCAAATAAATTTATATATTTTTAAATCTTGCAAGTAACAATGTGCTAATATTTTTTATTTGTAGAATAAATTTTTCACAATCAAAAAATTATTAGATTTTTCTATAATTTAAATAAATTTGGGCCAGGTCAAAAATAAATTTTTATTTTGGGTTAGGCTTTTTGATATAAATAAAATAAAAAATTTTGTTCAGGATAAGGCAAGATAAATTTTTTTTTTAATTTTGGCTTTGAAAAATGCCTAATTCAGATCACTAAACTAACATTTATATACTGCTTTAATTTCACTCATATCCCAATATCTAATATATTTTAAAAAAGGCATGTAATTAATTTGAATGAAGTTTAAACTATTTGAGAATTGTAGATATATTCAGAAATTTAAAATGTTAAAAATTGATTGAAATTGTTCACATTTTATTTTACTCTAAACATATTTCAAAAATACCATCAAAAAAATATATAAATTTTTGAATTCCAACCATAACCTCTTAACTCTAGGAAAATTGTGTACTCCACTTTCAAATGCCACATTAAATGCAACAACAGGATACATCTTTAGCAGAATGAATATACTAGGAGAAAAAAAGTTGTTCTTAATTATCCCACAATTTAGTGAAAGTCGATTAATGTAGTAAAGTAGAATTTAAATATGCGTTACATGAGGTTTTCAAAATTAATTTATAAAGAGAAACATATTGATAAATTTGTAATTTATGAGATATTTAAATAAAGATGGATAAATTTGTAATTTGACAAATTTCAATTAACCATATTATATAAAATATGATAAAGTTTGTCCTGCATATGGTCAACTAGGATATTTAATTTTAATTCAAAATAAATAATACTTATATCATGACTTCAAATTTAGTTGTAATTTTTAAAAAATTAAAATATATGCTTGAATTACTGGATAGCTTTGAAGCACCATCACTGGGTATTGAGTTAATTAACACGAGGGGAAAATTACTAACATTTGTAGTTGAGGAATTTTTAATCTTTTTTCGCTTCTTTCCACCCAGGCTACTGGAATTTAAAGTGGAATGTGCCTCAATAATAGTGGCTTTGTCCGCCATTGACATGCTATGTGGGGATAATGAATGATGATCCATTCTGTAAAATTGTCCATTGTCTATTTTGTTGTAATTGGCATTATTGCCATTGACATCTATAGGGGTAGGAGAATTGAAGGAGTTATTATTAAACGTGTTAAATGCATTACTACCTAGAGGTAGATTGTTGAAAAAGTTGTTATTAAACGTGCTAGTGAGAGGATTATTATGTAAAACGTAGGTATAATTATCAGTTACAGGCTTCCTGGCATAGTTACTGTAAATATCAGGGTCAAGTGTATTTACTAGAGACTTAGTGATGATAGGGTTGATATTATCAGCAAAATTATTAGAAAAAGAGGTATTAAGAATGGAGGAGCAGGTGGGTGTAATTATTTCATAATTGGCAGCATTTTTTAGGCTAGCTTGGAAATGGTTCAAACTTTCTAGCAAAGAAGGTTTGATATATGAAGTTGAGACTGCCTGATTATTATAATTAGGAAGGTACTCATGTCTGGGATCTGTGGTGCCTGACAAATTATTGCTACTATTATTCATTCGAGGGAAAAAATTAGATAAGGGGGAAGGAGAATGAGCTGAGCAGATTGTAGGATTAATGTGGTTGTTAACGTTTTTCTGTAAAAGGTTAACTAAGAGAGGACTAGACAGAACAGGGTCAGGAGCTGTAGAATAGGTTCCTTGATTGTGAAAGGAGGGAGAGGAATGACCATAATTGAAAGATTTACTGCTGAAATTAGGGGAAGGTAAAGATGGAATTTTTGAAGGGGCAATTGGGAGATTTAGCCCAGATTTGGGATGGTTGATAATATTGTGATCTCGATATTGGTGGTAATCATAGTTATAAAGTGACAATCGATTGTTGGGCAGAGAGGAGTAATTTTTAAATTGTGACGATTTGTTGGGATCAAACGGGTTGTTGTTTGGCACAAAATTTGACTTAAATGTGGCTGAATTAAAATTGGGTGAATAGTTTCGAGATATTGAGGGGGTGTTGTTGATAGGATATGTTGGTGGGTGAGATTTATAATCTGGATCCATCTTAAGTCTCTTGAATGGTTGTGATTTGTCAAGCAAGACAGGTTGGAAGGGAATCATGGGGTGTTGTCTGTTTGCATGTAATAAGGTATTTTGCATTGTTAGGTCACTCTCAAAATTAGGTTCTCCGGTGATAAAATTGTTTTGTGAATTTAATAAATTATTTTCAGGGAAGAATGACTGTGAATCTCTAATCCTATCATGAAGATAAGGATTCTTGTAATTCAATTCTAGGTTTTCCTTCAAAGTAGCATTTAATTTTGTGGGAGTATTTTGGTTGAATGAATATGGTCGATTATAAAGAGGGTGTATTTGTGAAAAATTGTTGCTTTTATAGTTATTTTGATAAATATTATTAAACCTATTGCCTTCTAATTTATTATTCTGTATGTATAAATTTATGTCATTGTTATTAATATTGCAAAAATTTTGGATATTAGTATTATCTCCATATTCTAAATTTTCATAATAATTTGTGCAAATTGGTCCAACTTCTTTAATTATATCAGCTGGCTCTAACTCTTTAAGATCCTTTATTTGACTAAGATCCACAACTGTATCCATAATATATTTGCTATCCACATTCATGTTATCTAGTATATTGCCCATATAAGATGAAGAATATATATTGTGTTGTTTTATATTTTCTAATATTTTATGATCATTATAACTATTAAAGCTAGATTGAGTACTATTTGTCAGAGGATAGGTTTTAGAATTTTCATTTAAAACAGAATTGTATTTTTGAAATTTTTGGTTATGCTTAATCAATTCAAATGTTGCATTGTCATGAAGATGAGATGGCCCAGCTAATTGAAAGTTTTGTAATACACCCTTACTAACATTCTGGGTTACATATTCTATTTTCCTATCTAAATTAATAGAATCTTGTGCATATACCCTTTTAACAAAATTTATGTCAGAATCTGTAATCAACTTAGTAGGTGTTGTTATAAAATTGTTATATTTTATATCATTATATGTGTTTTTATTTTGAACCAAATGTTGAGCAATGCAAACATTATTATTAGTAGCCTCACTAATCACAGCACCTTTAGATATTGTATAAGCTGTACATACTGGTATGGAACTTGTATCACCTTGAATTTGCACACTCAAAATTCCCAATTCTTGTAATTGCTCCCTCTGTTGAGAAGAAGCAATATTTCTCAGTTTTATAGCTGCATTTCGTGGAATATTAAATGTTAATCTCACACTATTCCAAGGTTCTAACGTCTTGACACGGAATTCGTTTTTACCTTAAAATTTATAATATAAATAAGTTAATATTATATAATTTAAATTACTGTTAAGCATTATTAAATTCATTAATATACTCAGTTGTTTGCAAAAAAAAGAAGATATTATTTAAAATCCATACCTATTGAAAGAATCTTTACCAATTTTAATATTAAAGAATCAACATGTATATTTAATGAAGGATCATTATAATCACCAATTAGTGTTAAAATAGTATCCAAAAAATCTTTCATAATCTATCATTTTTGGCTTTTTGAATTATATAGTAAGTTTTGTGCCAGTGTTATTTTTTATATAATATAGATTTTAAGAAAAATTTAAAGTTTGGCTTGAAGAACTTTCATAAATAATTATATTTTTACTTACAAAATAGTGTATTTTAATTCAAAAAATAATAATATACTGTTTTATATACATGACATGGACATTTATAGAAATAAAACTATCATATTTTTTATCGATAACAAACATCTCTTTAATTTAAATAAAAATTGCAAATATTTAGATTGAAATATTTAGTGGGAAAATACATTTTAAATTAACGTTATAATTTGAACATACAAGACTAATATAATATAAGCTATCTATATTTTACATAAAATAAAGTTTTATTTTATTCTACAATGCAAACTGGAAAAATTTATTATATTTTTTTATATAAACATAAACATTGTTAAATAAAAATATTTGTATTCTTTTCAACTCTTAACTTTAAGAATATAAAAACTTATAATACCTTTTGCAATTTTATTTGATGACAGCTAATATTTTTTTTACAAAAATCAGGGAGGGATTAAATCATTGTTGTTTTCACAACAAATTTCATTATTTTATTATTTGTATATGTAAATAACAGATTATGCAATTTCGTAATATTTACTAGTATTTACGTAATTTTCTAATAAGATATACAAGATTAAAGTAATTTATTATCAAGAAATAATTGGGATACAATGACGAAGGATTCTTAGAAGCAAGAGAAGGATTTCATTATTTAATTTTTCTTAAAAAATCTTAAGTAAAATAAATATATTTTTATGCTCCATAAAAAATTTAATAATTCTTATTTCTATTTACATTAAAAGAAATATTGCTATCCTTATTACGAGAAAAAATAAACATTGAGAAAACAAATATAAAATTGTTTTTATTTTTTAATAAATAAAGAGAAAAGACAAGTTGGGTAAATTTTGGGCAAAAGACAAAATAAAAAAAATGCTTTTTTAATGAACAAAGGAGAGAAAAAAATTTTAATTGTAATTTTTTTTCAATTTTTAAAAAAATCTGAACTTTCGTATACATTATTTAATTTAAAATAAAATTTTTTAAATAAAATTATCCTTTTTAACTCAATAAATTTTCATATGAATAAATTAATTATCGAAAAAGGAAAACCAACGCCTATACAAAAAAAATAACCCAAAACTTAAACTCTAGCAACTATAAAACTACAAGTACAGAGCTGAGATTTTTATTTATACAATAAAAAAATATATTGTAGAAACAAAATAAGTCAAAACTATTGTCCATCTAAAGATTTCAACTTTAAGAAAATTACTTAATTAAACTATTAACATATAATTTAATAGTGAATATTTTACTCAAAAACAAAGACGAATACCTCTCATTTTTAAATCTTAATATTAAGTATAGTTTGAATAATTAAAATATTTTCTTACAGGATAGTAAACTTAACTCTAGCACTGATAGGTAGAAATTAAATGATAATATGCAGGATGAAATAATATATCTATATTATAATTTTCCGATGTCCTTACTACGTCATTATGACGTCATGTCATCTCTACGTCATGTCATCTCTACGTCATGTCATCGGTACGTTTTTTTTGTTTTTTTTATTTGTTGATTTTATTTATTTATATTATACAAATAGATCAATGACATATATAATACCTAGACTGACGATTCATTCATTAAAATGCATTTTTAAGCGTCGTTAAAAGCAAATCAGCTGGATTCGCCATTTTGGTAACACATATGGTAATTATTCTCATGTTAAAAGCTACTATTAAATTTATAACTTGCTTCCTTATTATCTCGATGATTCGGTAATTCTTTAATAAAGTTTGCATAGATATAGTAATAAATTAGGCTCTCGTTTAAAATTTTAATAATGATTAGTGTAACCAAGATGGCGGCTCCATCTGATTTGCATTTATGCACACTTTTAATTAATGAATCGTCAGTCTAGGTATTATACATGTCATTGAAACAGATGAATGGAATTTCGAGAATTGATGGTGTGCACATACCTAACATGGATTGAGAGATTTGAAAAATAGTCTTTGAATTGATATAAACAATATTCCCTCAACTTTCTAAATATGAATGAAATAAATGATGTGAATAAAAGGATTCAGGTTAAATTTTTATTTCACTTAATCCTTTCTTTATTTTTTAGATTACCTTATCAATTTTCATCTCATATTATCAATTACACACTAATGAAATCTCTACAAGATACTTAACTTGTATATTTATTTTGAACATACTCACAATTTTTGTCAGTAATTACATTACAATTTTTTATACTTATATTTTTCTTTCATAACCAATAATTAAGAAGATAATCAAGTTTATTCAAATATTTAAATATTCTTATCCTAATTTATTTATAATCTCCAATCCTTATAAATAACTCTTTCTTTATTTTTTTCCTCTCACTTAATGAATTTATTTATCACTAAATTTTATTATCTCATTCTTTTCTTTCTATCTCTATTATTTATTAACCACTATTTCTCAAAACCTTATCAATTCCTGTAAAATTTTTATTTTTATAATATAATAATTTATACCTTCTTTTTTCTCCCCTTTTTTAATCTTATTTTTTAATTACTTTACAATTAATTAACCTTAATCTTATTAACATTACATTCATCGTGTTATTTTTTAACTTTTAGAATATCATAATAGGCTTGATAAGTCCCCCAAAAATTTTTTTTGATGATAGCCCTCCAACTACTAGAAATATGCATCTAATATTGACCCACCGGTTTTTAAGCCTTTAACAAATATGAAATATATTATTATTAGTTTATATGAAATATATTTTTATTAGTTTATATAAAATAAAAATATAATAAATTACTTGTATTGTATATACCTTAATATAAAAGCATGGTAATAATTTATTCCAAACAATTATAAGTAATTTATTTATAAAAAGTAAGTAGACATATAGTTGATTTTACTCTATTATATAGAATTAGTTATAAAATACTAGATAAAATTCCACTTTTACAGACATATTTGACAGTTATAGAATATATTACAGTTAATAATTTAACAAATTTTACTAATCAATGCTCTTGATATTAAATATGCAACAATTTTCATTCAATTATTTAACGCCATCTATTTATTTTAAGAAAAATGATATTTAAATTTAATTTTTATATTATTCATCCCACAATGTCTTTAAAATATATTTTCTGATGACCTTATCAATATTTTATAGTTATCTGTAAAATAGATTATTCGCTATATAGGTAAAAATTACTTGATTGTTTTTTGTTAATTAGATATACTGTAAATCTACGACATATAATATTCCACTGTTTGTATTGTGCTTTAATATTTTTTTAATTTATGATTTAATTTTATCAATAGTTTTAAAATTATATTTAACTTTTATTAAGATTAATAAATTAAGATTACTCACTATATAAAAAATTATATTTGATATATTATATTATTTATTAATATTATGGATCTATTATTAATATAATTATGATACATTTCACTTCTGTCTTAAGACTTATCTTTGGCTTATATTCCATTTATTAAAAAACATTTTTGGTTCATTTTATATATTTATAAATTTATTTTCCCAAAAATCTATAAATTATGATGAATAGTTTTATAAAAAAATATCAACTTTTACATTCTTTCTTTTAAATTATTATTTAAGATATATGCATACATATTTGAGGGTCAGGGAGTGGAGGGAGGACTAAGGGGGATATTTTTTATTAGCTAAAAATGATATTTACAAAAAGTGATAAATTTCTGAAGGGGGTGGGGAATTTCCCCTTGCCCCCCCCTGGCTACGCCTATGTTTCTAACACTGCATTTCTTAATTTATTAGGAATAACCAATCTCCCATTCCATTCTATAATATCACGATCGACAGAAAGCTCTTCTCGTCGATTATAAAAATTAGTGATGTTAAGGTAACTAGTTACAAGTAGCTAGTTACCTGTAACTAGTTACATTTTGGCTAAAAAATAACTGTAACTAGTTATATTTTTAAAATTGTAACTAGTAACTGTAACTAGTTACAAATTTTGAAATGTAACTGCCAAAAGTATCTAGTTACTTTTAAAGATATATTCAAATAATTAATTTTATTTTTAATATATTGTGATAAATTAATTTTAAATTAAATTTATTTTTTAAATTAAATTTATTAATTTAAAATTTTCTGAAAATGTCTGATTGTTCCCAACAATAACACAAATACTTATATGTATGGCAGATGTGCAGGGATTAAAATATTGTCAACCTCTAAAGGATACTATATTAGCTAGTATTGAAAAAAGGTAACTAAAATCAAATAATTATTTATAAATTAATAATATCATGTTATAAGTTTAATAATCTTTATGATAATGACAACATCATTGCTGCAATTCTTCATCCTTTATTTAAAACTGACTGGCCTTGGATTAAGCAAGAAAGGAATAAAGCAAAAAAGGAGGAAATTTTAAATTTAATAAATACCTTTATACCTAAAAGTGAATCCCAGACGAATGAATCATGCTCAAAACCAACATCACTTGATGTAGTTGAATTTTTTGACCTAAAGCGCCAAAATATTCTGGATAATGAACTTATAGAAAACTTTATCAAATCTAATAACAACACTTTTTCTTTATATAACGATTTTCCAAAGTTAAAATTACTCTTTATTAAATATAATGTTGTTCTAACATCAAGTGCTTCCGTAGAGCGCTTATTCAGTCTAGGTAAGCTCATCTTTGGAGATAAACGAGCACGTCTCCTAGATAATAACTTTGAAATTAATTTGTTGTTAAAAGCAAATAAACATTTATTAGATTCTAATTTTTATGAAAAATAAATGTTTTTTTTTCAATGCAAATATATATTTTTATATTCGATGTAAATATTCAATTTTGCGATATTTTTTTATATAAATAAATTGTATATTATTTTAAATAACTGATTATACTTTGTTTATCCCGATTTTTTTTATATTAAATAAATGCATTTAATAAATAAATAATGCGCATATGAAGGATGTATAAAGAAAGTAACTAGTTACTTTTGAAAATAACTGTAACTAATAACTAGTTACTTTTGTAAAAATGTAACTAGTAACTGTAACTAGTTATGTTTTTGCCAATGTAACTAGTAACTGTTATTAGTTATGTTTCAAAAGTAACTTTTAACATCACTAATAAAAATTAACTATTTCTTTATCTTTATGACGATCAAAGTTTCGCCAACTTTGCTGAATATGTATTGCTACTTTTTTTAATATTAAATCTTGCTTCAACTCTTTTCTTAGAATATTTTCTGAAAAGCATGTTTAGAATCTTGATTCTCTTCCGAAATTTCTTGGTGTTTATTAATCAAATCTTGAATTCTAGAATCTAGTGTTACATTTTTCTTTTTCAATATTGTAGACCAAATTGCGTACTTGTTTAATTATAACCTGACGAGGCATTTCTAAATTGAATGCTATAATCCATGGTAATCCAAAAAGAGGCACCCCAGTTGTTATCATTATTATCACTGATAGGGTCCTTGTCTGTGATCCAATCCTAATATTGACTTGGATCTCGCCCTTTACGTCTAACGGATGATCACCATATGCAGTCAATGGACTGATTGGCCTAATTTTTGGTCGTCCAATACTTGTTCATATATCAATTCCTATCAATGACGCTTATGCACCAGTGTCAAAATCAAATTCAACAACTAACCCATTTATCTCTGCAGTTAGTTTTGCTCGATTCTCTCGATTTTGTTGATACCAAATATTATGAATAGAATCACTTGATGACACTCTTATATAATTTAAATTCTTTGATTTACAGCAAACTGCAAAATGACCAATTTTTTTATATTTATTACATGCCGCATTTATAGCTGGACATCTCACTTCTCGATTATGAATAAAACCACATTTATAACATTTAAGTTTATTATATCTTTATCATTATTATATTTGTATTTATTATTCACTTTATCAAATATATTATTATACTTGACTTTATTATAGCCATTATCAAATGTAGTCGTCGTTTTAATTGGTTGTTTATAATTATTATCATTATCATTTCTTTTGTTATTATAATTTATCTTATTAACAACAGGCATATTTATTTGCCATTCTGCTCGCTCAGAAGCTAATGCCAGATCAAGAATAAATTGAAAAGTCAGTACATTATTATCTCTATCAAGACCGTTGGGATATAGAATAGAGCTCTAAGATCTCTTTCCAATCCCGGTATTTCCATGCCATCCATAAACTGATCACGTAAACGCTCGTCAATATCATTAAGATAATGACAACGCTTGCCAATTGTTCTAATTTTATCTGCAAATTCAGTTATGGTTTCAGTTGTTCTCCGTAATCTAACGAAATCAAATCTAGAAGCAAAAGCTGTTGACGTCGGCTTAAATAGTTTAAAACATATTGACTTAATTTCCTTATAAGATAAAGTTTCGATCGAATCAGGATAACAAAAACGGTTCACCAACTCAATATTCTTATTGCTAAAAAATGTTAAAAATATATCTTTATATTGACATTCAGATGGGCTTACGTTTTTTAACCGAAAACTGGCTTCCCATTGAGAAAAGTATCTATAGATTGATGTATCAAACTCGAATTTATCAAATTTAATCGTAGATAAATCCTATATTTTTTTCATTCCCCATTTAAGGAATTATTTTATCCATTTAAGGAATTATTATCTCCATTTAAGGAATTATTTTTTCCATTTATCGTCGCCATTTGTGGTAATACAACTACTAATTTATAAACAATACGACTACTAATTTATATTTCAATTTATTTCAAACATCAAATGTATATTAAGTAATTTTCGAATATTCTATTCTATTTTTATATATAATATCTATAAATAATATTTTATTAATTTATTACACATCCTTACTCAGCGTCTACATGAGGGGGAGGGGTAGGAACAGTTTGCATCCTATTTTTTTTGAGGGGGTAGGGGGTAAGTTGCTAATGGGGGTAGGATAAATTTTTTGGGGGGTTATCTATTAAATTTTGAGATGAAATAAGACAAAATTTATTGCTGTAAAAATTAATACTTTAATTATAGTATTATTATAATACAATTCATCGACCAAATCTATATTTTGCAAACAATCATACACATTGTTTTCCAAATAAACTATCCTTTTAAATATAATTTAAAAGGTTTAGATATTTCAGCAAGCTCATAATGCCATAATAATTAATTCATTGTAAATAATGGAGGTTTTAATTAAATTTATTATCTAAAAAATAAATTCTTTATATTCACAAAATATCGATAGTTGGTAGTAGAGATAGATTAATTTAAGTTATCCTTTATAAATTATTTGAAAAGAGTATCAATAAATAAATAGGTGAAAATAATGATGCGGGAATTTTTAGGGGGGTAGGCAAAGGTTTTTGAAGGGGGTTTGCATCCAGTGAAAATCCTGTCACGTAGACGCTGTCCTTACTTTAATTCAATAGTAAACTTGCGCATCCCTCTCAGGGTTGCCATGTCTCCCCCCATTAGCGGGAGACTCCCGCAATTTTTTAGTTTACACGCAGACATATCACTCCCGCAATTGGAAATATCCCGAAAAAATCTCCCGCTATTTTTTAATTTCTCTCGCACAATTTTGTTTTAGCATTTTATCGTTTTTAATATATAAATAATAATTTTGAGAGAAAGTTGATTATTTTTAAAATAAATTTTAAATAATATCAAGTATGTAAATTTTTTTCTATCCTGTTTTATTCTTATCCAATAATAAATCAACATCATTCATATTTTATCATTTTCAGTGTGTTTCTATAAAACATTATAGGACTTGGTCCTTAATTATAACGTTCAGGTTAAATTAAATAAATAATAAAATAATAATATACTTATTTCAATGATACTGATAATTATTTTATTTATTATAGTTCAATCATAATATTAACTAGTAGAAAGCCCGTCAAAAATGACGGGGAATGAGATTTTTATTCATTTATTAAGATAGATGTCAGGCCAGGTTCAAGCTCACAATATTAGGAAGCATCCAAGATCATATAATTTTGAAAAAGTTTATCAAGCCCAGCTCAATCCTTGATAATTCTAAAAGATATTCCCAAGTCAGGTGCCTAATATTAATTTTGAAGTTTCATGCCCAGTCCTACCCATTATAATTTTGCAAATTTTTCCCGCCTCATAAATAGTTAAATTTATATCATCACATGAACGGGAAATATCTGATTTACCAATTAGTCCAATATAGGGAAAAACATGTAAATTCCGTATTAAGGGAAACTGGGAAGGCATGGGCAACCACTTATTAGAGAATCATGACAAATAAAATAAAAACAATTTACTCTTATACTTTTTTGTAATATGATCAATTAAAATTATATCTAAAAAAATATGTTGTTTATTATATAGTTATTGTTGTTTTTCAGATAAATTTGTATGTCTTGCATTTTTGAAATTATTTGTCAAAGAATTTGATAAGTGATATATATTTTTTTATGTTAAGTAAAAAAAATTGCTGTCTATTTAAATTACAAAAATGCCATTAAATACTAATGAATATATGCAAATTATTTATATATTTTTTGAGATATTTTTTTTTATTGACATATAAATTTAGGATAATTTTTTTAAAAAATAATGAGGATTATTTATTATATGTATTTGATAAAATTAAGAGTAAATCCTTGTTGAAATTTTAATTTTTGATGGAAAAAGCGACAAAATAAATATGGGCGGTCGTCTGGAGAGGAAATAATTAATGTATAATTTTATATCATTTAGGGTTGTAGATGAAAGTGATGACGGATTAACAAAGCAGTGTACAAAACACATTCGTCCTGATAAAGATGATATTGCTTTGGGATACTGATAAAAGAAGAATTTAAATGGATATTTCTCTCAATGTCAGCATTGGTATCCCCCCCCCCTAAAATAGAATCATGAACGACAATGTTAACTCAACCATAAAACGATAGTAAGTATTGTTATAAAGGCCACGACAGAACTACTGCATATATTTTCATTAATAAAGTTGATGAAATTGGCCGTACTGTACATTCAAGTTTAAACACGCAAAACGATATTTCTGTCAATGTCAGCATTGGTATCCCCTACTAAAATAGAATCATGAACGACAATGTTAACTCAACCATAAAACGGTCGTAAGTACTGTTTTAAAGGCCACGACAGAACTACTGCATATTTTTCCATTAATAAAGTTGATGAAATTGGCCGTGATATACATTCAAGTTTGAACATTCCTCTAAATATTCATGAAAGTTTCTTAGAGAATCGGATAAAGTAATATTTATATTAACTCCTAGTGACTTGAATGATAGTACAGAATTAAATATTTATATTTGTTAAAAAATAGGCGGAGGCACAGGGATTGTGGTAGTAGTGATAGTATAATTTGGAGAACTGGGTGAAAATAAAATAAATATAGATATAGATATAAAACATAAGATAAAAAAAAAACAAAATAAACCTTCAGGTGAGTTCAATTCAAGCGTAGTTCTTTATTATTTAGTCTACCAGCAACTCTAGAACGGGTAAGGCGTTTGTTTAATCGTCATTATTTTCTTTGCTTATCTTTAATAATAGATTCATCATGTTTTGTAGCAATGTGAGGGATTAGGGATAGCCATAGGTGTAGCCAGGGGGGGGGGGGCTAAGAGAAATTCCCCCCCTTCAGAAATTTATAACTTTTTGTAAATATCATTTTTAGCTAATAAAAAATATCCCCCTTAGTCTTCCCCCCACTCCCTGACCCTCAAATATGTATGCATATATCTTAAATAATAATTTAAAAGAAAGAATGTAAAAGTTGATATTTTTTTATAAAACTATTCATCATAATTTATAGATTTTTAGGAAAATAAATTTATAAATATATAAAATGAACCAAAAATGTTTTTTAATAATTGGAATATAAGCCAAAGATAAGTCTTAGGACAGAAGTGAAATATATCATAATTATATTAATAACTAGTAGATAGCCCGTCAAAAATGACGGAGAATGAGAACTTTATTCGTTTTTTTAAGAAAGATGTTACCTTTTATTTAAAAATCATATCCAATTTATATTATTTTAAACCCCCCCCTCCCGGTCAAGTCCAAGCAATGTCATTGAGTCCAACCCATTAGGACTAAGAGTGGAAGCTATTATTTGAGTCAAAATATATTTAAATGAGCTTGTAACCAATACCAAAATTCTTTGTAAATATATTACTGATTACATAAGACTAACATTTAACATTAAAAAATTTCAAGCCAGGTCCAAGCTCATAATATTTGGAAAAAATTTCCAAGCGTCAAAGTCCTTATAATTTTTTAAAAAAATTTCTCAAACCTAGCTCAACCCATTAATTTTGAAAATTTTTTCCTAGCCCGGCCCATAATAATTTGTAAAAGATATTCCCAAGTCAGGTGCAAGCAAATATTAATCTTGAGGAATATTTCCCAAGCCCAGTCCAACCTATATTAATTTTCAAAACTTTATCCCAAACCCGGAGATAGTTAAATTTCTAAATAATTTATCATCACATGAAGGGGAAATCACGGATTTACCAATTAGTGGGTTAACTCCTTTTATCAAAAAATTTGATAAGGGCTATCTATATCTTTATATTAAGTACAAAAAAAATGCTATCTATTTAAAAAATGTCATTCAATACTAATGAAACTTATATGCAATTTATTTATATATTTTTTAAGAAATGTGTTTTTCTTGCCATTTAAATTTAAGTAATTTTTTTAAAAAAATGATGAGGATTAATTATTATTTTGTGCGTCTGGTAAAATTAAAAGCAAATCCTTTATGACATTTTAATTTTTGATGGAAAAAGCGACAAAATAAATATGGGCAGTCGTCTGCAGAATAAATAATTAATGTATAATATCATCCCATTTAAGGTTATAGGTGAAAGTAATGAATAATGACGGATTACCAAAGCAGTGTACAACACCCATTGCGTCCTGACACTGGGCTACTGGTAAAAGAAGAACGCAAAATAATATTTCTGCCAAAGTGTCACTCTTGGTATCCCCCTCTAAAATAGAATCATGAACGACATTGTCAACTCAACCATAAAACGGTCGTAAGTATTGTTATAAAGGCCATGACAAAACTACAGCATATTTTATCATTAATAATGCTAATGAAATTGACCGCACTACACCTTCTCGTTTGAACATCCCTCTAAATATTCATGAAAGTTCATCAGCGAATCGGATAAAGTATTATTTATATTAATTCCTAGTGAGGTGAATGATAGTGGAATTAAATGCTTATATTTGTTAAAAATTAGGCAGAGGTGGCATAGGGATTGTGGTAGTGGTGATAGAAATATCATTTGGAGGCGGTGTATAAGATAAACATATAGATATAAAACATTAGATAAAAAACAAAATAAACCTCCAGAGGAGTTCAAAGTTCCTTATTATCTTGGCCACCAGTAACTCTAGAACGGGTAAGGCGTTTGTTGAATAGGCATTTTTTTTCTTTGCTTTTAATTTAAGTTTAAGGATATGTTAACGCCATTAGGGATCATAGAAGATACTCTCAAAAATTGAGAAGCAAAGGGATTGTTGGTGTGAACAATATCCTGCAATTCCATTAAAAGACAACGATCTAAAAACGGAACCTGGTTATGTCTTTCATCATTTAAAAATAATATAGTATCTACAATTTCGTTATTTAAATTCGTTCTTCTTTCTTCAATAACCCTTCCAATGGTACTGAAATTCCGTTCACTGGAAACATTAGATGCTGGAATAGCATGAATTTTTTTGGCAAATCTTGCCAATCTGGATGGTTTTCCATAGTTCTCTATCAAAGTAATTTGTGCAGCGAAGCTCTAATCATCATTGAAGTTGTCATTGATATCCATTTATTCCTAATCGGGGCATTGTTATTTATTAAGGCCCTGCTCACTTCCTGAATATCTTCTTTAAACATTAACCAGCATTCTTCAACCATTTTAGATAGGGCTATGTCTTTAAATCTAATGACCTTTTCACACAAATTATGGTTAAACCTATCTCTAATTTCTGGTATTTGTAGATTTCTAATATTTTGTCTACTAATTATATTTATCGGGAAGTTAAATATTATAAAAATATAAAATTCTATAATATAAAAGTAAATATATTCTATTTGTTTATCTAGACAAAAATTCTATAAAAGTTATAATGTTCTATAAAAATTATAAAAAAATATATTTTATGAAACAGAAATAATAAATATAAAATGAAAATGTCTGTCATAAAAATAAAAAATTTAATAGAATAAGATAAATTTAATAGAATAAGATAAAATTTAATAGAATAAGATAAAATTTAATGGAATAAGATAAAATTTAATAGAAACTATGAAGATATAAGAGGGTGAAACTATACCTGAGCTGTAAGTTTCATAATAAGTTAATGAATATAGCAAAGAAAGAAGTAAAATATAAAGATATAAAAGGTCTACCTTCCAGATAATTTATAAAAATAATAATTATTAAAATAAATTATATGAGATTCATAAATATTAAAATTAATTATTATTTGTTAAATCATCTATAATAAAAATTAAAATAATATCAAAATAAAGTTAAAATAAAAAGGCTACTAAATAAAATAAAATTAAAAGAAAGATATCATAAGTAAAGTATCATATCAACATTAAAAGAAAGTAACTTGTGACTAAAATTAAGGAAAATCATCATCATAAAAAGAAAGCAACTTGTGACTGAAATTAAGGAAATCATCATCATAAAAAGAAAGCAACTTGTAACTGAAATTAAGGAAATATAGGTAATTTTGTCCAACCTCTAATTTCATCTAGTATTGATATAAAGGATACTAACTCATTGTCATAATTCAGTTGCCTTTACATATTGAAATTATTTAGTGGTTTGGCAGTAATAATGGAATTCTTAAAATTTTAATGAGTTTGTATCTAAAATATAAAATAAAATCATCAAAACAAATAACCTCCATGCTATCAATGTCAGGGGAACTTTTTCAATAGACGAAAATAAAATTTCATATTGGATATGTGAATATTAATTTAGTGAATGAAATGGTAAGTGTATGAATGCTGAGCTTGGTAGGTGATTACTATTGGAACGATTAAGCCATAATCATTTTTATTGGACAAATATGTTTTAAAAGAAAACTATTGGCTAAATTTGATTGACGTTTTTTGAGGATTATATATATAGATAGATCCATAAAATTAATAAATAATATAATATATCAAATATAATTTTTTATAAAGTGAGTAATTTTAATTTATTAATCTTAATAAAAGTTAAATATAATTTTAAAACTATTGATAAAATTAAATCATAAATTAAAAAAATATTAAAGCACAATCCAAACAGTGGAATATTATATGTCGTAGATTTACAGTATATCTAATTATGAAATGACAATCAAGTAATTTTTACCTATATAGCGAATAATCTATTTTACAGATAACTATAAAATATTGATGAGGACATCAGAAAATATCTTTTAAAGACATTGTGGGATGAATAATATAAAAATTAAATTTAAATATGATTTTTCTTAAAATAAATAGATGGCGTTAAATAATTAAATGAAAATTGTTGCATATTTAATATCAAGAGCATTGATTAGTAAAATTTGTTAAATTATTAACTGTAATATATTCTCTAACTGTCAAATATGTCTGTAAAAGTAGGAATTTTACCTAGTATTTTATAACTAATTCTATATAATAGAGTAAAATCAACTATATGTCTACTTACTTTTTATAAATAAATTACTTATATTTGTTTGTAATAAATTATTACCATGCTTTTATATTAAGGTATATACAATACAAGTAATTTATTATATTTTTATTTTATATAAACTAATAAAAATATATTTCATATAAACTAATAAAAATATATTTCATATTTGTTCCAGGCTTATATTAATATTTGTAAAAATATTTATCACTTTGTATTGTTGGTGGCCCAGATGTGTTGTTGATATAGAAAATTTTATCAAAATATGTTCTGTATGCCAGAAAAATAGACCATGGTTAGAAGTTGATCTAATGCAGAATACCTCTGCTGATGCTATGATAAAACAACTAAAAAAAATGGTTTGCCAGGCTTGGAATACCCAAGTACATTGTGTCAGACAATGGGCCATAATTCTTATCTGGGGAATTCCGTAGGTGTTGTGATTTAAATAACATACGTCATATACGTTCGGCACCCTATCATCCAAAAACTAATGGATTAGCTGAACGTACAGTACGAACTTTGAAAGGTCGGTATTATGTGACGAGACAATTAGCGATCCCAAAGAAGCTATGACACAGGTTTTAACAACCTACCGATTGGGAGAGCAAACCTCCACAGAGAGATCTCCTGCTAAAATTATGTTTGGGAGGCAATTGAAAACAAGTCTGGATTGGATCCGACCAAATGCCGAACACGAAATACTAAGGGCCAATGATAGACAAAAGAAGACTGTGTTTGTTAATTTTGGTTTTATTTTTATTTTCCAATTTTGATTAGTCTATTTTTCTTATCTTGAATTCAATTTTTTTTTCGCAATTTTATATTTAATTTTTCTGCTAAATTTTTTTATTTAGAAGTGTTACTTTTTGTCAATCTGAAATTATTTTTTGAGAAGGGGTAAGGGAAAAGAGATAATATCTTCATTAGCATAAGGAGTAAGGAAGTACTTGATTGCTTAGCAACAGCGTCTACATGGCAGAAAATTTGATGGAGGCAAACCCCTCCAAAATCTACCCATACCCACCTAAAAAAAATCCTGCGGCCTTCGGCCGCGAAATTTACAGACCTACGATGGTATAGTGATTTTATTTAAAAATATCTTATCTGCCACCATTTATAACCTTACAACATAATTCTATTTACAATCTTTCAAGCCTATTTAGGGAAAAAAAATTTAAAAATTTGTAAGTGATAATGAACTTTTATTTAAATAATGCAATCTTTTCATAATTTGGTATTCACTTTATTTTCATAAAATATATATAAGTGAATTAAATGATATAACATATTAATATTTCTATGAAAAAGATCTAAAATATTGTAAAAAATATAAGACGAATAAATTTAAAGAGGTATATTTAGCTTGATTCCACATAATTAAAAACATGTATTGTAAATAGAGCTATTATATAAAATATTAGAATAAAATGAATTATAGTATATTTTGCATTGAAATTATAAAATGTTAAATTAAATATACATTATTTAAAAGCCTATATATTCGCTGTGAAAAAGATACATTAATTATTTTATTAATAATTTGGATAACCTTATTGATGTTAAAGCAAATTGTGTTATAATATCATCAATTGTAAATTTTTCAAAAACATCAATTTCGCTGGATATTAACAGTAAATTTTCCAAAAATGGGTCCGAAATTTTATTCCGCATTCGAGTTTTGTTAATTTTTACTTTACTCATGGCTCTTTCGGCTGAACAGGAAGTTGTAGGAAGGGTTAATAAATATTTATATAATAAATTTAAATTTGAATAAGAATTTAATTGATTTAAAAGTCGGTATGGTAATATAAAAGAAAATTTTATCCATTTTTTTATTTTGGTCATGATTTCGCTGTTGATATTTTCTTTGGTAATTTGATCGTTTGCAATACCTTTAATTATATACAATTACAAATAAAATATCAATAAATTACTTTCATCAATATATAACGCGTCATTCTTTTTAACTTTTAAAAGATCTTCGCAAAAAATGATTGATTGAGACTCCAAATATAAAGCAGCGAAAATCATTATATTCATCAACAATGTTTTGGACATCCAATTGATAAGTATTACAAATTTCGGATATTTGCCATCCTTCTATTTTTTCATTATCCATAATTCCAGCGGGAGTAAAAATGGATATCTGTGATAAAAAATTTAAACAATCATAATTAAATCGATCATTTAGGTGATTAATTATTGCATTTAGAACAGGGAAAAATATTTCCGTTCTATATCTATAATAATAAATAATAATTTAAATTTTTTTAATTTATTCAACTTGTTTTTTTTTGTTCAACATAATTATTGAATTCTGTTTGATCCAATTTGAATATTGATTTCATATTATACAAATCAGTTATTACATTATTCTTTTTCAAAAAACTATTAGATAAGGAATGTAATTTTAAAAATATATTGTCTCCATTAGCTATATTTTAAAATTATTTATAGAAATAGTAACTAATATTAACCTTTTAGTTTTTGTAATTTATTTTTTGTATGTTGTATTAATTTGGTTACCAAAGCCAAATCATTACCAACTGCCTGCATTTCAATACAAGCCTCATGTGTACATTTCAATATTTCTTTCAAAATAAAAAGACTTAATATAAAATTTTCATCTTTAATTCTTGATAATAACCCATCGGCAATGGAAGAGGTGCTTGGGTCTATAGAATCTTTTAATTCAACTAATGATGCTAAAATATGTTCATAAACATCTAAAAAGATTTCTACAGATTTGTAGGATGATGACCAATTTCTGAAAATATATAAGTTTCAAGTTTCATTAAAAATATTTTATTTACCTTGTTGTGTTTTTAATTCTTTTAAGAGATTTCTTGGACTTTCTCATTTGATATTTAACAAACACACCTTGACGTCTAACTCCATTCATAAAATTATATAACTCATCTAATATTCCCATTGCCTTTTTCATTTCAATTTTGCATCCACAAACATGAGCAACTACTAAATTTAGCCGATGTGCATGGCACCAAATATCGAAGGCTTTTGGAGCCTCTTTCAATATTAAAGCCTGCATTCCTTTGTATACTCCTCTCATATTCCCTGCACCATCCATACTTTGTCCAACCAAATAATCAAGAGGAAGACCAAGATCATTAAACTTAGAAAAAACATGTTTCTTTATATTTTCCCCAGTGGTTTCTGATGTTGTAAAAACATGTATGATCCTTTCTACAGGATGTGGATGCAGATCATCTTCTATACACCGTACAAGCAAAGCTAGGCATTCTTTTTTAGACACATCATATGTTCCATCTAATATGAAGCTATAGGCACGATTCTCTTTAATTGTTTGAATAATGCTTTTTGTTATTTTTATCTTAATAATTTCAGTTATTTTTTTCACGTGGCCATATGACAGTAAATTTATATAAGGTCTCGAAATATTATCTGATTTTTTTCTCCGCAATTTTTCGTTGTTATCCATGTATGCACGTAAAGTTGGAACCGTTTTTGCCATTAATTTTATGAGACACATAAAATTACCTTCATTCGAATTAGAACCCCAAAAGGCTATATTACATTTTATAAGGTACATAATGGCATTGATAATATTATGAACTATATTACGATTTTCCATGATTATATCAAGCTTATTTGATAGCAAATGATCTTGAATGCGTTTATTTGCAAACCAAGTCATGTTTGCATATTCACTCTTTATGAAGAGAAGATGCTTCGTGTCTCTCTAAGTCACGCTTTATGTTTTTCCAATTATTTACCCCATGTTGAGTCCAAAAAGTATTGGACTTAGGGCCACCAAACATAATACAATATAGACAAAAGACTTTGTCTAAAGTAGTGCTATAAGATAGCCAATTTCTGGGGTTGAGGGAACCATCTATATTAACCTTTCTATAATAGGTTATATTCATGCTCCTGTTTAAAAAGTAAAAAAAAATATATTGGTATAGAAATAATGGATGGGTAAAAATTAATGAAAATAAATATTATTTAAAACCTCTTGTTAGTAACAGGATATTGAAATTTATTTGTACATGGCTGACAAGGGCCTACAGCAATTATGAAATTTATCAAAATATTTGTCATCCTAAATAATATAAAGTGAAAAGGGTCATTTGGTTCATTTTTTTTGTATAGCTGAATAAGACTTGGACTTTGAATATCCTCATAATTTATTCCCTTCAAAAGTCATTATATAAATTTTATTTAAATATAATGCCTCATGCAAAGTAAGTGCCTCACTAGAACCGGGGATTGGATGAGGAGATAATACAATTTGTGAATCTTCAATATTGGAGATTTGAAATAAAGAGTATAATTTGTTTACTTATGAAAATCTATTTTTAATATAATTTCAGCCAAATGGTCATTTTATTCTTAGCTACATTATAATTAAGTTAATCAATAAATGTTGGAAATATTTAAATGTCCTAATTTATTTTCTTCAAAAGTTATCATATAATTCGTATTTAAATTAAATACCTTATCATGCAAAGTAAGCGCCTCACTGGAACTGGGGATTGGATGAGAAGATAATACAATTTGTGAATCTTCAATATTGGAGATTTGCTATAAAGAGTATAATTTGTTTACTTATGAAAAACTATATTTTTAATAAAATTTTAGTCAAATGGTCATTTTATTCTTAACTACATTATAATTAAGTTTTTAATAAAGGTTGGAAATATTTAATTAACCTCATAATCATAATTTATTTCTTTCAAAAGTTATCATATAATTCGTATTTAAATTAAATACCTCATCATACAAAGTAAACACCTCACTGGAACTGGGGATTGGATGAGGAGATAATACAATTTGTGAATCTTCAATAACTGAGATTTTCTATAAATAAAGAGGAGTTTAATTTCTTTCCTTATGATAACTATATTTTTAATAAATTTTTAGGCAAATGATAATTTTTTTTAACTACATTATAATTAAGTTTTTAATAAATGTTTTAATTCTACATGAATACATGATTGAGAAAACAGGTATTAAAAATATTATGAAGTCCAACATAAAGTTATCAGGTTACAATGGAAAGATGATACAAGTAATAGGTCAAGCACAAGTGAATGTAAAATACAAAGGGAATTCACATATTTTGAACGCAATAATCATAAACATCAATATGACTTTGTTAGATCATGTAAAAACATTTTTAAAATATACTTGAAAGATTCATAGGCATGATAGATGCAGATTAATATAAAACTGCGATCACATGAAGAAATCATAAAACAATATTATAATGACTATAAAAATAAAAACAATATTAAGTATAAATAAAATTGTGAAATTCATGATGAAAGTATATTATCTAAAGAAATTCTAATAGCTAAATAATCCAATGATAATAAACATACCTAATATAACACATAATGTAAATAAAGGGGATGAAACTCACACAGATAACATTTTGAAAATAGTTGATTCCAAATCATATTTTATAAGATTTATATTTAAAAAAGTAAAAGAATTTGAAGTCTTAATTCAATTAAAGATGAAAAGATTTAAATTTAAAAATTCCTAGAAATTAACATTACCTTATTTTACTACATTATATTAACTTAATAAGTTTTTTTAATACTTTGGTTTTAAACTATTATTATTAACTTATTAAACATATTGTTAAATTGAACTTTATAAAGTATATATAGATATAAAAATAGTGTGATAAACAGTTAAAAAACATTAAATAATAATATATATAATTTATTTTCTCTATACCCTGACTACTTTAATATTAATATTATTCTGGTAAAATTTTAAATCAGTTTCTATTAATTAACAAATTTATAGTTTTACAATAATAAATAAAAATATTACTTTTTGGAAGTAAGATGTTATTATCTTTTTTTTGCAACTATGTTTCAACTCCATTTGTGATATTATATGGAATATCACAATTTAAAGATACCCAATTATTATTATCTCTTTTGATGGCTACCTTTGTAAATTTCATATCAGCTGGCTTGACATGAGGATGTTTATGTTTATAATGTTCATGTATCTTGTCACTTCTTATTTTAGAAGTTTTGCAATTTTTAATATTGCACTTAACTTTAAATATGGTTTTGTTACTTGGCATCTAGAAAGAAATAATTATTATAATATAATTTTTTACATATTATGTTTTTTATTATTCTTTGATTGCTGATATATGTTTTTATGCATGACTCAAAAAATTACCTAAAATTTATCCTGCTAAAATCTATAAATTTATTATAAAACATAATATAAATATATTAACCTCTAAGAAAAGTACCAAATAGGAAATGTGTAAATATTAACTTGATAAAATGCTAAATGAAAATCGTTGACAAAGAAAATTTATATTATTTATTAATTGACAAATATCTTTACTTTAATTGACATTTTTCAGAAAATCAAACGATAACCATCATAATCGTATCAATTAATGGATTAAAAAAAGATTATAATTCAAATCAAAAATTACCCACCAAAAATCAATACCTACCCCCAAAAAAATAATGCCTACCCCCAAAAAATTAATATCAACCCCTTAAAATCGATACCTACCCCCAAAAATGCTAATATATTTTGGAGGCATTTGTCTCCTCCCCCCCCCCCCCCGGCCATGTAGACGCTGCTTAGCAATACATTTAAAAAGTAATAAATCTGTCAATTATTGAATATCAATTGTCTGATATCATCTCTGAATTACTTTATAATATTGTTGTAATTCTATCCTGAGCGACCTCAACATATGTTGATGATAAAAGTAATCAAAAAATATCCGTCAATAATCTATATAACACGATACAAACTTTGTTCCTACACTCCAAAAAAGTTATTAAATATAATAAATTTTATATAAATTTTCCTTTCAGAAAAAAATTTCCTTATATAAAAACATTAACTGCATTAGGATTAATATCCACATCAGGTGTTTTAATTTACTCATATTATGAACCAGAAACTCGCAAACAAATTGAAAATACGATTCCATTCACTCAAACAATTTTTGATTATATATTAGGATCATCTGATAAAGAGTATATAAATTGCTGAAGCATATATATATATATATTATATTAAGTAAAAAAAAACAAGGGGTAATTAAACAGGTCGGTGACCTAAATAATCAAATAAGCAAAAAAATCACATCTGCAATAAATTATGTTGGCAAAAAAAAAGATATTGTTGAAAATAAAATTGATGAAACTTTTAAACAAACAATGGAAGTTCTTCCATTTAAGCCTCAAACTTCTAAACATATAGATCATAATGATAAACAAGAACAGCTACAGGAAAAAAGTATTTTATTTAAAACAGGCTTAAATAATTTATTTAAGAAAATGAACCAATTTTGGAGGATTTAAGACAATTAAAGCCAATATATAATGTTGATGCAGGTCAATACTTTTCTGTTGTCATTATTAATTCATAAATTTAATTATACAGATATATATAAAGCATTAGAACAAGCAATGATTAATATTGATGAAAAAATTCATCTGGCTAATAATATAATTAAGGAATATATAAATCATGTTAAACATCAGATAGATACCTTAAAAAATCTAATGGAAAACACTGATGAAGTAAATAATGGCTTAATAATTTTAATGTCTAATATAAAAAAGATTGAAGAAGAAAAACTTAAATGGAAAGAACTTGGCAAGATGCAGGATAAAAAATCTGACATATCTAAATTAAAGGAAAAGGCAATAAATTCTGTTAAGTAATTGCTTTAAAAATTTATATATAAAATATTTTATATAAAAAGAGCTGAAATTCTTCAATTTCAAAATATATTCAAAGAAAATAAAAATAGTACTAAAGATGATGCTAAATTAAATAAGTATCAACTTATTTTAGATGAAACAATTAAAAATTTTGAAGATTATCAAAAAGAAGTAAAATTTATTTGATAAAATAATTAGGGCTGTGCCGATCCACATATTTTTCACCGATCCGATCCGATATTTTCCGTTGGTTCAAACCCGATTCGATACCGATACCGATCCGATATTTATATTAATTTTTCACCACCCCAATGTAATTAATAAATCAATATTTTTTATGCATAAAAGAATTATGCATAATTTAATTTTTTTATTTCAACAATAATTTAAAAAAATATATATAATAATATATCCATTTTATGTTGGTTTATAAAATTGTAATATTTAATATATAAAATTATAATATATTAGATTTTTTAAAATAAATATAAGAGCCTCTAGATTTTTAGGCAATAGGCTTCTACGATGAGGACTATCAATATCCCCTGCCATACTGAAGGCAGACTCAGATGGGACACTTGTTGCTGGAGGAGCCAAAAATTTACGTGCAAGTGTTGATAAAGTTGGATATTTTACAGCATTAACTCTCCAATATTCAAGTGGATTCACTGGGGATATAATATCAATATCATCAATGTTATTCAAGTTTTCTAAATAAATAACACAAATATAAAATTAGCATTTATAAAATAGTGGGTTTCATACAAACCCAATCTTTTGTTGATTTTGAAAAATCACCCAAACAAAAGGGTCAATCATAGCCCAACCAAGCAATATTTAAATTAATATGAAAAATATGTTGTTATACTTTCTATATATAAAGATTCTTTTAAATATTCCTTGATTTCTATTAGGTATGGCAGGTCATCATTTACATTACTATCGATTTCATTTATTACTAGTTTTTCTTTGATTTTCAATTTATAAGCATCCCTTAAATTAAATTTGCATTTTTTAATGTTATGTGGAACATTTTTCTCATTGTCATTACCTAAGTTAACAATAAAATCTAAATTTATTTTAAAAAATATAAAACCTGGCGAATCTTTATTAGAAATTGGAAGTTGAACATTATCATCACCTTTAAAAAAAGACTCACATGCAGTCCTGAGATTTTCTATGTATGATATGTTTTTTGGCAAAAAGAAATCCTTATATCGAGGATCAAGTAATGTTGCGACAACATAATTGTCATCATCATAAATATCAAAAAACCGAGTTGTTAATTGATTATTAATGGTATGACACCAACTCGGATTCACCTTCCATTAAATCAAAAGGAGTTCGATTTATCTCAGCTAATGAACAGATCAAAAAGGAAACTAATAGATATAGTATATATTTAAGTTATAAATTCTTCAAACTCATAACTTATCACCACTAATCCTATTAGTAAAAAAATAAATCTTATAATTAACTCGTAAGAAACAGCTTGTCTTACCGCTCGCATACCCCTTAATATAGAAAATTTCGAATTTCTTAATCAACCCCCTATAATCAAAAAATAAACGCTCACCCCTATTAATATAATAAACACTAATAATGGGTAATCGTTTATTAGAGCGAGATCTTTAGGTCAGCACAAATTCGAAAAGGACCAAATAAAGTCCTAGTGATAGGACTGGTGCAGCCATTCATAGATGCCATCCCAAATTAGGATTATCGATAATGAACAGCTGTACCGCCTTTTTTTGTTCTATCAATCTTTCGAGCATATAATAGGTAGAATCCCAACGGGTGGGCACATCCTGGATTAATTTGTGCTGGGCTAGACTTAATCGAATTTGGATTTCTTTTAGACAATTTTGTGCAATAGAAGAATGTTTAAAGTGTTTTACTATTTTTCTAACTCGGGCAAGCATGTCAATAATAGATCTCTGTGATAAAATTGCTGCCTGTGCAACCAATTGCAAACTATGTGCAAAACAAGAAACGCTTTGAAATTTCCCATTTTTCATGGCCAAAGTTATATTGGGTGCATTATCTCTAATGATTAGGTGTATTTTATTTTTCTTTATACCCCAATAATTAATAATTTCATCTAAAATTTGAGCAATATTTATTGCTGTATGCGACTCATTAAATGTTTTAACATTTAGAACTCTATTAATTTGTTGAAAATTTTGGTTTATATAGTAGCATGTTAATGAGATGTGAGAATCGCCACCTGAATTTCTAGTCCATATATCTGCCGTAAAGGATAAAAAAGAATCGTCAACCAAAATTTCTTTACGAATTTTTTCGGAGAGTTTTTCATATATATCCGGAATAACTCCTTGCGAAAAATACTTTCTATTGGGAATTTTGTAATTTGGACATAAATGATGTAAAAGCCTTTTAAAGCCTATATCCTCCAAGATAGAAATCGGCTGGTGGTCACACGCTATCATTTCCCCTATAAATTTAGAAATTATTATTGATTTAGGATCAGAATGTTTCCAAATATTAGTTTTATTAAGAATGGCTGATATTGTTGGCTGACTTTCAGGGCTCTTTTTTTTAAAAATTTGATTTGTTTTTTTTTCTAATATTTCTCGTTCTTTTTGTGATAGCTCTTCGAATTCCTTTTGATGGCAACGCTTCAGATGTTTCCTAATGTTAGTTGTATTGAACGAATTTTTCAGTATTCCTCCCCGTGAAATTAGAATTCCGCAGATGACGCATTTTGCAAAATTACCTTCATCTTTATCAAAATATTTCCATAATTCAGAAACCATATTTAAAATAATTTTTATTTAAAGTATAAATAATAAAATTGGTGTTATTTTTTTAAAAAATTAAAAATAAATAAAACTTTGGGTGTTCCTTTCTATTTTTATAAAAAAACTTGTAAAATCTATTTAAAAAAATAAATAACATTTGCATTGTTTAAAAAAAAATTATTTATAAAATAGGGCTGTGCCGATATTAAATATCGAATCGGTCCCGATATTTGGCGTTTTTCAAAAATATCGGATCGGCCCGATACCTGTAAAAAACCCGATCCGATCCGATCCTTTTACTAAAAATGCAATTCTTATAAAACTTTTGAAGTAATGAAACTTTGAATTATTATTTTTTAATAAAAAAAATTTTTTTAAAATATTTAAAAAAAAAATAAATTTTTTCGAGTTTCTATTTTACATTAATAATATTTTATAAATAATTTTTTTTTAAACAATGCAAATGTTATTTATTTTTTTAAATAGATTTTACAAGTTTTTTTATAAAAATAGAAAGGAACACCCAAAGTTTTATTTATTTTTAATTTTTTAAAAAAATAACACCAATTTTATTATTTATACTTTAAATAAAAATTATTTTAAATATGGTTTCTGAATTATGGAAATATTTTGATAAAGATGAAGGTAATTTTGCAAAATGCGTCATCTGCGGAATTCTAATTTCACGGGGAGGAATACTGAAAAATTCGTTCAATACAACTAACATTAGGAAACATCTGAAGCGTTGCCATCAAAAGAAATTCGAAGAGCTATCACAAAAAGAACGAGAAATATTAGAAAAAAAAACAAATCAAATTTTAAAAAAAAGAGCCCTGAAAGTCAGCCAACAATATCAGCCATTCTTAATAAAACTAATATTTGGAAACATTCTGATCCTAAATCAATAATAATTTCTAAATTTATAGGGGAAATGATAGCGTGTGACCACCAGCCGATTTCTATCTTGGAGGATATAGGCTTTAAAAGGCTTTTACATCATTTATGTCCAAATTACAAAATTCCCAATAGAAAGTATTTTTCGCAAGGAGTTATTCCGGATATATATGAAAAACTCTCCGAAAAAATTCGTAAAGAAATTTTGGTTGACGATTCTTTTTTATCCTTTACGGTAGATATATGGACTAGAAATTCAGGTGGCGATTCTCACATCTCATTAACATGCCACTATATAAACCAAAATTTTCAACAAATTAATAGAGTTCTAAATGTTAAAACATTTAATGAGTCGCATACAGCAATAAATATTGCTCAAATTTTAGATGAAATTATTAATTATTGGGGTATAAAGAAAAATAAAATACACCTAATCATTAGAGATAATGCACCCAATATAACTTTGGCCATGAAAAATGGGAAATTTCAAAGCGTTTCTTGTTTTGCACATAGTTTGCAATTGGTTGCACAGGCAGCAATTTTATCACAGAGATCTATTATTGACATGCTTGCCCGGGTTAGAAAAATAGTAGGACACTTTAAACATTCTTCTATTGCACAAAATTGTCTAAAAGAAATCCAAATTCGATTAAGTCTAGCCCAGCACAAATTAATCCAGGATGTGCCCACCCGTTGGGATTCTACCTATTATATGCTCGAAAGATTGATAGAACAAAAAAGGGCGGTACAGCTGTTCATTATCGATAATCCTAATTTGGGAAATCTCTCATTATATGAATGGGAATTAGCAGAAAGGGTAATTGATGTTCTTGAACCAATTCAGAGAGTAACAAAAGAAATAAGTACGGAATCATGTTCAATTAGCAATGTTATACACTTTGTTGAAATTCTGAAAAGTGAATTAACAATTAATGGGGACACAGATAGAGGTGTGCAGACTATGAAGAATACCACTAATAATCAATTAACAACTCGGTTTTTTGATATTTATGATGATGACAATTATGTTGTCGCAACATTACTTGATCCTCGATATAAGGATTTCTTTTTGCCAAAAAACATATCATACATAGAAAAGCTCAGGACTGCATGTGAGTCTTTTTTTAAAGGTGATGATAATGTTCAACTTCCAATTTCTAATAAAGATTCGCCAGGTTTTATATTTTTTAAAATAAATTTAGATTTTATTGTTAACTTAGGTAATGACAATGAGAAAAATGTTCCACATAACATTAAAAAATGCAAATTTAATTTAAGGGATGCTTATAAATTGAAAATCAAAGAAAAACTAGTAATAAATGAAATCGATAGTAATGTAAATGATGACCTGCCATACCTAATAGAAATCAAGGAATATTTAAAAGAATCTTTATATATAGAAAGTATAACAACATATTTTTCATATTAATTTAAATATTGCTTGGTTGGGCTATGATTGACCCATTTGTTTGGGTGATTTTTCAAAATCAACAAAAGATTGGGTTTGTATGAAACCCACTATTTTATAAATGCTAATTTTATATTTGTGTTATTTATTTAGAAAACTCGAATAACATTGATGATATTAATATTATATCCCCAGTGAATCCACTTGAATATTGGAGAGTTAATGCTGTAAAATTTCCAACTTTATCAACACTTGCACGTAAATTTTTGGCTCCTCCAGCTACAAGTGTCCCATCTGAGTCTGCCTTCAGTATGGCAGGGGATATTGATAGTCCTCATCGTAGAAGCCTATTGCCTAAAAATCTAGAGGCTCTTATATTTATTTAAAAAAATCTAATATATTATAATTTTATATATTAAATATTACAATTTTATAAACCAACATAAAATGGATATATTATTATATATTTTTTTTAAAATTATTGTTGAAATAAAAAAATTAAATTATGCATAATTCTTTTATGCATAAAATATATTGATTTATTAATTACATTTGGTTCAAAGAGGGGTGGTAAAAAATTAATATAAATATCGGATCGGTATCGGATCGGGTTTGAACCAATATCGGAAAATATCGGATCGGATCGGTAAAAAATATGTGGATCGGCACAGCCATATTATAAAATATTATTAATGTAAAATAGAAATTCGAAAAAATTTATTTTTTTTTAAAATATTTTAAAAAAATTTTTTTTATTAAAAAATAATAATTCAGTTTCATTACTCAAAAGTTTTATAAGAATTGCATTTTTAGTAAAAGGATCGGATCGGATCAGGTTTTTTACAGGTATCGGGCCGATCCGATATTTTTGAAAAACGCCAAATATCGGGACCGATCCGATCCGATATTTAATATCGGCACAGCCTTAAAAATAATTATGCATTAACACATTTACAAATTTAATTCTAAAAAAATATAATAGGCAAGAGAAATAGAGAGTAATGCCAGGATATTTCTTAATTACAAGACTTTGTTGGATGATGCCAAAGAACAATTTAGAAAAGAATTACAAAGTCTATATCCAAAATTTGAGATAGGAAAATGGACTTTATATGGTTTTTTTTTAAAAAAAAAATTAATATTTTTTAATATTTTATTTATAGAAAATTTTTATATTTTGCCAAAAGCAGATTTACTTTTCATAAGCATTGGGCTAAACACTTTAGACCAAATGAGGATCAGTCTTTTCACTATGCTTTTTACTATGTTTTAAAGATGTCTTAAACTAGAATGGAAATGATTTTAGTGGAATTGAACAAGAAACAAGTTTGATTTAAAAAAAAAGTATTACCAACAATTTTAAATCACTGTTTTCATCTGAACTTGTTTAACCTAGGATCTATTAATGATTTCATTCTACCTAGAAATAGACTTCTGCCTTTGTACCAGAGTGATCTCTAAATGATATTATGGACTTTATGATCAGTCCAGTGGATCTTTAAATTTGATTATATATTTTTTTATATTGCTTACCAAAAGTAAATCAGCTTTGGACGTAATTTTCTTCACCTGAATATTTAATAAAAAAAATAAATAATATATCAAGGAACAGACTACACTAAAGACGACCTTAATACCCTATTGATTCATGCACACAAGAAAATCAATCTTTTTCAAAAAGAATTAGCAAAGCAAAAGGTAATTTTTTCATTCATTTTGCACTTCAAATCGTTTATTACCTAAATTTCTAAAAAAAATTAAATTTACCACTTTTGAAGAAACGTTATTATTTTAAGCAGAGTTTTTAAACCAGGACAAAATAGGGTTAGGGTTCCGCTTTCAAAATTTGATGCGGTTCAGAGGGTTCCAAACTTTTATAATAATTTAGACGCTATAAAATGATTCACACAACATTTTAAACAATAAATATAGCGTCGATTTCTTTTTTTTAGAATTTTTCAGGAGAGCATTTAAAATATCTCTTGTATTTTGGTTAGGAGAGTAAAGGATTATTCTATATTTTATGAGTTTTTTATTGGTGATATGGAATGGAAGAATACTTTACTAAAGGATTGATTTATCGAAAAAAAAAATGCATTTTGCAAAAAGTGTATGGAACATTATAATACTCCTTTGACGATATGTAAACTATACTCACGTTTTTATTAGAAGTAATTCATGAATTCTATAAATTTCAGAGACCCGCAAGCCCTGCCCGTGTACCGAGACCGGGCAGTATTTTAATTTGTTTAAATATACCTGGGTTAGGCCTAAAAATTTTTCAAAAAAATACCTGGGCCGGGCTTTATATTTTAAAACAAAATATTATTAGTTATAAAAATTAAAAATAAATATAATATATTTAAAAAAAATCCGGGCTGGGCCATGCAAATGGTACCTCTGCAGGTCTCTGATAAATTATAAAAGTAGGTTTTAGGTTCTGGCTCCTAGATTTGTCTTGGTTCCAGTTCCAAAGTGAAGCTTTTTCAATTCCATATATTACAACATTTCACTACGTGATTTTTAGTAGCTGTGCCGATATTAAATATAGGATCGGCACCGATACTTAGCGTTTTCCAAAAATATTGGATCGGACCGATACCTTCAAAAAACCGACCCGATATTTTTACTTTTCTTTTTTTTTTGTTATTTTATGTTATGTATATTTATTTTATATAATTATAATATTTTTTTTTATCTATATCAGAGACCTGCAGAGGTACCATTTGCACGGCCCGGCCTGGCCCGGTTTTAAATTTTTTAGGCCCGGCCCGGATATTTAAAAAAAAAATTTTTTACGGCCCGGATTTAAAAATTTAAGGCCCGGCCCGGATTTAAAAATTTAAGGCCCGGCCCGGATATTTTTTAAAATTATATTCGACCTGGTATATACAAAAATTAACCTATGAGGTATTTTACCATATTTTTCAGCGAGTATTATCGCTTATTATTTAAAAAATACATGTAAAAAGCTAATATTTTGAGAATATTATATTGAATTTATAAAAATTATAAAACTGTTATTTATAAAAATGGATATTTTGAGCATATACTATATTTTATATTGCATTTATAAAAATAAAACTAATATTCATAAAAATGGTAATAATATTTGTCATATACTATATTTTATATTACATTTAAAAAAAATAAAACTAATATTTAATTTATAAAAATGGAAAATATTTTGAGAATATAATATATTGTATTTAATTTACTATTTAATTTATAAATTAAATAAATCGCTATTTAAAAAAATGCATGTATAATAAATAGTATTTTGAAAATATAATCTAATTGCACAATATTAATATAATTTATTTTATAATATAAATTTTTAACAAAAGAAGATAATTGTATTATATAATATTGTAAAAAAAATAATGAAAAATGTTGGATTAAAAACTTTCTTGACTCAAGGTAAATATAATAAATGCAATAAATATTTGACAGTTTGCTAAGTAAAAAACCAGCATGATTGACGAAACCCTATACTCAAGAAAGATATTAAAAATTCACAAACTATCACGAAGAAAGAGAAGCATATCTACCTTTTCAGGTTGAAGATTACTTATTCTTTCTTCAAGAATTCTCCCAGTAGTGGAAAAATTCCGCTCACAGCTTGCACTTAAAGCAGAATTCGCTTTGATGAGCCGCCCACCACTCTAACAAATTATCCACCTTAAATGTTTCATCTATTTTTTTATTTATGTAATTATAATATTCATCATCGGGTATTGACATATTACCAGAATTACCATCGCCCCATTTGTCATAAAACGATTCAGTTTGTTTAACAACAGTCGTAATTTGACTGGTCGATGGTATTTCATTTACTTCCTGAGCCTCTTGTAATTTAATATAATCTTTTATATAGTTTTCCGTCATCTTGCGATCTGTCCCTTACTACATACGTAATTGCTTGAATTTGGGACAGAGAAAAAGAGAAATAAAATGATACTTGTGTAAAACAAATTTTTCAATTAAAAAATGCTTTATATTAAGTAAAATCAATTTTATTTCTCCTTTTTCGCTTTGAAAGGGTAATACAAACTTCAAGAAGTGATATTCCTTTATTTGATTGTTTTGGTAAAATGAATCCCGGAAAATAATTCCCCGGAAAATAAATCCCCAGGATAATAATTCCCCGGAAAAAAATTCCTCAGAAAATAATTCCCAGGTAAATAATTCTCCGGAAAAAAAATCCCCGGAATAAAATTCCCCTGGAAAATAATTCCCCGGAAAAAATTTCCCCACTATAGATTGAATTGCTAATGCATTGCTAAACTGCATTGCTAAAAGGCAATCAATCATTATCAACTATAAATCAATCAAAAATTTATTACGTATATTTTTTTAATGATAATTTTTTAAATTTTTTTTAAATTATATTTAAATCATTTTTTTATTATAAATGAAGAATACTGATTAAATGATATAGTATATAATTTTATTTTTATTTAATATTATTAATAAGAAATTTATTTTTCTAGCTTATTAAAACAAATATACATTTTATTCAATTTTAAAAATTAACAAATATATATCCGTAAGAGGGCGTTATATGTTTTAATATGTATCATTTTAGGAAACCGGAATGATGATTGGATAGCATTTTTTTTATATTTGGGTATATATATACATATGAAAAACCTAAAAATTAAAAATTTTTTTTAGGTTTCTTTGATGTTTAATGAGTAGGTTTAGAATAGTAAAACAATGGAAATTTTTTAAAGTAAATATTGCTGGCGTTATTTATCAAAATCTCTTCATTTTTGTTTTATACGTGTATATTTACGTGCTAAGCATTATTCTAAAAAATATTTTGAAAATAATTTGATTTGACCGATTGCCGAGCTCAAAACCGATCACTCACTAAATATTCGATTGACCAAATTTATTAGGAATATAATTTGAAAAATGTTGATTTTCGTTTTATATATCTATAAATACGTATAAAACATAATCCTAATAATTCTTCAGAATTAATTTTATCAAAATTTTTAAATATTTTATTTGAGAATTATTATTTCGTTGATTTATTTATAGGGAATTTTTTCTCCTAATTTTGTAATTTTAATTATCTTAAAAACGGAGATTTTTTTTCCGGGGAATTATTTTTCTAGATTCTTTTTTAATATAGCTTACATTTAATATATTTATTGTAGCTTTCGTTCTCTTCGCTACACTGCACAAGGTACGATTCCCAAACAATTTATTTTAAATGAAATAGTTACATTTCTCATATTTAAATAAATATATTATGCTAAGCTAACCTATCTCATATTTTACTTTTAATAAACCTTTTATCGGTCCGTTGTCTCACCCCCTCCTTCATTATTATATAGGATTTAACTTGTAATATACAATAAATTTATTGAATTTAAAACAAATTAAACAATAACATAAAATTTATCGAATTTAAAAACATTTAATGGTAAATCTAAATATATTTCCGCGAATATGAAGTTGATGATTTATTTTCAAAAAAGATACTCCAGCAGTAGTCCGCCAACATATTTATACGATTCTTGCCGGGAATTTAAATTGAAAACTTAAGACCCCCCAGAACGAAATTCTTTACCATTTTTCTCAAAAAGCAATCGATAAAAAATTATAAAAATTAATAAATTTATAAGGAAATATAAATCTAACACTATCACCAATTTTCAGGGATTTTCATTTGATACCTTTTAAAATATATCCGTATTACCATTTTTGAGATTTCGAAAAGTTGCCTTTATACGATAATATTTTTAAAACTTGACGTGAAGGGAAAACTTAGAAAACGAATTCGAACTCAATGTCAAATTCTGCACCAAAACTTGTTTTTATTTATTTTTTCTCCCATTTTTCTTGTCACACAGTACAATTAATAAAAATTGATAAAGACATAAATATTAAATAAAACCTATACAATAATTTTAATCTATATTTTTTCAACTTTTAGGTAGAGATATCAACATCCAAGGATGTTTTTATCATCTAACTCAATCAACTCATAGAAAGATTCAGGAATTGGGGTTAGAATCATCATATCGGAATGATCCAATGTTATGCTTATTTGCAGCTATGATCGATGGATTAGCATTCTTACCTATACACGATGTCAAACGAGGTATGGAGTATTTAAAAATCATTGTATCGGATGAAAACAAAGAATTATTGTTTTATTTTGATAAAAATTATGTGAATGGAGAATTGAGACATGGGAAAAACTCTCAAAGGCAAGTAGAGCCATTGTTCCCACCAGAAACATGGAATGTGTTCAATGTTACGATTGCTGGGGAAAATCGAACAAACAATGTACGTGAAGGATGGAATAACCGATTTAAGCATATTGTAGGCAACAAAAAACCGAAGATATGGGAACTACTCGAAAAAATAAGGATGGAAATAGCGGTTGATATGGGAAAAATCGGCCAATGGAATATTGGGACATACACTCCCAAAAAAAATCGTATTTATGCAACGAAACAAACTATTTTAAAAAATTTATGCATTGATTATTTAGAAGAGAGAAGGGACTTGCCCAATTTTCTCTCTTCAATTGGAGAACATATACGTTCTAGAATTGTTTCTTTTTAATAATATAATTTATTATTCTATATATCATTTAATAAAATTATAATTATTTCTTTTCTGTAACTTTTGAAAAAAATTCATAAGCAAAATAATAATTGTTAGATTAGAAAAATATAATACTCACTGCTGATAATCACCTCTGGATGTATTTTGATTAAAGTGGTCAGCATTTTTCATTACTTTTGGCAGTATTTAATTAAAATTGGGCAGTAAAAAATATAATTTTGCAAGTTTTATAGTGATTTTGTATTCAGTCAGTTAAATTCTTAAAGTAGGTAAATACTTCAGTAAAATAATATTTATCAAATAGAGGGTATCAGATTGAATTGCTAATTTCCTATTTAGCCACAAAATTTATAAAATTATATTATTTAATAGCTTATCCTTGTAAAAACAAAAAGGGGCGCTATTTAAGAGTCAGTAAACTGTGAAAAGCCTTTTACCATATTTCTAAAAAAATGATTAAAATTTGTGTAAAAATAATTTTTCAATAAATACCTAAAAGTTGATGAAAGTGTGTAAAGGTGAACTAGATTTATTTAACTTTCGTTTTATTATTTAAAATCTCAAATCCTCGAAGAAATTTGACTTTAAAAAACATTTCTATTTAATTAAATACTGCAGAGCAGATCCGGGTCACGGGATTTTTTTTCCGGGGAATTATTTTCCTAGATTCAAATTTACTAGTAATATAATTTGAAAATTGTTCATTTTTGTTTTATATATCTATAAATACATATAAAACATAATCCCAAAAAATATTTTAAAAATATCGTGGTTTGGCGGATAACCGACTCGTATATGTTTTACTCGTAATTATAGATATATAAAACAAAAAATGAACATTTTTCGAATCATATTACTAGTAAATTTTATCAATCGAATATTTAGTAAGTGGGGTTTTGAGCTCGGCAATCAGTCAAATCAAATTATTTTCAAAATATTTTTTAGGATAATGCTTAGCACGTATATATATACGCGTATAATACAAAAATAAAGATTTTTCCATGGATAACGCCAGCAATGCAGTATTTGGTCATTCGGTCGGTTTTCGGGTCAAATCACGATATTTTTAAAATATTTTTTGGAATTATGTTTTATACGTATTTATAGATACATAAAACAAAAATCAACATTTTTCAATTTATCTTAATAGCAAATTTGATCAATCAAATATTTAATAAGTGGTCGGTTTTGAACTCGGCAATCGGTCAAATCAAATTATTTTCAAAATATTATTTAGAATAATGCTTAGCACGTAAATATACACGTATAAAACAAAAATGAAGAGATTTTGATAAATAACGCCAGCAATATTTACTTTAAAAAATTTCCATTGTTTTACTATTCTAAACCTACTCATTAAACATCAAAGAAACCTAAAAAAAATTTTTAATTTTTAGGTTTTTCATATGTATATATATACCCAAATATAAAAAAAGTGCTATCCAATCATCATTCCGGTTTCCTAAAATGATACATATTCAAACATATAACGCCCTCTTACGGATATATATTTGTTAATTTTTAAAATTAAATAAAATGTATATTTGTTTTAATGGTTAGGGTCCGCCAGATCGTATGAACATTTATGAAAAAACGTCAAATGACCTAAAATGGCCACAAATATATTTGAAGCGATTTTAATATTTGTATAATTTTGAAATGATGTAACAGATTAGACAAATAAATTAAAATATACTTTTTATTTTAAATAAAATTAAATATAAATGTAAATTGCTAAATGGTAATTAATATAGATTATATACAATTAATATTATAATAATTGTATATAAAATATATGATCATATTTTATATTAATAATAGATAAAAAATTTAATTAATTAAGATAATATATTATAAATTGCAGATAATTTACAATATTTTAGAAAACTCTTCTAGATCTATTAATATATAACAGACAGCATGATTATACTATAAATATATCTTTAAATCAGTGACGAAGCAAAATAAAAAAATTCTTATTTTTTTTATTATATTTTTTTTCCTTACTTAATTAATGTTTAATAATTGTAATTATGTTATTGAAAATTTATTATGATTATCAGAGTTGTATAAAAAGTATATGCATCTATATACTATTTCAAAGGTATCTGTTTATAGATACTTTTTAAGATACATTTTGATATACTTTTATTTAACGCCTTTTTATCTAAAAAATAAAAATATTTAGATGCAAATTTTATGTTATATGTATGAGCATATAATTTAAATTAATATATATTATAAAAATATTAAGACTAATATAATAAAAAAATATATATATAATATTAAACTCATATATAGAAAAAGATATAAATATCATTTTTTTCCCCATTATCTATAGATATCAGTTCAAGATTGTGAAAGATATTCTTATCATGCAAAGGAATTTATAAATCCTTGCTTAGACATGACGCCTATTAATTATAAACAATACCCGTTGGGCAGGTCATCCGGAAAAAGAATCTAGATACAGATACTTTGTGAAAAAATGAATCTTAGATATATCTTTTTCAAAATATCAAAAAGATACAAGATAAAAGATACTTGTATCTTTTATACTTCTAAATTATCATTACCAATTAAATTAGAATAGTTTGTAAAATACAGTTTTTATTATTTATTTGTGAAGAACATAACATTCATATAATAAGAATGAATATTTACAATAATTACTAAAATATCTAATGATGAGTTGATTATAATAATCAGGTATTTTAATATTAGTATTAGCCCATTCTTAGCATAGATGAAGGGAGACTAGTATTTTTAATGGGAGTTGAAATATTAATTTGCAAAAGAGTATTTAAAATAAATTCATTATTTTATAAGATAATCAAATTTTTCAAATATTTATAATTGGACTTTTGCCGTTTCGGCATACTTAACATTGTGCCAAAACTAAATAACCTTTCAATTGGAGCTGATGAAGGTATTGCAGTATTATATTTATAAAAAATTTCCCATTATATTCAAATCATACTTATTAAAAATTTCAAAAAGATACTGAGTACAAGATAAAAATATTTTTGACTTCGATTGAAAAAAAGTTATTAAAAAATTTAAAATCTAGCAATAACTATTATAATTCTGTGTTTGATCATTTTACTCAAAAACAAAAACGAATTATACTTATTTATATATTTTAATCTTTTTATGGTTTGACTAAAAATAAAAATTCTATTGCTTCCCTAGTAGTGAATTTGACGCTTCGTCACTGCTTTGAAACTATATAAATATTGAAGTTTATCATAAGTACTCTAAAATTTAAGTGGCATGCTTTTACCTGGTAAGAAAATTCAACTTATTTAAGAATGAACATAAAGTAGTAATAATAATTTTAGGGATTTATTTATTATTTATGTCATAAAAAATTTTAAATATATAATATATATTTTGTAAACAATATTAAAAATAATATATTTCCATTGCGATTATAATAAGTTAACATATTAGTATAGCGCTAATATGATTAAAACATGGTATGGAAATTTATTAAAAATGGTTTAGTGCGTGTTAACTATATAAATAAAATGTCGATGACGAAACAATATGATAAGGTATATGTAAAAAAAAATTAAAAACTATAAATTTTGAAAATGACGTATACCACCTCTGTCAAATCCGACTATAAATACTCGGATTAATAGTAATGTTATCCTTTATTGACAATATAAAACAATATAGTTAGACAATGGCAGAAAAATTAGAGTGATTTGATTTTTTTGAATATAAAAATTTTGATATTTTCTCCAAATATTCTATAGGGGTAAAAAAACCTCCACAGTATAGTATTATATTTTCCTTAATTTTATCGTCTAATATACAATATATTTTTTTTTCTTTCCGTAACCTTTCTGCCATCATCTAATTGGATTAATTTCAAGTCCATATCTTGTTCTATAATTTTTATGGTGTCAATAAAGAGATAAATATTAGGATGCGAATAAGGAATGTATTCCCTTAATGAACGATGAAACCCTTCCACATGGTTATTCGTCCTCACGCCCCTAATATCAAATGTATTCCACATTTGATATTTAAATTTTGCATTAAAATTAATCCAAGTATTTTCAAAATAGTTTAAAAAATCATGTATTGAATTTATTCTAAAAACTTCAGCTTGTCGCCGAAGATCGTTAATTAAAAATTGCACATCCCTTTCTAACAAAAAAGGAATGGCCATTATAATTCGAAAAAATTTTTTTATTTCAATATTTTGTCTAAATAGTCGGGTTAGATGACTATCTTGAATGCGCCTAATAACGCACTGACAGAAGTGGAAATAACAGCCCTTAACTATAATAGTGCGAAAAACAACTTTAAGGGCTAAGTATACGCCAATTTCAAAATCAATAGTGGCAAAACGGGGGGAAAAAAATAACCCTAAAGATAAACAATGATTTTTTAATAATAAAAACATATTTAAATAAGTATTTTTATATTTATCTGGCAATAAAATATAGCACAAATAATTAAAGTATGATTAATTAAAATAGAGAAAGTATAAAATTGTTTAAATAATTTAGGAGAGGCATTAAAAGTACCGTCTAAAAAAATTTTTTCAGCCAAACATAGGCGTGATAAAAGTTTATAAGTTGTAAAAATAAATATTTTATTATCTTCACTATTAAAAAATAAAAACTGTCTCCGATCAATTGTTAATTTGTGTTCATCATGTAAAATAATACTGGAATTATTTATAGGGAATGAAGGTCTAGTTGACTGAACAACTCGACCCATTATAGATTTCACCGCCAAAAATGTTGGCAAAGTCTTTGGATGATTTATACAATATAAATCTAATTTTCTTGTCCTCATGACTTTTTGATAAATTTTTAGAATACTCAAATGAGTATCTATATTTATTTGGTCTTTTAGAAGATTTATTGTTACAAGAAAGTGGTAATACTCCTCGTCATCGAGGTGGTTATGTGTTTGGGTCACAGTAAAATGTGACCCAAATTTACCCCTACCCTTACAAGTATTCTTTCGGCATTTGTAATATAGGTCGCCGAAATCATGGCTGTATAAATATTTGTTATAATATATCATTTTTTTGTTGTTTTTTGATGTTATAAAACTATATTGATTGTTTTGAATGATAGCTATGTTTAAAAATGATATAAATATCCATAAGATACTATTTACTTGGACTATTGATAATTCTGTTATGGGCATCTATTTCTTCCATTACCTCTGGGTTCATAACTTTGTTAAAAAATTGATAGCACAAATATATAATTGAAATTTACTTGGACTATTTGTGATGTCCAAAACTTGTAGATTAAGAGCTTTAAAAAATTATTGTAAATATATATATGATATTTTACTTTGGCATTCTGCAGTGCATACATTTGATGCTATAATATAAATACACATGATTCAGTAATTAAGTTTTTAATTTTTTATACTTGGTGAAAATAATGATATATATGTCTGTGTAGAGGCGTCCATTAATAGAGCATTGTCAGCTAAAATATATTTATATGAAATATTTAGCTATAAAAATCACTTTGTGTTGATATCGATATATATCTTTTCTTAGGGCAATCAGAGTCTTAAAGAAATAAAAATTTGAGCATATAAGATAATATAAATCACAATTATTTACCTTGAACAGGGAGTTTCATAGATGGACCTTGAAAGTCAGAGATTAGACTTAGAGAATCATCTAAATTGGAATATTAATTGGATAATATATGGTAAGATATTTATACCTATAATTTGAGTATTTAAAATAATTTATAAATCACAATTATTTACCTTGAACAGGGAGTTTCATAGATGGACCTTGAAAGTCAGAGGTTAGACTTAGAGAATCATCTAAATTGGAATATTAATTGGATAATATATGGTAAAATATTTATACCTATAATTTGAGTATTTAAAATAATTTATAAATCACAATTATTTACCTTGAACAGGGAGTTTTATAGATGGACCTTGAAAGTCAGAGGTTAGACTTAGAGAATCATCTAAATTGGAATATTAATTGGATAATATATGGTAAAATATTTATAACTATTTACTTTGAATTGGCTTGCATGTTTCTAAATGTTTTACAGTGATACTAAATTCAGTATTACTAAATTTAGCTCTTCCTCCACATCTTCTTCTGCATGTGTAATATATAGCGTTCTTTCCATATTTATGGAAGATATAATCATATCCTGCATAAATTATGCAATCTTTATTTTTACTAGTTTTCTAAAAAAATTAATTATTATATGCAAATTAAATAATATATACTTTAATTTCCAATTTTCTTATTGATAATTGTTGCGATTTAGCATTAATCTCTTGGATTTTCATAATTATTTTGGGAACAAACTACTTTGGGAACGAACTATTGCAAATTGGCTTTTTTTTGGGAACGAACTATTGCAATTACGACAAAAAACCTATTTCCTAAATTTTCATACGAATTAGAGGGACGATCGTTTTAATAAGCTAGAAAAATAAATTTCTTATTAATGATATTAAATAAAAATAAAATTATATACTATATCATTTAATCAGTATTCTTCATTTATAATAAAAAAATGATTTAAATATATTTTAAAAAAAGTTTAAAAAATTATCATTAAAAAAATATACGTAATAAATTTTTGATTGATTTATAATTGATAATGATTGATTGCCTTTTAGCAATGCAGTTTAGCAATGCATTAGCAATTCAATGTATAGTGGGGAAATTTTTTCCGGGGAATTATTTTCCAGGGGAATTTTATTCCGGGGATTTTTTTTCCGGAGAATTATTTACTCTGGGGAATTTTTTTCCGGGGAATTATTTTCCGGGTATTTTTTTTCCGGGGAATTAATTTCCGGGGAATTAATTTTCCGGGAATTTATTTTCCAGGGATTAATTTCCGGGGATTTTTTTTCCGGGAATTTTTTTCCGGAGAATTATTTTCCGCTTACCTGAAAAATCAGTATTTACAGCCCTAATTATTAGAGTTCTACCCTCCACCTCCACTCCATTTTTGCTCAAAAATTGATAAGATTAAATAATTATTCATTAGAGATATCTCAGCCCCTTTACAAGGGAGGAAAAAACTTTAATAATTAATTTAAAATATTTTTTTATATAATACTTCATTTTTTAAAAAAATCGATTTCATGTAAAAAAATGATTAACTTGGAATTAGAACTATAGATCTGTAAATCACGGCCCGAACCGGCAGGGTCTATTTTTTAATAAAATAATTTTGGTTCGGGCCTATATTTTTAATTATGATATTATTACATTTTGTCGAATAAATAAATAATATCTTAAAATTCTTGCAAAAACAAGGCGCTAATATTTTTTTTAAAATCAAAAATAATATTAAATTTTTCTATATTTAAATAAATTCTGGCCGTGCCTGGCTGACAAATATTTTTCTGGATCGGCTGGTCAAATTTTTAAAAAAAAATTTGGGCCGGGCCGTGTTTGAAAAATTAGGCAGATGCAGATCACTAATTAGAACACCCCCCCCCCCCCCCAACCAAAGAATAATATCACGATATGTTAAATCTCTTAAAAAGATAGTGGATTGGGCTAAAAATGATTTTTTTAAATATAGTGTAATAGAGATCTAAGGACGTCGCCTTCCGGAACTAATGAGCTATTATGTGTTATCCAGTATTTTGCAAAATGCTTTTTTTTCGATAAATGAATTATTCAATACTATATTTTTTTATATATAAACAAATGTTAAATTATAATCTAGAATGATCATTTATTTGCATTATTGCATTGTGATTTCCTATATAAAATATACAATAAATTCTCCTTTTTTAAAAAAAAAATGCTTTAAGCCTACGATATATTTAACTTTTATTTAAAATTGAAAGCTTAAAAAAAATTGTTTTTAGGCCGAATCTTTAGAACAACTAACTACATCTTTAATTGAACAACAACAAAAATTGAGGAAAGAATTTGGCCAGGAATTACATGTCATGATTGAAAAAGAGCAAACTAAATGGAATAATGATAACCGTAGAGAAGTAAAGTTTTACTGCTTTTTTTTATTTGGGAAAATTAGCTAAATTTTATACATCGGGGAATGGATTTATTTAATTTGCAATCATTATAATAATTTAAGAATTAATATTAATAAATAAAAAAGATGATTATTTGATAGTTTTTATATCAATCAGCTGTTAATCAATGACTTTTTAGCCCAATATAATTTGCACCTAACATTAAAATTTAAAATTAAGATTAGTCATTGTATAACTCTTAACATAAATTATTATATGAGTGCTAAAATTCCTTGCTTCGATTTTTGATGAAAAATGATCACAAAATAATTTGCGTTCTTTAGCTTTTCATCAGTTGTTTATCTCAAATTTCTACTTATTGTAATTTTATTTATTTTATCAATGATTATTAAATTATTATTTTTAGATCAAGTCATTCAAAATAATAATCCTTAAGATAATTTTAACCGCTTATTGATAACTTACTTAAAATTTGAAAAGAATATAAAGCATTTTTTTTAAAAAAGTTTGGTTTCAAAATTTAGAAAGATCAGGCTGATTAATCCTTCACGTTATTTAAAATTAACGCAAATGTTTTAAACTACGCAATGACCACTGCTCTTTATTTTTGTAGCATTTGATTTTGATTATTTTTTAAAAAAGTGCAACCTAATTGAGCCTTTGCGTTTCGTAACGCAAAACCCGCACAATGCATTTTACATGGTATCGTACAAATTGAAAAATAATTTATAAACGTTAATAAAAACGCAAGCAGGTTTGCTTTTATTTTATTATCGAAAACGCTCAATTAGATCGCACTATTTAAACTCCATCATGCTGTTTATTAAATATAAAATACTATTTTTCGATATACTGAATTTATATATCATTCTTGTCAAATAAAAATAAAATAAACTATTTAATAATAATAATATGATAGCCTAAATATATTTACTTTTAAATGAAAACCACAATTAAATAAATATATATTTTTTTTGGTTCTCTCTCCTGCGAAGATATTTCGAATACAAACGGATTTCGAAAATAAATTACGTACTAATTTATCCAAACAAAGTTCCTCACATAGAGACGAAGTAGCCAAACTACTAAATCAGCAAAGGGAAGAATTACTGAAGATCAACGAAATCCGTGTTGAAGTATAAATTTTGGAATATTTAAGTTTTTTTTAATTCTTATTAATTCGGATCGGATCCTATTATGAATACGGTCTTAGTTTTGCTGCTTTGCTTAATAGGGTTTTTAGACTTGGAAACAAACAAAAATATTATAATGAACTTTCAAAAAACGAAAACAATGATTTTAAAATAAAAATACGTTTTTAAGTTTTTTTAAGAAAATTTCCTAGCATCTAGTTTTGCCAAAAATTTTATTTATAATTTAAAAAAAACACAATTAGGATCTTATGAATAAAGAGGAAGAAAAAAATCGATCATTAAGAATGGAATATTTGGCGAAGATGACAGGAATCGAAGGAGCCATAGATAGTTTATTTTTTTAAAAAAATAAATAAATTAGAAAACCATTTTCTTTCCCTCAAATTAGTTTATATTCTACAAATCGATGTTTTACCAAACTATTTATAATTTTACCTCAGGAACGTTTCAAGCCCGAACGGATTTCCTCAATATCTCAAAACTGTGGGTCGTTTGCGCATCACTCATGCAACTTTTAGAGGGATATCAGGAGAAAACCAATTTAGACGAATCTTTCGAAAATAACGACGTTTTTACGGAAAGAATACCTTTTCAATTTATTTCGGATCATTTGCGCCACAACTTGCCCAACATATTACCTTCGCTTAAAGCGGATCACAAAAACGAAGACTTAAATTCTGATACCATGCTTCTAAATACGATAGCCGTATCCTTTTCCAAGTTTGAAGGGGTTAGTTATAGAATACTATAAAATATATATGAATTGTTATCTGAGAATTGGCTTATTTAGCTATTTTTATTCTTATTTTTTTTTTTAAAAAAAACCTTGAATTTAAGAAATATTTCTAAATCATTTTTTTGAGAATAAAATAAAAGATAGTGCTCTGAATGTGTTTTTACCACTCCTTTTAGTGTTAGGATGTGAGCAATGTTGTTGATGATCATTTTTATTTTTATATCTGCCAAATGCATTTATAATTTGGCTTGGGCTTTTAAAGGTGAAGTTTATTAATTGGATTGAAGACATTTCTGAACCCAAACCAGAATACGGACGCCACATGTTATTAAAATAAATACCTTTTTTTAAATATTGAAACAAATAATATTTTGAAGATGGAACCCAATAACGACGTATACACTCTAAAATGCTTGACCGAACGATTTTCGAACGTTAAAAGGGTTTGTAGGAGGGTCGCTATGATCAAGGACCCCAATTCCTCCCTATTGCGTTATTTTTTTTCTTACCTCCAATCCTTTCTGGTCGTCACCCCATCCATAAGGGATAGGAAAGGCAACATTTTCAGGCTCGAAGATACTTCATCCCAACACTCCGGTCATTTTGATTTAAGTCACGCCAACCTAAACGTCGTAATCGAAAATACTGAAGATGTACCAGCTCATGAAGGTAAAAAAACCAGTTTTAAAGGGGATACCTTCGAAATTATAGCATTGGCAGAATATTACGTGACGGAAAAGAGGGATTTGATGTCTGCCGTAAGACTACTTAACCTACTCGAAGGGCAGCCTAGAATATTTGCCGATGGGTGGATACGGGATACGATCAAATATCTCGAGATCAAGCAAAATCTTAAGCTCATAGCCGATATGGCGCTCTATTTCAATATCAGAGACGTAACGATTGATCAGAGGGTTCTTACAACTCACGAACTTAGAAAACATAAATTGTGAAATTTATATTTGGTAACTTTATATAATATATATCACATTTTTTTTCTTCATATAAATGCACGAGATTGTAGTGTTACGAATGCTATTATTTTTTTTGTGATAGTTTAGAATAATTTTATATAGCCCTTTATACAATATAAACCTAATAGATTATATTATCGATTATGTCAATATATATATAAGCAAATAATACTTATAAATACTAACTCAAAGCTAATTTAAATATTTTTGAAAATTTTTATGGACATCATGAATAAATTTTAGTTTGTTAATTTGGTTTATAGCAATACTATGAATTTTTTTTTAAATACATTAGTATTTTGATTATTTTGTGCTTATCATTTTGATGTTTTAAATTAATGTTCGTTGATTTTATATTATAAAAATACCAATAATATTATCATATTAAGTTAAATATTTAATTTTATACAAAGATTATATTTATAAATATCGCGAAAAAAATAGTATAATAAAAATAAACTGCCTTCTTTTTAAAAAACATTTCTTATTATAAATAAATTATATTGATTGCAATATGACATTAAATAAGGGTTCCCTTATGGATTTTTTTTAATGATTAAATTATTAAATTTGGAAAGTGCTACACTTAATCAATAGATAATAAGAATTAAACTTTGACAAAAAAAGTGAATATGATTTTGGTAAAAGTTTTACATCATTGAATATTTTATTTATAATTTTTTTTTCATCTAATAAATTAATATAACAATAAAATAAAAGGTTATAAATAATGTTCATACATATAATCGATCCAAGTTTTACCGTTGATGATTTCAGTTGTGATTATCAAATAATCGTACGAACCTAGAATAATTGTAAGATGTGACGTTTAAAATCATTTAATATTCGATATTATTATCTAAAGCAAAAATAATTTTAAAATTGTTAAAATGATTAGAATAATCAATTATACGAATTCGGTTTTGTACAAATCGAATATTAGATTCGTTTTTGAATAGGCCCATTCGCACCAAACATGTATAAAAATGTATTTAGCTATTTTTTTTAAATTAACTTTTTTTACCTTTAAATATTTAACCATAAAAAATAGATTAGGTTATAGCTAACAAAAATTGAAAAACAGCTGTTGACTTAGGGTTAAGTTAATTTACTTTCTTCGGATTTTAATAAGAACCGCAAGGCCGATATTTCAGCCAAGGTTAAACCGCCAATCATAAATACTATGATTGTGTTTTGTTGGTACGAAGATGATTCGTTCAAATCTAAACTATTATTGTCTACGCTTCCGCTCCTGACCGAACCCGAATCAGGGATGCTGCTATGATTTATAGATTTATTGTCTTCTTCCAAAAAGAAAGGATCTAAACAAAAATCAAAATTTTTTTCAATTTATTGAAAGGGTTTATTTTTATGTCCTTTTTTTTAATATTAGCAATGGTGAAGTAAAATATGATTTAGAATATCGAGAATGCCAAATTTTTTCTCAAGCTTAATACTAATGTAAGAATGAAGGTAAAGTAGAGAATATTGAAACAAGGACTATGGGGTTAAAGTCTGAGACATTTATATTAATAATTTTCATACATGGGAGAGATATTATTCAATTTTTTATTGGAAAAATCCACTAGGCCCTACTCTGGTTCGTCATATTTTCTAAAGCCTGTTTAGTCCTAAAAAAAGAGGCTGTTTAGATTCATTTAGCGGTTAAGGAGTTTTTGTTTTATTTGTAAAAAAATATATAGGTAATAAACCATATTTATTTTATTTATAGACAAACTTAAAACAAACTAAAATAGGGTGGTCCTGGTTCAAAATCTGTTTAGCCTGGGGTAAACAAATAAGCTTTAAAATAGAGCAAATCAGGACATGGCCTAATTCTTAATGATTGTTTTTTAAACCTAATTTCAATGATTGCAATATAGCTCCATTTATCCCAAACTAGTGTTAAATGGCTCTAATTTTAAATTAAGATTTGAGACAAAATAAAATTAGGAAAACCTCTAGATTTCATTAATAGATGTCCAAAACTTTCTGCCATCTATGAATAAAATCTCCAGGCTTGCATAATATTTTTGGGCGAAAATATTGGGGTAGCCGTTCTACACTATCTGAAGCCCCCCCCCTCCCTGCCCATCCCAAATCCATTAGATCAATCTATTTTTTTAAAATGATCTTTTCAATTTAATCAATTTTTGCAGAATATAATAAAGTATTAGACATACGAAGGTTATAAGAGGAAAAAAATTGGCCAATATCTTATAAAACGATCAAATGGACTGCCAAAAATTTTATAACTAATATATTCTCAACTAAAAATTGTAAAAAAAAATATATAAGAAATTAAAATTTTTTTTAAAAAAACTTTTATTATATTCAATATTGAGACTGGCGAAAGATGAGTTTTTTTGTGACATGCCCTTGTTTGCAATATGGGTTTCTTTAAAGTTGGTCGATAGTATTTTTTGTACGATTCTAACAGAGAGAGGTGCGTAAATGCTATAGACGTAGGAGAAATCGTGGGGTAACTTAAATATCCAAATTTAAAGCTTAACATATAGGTTTATTTAAATTGATGATATTTTATTTGTAAGTATAAATTATTTTCGTGGCTTTACTTTTCGCGGTCACTAGAAAAAGAAATAGTCAATTTTTTTTTTAAAAAATAGGACTTGTCACCAATGTTACACATAGTGTGAAGCAGATGTTATATAAATTTTTATAAAAATGATTATTCAAATTATTGAAAGCGTTAGATTAGAAGAAAAAAAACTTTTCCTTTTGCTCAAGATATGAGGATAATACGATCTGGCATTTTATAGACTAAAATATTAACACCAGATCATAGTGATTGCACGTTCAGTCGAATTTTTCCTAATGATGAAATCAGAACAACTTCCATTTTATCAGCAATTAATAGGTTGCAAATGGTTCGATATCACTCCATTGCAAATATTTTCGATTCAAGTCATCAGGCTATTATTTCCTTCACCTAAAACTCATTATCACCAGCTTACAACTCATTTACCCTAGAAGGGCTTGATATTTCAGCGCAAAAACATCACTCATTGGGAGAAAGGGCAAAAAACTTCACTCATTGGAAGGAAGGGCAATTGGATTGGATTATACATTTATCCAGGCTTGTGAACCAAAAGAGTTGGACGTTTAAAACTGTTTAGTTTGATATTTTAGAACACATAGAAAGAAAGAAGGAAACTGGAACCTATTTATGAACAACCCATCGAACCCAGGGTCTTTTCAATCCGGGGCGAGTCCGATTAAGTATGTGTTATCAAAGTTTCCATTAAATAAAGTTTAAAATTTATGAATCCGAATTTTGGTTCACAGGTCTGCATTCAAGATTTCAAGATTTATATTTGCCATAATTGGAAAAAAAAATTACACAAAGGAGGAGGTACTTAACCAGCCTAAAATATTTTCCATTTAAGCAAAGCCTTGTTTGAGCGTACGCAAAACTATTTTGAATTTTTAAAAACGTGTAAGAGATTAACTACTCCGTTGATTCATATAATTTATATCAGAGACCTGCAGAGGTACTATTTGCACGGCCCGGCCCGGTTTTAAATTTTTTAGGCCCGGCCCGGTTTAAAAAAAAATTTTTACGGCCCGGCCCGGATTTAAAAATTTCAGGCCCGGCTCGGAATTTTTTAAAATTATATTCGACCTGGTCAAAAATTCACCTATGAGGTATTTTACCATATTTTTCAGCGAGTATTATCGCTTATTATTTAAAAAATACATGTAAAAAGCTAATATTTTGAGAATATTATATTGAATTTATAAAAATTATAAAACTGTTATTTATAAAAATGGATATTTTGAGCATATACTATATTTTATATTGCATTTATAAAAATAAAACTAATATTCATAAAAATGGTAATAATATTTTGAGCATATACTATATTTTATATTGCATTTAAAAAAAATAAAACTAATATTTAATTTATAAAAATGGAAAATATTTTGAGAATATAATATATTGTGTTTAATTTACTATTTAATTTATAAAATAAAAATAAATCGCTATTTAAAAAAATGCATGTATAATAAATAGTATTTTGAAAATATAATCTAATTGCACAATATTAATATAATTTATTTTATATTATAAATTTTTAACAAAAGAAGATAATTGTATTATATAATATTGTAAAAAAAAATAATGAAAAATGTTGGATTAAAAACTTTCATGACTCAAGGTAAATATAATAAATGCAATATATATTTGACAGTTTGCAAAGTAAAAAACAAGCATGATTGACGAAACCCTATACTCAAGAAAGATATTAAAAATTCACAAATTATCATGAAGAAAAAGAAGCATATCTACCTTTTCAGGTTGAAGATTACTTCTTCTTTCTTCAAGAATTCTCCCAGTAGTGGAAAAATTCCGCTCACAGCTTGCACTTGAAGAAGGAATTGCCAATTTTGCTAAAATGGGAAATTCGCTTTGATGAGCCGCCCACCACTCTAACAAATTATCCACCTTAAATGTTTCATCTATTTTTTTATTTATGTAATTATAATATTCATCATCGGGTATTGACATATTACCAGAATTACCATCGCCCCATTTGTCATAAAACGATTCAGTTTGTTTAACAACAGTCGTAATTTGACTGGTCGATGGTATTTCATTTACTTCCTGAGCCTCTTGTAATTTAATATAATCTTTTATATAGTTTTCCGTCATCTTGCGATCTGTCCCTTACTACATACGTAATTGCTTGAATTTGGGACAGAGAAAAAGAGAAATAAAATGATACTTGTGTAAAACAAATTTTTCAATTAAAAAATGCTTTATATTAAGTAAAATCAATTTTATTTCTCCTTTTTCGCTTTGAAAGGGTAATACAAACTTCAAGAAGTGATATTCCTTTATTTGATTGTTTTGGTAAAATATATTCTAAAAATTTAGATATGAATTATAAAAAAATATATTAATACTTTGAATAAATTTGCAGGAAATTAATAATTAGATCGATCTGTGGGTGTTAGGTAGTGTTAACCATCACCCAATATTATATTAATCATAACTATAATATAATATAATCTTATAACCATTAACTCCATAATGTAAAAATTTTTATAAAAAATATTAAGGCCCGGCCCGAGTTTAACAATCTTAGGCCCGGCCCGGATATATTTAAAAAAAATTTTCTTAGGCCCGGCCCGTGTATATTTAAAAAATTTAAAATACGGCCCGGGCCGGGTCGGTTTTAGGGCCGGGCCTGCAGGTCTCTGATTTATATAGAATCAATATTTAAATATAAAAAATGGTTCAATATATTAAAAAAATTTTTTTTTAATAATACTTTTTCATCAGTTTTTTCGACGATTAGATTATACGATTTGACGAGGGCAGAAAAGGGTCTTTTGTTAGTAGAGTCGGGAATGTAATTGACCAACATTTTGCATTCTTTTAAATTATTTAAAGTGAGCATGTGCACATATCCGTAAGTCTTAATATTAATTTATATTTAATTAAAGAAAATGGAATTTTAAAATTACATCGTGGGGTTTTTATATAAAAAAAACAAAGTTAATATATATTATTAATAAAAAAATTTTTTTAAATTACAAGCTAAGAATTGCAAGAAAAGGATTGGAGGAATGGGCAATGTTATGAAAAGAAATATGTTGAGATGGGTATTGAACATATGCTGTCTTTTCTTTCTTTCTTTGTGGTAAAGTCGAAGGACCATTGGGTAAAATAATTTATCGACCTGAGAAATCGATTTTTTTCAGTCCGAATCCGAGCGCGGCCCGGTGATAAATTTTTTTAAAATCTAAGCAAGCCGTGGCCCAATTTTTTTTTTTTTAAAAAAAGCTTCAAAATATTTATTTTATTCTACATTTTAAATGGTAATGTAAGATTTTAATATTTAGCAAAATTTTAAGAATTTAATTTATGATTATCTTATTTATTACAAAGCACAGTCTCCTGGTGGAAGAGAAGGAAGGAAATATTAGATTAATATCTTTCGGGCCACGGGTCGGGCCTATATTAATGATATTAGGGTTACCTTTACATGGGGTATCACTAGTAGAAAATTTTATAAAATAAGGAAGGGGGGGATTAAAGAAGCAAATTATCAACCCGGGCAAGAAGAATAAAAATATCGAACCTGAAAAATATCTCGAGAATATTGTTCCAAAACCTTTGTCTTCAAGCCATTGTTCACAAACGATTGGGCACACAACAACCTTAACACCTTTAATAAAGAAAATTATGAAAAATAATGATCAAATTTGTCTCTTTTTATTTAAAAGGAAGAAGAAAAAAACCAAATAATACCTTTGTTAAGCTTTCTTTCCTAGCTATGCAATCTTCTATATAAGTATTTATTTTATCGGTGCCCACGCAGAATAAAAACTCTAGCGACAAAATATTAAAAAAATTTAATATTACATTTTATAAAATTATTATAATTTAGTTTAATAATTTGAATAATATTATGAGAAATGAAGGAAATTCAAGATACGAAGGCGATCACCACGAAGAGATGGTTACCTTTGGAGGTTCCATGGTATATATTTTTTATTAAAAACCTTGTTCGGCTTTTAAGATGTCTCGAAATTCATCGCTATCGATTCGTTCTTTGATCACTTCTGCGATGGTCGTATCTATAGTATAATAAAAAATGACAAAAAAATGTAATACGCGATATTTCAGATGAGAGCAGATGGTTAATATTAAAGAAAACACAAATAATGGGTGCCATAACTGTAGAAAGCACCATCTAATATATAAAAATAGTTGTCAAAATTAATAATGTTCTTAAATTTTATTTTTCTTTAAAAAAAGAAACAATTTAATTTTTGCAAGAATTAAGCATATATTAATTAACAAAATGTTAAATTCATAATTTCAGAGAGTTGCATTGGACCTTCTCTTATTTTCCAAGATTAGCCCGGTCTAATCTGACCAAGGGCTATCCTGGATAGGACCATGTAGGGCTCGATAGTAAATGATAGATGTTTTTTTATACGATTTGTCAAATGCGATCTGATGTTTTGTAAGTAAGGCAGTTTCGAGACAAATCCTTTAACTTCGCTGACAGTTTTGACGTTGTGGCGTTCCTAAGATTATATTATTATTTATAAGATTATATATCTAAAAAATTTATTATAAAGCATGTTTATACAGTATATTAAACATCAATTATCATCCAGCATTGTATTATTCCCAATGGATTACATTATTTTTCCAAAGTGATTTATCACGAAAAAAAAGATGAAACTTTTCTAGTTTATTATAATTTGACAAGAGTGCTAAAGCGTTAGAAGCAAAATCTTGTTAACATAGTTGGTAATTAGAACATTAACCGTTTATGCCAATTTTTAGCCGGCTAAAAATGAGATTTTCTTAAAAATGAAGCAGGAAACTATTATAAATTAAAACGCCTTAATTTTACGGATTTTCTCCGACACGTGCCTGTAGATTGAGCCGAATTAGCCGACATTTAGCCATTACCCAACTCTACTTGTTACTATAATCACTTATCGAATATGAGCCAAAATACATTAGTAATTTACTTTTAAATATAGTTTTTCCAAAAAAATAATCGTATTTCAGACCAAAGATCATTATCCCGCTAGAAATTAAGCAAATTTATGACTTTTTTCTTAATAAAAAATTATGGGTAGGGCATCTAATATAAAATCGTTTTATACTGACTGAACCAAAAAATCATTCAAAAATCTTCAAGGTCTAGCTCGGGCCGTGCGGATCTTTATTTCGGATTATAATACCTCAAACTGGGAAGCCAAGTTCTTAGCCTTGATACTCAAATAAGATCCTACGGCGTTAAAATTTTTATCCCTGGTTTCGCCGAATATTTCGTCCCTTGAGTTGAGAGATAAGGTTTTGATGGCTTTGTTATTTTCACTCTCCGTGTTGGCAAAGTTGGAATCCCCTATGCCACCACCCTCCGGAATTTGTTGATCATCTTCATCTACCGAATCGGAAAAGGGATTCGTGGATGTCGAGGCTTGGTTGTTTTTAGTGGATTGAGAGGCTTTGAAATACTTTAGAAGGCATCTTGAGAGAGGCTAAGAAGAGTTACAGCGTAAAAAAGAGAAATATATTCTTTTCCGATAAATAAAAGGTAGGTGGGTTTGCCTGATACCAAGAATATCAGGCATTGAATGTAGACTGATAGTGTTAATTTACACGACTTTTACTTAAGTTAGTAAAGCGGCCTACAAAAATACTAGCATAACGCGAGTTAGATATGCTGTTTATATTTATTTTAAGGACATGTTGAATACTCTATGATTAAAATTTCTACGAATAGTTTGAATCACTGATAATTAATTGTTTGTTCTGGAATTCATTTTTTTTAAAATACGCGCTTTCGGGAAAATAAACAATAGTAATAACCAATTGATAATTAACCCTCATAAATTGGAAAAATTTATATATTTTCTTAGTATAGTCAGCAATGGGCGAAAATTTAAAATGAATGATCAATAAAGAGTAAATTTATATTCTAATTGAGATTGTGAATTTATAAATCCGAGGTTTGGCGGGAATGGGTTGACTATACCGCCCAAAATAAGAAGCCTTGATCACTTTGAATTTATTAGTTTTTTCTTTCTTTCTCTCTTACTTTCCTTTTTTAAACACTTCTCTACTTATTTTTGAGAAAAAAATATAACTAACTGCCTTTAATGCCAAAAATTTCGTCGATTAATCCCTCGTAGGTCAATTGAGTGAGTAAAGGGGTCAGTAAATCCACGCTTCTATCTAAGATAATAAGTGTAGTAGTATTAGGAGAACTATAAGATGCTGAGCTCGAATATGGTTTAGAGCTCAAATCGTTCGATAAGGATAATGTTTCTTGAAAGGCTTTGTTGATTTTCTCGTTGGCGTCTTGAAAATTTGGGTCTTTTAAGAGCTCGTGAACTTTCTAACATGTTTAAGATTGATGTGTATGTGTGTAAAAAAAATTGGTATAAGCAGAAGTGAAATATTAACCTGTTAAAAATATAAAAGCTAAACATAGAGTTTCTAATATTATTCATAACCTTTGTTTAGTTATTTTTTCTTTTGCAAATAATAATGTATTGTAAATGGGATCGTGTAAATCGGAAAACTTTATATTTTAATGTTATTTTCATATATTTATACGCAATGTTGACAACATCCTCGATTTAGCCAATTTATCTAACAGTTAAATCAAGATCGTAATATTGAATTTTATCTCGAAAATCTTGATTTAGTCATTTTTAAAAATAGGCTAAATTGAAGAAGAATTTTAACAACACAAAAAAACCCCTGCAGTAAAATTATAACCCCCCCCCCCCATCCTTTTTATATAGATATTTAATGTATAATATTTTATTGACATTCTAAGTCCGAGATTTAAAACAATAAAGGATCATTTTATTTTTTTTAAAAACACAACGTAAAGTTCAATTTGGAAGCACTAAATGGTAAATTTTGAAATGGTGTTTACCAAAATGAACTAAATAAATTAACATACCAACAAAAAATAATAATACATCCATAAATTAAAACTTTTCTTTTATAAAACTGCACATTTAATATTCCTTGAGCCCGTCTCCACACTTCAGGGCCGCCCGTGATTAATTAATTTCATTTAAAAAAAATAGGTCATACTTTAGCAGCGACTCCTTTGCTAATAATTTTCGGTTTGGTATTACATAATAAAGGATGGATTTTCAATAATTTGTTGAGAGCTCTGCCAGATAGATACAAAGAGAATGGATCATATTCAAGGATTAAATCCTAAAATTTTTTTTTTGCTGGTAAGAATTTAAAACGTGACAAATATTAAGGGTACCTTATAAACTCCCAGTATTTCCATAGATATTAAGTCACTATCAAATGGAAATAGATCGGCACCCAGATTTCCTATACTGGTAAATATAGTGTATAGATCTAACTCCTATTAAAAATTTTTTTTTTTTAAAAAAACAATAGTTTGTGAAATTTTTAAAAAATAATTATGTTTACTTTCAATTTTTCATCATATAAGACAAAGTTTTTTGGAACCCACAATAAATGAAGTTCTTTATGATTGAAGTTTTTCTTTTGAAAACTAAATTTATATATTTTATTAATTCAAAATAATTCAAATTTTTAAAAATTTATAATTTGTGGCCTAATTCAACCAAGTTATACAAAAACATTCTGTAAACCATAGCCTATTTAAAAAAAAAATTGTTCAGAGTTAGGATAGATCTGAACAGCTGTTCAAATCTAAAATCCAGAACCCCATTATTTTATAGGAACCTCATACGTTGGCAGAAACCATGTAAATTATTTGAAAGGCAGTGAAATTCATTTTTAGAAAATATATTCTGTGTTTAGATATCCCTTCTCATTATAGAGTTTTTAAAAACGGGAAAATTATTTGAGAATCGGAAATAGGAAATTTTTCTAGAACTTGATTCCATACTTTTAAATTACCTCGGATCTATTTTATTTATTTGATATTATGCTTAGATCAAAGATTTTTTCTTGAGGGGAAGAGGGGGAGGGGTAAGGTTACCAGATCCTGCTTAGTGTAAAAGAGGACATATTTTTTAAATATATTTTAGATAAGATATTAAAATAAATTTAAGATAAAAATTAAATTGATTTTTAAGCAGTCATTTATTTTCACGGTATTTATATATAAATAACATTAAATAATTAAAATAGAATAAAATTAATATAACTTATAAATCATATATTTTTTAATTTCATATTTTTCATAATATATTTCTCTAATTTTTTTTAGAAATCTTGGTAAAAACGATCTAAAATGTATAGCGCGTGCATGTAATTGCTTTAATAGATTCTACGGATAATCTATTCCTTTTATTTGTCCATTGACTATTGATTAAAGAAAAGATTCTTTCCATGTTAACATTATGAGCTGGTAAAGCAAAAATGTAAGGGTGTGCCGATCCACATATTTTTCACCAATCCGATCCGATATTGCTTCAAAACCGATCCGATACCGATCCATATTTATACTGATTTTTAATCACCCCCGTTTGAAGAAATCAATATTTTTTATGCAAAAAATCGAATTATAAATTTAATTTAATTTTTTTTATTTCTACAATTAAGACTATAATAAAAATATATATATAATAATATATCCATATTATGATGGTATTTAATATATAAAATTATAATATATTAGATTTTTTTAATAAATATGAGAGCCTCCAGATTTTCTGGGAATAAGCTTCTACGATATGGATTATCTATATTTCCTGCCGTACTGAAGGCAGACTCAGATGATTCCGCAGATAACGCATTTTGCAAAATTATCTTTGTCTTTTGTAAGATATTCCCATAATTCAGATACCATATTTAAAAAAATTCTTTTATTTAAAGTATAAATAAAAAAATTGGCGTTATTTAAAAAGATTTATAAATAAAACTTTGGGTGTTCCTTTCTATTTTTATAAAAAAAAACTTTTAAAATACTATAAATCTATTTTAAAAATGAAATAAAATTTAAAAAAATTATTTAGAAAATATTATAATATAAAATAAAAATACATAACATAAAATATAATAACAAAAAAAAGAAAAGTAAAAAGATCGGACCGGGTCGGTTTTTACAGGTATCGGCACGATCCGATATTTTCGGAAATCGCTAAATATCGGTACCGATCCTATCAGATATTTAATATCGGCACAGCTCTACTCTAAATAAAATTATTAATAACATTTTTTAGGATTGTGACAAAGTTAAAATAATCTAGTTATAAATGTGCATTAGACATCTGCAAAAGTACCGGGCCTATTTTTTTTTTTAAAAAAATAGGGTTCAGGCTGGGTCGGACCTTTTATTTTTAAAAAAGTTCAGGCCGGATCAGTTCTTGAAAATTTTTTTAAATAATATTTATGTTAAATTTTTTATGTAAAATAAAAATATTTGTATAAAAATTAATTTCTATATTTAAATAAATTTGGGCTGGGCTGGCAAAACTTTTTAAAAAAAATTTTGGGTTAGGCTGGGCTTGAAAAATTAGGGCAGATGCAGATCACTAATGCACATATCTAGGAATTGTACAAGATAAAATAGCCTATTTGAATGTTAATAAAACTTTAAAATAAGTAATCAAAGAAAAATATTTTAGGGAAGAGTCAAAAATAAAATGAGCCACTATTTTGGATTGGTTTTTATAAATAATTTTCTGCCAATCCAACCCCGAAGAAATTTTTTGGCCAATTCTAATACTTATTTATAATAATTTTCTATTATAACTAACTTTAATGTTATAACAATATTCCAAGATGTTTATGAATAAAAGTATTAGTTGCAAATCTAGTGCAAATTCTGAGTCTGCAAATGTCATAATTTTCAAACCTGACCCAGTGGTAATTTAGTTAATGCCCAAACCATCCAAAATTTTTATTGGCTCAGTCCAGTTTCAATTTTTACTGAGGTTGCCAGCCCCTGCTCAATTTTTAGATTTTTCTAACAAGGTGGATTCTATGAAATATCAGAATTCATTAAATATATACACAAAATTTTTTTTATTTAGTTGGCCCATATTTTTTTTCTCTAGTATCCAACCCTGCACATGAGCTGGGCATTGCACATATCTAATATACACATTAATAACAAGTTCATTTATTATCAAAAGTCCTAATACTTTAGGACTCTATGATCATTTTTAAATACAAATGAAATATTAATGTTTTTTTAAAAATTATTAGTAAAATCGTGATATTTATTTAACACGATTGCACAAATATAAATGATAATCTTTTTGAAAATATTCTAATGCATAGCTTAGGCTAGGTTATATTTAAAAAAATATTTCAATTAATCATTATTTAAAAAAATATTTTAATACCTATTTATAAAAAAATACAATGAGTTTATATTATTTAAATCAGGTTTTATTATAAATATTATATGCTTGGCTGATTCCATAGGTACCGATTGTTCTTTAAGTGAGTACATATGAATTACATCATTATCCTGTAAATATATTAAAAAATGATAAAAAAATCCTAAACCTTTAAAATTTGATATTCTATGATCAAACTAATTGAAGCAATAACGTTTTCATCCCATATTATAATCTAAAAATGTATATAAAATTTGTTGGATTATATTATTTACTTTTGGACCATTTAAATGATCCAGAATATCTAAAATATCTCTCTTTAAAATTTCTTTTATAGCCCAAGTATTAATTCTACCAGAATTTAAATATGACATTATGAATGAATGATCATCATATGTTTCTTATTTATCTATACATATTAGAAAATTACAGCTGATTTTGTTGACCTATGATGCATTTTACTTAATTTGATAGTTATGATTGGCAATATTCCTATTAACTATCATAAGATCCAATTGGACAGCTAAGATATTTGAGACTCAGATCCAATTATACAATCCAATATTTTTCTTTCTTCTAAATGTCAATCAGAATCATGTTATTTAAAACCTTACTCATGGCATTCATTTATTACCTTATTTCCCAAATTGCTGATTTTCTATATTTATATTTTGTGAGTAGTTAAAACTTTATTATTTATATCATATTAGTGGGAATAGAGTTAATGCCTAACCATACCAAATTTTTGCTTGGCCCAGCACAGTTTGAATTTTTTACTGAGGTTACCAAGCCCTTCCCTGTTTTTATTTTTTTCTAAAAATACAAGGCCTAAACAAAAATATATGTTGTTGAACACCAAATATGTATTTATAATTTTGGATAGTGGTTAAATTAAAAAGATTATAATTTATGGATCTTCTATGAAAATATCAGCATTCACTAAATATATATAAAAAAAATAAATTTAGATTTTTTCTTTTAATGCTACCCGATCCCGCCGATGGTCTGGGCATTGCGCTTCTCTAATATAAACACATTGATAATACATTTAATATTGACAGGCTCTAATATTTTAGGACTCTATGATAATTCATTTAATATTGGCAGGCTCTAATATTTTAGTACTCTATGATAATTTTAAATTGTGATACAAATTAAATATTAATATGTTTTTTAAATCACCAGTAAAATTTTGATTTGTTAGCACTAATATAAATGATACACTTTTTAAAAATATTTTAATGCGTAGCTCATAAAAAAATATTACAATTAGTCATTATTTTAAAAAGCATTTTGGGACTAGGCCTGAAACTCGGGCTCGACAGGGGAAAAAAATAATTTTTTAGAACAATCCGAGATTTTTTTCACAACATGGGTCGGACTGTGCAATCTGAGTCAAAAATTTATAGAATCTATTTTCTAATGTCATCTTCGCAGATTCCCTTCTCAAAATCCTTAAAAACTTAGTAATTAAATCTAAAGATTTATTTAAAATTAACTTCATTTAAAACTTAATGCCAACCTATCTACTGGTTTGCTTATCTAACCAAGCTGTCTTCTTTTACAATGTACACTCTTTTTTTTTCCTTTAAATCATCCAGTACTCGTAAACAAAATCAGTAAGGCACATAGACCTAGGATTATAATTTTAGAAGTATTCGATCAAGCATCATCCTATTAGTCTTTTATTCAAATATTTTTTGTTCTCTTTCTCTTTCTCTCATCTCCTAAGTTTATCATATCATCGTATGATATACCGAATCCATATATTTATAACTTCTCTTTCCAGTGTCTTTCTTACATAAATATTAAAATTAAATTTTTACTAAATTCCAGATTAAATTCTGAAAAAATAATTCTGAAAAATATTTTAAACAAGACAATATTCGCATAAATTTTTATATATTTTATATATATTTTGTCAAACTATGCATTTTTTTAAAATAATTCTTATTTAATTACTCTATTCTTAGGCCGTTTCTAGTTTAACTTATTTTTAATATTTATTTGGCTAAACAGATTTTGAAAACACACTATTTCGCTTTTTCTCGTTTTTTGTTTTTATTTTTATTTTTTTGTTTTTGATGTTTTTTTTCTTTCTTACTTTTTAAGCTGTTAGCGAAGCTATATAGCTGGCTAAACAGCCGGCTGTTTAGTAATAAGACACTGTCTTACTGTTTATAGTAAAGATATTGTTAATGATTGTAGGTAATAAATAAATTGATAAATATATTGTGGAGTTATCACGATTAGGGAAACTGGATATTATTAATTTCTTGAATCAGAACAATAAATCATATAAAATTAAATTATAATATTATAATTTCAAAACCAAATATAATTTTATATATTTCAATATTTTGAATTTAATAATTTTAAAACAATCCATAAATAATTTATACATAAAAAAGCAATATTTTTATTGATGATTTGCAAGCCCTGCCAAAATTATTTATTCGCCAACATAAAGCCTTACTTGAAATAGAATTATTCGTTCGCCCGGTCCGAATTTATTTAAATATAGAAATTAATAGTATTTTTTTTTAATTTAGTTTTACTGGACATAATCGGAATTCTTGATCATTCTAATAAACAAATAAAAAAATATTACGCCTTGTTATTGGAAATTTTTTATGTCAAATTTATTTCAAAATTTAAGCCCTGTCCGGCCCAAAAATAATAGGCTCTATCCAGAACCAATTTTTTTAAAAAATACCGGTCCCAATTCGGAACCGGCTCCTATATTTATGGGTAAAGGTATGCTGACTGATTAATTTTATAATTTCCATTTCCATTTCAATTTATAATTTATTTATCTCTGAATTATCATTTTTTATCTTTAATATATAATTGGAAGAATTGAATTATTTTTTAAAAAAAATATTCTAAATTAAAATAAATATATTAAGTATAATATTTAAAAAAAATATTATCTTAATTAGATTCAGAGTCGAAATAATATATTATTTTAATAATGATATTTTGATTAATTTCAAAAGTTACCTTTTAAAGAATGATGTTCAATAATTATTATTCATATCATAATAATTTTATATTTTATATTTCTCTACTATTTATTCTCAAAGCAATCGCTTCTAACTTTAATATTATTAATTGGTAACAAAATCAGAGAACGAAATTTCTTTCTAATTACCTCCAATTAGTTTTTCTAAGATCAAAACTAATGAGGTTGTTGTCTATTAAAAATTCTAGAAATTTGGAAAGGCCAATATTTGTGCAAATCCTATTACTGAAAGCAATTTTAAGGATAGTAGTAATTTCTCTGATAATTTATCTTATATCAACGATCAAAAAAAATCTAAATTATTACCTTACATGGATAGCTTATTTAAATATAATGACAATTTTATTTTCTCTATTGCTTCTACAAATATTGATATACGATCTTACGTGAATTCTCTGTATTTCAATGATAAAAGTTTGCGAATTTTAGTTCTAAGTACGTCTTAATATTTATCAATGGATTTTATACAGCTATCTATATTTTGCTTATGCCTGTTGCTAGATAGGTATATTAGTCTAAAATATCCCAATTCATTAAATCGATTTAAAGTCTCCAAAATTAATGCGATATGCATCATATCCTATCCTGATTTTGTGTCACACATAATATTGGTATGATTCCAAGAGCTGTTTTGATCCTCAAAATATTAATAATCACAGTCTAAGAGACTCTAACTCAATAATATATTACAAGGTTCTTATTAATCACCCGAGTTTGATTTCTGTTTATGATTCCATCCGGAAAGTAAAGTTATCAATTTTTCCGGGTATTTTTATCTTGTACTTTGGAATATTCATCACTTAAGAACTTCGTGTATTTTTTGTTAAAAAAAGACGACGGACTCACAAAAACCGGACTCAAGATGAGAATATGGCATTAGCCAAAAAGGAATGGAAGTCAAATTTTTTACAAAATATTTCAACCATCTTATATTATATATTATATTGCATATGCATAATACCGAATATATCAGTCATAATATTTTGGGGAAAATAGGAAGTGTATTGAGTAAAAGTCATTCATGGCTAGCCTTCAATGTTACAAAATAGCTAACATTCTAGAAGTCATATTTTTTAATTTTTTCGATAACAACTTTAAATATGCCATCAAAAAAAGTGTTTAATAAGATTTTCAGAAAAATGTACCCAGGCTAACCTGTGACTGCAATAATCATGGCCTCCAGTTACAGAGTCGTAAAAGACACACCCGCCATACGGGTAGGGCCAAACTAAATTTTTAATACAGTGGCCCCAAAGAGTGACCTATCTTCCAATAATTTAGAAGTTTTTTTGGATTGTAAAAATATACTAAACAATTATAAAAAAATATTTGTATAGAATCCTGTTGTGTCCATGTTTAGTTGCTTAGTGTAATTGTTCAATTTTGAAAAACGGATAATCAAATATTTTAGCCAAAATATATTGTGCAAGCCTGTAGAATTTGCTTATAGGTGGCAGAAAGATATGGCCGTCTATTAAAAAAATAATATCTGGGCTTGCTTAGTACTATTTTCGCTAAAAATCTTAATTTTATAATTGGCTAAATTGAACCGTTCAACAACATTTAATATTGCTAATGAGAGGAGGGGCTCTGTCAGAATTCACATATAGAAATTTTATTATTATTAATTTTTTACGTATACCATATTCTTGAATTATATATAGATTAAAAAAAAATATGAATGTGTTTTGTGTCCTTTTGTTTATAAAAATTGAAATCAAAGGAGTGGCTAAGAAGTGTAGCCCTTTTTAAATTAATTTAACAAAACTCGGTAGTGGAAAGGAAAGCTCCTCAAAAGAGAACGTTAACCACTCTGCCCCATATTTGATTAAAATAGTCTCTCCTATTTTTGTTTATATTAATCAATTTTTATTTTATGTTCATGAATTTAATATTGTATATAATAATATTATTGGTTATTATATTAGTTTCTCTTATTTATTTTTATAATAAATAAATTTTATATATATTCTTAACTTATCTAATATATAATGAACAAATATTTTAAAATTTGTAAATATTTAAACGTTTTACTTAATACTCGAAATCTGCATCAAATTTTGACTTGTAAAAATATGAATAATATAGAAATAAAGATTTAAATATTTAAAAAAAATAAAATAAATAATGATATTTTAATAAAATTCAAAAATTCAATTTTGACCGATATTCGATAATTGGAATTCAGATCATATTCACATATATATTTATCTCCTATTTATTGAGCTTTAACAATCGCTTTTAACTTTAGTATATTATTTGGTTATATACACATCATTCAACTATAATGTTATAACGAATTTATTTATATTACTTCCTATCTTTTTTAAAATCAAGGTGAATAATGTTAAATCTTAGTAAAATCTTACAAAACTTGGTAATAATCGTTAACCTTTGTGCAGAACCGACTAAAATATTGGATTTCATAACAGTTTTAAGAATAGTAGTAATACCAATTCTTCTTATCTTGGGAATTTTCGGAAATTCTCTAATGATTTATCTTATATCAATAATCAGGAAAAAAATTTTAAATTATTATTACCTTAAATAGATAGCTTATTTAAATATAATGAAAATTTTATTTTTCTTCATTTCTTCTACAAGTTTTCATATACTATCTAACGTAAATTCTCCATATTTTAATGATCAAAAATTTGTGAATTATAGTTCTAAGTACACCTTAATATTTACCAATGGATTTTATAGCACTTCTATTTTTTGCTTATGCCTGTTATTGCTAGATAGGTATATTGGCCTAAAATATCCTCATATATTTAATCGTTTTGAAGCCTCCAAACGAATGCGATATGTACCATATCCCATCCTTATTTCGTGTAATTTATTATATTTTTCTTGTTACTTCTGGTATGATATGAAGAGCTGTTATTTAATTCCTCAAAATATTACCACTAATTACAGCCTACGGAATTCTAGCTCAATAAAATACTACAAAATTTTACTTAACGAACCTCGTTGGATTTTTGTTTATGATTTATTCCGAGAAATAATATTATCAGTTTTTCCGGGTATTTTTATCTTATACTTTAGTATATACATCACTTATGAAATACGCGTATTCTTTGTTAGGAAAAAACGGATAAGTAATGATATTAGGGCTACTATTGAGATTATCGCCTTAGCCGAAAAGGAATGGAAATTAAATTTTTTTCAAAATATTTCGGCCATCTTATATTTTATACTGTATTTCATATGCAGTGTACCGAGTATACTAGTCACAATGCTTCGGCGAACGATAGAAAATAAATTGAGAATAAGTAAACTCCGTGGTTGGCCATAAATATTATGGAAATAGCAAACACTCTAATCATAATTTTTACCCTAAGCTTTTTAATTTATATCGTGTTCGATAAAAACTTTAAACATGCCATCCAAACACGTGTTGATAAAATTTTAGGAAATGTTTATCCTCTCGAAACTGTGACTGGAATAGTCATGGCATCTAACTACAGAGATGTAAAGAACAACTTTATAATCCCAGCAGTGCGGTGAAGCCAAGGCTAAAATTTTACAGACACAGTAGCCTCACGTGCTTCAAATTATATATAGGGCCTATTTTTTACTGGACTCAGAATTTTTTTAGTCTTCTGTTTAACTAATAACTAGAATAATCAGTAAAGTCTGAACTTATGTATGTTTTACATATAAATATCCAATATTCATTAAATATAATTAATTTTATAAACAATTGTATTATCCATGATTGTTATTAAATAAAAATAAAGCTACAAATAGGTGATAAACATTTGCATATTTTTTTGATGTGTATATTATGATAAATTCTATAAAAATTTATATATATTTGTTTATTTTACACAATCGAGATTGAATAAAAATTATTTGAAACAAACGATTGATATTGATAAATTAAAATTAACTTAACCATGAAATAGATCAATATGCATGTTTTATTTATATTGTTAGGCAACAAAAATCTTTTGTTAATAATGAACAGGGCAGTACGAATCTACAACTTTACTAAAGGACGGGGAATGGGGAGGGGTGCATTTTATAAAAAATAATATATTTTGATTATATATGTTTTTGTTATTGTTAGGGATGGGAAAAACGAAAAAAGCAAAATAAAAAAACGTTAAAAATACGAAAAAACAATGTCACCAACAAAGTGTTAGAAGAAGCCCAGAAATGGGGTCTTATACAACCAACAATTTGGAAACTAAGATCGAGGAAACGATGGAAATTTTTTTTAAATCTATCCATTATTTTATTTATATTAAAAACATTTTTTTAACATGCAAAAATATTATAAAATATTTCGGCAAGGGTTGGGTGAGAATGTTCAACAAACAATGGAAATTATTTTTAATAAATTAGCAATTATTTTTAATTTTATTAAAAGTCAGTTGTTACAAACAAAGTTAAGGGTTCATTAGGACCTTAGCTAAGTTGTTAATATTTATATTCGAAAATCCTATTCAAACTCTGCTCATCAAATAAGGGATTTAAGAAATCTCACCTTAAGTAAGAACAGATTGTTGAAAAAAAATGTCTGCATAACAAGCTTTAGAGGTAGGAAAAAAAAAGTAAAAATATATAGTGATCACCGGAAAATGACATTTTTATAAAAATTCCGTGTTCCCATAGGTGAAGTACTAAATTAGATTCACAGTTAGCACGAATTCACGAAGAAGTATACAAAATATGCCGTATTTTTGTATATTTTTATATACTTCGCAGCGAATTCGCGTCAACTGTTATGTTTTGAAAAAATAGGTCGGTAAATAGTTTCCGTATTGAAAAGTAAATGCCCATTTAAAAAAATATATATAACCCTATTTTTATTTTTCTAAAAAGAATTAAAAAATTTCAGCAAATCTATATATTTTCTAAAACAAAACCTTAGCCAATCAGGCCTACGCCCATATTTTATATAAATTATCCCCTCTAACCCCACGCTCGGAATCACCAAAATATGAATATCTTTTATTTAAAATAAATATACCAAAGCCAGGCTCGTTAAGAGAATTCATGCACAAGTTCCCTGGTCCGTTAAAATTTAATAAAAATTCACGACCGGCCATTTAAAATATTACTATAAGTTCGCCTCGGCCGGTTATATTATTTTATACGAATTTCCTCGGATAGCGCATTTTTAATATGTTGTGCTCCTATTAAATCAACAAAAAAAACTCGATTCTCAATCCGACCCCCTTATTTTTAAAATTTCTATAAATCAGGAAATAGAAAACCGGAAATATAAAAATTGCTGTTTTTTTCTTTCAAATTTTTCTTACAAATAGACATTATACTTCTTAATATTTGTACAAATTCCTAGACTGAGCTTATTTACTTTTTGATATATTTATAATTAAATATAGTGTATTTTGGAATTTTCGTGTTTCTATAGATGGCCAAATTTCATGAAGTAAGCTGAGTTGGGAATTAAAATGTTATATTTTTACTGGTTAGCGTATATATTTATATTACCATCATATAAATTTTAAAAAAATTGAAGAATATTGGGTTGAATATTCCGTTTATTTAATATGAGATTATATAGTGGCCTCTACACTTTTTGAGGGAATGAAGCATAATACCCCCTGAAAAGTACCCCCCCCCCCCCCCCCCTCGAAAAAATGATAATTATTTTATGACACCCATAAATTTCAAAAATAATTTTTAATCAATTTTTAATATATAATATAAATAAAATGCAAAAATTATATACTTTATAAATATTAGTTATAAATTAATAATTTAGATAAATTAGGGGAAGAGAAAGCGAAAGAATTTATAATTTCATCAATATTTAATTGTTTAAATAAATTTTTTTCCATTGAATGGTTAAATTATTGAGAAATGAATCTTTCATGGTACTACGAAGTCTTGTTTAATTAATTTAATTTTACTCATGACTCTTTCGGCAGGGAAAGCAGAAAAATTTAAAAGTAGACTATAAGGTAAAATAAATGAATAGTTTTTCCAATCTGAATCGTAAGTCCCAGAATTATCATCATCATCAGAAGAAGCTAAATAATGTATTGGTAAAAATATTTTAATTAAATAAATTTACAATTCTCAGAATCTGACAAATCTTTAGATTCTGAACCTCTAGGTCATGAGTAATAATTACATTCCCCATTTTGGCCATCTTATAAATATTTCTAAACTTCAACATTTCTTCGAAAATTTGACTTGAATTTAAATTGTAAAATTCACAGATATCCTCGATATCTTCTTTAATAATTGATTTTTCTGCCATTCCATTTGGCGTAAAATATGATGTTTGATGTAAAAATTTCATCGAATCATCATTAAATCTTTCGTTAAACTGCATATGTTGTATTTATTAAAATTTAATAAAGCTAAATTAATATTTATTACCAGTAGAGAGATAATAGGAATTTCTTGTTCTACTTTATCAAATCTCTGCTCTGTGCATGCCTATAAAAAAATATAGCAGAGATAAAAAATAAGAGTAATTAAATGACCTCAGGTTCACTAATTTTATGATCATTATCAGAATCATCAGATACTATATTTTCTTCTAACACATTTTCTTTATTATTAGGACACTTTTAAAAGATAAATATATTAATTAAAAATATTTATTATACCAATAGCATTGAATTCCCAATTTTTACTTCTTTTTTCGTATAAATAATTAAATATTTAATAAAAAAATTACTTTGCTATTTGTCCAATTTTGAGTAACATTCTTAAAAGCCACTATTTCAAAGCTTTTCTTTATATCGTTAAAATTAAGCCCACCATATCTTTTTTCTAATGTAATCTATCCATTTATCATCTCTTATATTATGCGATTTGCAATTTTTAATTAGGCATTTGTATTTTTTTTGGTTAATATTTTTAGGCATATTTTAAAATTGGAAAAATAATTTACGACAAGAAATCTCGGATAACAACCTAATTTACTAAACATCGACCAAAATTTCCGTCATATTAAATTAAATAATAAGTTGGGGGGGGGGGGTATTATTACATTTATAAACCAGAAATCACTTGATCATGATGGATGTAACAAAACAGTAAAAGAATTAAATAATAAAGAAAATTTTTAAAAAAAATTAGCCTGGGACTATACCTGTGTTGATCGGCAAGTCCAACCTTTCATTTTCTGCCATTGAAAAGGCCGAAATCCTAAAAAAAACAAATATGCTTGCCTCATTAATACCGTGTTTATCCCTATCGTTAACAATACCCTAGGCATGTTCGGAAGTGATGCTCTCAATTTCATCAAAACTATGGAAAAAAAATTGAGGCAGATCTCAGGGGACCCCAATGAAGGATTTTACCTTCGTCAACAGATTTCCCTGGAAATCTGCCAGTCCAATTTTTTAAGCATTCACTCTTCTCTAGGGTGATTTGTACCCTTTTTTTAAACATTTATAATTTTTTTTATCCCATTTCTCATTTATACATACATATTTTTTAATTCATTTTTTATATATCATTTGATTTTTTTATATATATTTTTTTAATTATAATTATTATATAAAAGTTTAAAGAATTATCATATTTTTATCGAAATATAAATTTTTTTTTTTAAAAAGTACCCCCACTCAAACTTAAGCAGTTATTTTTGATTTCCTCTATTGTATACTTGTAACTGAAATAACTTTTTTAATTTTCTATGATTTACTATAATATTCATAGATTTATTATTTACAGTTCTTAAAACCAGGGATGTGAACCCTCCTTCTAAAAAAATGGGTTCGGGTTCATTTAAAAACCCTGAACTCGAATAATTACTTTTAAAATTAGTTTAAACAATAGAAACATCATTTTTTTTAAAATACATTTTAATTGGTATTGCCATAAAAATAATTTATCATCATGATTATAATATATTCGTGAGTTTGTACTTCTCTTTGTCCTATAAATTTAATAATCCACAAACAACAATATTCTAAAATAGATATTATTATATATTATCATCATTTATAGGAAAAACTTTTAAAATCTGCTTTGCTGGGTAAAATTTAAAAATTTTTACGAAAAATGGCCGACTTAAATATAACAAAAATGATTCCACGAAAAAAATAATCAAAATTTAATATATTTTTTTGATTAAAAAAACAATTGTTTTATATAGGAACTCTTTTTAAGTAGGAAATCTTTTATAAATGAAAATAAATTACATGTTTTTTATATTATATTATTTTTAACATAAAAAAATATAGATTTTTTAAAAATTAAAAAAATTTTTTTTTTAAAAAAAAGCTTGGACCCTAAACCCTAAATTTTTAAAAAGGGTTCGGGTTTTGGTTCAGCGAAATATAGAGGGTTCGGAAGGTTTAAAGGTTTGGGTTCTCATCTCTGCTTAAAACACAAAGAAATAAGTATATTGCAATATTTTTTCAACAAATAGTATTAATCAAAATATTAGCTAAAAATTCAAATAATTATATCAAAAATTTAATGTCCGGGCTGTACAAAAATATTAGAGATTTGCGAGGCCCTGCCTGATTTATTATGTATGAATTGTCCGACGCGACTTTAATAATTTTTTATGTATGAATTGTCGGTCATTTTTCATGTAACAATTACCAGACCCGTTAGCTTTCAGGTGAGCTGGGTTTTGCAGATCTCTAGTATGGAACTATTTAACGCTATTGGCTGAAATGGCTTGATTTGAGCCGATTTTAAAACAGCTTGAATTTTTAACAGAAATATATTCTCTTAGTCTCAAGATTTCACTGATAGATGTCCAAACTTTTGTGACATCAATGAGAAAAATCTTCGGGCTTGCGTAATATTTATCTGGATAAAATATTACGTTATCCGCTTAAAATCGGCTGAAATCGAGTCGTTTAGCAACACTAATTCAAACTAGTAAATACGATCGTTGCAAATAATATTTTTTTTAAATGCGCCAAGATCTTGTTCATTTAGGATTAAATTTGGATAAATATATTTATTTTTCACCTCTTTTTTTTAAACTATTATTTTTGAACTTTCAATTCATATAACAACATTATCGATTTTAAATTAATTTCTAATTTATTCAATTATTTTCTATCTAATTTTCTATTATGATATGGATAAAATAAATAAGCTTAATTAAAATATTTTTTTATTTATATTTAATTCATAATTCATTAATATCCCAAGTAATTATTTGGATGCTATAAATATTTCAATTAATATAAATTAAATTATAAAATAATATAGGATGACATGATAATTAAATTCTATTACACAGAACACTTCCTTCAAAGATTGGGACTCTCCACACTCATGCACTTTTTGCGTCACGTCGGTTGACAGTAAAGTGCACTGCTCAGAACACAAATTTTCTAATGGCAGACACCCCCATCTCCAGGTTATTAACAACAATTCACAAAGTGCTAGTAGCCAGCATTCCTTTCTCTTTAGAACCAGTCGGATATATGTCGACATTGAAAAAAAAATAAAATTTGAAATATAAAAAAAAATCTTCTAGTTTATAATTTTCTAACCCTGACGATAAAAGATAATATTATTCAATACTTATACTCTTATAATCTTATACTTTATTGTGTTTCTTTCTTTCTTACTTCAATTTAGAAAAATATATGGTGCAGTCAAAATTATTTATAAAGTAATCAAAATTTTAAAAAAAATTGGGCCGATGAAAATTAAATTTAAATATAAAATAGAATAAAAATACAGAAGCTTTAGTATTATATTTAGGTTCATGGTGACAAGAACGACAGAAAATTATGTTCCGAATTATTTGGCAAGTTATTATTTATTAAATATAACACCCATTCTGTCGTCAAGTGCCCCGTTAAAAAGACTTTAGTTTGGCTAAAAATTTATAGAAAAAATTTTGAGAATGATTACGATCCTGGGTCGAGCCTTATTAAAAAATTAAAGCCTGTTATGTTCACTGATCTAGATACGATTTTTGACGATGTATCTTTATCTATATTCGTTTGAAAAGTATCTTTTAATAACTCTGAAAAATAATATTCATATTTTTTATTCTAAAAGTGCCATTGCATAATTTTAATTACTATAAAATAATTTTTTTTATTCAATTATTAAAAAACGAATTTAAAACAAAGGTCATATAAAAAACAACTAACGATTATAAAAATAGCGCATATATAAAAATTTAAAATAAACAAACAACTGGATAAAAATTAAATTCAAAAATAACAATTAAGAGATCGATTTACTCAGGGGTCGACTGGTTATGCTGCGGCCTAGTGGGTAAATATTTTCTAGGGGCCTCATTTTTATGGGGACTTCTCTCCATACCCTCCTTTGTGGACCTTCGGCCGGGACCCCCTTAATAGCTCATATTATAAATACTTTTATTATTTCGTTTTTGGACAAAAATGTCTAAAACGATGGGTTAAACATATAATTTGAGCATCATATTTTTATTTAAAAATAATAGTATGAATGATAATTCCATATTTTATTTCAGGAATTGTATATAGAAAATCATATTAATTGAACTATAAAAAAAATAGTTAACACTAAAATTCAGGATTTAGAAGTAATTAAAATAAGAGTGTTTTAATGAAAAGATGCAATTGCGCATATAATAAAATATTACACATAGAAAATTATTACTTATTGCAATATAAATCTAGTATATGATATTGTATACATATAAAATCAAACATATTGCAAATATAGTTTCCCAAATAGAATTTAAATAATGAATTAAACGAATATTGTATAATTTTTAAGCTAGTAAATTTTAAATTATCTCTCAACTTTGGCGCATTAAACAAATATTACAGTTCTATTTGCATCAACAATTCTTTTTCAACGGGCATCATTAAAAATGTCAATCATGTCCCACATTTGCCCTCAGCCTATTTTTTATAATTTTAAATTTATTAGATGTTCTTTCACAATTTCTAATTATGTTGGCAAAAAATATATTGTAAATATAGTATGTTAGTTGACTAACCGACGGATAACTAATAGTTAGTGTCGAAAAATTCGTTAAAAAAAAGTAACGTTTGTTTTTCCTTACTGATTAAACAAAATAGATTTTTTTTAAATATAAAAATATATCAAACGTTAAAATGGAATGTCTGATTATATTGGTTAATAGAAAACAAGGGAATCCATTGGAACTGCGAATAGAATTTCTTCAATTTTTATATTTTTTCGTTGTGAAACAGGTGTGGAGTGGTCAGTGAACCTAATGGGAAAATGTCGGGGCCTCTAAATTTTAAAAATATGGGGGCCTTTAGGAAAGAATTTTCTGGCCCTAGGAAGAAAAAAGATATTTTTTAAAAAAAATCGGTATAAAATTCAATTATGTTTTATACTAAATAATTTTAAATATTAATTTAATTTTTTGGTGGGATTATAAACATTATAAGTGCCATAAAAATATAAAAAGGAAATCAGATTTAATAGTGGAATAATAAAACTATTTCCCTATTTTCATTAGTTGTTAAAATGTGGATCCAATAGAAATTAAATAAGGAAGACATTTTATTTGTATATTGTCTTAAAATAAATAGTCGCAAGTAAATATTTAATTAATTTATATAAATATACATGAGAGCGACAATATGTTTTTTTTCTGTCAATGTTTCGTTTTTTCAACTTTGAATCATTTTTTGAGCCCGTTTTTTTTTAAGTTTAAAAATCTGATTTCACCTAAAATGTATTCCACCAGGTTTAGAATACCTACCCTCTGAATATAAGACAATTTAGCTATGAATTATTTAACTTAATATATTTTATATTTAATTTCAACTCATAAAGATATTCTAAACATGCTGGTGGAATACATTACCGATAAAATCAGATTTTTAAATTTAAAAAAAAAGCTCTCAAATAATGATTTAAAGTTGTAAAACACATTGCCGGGAAAAACCCATTGAGGCTAACATATACACGCAATATTTACAGTTTATATATATATAGAAAATAGAATATTATTATTATATGTATATAAATGGACCGAAATGAAAATAATAAATAACACAAACAAAACCAAACCCCGTAAAAATAATTATTTTAATATTGAATATAAATGTATTATATATATAAGATAGGATAAATGTTTAATATAAAAAATGAAGTTTCCTTTCATATTCATTTTAATTTTGCCATAAAAATAAAATATTTTTAATTTACAAAACATTTATTTTAAGTTAAAATAAAAATTATCTGGTCTTGCCTTGAATCAAATATTGGCTGGTTGGATTATTTTTACATGTGCACTAAGTATATTAAGAAAATTTATAACCCCCCCCCCCCCCTCTAACTAAGGTGAACCATATTTGTTAAACTCTTATAACATAACTCAAAAATGTTTAAGGATTTTCCTGTGTTAGAATAGGAAGTTTGGGAAAATTATTTATCCAATCATCTTTTTACTTAAAATATATTAGAGGTCTAAATTTTATCTGATAGAGATCATTAAATATAAAGAAAGAATATACAGTTATCCTTAATAGCTAACGGTATAAATTTTGGCCTTTATCAAGATATTTACGAACAAGGAACTTAAACATTTTAACTGCCTGGAAAATGGTTGAAGATTCTAAATTTTCTTTCAATATATATAAAAGCTACAAATATGGCTTCATCAATAAAAATTTGTCGATTTGGTCATATGCACTGAAACTGAAATACCGCAGCATAGAATTAGTCGTAAAAAGAAGATATGTTTTGAGAAATGTTCAAATGAAAAATGGCTCCCTTCAAATTAACAATTCTAAGTATTTCGTGACCAGTCGGGCAGGACTTTTATTTCTAAACTATCATGCGGACCATGCTGGTGTGGATAAAATATTACTCTCACTTCTCACTAAAATTTTAAAATGTTTATTTTACAAATGCTTATATAAATATTATTTTCCAAGAACAAATAAATTTAATGAAAAGAAAAAGTAGATGTAAAATACCAGATTACGAAAAACATTACAAAAATAGCTCGTGTAATATACTAACTGTCAAAAATTTATGTTTTTCATATTGATATATATTTCCAGGTAAAAACAAAAGGATATTTCATTATAAAAATTAATTTTTTTATTATTTTTATTTTATTAAAAATTTATTATATTAAAATTTTTTTTTTTATATATTGATAAATTGCCCATATAAATATATATATATATTTTGATAAATTAAAAAGAATTATAACAAATCGTAGAAAAAATCTAAGCCTTGACCAATTTCCCATATAGCTAAATTAACGTTTAATTCTTCGGCAAGCTTGATTCTTTGTGCGATAGAGTATAGGGACGGGTAAAACATAGCTCTAACATCGTTGTTTACACTATATAAAAAAAATCATACTGTGTAAAATTTTTCTTATTTATACTAGATAATTTTTTTTATTTGAATTTATATTATTTCCAAATCTAAGATTATGGGATAAATATTTTACAGCGCATTTAATAAAAATTCTTTTATTATTAACTTCAATTTTTAGAAGCTCTTTATTTTATACCATATATCTATAGGGGTGGGGGAGTTTTTTTGAGAGCTGTTAGGAATGAAGAGGCGTAAATGAAATTCCATTTAATATGTTTGCCTTTCGACCATGGATTGGCTGTAACTCTTTGGGGGTAAAATCGTCATCTACCGACAAAAATTTAGGCTTTGAGGGTGTATTGTGTAATTATGAGACTGAGTCTTAATAATAGAATGTCTTTAGAAACTACCTTCGCTATTGGAAGATTTACTTATGAGTTCCACCCCCTTGTTTCACTTTCTGCACCTATGGGGTAAAAAGAGGTCATACACAGTCGACAGTCGCTCCTAATTATTCATTTTATAAGAAGGTATCTCATCATAGAAACTACTTGGATTTAACAATTCGAATTGGAAACCATTTTATATTGAATTTCATCTGCGGCTTTTCTTTCCAGTAGCCATGAACTCAAAAAATAATAATCGCCCTAATTTTTCATATATAAAATATTGCTAAAAAAATCAATTAATAAATAAGTGAGAGAAAATACGATTTAGGGTAAAACAGATGTGCTTTCAAATTGGGTGTTACATCAATGTTAAATTGAATAAGTATTTCTTTAAAAAAATGATCTACAATTTGCAAGATATCATTTGAAATAAAACGCAAGAACGTCTTAGAAACATAAGGATATTTATTGTCGTGAGAAATCAGTAAATCTGGGTTATTAGTGCAATTTAAACTTAAATCATATATGAACGCACGTTTTTTAAAAGCTAAATCATTTATGAACGCGTGTTTTTTTTTAATTTTAAGGATCTGATTTTGCCGAGATTGTATATTCCATCATGTGTACGCATTATTTAAAAAATATCAATGAATCTATAAGTCCTTTAGAAAATGCCGAGCAGCAAATATTGGCCCTGTAATATTCTCCCAGATATTGAATTATTTCCTAACATTGTCATTAGGGGTGGAGAAATCATGAAATTTTTTTTACTCAATGTTAAGCTCATTAGTCAAAAATGTTGGATTATGCAAATTTTGTTAAAAGATAATTATGGAAAAAAATTAATTTAAATGATGGATTTTTATTTTATGTGTTTATTTCTTCGAAAAATTATATTTGTATATGCAAAATAAATTTTACATTTTTTTATAGTTTATGGAATAAAATTAATTTAAATGATGGATTTTTATTTTATGTGTTTATTTCTTCGAAAAATTATTATTTTAATATGCAAATACTTATGTTTAATGGCTATAAAAAAATATATAAATAGCTAAGAAAAATAATTATTTTTTAACGGATGATATTTTAAAAATTAATTTAATAAAAGAATTACGATATTTTGTTTCTTCGAAATTTGTGTGAAATTTAATAAAAAGGAAAGATTTAATACAGAAAAAGTAAGTCTACAATTTAATAAATTAGAATTATTAAAAAGAGTTACATTATATATTTTAGGTGTGCTCAAAAGTAAGTAGTTAGCCATCGTTATTATTAAAATTAATTCTTTATTTTAATTATATAGATTTAATACACCTTTGATTCTTAATTAGCTCTCCCAATACTGTGTTAACACCCTGAGTTAAGTTCGGACTTGTAACAATTTGGACCGAAGTAAATCAGGGCCTATTAGATATTCACTTAGGAATTCAAAGGTAAAAACAAATTTATTTTATGTTATTTAAATTATTATTACTTTTATTTATTATAGTAGTAATTTTATATTTATACAATTTTTTTAAATTATTTAAAATTATTTTAATCAAGTGGTTATTGAGTACACTGTAATGTATATTACGCAAATAAATTTATTAAGTTTAATACTTAAAAATATAAGTATAATTATATTTTTGGTGCTAATTTTAAGTTTCACGTTAGGTTTAATTATAGGAAGAAATACGACTTACGTTAAGATAGAGATTAAAGAGTTAGAAAATATTAAGAATATATTAAGAGAGGAAGATAAGAAAAGAAATATAAACAACTTCATACGAACGGATAATTACAGACAGATAAGTTGCTATAGCTGTGGTCAGCCAGGCCATATGTCGCGTGATTGTGATTTAACAAAAGATTTGAAATGCGCGAGATGTGGCAGGAATGGCCATTTAGCTATAAGATGTAGGTTAAACAATATAATTGATGTAATATTTGTGGCCAGGATGGACACACTCAAGAAAAATGTAACAAATGACTAAGAAAGAAATATTTTGATAATGAATTTAATAATTTTTTTAATGTTGATAATTTAGTAGAAAATAAGAATAAATATTTTAATTGTAATAATAAAGTTGGTAATAATAGTTTTTCTAATTTTAGTTCAGGTAAAATTAAGCATTTTAATTTTAATGATAGATTAGATCATTATAATAATTTTGTAAATGTTAATAATTGTAGTAAAAATAAGTATTTTAATTTTAATAATGATAAATTGGATAATGTTGATAATGCTAGTGCAAGTAAGAATAATTATTGTAATAAGAACGATAAATTTTGCGATGATAAAAAGTGATTTAACGTGGATAATTATAATTCAAGCGATATTAATAGAAGTGATATAAAAATAAAAAGTAGAGATTTTGAAATATATAGAATTAAAAAGGCAACTAGTGTAGACGTACTAAAGATGGAATTAGAGAATTTTTTAATGAAAAATAGATGCCCTAGAGTAAAGATAAACATGGAGGAAGCAGAAATTTGTTTTTTATTAGATACAGGAGCAGAAATTAGTTTGATAAGTATAAAGGATTTTATGAGATTTTGGCCAGAGAAAGAATTTGTTACAAAAAATAAGAGCCAAACAATTGGATGGTAGCATGGTGAAAATTTTAGGGTATTATAGGGTAAGGTTACCAAGAGTTAATAAAAGTATAAATTTGTGGATAACTACGTTGAAGATTGAACCGATTTTAGGATGGTATGATATAAGAACGTTAGGTCCAGTTTATAATTGGTGGAAATTTTTCGATACTATCCCTGTAAGTAATGATGAAAATAGTGAAATGATAGATTTCGATAGAGTTAAGTTACCTATTATAGAGGGTAAACAAGAATTAGTTCGCGAGAAACTTAGAAATCGAACAACAGAATTTATTGAGAATAGTGAAATAATAAGGAGTGATTTCGATAGATTTAAGTTACCTATTATAGAGGATAAACAAGAATTTGTTCTCGATAAACCTAGAAATCGAACACCAGAATTTTTGATTAAATATAGAAGCAACTTAGAAGAAAATAAGAAAACAAGAGATATAAAGACAATAGAGGTAAATTCAGTCGAAATTAAACAAGAAAGTAATAATATGGTAGATCAGAAGGTTGTTGAAGATATTTTGGACAAAGAGATAAAGATTATTTTGAATAGGTATAAGGAAGTCTTTAGAATTAGGTACTCTGAAAAATTTTGAAGTAGATATACGATTAGAAGAAAATTATAAACCTAAGTTTTGCGGAATAAGAAGATTACCGTTTTCGTGGATAGAAGAGACAGATAAAGAATTAGATAAATGGTTAAAAAACGGAATAATAAAACCAATAGTGCATAGTGAATGGGCAACACCTTTAGTGCCCATAAGAAAACCAGATAACAGTTTAAGATTGTGTATAGACTATAGAGTAACAGTGAATAAGTTCGTAATAAATGAAAAGTATCCACTACCTAGAATAGAACAACTGCTAGCGAATTTAAGAGGAGACACCCTGTTTTCAAAGATTGATTTTTCGAATGCTTATTTGCAAATTAAGGTGAGTGAAAAGACAAGTAAGATACTAACGATTACAACTCATAGAGGTTTGTTTGCATTCTGCCGACTACTTTTTGGTTTGAAAATATCAGCGCCAATATTTCAAAGAACGATGACGGCGTTATTTCAAGGAATAAAAGGAATAATGTATTATTTAGATGATGTTTTGATATCTGGTAGAACAGAAGAAGAACACAATTCGAGATTAGTTAAAGTGTTAGATATTATATTAGAAAATGGTTTAAAAGCTAATTTGAAGAAGAGCGTTTTTGGAGTAAAAGAAATAAAGTATTTAGGACATGTTATAAAGGGAAATGAGATTACGCCAATTGTAAAGAATATAGATAAGATCATGAATATGAGAGCCCCGAATAATAAAGCGGAGGTACAAGCGTTTTTAGGAGCAACAAATTATTATCATCGGTTTGTTCAAAATTTTGCAGAAATTGCTACACCGTTGTATGATTTATTAAAGAAAAATAAAAAGTTTGAATGGGGAGAAGCACAGGAGAAAAGTTTCGAAAAGTTGAAAATAAAGATGGTAGAGAAACCTATTTTAAGTTGTTTTAATGAGAAATTAAATATTATTTTAGTAGTCGATGATTCTAATGAAGGTATAGGAGGAGTTTTGTTGCAGATGATAGATAATGTGGAGAAACCTGTTTTATTTTTATCGAGACGATTTAGTAACACTGAGAAAAATTACTCAACGATAGAAAGAGAGGCTCTAGCAGTGAAATTCGGGCTTACGAAGTGTAAGGAATATCTGATAGGAAAAAGGTTTTTATTGTATACGGACCATAAGCCGTTGGTAGAATTATTTAAGAAAGAGAATAAGGAACTTATGATTTCACCCAGGCTGCAAAAATGGCTAATTTTAGTTGGTAATTTCGATTTTGAAATAAAATTCAGAGAAGGTAAACAAAATTGCTTACCGGACATTTTATCAAGATTGTTTAATAAAGATATTGAAGTATAGAGCCAGTAATCAATAGTTTAGATTATATAGAAGAAGAAGAAAATGTAAAGGGTAATATTATAAGAGAGGTGAGAATAGATACAAGAGAAAAACCTATAACATTTGAAATAGTAGATAAGATATCCCAACAAGATGAAGAATTAATAAGAATTAAAGCTTGTTTAAAAGGAGATATAGAATGGAAAAATGAAGATAAAGCGTTTAAAAAAGTTAAGAGTGAATTAAATATAGAAGACAATTGTTTATTGAGAGGATATAGATTAGTGATACAGAATAAATTAAGAAAGGAAACCTTAAATGTAATACATTCAGGTCATCAAGGCATAAAAAGAATGAAAAATAAAGCAAGAGAATATATGTGGTGGCCTAAGATGAATAAGGAAATAGAAGAGTTAGCGAGGAGCTTTGAAACCTGTAACATGTGGGCTAATGTTCCAGCAAAGAATAAGGAAGATAAATGGCCAAAAACAGATATTCCATGCGAAAGAATACATGTAGATTTTTTAGAATATGAGAAGAAAAGATTTTTTATCATGGTAGATGCAGGTTCAAAATGGATAGATTCAGCAAGTTTCGGGTTTATCAACAAGAGTAGCTTTAGATAAGATAAAGGATTTTGTAGGCAAATATGGTTTAATGAAGACGATAGTATCAGATGGAGGTCCAGATTTTAAAGGTAGAGCATTTGATAAATTTTGTGATAGGTGGAATATTAGACATTTATTATCACCACCTTATTACCCAAGAAGCAATGGACAAGCGGAGCGAATGGTAGCGTTATTAAGAGTTGGTTGAAAAAGGAAAAATATGGAGAAAGTCAATGGTTATCATTATTAGCATACAACAGTACGGAAACTGCAAAAGGAAAGTCACCAGCTGAAATATTTTTAGGAAGAAAGACGAGATCAGAATTAGATTTTTTAAAGGAAAAAGTGATAAGGAGAGAACAAGTAGAGAGTGAAAGATTGCCAGTAGGAAGTTTGGTGTGGGTATTGTTGTTTGATGGGCCTATTAAATGGGGGAAGGGTGTAATAAGCAAAAATATAGGAAAGAAAAAAGTAGAAGTAAAGATTGAAGGACAAGAAGGAACCTTTACAAGGCACCTGAAGCAAGTAAGGTGTAGAAGCTTAGGGCCTTAGAGAGAAATGAGAAATATACGAAGAATTAGAAAGGAATAAATTGATGTTAGACATAGTAGGAGAATCATAATTTAGAAATGAATAAATTGATGATAGACATAGTAGGAGAATCATAATTTAGATAGGAATAACTTGATGATAGACATAGTAAGAGAATCATACGTTGTAGGAAATAAAAGGGATGTTAGACTTAATTATGAGATTTATATTTTATAAAGAGTTAGAGAAGAAATTGTAACCTAGTATAGAGAAATAAGAGTCGAAGAATATATATATATGTGTATAAAGTATTTTATTTAGATGGCCTCCTATGGTAGAGTGGGTAACAAGATAATGAGGATAGAGATAAGAGACGTCGACGGTTCAGAAGAATCAAACAGATGGGTAGAAGGGAACGAGGCGAAACAAAGATACGGAGATTGGCTACAAGAAGCGCCGACGAGAGGGGGTCGCAGAATAGCACCGTATAGCACAAGAAGGAGAGTGGAATGCTGGGCGTGCGGGGGTGAACACAAATTACGGTTTTGCCCAAGTATGGAGTTGACCACGAATAGTAATTCGAGTGCACCAGGGAGGAACATGGTAGCATCGGCAAACACGATGGAGTTAAGGGAGAATTAAAGGGGGGAGATGTTGGATTATGCAAATTTAGTTAAAAGATAATTATGGAACAAAATTAATTTAAATGATGGATTTTTATTTTATGTGTTTATTTCTTCGAAAAATTATTATTTTAATATGCAAATACTTACAATGTTTAATGGCTATAAAAAAATATATAAATAGCTAAGAAAAATAATTATTTTTTAACGGATGATATTTTAAAAATTAATTTAATAAAAGAATTACAATATTTTGTTTCTTCGAAATTTGTGTGAAATTTAATAAAAAGGAAAGATTTAATACAGAAAAAGTAAGTCTACAATTTAATAAATTAGAATTATTTAAAAGAGTTACATTATATATTTTAGGTGTGCTCAAAAGTAAGTAGTTAGCCATCGTTATTATTAAAATCAAATTGTTACAAGTCCGAACTTAACTCAGGGTGTTAACACAGTATTGGGAGAGCTAATTAAGAATCAAAGGTGTATTAAATCTATATAATTAAAATAAAGGATTAATTACTTTTGAGCACACCTAAAATATATAATGTAACTCTTTTAAATAATTCTAATTTATTAAATTGTAGACTTACTTTTTCTGTATTAAATCTTTCCTTTTTATTAAATTTCACACAAATTTCGAAGAAACAAAATATCGTCTGTAATTCTTTTATTAAATTAATTTTTAAAATATCATCCGTTAAAAAATAATTATTTTTCTTAGCTATTTATATATTTTTTTATAGCCATTAAACATTGTAAGTATTTGCATATTAAAATAATAATTTTTCGAAGAAATAAACACATAAAATAAAAATCCATCATTTAAATTAATTTTGTTCCATAATTATCTTTTAACTAAATTTGCATAATCCAACATCTCCCCCCTTTAATTCTCCCTTAACTCCATCGTGTTTGCCGATGCTACCATGTTCCTCCCTGGTGCACTCGAATTACTATTCGTGGTCAACTCCATACTTGGGCAAAACCGTAATTTGTGTTCACCCCCGCACGCCCAGCATTCCACTCTCCTTCTTGTGCTATACGGTGCTATTCTGCGACCCCCTCTCGTCGGCGCTTCTTGTAGCCAATCTCCGTATCTTTGTTTCGCCTCGTTCCCTTCTACCCATCTGTTTGATTCTTCTGAACCGTCGACGTCTCTTATCTCTATCCTCATTATCTTGTTACCCACTCTACCATAGGAGGCCATCTAAATAAAATACTTTATACACATATATATATATTCTTCGACTCTTATTTCTCTATACTAGGTTACAATTTCTTCTCTAACTCTTTATAAAATATAAATCTCATAATTAAGTCTAACATCCCTTTTATTTCCTACAACGTATGATTCTCTTACTATGTCTATCATCAAGTTATTCCTATCTAAATTATGATTCTCCTACTATGTCTATCATCAATTTATTCCTTTCTAAATTATGATTCTCCTACTATGTCTAACATCAATTTATTCCTTTCTAATTCTTCGTATATTTCTCATTTATCTCTAAGGCCCTAAGCTTCTACACCTTACTTGCTTCAGGTGCCTTGTAAAGGTTCCTTCTTGTCCTTCAATCTTTACTTCTACTTTTTTCTTTCCTATATTTTTGCTATTACAAAAAAGTAAATTTTTTAAACTGTTTGAGATATTATTTCATAATTTTATATTATTTCAGACGGGAAATATAATCACTTAGAATATCGGCAAATGTGTTCCTGCCAATCTTCAGCCCAATGACATTTCGGATCGTAGGCTTTCGAGACTTCGATGTAATTGTGAGCTATAACTGGTTTTATTATCTCGATATCCTTATTATGTTTAGAAGGATCATTTTTAGATATTTCACTGATGCTAAAATCGTAACCTAAAGAAAAAAGAATTGTAAATATAATCTATTACATATTAGGGATAATAAAGTAGGATATACCATTATACAATTTTTAATTAAATATAAGGTACAAATCCTTCTGATATTAGATTTATTGAAATTTAAGAAAAATCGGACAAATATTTAACAAAATAGGTAAGATACCGTAAAAATTAGTTCCGATAAATAATTTTCTTCGCGTTACGACATCTTCATCATCTACCAGGAATTCCACGCATTTTTTTATCCAGCTGTATGGACTGTTTGGTCCAACGCTACAAAAAAATAAATTATATATATTAAAGTGATTAGGTGTGAGGTTTTCCTTTTAACTTTCTTCTTTCTTTTTTTCTCTATTTCTTAGAAGTAAAAAATATATTAATCAATTAAAACCATAAAATTTAGGATAAAAATACATTAATTAACAAACGTGTTTCATAACATGTAGTATAACCATTATTGAAGATATTCAAAGCTATTATCTTTAAAAGCAGTAATATTATTACTGGAAATATATCGGAGTAAGAGACAGATATGGTGAGTAAATAAATACTGTTTTAAAAAATTTTTGTCAAAAAATGAAAAGACAGGATAACACATACGATTTAAAAGAGATAGGGGAGATGAATTTATTAATTCGAGGTTCATCTTGCAATAAATCAATCCAGCCGGCGGCTCATAGGAGCTATTCCAAATAAACTCACCCCTCCCACTCGCAATTTTTTTTAAAAGATGAATGAATAGTTACTACTATTATCTAAATTTCTCATAATGACATGATAAATAAATATTAAATATAATTTATGGTATTATACTAGCACTTTTAGTTTTTAAATAAAGTGATTGACTAATATATAGAACAGTAAAAATTCTAGCGTTTTTAAGTTACTTTTTTAAAAAATTATATTGAAAGTAACTAGTTACAGTTAATATTTTTTTAAAGTTAGCAAAGTTTGGACCTAGGCGAAAATGAGTATTGATTCCAATCCAATTATACTTCAAAAAAAATAGGTATGCTTCCGGTTTCTAATTTTGAAAAGCGGGTTGTGGATTCTAAATTTAATTTTTTTTAAAAAAACAACCTTCTAACATTTGTGGCGTAATCGTAGGTCATAACACTAAATCTATCGATAAAAGATTTGAGATGATCCATGTCGTCTCGTTGAAATAGACCAGGTGTTTTCCTTTTATTTTATGATATATTTATTGTAGTGTGGTAAATGTAGTGCTATTACCAGTTAGAGCGAAATTCGCGGGTAGGTATACAAAATATACTATAAATATAATATTTTTGCATTCTTTTTTGTAAACTTCGCCGCGAATTCGGGCTATTTAAAAATAAGATTTTAGTCAAAATAATATATTGCAAGCCTCGAGATTTCGTTAATAGATATTCAAAGCTTTGTGAGATCTATGAGCAAAATCTCGAGGATAGCGTAAAATTTTTTGAGTAAAATAACGGGTTAGCCGTGTTTAAAAATCGAGCCTTTTAAAAACACTAATTAAATGATAAAAAACCAATTAAAAAAAACATCTGAGGATTCAAATATTTATTTTAAATAATTATATTCGTTGGAATGGGGAGGGGGGGGGGTGTAGGGGTGTACAAATAAACGCGCATATAATATTTTCTAATCGCGCAAAACGTATTTTTGTGCCTGTCTAATTGTACGTTTTTACGCGATGTAACAACTGATCGATCGTATTTAAAAAAATTACAAATTTGATAAGCTGTTTTAATAGTTGCATCGCGCTAAACATATAACTAAAAATGAGGGGGCGCTACTGGCTATATAATAATTAATTTTAAAGATATTTTAAATGCCATAAAATATATGTGATACAAAAAAAAATTTACTCGTCGTAAAAGGGTGGAGGTATCACAAGAACAATCTCTTTCTTCATTAAATGCAACGAGGTGGACAAATGATGAATAAAATGGATCATGTCACTTTTTTGTTTAAAAATTTAAAAAGATAAAATATTTTTATATCAATTTATCTATGCATGTTTTATTTATTTATTACAAAAATAAATATGATATATAATTAATGGTAAATATTTTATATTTTTTTATAACTTATCGTATTTTTTATCAAATTCATTTTATAATTGGGATATTAAATTAAGCAAAAAATGAAAGGAAAAAATAATATATTAAACCCTATCTAATAATTGGTGTTTTGGTAAGCTAGGATCAAATTTTAGCTTTTCCTAAAAGTAAATTTAACATTAGATCCAGCTCCCCCCCCCCACCAATAATTTAACCAGATTGTCAAATCAAACCGTACGGCAAACCCGAAATGAACCGTAACCATAATCAAATCGTTATAAAAAACTTTAAATGGAGAGATGGAGAGGTTCGAACCCAATATAAATCTTACGTACCTGTTTAACAAGGTCATAAATGTTTTTTTTTAAAAACAAAAAGAAATAAATAATACAAATTTAATTATGCTTATCTGTTATTTATTACTAATGTTTTTTTTTATAATGATTAAATAAAAGATATTCAACATTTTTGTTTAATTTTTAATGTTTGTTAGATTTATAGTGGGCTATTTAGAAAACATATAAATTATAATTAATTTTAAAAAATCCTAAACTCATAAAAAAAAAACCGTAATGAACCGATATGAAATTATAAACGACATAAATTTATTCAAGATAACCGGAATGTATATAAACCGTTTTAAAATTATAAATTAAGAACAGGGTTGGAACTAAACAGGAATACTTTCTTACCCCGATTTTTTCCCCCATTTTTAATTCTGATCCTAATTTTCTATATTTTACTGGCCCAAATTTGGAAATTTGGTAAATTTTTAAATAACTTTTGGCTATGTTTATATCATAAATAAATGGTAAATATATGGGAAGGGAATGAAATAATCCATCATGTGATTTTTCAGCTGGCTGATTTGATATAATTTAATTTTAAATTTTTTTGCCAAACTCGGCTTGGTCCTGCCTGGAATAAGCTCAGACTCGGGGCAGATGCGTCACCTACGTTTTCACGCAGGGGGCTTAAAAACTACATTTTTACAAAATTATGGTTCACATAAAAATGATAGGACCTGAAGCATTTCTTAATTATGCTGCTGCTATAATAAATAAATCAATAAAATTTTCAATATGCAAATTTATCAAAATTATTTTCAACCTCTTATAAAATCTTTTTTGACACATTTTAATTCTGTATGATTTTATGTTTAAGAACAGATGGACATTGACTAAAAGGAATCGTGAATGATGTGTTAAGTGTATACAAAATATAAGGTTAAAAATTATATTAATTGAATAGTAAAGAAACTTAAATATTAAAAGGCCGGTCCAGACCACAAAAAGATCGGTCTGGTTAGGGTCTGAGACCGAGAGAACCCTAAATACTTTTAGCAAATATTGCTGATATATAATATCATTATATTTAATTTCTTACTCTTTCATCGAAACTGTTTCAGCATTCCAAATTTCAAGTACCACACCATCAAATTCATATAAATCTAGAGTATCTATTAAAATATCAATGCAATTCTGCATGTCTTTCTCATTCGTAAATAAGGCTTTTAACAGATGTTTGTCCCAACCATCAAATAGAAATCTTGGAACTAAAAAGTGGGAAGATTAAAGAGAGACAGAGTATTAATCATGAAAATTTATGTGAAGGATAAATATGTTTTAAAACACCTTTAATCTATTCAAAGGTTTATTATTTAGGGCTACTTTTTGAAATGATATGATTATCATTTAAACACTATGTTTTTATTTAAACACTATGATTTTTAATTTTTTAAGATTTATTTCTATGTTTCATTTTTTTTGTTATGCTCCATTTTCTATGTAATAAATTCAAATTGCCATGATAATTAATATATGCTAAGTTTTATTTATACAACATTTTTAAATGAAGATATCAATAAGTTTACAGTCTCAGAGCCAAGACATATTTAACAAGGCCTCATAATTGTTTATTGACATAGATATAAAAAAATTTACCCAGAATTTAAAATTTATGTTAGAAATCAATAATATGCTTTCCTAAAAACAATAAATGGTTTGTGGAATACAAGTACCAATATTGCTTAGAGTCAACAAATAAGATTTTTAAAGATAATAACACACTACAAGAGATTAAGTTGTTGCTGTGGATAATGTAAAAAAAAACAATCCCTTAAACTTGAAAACAAAAAGAATTCAAATGGAAAATAACAAGTTTAGAATTGTGGATTTCATCTTATCAATGAGTTTGACAAAACAACATTACCTTTTAAAATAGATAATGTTGAATATTATATCCTAATAGCTGATAAAAAACATGAGAATTACAGAGCTGAAATTGATTATATTAAAAGATTAATTGGGGTATTTTTTAAAGATTTTATATATGAAACTTTTAGTTTTTGCATTGTTAATATATCAAAAGATGGAATGCTTGGGAGTTAAATTCCTATGCCAGACAAGATTGTACTTAAAATAAATATGTCATAACTATGTTTTTCATTTCTAAAAAAGGATCATAAATTATTTATTTTATAACAAGCAAGAATTTTTAGACCATAATTTTTTTTAAACATAGCTTTTTCAATTAATATATAGCATTTTTTAAATTTAAGCCTGGCCATTTAAGAATTTTTGCATAATTTGCCTGACCTATTAATTTTTGCCTGGCCAATCATAATTTTTTTTTAAATTTGCCCAGCTTGTTAAATATTTATAAAAAGCCAAGCCTGGCCCAGGTGGTTAAAAATTTTTTGTAGGAATTTGTATATTTTAATGTCTTTATCTAATTTTTCTCCAATGTCAATTTCTTATATTTTTCTTCTTTGGCTATCTATTTATAAATTTAATATTTTAGTTAGACAGCTTTTAAATTACAAAGAAATAAGTATATTGTAATTTATTTTCAAATAGTATCAATCAGAATATAGCTTAAAAAAATCAAATTATTTTAATCAAAATTCCTATGTTTGAGCTGGCCTATTAAAAATTTACAAAAAATCAGATATTTGTGAGGCCCTGCCAAACTTTACATACCTCTAATATAGCATTTTGCATATATCAATTCAAACCAATAGCAAATGATTAATTTATTTGAAAAAAACATAGTAAAACAATTATTTAACATAGCATCTAAATGATACACAATTATAAATGCTTGAATAATTTAATAAAAGTAAATATATGACATGTGCAATTTATAAAGTACTTATAAGTTTTACCTATTTTAATTTTATCATTTAATTTTCGCATATCTTTTAACCAATCTAAATTTAAATATAAATGTGGTAAAAAACTATTTTATAACTAATTTTTGTGTTATTGCCATCTTGAATTTTACATTTTGGTAAAATTTGATACCATACAGGGGATAAATAAGAAAATTTTTTTGGAAAAGTTTTTGCAACATCAAATCCATGAGTGTGTTCCACTAAGAAATAAAATAAATTACATTTAAAAAATTATATTTAACTGGTGTGATATATGCCAATACATCATTAGGAAAATGTTTTGCTAAACACTTATCACTTTTACAATATACATTATAATTTTTTATAATTTTAGGAATGTCTAAATTATCATCAACCAATTTTCTTTCATACACTGATTTTTTCGATGATTTAATCTGATATTAACATAATTTTATTTTATAAATAAATAGTTACCACATTTGTGTCACTTGGTTTTGGTGTCTTTTTGTCGCTTTTAGAGAGTGTGGAATGATTAAAACTAACGAGAGAAAAGAAAAAAAGAATAAAATTTAAAAAATGTTTTCCCATATGTTTTTAAACGTGAGCACCTTGCGATACACAGAATTTAAAATATTGAATCATGTTAAATACCAAATTTTCAAAAATGACAATTTAATATCAAATTAGGCAAATTAAACCTCTAGTATTATATTTGATTATTAACTTAATTCACAATTATGTTTCTGTATTAGATCAATATTTCTTAGATTAGTATCATGAATGGAATTAAAGATAAAATTATTCTAGTACAGAAAAATTGATCTCATTAACATATTTAAAAATTTATCAAGAGTTTAAACGTGTTAGATTGGATCCCACTAAGATACGTTATTAGAGCGCTAAACCCTTAATGTTGACAAGCAACAGAGCTATACTTGGTTTTCCTCAAATCCATTTAATTGAATATTTAATGTAATGATTAGCTACCTAACATGCAGATTGACAGATAATAGTCATTAATTTGGATCTTATGTTTTTAAGAGATGTGGAAAAGTTCGAGAATTATTGCTGGGGATTATGGAATGGTATCCTTATATTTGTTTATGATTAACTATATGATGTTGTTATCAGATTACGTATGATTAATAATATTTTCATAAATTGTTAATTTGATTTTAAAAGATTACATGATTCGCTACATATTGATGACTTTACGGGAAAAACCTGATCAAATGAAATTGAGAAATAGAAATGTATTGGATATTTAATTAAATAAAGTTTGACATAAGAGGGAATGGGTGGTGGCTAACAGGAATTCATGGATGTGCAAGCAATGAGGAATTATTAAAGAACCGTTCAATGGTTGACACCTTGTGGACTGTCCACGTGGGTACGATTGATGAAAATGGTGGGTGTAGAATTGTTTATGGTGACCGCAATGCCGTCCAAGCAATAACAGGATCCTCGCGAACCGTTCAAAGCTTAGCACCATTGGAATCATCTAAGGTTTGTGACTGCACGAGAATGTTTTAGATTGGATAAAGGAGTTGGAGGGGATATAGTGATTAGCTACCTAACACGAGGATTGAAGATATAATCAATAATCCGGGTAATATGATTTTTGGAGATGGAGGAAAGTTCAGGAATGATTGATGTGGATTCTGGAATGGGATAAGGATGTTTATTTGGATATTGAGAATATAATTGTATGATATTGTTGTCAGATTTTATGTGAATAATATTATTTATATAAATGGTTTATTTAATTGCAATAAGGATTACATGAATCACTACATTTAATCGAGGGGAAAAAAATGAGGAGCCCTTCACACGTTTGTAGGCAATTCGACGTATTTGTACGCGTAACAATCTTAGGACTATTGTAGGCTGATTAAAAATGAATTGGACGAAGAAGTACAGCTGACCATAAATTGTATATATTTATATTAAATTACTTTAAAAGGCAAATGGCCAATTTTGTTAAATGAGTAGATTATATTGTTTATAAATACTGAGCAAAAAACTTTATTGCCCATTGATGTTATTAGTAAGAATAAATCGAATGTAATGAAAGTAGAATGTATCTAGTATACATATATTTATATAAATTAATCTTGTCGAATCTTCCAAAGTTTGCACCGGATGCACCTAAAAACTAGATAGATGGTTTTGGTAATATTATTATTTTGAATATTTTCATGACATTTTTTTATTTTTAATATGCCTAAATTAATTAAGAGCTAGATTTCCCATTTGTGTTAAATATTATTTTGATTAGCGAATACATTTATATTATCTATATTATAATTTTCCGATGTCCTCACTATGTCATCGTGACGCCATGTCATCGCTACGTCATGTCATCGGTACGTATTTATTTTTATTTTTTTTATTTGTTGATTTTTTTTATTTTATTCATTTTATTTTATTCATCAGATGAATGGAATTGATGGTGTACACGTACCTAACATGGATGATTTTATTCCCTCAAATTTGTAAATATGAATGAAACTTTTTATTTCACTTAATCCTTTCTTTATTTTTTAGATTACCTTATCAATTTTCATCTCATATTATCAATTACACATTAATGAAACCTTTTTATACTCATGTTTTTTTTTCATAACCAATAATTAAGAAGGTAACCAAGTATATTCAAATATTTAAATATTCTTATCCTAACCTATTTATACTTAATAACATTACATTCATCATATTATTTTTTAACTTTTAGAATATCATAATAGGCTTGATAAGTCCCCCAAAATATTTTTTTGATGATAGCTCTCCAACTACTAGAAATATGTATCTAATATTGACCCATATACCAGTTTTACATTATTTTAATGTTTGTTTAATTTCAACAATAGTTTATTTATATTTTTGCCTGATTTCTTTATTTGTCTAGGCTAACCCTAATCCCTCACATTAATACAAAACATGATGAATCTATTATTAAAGATAAGCATAGAAAATAATGACGATTAAACAAACGCCTTACCCGTTCTAGAGTTACTGGTAGACAAAACAATAAAGAACTAAGCTTGAAATGAACTCATCTGGAGGTTTATTTTATTTTTTTATTTTATGTTTTATATCTATGTTTATTTTTTTTTCACCCAGTTCTCCAAATGATATTTCTATCACCACTACCACAATCCCTATGCCACCTCCGCCTATTTTTTAAATATAAACATTTAATTTTGTACTATCATTCACTTCACTAGGAGTTAATATAAATATTACTTTATTCGATTCTCTGAGAAACTTTCATGAATATTTAGAGGAATGTTCAAACTTGAATGTACAGTACGGTTAATTTCATCAACTTTATTAATGGAAAAATATGCAGTAGTTCTGTCGTGGCCTTTATAACAATACTTACGACCATTATATGGTTTAGTTAACATTGTCGTTCATTCTATTTTAGAGGGGGGAGCGGGAGGGGTAGGAACAGTTTGCATCCTATTTTTTTTTTTTAGGGGGTAGGGGGTAAGCTGCTTTAATGGGGTTAGGATCAATTTTTTTGGGGGTTATCTATTAAATTTTGAGATGAAATAGGACAAAATTTATTGTTGTAAAAATTAATACTTTTATTATAGAATTATTATAATACATCGATCAAATCTATATATTGCAAACAATCATACACATTGTTTTCCAAATAAAACTTTCTGCTATCCTTTTAAATTACATTTAAAAGGTTTAGATATATGAGCAAGCTCATAATCCCATAATAATAAATTCATTGTAAATAATGGTGGTTTTGATTGAATTTATTATCTAAAAAATAAATTCTTTATAAACACAAAATTAGTTAGTAGAGATAGATTAATTTAAGTTATCTTTATAAATTCTCTAAAAGGAGTATCAATATAATTATAAAGGTCATAATAAAAATAAAAAGACACCGCCGCCGAAGGGGGCGGAGATTTTTTAGGGGGGTAGGCAAAAGTTTTTGAAGGGAGTTTGCATCCAATGGAAATCCTGTCATGCAGACGCTGGAGGGGGATACCAATGCTGACATAGACAGAAACATCGTTTTGCGTTCATAGGCATATCAGGACGTATTGTGTTTTGTACACTGCTTTGGTAATCCGTCATTACTTTCATCTACAACCCTAAATGATATAAAATTATACATTAATTATTTCCTCTCCAGACGACCCGCCAGATTTATTTTGTCACTTTTTCCATCAAAAATTAAAATGTCGACAAGGATTTGCTCTTAATTTTATCAAATACATAATAAATATTCCTCATTATTTTTTAAAAAAATTATCCTAAATTTATATGTCAATAAATAAAAATATCTTAAAAAATATATAAATAATTTGCATATAAGTTTTATTAGTGTTTAATGGCATTTTTGTAATTTAAATAGACAGCATTTTTTTTTACTTAACATAAAAAAATATATATCCCTTATCAAATTCTTTGACAAATAATTTCAGAAATGCAAGACATACATTAAATTTATCTGAAAAACAACAATAACTCTATATTATAAAGAACATATTTTTTAGATATAATTTAAATGATCATATTACAAAAAAGTATAAGAGTCAGTTATTTTTATTTTATTTGTCATGATTCTCTTATAAGTGGTTGCCCAGGCCTTCCCAGTTTCCCTTAATACGGAATTTACATGTTTTTTTCCATATTTGACTAATTGATAAATTAGATATTTCCCGTTCATGTGATGATATTAAAAATTTAACTATCTCCGAGGCGGGAAAAAATTTTCAAAATAACAGTGGGTAGGACTGGGCTTGGAACCTCAAAATTAATATTAGCTTGCACATGACTTGGGAATATCTTTTATAAATTAATAAGGATTGAGCTGGGCTTGATAAACTTTTTTAAAATGAGAAGATCTTGGATGCTTCCTAATATTGTGAGCTTGAACATGGCATGACATCTATCGTATAAAAAAAATCTCATTCCCCGTCATTTTTGACGGGCTTTCTACTAGTAATAATTATAGCATAATATATAAACTTATGGGGATAACTCCGACCAAAGGCCTGTCAAAGGGTATTGTGGGGTGAAGTCCTCCATTGATTATATATAAATAGGGAAAATAAAGTTATAGACACTCTTAAAATAAATTAGTACCTTTTACCCTTTTATAAAATTAGCTATGTCCCTGATAAGTATATTTAATTATTACTTTGGTTTATGAGTTGTGTAATTGGAATATACTCATTTTATAGAATTTATATTCTAAAATAATGATTTATGAATAAAATAAGGTTTTGAGTTTGTGATTTATAAGATTTTACGTTCCTATTTTATTTAGAATGTAAGGTTAAATTTTTAGATGTGCAGGTGAAAGTGTTTTTTTATTGTTTTTTTATATTGCAATTTATTATGCAATCAGAGGCTCTATGACAGAGTAGGATCATGAATTCTTTAATTTAATATATTACTACCAAAATTATGACTATTTAATTTACAAATATTATTCGCTCTCAATCTATTTCAAGATATATTAATTATTGATATTGTATTTAAAAATCAAATACTTAACCAAATTTATTTTTCAAAACCTACCAATAATTGAGTATTCCCATATTGCAAAAATCTTTGGGTCATAAATACAACTTCTTATATGTTTAACATTGTACCTTTTTATAAAATTGAAAAATAAAAACTGCATAATATGCTAACCATTGTTTTAATGTCTGTATATAGTCTTGTTACACGGCTAGTTTTGAACCGATTTTTAAAAACGGATAACTCAATATTTTAAATGTATTACGAAAGTCTGAAGATTTTCATAGATAACATAAAGGTTTGGACATCTTTTAGAAATCTCAAGAGGTAGGCAATATTTTCCTGCCTAAATATGAGTTATTCGTGTATTGGCTCAAACCGAGCCGTTTAACAACACTTGGATCTGTTATTTACCCAAAATATTACAAAGGGCAAGACATACAGATCTTATTTCCTCTCGTAGTTTACATACAAAAATACGAATAAAATTGAATGATGGTAATAGCAACAATCATTCAATTCGCAAGAATATTATTACAATCAGATTATCAGACTCGAAAATTAAATGTTTTAAAAAAGAATGGTTAATATATGATTAGAAAATTAAGTTTTTTAAAAAAATGTTAAACTAAAATACCAACTATCAAATTTATAATAATATTTCATTATTGTGAAAACTTATTACAATTTAAATTGGAAATATTTAGCTTATAGAAATACTATCTAATCTAAGTCAATATGAGCAAGGTAACAGCTTCGGAAGTATGGTTAAAACCCCAAAACAGGGTGTATGATTTTTTTGCCTATTTCTTATAAATTATAATGAATATGGTGAATTCCATATCAAATCAACCAACGTTTCAACCCGACCCCCTTCAATTTTTCTAAAATTTTGTATACTGGTAGTATATACTATAACTAAAAAAAAATTTTACCTTCCAACACTGTTTACTCGCTAAGATATGCCCGTTTAAAGCGCGGAAAAATGGTACATTTTTGACAAAATGCACCTCATTTATTTTCAAATATCTCGAGAAATAATTATGTTAAAAAAATAATTTAAATTTTATTTTGTAGCTTAATAAAAGTTCTTTAAAATGACATAAAAATAAATATAATGGACATTCTACTAATATCGAAAACCGGATGTGTAAAACCGGAAATGGCCATAGAAAAAAAAGGTATTTTTTTTTTCAAAATTTTTTTTCTGTAGATAGATATCATACTGCTTTATATTTGTACAAAATCATAGACTTGGATCAACATGGGTTAGGAGTTATCACTCTTTATATGGCTAAAATTGAACAAATTTAACATTAATATCATCATATTTTAATTTAATGAATAGTTATGAAATAAAGTTAATTTAAAAATTATGTCTAAAAATAGGCCCTTACTTTTTTTTATCTTTATAAAAAAATTTGGGAGGTGGCTGGGATAATAAGCTGTTTAAAACTTTAGTTAAATTTTATCTCGATAATCTACCAAAATTGAAATTCAACAATAAATTTTCCCCCATATATTCTAAAAAAAGAAAGGCTTAATATATTATTTGACGAGAATTCTATAGATTATAAAACATTCAAACAATGGATAGCAGTTAATCGAACTACCCTCGAAACACTGACAAAATCCGCTGACGAATTTGTAGATTATTTAATTGAATAAATAAACAATTTAATTCCTCATTTGTTTATAGCTTCACGATAATCATTAATTCGAAACTTTTTAAAATTCAATTTAAATCTTGGCGAGTTCTTAGTTATTGCAGACTTTTCAGAAAACTATGCATTTGTAGTGCAGAACCATGCACAAAGATTTAATCAGACCAATTATCAAGCCACATTAACTCTTTTATAATTTATTACCGTGAGACCAACATAATAAAACATGTAAATTTAGTGGTTATATCAGATTGTTTAAAGCACAACGCATGTGCATTTTATTTATTTTAAAAATTGATAGTATTCTTGAAGGAAAGATTTAATAGAGTGGCTAAAATTTATTATTTTTCTGATGGAGCAGTAACCAATATAAAAATAAAAGATTTCATTAATCTCTATAATCATGAAAATGATTTTGGGATAAAGGCTGAGTGACATTTTTTGAAACCGCACAAGGTAAAAGTCCATGCGACATTTTGGGGGCCGTTACTAAACGGTTAGCAGCTCGAGCACTTGCAACTCCATATGAACATCACATATTGACAATAATAGATTTATTTAACTATGCAAGAAATAATATCTATGGGGTAAATTATATATTTGTGAGCAATAATGAATATATGAACATAGAAACTTATCTTAAAAGCAGATTTTTGAGAGCCAAAGTTCCAAACTTTTATTCCCCTAGACGAAAACAAAAGTCATAATTTATTAAAATTCCCTGGATGATTATAATATATGATATATTTTAATTATAAATTTTTGATTGTATTATTATATGTAATGCTATTTGAGGCAAATAAAGTTATAAATATGTTTAGAATTATTTTGTCAAGTAACTTCGAGAAAAATTTAACTAAAGTTTTAAACAGCTCATTATCCCAGCCACCTCTCAAAATTTTTTTATAAAGATAAAAAAGAGTAAGGGCCTATCATTTAGACATAATTTTTAAATTAACATTATTTCATAACTATTCATTAAATTAAAATGATTTAATTTTTTTTTAAAATCATTTTAATTTAATGAATAGTTATGAAATAATGTTAATTTAAAAAAAGAAAAGACGGAGTATATGGTGATAGGAGGAGATGAAACAGAGAGTATAGATATAAATGAATGGCAGATATCGGCAATTGAAAGCTGCAAATATTTGGGCTCCACTATACAAACAAACGGCACAATAGAGAAAGGTAAGATTAATCAAGGGTGGCTAAAGTGGAGATCTTTATCTGGAGTGCTATTTGATAAAAGAATCCCACACAAATTAAAGGGAAAAATTTACAGTTCCATAATACAACCAACTATTCTATATAGTTCGAAAACATGACCAACTAAAGAATCAGACGAGAGAAGTCTACAAACCATGGAGATGAGAATGCTGAGGATGATTGCTGGGGTAACAAGAAAGGATAAAGTGCGCAGTACAAGAATACTAAGTAGTTTAAATGTATTGCCCATTAAGACTAAGTTAATGGTAAATAGACTTAGGTGGTATGGGCACACAATGAGAAGGCCTTTGAACTACATAGGAAATAAAGTTAAGAGTTTGGAAGTGATGGGCAAACGTAAAAGAGGAAGGCCAAAACTTCAATGGGGCCATAAAGTTAGAGCCAATATAAAGAAGTATAAATTAGATAAAAGAGATTGTATTAATAACATAAAGTGGAGAGAGATGTTGAAGGAGCTTGCCACCAGAAAAGGTGAGAGCTAAAGAGAAAAAAAAATTCATTAAATTAAAATATGATGATATTAATGTTAAATTTGTTCAATTTTAGCCATATAAAGAGTGATAACTCCTAAACTCATGTTGATCCCAGTTTATGATTTTGTACAAATATAAAGCAGTGTGATATCTATCTACAAAAAAAAAATTTTGAAAAAAAATACCTTTTTTTTTCTATGGCCATTTCCGGTTTTACACATCCGGTTTTCGATATTAATAAAATGTCCATCATATTTATTTTTATGTCATTTTAAAGAAAATTTAATATGCTACAAAATAAAATTTAAATTATTTTTCTAACATAATTATTTCTCGAGATATTTGAAAATAAATGAGGTGCCTTTTGTCAAAAATGTACGATTTTTCCGCGCTTTAAACGGCCATATCTTAGCGGGTAAACAGTGTTGGAAGGTAAAATTTAATTTTTTTTCTTAGTTATAGTATATACTACCAGTATACAAAATTTAAGAAAAATTGAAGGGGGTCGGGTTGAAAATCGACTTTTTTTTGTTGATTTGATATGGAATTCACCATATATATTTTAACCCATTTTTTGTAAGTTTCAATTTCAAGTGATAAACTAAAAAACATTTTTCACATCAAATGCTGAATTGCGTATTTTTTAAATTAAATTGAATCTTATTTGATCACAATTTAAAATGATGTTCGTATAATTTGGATTTATATAATTTTAATTTCACGATTTATATCTATAATTTTATAAAGAGAAGAAAAAAGGAATCATTTAAAATTTATTCTCAAAAGATTTGTGTAAGAAATACATTTATAATGTTTTGTGAAAAGGGAGAATATTTTACAAATATATTTAATAGATGTTAATAGGAAAGAGATAAAAGAAAAAATTTATAAATTTATTTATTTATTATATAAATTAAAATATATATTTGTTCTAAGGATCTCTGAATCTTGTTTCACAATTACTCCTATTTGTATAAAGACAGGATCTTGTTGTTTGCCTTCCAATCATAGGCGTAGCCAGGGGGGGGGGTAAGGGGAAATTCCCTCCCCCCCCCCTTCAGAAATTTATCACTTTTTGTAAATATCATTTTTAGCTAATAAAAAATATACCCCTTAGTCCTCCCCCCACTCCCTGACCCTCAAATATGTATGCATATATCTTAAATAATAATTTAAAAGAAAGAATGTAAAATTTGATATTTTTTTATAAAACTATTCATCATAATTTATAGATTTTTGGGAAAATAAATTTATAAATATAATGTTTTTTAATAAATGGAATATAAGCCAAAGATAAGTCTTAAGATAGAAGTGAAATGTATTATAATTATTAATAATGGATCCATAAAATTACTAAATAATATAATATATCAAATATAATATTTTATAAAGTGAGTAATTTTAATTTATTTATCTTGATAAAAATAAAACATAATTATAAAATTATTGATAAAATTAAATCATAAATTGAAAAAATATTAAAGCACAATACAAACAATGGAATATTATATGACGTAGATTTACAGTATATCTAATTATCAAATGACAATCAAGTAATTTTTACCAATATAGCGAATTATATATTTTACAGAAAACTATAAAATATTCATAAGGACATCAGAAAATATCTTTTAAAGACATTGTGGGATGAATAATATAAAGATAAAATTTAAATCATTTATACTTAAAATAAATAGATGGCGTTAAATAATTGAATGCAAATTGTTGCTATATTTAATAACAAGAGCATTGATTAGTAAAATTTGTTAAATTATTAACTGTAATATATTCTCTAACTGTCAAATATGTCTGTAAAAGTGGAATTTTACCTAGTTTATAACTAATTCTATATAATAGAGTAAAATCAACTATATGTCTACTTACTTTTTATAAATAAATTTCTTATAATTGTTTGGAATAAATTATTACCATGCTTTTATATTAAGGTATATACAATACAAGTATTATATTTTTATTTTATATAAACTAATAAAAATATATTTCATATTTGTTCCAGGCTTATTTTTTTTTTAATTAAAATTTGTAAAAATATTTTATGACTATATATAGACTAAAGTAACCCGGCCGAAGGCCAGGGAACCCGCCCAAAAGAGGGTCTGGGGGCGAAGCCCCCAGTAATTGTTTAATCCCCCCCCCACCCCCTTATGAAAATCTTGGCTACGCCTATGCCTCCAATGTACACTATATCTACATCTTTTATAATATATTTTTTTGTGAATAATACTTGCATATTATAAAATGTGTGATAACTAATAAATTTTAAGGTGAAAAATAAATATCTACTATATGACATTTGTTTTTAAGTTGAAACTTGACTTAATATATCTTTTCTTTTTAAAATGAGATGATAATTATTTTAAGTTTTTTATAAAAAAAATATAGTATATATATTTTTTAAAACTTCAAATTAATAGATTTATTAAATAATATAATTAAGTCGAGTTAGGAACAATGGTGTATTTATTTCTTATTTTTTCATTTTAAAATTCACTATTCAAAGAGCTATGTTTAGAATTTTTAAAAAGAAAACAGATAAGTTACGATGCACCCCTAAGGCCATGTTCTGACTTGTCTTATTTTTTAATAGAAATATGTTTAACCCTCTATATAGCTTTCTTGAAAACAGAATAAAATGAGAGAGGCTACATAGATTTAGCGTACACTTAAAAACAAAAGAGAATAGGATGTCCTAGATCAAAATCTGAATAAACTGATCTAAACAGATATAAGTTGAAAAAAATAATAAGAAGAACCAGAATACTGTGTAAGTTATCTATATCAAAATTTTGGAACCTGAACTAAAAAAAGTTCTGGTAATGGTTCTATTTTTAAATAAAGTGGTTCTGGTTGTTAAAATTTTGAAAGGAGGGTTTTAGGTTCTAAAATTTGTCTCTGGTTTGGTTTCCAGTTCCACTTTTCTGATTTATATATTCCTAAAGACATGCACTCGGGAAGATCAAATGTAATAATTTTTGGCAAGTTCCAAGCAATGCCCTTAGTGACAGATTTATTTAAAAAGTTTTGGGAGAAATAAATAATTAGGCTAAATGCTCTTTTTCCTAAATTATGTGTAATTATGACATTTGAATCTTTATTAAATATATCTAACCGTCGGATCTATAAATTTTGAAATCAGTCTATGATTTATTTTCTTTATAATATGAGTCATAGTGGCTAAATATTATAGGACTAGTATTTTAAAAATACAATTAAAGATAAATCTGCAATGTTACTTTATCATAAGTGCGACCTTATTCGTCTTAAACGAAGTTTTAAAGAAATTGACTAGGCCAATAAGCGGTTGAGAACTATTCTCAAGGTCGTGTTATAAAATTTTCTGGAATTATGTTTAGGATATATTATTATTTAAAGGAGGGAAAAACTTTCTATTTCAAAAAAGTGATTATTAAGCATTTAAACCATCCTTTGGGCGTTTTGAGCTTTTCATTGTTCTTCGACTCTGAATAAATCAGACGCGTAATCAAGGGATGGGAAAGTCGAAAATCCCATCTCTATACTCGCAAAAATACGAATTAAATCGAATATTTGCATTATTCATAATTCGATTCGCATTTTTGGATCAAATAATTGTATTATTCGTATTCGCACGAATCGAATAATTCCTTATTTGTATTCGTACTAGTAATAAAAACATTTTTATATTTGATTCCCCAAATATACGTTTAACTAGAAAATTAAATTCTTTAAAAATATTTTTATAAATGAAAAAATCAGAATATGAAAAAATCATAATTTTTTTGATTTGAACCTTTGAAAATTTTATTTAAAATAATTTTTGATTTCATCTTGAAAGATTTCTTGTGCAAAAATTATAAAGGCTTACTTATAAAAAATTTTTACTAAACATATTTGAAATTTTAGATAAAATTGGAAATTTCTTCTTTAAAAAAATATTCTAAGATTTTTGCTCAAAAATTTTTCAAACTCTGGAAAAAATGTAAAATTTAATAAAATGTTAATGAAGTTAAATAAATAAAATGTTCAATTATATGTTAAATACTTACAAATAATTCAAAATATTTATGAGTAAATTATAATATTTACGAATAGTTTCAAATATTTATAATGTCGAATAATTACGAAGAATATATTTTCCTTATTCGTAGATTCAAATTTACGAATCGAATAATTATGTTATTCGTATTCGTAAAATACGAATCAAATATCGAATAATTCATTTTAGGTAATCTCCAGTCGGAAATTTGCCTGTTTATAGGTATAATTTTTAAGCTGATAAAAATTTTCTCTTTACCCCCCCCCCCCCCTCCTGTATACTATGATACATCATTATTAAACAATAATTTGAAACTAAAATAAGTAAAAGTTAATAATTTTTTAAAAATAAAGACTATAATTTAAAATTTGTAGATAAAAAAAGGTATTTTAATATAGAAAAAAAAAGAAGTAAAGAGCTAAAAATAGATTTATAAAAATATATCATATGCAAAGGTCTACAATAAGTTCCAAGGCCTGTAATAAAATTGATGGCTTAAAATCCCAAGTAATAACGCTTCCCAATCCCCCATAGGAAAATTCTGAATATACCTCCCTCAAAGACTCCTTTGAAAAAACATTAAGTTTGGAAATGGCTTATGAAATATATTGTTAATTCTAAATATGAAAAATTAATTTTTAAAAATTTAATAGACCAATCTTACCCTCTATATCTGAATATAATTTTATAATTGACTTACATGCCAATGCAACATGGTAAAAAAAAGCAAGGTGGGATTAGATAAGAGACTTAACAATAACTTTCAAATGCCCCAAAAATTCCGAAATTGCTCTTTTACTGTCTCTCAAACTTGATTGTAGTAATAATTTTAGAGTCTAATAATCAAAATATGATACTTTTTTTTACAAATTATTACAAGGGAAGATAAAATTTAACTATAAACAACTTAAAAGAGATAGCAAACGTTAAAAGCAAAAGATCTTGATTAGATTATAATTTATTCTAAATGGACACTCATTTTTTTATTTTTATCAGGTAATCAAAATAAAAATTTAAGTAAAATCAAAACTTTACTTGAAAATTAGTTATTTTACTATAATTAAAAAATGTAAATTCATCTTAGAAGCTGCTAAATTTGTATTTTATAAAATATTTTTTAATGAATATTTGATTTAGAAGTAAATAATATATTATTTAGCCTTGAATTTTAAAATAAACAGATATGAAATCTAACTTTATTAAAATTATAGAAAATGAACCCTTAATTTACCCAGTAGTAGTGAAAATAAGGCCGGACCGCGCCGATTAACGGACCGGTCTTTTTCAGAAGACCTTAGTCCGGATCGATCTAATTTTACTATTCTATTCATATAATTTTTTTTTTACTATTTTGAAGCGTCAATTCGGCGCATCGTCAATTCAGCGCGGCGACAATTCGGCGCGTATCTAATACATTTGCAATTTATTATAAATTTATTAGTATAAAAAAAGGATGATTAAATAGAAATGATTTTGAATGTTGATCATATTAATTATTTCTTCATATTTTTTTTTACAAAATCTCAAAAGGGAATTTGAATTTAAAAAACATTTTGATTTAATTAAAGTAGTGCAGGGGTCAAAAATTGGTATTAATTTATAAATCCGCCAAAATAAAAAAATATGGGCTGGCCATTATCATTACTTAGCCTATAATAATACTTTGCTTAATATCACAGATACTAGATATCCAATTCGTTTATTTTCAAATATTGTTTTGTTTAATTTTCACCAAACCTGGATTCGGAATTAGGCCATAACATTTTACTTATATATTGTTAGGATTAATGAATAATAATTTAAAAATTTGGTTCGGTTTAATATAAATCATTAGTTATTATTCATAATTTTGTTTAACAATTTTATTTGGGAAATTTAATTTGGAAAAATATTTCATAGGAATTTATTTTAATTTTGTTGATTTTCTCGAAAATTTTACATATTTTATTTGGGGATTTTTTTTCCGAAGATTTTTTTAAAATATATAAATATAAATTTTATTTTCGGATTTAAATTATGTTAAATCTTAATTCCCCTTGTTCCCGCCTATTTTTAGAAACAAAAATAAATTAATATATGTTTTATTTTCGGATTTATTCCTTTTGTTCAATAATTTTAAAGAATTCAATCGTTATTTTTCTCAATAAATTTTATAATCTAAATTAAACATAAAATCCAAATCTCCTTTTTCTTTTTTTCCCCGCCTAACTTTAGAACAACAAATTAATAAATATAATTATTTATCTTAAAATTTTTTCCTTTTTTTTTCATTTTAAAAGTCTGTAAAAAAACTTTAATATTTTTCATTTCCTTCCGTAATTTAATTTTTATTTTCCATAATTTAATCATTGTAAATTGAGAATTCCTATTTAAAGGTAAATATTAATAATCTTATTTTTGTATATCATTTATAATTTTTTATATTATAGTTTACTTTTATTTTTAAGAATGCCTTTAAATTATGCCATAAGTGAACGTGGATCTAGAAAACTGCACGGGCTGTCCGTAGCCCGACGCGACCCGACCCAACCCGGCCCGACCCGGCCCGACCCGACCCGAAAATAAATAATAATATTAATATCTTAAATAGTCAGTATAATTTATAATATTAATTATAAAATCATATTATTTAATATTTATCACATTTTAGGATTAAAATGTCAATCATATTAACATGTCATGTCATTATTAATTATTATTTTATAAACCTAACAACCGGATACCAAACTATTTTATCACTAAATTGTGTGTTTCCCGTGAATCACAAGATAAGACATATTTTATGTACTAAAGATAAGTTTTATTCATTATTTATTATTTATCTAGCCTATACATTGTCTTTTTTAACATTTGTTTTAAAAAATTTCCATATAAAATTTAAGATTGGGATTTGATTCAGGGGAACTTATTTCTAATTTAAATTTCACTACCATAAATGTTAATCATCCTCGAAATTAAAAAATATTATATAAAATTGGTAATGATATTCTAAGTTACATTTATATATAAAATATAATCTTTACTTATTTCGTTTTGGTATTATTATTTTTTTATCTATCTACCTTAATATGAGTTGTAAATTTTCCAGCTAATTTTGGTTGTCAATATTTTAAAATATGGCAGAAAAAATTAGGAAATTAATACGAGATTCACAAAGAAAATAAGATGTATACTGTGATATGTAAAATTTAAAACATGAATATTAAAAAGAATCTGTATCTTTTGTCAAGAAAATGAAAAAGATACAAGATTCTTTTCAGAATTAAGGATCTTAGATACAGATATCAGTATCTTATTAAAAATGTCAAAATATACTGAGTACAAGATATAAAGGGATCTTGTATCATGTATCTTAGATACAAGTATTCGCAGTACTGCCCAACTCTGTTTATTTCAATCTAATTGATTAAAGTCATTTTAAATATTTTTTTTAGATTTTAGACACAGCCATATTAAAAAAATTATCTCAATGGATGCAAAATTAAAAAGAATTGGTGAAAAGATTAAGACAAAAGAGTATGAAGTAAGGGAGAATCTTAATGGAAAATCCGATGTATGGAAGAAATTTTCATTTATATATGATGAAAATAAAGAAAAACTTAATTATGTCATTTGTATTATATGCAAATTTATTTATGTATATAATTCAATAACAACAGGTTAAATATTTATACATAAAATATGATCTTATTAAATTATTTTAGGCGGCTAACAGTGAAAGGGCGTTTTCAGCTGCTGGTAGCCTTTGAGGAGAGAAGGACTCGTTTAAAGCCAGATAAGCTGGACGCCTCTTTATTTATATATCATAATTATTCACTTTGTGATAATTTGATAATGATATTGATGAAGTCAATATAATATAATATGTTCATTATATTTTTTATATATTTATTAACTTTTATATCATTTCTATATTCGCATAAATGATGCTTATTGTATTATATAATCGTTATAATTTTTAAATTCGCTTGTATATTAATCGTTTTATAATATTTTTTACAAATTTAATAAAATGCAACTTAATATATATCTTGAATAGATTATGGCCGTCAAATAAACTTTTATTTAAGGTGGCTGAACTGAATAAATACACATAAATTTTTTTTTGGTTATTATAATATTAAAACTTAAATTGCAAAATTTTATTCGGGTCGGCTCGGGTTGCGAAAAAATTACTTTGCAGTTCTCTACGTGGATCAAAACAATTAGTTCATGATCAATACATATTCAGGAAAGAAAGAATTATAAATAAAAAAACAATATAAAAATGTGTAGAGGCTTATAAATTATTGGAAGGTAGACCTACCCGTTGCAAAGGACGATGCCACACATTAAATGAAGAGGTAATTCTTCATATTGATAATCATAATCATGTGATAGATGGTATAGAGGTCTTAAAAACCGAATGTCTAAATAACATTAAAAACGGGCTATTAAGGTGACTGATACACCTCAAAAAATTATAAGCATTGCAATAGCAGAGGGTTCCCTATCCCTTCATGCTGCCCTTCCGCCCATCACGTCAATAAAACGAACCATCCAGCGAGCTAGATCGCTCATGGGTTCTCCATTACCTACCCCGACAAACAGTTATGATCTAGATTTACCTGATATCTATAGAAAAACATGTTCGGGGTTGCCATTCCTTCAATATGATAGCAAGCATTTGCTACCGGAACTACCAAGAATTTTGATATTCGCCACTGCCCAAAACCTTAGATTGATGGCGGAAAGCAGTCACTGGTATGCAGATGGCACGTTTAAGACAACCCCCTTAATTTTTTACCAACCTTGGACCCTCCAAGTCCTATATAATAAAACAGTTATACCCACAATTTTTGCGCTATTACCGAATAAAATTCAGATTACATACATAAGGGTCTTGGATGAGATAAAAAGATTACAAAACAATGTAAATCCTATATCGGTAATGATCGATTTTGAGCAGGCTGAAATAAATGCCTTTACACATTCATTTCCATTGATAACAGTAAGAGGCTGTTTTTTTCATATGACAAGCAATTTGGAGGCACATCCAAAGTGATAGCGAATTATTATCTCATTATTTAGATAGAGATGCGGGAAGTGATTGGTCTATAAAAATTAGACAAATGGTGTCACTTGCATTTGTTCCCGTGGAGGACGTGTTTGATGCCTTTTATGGGCTATTACACACAATTCTATCAAGATAATGAAAGTGTCTTGGACAAACTCAATACGCTGCTACATTGGAGGGAATCCCAAAGACAAATAATGCAGTTGAAGGTAATTTTTTTTATGCTATCTTTTTAATCATTATTACACAATATTTTTTATAATTTGCTTTGCAATTTTTTCTAAAGTTTGGTACAGAGCATTCTCATCTCTTTAATCATCGCACCATCCCTCTATTTGGAAATTTTTAGATGCTCTATGTTTAGAACAATCGTTAATCGAAGCACAAATTGAACAATATATTTCTGGTACGCAACCCCCGAGATCAAGAATGGTGTATCGGGATACAGCTGAAAATATTATATTAATTGTATCTGACTAAGTAAATCGCCCGATTAATGATTATTTAAGGGGGATCGCATATAATTTTAATTTACAAACAAATGTTATCTATTTTTTTTAAATGTTCTTTTAAACATATTTTTGGCATGTTTTATATAGTATATGTGTATTTTCTATAGTCATTTTATATATAAATAAAAAAATTGTGCGTTAATTCGTTTTTGATTATTTTATAATAGAAAAAATTAGTTAAACATAATATATATTTAAAATGATTAATAGAATTATTTTAAGGATTTTTAATAAATCTAAAAAATAAATCAGTCTTAATTTGAATTTTATTGGATCAACATTAGTGTTGTTAAACGTCCGATTTGGGTCGATTAAGATTTTAGCCATAATAACATGTAAGATTAGAGATAGAAGTCCAAACTTTTCTTACATTTAGCGCAAAATCTCGCTTACATAATATTGGCTACTAATCAAAATAGGGGAGACTGGGGTTAGGTACCGGGGCTTGGCAATCCACTTAATCTCATCTTAAAATTAAATACACCAGAAGGTTAAAATTTTATCATAATATAGTTTTTATTAGTTTACGTCTATAGACAAAAAGTCTTATGAAATAATTATTAAAAATTTTATTTAAGAAATAAAATATTGATGAAGTTTTTATAATTTGGGAAAGTTTTATGAGTATTTATTATATCCAGAAATTTAGAGTTAGCAGGGCTTGCTAAACCATACAATTATGGCAGTTAATAATGAAAAAAATACAAAATATTTATCGAGATAAATGTTCACGCAAAATCTCCAGGCTTACATAATATTGCCTACTAACCAGGGGCTTGGCAAACCACTTAATATCTTCTTAAAATTAATTACAACAGAAGGTTAAGCAAGGAAATCGGTATAAATATTGGTTGTTAATTTTTTTTATTGATATTACACATTTAGTAAATAAAATTGAGATTTTTGTAAAAAAAAATATGAAGAAATAATTAATATGAAGAAATAATTAATATGAAGAAATAATTAATATGAAGAAATAATTAATATGACCAACATTCAAAATCATTTCTATTTAATCATCCTTTTTTTTATACTAATAAATTTATAATAAATTGCAACTGTATTAGATACGCGCCGAATTGTCGCCGCGCCGAATTGACGCCGCGCCGAATTGACGCCGCGCCGAATTGACGCCGCGCCGAATTGACGCCGCGCCGAATTGACGCCGCGCCGAATTGACGCCGCGCCGAATTGACGTGATACCTAAATTTTTGGTATTACATTTCTAGAGGAGGTACTTTAGTTTTTGTGAATGTTTTCTGATATTTTAAATTCATTGTTATCTTGCAAATAATTAGGAAAGCAAAATTTGTCAAAAAATGAATTTAGTTTTAAATTAAAATATATTTTTAACATAAAATACTTTTTAATAACCAAATTAGGAACACGATCTAGACTAGCATTTTTATGAGGAACACTATCCAAAGACCGAACCACGACTTTCCCTACCCAGCACCTTGTGCCTTTTGTTTTAAAAATTATAAATATTAAATGATATTATAAAATTTTAAACTATCGGTGAAATTCAAAAGGGAGCAATGTCGATATTGTCAAGAAGCATCTCCTCCACCTGACGTAATGATCCTGGTCTAATTTTTGTAGCGCGGCCCAAACCCAAATTTTTTTATAAAAAGTTTCGCTGGCCCGACCCAAACCCGAATTTTTTTTTTTTTTAAATTACTGTCCCGGCCCGGCCTGGGCCGATTTAGTTTAAATATAGAAATTAATTTTTTTTAAAAAAATTAGAATATGCCACGCTAAAAAATTCAATTTTAAAATAATTAGCCATTATTCAAGATAAAAGTAGTATATTAAGAAAGATTTTTACAACAATTGTTGGTGATCGATCGGTACTGCTTTTTTAGGTTAGTATTGTTATATAATATTATTTATAGTTTACCCCCCCCCCCCCCCCTCTCCCGTCAAAATTTTGCAATATCAATCAGAGTTTATCCTTGCTGCTAGTTGCATTAATAAATTATTTTCCTATAGCTCACTACTTTGTAGAAATTTACAAAAACCAAATTTAGATTTGGTTCAGATTATTTGTTTGGCGGAAAATGTTATGGACAGGTAAATACGAATGAATGTAGAAATATTTTCATAACATTAGATGTTAAATTGAAAGCTTAATCTTATGATATAACACTAATTAAATCTCGTCTAGCACTTAGGCAATTGATGTAATATAAATGTTGAGTTAACAACTGAAGAATATTATAAAATATCCATTTTCATCCCATTCTTAGATACTTTTTTTCCCAAATTAAAGTTCGGTTTTTAGATAAAAAACAAAAGTTTTTAGCAAACTTCAAATTTTATTACCTAATTAGTTTTCTGATGCCACTATTGGTAATTTTAAATATTTAGCAAAATTTTGTTCCTATGATATTGATAATGAACAATTTAATAAGTGAATTCGTATTGTGGTATTTATCACATTTGGTTATTTTAGCTAAGCATGCTATTGATGCGCCAATAGGTGTTTGGAAACATTGGCTCAATTTCCAAATATTTTAAAGTTATATTATATTCTTCCATATTTGCCTATTACAACATGTACGAAAAATCCTTTTCCAACAGAGAAGGTTGAAAACTTATTTACCCGAATCTCGGCTAAATGGGTTAGCTCTGTTAAATATCCACAGAAATTTGGTTCCAACGACAATCGAAATTCTTGATGAATTGGCAAATTTCCTAAAAAAATTAAAAATCACATTATAATTTTAGTATTTAATAAATTTTTTGTAAAATATTGCATTTGATAAGAAGTTATAAAAACTTATTTTTTAATTTTCTAGTCAATATTTTATACAATTAGTATTTTCAATATAAAAATTTTATTCTATTATTGTATGATAAATTATGAATAATTTAATAGAATAGCTCAAAGATATGACCTGTAAAGGCCGGAAACCCCCCTATAGGAAAATTTTGGATACACCACTGTTTTATGAAGAGCGAAGATTTTAAATAAATCGGAAAATATATAGGATATCCTGCAGGGGAATATCTAATTAACAGAAATATTAATGGAAACGTACAGATGTGAAAATAATATCGATGGCCACATTGTTGCAAACCAATCAATATAGATGAGCTTATTCACCTATAAATTATTTTAATAATATAAAAAATTTTAAAGAGATATATTTATGTTGGTTTATTTAATAAAAATTTTGGACATATAAGGATCTTAAGGAGAGATTATGATTTCAATCATAAAAAGTAATACAACTTTCTTTTCAAGATTCAATATTATAAATTTTAACATTACCTGTCAGTCATAAATGACTGTATTACTAAATAATAGAAACTTTTAACATTACAACAGCTATAAATGTCAGTATTATTAATGGGAGTTTAAATTTAAGAAAATATCATGTTACACTTTAATTGCTAAATTATCCAAGGGAAAAAGGTTAATTAAAATAGATTTAAAAAAATTAAAATAAGTATAGACAAAAATTAAAGAGATATATTGACAATAACAACGCATTAAAGATTATTTAGATTCACAAGATTACCATCTGGATTATATTAAAAAAATTAGTAAAAAATTCCATACTCCTTCCATGTTCTTTCTCGAACACAATAAAACTGATCAGGTAAGTATAATCATGCAAATTTATAATGATCTGCGGTTAATTATCTTAATTAAACTCAAAAATATCGGTTCTTGATTCAACCCAATTAGGGTTAAGTTGAGATCCATTAAGTTATGAGATAAAAGACTGCATTTACTTAGTAACTATATTGCCAAAAATTTAATATTTAAAAAATCTACAAATTTTTTAAAATCATAAATTAAATAGATTTTGATTAAAGTATAATAAATATTATTTTGAATGCTTTCTAATTTTATCTTATAATGTTAATGCCAACAATATTCTTAGGGCCCCTGGTATACTATAATGGGAAGTTTTAAAAATTTTATTATCAAAGAAATTTTAATTTTGAATTCTAACATGTAAATAAATTTGATTATAATAATTTAGTACTAATCAGTTTAATTTACCTAAACTTTTAAAGTACTGTTGTTAAACGGCTAGCTCAATATTTTATCCGGAAAAATAATATGCAAGGCTAAAAATTTTGCTAGTATATAGCACATAGGATTGAACATCTATTGGCAAAATCTAGACAATTAGGGAATATTTTCATGGCTATAATGTTGAGTTAGCCGTTTTTAAAAATCGGCTCAAATCGAGGGTCTAACAACACTTAAAATCAATTAATTTTATGACTTTCAAGATTCCGAATTATAGCATAATGATTATTCCTGAATTTATTTTTGTTTAGATATCTTTATATGCTCTAAGTAAGAAATTGGTAAAAACTGTGGTCTTCTGAAAAAACCCGGTCCGTCAATAGGCGCGGTCGGGTCTTATCTTCACTACTGCTGGGTAAATTAGGAGTTCATTTTCTATAATTTTAATAAAGTTACATTTTATATCTGTTTAGTTTAAAATTCAAGGCTAAATAATATATTATTTACTTATAAATAAAATATTCATTAAATTTTTTTTTATAAAATACAAATTTGGCAGCTTCTAAGATGAATTTACATTTTTTAATTATAGTAGAATAATTAATTTTCTAGTAAAGTTTGATTGTTTACTTAAATTCTTATTTTGATTACCTGATAAAACTTAAAAAATAAGTGTCCATTTAGAATAAATTATAATCTTACCAAGGTCTTTTGCTTTTATCGTTTGCTATTTCTTTTAAGTTGTTTATTGTTAAATTTTTTCTTCCCTTGTAATAATTTGTATAAAAAATATCATAACTACAAATCAAGTTTGATATACAGAAAACTAGCAATTTCTGAATTTTTGGGGCATTTGAAAGTTATTGTAAAGTCTCTTATCTAATCCCACCTTGCTTTTTTTACCATGTTGCATTGGCATGTAAGTCAATTTTAATATAATCTAATTTTTATATTTAATTAATGAGATATAAAAGGTAAGATTGGCCAATCAAATTTTTTTAAATTAATTTTTCGTATTTAGAATATAACAATATATTTTCCATAGGCCATTCCCAAACAGAATATTTTTTCAGAGCAGTCCTTGAAGCATGTTTCTAGTATTGTTGTTAAACTCGTCCGTTTAAGATATTAGTTAAAAATAAAATTATGCAAGTCTCGAGATTTGACAAATAGTGGTCCAAACCTTTCTCCCATCCATGAGAAAAATCTCCAGGATTTCTTAATATTATTTTGGCTAAAATCTTAATTGACCCTTTTTTAAAAATCAACCCACATTTGGTCGTTTAAACGACACCAGTTCCCAGTAATCATTTTGTTTATTATTTTTATTAACGATTAAATGACGTCCAAAATCTAAATCGGGTCACGTCTTTCTTTCAAAAATATTTTATTATATATAAAAAAATTAATTTGACAAATTATTTTTCTTTGTTTGGAAATTAATTAAAAATTAGTGGAAACATGCCTCAAAAACCGCTTTAAAAAACCTTCAACTTGAAAATGGCTATAAGGGTATATCCAGAATTTTCATATAGGGGAGTGGGAAGATCTATTTGTTGGGTTTTTAGCCATCATTTTTATTACATACCTTTGGCATTTATTGTAGACCTTTGCGTATGTTATATTTTTATAAAACTTTGGCTCTTTACATCTTTTTTTTATATTAAAATACTTTTTTTTATTAGAAATTTTAAATTAGTCATTATTTTAAATTTTTTTTTAACTTTTGCTTATTTTACTTTCAAATTATTGTTTAATAATGATATATCGAATACATATGAGTGTGCGTGGAAGAGGGGGGGGGGGTTATCCTAACTCGACATTATTCGTAAATATTAAAACTTACTTATAAATATTTTGAATTATTTGTAAGTATTTAAAGTATTTAACATATAATTGAATATTTTATTTATTTTACTTCATTAACATTTTAATTTTATAAATTCCCTTTAAAATTGTAATCATCTAATTTTTCCAGAGTTTGAAAAATTTTTGAGCAAAAATCTTTGAATATTTTTTCAAAGAAGAAAGATTTTTGATCAAATTTTATCTAAAATTCCAAATATTTTAGTAAAAAATTTTTTTTATAAGGGAACCTTTATAATTTTCATGCACATTTTTCAAGATGATATTTAAATTTCTTTAAAAAAAATATTCTAAGATGATTCATTCAAAAAAAATTAAGATTTTTTGATATTCTGATTTTTTCATTTATAAAAATATTTTAAAGAATTTAATTTTCTAGTTGAATCGAATATTTGACGAATCAAATATAGCAATGTTTTTATTATTCGTATGAATACAAATAAGGAATTATTCGATTCGTGCGAATACGAATAATACAATTATTAGCAAAAATGCGAATCGAATTATGAATAATGCAAATATTCGATTCAATTCGTATTTTTCCAAATATAGAGATGGGATTTTCGACTTTCCCACCCTTTCGTTACGCGTCTGATTTATTCAGAGAGTCTAAGATATTTCAATGAACTACATTCACAAGTTTAATATTAAACAATTAATATAGGTAATGATAGCGTGTGTAATAATGGTTCAACTTTCTGTCACAAATTACGGTATTTCAAAAAAAATTTAGCAACGTATTTGAATAATATATAAACCCTTTTCTATTTAGCCAATGTTTTGCCGAAAGTTGAAACGATTGGGACAACAAGTTCAAATCCCCCAAAGAATGGTTTAAATGCTTAATTTTTTGAGAGTTTTTTTCCTCTTTAAATGAGCTTTTCAAACATTAAGGATCTATTGATCCCCAAAACATTATATATATAATATATATATGTTATTTTTAAAACATTATTGAATTTTTTTTAGTCTGTGGTCTAAATATCAAAAATTGTATTTCGAAACTTTCGTAATTTTAATATTTTTAATATAAAAATAAAAATATGTCCTAAACATTATTGAAAATTTTATAAATTTCAAATTTTAATATTCGATTTGTTTAAAATTTCAAAAGTTCTGAAAGTTATTTTTATTGTTGCCAATTTTTAAACCAGATTTAAGATATGACCTTAATTATCGACAGCTTACTGGTAGTCATTTTCTTTAACAATGCATTTGAAACTATTAATTTTAAAAGATAAGAGAGCAATTTTCACTTTGTAGCTTTTAACCAAACCCTGGTAAAGAGGTAGACCATGGGTTAAATTAAAAGAAGTTTTTTAAATTAAAAAAAATAGTTCTTACTTCAGTTTTGAATATTTTAAGTATCTTTGATTTGACACTGATCAAAGGGTTCTGAGGGTTTTAGATTCTGGTTCTCCGAGGCTTATACATTTTATTTTTATTTATTTGTGTCCAAAACTCTAAACCCAAATTCTAATAATATTCATGAGTGGTTTGTGTTTCTTTGTGTAGTAATAATTTTAAAAAAAACATAAAAATACCTAATTTACTTCCCAGAAAATTGAAATGTAGCGTGTAAGTGATTATAAACCAAATTGATTCTGCATCGCGCTAAATCTTATGATAAAGAAATGTTTATGGCAGATTTATCTTTAATTATATTTTTAAAATACTAGTCCTATAATATTTAGCCACTATGACTTATATTATAGAGAAAATAAGTCATAGACTGACTTCAAAATTTATAGATCCACGGTTAGATATATTAATTAAAGATTCAAATGTCATAATTATACATGATTTAGGTAAGAGAGCATTTAGCCTAAATATTGATTTCTCTCAAAACATTTTTAAATAAATCTGTCACTAAGGGTATTGCTTGGAACCTTTCTAAAAATTATTTACATTTGATTTTCCCTAGTGCATGGCTTTAGGGATACATAAAATAGAAAGGAGGAACTGGGGGGAGAATTTTAGAACCAGAACTAAAACCCTCCTCTCAAAATTTTAACAATCAGCCACTTTGTTTAAAATCTAAACCATTACCAGAACTTATTTTAGTCCAGGTTCCAAATTCTAATATAAATAACTTAGTACGTATTCTGTTTCGTCTTATTCTTTTTTTAAACTTATTTCTGTTTAGACCAGTTTATTTAGATTTTGATGTAGGACACCCTATTCTGTTTAGTTTTTAAATGTACGTTAAATCTAAATAGTCTCTATCATTTATTTTGTTTTCGAGAAAGCTATATAGAGGGCTAAAAATATTTCTGTTTATATTACGAGTCAGAACATTGCCTTAGGGGTGCATCTTAGATTATATATTTTTTTAAAAATACAGAGCTCTTTGAATAGTGAATTTCAAACTTAAAAAAAATAAGAAATAACATCATTGTTCAGAACTCGACTTTATTATTTTTTAAAAAAACCTTTTAATTTGAGCTCAAAATAATATATTATATACCTTATTTTTTTATAAAAAAACTTAAAATAATTAGCATCTAATGTTAAAAGATATTTTAAAAAAGTATATCTTTTAAGTCAAGTTGCTACTTAAAGCTTAATGTCATATAGTATAGATTTATTTTTCACCCTAATATTATCAGTTATCGCACATTTTTATAATATGCATATTAATTACAAAAAAATATAATATAAAAGATGTTGATATAGTGTACATTGGGGAACGAACTACTACATGTCGTTATTACCATAGGGGTATTTGTCAAACAGGATTCACAATAACAAGAGCTCCTTAGAACAAATCATTTTTTATTATAAAAATTAAATTTCAATTTTTTTCTTCTATTTCTTTCCTATTAATAACAATTAAATATATTTGTAAGTTTAATAAACCCTTTATATCCATGAATTTATGTCAACATCATCTTAAATTATGATCAAATAAAAATCGTTGTTATTACCAAAAAACATTTGAATTTGACACCAAATTTTTATATATAATATAAAAACTATAATAATTATTTCAACAAACTTTTAGTCTATAAAAGCTTATAGAACATAATTTAAACATTCTAATATATCAAATTTTAAAATAAGATTAAGTGGTTTGACGTGTCCAAGGTTTTGTCTAGCTCCAGTCTCCTCTACCTTTCACTTGGGCCTATGCCTAATTCCGATTTTATTTTGAATAAGAAATTATGTTAAAAAGCGCTCAAACCGACTATACTTAGACGCACTATTATCACGACTAAAAAGTGATATGATATCATATTACTTTATTATTAATTAATCATTTAAAAATTATATTACTGCATTTATACACTTGAATAAAAAAAAAATTATATGTTTTCTACTAAAAAATGAATATAGATAGTTTACGTTGGAGGAAGTAGTATACCCAGAAACACAACTAAGTGCTTTGGTAACTACAGAAGGTTTTAACATCAAATCATATAAAATATCCTTTTCTTTTTACAAAACATCATCAATGTTTTCCTTACACTAATCTTTTGAGAGCAATTTTTAAATGATTCCTTCTTTTTCTTCTCTTTATAAAATTATAGATATAAGCAAATTAGAAAATAAATTTATAAATCCAAATTATACGAACATGATTTTAAATTGTGATCAAATAAGTCAATTTAATAAAAAATATGCAATTCATCATTTAATGTGAAAAAAATTATTTCGTTTATCACTTAAAATTGAAACCTACAGAAAATTGGTTAATTTCAAAAATATATAAATTATAATAAAAAAATTAAACACCCTAATAATTTTGTTTTTAGTTTTTAGTTTTTAACCATACTTCCGAAGCTGTTACCTTGCTCATATTGCCTTAGATTAATTAGTATTTATATATGCGAAATATTTCCATTTTAAATTGTAATAGTTGGTATTTTAGTTGAACATTTTTTTTGAAGAAAAGTAAAAATATAATTTTTTAATCTATAATATTTCACTTTTTCATATCATTTATATAACATTTTTACAAACTAAAATTAGAATATATATATATAAAGGTTAACTTTAAAATAAAAGTAAAACTAAAATAAAAATACATTTTGAATAATACACGTTAAAAAATACAATTCATATTATTCAACATTTTTAAAATTTAATTTCCAAATCATTTAGAATTTAATTATCTATTTTTAAAACTTTTATCAATTGTAAAATTTGGGCAATCATTAAACTTTATTCATTTCATAAGACAAATTTATTTACAAAATAAAAACAATCAAAAGTATATATATATATAAATATATAAAAAGTTAACTTCTTTCTATCTATATATATATATACTATAAAATTTGAATGACTTTAAATATAAAATACACGATGGTTATTTCAAAATAAAAATACAAAAATAAGTTAAACCAAAAATAAGAATAAGAAAATATAAAAATTAAAAAATATAAATTTGAATCTCTTAATATTCTCCCTCTTCTAAAATGCTGTCTTGAGAGCTTGTTATCCAAGTTGTTTATCGTTGTTGCTATTCTTGTACGTAGGTTTGTCCATATCCTTTTGAGTTTGTATGTTGGGTTATCCAAATCGTTAGCTTGTTATCCTTATCGTAAGTTGTTTTCATCAATCCTTGCTTGTCGTACTCGCTGCTATTAATACCAATTTTCAAAATTGTTATCATCATATCAGTTATGAATAATTAGGAATATTTGCGATACTATAAAATTTAATTAATTTGCGAAAGTATATATTTACATAAAAATTAACTTCAATATTCATAAAAAGATAGCCTTTTAGATACCAGAATTTTTACTGGCCCATCTTGATGAGAGACAATACATATTGGAGAATATAGGATTTAATTAAGAAAGTAAACTCATATAAAAATTCAATAATTATGAAAAGATAAAACATTTCAAATTTTTTCTGAAACCCGTTGATTTTCCAATTACCTTGAAAAAAATAAAAAAAACATATCCGGGTCTTTCACTGCCCTTATCTCTGTCTCCCACTTCCGCACCTCAACCGCCCTGGTTCGATCCCCCTCTCAGCTGAGCATGCCTAACCCCCCTTTCTCCCATACAGAAATTTTATAGGGCAAAGCATTCTACCCATTTTTATAATCACCACTCTCGATTCCCATTTCTTTTCACTTCCATACAACCTTGCCCAAACTCTGTGACCTACCTCAAACCTTTTACTATTTTTCTATTCAATTTTTTGCCCTTCCTTCTCATTTTCTGGCCTCAACGCATTCAACCCAATCCGAGTTCTAAGATCCAAAAGCTTTTCTGATGGCGGCAACTCCGCCCCTTTACGGCTATTATTATTTAAACCACCTACACATATCTCACCTTCTCCAAACTTTGTCTTCCTCAACCAACTCTTTACCACACCCACCATCCTCTCATCCTGTTCATTCGACTCGGATTATAAAGTGGTGATAGCACATGTTTCGCCCCTTCTTTCCACCCAAACTTCCGGAACCCTTTACTACTAAAGGCAGGACCTTCATCGGACACGATTACCTTGGCCACGCCAAATTTCGCCCATAAATTTTTCAATTTTCTCACCGCAATCATTGATGTCAATCCACCGACAATCTCAAACTCCACCCCTTTGGAGTATGCATCTACTACGAGGAAATACTCTTTACTCAAAGTAGTCCACATGTATTCTTTCGTCCCAAACGCTTTCGAGTATTCTTTTTATCCCTCGATGGCATACTGTCACAGGTATTGCACGCTACACATTGCCTAGCCAGCCTCTTAATTTCTTCATTCATTCCCGGACCACACATATTCGTGGTCCCATTGTTTCATCCCTCCCTGATGCCCAGCATGCAACATTATCATCACAGCTTCCCTCAGTCTATTAGTTACCATATTTTCCGCACTACACAATTATCCAATACTGTTAATTCTTTTCTCACACTCTTGTACCATTATTTTCGCCATGGTCTGCGCCCCATTAGGCATTCCTTTACTCGACTCAAGTCTCTATCTTTCATCGTCGCCGCACGAATTTCTTCCTTGCTCACCGGGTCACCTTTTAAAATTCTTGACATCGCCCCCCCCCCCCCCCCCCATAGCCATCCCCATTTCTTCTCCACATCTTTATCCTTAACATCATCACCTGCCCCACATCTCGACATAATGTCCAGCAAATAATTCTCTCGCCCCCTTCGATGTTTCAACATCAAATCAAAACTTCTTATCAATAACAACCACCTCCGTAACCTCGGAGACATCATCAACTCTTCCTTTTTAAACAAATGTATCAAAGGCTTGTGATACGTGTATACCATAAATTGCCGCCCAATCAAATATTCTCTGCATTTGGTCGGCCTAAAAATCACTACCAAGGCCTCTTGTATTACCGAATATCTAATTTCTGCATCCCGAAATACTCTCGAGAAGAACAACACCGGTCTCTATATTCCATCCATCTTATGCAACAATACCCCTTCTACTCCTTTACTCGACGCATCCACCTCCAAGACCACTTCCAACTCATTTTTAAAACATATCAAAATTGGTCCTTGCCCTATTTATCTCTTCAGACATTCAAACCATCTCCACACTCAAATCTTACTTTTTCAACAATTTGTAAAACGGCGCTGCCACTTCAGCAAAATTCTCAACAAACTGATGAGTAATTTACCATCCTTACAAAGGATTATATCTCCGTTTTACACTGCGGCTTCACCATATTTTCAATTCCAGCCATATTCTTATCCAGTGGCCATACTTTCATTCCATTATTCTAATGTTCTAAATACACAATCTCCATTACTCCCATTAAACTTTTCTCTCTTCTCGCTCGCAATCGAAATCAGCCTTCGGTTATGATGCTCTTGTGTGACCTCCATTATCTGCTCTTGTGTGACCTCCATTATCAACATATCATCCATATAATAAAATAAATCCCTAAAACACTGCCATCTTCGTTTAATATTGGCGCAGAAACACTACCCTTTGGCGTGGTTATCGTCACGTCAACAATTTCCGCATCCTTCCTCACCCGCAATTGCAAATATGCATTCGAAAAATTCACTTTCGAAAAATATCTGCCTCTTTTTAAATGCCAAAATTTTCTCGATCCTAGGTAACGGATATTTCACTTCAACCACCCATGGATTCAACGTTATCCAGAAATCTGCACACAACCGCAACCTACCCTTGGCCTTATTCATTGGTGCCAAAGGCGTCGCCCACTCGCTGTATTCAATCGGGCCCACTATGTCCTCCTTTACCGAGCGATCTAACTCCCACTTCACCTCCTGCCTCCAATCAAAAGGCACTCTAGCTCAATATTTCGGTACGCATCCATCCTTCATCGGTATTTTCACTTCATAATCTCTCAAGCAACCCAACTCCTAACTAAAAATTTACCTGTACTACTTTGCCAATCGCTCTACTTCCTTTTGCACTCATTCCAATTCCACCTCCAACCCTTAGTCTCCTCACTTCCTGTCCTTATTTTTGCATCTTCTGGCACTTTAATTCTCCATTTCACCTCGGTGATCCCACTACTTCCTTTATCACAACCTACCTTATCCAGCATTTGACTTTCTCTCATCGCATCTACACGATCTTTTATTGTAATTCACCCACACTCTCCTCAATAAAGAGACTCATCTTCATTCTTCTCTATATTATCCCTTCCTTCCATCTATTCCGCTGTATCTCTCGGCTCTATTTCCTCCCATTAATCCATCACTGTTTTCATGATACCATCTCTACTATCACTCTCTATGAAAAACAAACCCTATCTCGCAAATACCCCCAAAAATCATAAGCCGAACCCACTCTCGTGATCCAATCTCACCCCAGCACTGTTTCTACCCTCCGATCTATTATTCACAAGACAAGTACATATAGCTTACTCGTATACAAATTTCCATTTTTACTCTGCCCATGGCCGTTATTTCCGATCCATCAAACTGCCTCACACAAATCTCTTCTCTGTTTATAACTCTCCTGGGCCATAATTTACGATATTCCTCATATCACATCCCCGATATCGCCGCTCCAGTATTAAACAACATTGATACTACCTTTCCATTTATATTAAACAATACCCTCAGATAGGGATCAAACACAAAACCCTCTTCTCTCTCTCCTTGCAACATCCGTATCTCACTTTTCCATTTCCTTACCTTCATGCTCTTGAATTCAATAAATTTTCTGCTTGTAGTCTCTGGCTGCAATCCAGAGAGATAAGAACAGTGCGGTATACATTAAAAAAAACGGATTCTCTTGCGTCGTCGATCATTGACAAAAAACTCTTATCTCCATGTTTAATATTCATTTGTAAAAATAAAAACTCAAATTTGTGAATAAATGCAAAATATAATAACACGATGTTAGCCATTAAATTTAATATTTTTATTTTGTAATAGATAATGTGTAAAAATATAAATAAGTTAATCATTTTATAATTGATTTTTAACAGAGAGACGCAGAGATCAAAATTTGTCAATCCCGCATTTCAAAGAGATTTTTAAAAAAAGTTATCTTTGCTCGAATTTTTATTTTTTATTATTTTATAACTCGGTCGGAAATTTTAAAAATTTTATTTAGATAACTTTAATCATATTTTACAAATTTTTTTCAGAGGTGCTGGAATATGAAGTGTTAGGCCAATGGTATAATAGATTTATAAAAATTTGTGATATATTATAAGAATGTCAGATATTAATTATAATGATATTCATATATTTGATATTGGTATTTAATAAATAAGTACTAAAAATAATATTTTTCAGTAAAGTCTAATTATATATATATATATATATTTACTACATTTTCGATATATTAAGTAAATTTATAAGGAAAATTAAAAATATGAGCAGTATATAAAGTAAAGATTGGCACCTAGACCACGAGCTTATAGGAAAAATAATTTCGGACCTGACCAGGCTGAACAAATATCATTTATTTTTTGAAGTAAATTTTTTCAGTAAAAAAATAAGCTAGTGAAGCCGATGATTTCTACAAATATAGTATGAAATGCAAATGCATATTTTAAGGTTAATAATAGCATCTATGGTTTAAATTAAACAGATGAGTATTTTATTGTTATTAATTAGGTAATTGGAAATCTGTTAAAAAAGGATAAATCAAATGTAATTTTTTCGTGAAGTATAAAATAATTGATTTGGCTAAAGAACAACTGATTCTAAATTTTTTAATCGAGTATTTATAATTTTCAAGAATGATGTGACAAATCCATATAATTACAAACTGGGAAATTATTCAACATGTAAAAATAATCAAATCTTCAGTTAATATAAAAATGTGTGATAATATTACATCTTCCCTACAATATTCTCAAATTCCTTCTACTTCAATAACTATTGAAGATAAGGAAGAAATTAATAAAATTAAATCTTTACCAATCAATTCATCCTCAAATTTTAGAAAAATGATGGAGAGAATATTTGATTTTAATAGTAATTCTAATTGTAATATCAAATCAGATAAACTAAGTAAAAGGACTATATCTAACAAAGATCTTAATATTCCTAATCGAACCAGAATTTTACGATGTGTTCCCAATTTAAATTTTATAAGTTGCAAAAATGATAAAAATATTTACAATTCAAAAATTACAACAAATCCTGATATTATATGTCCTTTAAAAAATGATAATCATAATAGCACAACCAGCATTCATGAACCATCTAATCAATTGAAACCAGATACAAATATGAAACAGATATCAACTGATACATATATACCTTGGACAATGCCATTTAAATTAAGAAAAAATAACTTAGACACAATACAATGCTCCTCAAATAATCCAAAAAATATAAGTAGGAAACGAAAGAAAAATTTTAGTTACTTTAAACTTGACAATTTACTTAATATTGATGGACACCATTCTGTTAATACAACTGGTTCTTTTAGAAAAATTCACCCTAGAATGAGAAATACTGAAAAATATTCAAACCCTTTAGAACATATGAATGATGATAATCCTAATAACATTAAATTACCTGAATTTATAATTAATGGAAAAGTTATTAAGAATTCAGCTCCAGTACATCATGATCCTACGATGACAATATACCCATTTAATTTATACAAAATGGTATTATTAATTAATAATAATAATTTGAGATCATTTAATGCATTTATTTTAATAAATATAAATTATACTAATTAGATTTCAACATATAAATATTAAAATAATAATTAAATCAAGATTTTTTTAGTAAGTATAGGTATTAATTTATCTGATTTTTATATAACAATATATATAGATAAAAATATAATGTAAAAATAATATTAAGATGATTTGCAGGCCCAGCTCTTCTCAGCCTAGTTACATTGACTTAGTCGTTTTTTTAATATACCTCTGCTAGGCTTAAAAAAAATTTTTTTAAAAAAAATATCTACCACCAAGCTGAGTATTTTAAATCATCATTATTATCTAAAAATAAATAAAAATATATTTAAAAATTGTGTATCATAGAACAATATAATCAATTACTCACTTATCATATTTCCTAATTTTATTTTTTGATCCTAAGGAAATATATCTTGTAAAAAATTAATTAAACAACTAATCATTATTTTAAGTGTATTCAATTAAAAGAAACAAAAATACACTCAATATCCAAAATATAATACACTTTTTTAAGGAAAAAATTTATTTTTGATAAGTATCATTATCTCTTTTTCCCTCTGTCATATTCAGGCAATTGCATATGTTGCCAGGGAGAGAGCACAAAATGACTGATAGTTACTTATATAAAAGACTATATTAAATTAAAAGAGAAAGAATAAGGAAATTACCATCGATCATTTGAAGTGAAAGTGAGTTGATTCAAACTCACTTCATTTACAACAAATGGGGTGATAACATAATTTGAAAAGTTATTATATATGGATTTCATATTGGAAAAACTCTGTAAAATGCTGAATAGGTGTATTTTAATTTTTTAAAAAACAAAGCCATAGAAAAAATTTATACATGGAAATTTTATTGAAAAAAATCCTGGCCTGGCCAAATTTTTTTTTTCAAATCCAAGCTTGACTAAGCAAATAGTACCTCTTCAGGTCTTTGAGTCTGAATGTATATAATCATTAGCGATATATATAAATTTATATATTATTTTATAAAATAAATTAGATGGTGGAGATTTTTTTAATATTTTCATTTGGAAATGTTTATTAAGAAAGTCGAAGAAATTATATTTTATAGCATTTTTTTTTAAAAACTCAATTTAAATATAGATATTACTTTTCCTAGCATCTATCAATATTATTTTCTAGAATATAAAAGCCATATTTCTAGTTTTTCGCCTTTTTGAACAGGAACAGCTCCTTGATATGACTGGACACCAGAAACGTTATTCAGCAGATTTTGGAAAGTCGCAATTTATTGACTGACGATATTGATGTGTTGGACCTTTTGAAGAACTAAAATTAATTTGCAGACTTGTTGAACCAGATAGTGAACCATACACTATATTTATGCTCCAAAAATATTATAAATTTACCCAAATACAATAATATATTTACTTCTACTAATAATACCACTAAACTTTGCAATCATCGAAAGAAATTTTTAGATGTTAAAACTCCATTTTGACCAAGCATGGCATTAAAAATTTGTGCTTTCACTGTTATCTATTGAATCCTAAATTATGTACGCCTCAAATTTATAGGAAATTATCCAAGACTTTACAAAATAAAATCTTGGAAATTCAATAAATCTATATCTTCTTATGATTGTATCAATGACATATATAATACCTAGACTGACAGTTCATTCATTAAAATGCATTTTTAAGCGTTAAAAGCAAATCAGCGGGATCCGCCATTTTGGTAACACATATAGTAATTATTCTCATTTTAAAAACTATTATTAAATTGATAACTTGCTTCCTTATTGTCTCGATGATCCGGTAATTCTTTAATAAAGTTTGCATCAGATATAGGAATAAATTAGGCTCTCGTTTAAAATTTTAATAATGATTAGTGTAACCAAGATGGCGTCTCCAGCTGATTTGCATTGATGTACACTTTTAATGAATGAATTGTCAGTCTAGGTATTATATATGTCATTGGATTGTATATAATAATACAGCACAATATTTACGTTGTTTTTGAATATCAAATTTTAATTTTTTTAAAAAATGCATACATAAATTCGTGACTAATTGCGGCAGAGAGCGTAGACCAGCTGATTATGATCCAAGTATCAAAATACTATTACCAAATTATGGATCGTCGAACCTTTCAAAAAAAATAAGGAATGGGATTGAGATCTTTTTACTATTAATAGAATATTTTTTTTTTACTTAATCATAAGATAATAAAAATATTACTTATTTATTAAAGAACTGAAATTTTATTAATTAGTTAAAACACCCTATATACTCAGCAGTTTTAGTACCCACTGGATTTTAACAAATTTTAATTTCCCCCATTTTTTTAAAATTAATTTCAAGTATTCTTACTTAGCCTTTATAGGTGGTGTCTATTTCAGCATTTTTTTTCCTCGGCATCTAGACCGGTTACCCTCCCAACCTATTTTGGGAGACACAAAATGTTAGTGAATATTTATCAATTTTTTTAAAATTTATTTGATTATAAATTCGTATTTACAAATTTTGAATCGAATAACAAATCGAATGTGAATAATTTTCGATATACATTATTCAAAACTTTTTTGTACAATTTAAAAAAAATAAGTTAAAATATGCTAATTATTTTAATAGTTAACTCATAAAAATTTACTAAAAAACATAGATTGGATGGAATCATATGTCAAAGAAATTTCATTTTTTAATTTTCATATTAAAATTAACATTTTTATTACTATCATTTAAATTACTCGGTTTACACTGTTGAATTATTCGTTTGTATTTTATTTCTTTTTCAAAAAATCATTTATCGTAAAATTAAATTAATTAATTACTATTTTATGATGATAAAATAAAATTCACTCCTTAATTAGTTCTTAATAAGTTTAAGTGATCGACCTTTATAATTTTTATTCGATTTTTTAAATATCGACAGCTGTCGATATATAAAAATCGATCGATATATATAGGTTCGGGCAGGCTTCTAGAGACAAAACCAATCAGTTTTTCAAATCGGAAATTAAATATCATTACGCCTTTTTTTTTGACATCTATAATTAATTACTATTATTTTATTTTTTTTATTCAGAAAGATGACTCGCAACTACCCCGCTTCGACTCTTCTATAGAATGCCCTCTCTGTCTTACACGATTCCCCTCCTCCCTCGATCCTTCTCCACCCTCTTCCGTTAACAACGGTAAGAAGAGTAATAATAGCGATAATAACAATATATATCGCCTGACGTCTTGCGGGCACGGCTTTTGCAGGGATTGCCTTAGGCGATATTTCGAAATCGAAATTAACGACGGACGCGTCAACATAGCTTGCCCGCGTTGTACAGAAAAGGCCAGGCCGCAAGATTTGCGAGACGTTCTGCTCGGTAAAGATATTAAGGCGGCCGTTTCTGGGGAAAGTGTGATTTCCGAAACTATTATTGGTAAGGGGACACGCGAAGGAAAGGAGGGGGTAAGTGATTCTAATCAACTGAATTCCCATGAGACTACACCTATGGCAGATGGGGGCGTGGCAGAAAAATACTCTGATGAAAACGTTGAACAAGGCCTGAGAAAAGTTTGCAGCGAAACGGAGAAGGGCAATTTGGATGTAGTGGGAACCGGTCACGTACTATTGAGGAAATGGGAAAGGTTCACGCTAAGGAGGTTTTTAGTGTCCGAGCCGGACGCTCGTTGGTGCCCGGCCCCAGATTGCGGGTAATTTTAAGTCCAATTTAATCTATCGGTCATTTTTTTCTTCTCTCTAACTTTCCTATCGAATCTAACAAATGCTCATTTTAATAAGATTTATCATTAGGGATTTGCAAATTTCATCAATTATATTTTCTCATAATCTTGAATCGTTATCTATTATTTATAAAAATTATTAATGTTCCTTGAAGGAAAAAAAACTAATTATAAAATTTATTTTAGGTACAATTATAAAAATTAAATATTATTTTCTAAGATTTTTTACACCTTATCTTAAACAATTTATTAACTTTTAATGATATTTATCTCAAATTTGTTTTTTTTGTTATAAAGTTATATAAATTAAAATAAAAAGTGCTGCTACTATTTAATATATATTTTTAACATATTTTATTCGTTTTTTTAATAAAAAAATATCTTTCCAATATTCATAAAAAAAAAGAGAAAGACATTTTCAAGTTTTACTTATAAATGACTAGTAAATATGATAAACTCAAATATAAATCCTTCAAAATTTCTTCTTGATAACCAGTCTCTTCGCTAGAGAACTCCTAAAATAATTCGACATTCGACCAATTAAAATTCTGCCGCATAATTAAGATGGGGGGGGATCTCTTAAGAGAGCCATCAGTTTGGGAGGAAGGTAAAGGAATAATCCCTGATAAATTTTATTTTTTATATTAATTACTTGCGAATTTTTTTTAGTGTTTATTATACATCTCAAACGAGACATTATTTTGCTATAAATATTATTTGCGATATCCGATTTCTATATTTACAAGTTATGTCCAAAATTTGTTTTTTGTGTGACTAATGATAATGACTTTATTTGAAAGTTGCGACTTTTCGCAAATAACCAAATTTTTTTTTGTTCCAACACACCTTTGCTTGCCTTTAAATTTTTTTTATACAGATATTATAAAACGCATCATTTTGTTTGTTTTCTTAATCATTCATTACAAATAATACACGCTAATACCTGACATAATTTTATGGTATAATGATCCTTACATAATTACATAATATATATAAAAACATATGATTAAGCTATTTTCATTAGATGAAAGAGAATTTATTTTCGATAATAATTCCTAAATAAAATGTCTTAAAATTTGTGACTTATATAATATAATGAATGCTATTATCGTTGAAGCTACCTTCAAAATAACTCGCTACTGCTACGTTTACCTTAACAGCCACATTTTCTTCTTCGTTTGACACTCTAAAAGAGCAAATATCGAAAGCCGCGTTACGCGTTTGTAATTATGTATTTAGATTTGTGTATAGAATTTATTTTAAAATTCATAAATGATAAATAAAATATTTATTTAAAATGTTAAACGATCTGTCACAATTATGCCCAAGTGTCCTTTTTGGATGATTAGCATTTGAAATAGTGTCCAGAACCCCTCAACTTTAAAGTACGGAAAAAAAATAGAACTCAACATCTTTATCGTTAAATATGTGTTATTATAGTTTATTTTTATTTTTCATTATATCATCTACGATATTATCATTACATGAAATTTAAGCAAAATTTTTGTGGCAAGCTTATTGGATAGCGTATTTCATAGAACTCTGCTCGATCAAATCCGGCCGAACTCGCTCTTGTCAGGCGGATAGACATTTTCTCGGCTGACTTTTCTGGATTTAGATCTCGATTTTAAAAGTTATTTCGGACAGGATTCGTACTCCCTCAAAATTTTAGACGATTTTGTTTTCCCTATTTATTTTTATTTTTTGCGAGGAATTATTTTCGAGAATAACCACAAAATTTATAATACCTACAGCTCAAAGAAATATGAACCCGAATCTTAGTAAAAAATTTTTATCCTATCTACTCGAAAAATTAATAGATAGCATTACTAGTTTAGCCACTTCAATTGCTACTTTTCAGCAGCTGTATATAAAATATAAATTTAAAAGGAATTAATGGAAATATTTTCTCGATATTTTTATTAAATAATTTCCAACTATACACGTTTATGGCCGTGGGCACATTTTATTTTGCTCCATGGCAGAATTTACTGGACAGCGACCGCGTTATCTTAAATATCAATAGTTTTCTTCTTTTTTTAAAAAAAAGTGTCATATAAAGTTAGCGTGATTCGAAAATACTAGGCATAAATTTCTTATTATTATTTTATAAGATTATAATTGTTTCATGTTCCAGATTCTCTCCATAATTTATAAACTCACAAGTGTGCAGTTATAATATTTATACTAAGTAATAAATTAACCATATTATTTTTTGCATATAATTTCAAATTTTTTTTGTCTATAACTCACGATATCAATTCATCATTAAGGAGATTAGATATGTATATCATTTCTAACGTAAAATATAAATGAGAACGAACGAGTGTCATAAATGTGTTTAATTATGTCTATAATTGCCAAAAAAATATCTTAAATTGCTTTTACGGAAAAAGATAAACTATTTGTAATAATTATGGTAAATTAATTTTATACGAGGTCTAAATAATATTTATAATAAATATAAAAAATATTTAACTATACATACTTTTTATTTTAAAGTTGGCTACTATGTTTATTTCAACATGATTTTTTAAAGTGCTAAATTATTGGGTTCATTCATTAACATTACATTATACCCTCATAATTTGCTAAACATACGAAAGTAACATACGAAAGTTTTTTTTTTTATATTATCGTCAAATTCTTAAAAGTGTAAAGGTAAATTAATTAAGATTTTATAAAGTTTGCCATCATTTTTATTTTTTACAAATATTTATCATTTTATAAACCATTAAAAATAATTTAAAATTATTTTATATATATATTTTTTAGTAAAAATTCCCCTTTTTTTTTAAAAAAAAGAAAGAAATACTATTATATAATTAGGTTATATTCCCTTATGTCTGTGAAAAAAAAACCTTTTTATTTTCATATTATTATTTGTTTATAGATTAATACGAACATTCTCGTTCATTCCCTAGCTTTTAAATGCTGAAACCGATCTTCTATCATAGCCCTGGCTTATTACAAATTTTATCCTATAACTTCATTGGGTAATTGTACTCTATTTTTTCCTATTTTTAGTTGACTGTAAATGGTTAAACATAGTTTTGAAAGCTAGCACTTTCATAACCCAACTCTACTCATAGCTATGAGCACGTAGACAGGACTTAGGATTTACTCGCGCGTATTGTTACCCTCAACCATTTATTCTCCTTCAAAAAAATATAATACAGATCAGCATGTCCCGAAAATCTGAAAGCGGAGATATAATTTTTTTTTAAAAATATATTATCTACTTCCGATTATAATACAAACTATTTTTATTTATTTATTTAGTGTTGGGATTTTCTATTCCCAAGAAAAGTTTTAACAGGTTTTCGAACCAGAAATTCGGGTTCAGAAATTTTAAACTCTATTTAGCGGAAATTTAGGAAATATTAACTTAATTAGAACTGATTTTATGAGAGGGATTTCATAAATACCCCTGGTTTCAATAATTCATTTTTTAAATATTCAATCAAGGATAATGGGAAATATGAAAATTAATTTTTTTCGGTTTATGAGGGCCGCGCACGTCATGTTACAGCTCAGACCATCGAACCGGTCCTGCCAAAACTTTAAGGCTTGTTAACCAAAAATGACATTGGGTTTTGCTTAATTAGATGTGCATAGGATTTTGAGTTCTTCTGACCAATAAGTTTTTTTTGAAAAAAATGATTTAACTTTTTTTTTGTCAAAAGTGCAAAAAGTGAAAACGACGATATTGTAGGAAGGAACATGTGATTAATAGATGTTTGAGAGTATATTTTTTGACTTTTCTTTCTCTCGGCAACTTGAAGCGGATAATAATGCTAATGAAGGCGGGATGCCTTTACAAGTAAAATCCCAGGACATGCTCCTGCCGTTATCCCATGGAATGAGAGTATATCAACAGCTCCTAGGCGGCATTATTAATTGACCAATCTCGCTGTTCAAATAGTTACGGATTAACTCTATAGTCCACTCCATATGATTTAACAAATTTTTTCGTACCTTTTATATATCTATCAATCTTTTATTCAGGCAATAGAGCGGATGCCTTGCTTTAGAATCAAGACAGACACCCCACAAGCCATAGAGGCACCGTTAACACTTTTTTAGTCGATAAAAATACTGACCGGTGTTTTTCTGGGTATTACTTGCCCTTCTGACTATCGCATTATCGAATTTCGTAATTTGTTAAAATTATTTGGGAAATTTGTTAGGATAAACTTCTATTCATCGTGATTAGTCAGAACTATCCATCACGAAAGAATTTAGATTGGTGAGGTGCTAGAAGCGACTGCTCGAGAGAAGATAAATGGCTACAATCCTAATTTTTTCGGGAAACTGGATAACGCGAATGGGTCGGATTATTTTGAAAATGAGATTTGGTTAATAAACGGAAGAGGATACGATAAGGGCACAGGGGGAGTTTAGGAGTTCTTTCGACCGAATCGGAAAATAATATGCAGGCTCAAATGATCCTGAAAAATTTAAGATGAATAATATTCTCTACTACAGATTTTAAGAATTAGGAATAAATAAGGCCCTCCTAACGGAAAATTGTAATTTAGAAATATTCCAAGAATTTTGATAATTTAAATGCCTATCGCGAGGGCAAGTATCTAATATTTAGAATTATCTCATTTTTTTGATGCGATTTTGGTTTTTTATTTTTGTTATTTATTTAACAAAATTTTAAGGTTATCCCAAAGTGAGTTTCTTTTTTTTATATTGATGATGTAAGCATTATTTTAAAGAAGGTTATAAACCCTTTTTTTTCTTCCAATTCTATCATTTTAAATTTTCGAGTTTGCCAAATATAATAATTTAAATAACATCAAGAATTTCATTTCTCAAAAAATAAGGGTATTTTTGAACAAAATTCAATTTGGCCACGTAATTTAAAATGGAAAATGACTTTGGACATACCCGAAATTATGAAAATTGGCAAAAAAAAATAATATAAATTAAACGATTTTATAAGGGAGTTTTTATTTTGGCTTTCAACTCGATCCTTTAGGTGTTTAGCATTTATATGCTAAATTATATTTATACCTAATATGCGGCCATTTTTTATTGTTTTTAAAATACCAAATTTATTTGAAATGAATTTATTCTTGATCCTTATGCTTTCATCTTAAAATTGATGCGCGCGCAGTGAAATCTTAACCCTAAAACCGAATTCATAATATTAACGCCATCTTGATTTAAAATAAGAATTTAGTTGAAAGAGGCTGAATATTTACTTTTTTTTAAAAAAATGCTTTTATCATTTTAATTTTTTTTCTAAAATAATAAATAATGCATGACTCATTATATTTTTATTTATGAATGATAATTCATAAAATCAAATTTTTTGTAATTATTTTGACCCCTAAATTAATTTTTATACTATATGCCAGCAGGCAAAACAAAAATTGAGATTTATCTCTGGTTATAAAATTATCGCCGAAATCCAGTGATGGGCGGAATTTTTTTGTTTAAAATTCCACTTTTAATATCCAGTCATAGGCGAATTTTTTTTGTAAAATCAAGATCTTCTTCCGGTTATAAAAAAATATAAATGATTTAAAATTAAAAAAAATTATTCTCACAAAGGAAAATAAAATTTGATGTCATCTATCTATACTTCATTTATATATCACAAATGACGTAGGTTACGCTATTGAAAATGAAAATTATAGCGCTTCTCGCCTAATTTTGAATCCTTAGAAATTTCAGTATAACTGGAATCCAGATTCCTAGATTGCTTCCTCCATGGCAGGATCAGGAATCTTTTAGATTGTCATTCATAATCAAATTGGCTACAAATATATTCTTTTTGAATGAATTTTATGCCACTGACAGCCACTCTTTTTACAGATGGGCCAGGTGGTAAAAATGGGAATTCTTTTATTTTACACTTTTGTTTGCTAGGGAGAAATCACTAAATCACCAGTCATTCGCGCACATCTATCATTATTTTTTTTCGAATAAGTTGATTTTTTTAAAAAAAAAATTTTTTTGCGGGGAATTCATTTTATTTGTTAAAAAAAAATATTATTATAAAACTTTGCTTATATCTTATATAAATTAGAAGGAGAAGGAAAGAAAAAAAAATCCAAAAAATGGCCTTCAAAAAAAATATCAATTTATTATAAATTTGGTTTTAAAGAATGATATTTTTTTCTAATTCTTTTTATAACTAATACAGAGTGTTTAATTTATTAATTTAATTAGATTAATAGAGACTATTTTCATAATACATGTATATTAAAATATAATAATTTATTTCCCATTTTAATCATAATGATGATTTATTTATATTACATTATCTTCTACCACAATGTTTCACTTTCAACGTTTCTTTAAAATTGAATTGAAAGCTTTATGATCACAAGATTCTAGGCACAAAAGTATCTAAATAATGTATATAGATACTTTAGAAACTCTTCTGGTGGTCTAGGACAGGTATTTTCTTCGGCCTCGAACCAGACATTAATTTAAATATTTTTTAAATATGAATTTATCTTAGGATTGTTGCATAAAAGTTAGCGTAAAAAAATCAAAATTTTATAATTCATTCGATAATTTTTTCCCTTTTCCTTTAAAATTTGCGAGTTTTTTTTTGAACGTTTAATATATTTAAGTTTACTCTTGCCATATTATAAGATATATTAAAGTTTACTCTTGCCATATTATAAGCTAAACCGGCCAATCTGTCCTTATGCCTTATTTATAATTATCCGCGATGATGGTTAAGGCGATACGATTCGCGCCTACTTATAAATATTAGCCTTAAGGCTTCTATACGAAAATCAATAATTATATGCTCAAATTGAAGAAATACATATGTATGGTGAATGTATTTTTTTTAAAAAAAATTATGTAGCCAACATATTTTCCACGTTATCAAAATTATTTGAATTGGTTCTATTTTAAAAGTCGGGTTGGTTTGAGCTTTCGAGAAAACTAACCGACTTTTAAAGTAATATGTTGGATGTCGGACATTAATGGATACAGATATTTTCATCTTGATATCGTTTCACTATTAATATGCATTAAACCCCCATTTTAAGTTTAATTTTTTGAATTATCGGACATATTATAAAATGTTTGAGATTGGTTCGAACTGGTCTGTAAAAATTTATTAGCCCGGCCCGAAAAAATGTTTTCACAAGTTGCCCACCCCGGTAGGGTCATGCAAATCTCTGTTTCATATATCCCTTACAAACCTTAATTTTTAAATAGTAATTAGTTAATCCTATAAAAATGAAACAACCATTTTTAAGATTCAATTACCTAAATACCCTTTAAAATGATCAATGATGGTCTAGTTTTTTAATACTGTTTCAAAATATAAAGTTCAAATTTTTTGCAATTTCCTGTAATTAAATTGGATTTTTAAATAACTAGTTCTGCAAAATCGACAAATTTGCCTCATCATAGTGGTGGGTGAAAACTAAGCATATGCTTCTCTGAGATAATCGTTATTGGCCAATGTTAAGCCATTTTGGAGAGCTCATCAAAACTGTCTGAAATTTTGCGATTTATTAACACTACTACATATAAATTTAACCTGTCCACTATCTATCAACATTTTCTATATTATTCTAGAAGATAATCAATGTATTATAATAATGATTGACTTGATATTGATGGTTATGGTTTTTAGGAAATATATTAATTTTGTATTAAAATCGATGATTGGTTTACTCAGTTTTTGAAAATAAAAACAATATTATATATATAAAATATATCTCTATGGAATAAAATGAAATACCATTGAAATAAAAAGACTTAAAGCTAGTTAATTGAATTCTTAAGTGTATTTTTATTTTTAAAATATCCTTAATATTGCACTGACCTTATTGGAAAATTTGGAAATATTTAGTTTGATTTCTATTTCTAATATTAAAAGAAAATATTAAAAATGTCATAATTCATAAATCGAAGTGTAATTGCTAATAATTAGTAAATTTTCTTATAAATACCAGTATAAAAAAGAAATAAAGTGATTGGTTAAAAAAAATATTTTCCTTTTGCCAGAATAACTTTTATATTATTACAGATGAATGTATATTATTTTTATAAACCAATAAGGAACCCGGAATATCAGCATTTTTTCGTTTCTGTTCCTTACCGGTTCCGGTTATAACGGTGTTTTAGAACTTTCCATCTAACTTAATATATTTTTTAAATCAATATATTTTATTAATGAATTTTTTATTTAACTCATTAATATGAATCAATTATTTACATCGAATAAATAAGATTAAATTAAAATTTTTTTTTCTCTTTAATTCAACAATTATTAATATAATTATATATCCATTGATCGACATATCAAAATAAATGTTTATATAATTAAAAACTAAGTAAAATTTATAAAAAAAGCATTTATCCATTTCCATATTATGATTTTTAATAGATTTTAGGGAACATTCCCCTTCCGTAAAAATTCCGGACGTTTCCGTTCTATAATTTCAAAGTTCCTTACCAGGTCCTTGCGTACAAGTTAAAAGATACTAAGAATAATATACGTTGACTACTGACAGACATTTCGATTGAGATTTAATCTATTTTCTCATTCATAAGTTCTAGTTTATCTCATTAACTAATCAAGGATCGTATCCCCTCCCCCTAGTTTATGTAATGTTATTGTTAAACCTTTAAATATATTTTTTTTTACCTCTTCAAATAACCAAAGCTTTGCCCTGATAGCCACCGGTTGCGCCAGTTGCCCCATGCTGAAATGCGAACGACCCGGATGCAACACCTACTTTTGTTACCATTGCAAAAATGAATGGCATCCTAATTTAACGTGCGACGCCGCTAAAACCTTACGTTATAACTGCAATTTCAATGCTCTCTTTAACGGTGCCTCAACTTCTTCAGCCCTTGCCACGGCTTCTCACCCTGGTGGTATCAATTTGGATTGCCTACCTTTGCATAGCTCTATCGGTTAAAAAATACAAATTATTCATTTTTAATAAAAAAAATTTCCAAAATAGTTTTTAATTTTGCACTATGCTGACAATTTTTTTCGCATTTTTGCTTACGCCATTATGTCGTTTCTTAGATTTAATATTGGAAAAAACTAAAAAACAAATTATATTTTTTATTTTTTTTTAAAAAAAGGAATATTTTTAAATATCATTTTAATTATAAATATATGTATATTTTTAAACAAAAAATAATAAAAAATATGAATAAATTACATTACAATGTTTTCCAATTTAGAAGGGGAATTTTTTTATTTTTTTAGCCAATCAATATACTTAAAATTATTGTTATTTTGCATAAGCTCTCTCTTAAAATAAGGTTATTTCCTACGTCATTTTTTAAAATAGATATTATACATATAAAATGAAGTATATTCGCAAATTGTTCCTCCTCATATAGTATTATATAAAGGCATGACATAATGGTATTTACTACTTGAAGAATAAAATGTGCTGTAAATAAATTAAAAAGAAATACTATTTAGGGCTCAATTAAGAGGTGGCAACGTCAATGTATTAAGATGATTACTAATTTATGACATTGGCTTTGGTATTTCTTTTGGTCCGACTTTATATTCATTCTAGGCAACAAAACATGATGGAATCATCCCAGGGAGAAGTGGATGCTCATAAAAATAGGCAGACGATTATTTAAAGTGATGGCAGGAATAAAAACCTTCATTGGGATCTCCGATGCCTAAAGCCATTATTTTTTCCGAGACTTTTTATTAATTGAAAGGCCTCGTCTTCTAATATTCACAAATGTGTTGATGAAATAATTTTTCTTCTAAAAAAAATTTCTACTTTGTATAAATTATTTAATTTAGAGAGTCCATTTGAGTTTGTAGCTTTTTTTAATTGTTGTAAAGAATTTTATCGCTGTTATAAATGAAATATATTATATATATTATTAATGTTATAAATGTCATATAACAAATCAATCATACAGTTAGAATACTTGATTTCCATACACATATCAAATAAAGAAATTGTATATTGGCGACGTTAAAGAAGATAAACCAATTACTAGTGGTGGATTGAATATATCAAATGAAACGAATAATATTAATCAAGTAATTAATATTATACAAATGAAATTTGAAAATTATGATAATCAAAACAACTTTCAAGATTATATTGAATATATAGATGATGTGTTGGAGGTAAGAGGTATATTAAAATAATGAAACTAAGAAAAAAATATTATTTGCTTATATGGAGATTAGTAATTTGGCAGAGATGAGGTCTTTTGTATATCCAAAAATTTTGAAAGAACTTAATTATGACGAGATAATTGAAGTGGGTAAAAAAGTATTTAAGCATATTTCAACGTTATTCAGATTAAGTTTATTCGGATAGAAAGAGGGGATGGTGAAGCAGTTGCTGAGTTTGCAGACCGACTTAAAAAATTGGCACAAGAGTGTAATGATTCTGACCTGGATGGAAGATTGAGGGATCAGATGGTGGCTGGAATCAAAATGGGTGCATTGGAGAAAGATATTCGCACCAGATTTTCAGATGGAATAAATGACATGGGAGAAAGGGTGAGTTTTCAACAGGTTGTAAATATGGCTTTGGCAATGGAAAGGGCTGAGGATGAAGTGACAAATATGATGATAAAAAAAAGTCAATAAACCTAAGGAGCAGATAGAGAATAATCAAGGAAATTTTTCTAATCAAAAGTACCCATATAATAATAATAATAAAGAAAAAGGAAATTTTAGTTATCACAATAATAATAATAATAACTTTAAGTTCAGAGATAACAGTAAATTTAACAATAATGATATGTGTAAGTACAATGAATGCTCAAAATGTGGAAGAACTCACCCCCCTTTTCAATGTTTTGCATCAAGGGTGAAATGTTATAATTGCCAAAAGGTAGGGCATTATGCTGAATATTGTAAGGGACAGAAGTTACATGCTATGCATCAAGATAACAATGACTCATCAGATTAAATTAATAATATTTCCCAAATTGGTAGAAATAGTGCGTAGATATCTGTTAGGATAAATGGAGTACTTATAGAATTTGACTATGTTACGGGGGCACTGGTATCGGTGATTGGGAAACAATATTGGTATGAAATTGGCCGACCCAAGCTTGGACCAACCACAACCTTGTCAGTATATGGTAACCAACCGCTGGATGTACTTGGTGAGACTATGGTAAGGGTTCGTCTTGAAAAGATAAGCAGATCACTAACGATTGTGGTGACCCATTCAAATGACATACCAATATTTGGACTACCATGGATACTGGCATTTAATATGTTTATCCCACGACAAGTTACTATACGTAGTATCACAAGTAAAGAGGTTATGACAACCGATAAACAAATTGCTGGCATGACGACAGAATTTTACAGTGTTTTTGATGACAAGCCAGGACGGGTGAATGATATGGAAGTTAGCATACATCTGAGTGAGGCAGCAAGGCCGAAATCATGGCCAGCTCGTAGTGTATCTTTTCCATTAAGAAAACCAATATAAATGGAACTCGATAGATTGGTTAAACTGGAACATTGAAGGAGATTGACCCAACAAAAAAACTTTCGACATGGGCTACTCCAACAGTAAACGTACGCAAAACAAATGGAGAAATCAGGATTTGTGCGGATTTTAAGGTGACATTAAACCCATATATTTTATACGATTATCAAATTATACCAACGGTAGATGATCTTTTAACCAAATTAAAAAATGGAAGATTTGAAAGATGCATATTTACAATTACCAATAAAAGAGAGTTCAAAAGAATACTTAACCATATCAACCCATATTGGTTATTTCCAATATCAATGTATGCCTTTCGCTCTTTCTAGTGCGCCGACCATTTTCCAAAGATATATGGATAATTTATTACAAGACTGCCAAATGACCGGAGTATATCTTGACGATATTATCATAACGGGGTAAAATGATGTAGAACATTTAGCTGGGGTTGGTCGGACAGGGAACAAGAGATATTTGATAAAATAAAACAGCTTTTGTCAACAAATAAAACGCTAATTCTATATTCGCCAAACTTGCCAATTATATTAGAATGTGACGCCCCCAACACTGGTTTTGGAGCTGTGTTGTGTCAATCATAAAAAAAGGTATTAGCAGACCTATCGCATTTGCCTCGCGAACATTATTGGAGTCAGAAAAAAATTATGCACCAATAGAAAAAGAGGCACGAGCACTTTTGTTTGGAATGGTAAAATTTCATACTTTCATTTTTAGTCGAAAATTTATATTGCGAACATATCACAAACCTTTGGGAAAAATATTTGGTGATAAACGGGAACTACCAAAAATATCCAATAGTCGATTAACGCGCTGGGCTTGGAAAATGTCCGCATATGATTTTAATATGGAATGTTCCAGGAAAAGAAAATAAAGTAGCTGATACTTTATCTAGACTGCCAGTAGAAGGCATAGAATCAAATAACGATCAAAAAATGCGTTAAAAATCAGATCTATAAATTTGCACGATATAAATATTAGTCAAGTTGAACTCCAAAAGGAAACAAGGAATGATAGCTTGTTTAAAAAAGTAGTTTAAAACATTGAGCGTGGATGGGTGGAGTTTGATGAGAAAAAAGATACAGTTAGTTTGTTTTTATAATCGTAGAGAGGAATTGTCAGTAGATCATGATGTTATTGAATGGAATGGGAAGTTGGTAATTCCAACCGTTTTGAGGAAATCAATATTAACGATTATACACAGAGGGCATCCAGGAATAAATGCTATGAAATCAATTTTTAGAATGTATTGTTGGTGGCCTAATTGCGATAAAGACATTGAACAATATGTTCGTCAATGTATGCCATGTCAAAGTAACCGGTCGAATATTATGGAGGTTCCTTTATATTCGTGGAACATATCTAATATGCCATGGGAACGAATTTATTTGGATTTCGCGGGGCATATTGATTCGTATTCATGGTTAGTTGGAGTTGATGCACATACTAAATGGGTTGAGGTTGAGTTTGAGAGACCACGTCCACGACAATGATCAGGGCTTTAAGGAAATGGTTGGCACGGTTCGGAACACCTAGACAAATTGTATCAGATAATGGACCTCAATTTATTTCTGGAGAATTTCGAAAATTTTGTTTCGAGAAAAATATTAAATTGATACATATAACACCGTAACATCCAAAAACGAACGGTTTAGCGGAAAGAACGATACGAACCCTCAAGAGTCGATATTTTGCAACTAGGAAAGACATCAGGGAGCCTGAGGAAGACTGGACGTTCACCGGCAAAGTTATTATTGTGGCGAAATTTAAAAACGGGATTAAATTGGTTACATCCAAATGTTAGGGATGAAATGGAACGATCGAATATACGACAAAAAGCAGCGGATGAACATAGTCAAATGAGGGAATTTGAGATTGCACAACCGGTATGGGTGCATAATGAAATAAATTCAGGGTGGAGAGAAGGAGTTATAAAATCCAGACCTGGTCGATATTCTTATTCGGTAGAAAGCAAGGATAGAATGGTACGAAAGCATGCGGATCAACTTCGATAAAGGGAGGTAGCTAAAGAAATGGAGAAGTCTGGGCAAGTGAAAGAAAATTAAAAAAATATGGAGTCAGAAAAATGGAGAAAATATGGAGTCAGAGAGAAAGGAAGAAAATATAAAAAATAGAGAAGTTGGATATAGTTGATATTTTAGAAAATGTGGAAGATAACGGAAAACTAGGAGCGGAAATCACAAAGAGCTAGGAAACCTACAAATCGGCTGATTGAGGAGTTGTAAGATCATATGTGTGGGGATATGTTATAAATGAGATATATTATTAATGTTATAAATGTCATATACAAATTAATCATACAGTTTTATAATAATTTTCATGTGATAGAATACTTGATTTACATATACATATTAAATAAAGAAATTGTATAATCGCTAAAAATTGATATTTTGGAACTATAATTTAGGTGATATTGTCTTCAACATCGCCATTTTTAATATAATCAGAACCATTGATTTCAGTTCAACAGTTGCGACATAAAAAAGATAATGAAACGAATCTATATATGAACGCATGCAGAAAATTGAATTTATAGTTTATAATATATAACTTTAATATTATTATTATGATTTAATTTAAATCCAAAAATCAAATTTATTATAATTTTCCTTTCGCGTGATTGATTACAAATTACTAATTGCAAAAAAGTAATTGTATTTTGTATTTTAATTACACAAGTAATCGATTGCTGTCGATTCCTGTTTCATTGTTTTGTAGCGGAGTTGTGAGGCAGAATGCTCCTAAATTGAGTGTGTGATGACTGATGACTTTAATTATTGATGAATTAGCCATAGTGAACACAATTAGATCCAAAGGTGCGATGGAAATTCTCAGTTTTTTACCTGTAAAGACGCAATCCTAAACTTGAGCTAGAGATTGTCTTGACAGTATCCTAGCTATATAAATGACTGAATTGTGGCTGATCTCGAGTTTCTCTTTCGCAAGCAGATAAGGAATAAAATGGGTAACAAGTATTAAACCCGACATATTTTATGATATATTAAATAAAAAATAAGAAATATAGAAGGTCTGATAAACCCATTAATTTTATAATCAAAATAACATCATGTAAGCCTAAAGATTTTGCACATAGCTGGCAGAAATGCTTGGACATCTATTCCATCTCGATGCGCACATAATATTATTTTAGCCAAAATTTTAATCGGGTCATTTTGAAAAATCGACCCAAATCGAGCTTTTTAACAACACTAGTAACAAGCCCCCATATTTTTAAATTTTCTAATAAGAAATAATCTGATCATTACGCTATGTTCAAAATTTACAAAAACAAGTCTGGATAATGCCTATCTGTTTTTTATTTTTCAACAAAGATAAATTTTTAAATTTTTTTTATAGCTATGCTAAATCTTTGATTTTATAAATAACATTAAATGATAAATATAATTTACTTTGTAGTAATCTTTTATGACATGTTTGTCCAGTGATGTTATAAAGGATTATAATATAAATCATTAAAAAATTTTTAAATATTCTCTATATATATTTTATTATTTGTATTTTAATATGCCATTTTTTTGATAATATAATATATATTGATTTTATTCTATAATTCATAGTGTAGACAATAAATTGTATATATTAATTATTTTGTTAATTGAAACATACAGGATCGGATTCGAACATAAAAGTGTGTCCTAGATGCCAGGCCTACATCATGAAAATGGACGATGGTTCCTGCAATCATATGACATGTGCTATTTGCGGCTCCGAATTCTGTTGGCTCTGTATGAAGGAAATATCGGATTTGCATTATCTAAGGTATCTTAATAATTAGCTTTAATCGAAATTCTAGATCGATCAAATTGATCGACTTGATTCTTTCGATGAATACTATTTTAGCAGTGTTGTTAAGGTTTAGTTATTGAGGTCTGCAAAACCCACGAGGGTCGGGAAAAGGAATTATTTTTTTTATTTCGAATCGGGTTCGAGTTTTTGTTGAGTGAAATGTTTATATATTGGCATTTATACCTAAAATGTTTTAGCAATAAAAATTTGGAATTTATATATTTTCTTTATTCATTTTATTTAAATAATTTGTCATTATAAATCAAATAGTATTTCGTTAAGCATAGTATTAAATTACACAATTTATTCCCTTTATTTTTTTTATTATCTCTAAAATTTATTATAATAACAGATAATAATAGAGAGTGAAAGGGGGGGGATAATATATTAAATAATTATTTAGATCTTTTGACTATTTTTTTTAGTGTAGTTAAGTGATCGCTTACTTTTTCTTGAATAAAATTCCTTTTTTTTTGAAACAAAATGGTGGATGGGCGTTCATTTTAAACGTGAATATATCCATTTTTTTATATTCGATTTAAAATAATCTAAAAAAATTTTAAAAGTAAAATATTTCATTTTCTTGATCCTCAACTCAGCTGTTCCATTCGAACTAAGCACGCTTTTCTCTGCGAGTAATATTTTATTTGACTCCAATATGGTTTATATATTATAGAGGTGGTGTACCGTTACCTTTTTTTGGAAGTCGATCTGATTACCGATCCTATATTACTAATCAGATTTGGTTCATTATACTTATTTAAAATATTTTAACCTTTTTAATGTTACCATATTAGTTATACCATCATCTATGACTTAAATGAGGTCTTTACTCTTTAGGTCCATTTATTATAGGCGTTTGGTTATATTACATTTTATAATAATAATTTTGGGTTTTCACTTCTTTTTATTTATAATAATACTTTTTTTCTAAAAATTTGAATTATAATCATTATTTTAATAATTTTTCTTTTAAATTCTTATTTTTATAGTGATATGTTGTTACATTTTTGAGAGAGTGGGTGGTATAGGGGCACAATTTTTATTAGCTTAAAAAATATTTCTGAAAAGGACAAAATTCCGAAGGGGGGGGATTTACCCTTTATCACGATGTCTACGCTTATGGTTACCACATTTTCCATTTTAGAAAGTGAGGATAACACGAATTTGAGGCTATTTGAACGATAAATAGTATTCAATTTTTTTTTATGAAACTTATTTGACAACCACTCGTAAGATGCGTTTAATAGATAGGAATAAGAAACTACTTATATTTTAATCTTGTTAAGATTTAATCATTTATATGAAGATCCGTATATTTCTTTTCTCCGTAATAGATCCTTTATTTAAAACTCGAATGGCCTTGTATAAGGCTTTCACGGAATAAAAGAGAATTAATAATAAGCTAATCACATTTAAAAAAGCTCATTGAAGATCAAGAAATATGGAGGCTTCACATTCTAGAGTTTATTTCTAAAATTTCTTCTTTTTTTTTACGAAGAAATTGTGGGAAATTCAGACGATGCTTGTCTTTAAAATTTAAAACAAAAGAGAAAAAACGTTAAAAAATTTTCAAATAATTTCCCCAGAATAAGAACCTTTATTTATCATATATAATAACGCTGCAATACTATCATTAGCTCCGGTGGATACGCGTTTTTACCACGTGAATTTGACCGCGTTCTTATTTTTCAGGGGAGATAACCTTGTAGTCAGCATACATAGTCGTTACCCACCTTTTAATCAAATCATTTAATATTTTTTAGTCATTGACCTGGGGGGAGGGGGGGGGGTAGATGGTTCTGCTCAGAACTGCTAAACAGCGCTAAGCATTTAAATTGTCTCGATTTTTTTTTTAAATATTATTGGTCTGTCTCCCTATTAAACTTTATGGAAATTTGGAATAATTTTTTTCCGGTACATGTTTTCCCTTTTATACATCATTCTCAGAACACCATTTTGTTTTATATTATTAGATGATAAGTAAAATTATATGTTGCTTTAATAATTAGTTCGCACCAAGATTCGTTGTTGAATTCAAATTATTTTTCATCTTCTAACCAAATAATGGTATAACTTTTATATTTAAAAAAAAAACAGTCCCTCTGGCTGTACCTTCTGGGGTAAAAAACCTTGGAGCCGGAAGAAAAAGATTCTGTGGCAACTGGGAACATTGGTGGGAGCTCCCATGGGTATAGCCCTCATTGCGAGCATAGCCATCCCGGCTATCATTATAGGGGTTCCCATATTCGTTGGGCGAAAGGTATAATAATTGACTTTTTATATTGTTTTACCCGTAAGTTGTATAAAATATTGTGGAAGATCATTTTTTGGGAGGATAAGATATAAGATGAATGTTTTAAAGGGGAGTTAATTATTCTATGTTTTTATAATATATATCAGAGACCTGCAGAGCGACCTTGATTTTTTTCAAATAATTTTTACGGCCTGGCCCTTTTATATTTTAAGGCATTATATTTATTTTTGATTTTTATAGCTAATGACGATTTCATATATTTGGTTTTACAATATACGGCTTGGCCCGACCCGGATTTTTTTTAAAAAAATTTTCACGCCCGGCCCTAATTTAGTACTCACAAATTTATAAAATATATATACCAAAAAAATTCAGATCTATACCAAGTACAAAAAAGTAAAGGCGCTAAATCGAAATTCCTTGATCGTCGTGGCCGTATTGACATCTGTGATACTTTCTCCTATAATGGCCTGCCTGGCAGTCAGTAAGTTCGATTTTTTTTATTTCAAATGAAAAATACCTATCTATTTCTCATTCCTATTCTCCACAATGAATATCATTTATCCACGTGAAACTCAATTTTTAAGTTTTTAATATCACCCATGATTTTCCCATAAACTTGGAATATCTCTAGGGTTGAATATGGTGAATTTTTAATAACGTTTAAATATGTAATACTTTATTAGATCTAAAATACAATTAAAAAATATTTTTTATAAATTTATATCACAATTGACAAATAAATATAAGCAAGAGTCAACAATGACTATTTATTTAAATATATACTGGGCTTTAAAATCACGTGGCCTGTCAGGTTATTTATCAAAATTTTTTTTTACTTTTTAGCTATTTCATGAGCAATGTTATAAATAATTTAATATACCTTATAAGAATATTTTTATTGTTAAACAGATGGTTACAATAAGCAAAAGATAGGTGAAATTTAATTACAAAAAATGTTTAACATAGGTTAGTTATATAAAATATTGAGTTCATCAGATACTGCTTATTTATAGAATGACATTTATGTAAAAATTAAGATTTCATCCTAAAACTACATTCCAAATTTTTTACTACAGATTTAGTATATATATACACACACACACAAATTTTTATATGCCATAATAACCATTTTATTTTTATTTCTTTACTTTACTCATGTAAAATAAGTAAAATACAGGTAAAATTAAGGTAAAAATTATAAGTCAGAAAATTGTCTTGATCGGCAAATATCAGATTTTCGGCGCCAAAAAAGTTTGGCACAACTCTACACATTACTAGAAAGAAAGTCTAACATATAATTACTACTATTTTTCTTTGAAAATTAACAAGGCATAGGTGCTCCTATCCTTTTGGCCTACGTTTATGGGGTCGTTCCTTTCTCTCTTTGCCGTAACGGTTTATGCGGTGCTAACACTCCGTCAACCCCGTCAAATACTTCTCCCACCAACGGGGAAACATCTACCAATCGAATCAAAGCAAACAAAAAGAAAAAAGACAAGAAATGTTTATTTTTAAATTTAAAGAACAAATTTTCTTTTAATTTGAATAAACCTACTAATATTTTGCTCACATTAGTTAATCTATCAAATTAGCGACGAATAAACGGTAAGTGGGTAACTATTGGAGTTATATAAAATATATATTTACGGTTACAAAATATATTGGCCTCGCTAGGGATTCAACAAGAGAAAAAATTAGAATAATCGCTTAATAGCTATTCATTACCCAATAAACTTGGCGAGGTTTTAAATATACTCCACTATATTTATATCGTTTTCCTAATATTATTATTATTACCTATATTATTCTTTTCAGAGTCAATTTTTAGTTTTAAAAAATGATTATTTTTTTTAAAAAAACTTATCGAATTTTATAACAAAAAAATATTATAAAGCTAAGCATTCAAAACACGAAAATACAAGCTCATCAACCAATGATAACTGCGTTGTTCTTATGGATAGTAGCTCAAACGATAATAAGGAAGAAATGAATACCGCCCATCGAACAATAGGAGATGGGGGTGAAGATGACACTTTTAGAGACAATGATATGTATTATACTTTATCTTATAATCTCACATACCATTTTAAATCGTTTAAATTTATTTATAAAAGATTTAATAGAGTAATATATCATTAATTATTTCGAAATTAATTTTATTAAGTACATTTTTTCTTTTTCCCCAAAGACCAACTGTGATAATCATAAAATCCACCCCGATTTCATCTTCTCAACCTCCACTCGCCATCTCTTCTGCTAATATCGCATCCGCTACCTTAATTCCTTCGGAAGAAACGAACCTTTTAAACCGCGAGGAACATTCGACCGTTGCCGATAGAACGAACGACCGTCATAATAATTACGAAGATTACAAAGTGTACGACTCAAACAACGGTGCAAAGTTAAGTCTGAACGAACGGGTCACTGCTTGGATGGATAGACTCATGAATACGTATTCCTCTTATAACAACAATAATACCAACAATAACGGATTAACCAATAGTGGCAATAATAACACATTTTCTATGATAGCCTCTTCTTTCAGCAAACCTAATCGCTTTAACTTTATCACTCGTAGAGACGATTTCTCTTCGACATTCAGAAATGGGCCGGTATCATCTTCCAAGAAAAAGTTTTTAAAAAATTTTTTTTTGAGGATTGGGGGAATTTTAAGAGAAATCAATAAGACTTGGAAAAGAATATTATTACCATAATACTTACAAAAATGTGTTTTTCCCCTAAAGGCTAATCATGTTTCCCGCATCCCAAACCGCCCAACCTCCAAACTCGACCTACATGCTAATCAATCAATCGCGAAATCGGGATTCGTCTAAATCCAACAGTATTCTACGAAAGATTCCTAAATATTTAAGTTATTATATTTTGATTTAAAACTAATACAAATTTACAAAGCTATAAAAAATATTTATTATAACGTTTCGAATAATATATATTTTATTATTATATAGCTCCATTTACCATGGCGAATGATCAAAACGAAGATAAATCCAAATCTTTTAACAATATCTGCCATTCATCTAATCTAGGTCTATAATTTTGCCATTTAAATTTTTTTAAAACTATTAAAGAGAAACTCTTCGTGGGTCAATTTTTTTTCACCTCAAAATAAACAGATTAGCCTGCCTGGTCTACCCTAAAATAAATATAAAATTCGTGCTTTAAACGAGAACAATGATAAAATAGATACACATATTTAAATTTATAATCGCTCTACACTACAATGAGCGCAGATAAAACTTGGCTTAAATTTGTAAACCTTTAGAAAATTATCATATAAGCAGCATTATTTACCTTTTTGTGTGTTATATCGGAGAAGTTTGAAATTATCTATTACAAAATTGTTTTTTCGATTTACTTTGCTGATAAATGGCTGAATTATATATTACGATTTAAAAAAAATATTACTGAAATAGAAATATAACTACTAACTTTAAACATATAGACCCCGGCTTCGAACCCAAGGAGCCCAGCATTATTAGCATCGGAAATTGCTCAGAAAATATTCTTTCCTACGACACCTCAAGTCTGACTACCACTCATTTCGGCAGCACGCATCACCAAGAACCTGCCAACAATTCCATACTTCCCGCTTTCAACAAATTCGATGGAATCTCTTCAAATAAATCCGACACAAAATCGTTGGAGGATTCGGAAACTCGACAAAATTATACTTTCATCCCAATCACGAATGACTTAAATAACGGTGACCCTGGGAATGAAGGAGGAATCGCGGCGTTTCAAGGTGACCAAATCGATCTTGATATGGCCGATTTACTTAGTAGAGAGCCGATGACGCTCGACGCAAAAATCACTCGCCGATGCCCTTCTTTTAAGATTGAACTCATTAAAGCTGACGTGATTAATCTACCTTTGCATCATACCAAATCGCCTATAAATGAGCCGACACACGATGATTGTAGCGTCAAAAACAACGGTATTTTTTTCTTCCTGTTTTGTGCCCCCTCCCTCTCCATGGCGTAAACGGAGAAGGTGTTCAGAAATAGTATTAGGCCCGTGGCACGAATGTTGAATTTTTGACCAACATGAGTTTATATCAATATCTCTCGATTACGGGGCCAAATAATTTAACAATATTATTTTTAAAAAGATTTCTCCCTTTGAAAAATATTTAGAAATACCTTAAAAATATAGGTAACAATTATATTTTAAATTAGATTTTTTCTTAAAGGATCGTTAAACAATTTTACTAAAGGACGGCCAGGCCAAACCGGTCCGTTAACATTTTTGTATGTGGTTTTTTAGCCTGGCCTGTTTCATAAAAATATTTTTCACGAGTTCTGATTTTAAATTCTATTTAAAAATTAAAATATTTATTACACAAATATATAAAAAATACATATAAAGAAGGAAGAAAGAATCTAGCAACTTAATTAAATTTTATATAACTAAAACTATTAAATCCTTTAATTTTAGTTTCACTTTATAACAACGACACGGAGGATGAGTGTAACAGCTTAAGAAGCGGAAAATCTTCTTCGCTCTTGACTGCGTTAACTGACGATGGGTCTTCTTCAACCAGAGCTATGGCTGGATCCATTGCCTTTAATAGGTTTAATATACATATATACATACACACGCTATATTTTGTTTCTTCGGTTTTATCTATTGGAACTTATAATATTAAATAGTCATGAAAGTTTTTTTAAAAAAAATTCATGTTCCTTTATTTCATTTTATGTTTTTTATATAAATATAATAGTCAGGAAATTGTTCTTAAGCTAAGCCTATTTAGCTTATCTATGGAAAGCTTTTTGAGTGTGATAGATGAAAACCAATGCTATGTCGAAAAATAGCTTGCTTGCTTACTGATCTTAACTTTTGATAATCTGGTCTATTATGTGAATATCCAATAAAAAAAAATTGGTTACTTTGCTGAGATTGTTATTGTTACATCTCAAAATGTTATTTTGATTTAATAATAGTTCTTTTTTTTAAATTATTTTATAGATATAATATTTTCTATAAAAAAAACAAATCATTGAATTAAACAACTACAAGGGAAATGGATGAGGCGAGTATGAAAGCTTTAGCTGGCTCTGTCATTAATGCCCCGATTAAGTAAAAAAAATAATTATCTTTTTTTTAAAATTTATTTTATGGAGTAAAATATTAAAATTTTGTTACTCACCAAATTATGTCACAGTTCTTATAAATTAAGAGTTGTTTTCTTTTTCGCAACCTTTTTTTTAAACATACGCGTGCGCATTATAAATTAGGCACGGTTTTTTGTTGAGAGATTTTGTATTTAATAGAATCGTTTCCCAAATTCGAAAAAAATCTACAAAATAATGACACTAAAAAAATAAAAGTTCTGAAATTCTGTCAATTTTTTTTCAATATATTAAGTTATAGGGATTTAACCTTTCTCCAATATGGACGATGCCATTTAAAATGCATTATTTGTAAAATAATAACCGCTACGTAAAATTTAGACCAACTTAGAAGCACTATAAATTTGAATATTCTTTTGTTTGATAGAAATGCAAACATGATAATTAATTACAATATCCCCATTAAAATTTATTTATTTTTTCTTTATATATTTTTCTTAGCGAAAACTCAGATAGTGGTTCTATTCATTCACGGCACCGAATACCGGCTATAATCAAAATTCACAAGAATCACCCCGCATCCATTCTCTATAATGATAAATTAAATTTGAATGCCGGTAGAAAAAAAATAAAAATTTATTTACTAATGCTTGTTTTATCTCGTTAATTACAATGTTTCTAAATTCGATTTAATCACAACCTTTAGCGACGATTTTGTTGTATTTTTTTTTAAAATTAAATACATCTAGATGGTCTAGTAATATACATATTTGATTTGTTAGTTGTCTATCCATTCAAATATACTCATAGACGTAGCCAGGATGGGGGGAGGGGATTCTATCCCTTCGGAAATTTATATGCTCTCTTATTTCATTTTAAACTAATAAAAATTTCCCCCTACACACCCCCCTCTCACCCATAAATTTACATAATATACTAGAAAAATTAGAAAGAAAAATTAGTAAGAGTTAATAACTTTTTAAGATAACGACTATTATTCAAAATTTTTAGAAAAAAAGCATTTTTATAATAGAAAAATCGAAAAATTCAAAATACTTTTATAAAAAATATCTTAGCCAAAGGCCTGTGCAATAAGTGGACCTAAAGATCTCCAATAAAATTTAATGAAAGAAAAAACTCACCTAATCGTGCCCCTCCCCTCACCATTAGCAAATTCTGGCGAATGCTTATAAATCTACGTATTAATAGGGATGTGCTTAGAAAATAAAAATGCTAAGTTTATTATATAACTAAAGTTCTTATAGGACTTTATTTATATTAACGTACAAATAAACACTTGATTTAACGATAAAATATATTTATAAGAATCAGATCTCACTATAGAAGACAAGAATAAAACTCTGACCCCTCAAACGAATTCGCCCATTCCTAACACCAATGGCTTATTCTGCATAAGCAATCCTACCATTTCGAATCCTAAAACCAATAATAAATACCGAAATTTTTTGTCGGGCAATAAGAAGTACAATAAATCCAATAATCAACCCACGTATAAAACTGCTCGTTAGAAAAAAAAATCAATCTTGTAGACTTTTTTAATCATCAGTATTGAAAGAATATTTTTTTTGTGAATCAAGTATATATTATTTAATATAATTTTTATTTATATAAAAAAAGAAGAAAAACTTCATAGGATAAATAAATTATAATATCCTTTGAAATATTTGGAAAATAATACTAATGTTTTATATATAAAAAAAAAATTTTTTTAAAAAAAAAAAATTATTATCTATTTAATTTATATGGTATAAAAAATATCAATAAAGTTCGATATATGATATTCAATGGTTTTTTTAAAAATAATAAAAAGAAACTATTATATGTCTCTCTATTAACATATTATAACATTTATATTACTTTATAAACTAAGTTACCAGGATTATTGTTGTTAAAATGGCTCGATTTGAGCCGCGAGCCGTTTTTTAAAAATGATTAACTCAATATTTTATCCAGAAAAATGTTACTCAAGCCTAACGATTTTGCTTATAGATTGAACAAAGGTATGAACATCTATTAGCGAAATATCAAGACTTAGGCAATATTTTTCTAGTTTAAATATTGTGATAGCCATTTTCAAAAATTGGCTCAAATCGAGCCGCGTATCAACACTAAATAAGATTTACAGTTTGGGTACCTTACAAATGCTGAAATGCATTTCATTGGGGAAATCAGATTTTTAAGTATTTCGAATAAACTTACAACATGTTTTATTTAATTTTAATATTGTTTATTCTTTAAGTCCAGGAATGCCAATTTTTTTAAATGTTGAATATGTCTATATTTTGTCTTATATTAGGCATAAATACAAACTCTTTAAGCCTAATAAGTTGTGTTGTTAAATAGCTCGATTTTTAAAAATCGTTAACCCAATATTTTAGCCAAACAATGCTCAAACGTAGAGATTTTACTTATTAATAGTAGAAAGGTTTGGGGACATATTTTAACGAAATCTTGAGCTTGCAAAATTTTATTAGCGAAAATCAATTTAACGCGAAATCTTGTTGTTTAACAACATTTTAATAAATATAGTACTAGTGTATAATATATTAATTTTTGATTATGAATGACTTGAATATTCAGTATGTTGTATCATGATTGTAAGATTTTATGATTGGAACCTTATGAGAAGTTTTCCATGCCTTAAACTTCCTAATAACTCTTGAGCCTAATAAGTAGAGTACTAGTGTATAATATAATCTCAATTTTTGATTATGAATGACTTTAGGAATATTCTGTAGATATTATTATATCATGTTTGTAAGATTATTGAAACTTTATAAGAACTTTCCCATAGCTCGTTAATGCTGATCCTATAACAATTTGTTAATTATTAAATGGCTTATTGAGATACATGAAAAATTTAATATACTACTTTATTATATCTTTATTTGATATTAGAGGTTAATTAAGATTTATATCATTAAAGGAACTATCTTGGCAAAAATGTAACTTATAAAATCATGACCATCATTTTTGCAAAATATTTCGCAACAACTGCGAATTTAATTTTTAGATTTAACAATGTTGAATGCTTGCTTAACAGGTGATCAATTAATTTATTTAGTTTGGTTTTGAGCCAATAATTAGAAACATACCAAATCAAATTAAACATTTAGAAAATGTATCATCTAAAATATAAAATTGTTAAAAAAAACACGTATAATAGAAAGATCATATTTTCAAACCCAAATCAAATTGACAGGAAATCTTTTTTTTTTACTTTTATATTTTTTAGTATTTCTCTTGTACCAAAGGGCTGTCTGGTAGCTTTAAATCGGGAATATTTTAATTAAATTTGCCATTTTATAACTTTATTTTTAATGGATATGAAAGTTTTAAAGGATAGAGCTTGGCAACCTCGATAACTATCCAAACTGTTAAAATATTTAAATTTTTAGTTTTGAAGATAAAATTAAAGCTGCCATATTTCAAAAATTTCTAAAAAAATTATTATAATTAGCGTTTTAAATTTGCCAGATTTTTAATCAAAGATTTAGCATTGATGAGGTTTGCATCAACCTATTTATTATTAAATGTGCTGTAGTAAATTTATAGTAGTCGGGAGTAAGCTCTCTTCGCCATATAACCATCTATAGGCCTGCCCACATTGTTTCGATTCTTTTTTGGAGCCTTAGGAGCTTACTTTGAGAGGAATTATTTGGATAGAGTATCCATTCTTTTATTTGATTCATCAAAGTCGCCTGCTGTCTTGTGTACTATATATTTTTAAACTAACCCGTTAGCTACCTTTCTCTATTTTTAAGATTTCCTAATTTTACTTAGAAATTAATAACTATAATAACGTTGATTTGACAACAAAGTTATTAGAGAATCTCTTCTTTTACCGAAAAGTTTTCAGTTTCACTTTTCTACGTTTGCTCCGAAAATAGGTTTCTCTTAAAGGTCTCTCAGTATTTATCATTTTTTGATATAATTCATATCATCTAAGGCTCATTTTCATAATATTATCCCGAATATTTGCTTTATTACATGGATATCATTTCGAATCTGATTTATTATTTTAAAGCTAATTGAATTTGAATTATAAAATAATGTTAAAAAAAATGTAAATTTATAAAAACTTGACTTTCATTTAAACTCAAACGCTTCTATTATGAAAGAATGAAAAAGCTCCATAAAATAGTCATATCCATGTGATAATATGCTAAAAATGAATATATTATAAAAAATATATTTTAATAAATGAAATATATGTTAAGAAAAGTCATAATTCATATGATAAAAAAAAATTAATATATATTTCATATTTTCTTACAAGTCAGCCTAATTTAACGACAATTTCTAGGTGCCTCATGGGCAAAATGTTAACTTGGTCTTATGTCCAGTCCGCTCTGACCTCTAAAAATGCAAAAATTGACATTGATAAAATAAAAATTTTCAAGCTATATTTAAAGGCAATATAAAATTTTAAATAGTTACTTTTAAAGGTGGAAATGTAAAATAAGGTTTTCCTTAAAATTATTTTGGAACAGCATGTACATAATCATGATATAAAGTATGACTTACACCTTAGTCAAGTGTTTAAGAATAAACTGCAGGGTGCCAACGTACTCCTATCTCTCCTGTAAAACTTAAAATAAATGAGAGAATAATTCCAAAAAATATATGTGGAACTATATTCAATTATTAAAGTTTTAATTTTTATATATAATAAATTTCCAAGTTACCATCATAAAGGTATATAACATATAATTGTAGAGTATGAAATCATATTTATAAACTTTCATACAATTGTGTATAATATACATAAAAGGATGTAATATTTTCTTATTATTCTCGTGTTCTAAATCACAAATTTTGAAAATAGAAACTGCCATATCGTAAAATATTTTTGTTTTCAAGAATAGTTTCGTTTGAAGTCTTAAAAATGAGAGAGGGAAGACCATGAATGGCATGAGAAATTATATATGTAGGTTGATCCCGGAATTTAGCGCCATATTTGCATATGAGATATCGTCGTCACGGAGAGTAGTATTCTATTATAAAGTGGAAAAATTATTCATAATAAATGGATTAGTAATTCTAATTTTTAACTGTTTGAGAAAGATAAATGGTTTTAGGTATAAATATTATTACGTTTCGCTTTGGAAGCCTATTATAATTAAAAAAAATGAATAATATAATATTATATAGAAAATTATTTTAACTAGTATTATATTTTGTTATAATTCAGTGTTTCGAAATGGTGTCATATGCGACTGGATTTATATTTAAATTGACACAAAATTTATCCATTTTATAATATATTAAATTTATCCATAATTATGTTAATTATTAAACAAAAAATTTTTTTAATTAAAAATATTTAGTTTGAGTTAACTATTGAATTCTGGGTAATTTTATATACTCCTGAAAAAATTTATTAATAAAGATAATTTTTGTTATGTTGATACATTTACCATTTAAAAAATTATAGGATATAACATTTATAATCGTTTCTCATTACATATACAAACAATTATATATTCTTCTTATTAAAAATATTGTCATTATATTAAAAGGATTATTTTTTATTTTTATAAGAATCTATACTTAAAAGAAACAGATGAACAATCGAGATTATGGCGGAAGAAAACTTTTAAAAATATCTACTAGATTTTTCATTAAAATTATATAATCTCAATTGCAAAAATAAATAAAATATTTATTTCAAATAAAAAAATGATTGACTTAATTTGATAATATACTTTAAAAATAAAATAGAAAAAAAAAAATTTTAATTTTGAGCATCTAATGTTTATTTATATTTTAGAGAATTGAGAGTGTAACTATTCTCAGAACCAGCTTTTTACAATCGAAAGCCTTTAAAAATACGATTTAAGAAGAGATTAAGTTATGATAAGGTTGGGATTTTGGTTTTTTTATGAATATTAAAGTAATTTTTATTTTTTGCAAAAAAAAATAACTTCTACAAATTGATACTTTAAGAAAAATTAACCTATAGGCTATATTTTTTTGAATGTAACTATAAAATTCTCAAATTATCCTTTAAATATGTATGATAAATAATACGTTATCTATATATGAATCCCAAATATAACATTATATTGTTTATTAAGCCTAAAATTATTCGATTTGAAATTTACGATTACAAATAACAAATGATTCAATTTTAAAAATTAGAATTGAATATGAATAATAAAAATATTTTTTGAAAGAATATAAAATTTAAATTATTCGTAAAATAGATAGGTGATCGAAAATAAAATCTCTTAGGAAAAAAGCAGCTTATTTTATTAAATGTGTTTTAATATGCATAACAATTGGTAAACTTTTTGTTCAAACTTGAATAAATTCAATTCTATTAAACCAATCAGGCTTTTCGAAATTATCAATATATAAAATAGACATTTTCTTGGAACATTTAATTTTGAATTTTATTAAGATGAACCGGGTAAGTGGGTCCACAACATGTTGATAGGTAGGACCATAAAATAGTCTGAATATAAAACTTTAAAAAAGCTATATTTTATCAATGTTTTTTAACTTTAAAAGTTCTGAGATTATAAAATAAGGTTAAAAATCTCAATTTTTTTTATTGAGAGATTCAAAAGTTATAATTTAATTCTAAAAATTTGCAATTATTATTACTTTTAATATAATTAAAACTATTTCCTCTGTAAAATTAGAAGCTGAAGATTTCATAAAATTTTTATGAACTATATTAGGTTTAAATTACCACTGTTATAATGGCTCAGATATTTATTGGAGTAAAATCGCGTGCCTCGGTCTATATAAGAAGGCAATTAGTAATTTAAAAATATAATTCAACTAATAAAATAAAATTCTTTATTATAATCTAATGTATTTATTAGTAATGACAAAGATATGAAACATATAATAGTATAAAATTATATCCTTAAACTTTCAAGCAACTGCGAATAATATATATAAAAGGATGTGAATATTTTCTGATTTTCCTCGTGTTCTAAGTCACAAATTTTGAAAATAGGAGCAGCCATATCGTAAAATTTTTTGGCTTTAAGAAATAGTTCCATTTTCGGAGCTTTAAAAATGAGAGGGGGGCTGTCAGGAGTATTAGAAACTATATACGTAGGTTGATCCCAAAATTTAGCGCCATATTTAGCATATGCTATATAGTCGTCATCTTCAAGAGTAGTATTCTAGTATAATATTAAAAAATTATTAAGAATGCAATTTATAATTCTAATTTTTACTTGTTTCGAATACAGATGAGTGGTTTCATAAACAAAAGTTTTATTATATTTCGTTTTGGGAACCTTTATAATTTAAAAATTGGATAATATAATATTATAAGAAAAAAAGTTTAATTATTATATATACCTTGTTATCCAGTGTCTTGAAATTTTTGATTTCACTTGTGCAAGGATTTATATTTAAATTGTCACAAAATTTATCCATTTATAATATATTTAATATTTATTGATAATTTCGTTAAATATTTAAAGTTTTATAAATATATTGAATGTGAATACTATAAATTCTAAATAGTTTATATTTATATATTTTTAAAAAATATTTATTATTAAAGATAATATTTATATTAAATTAAATTAAATTAAGTTCTTTTATTATGTTGATAAATCAATTACCATTAAAAAATTAAGGGCATAACTTATTTATAATTGTTTCTCATTATATAAAGTGTGATAAGGAGGGGACATTTAAATTTTCTTATACATTGTTTTGATGTTTAGCAATATACAAGTTACGTAATATATTTTTCTTATTGAAATATTTTCATTAAATATAACATATATTTTTTTACTTATTACATAAAATATTTTCTAAATAAGATGAATAATAATATCAATTGCATAAATAAAAGAGCAAAACTTTTCAAATAAAAAAAAATGATTGACTTAATTCGATAAATATTGTTGTATTAAATAAAAAAATCGAAAAGGAAAATAATTTTTATTTTTGAAATGAGCATTGAGTTTATGTAAATTTTAGAGAATTGAGAGTATAATTATTCTCTGGGTGCTGGCAATTTGAAGGCTTAACAAGAAAACCGTTGAAAATAAAGTATTTAAGAATGGATCGGCGTTTTTTTAAGAACCAAACCAAGTGTTATTAATTTTTCTTAAACCAAATAATTAAAACACGTTACATTTTTGCAAAAACACAATATTACTTTTTTAAAATATGTAACTGTAATTATTTATTGGAATGTAACCAAAAGAAAGTAGTTACTTTTTAATAGATTTTTTAAAATTAATATTATTGTTGTTTAGGTTCGAATCGGGAATTATTCGATTCAAAATTTACGAATAACAAACTTTTCCTATCGATTACGAATAATAAAAATTTAATCAAATTTTGTTCTCTCAACAGTATCATGCATAGGCTCAACCTTTCAAATTTATGGCTCATGTATTACCAATTTTCAAAATTTATTTTATAAAAAATGGGTTCTATATTTTTCTTAAAATTTAAGAGCAACAAATAGCACTTGTCTTATTTAAAATGTTTAACTTTTGATATTAACGTTTACCTTTTTAAGATACCAGTCTTCATGAAAAGATAAAAATTAAAAATTTTCATATAATATAAATAAATTAGTAAATATAATTAACTTATTCGTGGGTGTTAGTTAACTGTAGATGAAGCTCGGTCTATCAGACTTAAAATATGGGTATTTTGGGAGGTTTTCAAACTTTAATATTACAAGTCCTGTAAAAATTAAGCAATTTATACTTATCAAAAGATTCCCTTTTTTCAATTTAAATCATATCTAATGGTAACAGGAAAAATTATAACGGTGTATTTTGTATTTTTATCGAAAACTTAAATTATTAAAAAAGTAAAAAATTAAATAAGGAATTAAAAGTGTTAGTAAACAAAATCTTGCGGGAAAGAGCAACTGATTTCCATAATTATGTTGAAAACACAAATGAAGCACTTACTTTATATTGAAACATTTCAATAAATTTTATTCTATTTAAATTAATCTGATTTCTCAGTTAAGACCATTTTAAAATTGTTAATTTTTAAGAAGATTTATTTTAAATTTTATTTGGACAAATTTTCCTGAACTATAGTCAAATTGATATTCAAATTCAAAGTATAAAAATTATTATATCCATGATTATATCCAAAAGTTCTAGATTAAAATAGTGTTAAAAATTTTCTAGATAATTTTTATTAAGGTTTTTTAAAACTTATTTTTGAACGGAAAAGTTGGAATTGATTGTTACTTATCGGTATATGTTAAAATACGATTTATTCTAAAAAAATAAGAATGCTAAAATAATTAGATATAGTCTTAAGTAACCACTTATACAATAATAATAGCAATATTTTAAATGGAGTAGAAAAATGTGCCCAAGTTTTCCCCTATATGATTGATCAATCCCACAAAAACTCAAAAGAAAATTTAATTAATAAAAATGAAATTCTTTATTTTTATTCAATATATTTAGCTATGATCATAAAAGAATGAAATAATATAAAATTATATCTTTAAACTTTCGAATAATTGCGTATAATATATGTAATAGGATGTAAATATTTCTTGATTTTCTTCATGTTCTAAGTCACAAATTTTAAAAATAGGTGCTACCATATGGTAAAATTTTTTGGCTTTAAGAAAAAGTTCCATTTTGGGAGCTTCAAAAATAAGAGGAGGATTGCCGTGAGTGCCATGGGAAGCGCCATATTTAGCATATGCGATATCGTCATCATCGTCTAGCATTCTAGTATATGATAAAGAAAATTATTAAGCATTAATGTATTAATAATTCAGATTTGTACCTTTTTTGGAGAGAGATTGGTGGCTTAGGAAAAAAAGTTTTATTACATTTCAATTTAGGAGCCTATTAATACAAAAATAATATTCTATAATATAGCAAAATATTTAAATGAGGATACCTTGTTTTTATCTAATGAATCAGAATTTTGGATATCACTTGTACTAGGACTCATATTTAAATTAGCACTGAATTTTTCCATTTTATATTATATTTAATTTATTTTCATAATTTCGCTTATTATTAAAAAAAATTCCTAATGAAAAATATTTAGTGTGAATTAACTAAGAATTCTGGGTATATATTCTTGAAAAATTTATTATTAAAAATAATATTTTTATTAAATTAAGTCAAGTTCTTTTGTTATGTTGATAAATCAATTATACCATTGGACAAAACTTATATATGATTCTTTCTCATTATAAAAAGTGTGATATGGAGAGATATTTGAAATCAATTGTTTTGATGTTCGAAAATACAAACAATTATATATAATAATCTTCTTATTAGAAATATCATTAAACGAAAGCGGTTATATTTTAACTTTAATTACATAATAAAATTTACTTTTATAAAGAATATAAACAATTAAGATTTTGTCTAAAGAAAGCTTTTGAAAATATTTAATGCGTTTTTCATTAAAAAAGTATATAAATTGCAAAAAAAACAATGAGCAAAATATTTAAAAAATGAAAAAATGAATGACAATTTTGATAAATAATGTTGTATTAAAAAAAATATATTGAAATGGGTGTTGAACTTTTAAAGTAAATTTCCAAAATGGGATTATAACCATTCTCAGGGTGTAATAGTATTTAAAAGCGTTAAAAGCAAAAACCCTTAAAAGTAAAGTTTATTTATGAATAGATCTGGGTTATGATAAGCTTGGGGTTTTTTAAGCATTGATTTTAGTTTGCTAAAACATGACATTGGTTTTAATAAAACATGACATTGGTTTTAATAAAATGTAACTGCATCAAGTTACATATATTCAGAGGTGTAAGAAAATTTTTGGGGGTTAGGAGAAGAATTTATTTAATATTGAGTATAGATCAGAGTCATGATAAACTTAGGATCTTTTAAGCACCAAACCATGGCTTATAGATTTTCTCCAGGTGATCTAAAATGAGAAGAAAATACGGAATAAGAACGCGAAAAGTTATATACCTGAGCCAATAATTTATAAACTATAAGATATATAACTTAATAGTTATATGCAGCTGACATAATATTCCTTCCTTTTAAACTTAAACGTTCACTTATATTAAAGATCCACAAAATCTGGGATGGAATTCTAAAGCCTGGCACGCGGTTGGGGCTAATTTATAAGAAATTATAAGGGGCAAGTATGTACCTAAATGCTTGGGCCGGAAAATCAATATTTAAAATATCAAACCACGAGACTAAATTTCTGATTTTTCGTTAAACTTTAATGGGCCAACATGATAATTAAACTTTTTAAACAAATGAATAAAATATATTTAAAAAAGTGCCGTATATTTTAGTAATGGAATACTATGGTATTTTTGTAAAATAAATTTCATAATTTTGGCAAAATATTTTGTGATCATTTTTCATTATATTATTGATTACGTGAAAAATTATTTATATAAATTTAAAAAAAATAAGCTACAATAGAGAAGGCTAACCGTGATAGCGCCTTTTAACTATATAAATATAATTCACAATAATAAAATACCAATGTTTTATAACATTGAAATAATTATTCTTAGTTTGAAAAAAAATCTTCAAAAAATATTTGAATAAGAAAGATTTTAGATCAAATTTTACCTAAAATGAGCAAAATCCTTTCTAATTTTTATGTATAAAAATTCTTTCAAGATAAAATTAAAAGAAATTTTTAAAAAATTTTTGATATTCTACTAAAATTCGGTTTCCTCTGCTTAAGTCTTTAAAAAAATATCTTCAATCTAATATATATATGAAAAATTTTAGGTTTAAATTATAACTGTTATAAAATAATAGCTTAGATTTTAATTGGAATGAAATGACGTGTCTTAATCTCCCACTATATAAAAAATAAGTCAGACAATAATTCAATCTTTATTTTTATTTAATATAACAAACTATGATAAAATATTATATAGTATAAAATCATATTTTTAAGGCTTCTAATAACTGTGTATAATATATATAAAAGGATGTGAATATTTGTTGATTTTCCTCGTGTTCTAAGTCACAAATTTTAAAAATGGGAGCTGCCATATCGTAATATTTTTTAGCTTTCAGAAATAGTTCCATCTTTGGGGCTTCAAAAATGAGAGGGGGATTACCAGGATTGGAATGATAAACTATATAGGTCGGTTGATCCCAAAATTTAGCGCCATATTTAGCATATGCGATATCGTCATCATCGTCTATAGTAGCATTCTAGTTTTTGATAAAAAAAATTATTAAACATTAATGGATTAATAATACATTTTACCTTTTTTGGAGAGAGATTGGTGGCTTCCGGAATAAATGTTTTATTACATTTCAATTTGGGAATCTATCATTATGAAAAAAAAATAAATATATAGGATAATATAAGAAATCAATTAAATGAGTATACCTTGTTTTTGTCTAAACAATCAGAATTTTGGATATCACTTGTACTAGGACTCTTATTTAAATTAGCATCGAATTTATCCATTATATAATATATTTAATATTTTTTCACAAATCGTTTATTATTTAAAAAAAAATTTCTAATGAAAAATATTTTATGTGAATTATAAAAGAATCTAGGTATATTATATATTCCTGAAAAATTTATTATTAAAAATAATATTTTTATTCAATTAAGTCAAGTTCTTTTGTTATGTTGATAAATCATTTAACATTTATTAAATTAAAGGACAAAACATATTTATGATTGTTTCTCATTATAAAAAGTGTGATATGAAGATGTTTAAATTTTTTAAAATCAATTGTTTTGATATTCGACAATAAAAACAATTATATATTAAAATATTATATTAGAAAAATTATCATTATATAATAAATTGGCTATTTTTTTCTTTTATTACATAATAAAATCTACTTTTAGATTAACATTCAAGATTTTGTCCTAAGAAAACTTCTTAAAATATTTACTAAGTTTTTCATTAAAAAAAAATTTAAATTGCAAATATAAAGGGCAAAGTATTTCAAAAATAAGATTGACTTAATTTTGATAAATGTTATATTTCAAATAAAATTCGAAAAATCATTAAAATTTTTGAAATATAACATTTAAAGTAAATTTCGGAGAAATGAGAGTATAACCATTATTAAGTTATAATAGTAACTTAAAGCCTTAAAAGCGAAAACCTTTATTAGCAAAGTTTATTTAAAAATGACTCGAGGTTAAGATAAGTTTGAGCTTTTTTAAGTACCAAACTATGATTTAGGTTTTTTATTTTAAATGTAACTGTAACAAATACATTTATTCATGTGTGTAGCCATGCGTTTCTCAGGATATCTTATGATGTTATAGGCCAATGATAATTATAGAAGCTCTTTCTCCTATCAGGTTTTTGAACACCAGATGTTTTAAAAGTTGTTCCAAAATAATTTAATTCTTTAAAATCCGAGAAATTTAGTGGCCAAAAAGGTAGTTTCTCTTTTTAGAGATCGGTTTTCATAAAATGATGAAAATTAAGATTTTAAATAAATTAGTAGAGATAATAATAAATTATTTGTGGTCTAAAACAGGGATGGGACCTTTGTTTTATCGTAATGGGTTATTTTGAGATGTTTTTCTAGTGAACTTAAGCTTCCTGATCTTGCCAGGAAATAATATTCAAATAGTTTACTACATCGGAGAGTTTATTTTTTTCAGGTTAGCTCATCAGAAGACAATTATTATATATTTTAGTAATGGAACTATTTTTTATAGCGTTAAGCAACAGGAAATGTTACAAGGAAATTTAGTAATGAAAAAAGAAGCTAAATAAGAGATTTAAATGATCGATAAAAAATCTTTTAGAAAAAAGCAACTGATTTTATTAAAGGTGCTTAAAACTTAATAAATAATACGTGGCACATTGGTCCACATTTTGTTTAAACTTCAATTTTATTAAATAATTATGGATATATACATAATTCTTAACCTTTAAAGTGTAGACTAGATATTTTAGCGACAAAATATACAGCTTTAAAAAAAATTTAATTTTGTATTTTATTTGGATAAACATTCCTGAACTCCACAACATGTTTATAGTTAGCAGGTTAGGACCATTAAATAATGGACTAAATTTAAAACTTTCAAATTCATATTATATTCAAGTTTTATAACTTTTAAAAATTCCCAGATTGCCAAATAAGTTTAAAACTTTTCTAAAGATTTTTTTATTGAGAAAGCTATATTTAACTGAAAAATTGAAATTATTGTTGATTTTGGTATTCAAAAACCTAATTTCTTCTGTAAAAATTAAAATGTTGGAATTTTTTAGCCAATAATACTCTATATTAGGTTTAAATGACAACTGTTATAAAATATCTCAGATTTTAATTGGACTATTACTTAGCAGTCTCTCATATGATATCAATCTGACAATTATTTATTATCTTATATAGCAAGCTCTGACGAGGCTAAGTTAAACATACAATAGTATAGAATCATATCTAGAAGTTTTCGAACATTATTGTAAAATAATTTCTGACTTTAAGAATTAGTTCCATTTTCAGACTTTCATAAATGAGAGGGTAATTTCCAGGAATAACAAGAATAATTCTATGTATCCCAAAATTTAGCATATTTAGCATAAGTAGCGAGATTAAAAAAATAAAAGGTTTAATTCTGATTTTTACTTTTTTTTGGTGAGATATTAGTGGCTCCGGATTGTATAACAGTTGTAATTTAAACCTAATATAGCTAATTATTTTTCATATATATAATTGGCTGAAAAAGAGTTAAAAAACTTTAGTAAAACTGAGTTTTAATAACATATCAAAAGTTTAAAAAAAATAAAATTTTCCGTTTAAAATATAACTTAAAAAATGGCAAAGTTTTTTTTAAAAATTTGACTTAAAAAATAATATCTTAATGTTATAAATACTTTGATTATTTTTTAAAATCATAATTGATTTATCAATTTAAGAGAAGAACTTAGCTTAATTGAATAAAAAATATTATCTTTAATAATAAATTTTTCACGAATATATAAATTCAAAATTTTATAGTTAATTAACATTAAATATTCTTCATTAAAAAAAAATAAACAAAATAGGGAATAAATATTTAATATAACTTAAATTTAAATTAGAGTGAAATGTGCCTCACTCTCATTTTATAAGAGAAATCAATTCAAACAATATTTCAAAAAAAATTTAATTGAATCATTTATTTTTATCTAATATATAGATTATAATGATATAAAGGGTAATATTCAATATAGTATAAAATCATATTTTTAAGTCTTCTAATAACTGTGTATAATATATATAAAAGGATGTGAATATTTGTTGATTTTCCTCGTGTTCTAAGTCACAAATTTTGAAAATAGGAGCTGCAATATCGTAATATTTTCTGGCTTTAAGAAAAAGTTCCATTTTGGGAGCTTCAAAAATGATAGGAGGATTCTCGGAAGTGTCATGAGAAACTATATACGTAAGTTTATCCTAAAATTTAGCGCCATATTTAGCATATGCGATATCATCATCATAGCCTGTAGTATCATTCTAGTTTATGACAAAAGAAATTATTTAAATGGATTAATAATTCAGATTTCTACCTTTTTTGGTGAGAGATTGGTGACTTTCGGTATAAAGGTGTTATTACATTTCATTTTGGGAGCCTTCTATTATAAAATAAATATATTGGATAATATAGGAAATTATTTAAATGAATATACCTTCTTTACCTAGTGAAATAGAATTTTGTATATCACTCGTACTAGGACTCATATTTATATTAGCATCGTATTTATCCATATTATAATATTTATTTTTTTTTACAATTTCGTTTATTATTAAAATAAAAAATTTATAATGAAAAATATTTAATGTGAATTAACTAAGAATTCTGGGTATATATTCCTGAAAAATTTATTATTAAAAATAATATTTTTGTTCAATTAAGTCAAGTTCTTTTGTTATCTTAATAAATCAATTATACCATTTATAATTAAAGGAGAATACATATTTATTGTTTATCATTAAAAGTGTGATATGGAGAGATATTTGTATTCAATTGTTTTGATGTTCGACAATACAAAAAATTACATATTATAATCTTCTTATTAAAGAAAATTATCATTATATATTAAATCGACTATTTTTTACTTTTATTACATAATAAAATCTATTATCATTAATAAACCAACAAGATTTTATCCTAAGAAAACTTCTTAAAATATTTAAAAAATAAAAAAATGATTGACTTTGATAAATAATCTTGTATTTAAAATAAATCATTAAAATTTTTATAATGGTGGTTGAACTTCTAAAGTAAATTTTGGAGAAATGAGAGTGTAACCATTCTCGAGGTATAATCGTAATTTAAAGCGCTAGCTAAAAGCCAAAATATTCTTAAAGGTAAAGTTTATTTAAGAATGGATATGGGTTATGACAAGCTTGGGGGTTTTTAAGCACTTGAATCATTTTAAGTTGCAAAACATGACATTAGTTTTAATAAAATGTAACTGTAACAGGTGTCTTAGAAATTTTCTAGAGGATTGGATAAGATTTTTTTTAATGTTTAGGGATCAGGGTTATGATAAGGTTGTGCCTTTTTAAGCACCAAATCATGGGTTATAGCTTTTCCCATAAAGTGATCAAAATAAAAAACGGAATAAGAACATGAATAGTTTTAGATTTAGCGAACAGTTTATAAACTATATATAGCTTAATAGTTAAATTTATATCACATATTATTCCCAGCCTTTTAAACTAAAACCTTCACTTATATTAAAGATCTGAAAAGTCCTTTCTGGCGTCCAAAAGTCTGGACTCGGAAAAATTTATAGAAATAATAACGCGAAGATTTGAACTTAGCAATAAACTACTCGGGCCATAACAATCAATATTTAAAATAAACTACCATACTTCGCAAATTTGGGATTTTTCGTAAAACTTTAATGAGCCAACATGTCAAGAAGGCTTTTTAAACAAATGAATAAAATATAAAAAAAAAATAATGCCGTAAATTTTAGGAATGGAATACTATGGTATTTTTGTAAAATAGATATTATAATTTCATAATCCTTGCAAAAGATTTTGTGATCCCTTTTCATTATATTATTGATTACATGGAAAATAAATTATATAAATTTTAAATAAGCTAAAATAGAGAAAGCTTACCGTGATAGCGCTTTTTAACTTGGAATTAAAACTTTTTTCTAAAATTTATTCATTGAAAGAATTATTACGAGTTTGAAAATAATCTTCAAAAAACTTCTGATAAAAAAGATTTTAGATCAAATTTTACCTAAAATGAGCAAAATCCTTTCTAATTTTTATGTATAAAAATTCTTTCAAGATAAAATTAAAAGAAATTTTTAAAAAATTTTTATTTTAAAGGAAAAATGTGTCTTTACTTATGATATGCTACTCTAATTCGGTTTCCTCTGCTTAAATCTTTAAAAAAATATTTTCAATCTAATATATATGAAAAATTTTAGGTTTAAATTATAACTGTTATAAAATAATAGCTTAGATTTTAATTGGAATGAAATGACGTGCCTTAATCTCCCCCTATATAAGAAGTCAGACAATAATTCATTCTTTATTTTTATTTAATATAATATTACAAACTATGATAAAATATTCAATATAGTATAAAATCATATTTTCAAGGCTTCTAATAACTGTGTAAAATATATATAAAAGGATGTGAATATTTGTTGATTTTCCTCGTGTTCTAAGTCACAAATTTTGAAAATGGGAGCTGCCATATCGTAATACTTTTTAGCTTTCAGAAATAGTTCCATCTTTGGGGCTTCAAAAATGAGAGGGGGATTACCAGGATTGGAATGATAAACTATATAAGTCGGTTGATCCCAAAATTTAGCGCCATATTTAGCATATGCGATATCGTCGTCATCGTCTGTAGTAGCATTCTAGTATGTGATAAAAAAATTATTAAGCATTAATCAATTAATAATACATTTTACCTTTTTTGGAGAGAGATTGGTGGCTTCCGGAATAAATGTTTTATTACATTTCAATTTGGGAATCTATCATTATGAAAAATATAAATATATAGGATAATATAAGAAATCATTTAAATGAGTATGCCTTGTTTTTGTCCAAACAATCAGAATTTTGGATATAACTTGTACTAGGACTCTTATTTAAATTATAATTGAATTTATCCATTTTATAATATATTTAAAATTTTTTCACAAATCGTTTATTATTTAAAAAAAAATCTCTAATGAAAAATATTTAATGTGAATTATAAAATAATCTAGGTATATATATTCCTGAAAAATTTATTATTAAAAATAATATTTTTATCCAATTAAGTCAAGTTCTTTGGTTATGTTGATAATCAATTAACATTTATAAAATTAAAGGATAAAACATATTTATGATTATAAAAAGTGTGATATGGAGATATTTGAATTTTTTAAAATCAATTGTTTTGATGTTCGACAATACAAACAATTATACATATTAAAATATTATAATTAGAAAAATTAATATTATATAATAAATAGGCTATTTTTTACTTTTATTACATAATAATGATTGACTTAATTTTGATAAATAATGTCGTATTTAAAATAAAAATCGAAAAATCATTAAAATTTTTGAAATGGAACACTTAAAGTAAATTTTGGAGAAATGATGGTACAACCATTCTTAAGTTATAATAGAAATAGAGTTAAAAGCGAAAATCCTTAGTAGCAAAGTTTATTTAAGAATGACTCGAGGTTATGATAAGTTTGGGCTTTTTAACTACCAAACCATGGGTTATTGATTTTTTATATTATGGAAAGAGAACGGAATGTGTATTCCGAAACCTTTCATTTAATCCATCTAACAGTTGCATATATTAGATTCTTTTTATTTTTTTTTTAAATAATAAATAATTATAAATCAATATACTATACTAACAAAGTAATACAATTAGCAAACATGAAGTAGATTAGAAATTAAAAAGATGGGAAACATTTTTATCAATTTAAAAAAAATTTTTTAACTGTTTTTTTTCTCTTATTAAATAAAATTTTACATGGAAAACTTTATTTTTAATTATAATAAAAAATCACCCATAGCCAGATAAGTGTTGAACGTTGTTTTTCGAAGCTCAAATTTATACCAACACCACAAAGAACGATATAAATGATAATCCTTTAGAAAATCTATTATTAGATGTAATAATTGATTAAGGATTAAATAAAGATTAATTAAAATGTGTAGATTTAAAAAATATCTTCATATTATTTTTTAGGAACTTTCCGAAGCTGGAACCGAACATTTATTTTTGAACGAAACGGGAACGCAAAAATGCCCGTGATCCGGGTCCTTGATCAATATAAAAGTATCATGAAAACAGAAATGCTAACTAATCATTATTTCCATGGGGGGGGGGGGTTCAACTCCTAATCCCTTGCCCACGCTTAAATATCCAATTTGTTTAACAAAATTCGAGGGTTATGGGGGGGGGGGAAGGAGGGTTAACCTCAAATAAAATATAATATAAATCAGAATCGGCGAATCCTACCTATTTAGTATTTATTGAGAAAAATATTTTCATTTTCAAATAATTTAATTAGATTTGTTTAGTATATCTTCTAAGCAATATAAAAATTCAATAAGATTTATCAAAATATTTGTTTTATTTCAATAAATGCAATTCCTACTTAAGTATACTGCATATTGTTTCATATATTTATTCAAATAAATGTGTTCCAGCGAAATTATTTGAACTTCCAAACATCTTTTTATATATTTAAATTAGAGCTGTAAAGTAACATCAATGAAATTAATTAATGGAGTGCCTTTCATTTTTTAAATTTTCCAAAATCAAGGTTATTAAATTATTTAAGCAAAGGTATATTTCGAATATTGCCATGATAAAGTAATATTATATATATTATAGATGAGTAAAATATTTTTGGGTTATATTCCCTTAGGGTAATACATGTAATTTAATAAATTAACATTTAATACTTAACAAATATATCTAATAGGCAAAGATTTATCTCAAGACAAATGACTAGGTACAGAGATTGATACGAGTGTAATCTTGAAAACTATTGATATGAGACAGAATAATGCGGAGATTCCAAAATTTATTGGTATAAGTTATCAAAGTGCCTATATTTAGATCATATGTTGATTTAGAATATTAATCTAAAATTTATAATGTTAAAATTATTATGACTTATATAATTAATGATATGAAGTGCCAAATTTCAAATAATTGACCATATTTTTCTTGTAAATTTAAATCATATGGATATGGTAGCTAATTTAAAAAAAATTAAAACAGGTCGTGCCAGGGCTCATTAGACGGGCCGAGGAATTTAGAACTTAACGGGCGTTTACGGAATGAGAAGACCTCTTTAATAACTATAATGTGTTATACAATATTAATGTTGTTTTTAACCTATTTAGAAGTTTCTTCTATCTCACTTGTTGTAAACATTCTTCTGTAAAGAAAATGCAATTTTAATTTTTAAACCCCATAATTTAAATAATTTAGATAAGAATAGAAATTTTTTTAAAAGTTTTCAAAGTTTACGAATAATCTTCTAAATAAAAAATCTTCATTTTTGATTTCTGAAGATTTACTTAAAATTAAGATTTTTATGGGAATGCCTAATCTGGATTGATCAAATTTTGCCTAAAATTATAATTCTCTTTTTCAATAAAATCTTTTATAACATTTTGTGATTTTTATGCATAAAAATCACAAATCATTTTAAAAATTATTTTTAATTTTCTAATTGATTGAAAAAGACTAAATTTATGCATAAAATTATAAAAACTGATTACAGATTTTTACAGATAAGATTTATAAGCTTTAGCAATTTTTGATCAAAAATCTAATTTTATAAATTTTGAAAGATATCTTTATTTAAAGAAAACAGGTAAAATAAAATAACTTTAGTTAGATTCCCAAAAAAGATGAAAAGAATTTATTTTTTTAGAAAATATTTTATAGCATTTGAAGTATTCCAAAAAATTATTATTAATTATAATACACCATATATAGATTCAGATATTCTCGTTGAGTAATATTCACATTTTAATTACTATAGATAAATTATAGAAAAACAATCACATGAATGCGGAAGAAAAATGGATAACTCATTTTTGATATGAAAAATATGCAATTTGATATTTTCTATTCCTCATTCAGATGCTTTAACAGTTATTGCCTCTTTTAAAATCATTCATAATATATAAAAATTATTATTTTGCTATATTAATAAACATGAGAAAATAGTACTTCACCAATAAAAAATATTAAATTTAATATTGTCTTAAAAATCTTCGATATAACATAATAACGTTCAGTTGGGATCAGGGTGGAGACCAGATAAATAATGATTTATTAAAATTAGTTAAAATAACAGAAACATCATTTTTTTTTAAAAATTTATTTTATTTTGTATTGCCATAAAAATAATTTATCATCATAATTATAATATATTCGTGATTATGTAGTTCTCTTTGTCTTGCTATCTATTTATTAATCCACAAACAACAATACCTTAAAATAGATAGAATTATATATTATCATCATTTATAAAATAAACTTTTAAAATGTGCTTTTCTGGGTTAAATTTAATTAATATAATAAAAATGATCAATTCTAATCCTAACCCAAATCCAACAAATTTATTGAATAATAATAATATAAACATATATGAGATGGATAAAATTACGTTATAAATACCAAAGAAATATTAACATCATCAAATGAACGTTAATAGATAGAAGTTGCTTGATTGCAAAAATGACAATTCAACAACGTCATCCATTAATCATATGAAATAAGAGTCGATAGAAGAAGAAAAAATAAAATAAACCTTCCCGATCCACTTCATCAGATACTAACGAAAAAGACAAGAGAAGTGTTGATGGTAACGAAGGAAAAATTAGCCATTAAGCCGCATCAACCATCACATCAAATTACTTAATTTACAATATACTAATGTTTTTAAATTATCTAGCCAATAAAAATTGAAGTAATGTTTATGTGTTTATACGATATACATAATTATTTTTCTTGTTATATAAGCATATTTGGATAAATTATATATTATTATTCACTCTACTTATATATATATACTTTAACCAAATAAAATATACTAATGATATTCTTAATTATGAGTAATCCCTACAATATTTTTATTTAAAAATAAAGAATTAAGCCTTATCATCTATTTAGAGATTCCTTTCATTATTTCAAATTATAACTAAAAATTTGCAAATATTAATTTTATAAGATAAAAAACTTCTCAAACATAATTATTTAGTAGGGGAGACCGAGGTTATGGAGAACCCTAAAAGACACACCTTAATAAAATTAAAAGTACATCATTTTTACAAAATATATCTCATTTAGTTCAGCTCTATTAGTTTTATGGTAAGTTTAAATTTCAATACACATCTAATACTTTTTTCAAAATTTTATTTATTCTGAATTTTTTTTTGGGACGAGTGAACCCTATCCGGGAACGAACGAGCCTTTTCTCGGGGGCTATTATAAGCTCTGCTCAGTGGCGTAGCTAGGAATTTTCCTTAGAGGGGGTCCATATATATAAAAACCTCTTAAACGGGCCTTCGGCCGGGTTTATCCTAAAAATCATAACCATATCTTCGATAATTAATAATAAATATATTTTTTAAATGCATAAATAATATGTTATTATAATTTAGTAGATTATTCTCAAAGACTTTATAATAATACTATCCAGAATAACTTCAATAGTAATATAATATCCTTCCACAGACATGAAAACCAGAAAAATATAAATATTAATGGTATTTATTTGATATAAAGTCACTTTTAAGTCTTTTGAACGTATAATCTAAAAAAAAATTTGCTCTGGGAGGGGTCCAAACCCGAAAACCACCCCCATAGCTACGCCACTGGCTCTGCTTAATTTCCACATAAAAGTTATATTTTTTTTTTATTAGAACATATTTAATGATTTAAAGCATAAAAGTAATATATAAAATCATTGATAAACAAAAAAATGGGAAAATTATTCTCAATCTTTGCAAATAAAAAAAGGATTAAAATTGATACATCATCACGATAAAATAGGATTTTATATTTAATATAAAATGATTCTTGGTTGGTAAAAATGTATATTAATCTTTATTTTTGATAAATAGTAAAGGTTTAGAAAGTTAACGTATTTAGAGTAGGGTTTGTGGAGCAATTTCTTCCTAAATTTTTTTAAAACTTTGTTATAGCTTTATAAATTAAAATATTGTGTAATTTTTTAGAACCTCCCAGGCACATTTGCAAGCAAGTGTGTCTGGACATACCACTTATAACGTTAGTAGACTGTTTTACGTATTTTTGAAATAATTTATACTTTTCAATTTAGTTTGTAAATGGCATTGACTTATTAGCCCTAAACTGATAATTCATTCATTCATTTAAAGTGCATCAAATATTGTAACACATTGTCAGCCATTGAAATATATTTAAATGAAATGGGAAAGTCATTATGAAAATATGTAGGACATTTAAACAAAAATGCTTTTGAAATTGACTACAGCTGATTTCATTTGCAGGTCTCTGCATTATACTATATAGTCTCTTAAATTTTAAATATATTAAGATGATAAAACGATCATGTTTTGATTATGGAGATTATATATATTAGATAAAATTATATGACAATGAATAAGCAAATTCCAAAAAAAAAAATATATACAACAATATGTATACGTTAATATATTGACATCAATATAGTTCCTTTTATATGATGGAATTCTTTATTAGTAATTATCGTATATAATGAAATCATAAATTAATGACATCAATATGCTTGTTTTTGTGGCATGTAAATTGTTACATCATAAAAAAATTTATTATTTAAAATGGAAGGGAATAGTAATTACTATTTTAATAATTTGATAATAGATATGAAAAATGTTCATTATGTCCAGAACAATATGATAATTCAAGAAAACTCATCAAATTCCGATTCAGAGGAGGAGGATACTAGTACACCATCCAAAAATCAAATGGATATAGACAAACCATCAAGAAGTTTTTCAGAAGGAGAGGACAATGATGATCCTGACAACAAAATAAATACCTAGTTTTGGACAGTTGTATTTTTAAAATATTTTATAATTTTATTCTGTTATCCTCAATTAATGTTAAATTAATAGCTTTATTTATCTTAATATTTATAGAAATTACTAATAAAATATACTTAATAATATTCTAAATTATGAATTACTAGCTAATAACCAGTCAAGAATGACAGGGTTTGAGGGGTAATTAGTTTGTGCATATGGTACTAAATATACTTTATTAATATATTTTATAAAAATATTAAAATTTAGGAGAAAAAGAGATAAATTTGTTATAAAGAATAAATATTGGATATTATTTCCAAATAACAGATAACAACTATCATAAAAGTAAGGATAAAATTCTCATAGGGGCTCAGCAATGCTGACTAACGGAGCTCTGGAACTCTTAATTGTTATATTTTCATTTTGCCCATCAAGAAAGCCGGTCATCATACTTTTCTCCCTTATTCGATGATAGATGAATCAGAAATTAAGAATATTTTATGAGATGTGAATCACAAATTTACCTCTTTTTCTCATTAATTTTAATATTTTTATAAAATATATTAATAAAGTATATTTAGTACCATATACACAAACTAACTAATTAACCCTCAACCCCCGTCATTCTTGACGATTTATTAGCTAGTAACTCATAATTTAAAATATTATTTATTAAGTATATTTTATTTAGTAATTTCTATAAATATTAAGTTAAATAAAACCATTAATTTAACATTAATTAAGGATAAGAAAATAAAATTATTAAATATTTTAAAAATACAACTGTCAAAAACTAGGTATTTATTTTGTTGTCAGGATCATCATTTTCCTCCCTTTCTGAACAACTTCTTGATGTTGTGTCCATATCCATTTGATTTTTGGATCTTGTACTTGTATCCTCCTCTTCTGAATCGGAATTTGATGAATTTCTTGAATTATCATATTGTTCTGGACATAATAAACATTTTTCATATCTATTATGAAATTATTAAAACAGTAATTTTTATTACTTTCCATTTTAAATAATAAATTTTTTAAAATTTTGATGTAACAATTTACATGTCACAAAACAAGCATATTGACAATAATTTATGATTTCGTTATATACGATGATTACAAATAAAGAATTCCATCATACATAAGGAACTATATTGATGTCAATATATTAAGGTACATTAGTGATCTGCATTGGACCTAATTTTTCAAGCCCGGTCCGGCCCGAATTTTTTTTATAATAATTTACCTGCCCGGCCCTAATTTATTTAAATATAATTTTTATAATTACCCAAAATAAAAGACATAAGTGGCGTCTAGTTTCTATAAATAAAATCAAATATTTTTATTTTATAAAAAATTCAACATAAAATTGATAAATTTAGATATATATATTAAAAAAATTTCAAGATCCAACCAGGCCCGTATTTTTTAAAAAATATTAGGCCCGGCCCAAACCCAATTTTTCTAAAATAATTAGGCCTTCGAGCCTACATTTGCAGATCTCTAACGTAGAGATTTTGTATATATATTTTTTTCTTGGAATTTGCTTATTCATTGTCATATAATTTTTATCTAAATATATATAACTCCATAATCAAAACATTATCGTTTTATCATCTTAATATATATAAAATTAAAGAGACTATATAGTGTAATGCAGAGACCTACAGAGGTACCATTTTCATGGCCCGGCTTCTATTTTTTTTTAGAAATTTTCGGCCCGACCCTGATTTTTTTAAAAATATTTATATATACCCGGCTCGGAATTTTTTTAAATTATATTCGACCTGGTATATATGTCGTTAATTTTAAAAGAATCATAACTATCCGGGATAATCACGGGTTTATATGGATCTCTTTAAGAATTTAATTTTTTAAAGGAGAAAGAACTATACGGTATTATCACGTTTGAACCATGATATAGAAGAATCTTAATCTAAAACGCCTTTTACGCGCTATTTGCTTTATTTTTTTTAAAAATTTATTGTTATTTATTTGTTTCGAAAGTTTGGGGGGGGGGGGGGTATTTATGAAAATAGATTTATAGAGGGTATCAATAGAGAATCTTATCAAAAGATCTATTCAACTGGAGGTCAATCTCTCCCCCTTAATGGGTGACTTTAGGTCTTGGGAGGTCAGGAATATTTTTATCATATCAAATAAAAGCTAATTTAAATATCTTCTGACTGAAAGTATTCACTATTGGTCTTGATGGGTATGACTTGGTCTGGGGGGGGGGGTATATGAAGAGAGCGTATAAGATAATTTTTTTGATAAGGGTACCAAATAAAAGGTTATAATATTTTTTTTATTGTAATAATAATTAAACTCTAAATGGGGTCTAGGTCATGGAGGGCTAGGAAATTTTTTATCAACGATATGACTATAAAATAGAAGCTAATTAAAATATTTTTCTACTAAAATAATAGTATTCATGTTTGGTCTCTTAATGGGTTGGATTAGGTCTGGAGGAGGGTAGGTTTAAAAATAATAATTTGATATGAGTATCAAATATAAGGTAATGGAAATCTCTAAAGACTATAATATAAAATAGCAGTAAATGGTCGGGTCTAAGAATTAGGTGGTCAGAATTTGTATAAAATTTTTATAATATATTAATTGAATATGTTTATAAAATACTTAGGAAGTTCGTTATTTATCAATAAATATATTCTACATATTTATTCCTCATATTATTAAAATTATCTTTCACATAAAAATTATAAATATTGAAATAATTTTTTTATGCGTTTATCCATAATCTCCCTTAGTTAAAATTAAGATTTAGGATATTTATAAATTTTATGTCAAAACACAAAACTCGTTAAGAATGACTCATATTAACAAAATTTCCATCTGGATAGAAAATTTAGTAATAAAAAAGAAAAAAGAAAAAATTTTTTAAATCTTTTTTTGGTTCCAATCCTGAACCCAAAATATTTAAATTTTAGTGTTCTTAATGTAGCGAGTTATTCTATAGCTATTTTTTTGGTATCGATAGCTATAGCATGTTACCCTTTTTATAAAAAGAGCGATAGCGATAGCTCGATACTAAAAAAATAGCAAAAATTATTATGATTAATTATAAAATCATAATCTTTTTATTTTATTTATTTTATTTTATTTTGAAATTTAAATTTACATTTAAAAATATGCATTGTAAATAAATTTTTCAAAAAAATTAAATTTTAAATTTCGTCATGGTGCAGATCATATGGACAAAGTAATATCCCTGTAAAAAAATTATGATGATATGGAATTTCCTCTTCCTAAATTCACAAAATATTTAATCTAGATAAAAATAATTAACACAGAGTATAATTTTGCTGTAAGATGTGGCAGAAAGTTTTATCATTAAACAAGACTAGTAACTTCAGCTTGAGAAAAATTTAAAGGTTATATATCAAACAAATTTAATATCAATGTGTAGCTCAATCTTTAAAATAAAATTAGAGCATCTATAATAGTTTTTGAGCTAGATGAGTTTATGTGAAAGTTAATTTTCTGGACGAGTCTAAACATGGTATGTTTCAATTGGCACAAGATATATATGAATAGTTCATCCATATTGTTTAAATTATTATAAGTAGCTTGGAAAAAGGCTTCAACCGTTAAGTGACCTTCAACTAGCCATAACCATTTTAAAGGCGTGGCAGTTGGGAGATTGAGAAGTGAACTGACAGAATTATGTTTTGTCGACGTTTAAGAGAAGGCCTATGTCTGGTCCATCCTTTAGCAAAATTTCTAGGGCTTTATCTATCTCTTCTAGGCTGCTGCTTTTAATCCCGTCATCTAGAGAGGAAGATCTAACAGGCAGCTGCTTTTAATTTTTTTAAACTAGATTGTCTATTTCTAGACAGAATAATATCGACCCTAGGTAATCACCCTGTTGAATTGCTTCTGAAGAAGCAAGCCTATATTCAACATATTGTAAGATGGAGGGATTCGCATAGCAGCTTATGATGTAGCTGGAGTAGCATGGGAATCTATTGGCGAAAGATTTTAGGAAGACAGATCATTTTATTGTGTTGTACGCATTGTTAAACTCAATTTAAATTAGGTGTTTATTTAGAGGATTATTTTGAAGATAAATGCGGGTTATATGAGCGGCAGACTCACAGCCACCTTTGACACCAACCCCTAGCTGAGTTGAAGTAAGAATTGTGGAGACTTTCTCATTTATTGGAGCCGAAATTAATTTTGATACTAATCTCCTAAAGAGGGTGTCTATGGCAATTGGGCGTAGATCTTTGTTGGTTTTGTTAGAGTGATTAGTTTTGCTCCAATTATAATTGGCTGGGCGAAGATAGGAACGTCACCATGTTAGATCCTGTTACAAATGAGAGTTATACTGTTGAGTTGGGTAGTTTGAGAATTTAGAAGAGGGATGGTTAGGCCTTGAAGTATATCGGTTTCATGCCCTCATAACCATGTGCAGAATCTTTTTGAAAGTTTGAGATTGCTTTTTTCACTTACTCTGGGATTAATTCTATTGGATAAGATGTGGGATTGAGACCATGTAATTCAGTTGTAGATACCTGATGTGGGGGTGCTTCATAGTTAATCGGGTATAGGTTTGAAAATTAATGGGGGCTATATCTTAAAAGGATTTATGGATAACTTCAATGTGGAGGTCATGTTCATTGAAATGTTGGCTAGATCATTTAACCTTCATAATTTGTTGAGTGAGGGACAGTTTGCTTTTGTCAATTAGCACCTGAAAGGCATGGAAGCCAAATAAAAAGATTTTTCTCAGTGCTGTGGGGAGTTAAAATTGATTAGAAGGTTATTAGTTTTAATATAAGATTTAGCCGCGAGTAGCCTGGCTCCCCGGGGGATTCTTGAGATAATATGAGATTTAGGTATATTTGTAAATTAATCGGAGAAGGAGGGTATAGGTAACTCATTGGTAGTACAGAGTGAGTCCTTAATAACAGATAAGTTATTAATTGTGGTGAGAGCTGGGATATGCGAAGGGGATGTTAAATGTAATAGAGAAAATGGAGAGGGGGGATAAGATCTGAGAAAGGTGACTGATATGATAAATGACACCAGTTACCATTTCTACCGTGCTTCCTTAGGGTCCCGTTTTTGTTGATTAAGGTATATAGCCCACAGTTTGGTCATTTTTTTCTAATTGGGATGGTGTAAAAGGGAACATTTATATTTATAGGGGGGGGGCAAGGTGGGGAAGGGAATTAAAATTTTTGTATTATTGTTTTTCTTAGTAGAGAGGGAATAAGATAAATAAATATTTTAAAAAAAATTTTAAAACGAGAGAAAAAAAAGGATTCGAAAAAAAACTTGTTGAAAATTATCGTTAATTATTTAATTTATTTTAATTAAATGGGCGTTATGTTATTTTAAAAAAATAAACACAATTAACACTGACGTGATTGGGCCATTAATAAGTAAGAATGGTGGATAATAATATACTTGAAATGACGCAAATTTTTCGTGGAATAAAGTAACATTATCAGCGAATCAAATAAAAAGAGGCACGAAAATATCCGATATGAGAAGGGAAGTCATTTTTTGAGACTCTTTGAAAAATTGTCTATAATTATTTATTTTAATTAAGAGGACGATGAGCTTGGGAGTAACATCTCTTTGTCATATAACCATCTATAGGCCGTGCCCACATTGTTTCGCCTCTTTTTTATTCTTTTATTTGATTTTCCAAAATCGCCTGCTCTCTTGTGTACACTATATATATAAATTAACCGTTTGCTACCTTTCTCTATTTTTAAGATTAAATTCCTAATTTAACTTAGAAAACTATAATAACCTTGTCTTGACAACAAACGAATCTCTTCGCTTGAACTTATATTTACCGGAAAGTTTTCAGCTTAACTTTTTCTAAGTAATTTTATATACTCCTTAAAAATTTATTTAATAAATATAATATTTTTATTCAATTAAGCTAAGTTCTTTTGTTATGTTGATACATTTACCATTTAAAAAATTATAGGATATAACATTTATAATCGTTTCTCATTATTGTTACTCTAAGAAAAATTCAACTAACTAACTATATTCTTTTGATCGTAACTATACAATAATCTCAAATTCCCTGTCAATATATATACGTATGATAAATAATCTATCTCTCATTCGTTATCTATATTTTTCTCCTTAGCTTTCACCTTTTCTGGCGGTAAGCTCCTTCAATATCCCTCTCCACTTTATGTTATTCACACTATCTCGTTTATCTAATTTATACTTCTTCATATTTGTTCTAACTTTATGGCCCCATTAAAGTTTTGGCATTCCTCTTTTACGTTTACCCATCACTTCCAAACTCTCAACCTTATTTCCTATGTAATTCATAGGTCTTCTCATTGTTTGCCCATACCATCTAAGTCTGTTTACCATTATCTTAGTCTCAATGGGCAAACTTCTTAGTATTCTTGTACCTCGCACCTTATCCTTTCTTGTTACCCCAGCAATCATCCTCAGCATTCTCATCTCCATAGTTTGTAGACTTCTCTAGTCTGATTCTTTGGTTGGTCATTTCCGAACTATATAGAATAGTTGGTTGTACTATGGAACTGTAAATTTTTCCCTTCAATTTGTGTGGGATTCTTTTGTCAAAGAGCACTCCAGATAAAGATCTCCACTTTAACCACCCTTTATTAATTTTACTTTTTATCTCTTTCTCTATTGTGCCGTTTGTTTGTTTAGTAGAGCCCAAATATTTGCAGCTTTCAATTGCTGATATCTGTCATTCATTTATATCAATGCTCTCTGTTTCATCTCCTCCTATCACCATATACTCCGTCTTTTCTCTATTTACTTTTAGTCCGTGCTTTTCTAGGATATTTATCCAGCTCACTAATCTTTCTTTCATTTCATCCTTGGATTCGGCAAGTATCACAATATCATCTGCAAATATCACATTCCACGGGACTGTTTGTGGTATAGAGCGTGCTAATACCTCTATTAGTGTTATAATGAGAAGTTGAGAGCCGACCCTTGATGAACTCCCTCGGCTATTGTGAAGACTGTTGAAGTACCAGTTGTGCTACGGACCATTGTTGTATGGCCCATATACATGTCCTTTATTATTCTTATATATTTTTCGGGAACCCTTTTGTGGCGTAGCGCCTACCAGATAAGCTTTCTTGGGATTCTATCGAAGGTCTTTTCTAGATCGAGAAAGACCATGTGTCTTTTGTTCTTTTCCCTGTATTTTTATCTCATTTGCCTAATTGCGTGGATAGCATCAGTTGTTGATCTTCCAAGCATAAAGCCAAACTGAGTCTCATTTCGATTATGTCTCTTAACTTTTTTTCTATTATTTTTCGTAGAGTTTAAGACAGTGTGACATTATTTTTATGGCCCTGTAATTTTGACAATTGTGTGGATTCCTTTATTTTTGAAGATAGGAACTAGATACCTCTGCCTCCATTTTTGAGGGATCTTTTCATTTCTCAGTATTTTATTGTACAGATTTGTGAGGAGATGTATTCCATCATTTCCTAGTGCTTTAAGGCTTTCTATTAGAATGTCATCTGGACTCCTAGCTTTGTTGTTTTTCATATGCTTGAGGCATGTGATTATTTCTTATTCTGTTATTGGTTGTACAAGGTTTTGACATGGGGAGTGTTACTCTAGATGTAGTATGTGGGGATTAAAGTTGAGAAGCTCCTGAAAATATTCTTTCCATCTATTCATTATTTCTTTTTCCTTTATTATCAATTTCCCATCTTTATTTTTGATTACTTTCGGAGATCCGTTTATATCCATAGAATTCTTTTCTCGCTGTTTGGCTAATCTGTATATTTTATTTTGCCCTTCTTTGGTATGTAGTTCTTCATACATGTCATTGTATGCCAGCTCTGGCCCTAGCCACCGCCTTTGTAGCTATTCTCTTGGATTTTTTGTAATTTGTCTTGTCATCTAGGATTTTGTAAAAAATAGTTTTTTTTGTTATGGGTATCAAATAAAAGCTAATTTGTACCATATTTTATATAGGGCTTTTTTCTCCTTTATAGTGGTTTGTACCTCTTCATTCCACCACCATAGTTCTTTGTATGATATATAGCCTTCCCTTGTCAAGCATAATGTCTATTTGAGTGTCTATTAATATGGATGAAAGGTCTGTCCACATTTTTTCACTGACTTGTGAGGAATCTATTGTTTCAATATTTGCAATGATTGCAAAGGCATCTGTCATTGTTTTTAATTTACCCCATTTGATGCATGGTTCAAGTTTTATCTTATTTTGACTGAATTTATTTGAGATGTGTAAATCCATGACTAGTAGCTTGTGTTGCGCGGAGATATCTTCTCCTGGGATGACTTGCAGTCTATTACATCTTTTAATCTTCTGCTAGAGATTAGCATGTAATCTGTGTTTTTCTTATACCACTTTCATATGTTATTAAATGACTATCTTTTTTCCTATAGTGGGTGTTGGTTAAGGCAAGGTCGAAGGCTTGTAAATTTCAGTACATGCTCTCCTTCATCATTTCTTTCTCCGTATCCAAAATCACCATGATGCCTTTTGTAGCTATCTCTTGCTTTTCCCACATGAGCATTTAAGTCACCACCTATAAGTCATGCTTAGGAATTTTCATTACAGCCTCATCAAGGATAGCTCTAAAGTCATCTTTCTCTTTGTTGTTAATATATAATTTGAATACTTTTTACTTTGTAACTTATGACCTTTTGTAAAAAACATTTCTTTATTTTTGATAACCTGTAATTTGAATAGTTTTACTTTTACCTTTTGTAAAAATCTTTTCTTTTTTTAAGAACCTTTTAAATTATATTAATGTTAACATGTAAATATTAATGTGTATATATAGCTGTAAAAATTGTAAGTTTATCAGTTGTAATTTTTATAAAATTGAAATAATAAAATAAATTAAACTTTTTCTACTTTTTTAATACCTGCCTTCCTTGTGTTTATCATGGTGGCAGCGGATTAAGACGCTACAAATTATACTGAAATATGGTGAAGCTAGACAAAAGAGGATTATGGAAAATGATTTTAATATTATTCTAAAAAAAACGTAAGAGATAATTAAAATATAAAATTGAATAAAAATATAATAAAATTTTAATGTTGAAATATTTAAAATAAGACAATATTGATAAAACAAAATTAATAGATTAATTAGAAGATTATTTAGTAAAAAATTTAAGGATGATGAAATACGATGAGCACGATAAAAGGATGAAGTCGCACGTACGTAGATATCAGTGAACCGAGATACGATAATTATGAAGATTCGAGACATACAAATAATTATGAACCAAGATATAGAAACAATTATAATCCTAGAGTGATAATGATAGGGGGTATAATGGGCCAGGACCGTATAATAATTTTACAAGATTTAACAATAAAAATAATTATAACTACGATAACTATAGATATAATAATAATGATAATTGCAAATATAATGAAAATAATTATAGATATTATAGACATCAGAACGAATCGAGATAGATAAATAATAATCAGAACAATAATCAGTCATACAAGAACAGATTTGACGTAAATAGAATGGATGATGATGACAAGGCAAATGATGCTTACAAAGTTACGAACCTTAACGATATACCGGTAGACATGCAGATCAACACCGGGTCACGATTTTCTATATTGCCTATTAATATTGCTAGAAAGATAGGAATCAAAGTCTTAAATAAATCGGATACGAAACTGACTAGCTATGATGGGAGAAGAATAGAGGTGCTAGGAATCGTTAAAATAAAAGTGAGATATGAAGAAAACTCAAAATTTAGATGCGTATGTAGTCCAAAATGACAATATCGCAATTCTGGGAAGGACATGGATAAAAGTTTTTGGGAACATACTTAATAAAATTGTAAATATAATCGAGGAAAATAGAGAAGTAGATAATAAATATTATGAAGGTACATATTACAATAAAAAGCATGAAAATTATAAATATCATAATAATAAAAACTTGAATAAAATTGAATTGTGTAAATTAAATGTTAAAAAAGAAATAAATTCTTATAAATTAGAAGAAATAATAGTTATTAAAAACAATAATGAAATAATAATTTGAAGATATTAATAAAATAAAAATTTTTATAATTAATAAAAAATTTAAAAAAACTTTGGAGAAGAAAATTAAAACAAAGGTGATTAAATATCGTGATGTTGAAAGAGAGATTAGGAGTACGATATGGAGATCGTATGTTGAAAATGGAAGGAGAAAGAGAAATTTTGTTATAAAGAACAAGTTAAAGAGAAATTATGATATAAAAAAGTGTTTAAATTGAAAAATAAAGGAGTAAAATTTAAAAATAAAAATAATTAAATAAAAAAAATTATAATATAAAATGAAACAATTCCAAATATTCTATTCTATATTCCATGATTCTTATTCTTATGATTAATTCTGATAAATTATTTATTCCATTATCATTTCAATTATTCCAAAATTATTTTATTTGAGATATATTGATCATAATATATATTTACAAACATTGATAAAAATGATAATGAATAACGAGATGAACAAGCTAGTGTGAAGATGATGTTCAAGCGAATGATTAGATGATAAGGATAACAAGCTAAAATTAATGAAAAGATATGACTGAGGCTAAACAACAAAATATCAAATGAAAATACTACAAAGGAGAAAAAAATGAGGGGGAAGAAGTGAACAAGTTCAAGTTCAAGTGCAACAAAAAAAAAATTCAAAGTCAAACAGAAAATTCAAGTTCAAAACAGGAAATATGACCTACGACATAGAAAATGATTGTTATAAATAAATAAAATTTTGTAAAAAATATTTATATAAAATTTTGAAAGAGAAATGGGATGATCAATACAAACAGCAAATCAACAAGCAATGTTCAACTAACGACGTTTCAACAATGATGTACAACCAACGATGTTTCATTATGTTCGATAATCGATTCAACTGGTCAAACAAACAATCTAAAGATGAACAAATGTCTTATGTAGCAATTGAGAAACGAATGACTGGAAGTGAAGATAAGAAACTGAGGAAAGAAGATATAAAAAAAAGGGGGGAAATGTTGTTAATATATAATTTGAATTCTTTTTACTTTGTAACTTATGACCTTTTGTAAAAAACATTTCTTTATTTTTGATAACCTGTAATTTGAATAGTTTTACTTTTCTTTTTTTAAGAACCTTTTAAATTATATTAATGTTAACATGTAAATATTAATGTGTATATATAGCTGTAAAAATTGTAAGTTTATCAGTTGTAATTTTTATAAAATTAAAATAATAAAATAAATTAAACTTTTTCTACTTTTTTAATACCTGCCTTCCTTGTGTTTATCATTCTTCTTCTTTGCAACCCGTTTGAGGAGTATATAGTGAAAGGATGTGTAGTATTGATTGACCAATGCAGAGTTTTATCTTCATTCTATCAGAGTTGCTTTTGACTTCTACTACTTAAGAGGTTAAATCTTGACTAAGGATAATGCTGACACCGTCCCAAGTGCTAACAATTCCATTATAGTACAATTTATATCTCTGAACATTACCGTCTTCTGACCTTTCCAATTTGTCTCTTGTATGCACGCTATATCAACTTTTCTCTTGTTCAACATTGATGTCAACTCTCTCGTCTTACCTTTAAGTGTCCCAATATTCAGGCTTGCTAATCTTGTCTTCTTTCCTTTGACCTTTATTTTACTTTTCGCAGGATGGAGGTCTACACGAGTCGCTTGGGGAAAACGATCTAGCTTCATATTCAAATTTTCATTTGTGTCCTTCATTTTTGTTAACAAGTATCCTTGGCACCCGGCTGTCCAAGCCTGTTGGTGACCGGGGTGTCATCTCTTAGCTCCAAAATTCATCCTACCATATGTCTATACACATCAGTCATCGAAGAGAAACCGGAAAATTTTTACATTCCTTACCTGGATCGAACCTGGGACCTTCTGTTTCCAAGCCAATAGCACATCTCTTATTAAAAATGCTTAACTTTCGATATTAACGTTTACCCTTTTAAGATACCGGTCTCCATGAAAAAATAAAAATTAAGATCTTTCATATTATATAAATAAATTAGAATACAATTAACTTATTCGTGTTAATAGGAGATGAGGTCCAGATCTATCAGACTTAAAATATGGTTATTTTGAGCTGTTATCAGACTTTAATATTACGAGTCGTTTAAAATTTTAACAATTTATACTTATTAAAACATATACTTTTTTCTTCCCTTTTTTCAATTTAGCTCATATTCGAATGTTAAGTTTCAGGAAAAATTACCACGTTGTATTTAGTTTTTCATCGAAAACATAAATTATTCAAAAAAAAAAATTAAATAAGAAATTTAAAGTGATAGTAAATCTTGCAGAAGAGAGAGATTTTTATAATTATGTTCAAAACTTATGAATGAAGCAGGTAGTTTATATTCACACATTTCAATAAATTTGATTCTATTTAAACATAATCTGGATATATAAAACATAATCAGATTTTTCAGTTAAGGCTATTTTAAAATTGTTTATTTTTTTGAGAAACCATTTGCAGAAGATTTATTTTAAATTTTCCTTGATCAAATATTCCTGAACTCTAGTCAAATTGAAATTCTACATTTATTAAAGAGTGAAAATATCGATATTATATTCATGTTTATATCCAAAAGTTCTGAGATTTAAGGAGGGTTAGAAATTTCTCTAGATAATTTTTTATTAAGGTATTTTTAAATCTTTATTTTAAACGGAAAAGTTGGCAATTATGTTTACTTATGGGTATGTTAAAATATAATTTTCTCTAAAAAAAATAAGAATACTAAAATAACTAGCTTTAGGCTTAAAATACAATAATAATAGCAATATTTTAAATAGAGTAGAAAAACGTGCTCAAGTCTTCCCCTATATAAGAGATCAATCACACAATAATTCTCAATATAAGATTCAATTAATAAAAATGAAATTCTTTATTTTTATTTAATATATTTACAAGCTATGATCATAAAAGAAGTAAATAGTATAAAATTATATCTTTAAACTTTCGAATAACTGCGTATAATATATGTAAAAGGATGTAAATATTTGTTGATTTTCCTCATGTTCTAAGTCACAAATTTTAAAAATAGGTGCTGCCATATCGTAAAATTTTTTGGCTTTAAGGAAAAGTTCCATTTTGGGAGCTTCAAAAATAAGAGGTAGATTGCCGAAAGTGCTGTGAGAAACTATATACGTTGGGTTATCCCAAAATTTAGCGCCATATTTAGCATATGCGATATCGTCATCATCGTCTGTAGTAGCATTCTAGTTTATGATAAATAAAATTATTATGCATTAATGTATTAATTAATCAGTGTACTTTTTTTGGAGAGAGATTGATGGCTTCGGGAATAAACGTTTTATTGCATTTCATTTAGGGAGCCTATTATTTTAAAAAAATATATATAATATTGGGAAATATTTAAATGAGTATACCTTGTTTTTATCTAATGAATCCGAATTTTGGATATCACTTGCACTAGGACTCATATTAAATTAGCACTAAAAAAAAAATTGTAATTAAAATATTTAATGTGAATTAACAAGGATTCTGGATCCTGAAAAATTTATTATTAAGAATAATATTTTTATTCAATTAAGTCAAGTTCTTTTGTTATGTTGATAAATCAATTACCATTAATAAAATTAAAAGATAAAACATATTTATTATTGAGACTCATTATAAAAAGTGTGATATGTGGAGAGATATTTGAAATCAATTGTTTCGATGTTCGACAATACAAACAATTACCTATTATAATCTTCTTATTAGAAATATTATCATTAAATTAAATCGGTTTTTTAATTACATAATAAAATTTACTTTTATAAAAATATAAACAATTAAGATTTTGTCCAAAGAAAGGTTTGGAAAATATTTACTCCGTTTTTAATTAAAAAATATATATAATTTGCAAAAAAAAATAATGAGCAAAATATTTCAAAAATAAAAAAATGATTGACTTAGTTTTGATAAATAAGTATGTATTTAAAAAAAATCGAAAAGTCATTTAAATTTTTGAAATGGGCGTTGAACTTTTAAAGCAAATTTCCAGGAATGAGATCGTTAAAAGGGCAAACCCTTAAAAGTAAAGTTTATTTAAGAATTGATATAAGTTGTGATTAGCATGGGTTTTTTTTACTGAAATATTTTATACAAAACATGACATTATTTTAAAATATAATTGTAGCAAGTTATACTCAGGGGTGTAAGAAAATTTTTCGGGGGTAGAAAGAGAATAAGAGAATTTTTTGAGCATAGATCAGGGTTATGATAAGCTTGGGGTTTTTAAGCACCAAATCGTGGGTTATAGATTTTTCCCACAAAATAATCAAAATAGTAAAAAACATTATATAACACGAATAGTTATAAACTTGACGAACAGTTTATATATTATAATATATAATATTAATAGTTAAATTAATCAGACATAATATTTCTTGCATTTTAAACTTAAACCTTCACTTATATTAAGGATCTGCACAGTCCTGTCTGGCGTCCGAAAGCCTGTGACGAGTTATGGGGAAATTTAAAAGAAATTATAACGAGAAGGTATGTATCTAACAATAACTGCTTGGAGCAGACATACAATATTTAAAATATCAAATCACCAGACTTCGCAAATTTTTGATTTTTTGTAAAACTTTAATGGGCCAACATTACAATAAGGCCTTTTAAACAAATTACAAAATAAAAATATATATTAAAAAAATCTCTCCCTAAAAAATATAAATCAGACAATAATTCAATCTTTATTTTTATTAATATTATATTACAAGCTATGATAAAATATTCAATATAAATATAGTATAAAATTATATTTTCAAGGCTTCTATTAACTGTGTATAATATATATAAAAGGATGTGAATATTTGTTGATTTTCCTCGTGTTCTGAGTTACAAATTTTGAAAATGGGAACTGCCATATCGTAATATTTTTTGGCTTTAAGAAAAAGTTCCATTTTGGGAGCTTCAAAAATGAGAGGAGGATTGCCTGGAGTGCCATGAGAAACTATATACGTAGGGTTATCCCAAAATTTAGCGCCATATTTAGCATATGCGATATCGTCATCGTCTGTAGTAGCATTCTAGTGATAATGTAAATTATTAAGCATTAATGTATTAATAATTCAGATTTGTACCTTTTTTGGAGAGAGATTGGTGGCTTCCGGAATAACGTTTTATTACATTTCATTTTTGGAGCCTATTATTATAAAAAATATTGGATAATATAAGATAATATAGAAAATTTTTTAAATGAGTATATACCTTGTTTTTATGTAATGAATAAGAGTTTTGGATGTCATTTGTACTAGGATTTATATTTACATTAGCACCTAATTTATCCATTATATAATATATTTTATTTTATTTTATTTTTTTTCACAATTTCGATTATTATTAAAAAAAAATTTGTTATTAATATTTAATGTGAATTAACTAAGAATTCTGGGTATATATTCCTGAAAAAATGATTATTAAAAATAATATTTTTATTCAATTAAGTCAAGTTCTTTTGTTATGTTTATAAATTAATTACCATTAACAAAATTAAAGGACAAAACATATATATGATTGTTTCTCATTATAAAAAGTGTGATATGGAGAGATATTTGAAATCATTGTTTTGATGTTCGACAATACAAACAATTACGTATTATAATCTTCTTATTAGAAATATTATCATTAAATTTAACTCGGTTATTTTTTTTAACTTTTATTACATAATAAAATTTATTTTATAAAAATATAAACAATTAAGATTTTGTCCGAAGAAAGGTTTAGAAAATATTTACTCCGTTTTTCATTAAAAAGATATAATAAATTGCAAAACAAATAATGAGCAAAATATTTAAAAAATGAAAAAATGATTGACTTAATTTTGATAAATAATGTTGTATTAAAAAAATATTTGAAATGGGTGTTGAACTTTTAAAGTAAATTTAATGGGATTATAACCATTCTCAGGTAGTGTTGTTAAACGGCTCATTTTAAAACCGATTTTTAAAAACGGCTCATTTTAAAACCGATTTTTAAAAACGGCTAAATCAATATTTTATTAGGAAAATTGTTATGCAAGCCTTTAGATTTTGCTCATAGGCGGCACACAGGTTTGAACATCTATTAACGAAATCTCGAGGTTTAGACAATAGTTTTCTGGCTAAAATATTGAGTTAGCCGTTTTTAAAAATCGGCTGAAATCGAGCCGTTTAACAACACTATTCTCAGGGTATAATAGTATTTAAAAGCGTTAAAAGCAAACACCCTTAAAAGTAAAATTTATTTATGAATAGATCGGGTTATGATATGCTTGGGTTTTTTTAAGCACTGAACCATTTTAATTTGCATAAATATGACAAATAAAATATAATTTAACAAGTTATATATTCAGGTTCTCGAGGGTAGGAGGAGAATTTTTATTTAATTTTGATAAACTTGATCTTTTTAACACCATATCATGAGTTATAGATTTTTCTCACAAAATAATTAAAATAGGAAAAAACCGAAGAACACGAATAGTTATAGACTTGAAGATCAGTTTATAAACTATAATTCATATATATAGCTTAATAGTTAAATATATCTGACATAATATTCCTTGCCTTATAAACATAAACCTTCACTTATAGTATGGATCTGCAAAGGCTGGTGTGGCGTCAGAAAGACTGGCACGCGTTAAAGGAAATAACGGAATAGGTTTGTACCTAGCAATAAACTGCTAGGGTAGGTCAATATTTAAAATATCAAAGCACCAGACTTGGCAAATATATGATTTTTGGTAAAACGTTAATGGGTTAACATTACAATAAGGCCTTTTAAACAAATGAGTATATAAAAAAATACTGCAAATTTTAGGAATGTAATACTATGGTATTTTTTGTAAAATAGATATTATATTTCAAAATCCTAACAAAAAATTTTGTGATCAGTTTTATATCATGGATTATGAAAATATATAAATTTTTTTAAAAAATGTGCTAAAATAGTGATTGACTAATCGTGTATCGCATTTTAATTTGATAAATATCATTCAGAATAATAAAATACAAGTTATAACTTTATAAGTATTGAGGTTATAAAATTCAATTAAAACTTTTTTCTAAAATTTATTTATTGAAGGATTTATTCAGAGTTTGAGAAAAAACCTTAAAAGAACCTTTGAATAAGTAGAGTTTTGGATCAAATTTATTTAAAATGGACAAAATCCTTTATAATTTTTATGTATAAAAATTCTTTAAGATAAAATCAAAATATTCTTTTTTTGAAACTTTTTAAGTTTTATTTTAAACGGAAAATGTGTAATTCTTCTTTACTTGTTCTACTAAAACTCGGTTTCCTCTGCTAAAGATTTAAAAAAATATATTATGTTCGAACTGTTACATTAACATAGATTTTAATTAGAATAAAATGGCGTGCCTAAATCTCTCTCTATATAAAATATATCAGACAATAATTAATCCATAGTTTATTTAATATATATTACAAGCTATGATAAAATATTCAATATAGTATAAAATCATATTTTCAAGGCTTCTAATAACTGTGTATAATATATATAAAAGGATGTGAATATTTGTTGATTTTCCCTGTGTTCTAAGTCACAAATTTTGAAAATGGGAGCTGCCATATCGTAATAGTTTTTAGCTTTCAGAAATAGTTCCATTTTTGGGGCTTCAAAAATGAGGGGGGAATTACCAGGATTGGAATGAGAGACTATATAGGTCGGTTGATCCCAAAATTTAGCGCCATATTTAGCATATGCGATATCGTCATCATCGTCTGTAGTAGCATTCTAGTTTGTGATAAAAAAAATATTAATTATGAATGGATGCTTTTTACCTTCTTTGGAGAGAGATTGGTTGCCTTCGGAATAAACGTCTTATTGCATTTCATTTTGGGAGCCTATTATTACAATATAATATATTGGATAATATAAGATAATATAGGAAATTATTTAAATGTATACCTTGTTTTTATCCGATAAATCAGAATTTTGGATGCCACTTGTAATTGGACTCATATTTATAATAGCACCGAATTTATCCATTTTATAATATATTTTATATTTTTTCACAATTTCTTTTATTATTAAAAAAAATTTATAATGAAAATATTTAATGTGAATTAACTAAGAATTCTGGGTATATATTCCTGAAAAATTTATTATTAAAAATAATATTTTTATTCAATTAAATCAAGTTCTTTTGTTATGTTGATAAATTAATTACAAAACATATTTATGATTGTTTCTCATTATAAAAAGTGTGATATGGAGATATTTAAATTTTTTAAAATCAATTGTTTTGATGTTCGACAATAGAAACAATATATTTTTCTTTTTAGAAATATTACCATTATATTACATTGGTAATTTTTTTATTTTTTTTACATAAAAGAATCTACTTTTATAAAAATATAAACAATCAAGATTTTGTCCGAAGAAAACTTTTGAACTATTTATTGAGTTTTTCATTATAAAATAAATTGCAAAAAATTTATAAAAAAGAAAAAATGATTGACTTAAATTTTGTATTTTTAAAAAATAATTGAAAAAGAAATTATTTATATTTTTGAAATAAGCGTTGACCATTTTTTTTTATAAATTTCAGGGAATTGATAATATAGCCATTCTTAGGATAATAGTAATTGAAAGTGTTAAAAGTGTCAAAACAGTTAAACATAAATTATATTTAAGAATATATCGGGCTTATGATAAGCTAAGGTTTTTTTATTTTAATTTGCAAAAACAAGAAATTAGTTTATAAAAAAATATAACAGTGACAAGTTACCTTTATTCGAGAATGTAGCTGGAAATTTTGTCTGGGTGGAAAGGGGGGGGGAGAATTTTTATATTGAAAATGGTAAGGGTTATGATTAGCTTTTTTTTAAAGTACCATACCATGGATTACAGATTTTTCCCCCAATGATTAAAAGATAAAATAATGGAATAATGGCCCGACGTCCTATAGCCTGTAGCAAGTCGTATAAATTTAAATAAAATTATAACGGGATGGGCAAGGCAAAAAATTTAACGTGCCAACCCTTTAAATTATATATATTTTTTTGAATTTCAAAGCAAATTTTATTAATATCATTTTTATTAATATTTTTAAAGTTTAAAAAATATGTATTTAAAATAATACATTATTAAAACTTATATTTCCTTATTAATTAAAAGCTGCCTAATATCGATGCTATTAAAAGTAACGCTACATTATTAAAGTGACCATCAGTCTCGCCGCTACTTCTATAAAGAATAGCTTATTAATGGCGCTGCTAATCTTTTCGAGTGGTTCTAGCTAAAATTGGCTACTTCATACTTGTTTTGTAGAGATATTAGTTGCTTTAGGATACAAGTTATATTACATTCCTCATTGGGAACCCATTATAATTTTTAAAAATTGATAAGGTATATAAGAAAATCTCAAATTAAACGACCTTGTTTTGTTATTTTCTAGTGTCTCAAAATTTTTGCTGCCACTTGTCCAAGAATCTAAATTGACATAAAATATATCCATTCTATTAAATAATATTTATATTTATCAATATTTTATTATAAAAAATAATTTTTTTAAAATAATGTACATATAATTTAAAATATTTAATGTGGTTCAACTTAGAGTTTATGGTGATTTAAATACTCTATAAAAAGTTATTACAATTAAAAATATGATTTGCTATTCAATTAATACGTTTATTCTTCTGATATGAATTGGATTTTTTTAAAATTAAAGGTGACAACACATTTGTAAAAGACTTCAATTTATATAAAATGTGATATAGAGGGATAGTGTTGAATGGTTCCATTTGGGTAGATTAAGATTTTATTCAAATATGTAATCCTCGAGATTTGGAAAAGAGATCCAAACATCTCTGCCATTTACTAGCAAAATCTCCCATAATATTATTTAGGCTAAATCTTAATCAGGTCATTTTTAAAATCGAGCCGTTAAGCAGCATTAGGGAAGATCATTAAAATTTTCATAAAGCAATCCTTTTTCTCTTCTCTTCAATTACACCTATAATACAATACAAACAATTATATATATATTTTGCTTATGAAAAATATTGTAATTGTCAGAGCTAATTTAATGTATATCAGAGACCTACAGGCGGGCCGGGAGGCATTTTAATTTTTTTAAAAATATTTTAATACACAAATATTTTAAAACACAAATAATTTGAAACACAAATATTTTAAATCGCTAATCCGGGACGAGTCTCAAAATTTTTTTCAAATAAAATCCGGACCGGTAGTAAAAATATAAAACCCGGTCTGGTTCGAAAGATTTTTTCAAAAAAATCCGGATCGGTAATATTTTTTTTAAAAATAAATATAGATTTTGGCGGGTGGAAGCTTTTTAAATTATTGAATTTTTCAACGCGCTAAATATCATCTGCTTAGTATAATAGTGTTCTATATCCATTTTTTTAATTTTTTTTTAAAATAATTTCTTTCACTTTAAATAAGAGATCACACTATATTCATGCAAATAATTAATTAAATTATATTACAACCTTCTAATTGTAAATATGGGAGAATACACTACTAAAAAATTGATTTATCGAAAGCGGATAATTGACCACTATAATTCTCAACCGACGAAAAAAAGATCGAATATTTTTTTTAAAAAAATGATTTAAATTTGAAGTTATAATTATTCCTCAACGGACTAACTAAATTGAAAGTTGTAGATGAAACTGAAAACCGATAAACTTCGTTGGAGAATTTATGGTGGTGGTGGTGGTGGGGGAGGGGTATTTTTATTTAGAATTTTATTTACGAGAGCAGTGAAAAAAAATTTGACGTGCCTGAGGTATATAAAAAAAATGTATCTAAAATAATTTTTTAAAAAAATGTGGAGGTATCCAAGGGAGAAAAAAAAAGTCAATGAAATTAGATAGACAGGTCTATAAAGAGATCCCCTGTCGTCATATAAAAAAAACCCCTTCCTCACTTGCTTTGCGGTATCTACAGTTATTTTTTATAATACTCTTTTAATTGATTGGAACGTGTCGTCGACGAAAACTCCAATGAAATTGGTAACTATGGGCATGATTTTTTAAAGTTTCGACATGCGATTAGAGCAATGTGTAGTCCCAGATTAGAGGGAGGCTGTTGGATCAAGGTATTAAAATAATACCATCTGGTTGATTTTTTTAAACTATCATCGAAGAGACCTCGAGGATCTATGATATGCTAAACTTTTTAAAAGCTATGTAACATAATATTTAGTTGCAGGTTGACGAACCACTAAAATATTTTTTAGTGGGTGGTTGGCCCTTTATTGCCGATGATTTCACCATAGTAAACAAAATTAGATGGGCATATTGTGTTATACTAAGAATAGTGCGATTGAAAGAATACATCCTTTAAAATTTTAAGGAATCAGAACTAGAAACCCTACAAATAATTTATATGCCTAATGTTCAATTTTTTTAAAATTCATATTTAGAGGGTTTATTTATTTTTAAAATTGATTGCTTCAGGGTAAAATTCTCATAGGAGCCGAATTACATTTAATAAATTGTAAACTTTCAAAATAAAATATTCATGAATCGGAAAAAGAAATCATTTTTTGAAATATATTTAAGAACCAACATGAACCATTTGTAATCCAATCAGATTCCAGCTTTGCTTAGAGAGTCAATACTAAGTGTTTACAGTGAGAATTCCAGGCTAACTTATTGTAGGTTAAAACGAAACATTTTTGCATAAATTTTAATAATAAGGATGAGTATAATTTTTATTTAAAACTTAATAAAATTTTTTTATAAATAAAATATAGGATTTGAAAATGAAATAAATATATTGACCTTCTGTCAATTCGTTAATGTATATTATGAAATATGCAAATGTTAGAAGAGGTTATTTTGATTGGGAATTATCTTTCATAATAGTTCTAGAAACTGAATCTCTCTAATTTTTATGACCAACTATTTAAGTTCTTTCCAAACTAAAATAAGTTGAAACCCCGTACAATATTATAGCAAACTTTTGAAAATTTAAATTGAAAATATTTTCAAAAAATTATGAAAAAATGAATATATAAATTTAAATATATTCAAATTTCATTAAAAAAAATTTCTTTTTTGAGATGAATAATATTTCAAACCTGATTATAGAAAATAAAATATCTAATCGTTGAAATATTTTTTTTAAAAGATTTTTGATTTCATCTTGAAAGATTTTTTCTGCATGAAAATCACAAACTATTTACTTATGGCTAAGTTTAAAATATCAAAACATATGACTCGAAAACTTTTGAAACTTTATCAAAAAAAATACATTTTTTTTAATGTCAAAAATAAAAGCATGTCCAAAATAATTCCAGAAAATTTAAAAAATTTAAAAAATTTAAAAAATAAAAGATTTTTTAAAATTTTGGTATTTTTAGTTTGATAAATCTTTTTTTTCAAAGATTTTGCTCAAAATTTTTTTTATAGATATATTTATTTCAAACTCTTCTCCAAAACCAAACATATTAAAATACATCTCTGACAAAATATAAAAAAATTTCCTCAAATAAATGCTTTAAAATTGAAAAATAAATACCTTAAAATAAAACAACCTCCATCAAACTATCGCCTTACCCTTAAAATCTAACTCTATTATAGAACCTGGTATAAGCAAAATTAACATTTTTTCTAATTATTATTAACCCCCCCCCCCCTTATCTTCCACCTCCAAGATCAAAAGAAAATAAAGAGAAAAATTATAGACTTTAAGTTAACAGTTTATAAAGTATTTTAGATAAATTATTGATGATGAATATTTTTTTTAAAAAATATCAATTTTATCACAACTCTTTTTATTCGGGTGTGTGAATGGACCTTATTAAAAGTATTGATAAGTATAATTGGGTAATGACTAAATATCGGCGAATTCGGCTCAATCTACTGAGGCGTACCGGAAATTTTTTTTTAACAAAAAAGCGATTTAATTAATGCCAAATTGGCAGTTCTCGGCTAAAATCTCTGTTTCACAGATTTTTAGCTAGCTAAAAATTTGGTTTAATGGCTATAAATTTAATAAATACACCTCAACTATAATAAGAAAAGATATCGTTATACTCCTTTTATATAGTTCCCTAATGAGACTACTTTTTTGGGGAGGAACTTTAACTAAATCATCCAGGTCAAATAATTCACGGCGTGAGAGAAAGTCATTATGTTATCCATAATTTTGCTAGATTTTTTACGTAATAATTTATCAGAAAAATATTATTTGTTATATTCTTTAGGGTTTGAATTTAAAATTTGGATAAAATTTGTAATATAAAATGCTGGATATTATTATTATTATTATAATATTCCATTTTTTTTTTTTTTTATTTTTCATTTTTAACTAAAAAATTAATATTTTAATAAAATGGAATTTTTTTTTAGGTGGTGAATTTTTTATTTTTTAAAAAAGCGATTTCAATTTAAAAAGATTAACTACAAATAAAAACAATAACAAATTAAATATTTATTTTTAAAAAAAAGCAAATAAGGATATAAATTAAAAATTATATTAAAATTTTTTTAAAAAAAGAAAGAATCATTCCATTTTATTTATATCTGGATAGAAATTTTCGGATAAAACTAATTAATTTTTTATTCTTATTCGAACATAACGATAATTTATTATTCTTACGATTCAAATTATTATTTTTTTGAATGTGTTGAAATGTTCCGCAAAAAAATAATAATAAAACTAATTTTTAACATAATCCGACAATTTTTTTTTAACCAAACTAGAGTGAGCGGGCCATGAATAAAAATAGGCCCGCGTCTAGTGTTGTTAAAAGGCCTGATTTTGATTGATTTTTAAAAACGGCCTTATTACGATTTTAGCCAAAAAAATTATATGAGCAAAATCATCAGGCTCACTCAATATTATTTTGGTATCGGACTTTTACCCGGGTCTTACCTCATAAAATGTACGATAAATATTGCCGTTGAATCAAATATTTTTGTCTAGAACTATATATACATTTTTATTTTATATTTTTAAATAAAATAAATTAATATTTAATTAATTTGTAAATTATATTCATGATATATTATATTAATACTAAAAATATTTTCGAATAGACTTTATTAATAATAGATTTAGCAGACTTCATCGTCATTTTAAATAATGTGAAAAAAAAATAAAATAAATATATATATTTTAGTATAAATTTGGAAGGTAATCGATTTTTTAATTTTTAATAAGTCGGGACATTTTTTATTGTGTATAATTTTTTTTTTAGTATAATTATACTTTTGACATTATTCCAAATTTCTACCCATTATATTAAGGGGAAAGAAATGATATGGAAAAATTTAGACCTATTACAAGCATTGAACGCCTTTATAGGTACGCTCATTAATCTATTATTACTAATCGCCATAATTTACCGTTTCCTATCGAATTTGTTAACGAAGAAAGAATTATTGACTCGAGGGAGAATTGCTTTGCAACGCGGAGTCTTTAATGACGAGGCCAAATATAATATCGTAACTCTAGTAATCATATCCATCACCTGCGATTTTATTCACAATTTTTGTTTTCTGATAAAACAGGATTCCTTGGGAGCGAATTTTTTTTCCTATAGAAACAAAAACGTGTACACGTGCAAGTTTTACTATTTTATATTATCTACGGTTATAGGTTTCTCCAATTACGCCAAATACCTTATAATACTGATCAGATTTAAACATGCCATTCCCTCTGGCAGTACTATGCACAATATGATTATAACGATCAGTTCTGAAGCTAAGATAAGACCCATACTCGTCGCGCTCCTGATGATATTGATGGTTTGTAATACGCCCTTCAACTTATTGAGTAAATTGTACAAATATTATTCTAATAGGCAACTAATTTACGTTTGTCATCATAGTAATTACCTCCAAAATATACAGAGTTTTGTCGATATATTCCTATCAAACCTCATTCCATTTTTGTTTACAATAACTATTTATATTTTGGCGATTAACGAAACTATAATGTTACACATTTATTATATCAAGTTAGATAAAGCTCACTTAAAAAATCTGATGCCGACCTTTTTTGAACGCGACATTAATTTTGGACATAGAATTCGTAGTTCAATTGATTGCTCGATTAAACCTAATCACCTGTTATCTTGGTTCATCAATTCGAAAAATATTTTATTGCGGTCGTTCGAGTCCTATAGTTTATTTAAATTGATACACATTTCAACAAATTTTATTTATATCACGTCAATTATTTTGATGCTTTTTCAACCTAATGTCCTTATATATCATCATATCGTATTTATAACGACATTTATATCTCATATTCTCAATATATTATTATTTCGCGAAGCATTTTTGTAAACTATTAATAAAGTATTTCACTCCTTTCAACTTCATACATATCAATCTAGAGATTGGCAAGAAATATTCTGTTAAAAAATGTATGTCGTTAAGTTAAAAAAAAAAGAAGTAAAAAAATAAATGCATTTGATTCATCTCGCTCTAAGTAATACTTTAATTCACTAAATACAATGCTATAAAAATACATATTTTTTTTTGTTTTTGAAATATGGCAGAATAAAAATGCAAATTTAAAATTTAGATACCCCCCTGTTTTTTAATTTACCGGGGTTAAAAATCTAAAATTGCTTAAAAAAAAACTATTTTAAATTTTTGGAGAAGGGGGTGTTGAGCCACCAATAGCCATACCTAGTGACAGGTTTCACCTTTAGATTTTTTAATTTCGTTGGCATCTCAAAAAAAAATATCATGTTTTAAATATATTTTTCAATCTAGAAAAAGTGAATAATTTTTCTAATGCTTCTGAGGGAAGGTATGAATAAAATATTTATGTAATATATAATTATGTTAAAGACATCGGAGTGATTAATGTTGTTAATTTGCTTGGTCGCAAAATTTAAGACCCAATTTTGTGCTCAGAGCTGTTTTAGTCGATTCTTAGACCCAAGATAGGGTTTTATGCAACCCGTCAATTAACAACACTAGGAGCGATAATAAAACAGATGGGCTTAATTATCTCAAATAAAATAAGGTCAATTTTGTTATAAATAAACTCCCCCTCCCCAATATTTTAATGGTCCTTGTAGTAAGTTGAGTTAGCGATGTAGTAGCCAGGAATTATCTAAACAATATTTATGATGGCTTCGTCCCCAAACACCCTTTTGCCAGACCTTCGGCCGGTTCCCGCTTATAGAAGTTTTCAAATTAGGTATTTTTGTTCAAAATATTTCTTTGCATACCTGTGATTATTTTAATTTATTTCTTTTTAGATATGCAATATGTTTTTGTCATCTCCGTAAAGTTGGCCGAGTAATTGTAATAACTATTCTAAAATTAGGGACAATATTTTGTTCTACTTTAAGTAGTTTAGTAGCCAAATTTATTCGCAACAATATTTTGATCAACCATAAGATTAAAAATCAACTGAAAGCATTTACTTTGAAAATTTTATCCATGTTTACCGGCTTAATTAGTAATTATAATCTTTTGACGTATTAAAAAAGATGCACTAGCGGTATTAGAAAATTTGGCAAAATTGGAATCATGTCAGAATGAGAAATATTGATGTAAATATCTGGTTTGCCGTACATATTTAGGGCCGATTAGTACTTATCAATTCCTCAATTAACTTTGCCAACTACCAAAAAATAAACCGAGTTATAAACAAAGGGAAATCTAAATTTATCACGCTTTAAATGTGAATTGAACCCTATGGAAACATTAATTTTGAAGTTTATACCAAACCAATAGATTTCTTAGCTATAGTATATAATTTATACACTATCACATTACAAAATAAATTGTGTGGGGAGGGGGGCAGGGTTATATATTTGGTAAATTTTTATGGAATTCAAAATGTTGGCTTATTATAATTAGCATTTTACCTTATAAATTATAAAAAATATCAATTCCAACTATTAAAGTATCATTTCAAATCGGTAAAATTTAAGACTTTACGTGTGACAAGTATATTACTTTTCAAGATAAAATGGAATATTATGCGCCTAATTTTTGAAAAATAAAATGAGACATTTTTTCGCAAGATATATAAAGGTCAGGAATATCGATATCAGTAATAAAATGACTTAAAAGAAATCTAGACCTAGGATCAATTTGTAATAGGGTTTTATTAATATTATGTATGTCGTTTTTTTTGTGTTAAATTGTCTATTCCTCATAAAAAAAAAAATTTGTATAAAACTTTTATATTATTAATTTGATATATATTTTAATTATTTTTGTTTATTTATTTTTCACAAATATATAAGACGTGAAAAAAAAGATTAAATTTGACCTTTTAGTTTTGAATTTTATTTTTACTCTTTTTGGTATGAATATTTTTTTTAAAGTTATTATTTTTCTTCTGAATTTTAAAAAAAAAGGAAAAGGTAATAACGAAAAATACATATAAATAAAGCGTGGAAAACTATAAAAGTTGAAAAATCCAAAGTCTGAAGCCAGAAATCACTGTTAAAGATAAAAAAACCTGAACCTTTTAAAATAATTAAGAAATAGATGATTTATAACTCAAAAAATTAATGAACAAAGACAACTTTACCATCGTTGGATAAAGATTTTAATTTTTTTAAAATAAACCCTGACCGGGCTGGGCCTAAATGTTTATTTTAAAATACCCGGACGGAGCTGTATATTTTAAAATAGATATACAGATTAAAAATCCGGGCCAGGCTGAAATATTTTATTTTAATATCCGGGCCGTGCAGTGCAAATGATACCCCTGCAGCTCTCTGAAATATATACAGTAAAACCTGTATGATTTGGGCTCCTAATAATTCGGGTAACTCCTTAATTTGACCAAAATTTCGAGCCCCAATCAAAATTTTTGTTAACTAAAATGCCTACATAAATTGGGCAAATATCTTAGTCTCAGCGGTGTCAAAATTAGAGAGATTTTACAGTGCTCTTAAATCTGTTAAAATAGTCATCTTTTAATCTAGTTCAACGAATATTTTAAAGTATAGAATTTAAATTAAACAATCACGAATATTTACATAACTTTATTTACAAAATATCAGCCGTAATATAATACTACGTTATGTGTACAATAGAAGGTATAATATATTAGACTATTCATTATCCGAATTGAGCAAAGAAACATTCCAAATTTTAAAACAATTTCTATTCTCATCTTCGATAAAGTTGAAATCTATTGCACCATCTTCCATTTCTGATAATGTGTCGTCGGTATCTGTTGAATCGTTGGATGAATTTAATAATTCATCCTTATTATTTAAAGGTTTCGATTTTCGCGTGAGAGATTGACATGATATGTGCCTTCTACCGCTTGATGTGGCTAGTAGAGCTAACGAGGGGTGGATACTATATCATAAATTACAAAAAAATAAAATAATATATTGAAATAAATTTAAATATTTGCAGATGTTGGTAGTTTAACAACTAATCGATTGCAAATGAAATTGAATTTGAAGTAGAGCAAAATACTCTTTTAAATAGATATATCAGAAGGCTCATAGTTTTTTAAAATTATTTTTGCCAGTTTAATAAAATTAGATCCCGACTCTAGGGGGTATTAGCTAGACATTACATAGCAATGCCAGCTGACAACATCAAAAGGATCATTCAATAAATATAACTGGGGAAATTAATACCGCTAAAAAAAATCGCCTTGATGATAATATTGAAAATTCTTTTTTTATTAAAAATGTACCCATTTAAAAATTCCATTAATAATTAATTCAAAATATAAAATTAATAATTTTTTAATATTATAATTATGTAAACAATTACAAATATTTCAGTTTTTCATTTGATATTTAAATCTTGGGCCAGTGCTTAAAGAATATGGATTTTTTGAAAAATATATATAGGAAAAATGTGCCATAAATGGCCATGTTTGAAGACTGGCCACCACCCTTTAACTTTTTATCTATTGGACCAATTTCTCTCAAAATAGGTCAAAATGTGTATATTTATGATATTTACTTTACCTAAGTTTATTTATTGAATAGAGCAATCCAATAAAAAATATTTTAAATAAACTGTTTTTAGTACCTCTTTCTGGAAAAATCACGCTTCACATATATTTTGTTTGGTGAAAAAATTACTAATTTAGATTACTGATATTAAATATAAATATTATCCTTAGGCATTTAGCATTATTCACACAAAAAATTAGACTTTAAAAGTTTTATTTAATAGACATATGGTATTGTCTGGCCATATATTGATTGGCCAAAATTCGCACATTCATATATTCATATTGAAATAAATGCTCGTGCAAAACAACATTTGGTGAAATTTCAAATGATAAACAAACTTAAGAATGTTTAGCAAAAAGATAATAATATTATCATTAAATAGAATAGATGATGATAAATTGTGATATTAATACTAATTAAATTAGTGTATAATTAAAAAATGTAGAAATATTAACATAAGTCTTTTACAAGTATTTCTTATTGTATTATTTTATATTTATAATAAAATTCTTAAGTAATATATTATGGCCAGTTGACACGCATATGGCCAATCAATACATACGGTGTATTGACTGGCCAGAAAAATAACTTTCACATAACCTCGTCTAGCTCATAAACTATTAAAGATAGAGCTTTGATTCTAATTTTATTTTAAAGATTAATAATTAGGCTACACATTGATATAAAATTTGTTTGGTTAAACCCAAATCTTAATACCATTTTTCCAAAATAGAATTGGATATAGAGAATTATAGGATAGGGCCAATATATCCCTTTGAGTAAAAAAGTGATATAGGCACTTCTTGCTAATCAATAATTTACGAAAAAAGATTTTACTATTTATAAATAACTACAACAAACAAAAGATAATGAATTTATTAAATCAGATGATAATATATTCAGCTAACCAACAAATATATTGTCAAAAATTAAAACAATGTTAATATAAAAATGAATACATTTAATTAGAGAGAAAAGAATTTTAAAAAAAAGATACTAAAAGTATCACTAGGAAAACTATTTTTTTAAACCTGACACCGTTAACGCAATCCGTATGTGCCTTGAAATCTAACAAAATATCTTCCTTTTTTTCACTTCCGGGTGATATATCCCAAAATTTAACGTGTCCGTTCATAAGACCACTAACCAGATATTTGAGTTGGCTGTCTATATCAAAATAAACTCGTTGGTTGTTATTTACGGGTCGGCAATAGGTTTGACACACTTTTCCCATATTTCTCAAATCCCAGCAAGTTATGCAAGGATCCTATTCAAAAAATATTTTTTATAATCATAAAATATGATAGTAAAAAAAATATAATTATATTCGAATAAAATACTGATTAATACTAAAAAAAAATCGTCTAATATATTTATCAAAGATCTGCAGGCCAGAACAGAAAATTTCTTTCCTTCTTTCTTTATACCTGTTAGTATAATTTAAAAAAAAATTATAAACACTCCTTTTTTTTTACAAAACTGGGGCTGGGAAAAAATTTATTTACTGAGTTGCATATAAATTTTTAGACAACAAAATTTTAAAAAATCCATGACAAACAAGGCTTAAAAAAAATAAAAAGGTCAGGCCTAAAAATTATTTTTAAAAAATCTGACAGGTTTAAAATGTGGAAAGAGGGGGGGGGGGTAACTGAATACTCGACCTCTGAAGGTGTCTAATATTTATGACATAGGCGTAACTAAGGGGGTAGGAAATTAGACTTGTTCTCGTAACAAAATTTTTTATCTTTACTCTCCCCTCTCCCCTTAACTCCAAAAATGTATACAATAAATAATAATTTGAAAGAAAAATTAAGTATAAGTTATAAATAATTTTTTAAAATAACCACTATAATTAAAATTTTTTTAGAAAAAAACATTTTTATATAAAAAAAAATGAAACCCCAAATTAATAATTATAAAAATATAACATAGCCAAAAGGTCTACAATAGATATACCAAAAGGCTCCAAATAACATTTATGGCGAAAACCTTCAACACCTAATAGAAAAGTCCCCTCTATAGGAAAATTCTGGGCCTATGATTTCAATCACTGGTAAAATAAAAAAAATATATATGATTTGATCTGATGTTGTTAAAAAGCCTGATTTGGGTCGATTTTTCAAAAAGGTCCCTAACTAAAATATTATGTAAGCATCGCGATTTGGCAAATAGATGTCGAAGCATTTCTGCCAGCCATGAGCAAAATCTTTAGGCTTATATAGTGTTATTTTGTTTATAATCTTATCGGGCTTTTTGACAACACTAATCAATCATTTTTCCTGTAGTATGTGATGACTTGATATCTTTAAAAAAAATTATTCTCTAAATTGAAATTGCTAATAAAAAAACTTAATATCTATCAACTTCGTTTTTAAATTAATCTGATTATTCATTATGAAACTAGAATATGAATAAAAAAATAAATAAACTTTCCTGCCCCCAGAATATAATTTTGAACCATCTTTGGAAAATATGAGATGAGTAATACCACCTTGAGCTCCGTGTAATAAAGAAACTAACGAATTATCGGGTCTAGCGTATATGCCAACTTTATATAAGTATAGATAGATATATTATAAATATATATTTTTAAAAAAAATATAATATTGATTAGACCTGTATGCCGGTCGGCCGCTGATATTTATGGCCAAGACGAAGACACCGCCGTTTACGAAAATCATTAAAAAATAATTTCCTTATCTTGTGCATTTTTTATATTAATAATTGGTCAACATCACTGTTCTTAAATTCTTTTTATATCAGAGGGATTTTGATGAATTCTTATTTTATACCCATTTTAAAATCATAATTATTTTGACATCATTTTAAAATTCAATCAATCAAAATTTTTAAGTTACCATAATTTTATATATTTTTAAAATGGAGACCCAATGTTAGAACGGGTGTTTGATTAGATGAATATGAACACCACTTATGATTGGGTCATGGTTTACATAATCTGGTTTGGATGGTATTAAATGTCTTTTGTTGAAAATCTTATCAAAGAATAAGAGAAATTATTAATGCTCTAATATATAAAACAGCAGAGATTGAATTCGAATTCGAGGCAGATCAAAGAAAATGCCTAATTACAATAGATCTAACATCAGATATGGTAGATATTGATAGCACTGATCCATACCCTGATACCCGTTTTCAAATTGGCGATTCCAATTATGAAATAACAATAATGGCACTCATATGAAAATGTTAAATTGTCCCAACCAGGTGCGTAGTATATTAATTATGCTTGAAAGCATATCCGGAGCAAATAATAATAACATTTTGAAAAGAATTTGGAAACACTATCTCAAGCTATCAAACTATGAACCAGATATAGTAGAAATAATAGCGTTTCTTTCAGGATTTAAATAAACAGTTGAATTTTTATCTGCACATCAATAGACTTACCTTAAACTTAGCATAACTTTTTAGGAGTGAAATTGAAGCAAATTTAATAATATGATAGCTCAGAAATCATTTTCCTAAAGGAAAATATGCCTAAAACTTGCGTTACGATTTCCGGTTTGTGATCTGCAAATAATAATATAAAGTATGTTTATTTATTTAATTTATTTCAAAAATAATCTAGGGGTTGGCTTGTCTTCTAGATCCAAGATCTCTAAAATTGAAAATTGTGTCCAAGTATATATTAGAACAAAATCATTCAGCGTTGGAATTCATTATAAAACATTTTAAACGTTTAAAGTATGGCGATATTAGGGTAGTATAGTAAATATAGCGATTGAGAATCAAGAGGAAATATTAAATTCAAATTATTTAACAAAATTTGCAACTAAATCTCCAGCAAAAAGTACAAATTATGATTCCACTTTAAGTGATTTAGAACAAGAATGTATTTATATCGGAAAAGGACACTCACAAAATTTGATTGTTCTAATTCAGGAGAGAAAAGAGGATCGAACTTCATAATCTTACCACGCTAGCTAAAAAAATTCTTAGTGTTCCGCAACTGACACAATTAGTGAAAGAGTTTTCTCTACCGCTGGGTTGGCGTTTAATTCAAGAAAATCATCATCATGTCCGAAAAATTTAAATAAAATTAACTTTATATATGATAATTATAAAATTACAAAAATGAGTTTTCTCTTCAATAACGATCTAAAAATATGCCGAGATATCTGTATCGTAGTGTATAATTTAATTAAATTTTTTCAAAAAATTAATTAGCAATTAAAAAAATATATGTTATAAAAAGTTTATCTGCCGATGAGATTTTTGAAAAGTGAGCCGGCCGCCGATAGTTTCGGCGATTCACATGTCTAATATTGACTAGTGTTGTTAAATGGCTATATTTGAGCCTATTTTTAAACACGGCTAACACAATTTTATTTAAGTCCATAATTAATTATTTGTCTGCCTAGCCCATATTTATTTAAATATATAAAAATTTAATTGGTTTTTTTATACAATTAATATCCTAAAAAATAATAAATATTGGCATATTGTTTTAGAGATCTGCAATAACATCTGAAATTTTTTTTAATGGGTCCCCTAGGCAAAAATATTTCCAGGTGGGGCCAGGTAAAGTTTGGATTTTTTTAAAAAATATATAAATATTTTGATAGAAATTTTTAATAAATTAATTAATAATTTTTTTTTTGATGAATTATGACATCTCAATAGAAGTAATAAAATCCATATAGTATAGCATTTTTAATTTAACCACTCCCCAAATTATAAATAATTGTTTATCTTGGTGTTCAAGAACAACTATTTTGGTTTAGAGGCCTTGCATTTAAAAAAATAATTAAAAACTGAGCCAGGAAGGGCAAACTTAGTGAAAAATTGAAACTGGGCCTAATTGGGCAGAAAATTTTTTGGGCAGGGCCAGGTAAGTGAAATTCCCACTGGGCCTGGTTGAGCCTGAAAATTCTGCCCATTTGCAGACCTCTACCATATTTCTTGCAAAAATTTGAAAAAATATCAATTTATTTAACAAAATTGAATTTAATTTAAAAATGTACTGGCCCAAATTTTTTTTAAAATACTAGCCCCAACCCAAATCAATTTTTTTTAAAAAGATGGCCCGACATAGGAAGCCTTTTTGTGCTAGGCTTTGCTATAGGCATAATTTTTTTTATTTCATCTAATATCAATATTCAAATCTATTTAAATGCCAAACTTGAGCTAGTGTAGGAGCCTACTGCAAAGAGGTTAGGGTGAAAAGGACTCATAGCAAAACAAGAGATCAAACCATGCTGGCCTTTTGAAGCATATAATTTGTCTTAATACGATATGATATATTTTTTAAAAAAAAATTAATATATAAATTTACTATGGGTTTTTATAGTTTCATATTTGCTGAATGGATTGTGTGTATCAAATATTCTAATATGCTTATTGTAACCAGCAAATAACTTAGTTCCATAACTATTAAAGGCTAAGCTGCAGCATGTCAACAATTCCTCCTAAGATATATTTAAATAAGACTAGGGTATTATTAAGTAATGTATATCACATTTTGTGAATAAGCTTTGTAAGTATTGAGTAAAGATCCAGTATTAGCATCCCATAAATGAATAGGACTATCTCTACATGTTGAGGCAATACTTTAATTTATAATATAGTTTAATTAAAGTAAAGTTTGTTTAAACTAATGTGTTAAATATATAAATATATTTAAATTTTTACAAGCAAGTTTGCTGATCCCAGGAATTCATTAATGGATTCCAACAATAGTCAAATATTGCATCAACTTCTTTAATTTTTATCACTGATGCCTAAATTTTATGTAAAATTGGAATAATTTTTATTCCATAAAAAATACAGTTATTTACAATTTGTTTGGATGAATAATTCCCATCCCAAATTTCTGAAGGCAAATTGTAAATGTTTAATTCCCTTTCCTCACAGTTGGTAACTATGCATGATCCGTCTGGAGCCCTTGATATATCAATATAATGTAATATAAATTAAATGATTACCATTTACACCCTTTTAAATAGTTATGGGGATTTGAATATTCAATATTATCATAAAGTATTAGTTTTCGTCCTGATATATTTTTCCTAATATAATATATTTCTTAGATCGTTTATTATCAATTATCATTACTTCTCTATAGCCTCATTATTTAAATTTTTAGAAAGATAATAATTGTCTAGCAAACTTTGACTTACAGTAGTTATAATAAATTTTTTATCGATTTCATTTTTAGGGTGATCGGAATCGTTATTTTTTATTTTTTGCTCTTCTTTGCCAATATAATCGATTGAATTCAAGGCGTCTTCATAACTTAAGAGCCTGGAATTATCAGCTGCAACTGGCATTTCTAATGCATGTGTGAAACTTTAAGCATAATGCTAATAATACATTGAACATGTAAACAAACAGCCAAATCCGATATTATAATATATATTGATAGAAATAACGAGTTAATAGCGTGTTCAGGGATAAGTAGACTCATTCACGTTGGGCACCATTGTTATAGATTCAAGGTCTGGATGTAAAGCAATACCTGTTACATTTGAGTAGGGTTTATTTAATAAATTAGTATTTATTATATTATTAATTTTAAAAAAACATTCTAATTATTGTATTATTTATAAAATTAATAGAACATTATAAAGTTCAATAATTAAAAATATGTTATTGAAAATGGACTGTGAATTAATATATAATAAAATTTAAACATTATCTTTTAAAAAGATGAAGTCAATATTTCTTAAAATATTTTAATCAACTTTGATGACTTTTGCATCTACACCTGACTTTGTTAGACTTTGAAGATCAACGGAAACTATAACTAAATTTACGATAAATACGAGAATTATTTTTTTGTTTCGAATCAATTTAATTTTGACTGAAAATCAATGATAGAAATTCGATCTTTTTATAATAAATTTTGTAACTAAATGTCATACACAATTAGAATTAGTGTAGTTCAAAAAAAAGAAAAATAATTTAAATTTTGAATGTCATTACCAAATTAAAACAATAGTTTAAAAAGGTGAATTATAATTAATAAAAAAATTACAACTACTTAACAATAAACATTAAAAATCGTAGGGATAGGGAGGAAGAGGGAAATACCTGGTAATTTTATTACATAAAATCCCAAAATTATTATCATAGAGCCATCAAACTGAGTCACCTTCATCTTTTCCTTTGTAAATCTATGCCCCGGCCAAATCTTATTGATTGGCTTGACACTAATGACATTGATTACTTAACCCGTATCTAACAAAATTCAACTCTACATCCTAATAACATGACCTCAACTTTAGGACACATCTTCTAGCTCCTCAAAAAATCGCAAAATTTTAAATTATCGCTACTAATAAATTTATTATTAACTATCAACAATTTATTATCTATACCACTACTTAATAATCTATAACTTTTAATTTAATTTATCAAGTCACTTATTCGTTTTTACAAAACATTTATCTTTTAAATGTCCAAATTTATTAACTTATTGCATCTTGTGGCTCTACAATTTATTTCCAACCCCCCTCGACCACACCTTACACAATTTAAATTCGGTGTATTACCATACATTTGTGAGATCCCCCTTGACCACAATTATAACATATAATTTCCCCTATCCTTTCACTATTCTCTATCTCCTTATTATTAGTTATCTCTTTTTTAATATTTTCTATAAAATCCCGATCAAAGGGATATATTACTGTTATTTAGCCCATCAATCTACCACAAACGAAAACTATTAAAATTACCAGTAATACATGTGATAATCAAATATTCCTCTAAGAAATTTTTCCAGATTAAAACAAAGAAATGCACCATTGATTATGTGATTTGACTTTAACATAAATACTTTACAATTGGGAAAAATTTTTTATTTACAAATGAATAATATTAAGGTTAACTATTTTTAGTTCCCGAGAAAGTTTCTTTAATATATTTTAATTGCTTTTCTACGTTTTCTTACAGAGAAACAGAAATCTTTCGATTCATTCAAAACACCTTTATTTTATGATTTAATAGTTAATAAATTTTAAGTATGAGGGCAATGTCTTTTTAAATATAGTAATTGGAGTGAATATATAATAATAGATTTTTTTTATCTTCTTTGATTTTAAATATATCGCTTTTTTATTTATAAAATAATTTTCATTCTTATAAAATATATAAATATAGCCTAAGCAAAAAAAAATTTTCCATAAATTATAATAACCTGGTATTGACTCATAGCACATTGTATTATTCTTATTAGGATAAAACGTCGAAATTTAAAAACTTGCCACTCAAAACATTTAATATACCTAAACTTTACGGATATGTCATTATAGCATTTATAATATACCATACCACATTTTATTATCCATGCATCAATCAATCAACCAAACTATTACGCATTATCTTTTTCTGCTCTCCGAACATTCCCCTTCTATTATAGCCCTCCCACTTCGGCTTTTATTTATAAAAAAAATTACTATTCGTCTATCCCTGTAGCACTCACAGGTAACCATGTTACTTTCTCCAATGTATCTTCACCGTTGTGATCTAAGCTTTCTGAAAAATGTGGGTACTAAAAGATGCCAAATTTTTTAAAGAAAAGTGTCTATTAAACTATTCATATATAAATGATGGGAGGCTTCCATCCCATACCTCCCTTTGGCACGTTTATCTAAACCTTCAGTCTGGGTTTGTCTAAAGATTAATATTTCAACTATTAGTAATTACAAAAACGTTTTCGCAAATCAAAATAATATCAACACAAAGGTAAAATCTAACTCAAATAAAAAAATCCAATTTGAAAGCTTTTACATAGTTCAAATATAATATATTACAAGTAGAAAGCCTGTCAAAAATGACGGGGAATGAGATTTTTCTTTATTTTTTACGATAGATGTCATGCCAGGTTCAAGCTCACAATATTAGGAAGCATCCAAGATCTTATAATAAAAAAGTTTATCAAGCCCAGCTCAGCCCTTAATAATTTGTAGAAGATATTCCCAAGTCAGGTGCAAGCTAATATTAATTTTGAGGTTCCAAGCCCAGTCCTACCCATTATAATTTTGAAAATTTTTGAGATAGTTTAATTTTTATGCTTGAATATCAGTTAAATTGAGAATTGAATGATATTTATTTTTTGATAACCAGCTTTCGGCTGGATTGTGTAGCCTGAGGTAGGGAAATAAGATAAGATTAAATGGAAAGAAAAGGGAAATTAAAAGGGAAAGGAAGGTAAAGAAAATTAAAAAGTGAAGATAGGAAAGGGAAATGATGAGAAATGGGAAGATAATAAAAGAAATTAAAAGGGAAAGAAAGGAAAAGAGAATTTTTGTATTTTTTAAATTTTGATTTTTCCCATATTATTTGAGACTGTTGTTAAAATAATGAATGTTAGTGATATCTTTAGTAGGGATACATATATTTTCGGCATAGCATAATAATCACTCTACATTTTGTATGTTACTGAAAACTATTCTTTGAGTTATATATATTTTATAAAAATATTTACATAAGACTAACATTTAACATTAAAAAATCCTAATCTAGGTTCAAGCCTACAATATCTGGACTGGAAACCAAGCATCCAGGATCTTAATAATTTAAAAAGATTTTCTCAAGCCCACCTCAATCCCTAATAATTTTGAAAACAAGCCCAGAGATATTAAATTAATAATTAATGAAAGGGAAGTCTCTGATTTACCAATTAGTCTACGGGTAAAATATATTACTTTATAAAAATAATAACATAAGACTAACATTTAACATTAAAAAATCCCAATATAGATTCAAGCCTACAATATTTGGAAATTTCCAAGCATCCAAGATCTTAATAATTTAAAAAGATTTTCTCAAGCCCATTTCAATCCCTAATAATTTTTGAAAACCAAGCCAATATTAATTTTGAAAATATTAATTTTGAAAAATATTTTTTAAGCCCAGTCCAACCGTAATAATTTTGAAAAAATTTTCCCAAGCCTAGAGATATTAAATTTATTGAATTAACTCAGTTAATTTAAGTTATAGGATCATCTGTTTGTATAAAATAAATAAATAAAATCAACATTAGTAAATAATGGATTACTTTTTGGTTTTAATATGGACTCCTACAGTTGCATAGAAAATTTAAGTTATAGGATCATCTGTTTGTATAAAATAAATAAATAAAATCAACAAATAAAAAATAAATAAATACGTACCGATGACATGACGTAACGATGACATGACGTAGCGATAACATGACGTCACGATGACGTAGTGAGGACATCGGAAAATTATAATATAGATAATTAAGCAATAGGCATAGTCAGGAGAGGTGTCCTTCCGAAATTTGCCTTTTTCTAATATTATTTTTGAGTTAATAAAAAATTTCACTCTCCCTAACCCGAAAATATTTATAATATATCACTGTAAACTATAAGTGGAAAGAAAAATAACCATCAGTTAATAATTTTTTAAAATAATGACTCTTAATTCAAAATTTTTAGAAGAATGAAACATTTTTATAAAAAAAAGTGAAAAATCAAGACTATTATTTAAAAATTGTAATATAGCCAAAGGCCTGATAAAATTGATGCCTATGGTAAATTAATATCAGAGACCTGCCGAGGTACCATTTGCAAGGGGTCAGGACAAACCTGAAGGTATCTGATTAATATTACATTGCTAAACATTTATAATCTATACTTTGGATGGATATAACAATTTAAAATATTAATTATATATTTTCAATAATATTATATAAATATTGTGAGTGTGTCCTATGATAATTTAATTCAACTATAAAATATAATCAAATTTGACATAAGAACTATATAATATGTAGCATTAGAGTCAAAAATAATTAAAAAATGTACCTATATTATTTTAACTATCAAATAAAATTATAAAGAGCATCAATTAGTATTTAATAAAAGAAATAAACAAAACTATAAATTAAAAGATTACGACACCTGGGATTCCCAGGCGGTCACCCATCCAAGTACTAACCAGGCTCAACGTTGCTTAACTTCGGTGTTCGAAAGGGAACCGGTGCTTTCAACGTGATATGGTCGTAATCAAGATTAAATGTTATAAAATAACTATTTATATAAATTAATATGTTATATGATTGTTACAGTCAAGATTGAATTTTTTTAGCGCTTGTTATTTTATTTAAAAATTGATGTTATTATATATATATTTTTTTAATACTAAAATTAAAATATTTATTTGATTCAATGTGACTTAGCTATGATTTATCCGAGAAGGGAAGAGATGTGATTGTGGCCTTTGTCCCCAAACCCCGGTTTACCGGCTATATATTACTGATTTTTCCGTATCCCTATATCATCTCCTTATAGTAGAATAATTGGAAGCACTAATGTTTAATTAGTCAATGTATTACTCTTTATTAGTGTCTGATCTTAGCTAGTAACAAAATTTTGACCCTTACAATTAAAAAATGACCAAAATAATTATTCTAAAAATTAAATCAATGTTTAGTGCTTGGTTGCATAGTAATTTAATCTGCAGACAGTATGAAGATCTACATGCTACTGCTAGTATGGAATTATAAAAAATAACATATATCTGGCGTACGCTAATAGTGCGCACAAAATGAGCGTTTACGTTTTACCATAATTTTTAATAAAAAAAATTTAAGCGTTCCTTGTTTAAATTGAGGTTGTCTTTATTAATATCAGTCGATTAAAAATTTTAAATAACTTCTAAAAAAAAGGATTTGTCTTTGAAAATTATATTATCGTCTACCGTTCTTATTTCTTAAATTTCTAAATATCCCTTTTTAGGAAATAAGTAAATTATTTATATTACATTTTATTTAATATTACAAGACGAAGAATGGAAAAAGTAAATCTGTTTGCGTATTTTTAAATGGTTGCTAACGCCAAACAGTAATTTTACCAATTTGCAAGAGGCTAAAGGCATTATTGGCGCTTGCAATGCAGCGTTTGAAACGCTCAATTTGTTTGCACTATAATATTAGTGCCTGATAGTATTCCTCAATCCGAAGTAGATCTACTAAATGAAACGGAGTTATAAACAAAATTAAAACTATGTCACGTTAGAAACTTCAAATAAAAGAAAAAGATCATTTTCAGATATTATTTTAACATCTACAATAATCGATATTAATAATAAGATTATTCAAATTTTATTATATTTTATTTTAATTATATCGTAAAAAAATGTATAAAGGTAAAAAAAAATTTTCAAATTACTAAAGACCCCTGATCCATCTCAAGCCCAATAAAATTAGTTTTATTTTCTCATACATACCAAGATGTAAGATTCAAAACGAGTTCGAATCGAATTTGTGCATTATTCGTTATTTGACATCTTTGTACAAACCGAATAATTTACCATCGGTATTCACTAAGAATAATAAAATTTCATATGTGTATTCGATTCAAATTATTTGAATTTGGTTTTTTAATAATTTGGGGCAGGGAGGTGCCAATGAATCAAAAAAAAATACAAGGTTATAATTATAGTCAGTGAATCTTTTAGATCTATACCTAACAGTATTAGAAGTTTTTTTAATAAAATCTACTAATAGTTTAACTATATCCCTCAAGTGAAGAAAGCCATTAAATTATCTTTAATGCGCATTTTTTTAATAGTATATTAATGTTAAATAATTTATATAAATCAATAATGATATCTCTCCAGAAATATAAACATTAGAAAACTATTATTCATATTCAACAAGCTTAATATTTTTTTGCTCTTGGAGTAATTCAAACCCCAAAACCACCCCCGTTGCTACTCCACTATATTAAATTCTCTTAGCTTTTTCAACAAAAATATTGTAAATAATAAACTTAAACTCTCACAACCTAACGCTTATCTCATCAGCCTTAATACAAAAAACGGCTTGTTATAATTTGCCGCGATAGATTTCAACACCCTTTCTGTCACAATAGATATGACTTTATTTAAATTTAAGGGGATGTGAGATGGACACTTTTTGGTATTGATTTTATATTTTTTAAACTTTTCATTTTTTTTGGCAGGTATATAAAAGCATTGCAATAAAATGGTTTGAAGAATTAATTATATTTACATATGCTGCATGAGTTATTGTAGTGGAACATGGAAAGAGAACTTTTGAATTCTGAGAAATTGTACAAATGTCGATTTCAATAAATATCAATTACGATGTCAAGCTTTTGGTAACACTAATTCTAACACTTATACCAAATCATTAATTAGGGCTTTATTGGTGCATTTTATTGATCTATTCTACCTGAAAGATGGTTTAAAGGATAAAAGAATTATTGACAAAAATAAAAAATTGTCAAAATTAGCATCTTGCCAGAACGGAGAATACAGAAGTTTTAACTATCTGGTTTGGTTAATATATAGAGCCTTACTTATTAATTCTTTAATCAGATTCGCCAATGACAAAAAAAGTAACCGAATGACGAACCAAATAGAAACTATGATGTCTCGTCTTAAGCGTAAATCAGCCAAACATCAGGAAGCATTATCTCTGAAATTTATGTCAATAATTAGTAGTACGTATATATTTTTTCATTGCTTCAACCAGTTTGATAGATAGTTTAAAGAAAAACTAGAGAGAAAATTATAATAAACAATATGTAATGTCTGATTAGTAGTTGCTAATTCATCAATCAGTTTTTCAGTCAATAAATAAAAACAGTAATTAGCGAATTTTTAAAAATCGAATTTTAAATTACCATTCAAAAATCAATTACGTCAAGGTTTCTTTTTCCCCGATTCAAAATATTTTTAAATCGTATGAATCTATGATCCTTACTAGCTGACTTGATTCAATTTTCTCGATTTTGTTGGAATTATATTAAGCCTGGACAGAGATCTAACCATTAACCAAGTTTAAAAAAATCCAAATTTGCTAACCCGGGGTTTTTGAAAATCTCATATATAAAGTTTTAAAAAGTAATTTAAATTTTATATATTAAATAAATTGCCTTCCTATCTAGCATGATTATTATTTGAAATTTTTATCCAATAAATGATACAATAAGAGTTATATACAATTTGTCAAAAATCAGTAAAAAAAAGTAGCATCGAAAATCTAAATTTTAATCTTCTAAATTAAATATGATTTTAACATTAAATAAATCAAAAATATATTCCTATCATAAATAAATCATTTCATATTGAAATCAGAGCATTTCAAAAAATTTTGGTTTGACTAAAAATTATCAATAATCAAGGATATCTCGAAAGCACTTAACAAAAATACAAAATTTTGCCTGAATACTGTTTAGACATAATGAAAAAGATACTAAAAAAATGTATCATAATAATAAATATTATAAAAAAGCCCACATAGTTATTGAAAAGAAAAATTTATAAAATGATATGAAATTCGTAGATCACTCTTGGTGACTCGTTGAAATACTATACTCCTTGCTAGATATTTATAACTCTGGTCATTTGTTCGACTATGGTTTTATAGCTGTTGCATTTTTATAAGCGAAATATCCCAAATTAACCCATTGTCATTGTATCTAATAATTTCGAAGTCTTTGACAGGAAAAATCTTCTATTGTTTATTTGTAAAGTTTTATTGGCCATCTTACGGTATCAAAGTGGCCACTTTCGGTTTGTCTGGTTTATCTTAGAATATCTAGGTCTAGTTAAAGGATATTTAATACCCGCCAGAATCCATAAGTCATTAACAATTAAGAAATCACCTCGCCGAGGAGTTTTGTGATCTACAGATTTCGATATCTCCTTTAGATTTAAAAGCTCTCATTCGGATTACTTGCTATATGCCTGATTCATTTCTTGAATTTCTTAAAAACTTGATTTCCACACCAAAGATTAAATGTACGAAATTTAGATTAATTAGTTTTAGTTTGATAGCACATATTTTAGTTATTCTCCTTTCTCCGACATCAACATATTTAGTTTGTGTGATTATAAAATAATATTGTCATTTCTATATTTACTAATCGGTGGCTCTAAGAAACTCCAATTTTTTTTAGAAGCTTAAAAAGTAAGATTTTTATTATTTTTTACAAATTTGTGCTTGCCTGTATAAAATGTCATAATGTATAATTTTCGATTTTTTATAAATGAAATTCTATTTATAAAAAATATATTAACAGTTTATTAATTAAAAAAATATTATATCGATCAAGGAAGAAAATAGGACTTATACACAAATTAAACTCGTTAATTATAAATCGATTTTTTTGAAAAAAAAATCCTTAGCAAAATAGCGAATCTTGGAATCATTCATTTGATTATCAATCATCATTCTGAATATATTAAACATTTTTTAGTTAAACATGGTTCTTAACAAGATTAGCTTACCTAACAAATGAAAATGATCTATTTTCGTTACCAACATCTGAAAATAAAACATAAATTTAAAAAGTCATATTAATTGAATATTATGCTAATGGAATTTTTTTTTTATTTACTATTTTAAATAATAATTTCATTTAGCATATTATTTATGCTAATATTAGAATGATATTATATTTATATTCTATAATTATATAAAATAAATATTTTTACATAATATTAATTTTTAATACATTATTTATTATAATCTTCTTGTAATAATGTAAATTTTATAGATTAAATTATAAATTCACAAAGATTATATTTATTTTATGCTATTTAAATATTTTCTATGTTTGTGTTGTGGTGGTATTTTTTTAAGACTGTGGCCAAAACATAAAAATTTAATTTGAAAATTTTCTAAATTATTGGAAACAACGAATAAGCACTTTTTAATAGTTAATATGGCTAAAACATATTTGTGAAATTTTAAAAATTTTTTGACAGGTTTTGGGGAGTAACCTAAACAAAATATATTATAAATGTTTCATTTTTTTTCAATAAAAATAAATTTTATTAAAAGAATTTGCACCATATTATATGAAGATGATCTTTTTTTATAGAAAAAACCATTTAGCTAAAATTATACGAATCTATTGCTGCTATGGCTATGGTCCATAATAATAAGATCATATGACTTTCGCCATTTTTTTATTATTAAGTTAGTGCCGCCATCTTGAGTAAACCAACTCAGCTCCCGTTAGGCCCATACAATTTACACATTTAAAAAGTATTTAAAGATAGCCACCCCTCCCCCCCCCCAATTTCGCTATTCTTAACAGTTTTAAAAATAATGAGGAAACTCACATTTTTCACACATACTAGGCCTAAATTTATGAGCAGAGATCGATTTTTTTTGTGGAATTCCCTCATTAAATTGTAGGTTTGAAAAATATATTCGTAAATAAAATGACTATTTGCATATTTGAAATGAAATTGATACGCTTGACATTTTACAAAATTGAAGACATCAGATTTAAGAGGGATGGCTTCTTTAGGGACATAATAAACAAAATATATAAACTTTTTAATTTTTTCATATGATTTTCGATCAGAAAGACTTACAATTAAAAACACGGTGAAAAGTTTTTATTTTTTGAAGCACACTATTTTTTAGATAAAAAGCGTTAAATTTCTTTTTAAACTTAGTTGATCTCGAAAAAAAATTAAATCCATAATCCCCTTTCTTTTAACATCAAATATAGTAAAACGTGTTCAATCTGAGTCCATTGTAGGGAACTAAATTGGTTCAGATTAGTTTTTATCTAAGATTCTGAATTACAAAAAATTTTTTAGACAAGTAGTGCAATCGTGAATTCGTTCCTCCCATAATTTTCAGACTCATCATATCTCGTCTCGCCACGTGTTCACTTGATGCTTGTATGATCAAATATTATATAAGCACCAAGTGATGATGATAAGGTCCGAAAAATTGTTAATACTCGCTCCGCTACTTGTTTAACTTTTGTTAAAGCGTCCTTTTTTTAACTCTGAAGTTTTAAAATCAAAAAAATATATATAAAGATAGGTGTATTTTAATAATAGATTTTTTGAAGCTAAAAAATCCTCGATTTTCTAACATTACCAGACAGGCTCTTCTACAACACAGGAAAGAGGTCTCATGCAGAATCGTTATTAAAATCAAGGAAGGAGTCGGGGGGGGGGGGTAGAGTAGGGGCATGATTTTGCAAGTTTTGATTTTTACTAATTCTGATTTAGGAGGGAGAGTAAAATGGTAATATTCTCATTGTCTTAGTGTAGTGTAGGAGTCTATCTGCCTATAGAAAAGGGACAATTTTTTTAATCGGGATTATTCCTACAAAAATCAAATATTTAACTTAATTCGAACAAGACAGCTCAAAATTGACAAATATTCGGATCAAAGCCAAGTTTTTGTATCAATTAAATTCCCTAACTTAACATCCTTCGGTAAGCTTTCTTTATCCTTCTTCAAGGGTTCTCACATCTGCAAGATTTCTGACGGGCCATTGATGAGGCTTCTTCTTAAGACAGAGTCTGGCCATAGCCATCCTCAAAGCAAACTACATTACCTTCAAATGCGGTCTACTTTTCAAAAGCTTTCATAGACCTAACTCTTCCATCCTTATTTTCTTCTCCTATTCTACATTTTAGCCTAATTTTATATGGCTAACATTGTATCACTTTTATATTCCTAATAATATTTAGGTGGGTTATATTTTTTTTAGGTAAAATTCAAAAAGTAAATTTGAATTTATAAATAAAATAAATATCTTGGTATTAAAATTTTAAATTATAATTTATTTTATTTACTACAATTGGACTTCATCAAGTTTCATTGATTCTCAAATTAGATGGAATAGTGGTGATAAAGTTAACAATGTGGAAATAGTTAAAGAACCAAAAATGCGCCGCTAATAAAAATGTGACACAAATTTAAAAAAAAAATTTTCAATGCCATTGTTGATTGTGTTTTTTTTAATTACATAAAATTAAAATTTTAAAAATGACTAGGTATAAGTTTATATTTTTGAAATTTTTTTTTATTGTTATTCTAGCAATTAAATTTTTAACGTTTTGGATATTTTTGGCACAAATAAAGTCATCATTAAGCAAAAACTGAATAGGTTTAATTATCGTTTTAAGTTATATATAGTATATATACACACAAACACAAAAAAACTTGAATTTGAGAAAATTTATAGTTTAATAAGTATTATATAAATAAGTAACACAATATCGTTATAAAAGTTTTCATTTATACATGTTAGGGGCAATATATTTTTTTCCGGTAAGTGTTATTTTTTCAAATTTAAATTTTTTTTGAGCGCGTTTTATAAATGTAAAGGTTTTATTTTACCGGAAATGTGTTCGAGCATGTTTAATACCTATCTTATAAATTGTAGTTAATTTCGCCGTTACCCTCGAGTCATTTATAATTTTTATATAAAAAAAAACCAATATAAATTTTCAATAAGTTCAAAAGTCCCTGGCAAAATTGTTTGAAATTCATTAAAATTTTTATTTTTGGTCAATTACAAAAATTATAAAATAAAATATATTTTGCCAAAAACAATCAACAAAGGTATTTTTTTTCTTTGGTATTAAATTATAAATTATCTTCATTTTTAGAATAAAGATTATTTTAAAGGTAATTAGATATTAAATGATTTAATATTATTTGAAAAACTAACCCTAAAATGCCGAATTGTTATATTTTTTTAAAACTCAAGTCATCAATCCAGGGCTATAAAAAAAAGTTATCAAATATTTTTTTAAAATAATTTGTTCTGAGCTTAAATTTTATTTTACAAACCCGGGGCATGTCGGTCCATGCAATTGGTTCCTCTGCAGGTCTTTGATATATAGCATGAGCAGATGATTATTTTTTCACAATTTTTATCATAGCCTGTGGAGATGTACCTTTCTTAGAAAATATAATATGTAGCCAGATCAAATAAATTTAAAAATTTTGAATATAACTAATATTAACTATATAGGGCACTTAGCGAATAGAATGTAATTTTTTTGCACATATTACGAACGACTAATATATATTTTTGATTTTTAATGTTACAAAGGCATTTTATTAATTAAAAAATATTCAATTTGAAGTAGGTGCAATATCAGTGGTTATATATAATATTTTTCCCAAGTGGATTTATAGCAGGGTTTACCCTGGGGTATTAGAGAGGGTTTCCGGTGGGTATTAAATTTTCTTCATATAAAATAATAAAATGTTATAAATTTGAGCAATGAAAACGATCAAAAATTTTCCCTATCTATATGATCACCTAATTAAAATTTGAAGGAAAAATTTCATTCCAAATCCAAAAAAAAATATTCACAAATTGAGGGAGTTTGAATGGTTTTAAGATCGCAAAATGGTCAAATTATTATAACATATTTATTTTGAAATGAAACCTCCTTTATCTTTTAGGAAAAACTAATCAAGTGAAATGATTTAAAAGGGAAGGAATTGATAAAATAAATTAATTTTGTTATTTCAATCAAATAAAAAATAATAATTATTATTTTTTAATAGTTTAAGGCTAAAAAAAAATTTATGACATTTTTATTTTATATACTAGTAAATTTATATCATTTTAAGGTAAATTTGTTTATTTTTTGTAATAAAATTTGATTTAAAAAAAATATATAGTATTATAATTATTATTATATAATATATTTTATTTTTATTGGCATAATTTTTAGTTGTGAAATAACATAATAATTATAATTTTAAAAAAAATGTCGGTTGATGTAACACTTGAATTTTATAAAACTTTTCATATAATTTAAAAAAACAAAATAAAGAATATTTGTCTAAGATTTTCATAATTTTTATGCTATTGCCACTTTTTTAAATAAAATTATTTTTAAAAATAAAAATAAATTATAAGGTTCTTTCATCGAGAAATAAAAAAAATAAATAAAATTATAATATTTTCAGGCAATATAAAAAAATTTTTTGGGAGTTTTTATTTTCCTTCTTTTTTACAATTTCACATAATTATAAATATCATTATTTTTGAAAAGAAAAAAAATTAAAATATATTCAATGATTTCTCGTATTCTCAATTAATGGTAAAAAAAAAATTAATAAGTTTTAATAACCAATTCATTTTTAACCTATATAAATTGATTACCTTTTCGATAGCTACCTCTTTACCTGTTGATCGTCTTGAGCAATTTTTTTATAAAACGAAATAATACTGTTAAATAACATAGCTTTGGCCAGCTCAAATATAGCATTTAGTCTAAAAAAAATTTTCCAAACACATCTAATTTAGCCTCAACTTAAGAGTGAGGCAATTTTTTTTTAGGATATAAACTTTTCTAGCCCTTAACGTTGGTTAAAGATAGGTGATTTAGCAGCACTCTTTAGTGATCTACATCGGCTGCCCGAATTTTTTTTTAAAAATATGTCCTGCCCACCATCACGAACCCTAAAAATTTTTTTAAATTTGTCCCGAAAAGCCCGATCAGAAATAGAAATTATTTGTACTCCCACACTGGCCCGAATTTAATTAAATATAGAAAAATTTGTTTTTTTTGATAAAATATATTCTACAAATAAAAATCATTAGGGCCTTATTTCTTGTAAGAATTTTAAAATATATCAATTTATTTGATAAAATGTAATGATATCATATTTAAAAATTTAAACCCAACCCGTTTCGACCCAAATTTTTTAAAATAACTCCTATCCTGGCGAAAATTAATTTTCAGATTAGACTCGATTCAAGAAATAATTTTTAAAAAAATTCCGATTATTTATTTAGAGATCCGGCGAGAAAAAAAGTATACATGAATTTTAAAGGAACAGATTAAGTTGGAGCTTGTTATATATTTTTTTGAATAATTTTGTCTACTTTCGGAAAACAGATCATTTAAAAATTTGTCGAGGTTCGAATCCGAGAGCCGGATTTTATCGAATAAAAATATCCGTCCGGGTTTAACGGATTCTGCAAGTCCAGATGGGACTAGGACATACGTGCAGGGGCTTTAGTTCATATTAATAGTTTTTAATTTTTGATATGATATTTTTGAAATAACATTTTTTAGAAAATTCTATCATTTCTAGCATGTAAGCCTCGAGATTTATATTCTTTATCTGTGATATTTCTAGCCTTACATATTATTTGGCTAAAATCTGTGCGCTCTTTATCCTTAATATAATTTTTATTAACCTTTTTAATTTTCTATTCAATTTCATTTTCGTTCAGATACAAAGATAAATTTATGTATAAAAAATTATTTTTTATATTAATAAAAAAAATTGCAAACAGCGTGAGAAAAACTGATTTTTTTAAATCTTAAAATATAAGTAGTTCTTAATTGGATCAAAAATTTAGATTTTGTAAATATTTATATATACACTGTAAGTGTCAAATAAATGAGTGAAAATTTATTTTCCCCCACCAAATCTTCAAAAATAGATGAATTTTTACGATTGCTGACAAAAAAAAGATAAGATTATTTATTAAAAACCTTTTTACTTTAAAAGGATAAGATGCCATAAATAATCTTACAATTTTATTCTTAACAATATTGTGTTTCTAAAATATATATCTTTTTTCTAATAAACAAAATAAAACTTGAAAAAAATGGTTAAAATATATCTAAAAATATCAAATTAATGTTGAGAAAGATTTATTGTATACTATAAGGATAAAAGAGATTTTTTTAAAAATTCGCTGGTTTTATCCTTTTTTTTGTTTCAAAAGTTTAATATTAATTATATAGGGATTAAGTGTGTCACGCGCGCATAATATTCATCAGAATAATATTCGGATGTAAGTAAGCAATAATTCCTCTAGCCTATGTCACACCACCAAACCACAAATTAATTTAAACAATAAATAAATTTAAGAGCGATTGGATTCTCCTTAGCTCTTAAATTATATGGCCTATACTTATAAAATAGTATGACTATATCTGGACGTTAAAAATGTATAACATAATAATCTGAGTTAGGGAAATGGGAACAGAGAACATATAAAGAATATTATTAATAATGCGGTTTATTAAATATTTAGATGGTCTCACAAAATTGATTAAGATGGGAAGTGGGGGGGGGGGGGTATCGCCATTATTATTCTCGGATATTTAATTAAAAATATTTTTCTTAAAAATATAATCACAAAAAAAAGCTCAACTTTCTTATATTGTTCAGTCGCCAAGGAAAATTGAGGTTACAAAAATGGTACGAACCTCTTCAAGATAAAGACAAGAAGAAAATATCCAGAGAGCTTATAGCTATTGTGCTTACCCGAAAACCAAAAATGTGCAATTTTCTGGAATGGAAAGAATATAAAATCGTTTATAAAAGGTTATACAATACTATTTGTAAAATAATAGCAAAATATTTCTTTCTCGAAATTCTCGAAATAGTTTTTGGCCACAATACCCGATCCCTGAAAAGGGAATTTAAACATAGGACCCAACCCGGTAAGTATCCCCTAAAAAAATAATTTTAAAAATTGGGCTGAACGGGGCCTGGCCTATTTAGGAGAACTTTCCATCTATTAAGATTAAGAAGATTCATCAATAAATAATCGGTAATTTAAGTGTTGTTTATAGAAAATAGTTATATTATAATCCTTAAGTTTACTATTATATGCTTAAATCGCTTTAGAGACTCCTTTAATCTTTGAAACATTTTTAGTTGAAGTTTTTTTTATTGCTGATATTTTACTTGGGAAAATTTAATAATTTTTAAAATAATATGTTAACGACAAAAAAGGGATAAACGTAATTTTTATAAAAATCTCTAAATGTGATCACCTCAAATGGGTAGATCATTCTAAAATAATCAGTTTGGGGTAGCTCCATCAGAAACCTTTTATAAAACTATTTCAAAAATTATATATTATGGCCACTCTCACTACTACATTTCATATTATTGGGAATGACCGTCATTTTCCTACTTTTTTTTATAAATATTGATCCAAGTTTTTTAATAATTTAAAATGTTATATAGATAAATTATTCTTTTACGTTTCTTCGCTAGAATAATAGGAAATCTTAAAATTCTTAGATAATTGAATAAAATCTTATACACACAATTATAATTAACTCTATAATACATTACATTAGATATGCCAGTCTATTCTTTTGTGCAGCGATTGATCCAGAAGATAACGAATTAATTTGCTTGGAGGTCATCCATAGATATGTTGAATTGCTCGATAAATATTTTGGCAGTGTAAGATAATATGCATTCATTAATGTTAATTCTGATAATTTCAAAAACGTATTTGAGATCACATATATTATTTATAATTTACATTTATATATAATAATATTTATTATATCAGGATAATATATTATTATTCACTAGTAGTCAGTAATAAGCCGGCCTACTGTTTATATCGATATTAAGTATTATAATGAAAATACACTAATATAAAAATGTGAATATACTGAAAAGATTTATATAAATGAAATTAAAATTATCAATTTGTAAAAAAGAGATTTGTTATAATGGTTGTAAAAAGTAACAGAAATATGGGGGTTCTATCTTAAGCAGCTAATAAATATCCAGATCCTGAAGGGCGATCTTCTAAGCTTTACGGCCTCAGCATTTGATATACAATTAATTAATTATTGTTCCTTCTCTATAATCCTCCCACCCAACTCATACTTCTCTAATATATGACATATAATAGTGAATAAATATTATCTTAGAGTATTTTTGTAAAAAATATGCAAATTTTTCTTAAACCCGTATCAAAAAAAATATAAATGTAAAATTTAGAGTTATTATAATTTATGATATTAATCCTTTTTTTTTTCTTTATCCTCTAAAAAAAAGGTATGCGAACTGGACATAATTTTTAATTTTGAAAAGGCTTATTTTATGCTCGACGAAATTATATTGGGAGGCGAACTACAAGAAAGCAGTAAAAAAAATGTTTTAAAGGCTATAGCAGCTCAGGATCTTTTACAAGAGGTAACATAATATTACATGACAATATTTTTATCTTAATTAGCAATCATAAATAATTTGATTGCATCACATTTTTTAAAAAAAATTCACTTTAGAATCCCTTTTCAGAGATATGGTACACTCTTTTTTATTTCAATTATTCTTCTGGCTTATACCACTTAAAATAAGGACGAGAAAGTAGTGATGCAAAATTACCCCATTTGAACCGATTTTTTAAAAAGGTGCACTAAGCTTTAAAGTTTCGCCAATAGATATCCAATCCAAACCACTGTGCCATCTATGAGTAAAATATTAAGGCCTGCTTAGTATTTTTCCGGATAGAATACTGAGTTAGCCGTTTTTAAAAATCGGTTCAGGAGCGATTTTGCATCAAAGGTTATCCTCAGTTATTTAACAGTAGTGGAAAAATATTTTTTTTGACATGTTATTTAAAAAAAAAAAGGTTACTATAACTTTGAATGAAAGGGATATGATGTGACCTAGTGTATAATATTATTATCCGAGTTTCAATCAACTCTTCTGCTTCCTTTCGTAAATACCTTAACCTTTAACCCTTTCGTAATTTTCAAATTTAAAAAAGAAAAAACAAGATATTTTATTTTTTTTTTCTTTGAGACAAATAAACCACTAATATATTCTCTGTTATAATTGCGTAATCATTTTTTCTAAAAAAAAAATAAGAAAATAAATCTGTAATAATTATACTTGTAACTCTTAAATTACTCAATTAAAAACTTTTTATTACATTATTGTTATTATTATTTAAACGTCAGGGAAGCATCGATCCTTCTCAGTTGTCCAACAACTCAGAGAAGATAATGGAATCCATAAATGGCATAGATTTAGATCCTCGTATATTCCAAGCTTACTGATTAATAAACCGAAATAAATTAAAATAAATTTCAAAAAAAAATATTCGCTCTGAGAAGAAGAAAATTTTTTTTAAGTATAGCAAATAATAATAGGATTTAAAAGTATATAATGATAATAATGCAATTTTCTTCTAGTCTAATGTTCTAAAACATTTAAACTTTTCAATTAATTTATATTTATACACGTGGTATAAGTAATATTTTCTATATTTAGAATATAATTATTATAAATATGTTATCATAAATGCACTTAATTTTTCAAATGTCAATCCAACTAAAATACTCAACTTTCTAAGTTTAACCATTTAACCTCCTCTTTTCTCTAAAACTATTATTATACATCATAATTATATATATAATACTCGTTTAAATAATAACAATTTGACAATTCAAAACATTCTACTTATATACATCGATGTTTAAAATATGTTTTTTAAATTTAATAAAAGAATAAAGAAAACTTAACCTTTTCGGTTTGGTTTGTAAACCTATATTACTATACTATATATATTCTTATAATTATAAATTTATTATAAAGTATACTCCATCTTTATATAATGATAAATTTTAAGAATTAATTTTTTATTTTTTTTCCTAAAAAAATAATATTTTAAGAATTTTTATATTTATTTATATTATAACATGATAGAAAGATAATCCAAATACCTTGAAATTCACGAGATTATTCGAAGATGGTACTATAGATCCCAGATTCAATGAGCCTTATTAAAAAAAAATGAAATTTTTTTGGATAGAGATTTTTTGTTTTACATGCATTTATTTCATTTAAATTTTATATGTTATCTTTTTTTTAAAAAAAATAGAAAATAATTTTGTCATACAAAAATCATTTAAATGACAATAAAGTTTTGATAGACAATCTGAAATGTCTTAATTTTCTATTCTTTTCAATATTAATGTTAGCTTCCTTTTTTCAATTAGGTCTTATTCCTAGATAAATTTTAAAAAAATAGGAATTCAGACTTATTATAGTTATTAGCTAATATGGATAATATTCGTTTGCTAAAGAATATTATATGATTACTAAAAACTTATTTGATATTCTAAGACCCATATTTAAAATAATTTCATATTTTTGTTATATAAAGTAGAGAGGTATAAATTATGACATGAGGAATATTCTGTCATAACATATTCACAACTACAATAAAGCAATAATATGAAATTGGAGACGTAAATAAATAATAATAATCACAACTGATTTTTTTATAGAAAGGTTTATAATCTATACTTTTTTTCAGCATTTTGCCGACGTGACGCGGGTGCGAGCTCTATATTTGTTTCTTGATTGAGATATTTTTAAAAGAATCAATTAGTAGGATGTAACAAATATAATTTTCACTTGAAATAAATTTTTAAATTTTAACTTGTAATTTTTTTTTAAAAACTATTTATGCTTTTCTGCAAATTATTTTATTTGATCTTTTGTTGCTTATCTATTCGAGCTCATTTCCGTCATTACCTGACTATATCGTTACAATTTTATTAAATTTTTTTAATACTATTATCAGGAAATAACTTTTGAAACGTTTAGGATTAGTAAGAAAACCTCAAAATTTAGTTGATGGAATATATAAAAATGTATTTCAACTAGTTAAAAATAAATTTTCATTATTTTTGAAACTTCATTTAATTTGTTTATTTAGATTCATATGGTTTTATATGAAATTCATAAATCCATAGAGATGAGGATCTTTCGACTTTATATCATTTACTGAAGGCAGTTTTTAAAATCCGATTTAACAAGAAGTGTATTCCAACATGAGAACCTACCCTATCAATTTCAGAGAATTGCTATAAAAGTTTGGATTTTTTAAAATTTATATGAAAAATCCCTATAATGCACAATAGAAATCAAGAATAGTTCTAAAGTCCGAATGAAAATTGCTTGAAATTCAATGGGGGAATTCTATACATGCCTAAATCCATTTCCGGTTAAATCAGATTTTAAAAATGAGCTTTAAAAAATTAAAATCTGTAATTTGCGAATCCCCATTGATTCCATATATCCCGATATAAGCGAGGAGTCAAAATTTATTACAAAAATCAAATCCAGGAATAGACAACTGCAAATATTAACGGTTACAGGTGACGATACTTAAAGAAATATTAAACGGTTAAAGTTATTTGAAATAATTTAATGATTATCATATATTTATTAACTTTATATATAAATAATTTTAAGAAAAAATATGAAAAGTGAAAATAGGAAAAAATTAAATCGAATTGATGGAGATTTATTGAGAGAGGATCCTAGATTTTGACAAAACAATAGAAAAGCGGAGTCTTCATCAGAGGAAATAATTGCAGTAGGTCAACATTAACCCCCTCCCCCTCTCCTTCTACTTTTTCCTATTTGTTACAATAAAAAAGAAATTTTTCTGAAAATTTTAAATTAGTCATTATTTTAGTGAGTAAGGATCCCATAAGAAACAAGGAAGTTGAATATTTGTAATATATATTAAAAAATTCTCAAAATAATATATATTTTTTAAAAAATTAGTTATATTTTACTGTTTAAAAAAAAATTAAATTTTACTACATTAAAAGATCAATATTTTTATTTACTTCGTTAAAAAAAATAAAACCCCACCTTTCTTTAAATTTTTAAATGAAGTTGTACTCTTAATTTTTTTATACTCGTATAATTATGTTCATAATAAAGGTATATAAATAATATTATGAAGCCTAATATTTTACTTTTTTAAATGCTCTCTTTATTCTACCTGGGTAAATTTTTAGATTCATTTTTAAGCTTGTAAATTTATGGCTTAATAGACCAATATAAAAAATTTTTTTAATAATGGTTAATTATTATTTGGGGTTTTCTGATGAAAAGTATCTAAAATGTATCAATTTTTTGATGCCGATATGTAGAATGTATCGATTAGAATATCGCGAAGTTTTAACAACTCCAATTTTTTAGCTGGGTTCTCAAGAAGAAGTTATAATTGTATTTAGTATCTATTTGCATTTTTTTTTATCGATGAAAAAGAAATTATCTTTATTTATATGATTAAATGAGTGATTAAGGAGAAGGGATCAACAAGCTGGGATGATGCATTATCATATTGATATTGCCTTCTATGAGATTAACTCTTGCCAACTATTATTGGCGATTCTTTCTTTAAACGATTGGCCAACGGCAATTTTACGCTATTATGTAAATCAGCAGTGGTGTCGAATGTTATTTTTTTTTAGACTAAATTTAATTAATGAAAGAATCTATTTTTTTTAAATTTTTTATAATGTCATTAGTAGCAGTTATCACAATGGACTTGAAAATTTTAAACTTTATTCGTTTCATTTCATAGGAGGTGACAATTTGTTTAATAAATGCCTCATTAAGCTCGATGTATTGATAGAGTTTCGAAAGGATTTGATTGGATAATTAAAAAATTTACTACATGCAAACGTAAATTACAAATGACTTTATCTGCATCAACGTTAGTTATCTAAATTAAGTGACGAAATGTAAAGTTTATCTTTATAAATTTTCAAACGTGCATATATATGTAAATATTAATAATTGATAGTGTGTTTTCTATAATATCCACTTCGAAATATACTTAAATATAACAACAAATTTAGTTTAAAACTGCACATACATTTTTTCATTTTGAAACCATGGTTAAGATAAAAAAGTATTTCTTTTATCAATTTTTCCTACAAGACACGGTACTCTTATAAATTTCTTCCTATTTATAAAAAAATATTAATTAGGTTTCCCAATGTTTATTTTTTTAAGGTATTAAAATTAGACAAAAAATATTTATCATATTCGGTTTGGCTATGCTTTATTTTAATAAAAAATAAAAGCAATTTTCAATTAGCTTCCCGAATGCATATTTTTAATTATTTATAATTTTAACTTTCTTTAAGATAGTTAAAAAAAAATGGTATTAATTCATAATGTAGGCATAAAAATTTTTATTTGTTCGTTATTAATATTAATGATTCAGAATTTTTCCATGAAAAAGAAGTCCTTGCTATCAAGGATGTTTTTATAATACACAATCCAATACTGCGTTATCTACATCCTTCAAGGCCATTAGTTATCTTAGCCTTCCCTCTAAAAAAATTAATTTACTTAACTGTTGAAATATTTCCTACTACGCCCTAAAAAAATCCCTAACTTAATCATAATATAGGCATAAAAATTTTTTATTTGTTCGTTATTAATATTAATGATTCAGAATTTTTCCATGAAAAAGAAGTCCTTGCTATCAAGGATGTTTTTATAATACACAATCCAATACTGCGCTATCTACATCCTTCAAGGCCATTAGTTATCTTAGCCTTCCCTCTAAAAAAAGATTAATTCACTTAACTGTTGAAATTTTTCCCACTACGCCCTAAAAAAATCCCTAACTTACTAAAATATACACCTAAAACTGCAAATAATTATTACTGAACTGATACAAGATAGGTGGCCTTCTAAAAGACAAAGGTGGTTTAAAAAATGTACTCCTGTGGGAATTTTACTGAAGGATCATATTGTTACCCTTTAGATCCTGCATCTTACCACCGCTATGTTAGAAGCCACTGAATGCTCTAATGTAATGTAATGACAGGGAAATTTAGTTCAGGGAGAATTCTAAACTTAACATGGCTCTTCTGGCGAAGTTATTAGAAGAAAACTAATCTTATATCTATTTATAGTAAGAAAATATTTTCTTATAAAAACATCATATATATTATTTTTATTGGTAATATGAATTTAGTAAGAAACGAGGAAAAAACATTGGAACGATTATTATTTAAGTGCAGTTAATAAATAAGTTAATGATAAAATATTTAAAATTAAATTAAAAAAAGAAAAACTCCAATATATTCTTTTGTATACTACTTAAGCTATTATATCAATTAAAACTAAAACACTTTAAAGATATATTTTGCTCTACTGTAGAGGTCTACTAAAACCAACCCATAGGCTGGGTGAGGAAATATTGATTATATCTATTTCGGGATGAGTCTGGTCGTAAATGTTTTTTCATGTGGGTGCGGCTTGTAAATATTTACAATTTTGAATTCAATCAGTGACAGTGATTGGTTTGATTTATATTATCTTACAATTTTGTTCATTTTAGTTTCTTATACTATCAATATAATGAAGAATAGATTTTATGGTAAATATAAAATATATCGTCGCTGGAGAATTAGGTTCATTCCATATCCCCTTTTTGTCAAAAAAAGACTCTTTTTTAAACATAAATCAATTTTTTTTATAATTACTCAATTCTATTAATTATATTTACATAAAAAAATCAAAACATTTATAAATAAGCTAAATTATAGCATATAAGGTTATACCACCGTATTGAGAATAATAGAAGCTTAATTTTAAAAATTGTTCTCCTGTAAAATTATAAAAAGCGGAGATGGAAATAACTGAATTCTCAGTCGACGCTATATTGAATTTCGGATGAAGAATATGGAGTTTAATTTTATGTTCAGGTTTGCTGGAAATTTTTTTGAAAAAATAATTTTTGGTTTACTAGGTGGTAGAATAAGCTTTTCCCCAAGGGTTGGGTCGAAAAAATTTGGATTTTAGTGATTAGAAATATAAACCATGTTTTTCTAAATTGCTCATTTTTTTTTAAAAAAAACAACATTATTTCAAAAATATGACGGTTGTTTGCAAAGTTTTAATCTAGAGCGATTTAATTATGCCTTTTTTAATTTTTTAAAATAATCATATTTTTTAAAATAAGCTATGATTATATTTTTCAGAGACTGCAGACCTTTCCCCAAGCCCAGGTACATGGGCCAGAATATTTTTTGACAGCAGCATCGGCATGAAAAATCAGTTGCGTTAAATTTTATTGGTAGCACACATGTTTAACTATTAATTTTTTGTGTTTTATCCTGGGATCCAAACCAAACCTGAACCGTTAAAAACAGGTATTTTTTATCGAACCTGAACCCAAACCGCTAAAAAAAATTTCAGCTAACCTGAATCGAACCGCTAAAATGCCTCTGTTTGAACCGGTTCGAGTCTCATGATTTTATGCTTATAAAATAATAAGTAAGTTATTAGATTTCAATTATATTCGAATTATTTTAAAGATTATTATCAATCACATTTGATTGATAAATGTCGGTCATAATTTTTATAAATTTTAGTATATTGTCATTTTACAACATTTTTTAAATATTTTAAGCTTATAAATTATAATGATTAGAGAAAAATTAAATCCAAAATATTATTATAAATGACACATCAAATCTGATATCATATTGGCAGTGCCGGCTACCCAAGTTAGTGTGGAGAGATGTTTCAACAATTAAATTTATACTATCTCCTTATAGATGTAATTTGAGTGAGAGGAATTTTGAAAATATATTAATTGTGCAGCTTAATAAAAAAAATTTAAGTAAAAAAAAAGAAAAATATTGTTCATATTAAAATTAATCATTGATATATATTTTTAATTTTTATATTTATAAATTAAATATTATTTTATAATGTGCAATTAATAAAAATGAAGTTTTTATATATGTGTTTTTTAAATTAATGATAAAATAAAAAAATATTTTCCCTATACATAATTCGAATGAAGGTTTGAATACAAATGTTCAAACCGGTTTTTAGAGGTTGAAACCGAACCGATATTTTAATTTTCTACGAACCGAACCTGAACCGTTATTTTTATCCGAACCGATATTCGTTTAGGTTTGGATCCTTGGTTTTAGCATTGTAAGTAGAAATATATATAAATACAGAATTTATAATAAGTAAGTTTGAATACAATTAGATATTAGGACAGTTTATTTTGAAACTCATTTATGATTACCTTAGACTATTCAGCCTTTGAGCTATGATGCCTGGAAATCTGCAAAAGTAGGCCCAGCCCATACCGGGCTCAAACGGGCTTCCGGCCGGGCCTATTTTTTAACAAAATCGAGTTTGGTCTGGCTCAGGCCTAATATTTTTTGAGAAAATTCAGGCTGAGTCAGGTCTTAGTAATTTTTTTAAAATATATCTAAATTTATCAATTTTATGTTGAATTTTTTGTGTAAAATAAAAATATTTGATTTTATTTATAAAAAATTGACCCCATATAACCTATATCGTTTATTATGAGTAATTATAAAAATTAATTTATATTGTATAAACAAGAATAAGCCATCATAGCCCAAAGGCTGAATGGTCTAGACTAACCATAAATAAGTTTCAAAATAAACTGGCCCAATATCTAATTGTATTTAAACTTACTTATAAGTTTTGTATTTATATATATTTCTGTATCATATATAACAAGCATTTTATTATTTCTTGACTTTACTGATGCAAAATAAGTAGGATATGGATAACATTTTGGTAAAAGTTATAAATAAATGTAAGAATTGTTATTTAGTCTTGAGTGGTTTAAACTTAGAAAATATATTTTAAATATACAGCGAATGATTGTTACTATAAATTTGGCCTAAGAATGTAAAACTATTTTGATTAATATTTAATCAAATATAATTTAATAAGAACATTTTAAAAATGACCAAGGAAGGGGTATAATCAAGGCACCCATACTGTCCTGCAAAACAAGCATAATAATTCTACTCCATTTAAGATCATTAAATATTTTTTTCACTGATAAATTTTTAAAAATCTATGGAAGGCTATCTCCTTAATAATAATAAATATAATTAATTTACATATATAATATACACAAAATATAGTAGATAATTAATTCATATTATTTTAAAAATTATCTAATAAGGCTTGTGTTTATCAGAAAAAATATAATGAGGTGATTCTGGAGACAAAAGAAGATTCAGTGACTTGTCCATCTGAATTTTGGCTAGACCTATTGCTATTAAACACTGTAAACTTATAAATGTCAAAAAATAACGATTTTTATATGCAAAAGTATTCTTAGCTATCCCATTCATATTAATTTCTTTGTTAGTAGAAGTATAATAATGAGAAAAATAGTTTCTGAGGCTGAGAAACATTGTTGATGGCTTTGTATAATATCCAAATGAGGATGTTAGAGAATTTGTAATAAAAAATGCAGTTAGTAGTGGGACAAGAGTTGATGTGGCAAAATGTATCATCATTAATCTAAGCTCATAGCATAATGGACATATTTGAAGTGGGGAACTTGGATTATGGAAATATTTATTATTATATGATTTGTAATAAAGATATATGGGGGTTGATAAAATTGGATTATATTCTTGATATAAAAACTGTCCCAAATAACTCGATGAAAGAGTTGGTAATGTAACACCTAAATAAGTTGCTATTGAAAAGCCAATTGAAGTTAAATTTGCTTTATTCTTTAGAATTCTAGCTATGAAGAAACCATTTATTGTGGCAAATCCAATAAGTACATTGGGTCCAAAAGTAAAAGGCCAACTAAATAAAAATGATGCTAAAATTTAAAAAAATACTTAGTACCTATTTTTAAATTCTTTATCTGATAAAATATCCACTGGAGCCCGCTTTCTATCTTTATTAAATCCACTGTTAGATGATATGTCAATTATGGCATCTGAAGTTCTTCCATAATATTTTCTAAATAAAATCTTGGATTCCCTATCGCTTATACTCGAGTCAAAATAATTTGAAAAAACCGTACCCATGAAGATATTTATTAGGGAAATAATATACTTATCAACCAGTTGTAAAATAGTCATAATTAAAAATACTTAATGCAATAACAGATATCTACAACACTTCGCTTTAAAGTTTTTATCAGTTACTTTAATCATTTACTACTAAATTTTTACAATTACTTGCTAACAGGTTTTTAACAAGCGAATCAATTCGCATAAACAGGTATGCAAAATTGATTTAAATTTGTTTTCGATTTTTATGAAAGCCAAAATAAGAAAAAACATTTTTTATATTTTATTCTCATTCAAAACGAACAAAAAGTAATAAAAAAATGTCATTATCCCTATTTTTACTATTATTTCGTGTAAATTCCCATTTAAAATGATAAACTATTATATAATTTTTTTAAAAAACTTACAACTTATTTAATAAAAATCAGCCGAATATCTAAAAATTATCTTAAAATTTTCTAAATAATTTTTTGCTTAAAAAGCTATACCACAAAAGTCATTATCAGATAGATCCATTATTAAAAATTTAATACATTCTATTTCAACATGGTGAGTTAGTCAATTTCATACTATGGCTGTAAATTGTTGTGTATTTTTTTTAATTTATAAAAAAATCTATATACAATCCGCAAGCTTGACCTTAAATCGATTCAATCATTTTCAAAGTCATATTTTATCTTGTAGGTCTATAATAAGCAGACATTCTCTCAGATGGATAAAATTCCCACCTTGATTTTGTATTTTGTTTCGGACTAAACTCCGACTAAATTTTGTTTTTCCATTATTATTAATATTTTTTCTTAAAGAACAATGCAAATTTTCATTTTCCTTCAATGTTTTGAATTTTTTTGCTTTCTTTAAAATATCAAATTTTTTAAAGAAGTATATAAAAACTCCGTTAGGATTTGGATCTTTGAAAAACTATTCGGAATAAATCTAATCAATGAACAAGTTTTTTTATAAAATTTTTCTAAGATTAGATAGGACCTGAAAAGTAGATCCGACTCCGGACTTTTTCCACCACGTTCAGCGTCTACATGACAGGATTTTCACTGGATGCAAACCCTTCAAAAACCTTTGCCTAAACCCCTAAAAAATTTCGCCGCCTTCGGCGGCGGTGTCTGTCTATTATTATTTTCACCTTTTTAATTTATTGATACTCTTTTCAGAGAATTTATCTAGGATAACTTAAATTAATTTATCTCTACTACCAACTAGTGTTGTTAAATGGCTCCTTTTGAGCCGATTTTTAAAAACGGCTAACTCAATATTTCGTCCAGAAAAATATTAGGCAAGCCTCAAGATTTTGCTCATAGAAGGAACAAAGGTCTAGGCATACATTATTGAAATCTCAAGACTTAGGCAATATTTATCTGGCTAAAATATTGAGTTAGCCGTTTTAAAAAATCGGCTCAAAACAAGCCATTTAACAACACTACTACCAACTATCGATATTTTGATATAAAGAATTTATTTTTTAGATAATAAATTCAATTAAAACCTCCATTATTTACAATGAATTAATTATTATGGCATTATGAGCTTGCTGAAATATCTAAACCTTTTAAATGAAGATTTATTTGGAAAACAATGTGTATGATTGTTTGCAATATATATATTTGGTCGATGAATTGTATTATAATAATTCTATAATTAAAGTATTAATTTTTACAGCAATAAATTTTGTCCTATTTCATCTCAAAATTTAATAGATAACCCCCCCCCCCCCCCAAAAAAAAAAATTTTTTTTATCCTACCCCCCTCAAAAAAATAGGATGCGAACTGTTCCTATCCCTCCCGCTCATGTAGACGCTGTCCACGTTTCAGCTGGATTAATTGAATCGTGACCATCATCATTGTAAAAGGAGATAGCTCTAATTCACTTATAGTTCTCTTTTTATAACAAGGTTTAATGATTTTAGCTTTCTCATTAAAATATTTATAAAACAAGTCATAGTAATTCTAAAGGATCTGATTTGGGTAGCTTTCTTTTTGCAACAAGACTCAATGATTTTACCTTACTCGCTAAAACATTTACAAAACACGTCATAGTAATTTTAAAGTTTTTTTTACAGACAGGTTTCTCATCTGACTCTAACCATTTTTTCATCTGATTTGGTATCAATCAAAGCGAATATCATCCATTTTTTAAAAAAAATATTCTGACTTGGGGTTAGGAGTATAGGAATTAAGAGAAGTCATGATCATAATATAATACGGGAATGCATCTGATACATATTCGCGGTACTATAACAACTTTAATAAGACTATTAAGTAGAAACTTTATTTGTTAAATGTATGTCATTGATATTATTTTTATGTATAAGACGTTATAAATAACTAAAATTTAACGGATTCATATATTTCTTAAACAATTGTTATAGATATAATTTAAAGGAATATTTTTATAATAAATATAAAATTTTATTTTATTTTGCTTCTATAGATATTCTAATAATATAATGTTAACTGTATTGTTATATATGATAGCGGCAATGTATTATTTTTTCAACTTTATATTATTTTTTGAGCGCGTTTTTTAAAAAATCTGTTATAGAAAATGTTTTGCATATTGTTTGGTATACCTATCCTATGAATTTCAGACAATTTTGCCAAGAACCTTTGAACTTATTATAATTTATATTCGTTTTTTTTCACAGATTTTTTATATAAATTATAAATGACTCAAAGATCAACGGTAATCATAAAATAGGCATTCTTAGTATGCTGGAATAAATTTCCAGTAGAATCAGATTTTTAAATTTAAAAAAAAGTTCTCAAAAAAATCATTTGAAGTTAAAAAAATAACACATTGCCGGAAAATACATTAAAAACCATTATGATGGCTTCTCAAGGTAATTGCATTGTTATTCATGGTTCTATATAGCAATGCAAGTAAACTGATCTCTTAATTGTTCTTTTTTGCTAAATTTAATTTTTAACCAGTTGTTCGTTTGTTTAAAATTTTTAGATAAATGCGCTATATTTTTATTATCGTTTATAGTTTTTTATATGACCTTTGTTTTAAATTCGTTTTTTAAAACAATTTTAAAAAAAAAACATAAATGCTGTACCACATTTACGCTATAAGCAATCAATGCAGTCTTTATTTTAAAAAAAATCTGTAGCAATTTTATAAATAAAATTCATGTTTATTGTATTGCCATAAAAAAATTATTAGTTTCATTATTCATACAAATTCAAACTTTAAAAGCGATATTTATTTATCTAAAATTTTGATTGTAATTTTAAAAATAAAACTTAAAATTCTTTACCATTGATTGATTATAAAAAAATTGTTTCATTCGAAAAGATGTTACGCGCGTTTGGGAAGCAATTTTTTTTCGTGAGACATCAAGATCTTATTAAATTCTGTTTTATAAAAATTTAATTGATTTCTATATATTCAAATTTTAAATTACAATAAATATTTTCCAAAATGTGACAACGAGGTAAAACTTTCCTTTCTTTATGCTCACTTCAAACTTAATCAACCATTATAAAACCTGTCACTCCTTCCTAATAGGTTCGAAAAATCTTATTTCCTGTTAGTTGCTATATATTTTTTTATATTCCACCTGTAATGTAATACCTTTTGTCACTTCGTTCACCATTTCTAGTGATTTGATTAATTCTCTTTGATAAGTGGATTCTGTAAATAACAATTGTTCCCTCGTGTAGATCAATTTTTCTGTCAAAATTTTAACCATTTCCTTAAATTGCAGATCTAACCTCTCCATGAGGAGTTGATGTTTGCTTTCGAGGCTCTTTAGTTTTTGCTCGTATTTGTTTGTCTGACAATTGAGTAATTTCAATTTTTTTTTTTTCAATGATAGATTTTAATATGTACAAAATATTTATTTAAAAAATAAGATAAATGATGAGAAAACATTTAGATGTTTTTAATATAATAAGATGTGGAATGAAAGAAAGTTTCCCATTGGTAAAAAAACACATTTGAATAGATCTAAGAATGTAAAAAAGAAAGAAAGAAAGAGAAAGAAAAAAAAGGAAATTAGGGGGGGGGGGAATAGTGTTGGTTGAGGTAAATTGTATAAATATGGATTAAAAAGGATATAAAGAAACACTAGCTAAAATGGGGGAACATGTTCTAATAAAAAGGGATGTTAAGGATAGACAACATTTATAATAGGTGAGATAATGGGGAAGCGATGCGATTATTACTAAACGATTACATGATTATTATATCCCTATAATTCTTTATTTTGTAATTTAAAACTTCGCAATGCGATGCCGCGCTAATTTCATACTTATTGTACATGAGGCCGCCACGTTTAGCGAAAATAGTGCGACATTGCTTTTCCATTATGTAAAGTGAAATTGTGTAAAATATAAAATAGCTTATGCAAATCAACTGTGACCTTAAGTTTTATCGGTTATTAGAAAAAATCTTACACCGATTTGCTAGAAAGGAATTTAAATTTAATAAAAAATAAACCAAATTTTGTTTTTGGATTTCCATATTAATTGGTTCATCGATATTTGATCGGTAAAAATGTCTCCTACATTTGATCATTTGTCGGGATACATTTACTTCTTTTATTAAAACAGATTGTCGTTTTATTATGCCGCTTATTTCGTGGTTTATAATCTTTAAATCCTGGAGGGCTTTAGAACTCGTTTCTTTGTTATCTTTAATATTATTATCTTTCTCATTCTGAGATTTGCATTTAGAATTGGTATAAAGTTTAAGCTTTTTATAGGTATCATCGTAATATTTTTCGCGTAGGCTTTCTTTACACGTTACACTTTTAAAATTCGAACTTTTATTCTTTCTGCTCTCAAAACTTGGGTAACAACTTTTGACACCGTTATGATTGGATAATAAACTCAATTCGTGGTTATTTACGATGGAGAGCGTTGCGGATTCATTTTTAAGCGTTGTGATACTCTCCGAAGGCGATGGGCGTGAAATACATTTTTCCGGATAATTTTCGGTATATTTAATATCATCGTCAACTTTAGGATTCGTTTTTTCGAAACTCAGAAAAGAATCGTTATCTATAGCTTCACATCCATGTGTCGAAGGTTTATAGGCAAATTTAGACAACTCCAGTTGGGGCAGCTCTGAAATATAGGTGCCATTTTTGACTTCTATTTTGTTATGTTCTACTTTATTAAATCTATTTTCTTGGGGATTCATTGTATCGTTCGATTGATTTTGGTGATATTCTTGAATCGCTTTCCTCAGGCTATTAATTTCGGCGTTAAAACGTTTCGTCAATTTCAATATTTCCGCTCTGTGCATTTTCTTCTCTAATTTCATGGTTTCGCCAAGAGTTGAAGGTATAACGCTATTGTTGTAATTATTACAATTTTTTGCTTTGTCAGTTTTGTCGGGACCATTATAGTTCATATCATCTTTTCTAGAATTTTTGCAAGAACTGCGATCAAGCGTCAACGTATTATTTTGATTTTCGGTATTAAGCCCATCTCGAATTTCATTAGAAAATATGTAAGTATTATCTAAATTATTTTAGTACAATAATATATTTATACTATTTTTTTAATAAGCTAACCGATTTCATCGTATTCCCATTCGGGTTCCGAAATTTCGAATAACTTTTTAAATTTAAACGTGCCATTAGTTTTCTTCGATCTCATTCCCTGAAATAATAAATCTATCCAAAAAATGTAAATAATACGAATAATTTGTTATGATTATACTGTTTTGCTTGTTTTTATCCTTTAATGTTTTAAATATGTTCCGTTTTAGCATGTTTTTTTTCCAATCAATAACTTTACAAATGGAACTATATAAATTTTAACTTACATAAATTAATATTATACTAATTTATAACTAATATATGAATTGAATTGTATTTAAAAGATAATAAATGATGGATATAATTATATAAGTTATAAATATTTTCTAGAAAGTTTTTAATCTTTATTATAATTTTTTTTTCTCTTCTATTTTATATATATAGTTTTTAAATATTATGTATTAAAAAGGGGCTGGTATTGATTTATCCCTTATTACTTCTATTTCAAAATCGCTTACTGATTTAGAATTAGACAAGAAATTTGTGGCGAAACACCGCTTGGTCACTTCTTAGATATGGCGATCATGATTAATTGAAAATATATTCAATGAAGAATTCATGACTTCATGGTTAAAATTTTTATGTTTTACCGAACATAGTACTTGTCTGTGTTATCTTATCGCTGGATAACCTCTCATTTCATAGCGAGAATTGGCGGCGAAGAATGCAAAAACACGGCATATTTTGTATACTTCGCCACGAATTCGAGCTAACTGGAATGCAGGGTAATAGTATTGACCCTAACTCCTTTTACATTTCGAAACATTATATTTTTTAGAAAAGATTTTTGGAAGATCCAAACAATTAATACATAATTGATAGTGTGGGTTGTTCGGAGGAATATATGGAAACAAAATATATTTAGGATCTATAACTTGGATCAGATTGTGATTTCTAATATAAGCAAACAAAAGCCAGGGTGTGATTGATATAGAATATTGTTACACACAACAAAAAAAATGTCAAGAGTGGGATAATGAGAGGTAAAGGTAACCTTTACAAGCCAATTATGATACCTACTGTTTTATTATATTTTATAGGTAAATTATGAGGATTTCCATATGGGAGAAACCGGGATCATGGGCAAACGTCAAACTTAGGGGTACATCGGAAAATTTTAATTTATATTAATGTGCTAAGGGCACTTCGGACGGAGACAAGTAAGGCTAAATCAAATCATTATTTCAACGTAATTACAAAGTGCAAACTTATACAAAAAAAAGATTAAATTAAGTTATGATGAGAATAAAATTAGCACACCAATTAAATTATACAAATTAAAAAGAGTTTTGATGGACATATTCCATTTACTATTTAGGTATCCACCCAAAAAAACTAATATAAGATTATATTAGCTAACAAAAAGAAAGTAAGTTGCCAATTATAAAGCAAACTATAGTTGTCTTATATACCCTGTAACCATATCTAATGAGGCCGGTCCAGATAAAATAATTTAAATATATACAAGAAAAACGCTATAAAAAAGGGCAGTTCAAATCAACCATATTTTTTAGAAGATACTTTTCAAATATATTTAGATACAGTTACACTCATTAAAATGTATCTAAATATAATTTTTTTTATTATTAAATAAAGCTGAAAATCTATTGGTATAAAGCTCAAATTTAGAAGTGAGCCAAAGTCTACTTTTATTCAATTTGATATTTTATCTGTATAAAATAAGGGTATGACCTGAACTAGAACCTGACTCAAATTTAGGAACCGAAATTAGCGTTTATCCAACAATACATTTTTAACCATATTAACCTCTCATACACAGTTAGCGCGAATTCGCGGCTAAGTATACAAAATATGATATAAATATGCAACTTCGCGCTTACTGTGAGGGTAAGTCTCCCCATTGGCGCACTGGAATGTAGTGTGCTATACTTATATTAGTTCTTTTAAAGGTCATTCAAAGTTTGATAGGTGTCAAAATTTGTAAGTAGTAAAAAAATATATAATATTAAATTTTTAGATGTTTTTTTTCTGATTGTAAAAAACAGTCTTGTTAACGCTCCTTTTTAAAAGTAGCGACTCCCGCTCCCGCTCCTACCTTCTCAAAAGGAGCGAACTCCCGCTCCCGCTACTACATATTAAAAGGAGCGCTCCCGCTCCAACTAATGGAGTGCCGCTCCATAACCGCTCCTTTGATTTTCATTTTTTAGAAGGTACACGAAACAAAATCATATTTTTTTATCAAAACGTTTTATTTATATTATATTATATGATATATCAAAATTTATAATCTTTTATTAGCTTTTAAAAGTAATAAATTTTCTAAATTAGAATCTAACAAACACCCACGCTTCTCCCCTAAGACCTGTTTTGCAATACTAAATAGGCGCTCCACAGGAGCACTAGAGGGAAGCGGGGTATTGTATTTAATATAAATATTTTTTAATTCATGGAATTGTTCAAAAATAGTAATTTTGCTATCATTATTTAAAAAATATCTATCCAATATATTATTTTCATGGTAATCGATTTCATGGAATCCAAAGAAATCTTCCAAATCATTACAAGGTTCCCGTGAACTAGTTGTAGCTATTTTTCCGTCGGGTATTTGTTTCCTTAAAAAATTAATTAATCTGGCTTTTAGTTCCATATTTTTTGGATCTTTTATCCATTCCCAATTCAATTTAAATGCAGGATGGACAATCGCTGCAATTATATTATCATCATTATAAATATTTGGAAATCTGCAATAAGGTTATTTAAATAGATATAATTTATGTTTTATTATAAACCTTTTATTAATACCGCTGATGAGAGACTTTACAAGAGGTTGGCAAAACTCTAAATCTGATAATTCATTTAATTTTGAAATGAGTTTAAAAATGGTAGGACTTAGGAAACCCATGTCCATATGAAGCTCCCCTTCAATTTTCAGAGCTTTTTTCATAGGTTCCATAACCTAAAATTTATTTATATCACTAAGATAACGATTATATTAATATTTACTTGACTATACTCTTTAATAAATTTAAGTTCTTGGGAGTTAAAACGTATAAGCCCATGGTTATCACACAACTCATCAAGGTCCTTTTGTTTTTCATCTAACATTTTATCTAGCAAAACCATAGACTCATAATACGAATTCCACCTAGTGGAATTTGGGCATATTAGATACTTACCCAACTTTCTGATAATTTCGTCCGCCATATTTGTAGACATATTTTGTTTATTCCACAAAGATTGACACTTTTGGAATAAACTTTGAGATACTATTTGAAAGCTTCTATCCCCTAAAGCTTTCTCTGCATCAACTGTTGCCACCAAATTAAGATTGTGACAAGCACATCTTGAATGTTGAGGGAGATAATCAAAGCTTTCTGCCCTATTATTTAGGATATCATCAATATCCACAAATTGGAAATCATCATCAATCTCAGAACTTTTATCTTCAAACATTCTAAAAAATAAAAGGAAAGTTATAATTTTAAAATAAATATTTGAGATTACCTGAATGCCTTCACAAAGTTCCTACCATTATCAGTAATGGTTTTTATCACTTTATTCTGAATTTTAAAGCTTTTATGTATATCAATTATCATCTTAGCCAAAACATCAAAAGTATGCTTGCCTTGAACACGTCTTAGGGCTAAAGCTGCTGATTTTCTTTGCAATGATTTTGTGTCAATCCAATGAGCAGTTACACCCAAAAAAGACCTTTGTAAGTTAAATTAATCAAGCACATTTAAAAATATAGGCACTACCTTCTAAATCCACTCCAGCAATCAGCTGTGGTACACACATAAGATACTCCAGAAAGCATTTCTATAATATTATCCATCATTTTATCATAACGCAAACCTATCTTTGCTATTAGTGTTTGGCGGCACATTACCTTTGCTGAAGGGGAAAACGTTTTTATCATTTTGACAAAGCTAGGATTATCTACAGTTGATAAAGGAACTAATGTCTCAATGACATAATCAATGATTGCATTATCTCCTTCAGTTTTTGTAGGTTCATATGTTTTTTGACTAAAATTTAATATTGACTGTTTTTTCTCAGAAGAGGAAGACTTTATATTTTGGCTAATATCTTTTTTATTATAACTATTGATATGATTTTCAATTTTTGAATATTGATTATCATGTACTCTCTAAATATAAATTTATAAATTAAATTAAAATTTATTTTATAAAAATCAACTTTATTTTTAACTGATAATCTAAAACATCAAATTATTAAGGTAGATTTTTTTAAATAAGAAATTGACAAATATTTAATGAGCAGTATAAATATTTTTTAGGTACTTAATTTTTTTTTTATTATTTTGTTTTACTTATTTTATTAATATAAAATAAAAATAAATAATTATTTTCCAAGTTTATTGATCAAAATAAAATAAGAAAAAATCAAATTAAAATTAAATAAAATATAAATTTTACCATAATAAAATGTATATTTTTAATTTGGATGTTACAATTCAATTTAAAAAAATACTTTAAATTTAGAAAAAAAATGTATAAAAAGGAGGTTGAAGAAAATTAAAATAAATATAAAAAAGCATCATATCTGACAACCCAAGCTCAACTAATGTAATGAATTGCCCAAAAATAATTAAAACCATTTTAAAAAAAAATTATTATATTAAAATAAAGAAATATTGATTTTACCTTAAGGTGTCTTTTTAAATTAAAGCTGCTGATTTTAGAGAAAGAAATCATTTTGTTGTTAATGCACAATAGGCATTTCGCCTTTAAGTTGACTTTATCATCTGTATCATTATAAGCTTGAAATATTTTTTGTATGGTGGAAATGGAAAATCGGTTTCTTCTTCTATAATCTCTACTAAATCCATAATATCTAAAACTATTTTTTATTATATATCTATAAAATGAATATTAATATGACTTACAAGATTTTTCAAAAAATTTTCAATATAAAAAGGAAAAACTGATGTTTAATGTTTCAAATGATTAGATGAAAAATCAATATAAAACTCGGCTCAACATTTAATAATGAATAAATTTAAATAAAATAAAATTTTATTTTCATTAAATTTTAATTAACAAATATTATTAATATTTAAAAAATAATATAATTTATATATTAAATTTAAAGGAGCGAAAGGAGCTACTCCCGCTCCCGCTCCTCATTTTTAAAAAGGAGGGGCTCTCCAGCTTTTTTTGAAAAAATGTAGCGCTCCTTAACAAGACTGGTAAAAAATAATAAGATTTGCCTTGTGTTTGTTTTAATCGTGAGAAAAAAATATCGGAGAGAATTTTGATAAATTTAAATATAATATATAAAACAAATAGGATTAAATATTTTAAACATAATTTTAAAAAAAACGCAACATAAAATTAATCAAAACATATCTAATAATAGATATATACAATTAAAATGTATTCAGATATACTTTTACATTTAGATTTAGATGATATAGATACAATCTTTATACATATATATATTCGAAGACGATTTGTATATATATTTAAATTAATGATATTCAAAATAAAATAGAACCTATGTTGATAGAAAGAGAGATAATATAAATTTTTTAAAAAAAGGGCTTGTTAAACAGAATTGAAAGTTCTGATGATCAATAATTTAAGGTTTTACATAAAAATTTACTAAATACAAAAAAAGGATAATCCGCCATTGCCAGTACTTGCATAATATTTGATGGATAATTAATGCCAAAAATATCCAGATCCAATGAGTAATTGCAGACAATTACGATTATTTATATCTATTTTTGTTGGCATGGCAACATATCCTTTTAAGGCGTTATTGTTCTATAATATTCTTATCATATTCTTGAATTTGGATTAAAACATATTGTTATTTTTTTTTCAATTTAAATGTAAAAAAAATTTAAAATAATTTTTTGATTTTATAATTTATAAAATATCAATTTTACATTAAAAAAATATATTCTCCTCTCAATTTATTTTATAAAAAAAATTTTTTTTTAAAAAACTTTATGAAGTTCTTTCTTTGCGATATCGGATTTATCCAGTTTCAATCTTTTATATCGTTTAATATTTTTATCTCGTTCTCGTTGATAATTCTATTGCAGCTAACATATGGTAAAAAAAACAAAATATACTACAAATTCTTCATATACAACCTTATAATATTTATTAAAACATAAAGTCAAACATAAAATTTATATAGGTATATTTTTTTGTATTTAATTTAACTCTTGAAAATGAAAATCAGCTGCATGCATAACTAAATAAAATTTAGGCATCCTATCCATTTAATTCCCCCCCCCCTCCTCCCACCTATATCAAGTCCGGCCTGGATTATTTTGATCATTATATGATCTGAGCTGACCCTTATAATATTTATTAAAACATAAAATCAAACACAAAATTTATATAAGTATATTTTTTTAGTATTTAATTAACTCTTGAAAATGAAAATCAGCTGCATGACAAAATTTAGGCATCCTATCCATTCCCCCCCCCCTCCTTTTCCCATCTATATCAAGTCCGGCCTGGATTATTTTGATCATTATATAATCTGAGCTGACTCTTTAAATTATGGTCTTTTAAAATTTTTTTGGATGTATAATAATTTTATTTATTTAGCAGAGTTTTAGAAGTGAAAAGGTTTCGGGTTCGAAATATTTTTATTACAGTATTCCGGTTCCTAAAAATTTTTTTTAAAAATAGACTATATTTTCGATTGTTAAATATGACACGGTTTACAGGGGGTTTCCGGTGTAGGTTCCGGTTTTAAATTCCATTAATAAGCGATGAAGCACCAATTTACAAATCGCACAAATATTTTGAACAATATACTAAATTATTTGTAAATTTGTTGATACCATTTCCGATTCTTATAAATTTTATATTGGATGTTTTGATTATTAGAAATTTAAAAAAAAGGGTTATATCCGGTAATTATTTAGACTGAACCCCGGATTAAAATTACATCAGTACGTTTTAGGTCCTGTCGCCGGAATCCCGGTTTCTGATATTTTCTAGATTAATAAGGAATATATGGACGATTTAGAGTTTTGTAAAAAAAACTTTCCAATTTTTATTATAAAGGAAATATCTCCATTTGCCGGGAATCTATGATCATATTAATTAATATAAGTAAAGATTAAAATTGATGATAATCAGGAAATTTAGTTGCTATGATTAAAATTGATTATAATCAGGAGAGTTGCCATTCAGTCATTAAAACAAAAAAATATGTCTTTCATAATAAGATATATGATTATGGGAGAAAACAAAATGGCACGGTTGCCATATGACTAAAAAAATATATTATAAAAAAGGGTTGTAATTAAATTGCTCGATTTTGAGCCAATTTTTAAAAAATGGCTAACTCAATATTTTATCCAGAATAATAATACGCAAAGGTGAGCATTTTCTTCATAGATGACACTTTTCAGAAGTTACCTAACCCTGGGGATTGCAGACCTCCAATTGACAATAATTTCTGTTGAAGATGTAATTTCAAAAGATAATATAAGAAGATTATTATTTTAATTTGAAAAAATTCTAATTTAAATTGCGATAGTTATATTAAATATAATAATTATTTAAATTCAAAAAATTGACAAATTAGTTCTTATTTATTTCTGCATGGTGGGGGGGGGGGGGTAGTCTGGAATAAATAACAACTCATAAATCTTTAAAAACTGAAGTATTTCCCTTTTGAATTTGAGTTGAGTAAATCCATTATTTGAACAATTACTCGTTTGATTAAAAAAATAAGTCATATCCAAAAATATTTGTTTATTAAGTCGTCTCAAGATTAGTGTACAAGCTTATATTCATAATTTTTGAACAAATTAGATTTATTAACGAGAAATATCTTTATTACCAATGATTTTTTTTTTTTAAATGGCGATAGTAATTTTTAAATAAATTGCAGGATATCGTTCCATGCTTATATATAAAAAAAGAGTCAATGATATTCATTTTGAAAGCTAATTACCTCAAATGGCTTCTTAATAGAGTGAGAGCTTAATTGTTAAATGAGGAAGTGATTTAAACTATTTTTTTTTTTTTAAATTATAAAAAATGATAAAATATGAATTTGTAAAAGGATCTTATAAAAAAAATTTTTTTTAAAGAGGATGAAAAAATTTAACATATGGTTATTTTAATCCACTATCTCATCATTTATGCTGATAAATCCTAACCCTGTATAAAGGAACTATTAATGGTTTTTTAAAGTATAAAGTGTGTTAACGTTTTCTCCATGAATTCAAACCGAACCTGAGCCCAAAGTGTTAAACCGATATCCTTATTATTTATCGCATTCATAACAATAAAATTTTTAATGAACTTCTTCCCTAAACATCTTTCTGATCCGTTATCACGCAAAAGCGTTTAAACCGAACCGATATAACGATTTCTTATTGAACATAAACCGTAAACCCTTATTTATATCTGAAAAAACCCAATTTCTATTTTTTATAAATAAATTAGTTTTTTTTATTTTCTATTTTTTTATTTTCTATATTTTTTTCATTTCTATTTTTTTTCTTATTTATTTTTTTCTTATCCATTTTTTCCCCTTTTTAAATATTTTTTTCTATTTATTTTCATTTCTGCTTGCTATTTTTTTTTCTTCTCTCTATTATTTTACTTTTTTCATCCTTTTCTATTTTTTTTATCACTTTTTTATATTATTTTTTTATTTTCAAATTTTTAAGGGGCCTCGAGCCCCTATGCGCGTCCCACCCCCTTATGACGTTACTGGTTAACCTAGACTTCACACGATTAAATGTAAATATGTTTCTATATTATTTGCGTTTAATAAGATTTGAATAAATACCAATAAAGGTAAAAATTATAGTAGACTTTGCATGAAATAAACACAATTATAGAATTTATTTATATTAATAATTAGTGCTGTAAAAGTTACTTCAGAAAAAAAACGCGTTACTCGTTATGTCAAATAAAGGGAACGCGTCAACGTTACTCGTTACCTTGTGAAAAAAGAAACGCGCTACTCGATACTTGAAAATTTAATATTATATATAAAAATTTCCTATATGTAAAAATTATACAAAAATAATATATTATAAGATGAGATCTTTTATAATAAATTTTTTCCTATATATAATATAAAATTATTCAAAAACAATATATTATAAGGTATTTTTATAATAAATTTTTATTTATTTTTAACAATTGATCGTCAAAATTTTGATTAGACTCAACACATCTTTCGCCATGTTAAGCACATTCAACTTCCACAGAGGATGGGAATGTTATATTTTATTTAATAAATATAATTTTTATTGGGGGAATTTATTCAAAATTAAAGAATATTCCTTATTTTGAAAAAAGCTTAATAGAACATCTGCAAAAGAATCTTCATTCAGATCCTCGTCAATTTTTTTAAAATTTTTATCAAAAAATAATCTGGGTTTGGCGTTAGTAACCATTTAAAAAATACGCAAACAGGTTTACTTTTTCCATTCTTCGTCTTGTAATATTAAATAATGTTATATAAATAACTTACTTATATCCTAAAAAGAAATATTTAAAAATTAAAGAAGTAAGAACGCAGACGATAATATAATTTTCAAAGATAAATCCTTTTTTAAGAAGTTATTTAAAATTTTTAATCGACGGATATTAATAAAAGAAAACCTTTTTTTTTTATTTAAAAATTACGGTAAAACGTAAACGCCCAATTTGTGTGTTCTTACACGTTACTCGTTCGAATGGCACTTTTCTAACGCGTTACTTTTTCGACTTTACTTTACAGTACTATTTATAATATATTTATTAATGATTAATTTTAGTTTACTAGGCATTTTTTATCCGCTAGATCTCAAATTTTTCAATATAAATAATAAATTTTTATTGGTATTTACAAGATTCAGCCATTGTTCGCCAAATATAATTTAATTTTAAATAATCGCAATTAGAAACTAATTTTAGTTTCAATTTCTTTATCCTGATTCTTTTAGCTCCCTCTATTTTAAAATGTAATATTTATTATCCATTTATTTATCATTTTTTTTACTTATTTTTTTTTTCTTTATTAATTTATTATTAATTTTGGTAGAAACTGTTCGTTGATTGCGTGCCTGCTTGTTTCTCTCTTTTGTTTCAAAGCGAAATTGTCTAAAATATATAGGATATGCATTCTAGACATTCTAGAATAAATTACCGTCAAAACCAGATGTTTTTCAAATTTAAAAAAAGAAGTGTTCAAAAAAAAATAAACAGATTTTTTGGAAAAGAAACACATTACACATCTTATGGAAAGAGTAATTTTATCAGGGACCTGGAACAAAACTTTGAACATATTTTATGGAACGGGAATGGGGATTTCAGTAAGTTCAGAAAAACACTTAGAATGAAGGGTACATCCGCCTTAAAACGATTCATAAAATTTTATTTAAAAAAATGATTTTAATTTAATAATTGAAATTTTCGAAATCGAGTTTGAACGTATAAAATATAAATGCGTGAATCATTTGTTTTTATTTTTCAAAAAATTTAACTTTAGACGCGCACCCTAAGTATAAAATAATTAAGATTATAACCAAAATAATATTTTTGTAAGCCTAGTTATTTTGCTCATGAAAGGTTTGGGCTCCTACTTGCCAAATCTTGATCGGGCTGTTTTTAAAAATCGACACAAATCGGGCTTTTTTAAGAACACTATTTCTGGGTAAAGTCAGGAATTTCTTTGATATTTTGTTTGATTAATTAAGGGCTCTAGAGATTGTCGTTTTTAGGGCTCTTTTGCCTTATTAGTTTGATTAAGGATTTATTTGTTGATTCAATAATGGGTATGTAGATATTGTTGTTGGCTAGATGTGAATATTTTTGGGATTTCTTTTTTTCCCCATGTATACCACCTAATGTATCGTAATTATTAGATGTGGCAAAAATGTCAATACATATAAAATCCCAATATTACATGTGTTTTTCCATATTCCAGGGGGTTAACATCAGACCGCGTGTGTTATTAATAATTAGTATCTCGTAGTTCGAGTATGAAGGAACAACAGCTTCAAATAACTTGCGTGTTCTAAAGATTATAAAACAATATATAAATATTAATGGCTGTGATTGATTTTATATTTATAAAGATTTGATGGGTATAGAATTTGTATAATAGAAATAAAATTAATTTTTTCTAGGAACACCTTCCGGAATTCCCAAACTTAAACGGAGCAAGTTTTTGACGAAATCCTCTATATAGAGATTTTCGGAAATATATTCCAACATTTGTAGAATCACCCGTCTTATAAATTTTAGACAATTTTTGCTTGAATTTTTATTTACTATTTGTCACCTAGAAATGAGGAATAACCATTCATATTTCCATTAGTCGAGAATTATTCCCAACATATTTTTCCACCCAATCGATTATCCACCTTTTATTAGTTATTTACCAACTATTTCATCGAGATATTACTATTAGTTATTTTTCCATAATTGGGTACGCGTACTGGTAAAAAACAATAAATCAACCTTCATTTTTGAAAACAGATGCTGATGGATCCATCATGTGAATCAAACAATAACAAATTATTTATACTCTATATGCAGTAAAATCTATCTAATTTGAACACTGTTGGAACCAAGAATTTTGCCCAATTTAAAGACAGTTCCTCAATACCTTTTTTTCTAATAGTAGTTAATAGGAATTTGATTGTGACTCAAAATTTTGGTCAAATAGACGCATTATTAAGAACCGAAATTAGACAAGTTATACCCTAATTAGATAATTCAACGCCTATTCTATTCTTATATATTAGTCCAGGAAATAAGTTTGGTGATTATAAAATGTTTAAAACTAAGAAATTACTCCCTAAATACCCCAGGTAGAAATTGCGGCATTGGAATCTCAGGAGGGGATCTACTTGAGAAAAACACCATTGCTAGGACAAGATTCCAAATGATGTTTTTATAACATAAAATTGGGCGCTGAGAAGTCTATGTTAATATAAGTTATGGTTGAAACATTTATAAATAAACATGTCATTTATTGAGGAAATCATCATTAAAAATATAATGAATGGAAATATTATAAATATTTAACATATTTTAAAGGTAACTTAAAAAGTAACTAGTTACTTATATCGTTAAATTTCATTTTTTAAAAGTTACACTAATAATTTTTGATCTTGTAGTCTTCATAACATTACAGTTTTTATAAATCAATTCTCGGAAAAACTGGATTGGTTAAGTGTGTAGCAATAGGTGTATCATGCTTAAAATTAATTTTTCATTATGGTTATATAGGCGGAAATATCGTAAAGCAGTATAGTTATGGATGTAAAAAATACAATAAATATAAAACAAAAAAATTTCCTTGAAAATACCCCAAAATTAAATTAATAAAATGAGGGACATGGAACGTAACTTGGTGAAAACAATGGAATAACATGTAAAGAACTAAACCCTGAACCCAAGAACGTTCCGAAATATTTAAAATTTAATTTATTAGATAATCATATGTAAGTAATTCATAAATAATCGTTTTTTTATTTTCTTAATTATCTTCACATTTAAACAAGATTATTACATATTTATGTGATTTTAAGAATTTTGTTTATCATGAAATTTGTTGTATAATAAAAGTTTTTTAAATATAATAGATAAATATTTTAATCAAGTAATATGTGTTTTTCGACACTAAAATTTATATTAACAGCCTTAGTTAATGGTATATAAATACATGAAACGGAACATATTATATTGGCCGGAATGAGAACTTAATAGGAACGCAAAAAATGTCATTGTTCCGGGTCCCTGAAATAAATTTAATTTTCATATATAAAAAAAGCTGATTTTTTTTAAAAAAAAAGATATGAGTTATAAAATTGATAAATAGTCATAAATTTCCTTTAAAAATATTAATTATAATCAGGGATGTGAACCATTTGACATTATAAAGGTCCGGAAAAAAATTTAGAAATAAAGGGTTCGGGTTCAGGATACGGGGTTTGGAGAGCATAAAAAAAATAATGACTCAAAATTAGGCAATCTTTTTTCCTACTCCATAATAAACATACATTTCATAATTTACAAGTAAAAACAAAATTTTAAAATGTTTTATTTAATAGCATAATCTTTCTTAAAATATCATTTATAATAAAATATTAACCTACACTACAAAACATAAGCGTATCCAGGATTTTTGTTTAAGAGGGAGGGGGCACTATTAGGTGACGTTTTTTTGCCCGTAAATTTTATTAGAGATCTTTAGGGCCATTAATTGTAGGACTTTAGCCATATTCAATTTTTATAAAAAAATAATTTTGGGTTTGCACTTTTTCTTTATAAAAATGTTTTTTTTTTCTAAAAATTTTGATTTTATAGTCACTATTTGATTATTAACTTTTACTAATTTTTTCTATCATATTTTTTCCTATCGCGATATATTTTTTACATTTTTGTGGGGTATGGGATATGAAGTGGGGAAATTTTTATTAGATTAAAATGATATTTACGAGAGCAGGCAATTATTTATTTTTTTGGGAGGGGGGGGGGGGGGGGAATTAACAATTACCTATGAAATGGAAATATAAAAACCAGAAAATTTTGAAAAATGGAAAGATAAAAAAATGATTGTTCGAAAAAATTTTTTAAAATTCTTTTCATGAATTTAAAGATTATTTTTTTTAAACTAGAACCCTTGAATTCTTCACTTTTAAAGGGGTCCTGGTTCAAGGTTGGGTTCAGCCAAAATATCAGGGTTTAGGGTCCGGGCTCGCATCCCTGAATATAATTAGATAATAGTGGGTTTATATTTAGTAAATATTTTTTTTAAAAAATCAGGAAGTTTCTTCATTCCTATTGGTAATGTTATTTCGTGTTTTCTTATCTATTGATCGTTATAATTCTCCTATAAAAAGTGAGGTGACCAGAAAAATACCCTCAATTTTTTTTTCCTGGCAGTTATTTTTACACGATTGATTAAATCGAGGCACAAGAAAGATTATTTTTATAAAAATAAGAGTTTAAAAAGGAAGGTTTCAGCAGTTAATTTTTTTCGTTTAAATATTTTACTGCTGATTTTTTTAAAACGTCAATCAAGTTAGGATAGATGTATCAGTATGCATTAGGTTGAAGTAAAAAAAAGAAATCACAATTTGGGCACAAAGTCTATAAGTTTTACTAATTATAATATTAATTTAAAAAAAACAAATGCGTATCTTCTTTTTAGTTGAAAGTGGGTTCAAGAAATGTCCCCCGACCAGACCTAAATTCAAATGCGAGATTGATCCGTGCGAAGACAAAATCTGCTTCAAATATCCTAAAGCGGTTTGTTACGCCAATTACTGCGGCAGCTGCTCTAACTACGTTTTCAAGTTTAAGAAGAGAATCGTGAATTGCGACAATTTGGCGTTCGTATCTAATAGATCGTAGATTCCAAAAAAAACACAATCACTGTGGGACAGAACTCATAATTTTTTTTTAAAGTGATAAATAAAAATATCAAAATGCTCTATTTTTTATTTAATTATAGCCTTTAATAAAATATAGATAAGAAAACATATTTGCAATTGCAAAAAAAAACATTTTTTATCTTTACTGTTATCAAATTTTATTTTATATCTTTCTTTTTCTATTATTGTAAGATTTTTTTATAATTTATATATTAATTAATTAAGTTATATTAATAATATAGTATAATTTAGTTCGCATATGTAGAAATGTTACTGTTAAATACTATTTTTTTAAAAAAAGGCATGTCGTTAAATAGGATATTTATTTTTTAGTTTTAATGTGAATATTAGAGCACCTAATTCGAATTCCCCTTTTTACTGCCCTATTATTATACATTATTTCAGTTATAAAACTAACTATGTCAAACCTGTGATATAAATACTTACCAATGACATTTTTATCCGACTAATAATAAAAAAGGAAATTCTATTTGCGATACAAATACAACTCGTATAAAAATATGTATATTATATTTTTAAAATTTTCGTTCGTGATTATTTTAAAATCAAATTTTTAAGTTGTTTTAAAAATATCAAAAAAGTAATTATTTGTATAATAATAAAATGCAACGGAAAGATAAATGCAAAATATATTATTAACCGGTTTATAATAATTTTGAAATAGAGGTATATTTTAAAAAAAATATTTGATTATTAATAATTTCTTATCTTTATAAGTAGATGACATGATTTATAAAAATATAAAATGGTATTAAAAAAAGGTTTTATAAAAAAATGGTCCTAAAATAATATCGATGGTTCAAAAATGGTATAGCATTTCCCCGTCTGGCAGATTACGACTCGAGTTTTGATTTTCCATCCCCGCCGTCACTTGTAACGGTCTATCTAATTTCATAATCTTCCACAATTTTTTCGCGTCACCAATACCGCCACTTCCATCGAATGATTTCGCGGAGTCGTTGATACCGTGTATCGCGTATATGACGCAACTCTGCGATTTTGAGAGAATTTCTGTAGCAAACAAGGGATACATACATTATATTTTATAGGTAGCAGGCGATTTTTTAACATATTTTAAAAACTTAAATAATTTACGCGAGTTTTTTAAAAACAGGATTTTGCCAGAATCGAAATGAATATATAAAAAGCGCGCCATTAATGATTTAAGTTTTAAAGATTTGCTAAACCCCTAGATATATAAAAAACAAGGATCAGAATTTGAGGTCCAAAGTTAATAAATATGAAAAAGAATATATTTTGGACGATATGATAAATGGAAGCCATATTATTTTTAAAAAAACTTATTATAAAACAAACCATATTACCTTTCAAAAATGCGTCATCGGCTCTAAAATGCATAGACCTAGATATCAATATACCCTTAAAAGACTTTTTTGACATATTGCTGTCATCTAGCTTCGTCGACGACAAGTTTATAAGTATGTCGGGTCCAAGTTCCTTCCCACAAAAATTGACCAAATATCCCTGGTTATTAATGACTTCCGCTTGCATAGAAAAAGGATGATCATCGAGTGATTGAGATTTTTCGATCCACAAGGCTGTCAGAGCGTTCTCGTTGGTCGGGTAATGAATCTGCATATCTTTCGGCGCTTCCATCAATATACTGGAAACTATATCGGAAAACTGTGAAGATTGGGAGAGAAGAAAATTAATGAAAAAATATTTATTTTTCTTAAACTGAGAATATTTTTAATCGGCCGGAGAGCTATTTTTGCCTAATACTTTGGTAATAACTCCATTTTTGGCCATTTTTACCGGTATAACTAAATCGAGTTTTTACAGGAAAACTATCACCGAATCCTCGGATGATTGAAAGGATGACTCAACCTCGGAAAAAGTTGGAAAATGATTAAACCGTGCCTCAATGTTTAGCTGATTTTTCTACAGCACGTGCCTGTGAACTGAGCCGAACTATATGATTACCCAATAATATATATGAAAGTGGGCAACGAAGCCAAATTAGAAAGAACAGAGATGAGGATGATTAGAAAGATGTGTGGGGTATCTCCGAGGGAGAGAAAAATTAGCAAGAATGGGAATAGAAGTGATTGGAGAGGTAATGCGAAGAAAAAAGCTACGATGGTTTGGGCATGTGGAATGTAAGACATGGGGTAAAGAGATGCACCTTGAAGCAAATAGGAGGATCAATACCTAGAGCAAGGTCTGATGATGTGGATAAAGGTGATAAAATGAATTACAAATATTGATGCTCAGGACCGTCAAAAATGTAAAAGAAAAATCAGAGGGGAAACTGACTAACCTGAAATCGCCACTAAATGGAGAAGAATATGCGAGGTCAAATAGACAATGCCTAAGATCTATATATACGGACAGCTAATTTTCACTAGTTTTAAATGAGTGGTAAAAACCAGGAGGTGTGGGAAATAAAAATCAATTTGATAATCATGAAAAATTTATTTCAACTAAACATAATAATTATCAAAGTCAGCATTTACAAATTCATTTGACATTTTACCACATATATTTTTTAAATATTTATAAACTTATTTTTTAGCAGTTTAATGAGTGAAAATCTTAATTTAAAAATTAAATTATTATATTAAATTTGTTTGAAATTTATTTGATATTTCTTTCTAAAAAGTAATTTAATTTTCAACTAACAAATTAAATATATGATTTTTTTTTATAAATATTTAAAAAGAAAAATAATTTTTAAACTTTTTATAGTCGATTTCTAAAATTGGATTAAGCCAAATGAGGAAGCCATGTTTTCTACAGAAGCAGCTATGCCAAAGGTTTGGTTATAGATTAAGATTATTTTTGCATTATCACCAGTAAAAAATTCTATTTTAAGATCTCCACTAATGTGGAAAGCGAAGACATTAATTAAAGCTCTCAGATTTGGTCTGGTGTTTAAATATTAATACCAAGTATGCCAGTCATTCTTCGACATAATCTGATATGTTCTATGAATTTTTTAGGTAATACATCCAAGGATTTTGTTAAAATTAGCTCTTTGACTGATCTTTATAATATTTTGGCAACTTTATTTGTCAAAATTTTTTTACACAAGTATTATAAAGTATTGACCATTGACTAAAATAAGTTTAGATATCTGTTAACGTGTTCCGTCTACCACCTCTAGGATCCTTTTTAATAGAGCAGTATAATAAAATGATTTCTAAATAATTAATTTAATCTATTACCCTTTTTATTCCTTCAATAAAGTAGATTAAATATAGGAGAAGCGCATATATGGGTTTTATCGGAAATAAGAAAACACTTGAAACTTTTTAATTTTTCTTTTGATTTCCAATGTAGAATTTTAAGGGCTATAAAATGATGTAACTCTATCTTAAGTGTTTTTAAAAAAATAAATAAGATTTAATGAAATCACGCATTGCGCGATTTTCGACTTTGAAGACGCATACCTTTAGATCTAGTTGATATTTCCTAAATGAGAATTTATGCTAACAACATTCCTCATCTTCCAAGTTTTTATGCATTATCCGTAACAACGTATGTAACCGTGTCTTGCATCTTAATAATGAGACCTATCTTTTCAAAATCTTCTTACATTTGTAAAAATATTTAACATTTACTTTTATACGTATTTAAAATATATAATATCAAGTATGAATAAAGGTATCACTCTATAAGATGATATTAAAAAAAATTTATTCATAATTTCCCAGTTTAAAACCTTGGTCATTTTTTTAAAAAAATCTAAATTAAAATCAATGATTTTAATAATACACTTGAAAATTATGTTTTTTTTGTGTCAAATCAGCCTTCTGAGATCGGACGAATATTATATTTTTACAAATTAAAGACGTCATTAAATTCTTCATTAAAATTCTCGTAATAAAACATGAAATAATATTATTTAGTAAATCATTTTTTTTATGGCGGAATGTTCCCTGGCCTTTACGAATTTTTTAATATTTTTAAAAAATAATTTATTTTTTCTTTAAAAAACGTAAATTATAAACGGGAAATTTATAATAAAGTTAATTCATGATTTTCGTCATAAAAAAAATTAGAATGGAATTTGACATATTTTTGGTTAAAAAAGACAATTACAATCGTAAAATATATTGCAAACTATATAATAGCATAAAATAGGTTTTTTTTTTAAAAACAAATATTAAAATTTTAAATTTATTCGTAATAAATTATTTATTTTTTTAAAAAAAGGTTTCAATTTAAAAATTAGTACAATATAAAAGATATCAAAATAAAATACATCAAAAAAAGACAAATAAGAATATATAAAACAATTAATTATAGATCTTTAGCTCCTTATTATAGGGTTTTCACTCTCTAAAAAGTTATTAACTTTTACTAATATTTTTTTCAAATCTATAATGATGTATTGTATACATTTTAGGGGGAGAGGTGGGTGTGAATGGGGAAATTTTTTATTAGCTTAAGATATTTAATAGAAAAGACAAATTTGCGATCCCCCATTGGTTACGCGCATGTATCACTTCGTAAATGACATTGCTTACTTATATCATTAGTTTGTTCTAAAGTCTAAGGACTATAAAATTGAAAATACCATAATGGCAATGTTTAAATTAAAAATTAGAACATATTAGATTCGTTGGAAATTACGGAAAATGAAGCAGAAAAGATTATATTAACCAGAGTTAGAAAAATCAAGATTCTCGATTTCACAAAATATGGCGTCATATTAATGTTCCAGGTCCGCACGTAAAATGGCCAGAGAAAAAAAAGATATCAGGCATATCTAAAAATGAATAAGGGCGGAGATAATTTCAAGCCATTTATTTCCAAAATTTTTGGAGAGAGTTAACATATAAAGAGTAAATAAGGAGTTTTAAAAAGGTTCCCATCATTTAATTTTTTAAATAATTTGATAGATGCATGCGATTCCTGAAGAGTTAAACGAACCTATTTCGCGACAAATTCCTTTGTGGAGTAAAAAAAATAGACTAAAGTGTTGTATCAAGTGGCCAAATTGTGTGAAAGAAAAAAAATCAAGAAAGTTAGATAAAATTCCTAGAAATTACATTATTTATGGGAAGATGATAACACAGTATAAAACACAAAAAAAATTGGTATGAAAAATCAGGTTATTGATAGACATTGCCTTGTTCAGGAGTTTGAGTCGAACATATAAATTGAAGAAATTTAAATACTGAACGTATCACTTTCACATTTTAATAATGATATAAAAAAAGCAGTGAATATAATAGTAATAGTGAGGGACCTGGTGTTTAGTTTTAGTCTATACAAGATAATTCAAGGTTAAATGAATAACGTGGGTAACAGTTTTAATAATAAAAAATATATAACGATAGTCATGCCTACTTATTTTACCCAAGGCTGTGAACCCAAATTAGGGTTCAGATTATTAAACTTGCTTGGTTGGACATTTTAGGACAGAAACAGAGACAGATTGATGGGCAACCCGCCGATCCCGAGATAATATGGGCCCGGGGCGAGATCAAATCTCTTACAGAAAATTGGTAAAGCTTTAATTCATTTTATCAAAATATCGTCTTAGAGTTTCAAATTCCTGAACCCTAATTCGGGTCCCCAACACTTCTTCTTCTCCTTTTTATGGCGATTTCCAGGTTTACCCGGGTAGGCTAGTTTTCCCTCTGATTTTTCTTTTCCATTTTTGACGGTCCTGAGCATCAATACTTGTAAGATTCAAGCTTCTCATATCCGCCGCTATCACATTTGTCCACGTCATCTTGGGTCTTCCTCTAGGTCTTGATCCTCCTACTTCCATCATTGTGCATCTCTTTACCCAGTCATCTCTTGTCATACGTTCCACATGCCCAAACCATCTTAGTCTATTTCGTCGCATTACCATACCAATCATTTCTATACCTAATCTTGCTCGCAATTCCTTGCTAGTTTTTCTCTCTCTCAGAGATACCCCACACATCCATCTAACCATCCTCATCTCTGTTCTTTCTAATTTGGCTTCGTGAATTGCTTTCATTGCCCATGTTTCACCGCCATAAACTAAACAACTCCTCACGCAGCTTACGTAAACTTTCCCCTTTAACTTCAGAGAAACTTTTTTATTTGTAAGAATAGACGACATCTCTCTGAACTTCTTCCAAGCTTGTCTGATCCTTGCAACAACAGCAGAATCTACACCACCATACACTGATTTTACCCAAACATACCTAGCCTTTTCTCAAGCTTAGTGGAGATAAATGAGACAATGATTTATAAATTTTCAAACAAATAAACAAAAAATACTGACCCCTGGGTATTGTTTGAACATATGGGGAGCGTTGATTAAGTTCAGTCCATTTTTGGTGTGATTCTTCATGATACCCGTGATGAAAGAATCAAGTAAAGCGGCTTTCATGCTTTCCAATTTATTGCCTAAGAATTTTTTTATTTAAAAAAATCTTAATAAAATTGGATGAGTTTCTTATACTGTCTTTTCAATTATATTTAAAACTTTATTTCCCAAAATTTTAGGGTAAATTTACCTATCGCTTAATGCCTATCCCCAAGTTAATGCCCATAATAATTCAAATGGTTATGATATACTATATATTTATATCTTACTAACGAAATAAGAAGCTAAATTTAGCAGTCTAGAAATTTGGTCCAGAAGGAAAGAATATCAATTACATGGTATAAAAATATATATCCTTAAAACTCTAAATGTGTTTTATGATTTGATCCAAATTATTCTTAAATATCTATTATGGGGTTAATTGGATTTAATATGTCTGTAATCAAATTATAAACATATATCTATAAAAATTATGTTATGATGACCTATGGACTATCATTTTGACAGGGAATTTGCCCTTACTAAATTTCTCGTTATTGTTGGTCAATTGATACTTCTTAACAGGTTCAAATATAGTACCGATCATGTAGCCTAAATCGAAAGCCAATTTCATCCAAGGCTTGCTATCTGTCCCGAATTCCCACATCAAATTGGGCGCATTTATCTGCAGAATAATTTTTTTTTAAATAGGATAAAAAAAATCATTTTGCATAAAAATGGAATATAAGCCATTTTCGAGAACTATACATATTATTTAGCCAATAAACTATATGTAATATAAAATAATGTAATAAGTGCTAACAATTCCATCCAAATTTTGTATATTAGTCGAATCGGTGCCATCAGACTTCTTTTGGCATAACGCGGTTATCTTTTCTGCCATTTCCTTTGCAACTCTCATTTGAGCTTCGGCAGTATTTGCTCCCAAATGAGGAGTGCATATGACCGAGGGGTGGCCTATCAATTTATCTCCAATCTCAGGTGGTTCCTAAAAATTTTACATTCTTTTGATATATCGTATATTATAAGGTCTAAATTTGCATTTATTATAAAATCTGTCTAAGCTTCTTACTATTGAGAGCTTAACTAAGGCCAAATTCTATTTAAATAGGTTAAACTATATTAACCAACCAAATTGTTGGCATCATTAGGTTATTACCTTCATGTAAACATCAAGAGCGGCACCGTCACATATACCGCCATTCAGAGCATTCAATAAATCCACTTCATTAACTATGCCACCTCTGGCACAATTGACTATTTTTACTCCCTTTTTAGACTTTTTGAATGTTTCCGCGTTCAATAAATCTTAAGATAAATAGGTATTTTTTTTGAAAAATAGAAGGTAAAATGAATCTAATCAATGTTTATAACGTTAAAAGAATACATATTACAAACAACACTAATATTTAAAGGCCAAATATTCACTTATTTAGAGAATTAGACCTCTCCCAAGGATAATTGAATTGGACATGTACTAGACACTTCCATTTGGTCTAGTGAAGGTCATTTGTCCCAGCTAACCTTCATAAGTCAGGTTCATTTGAACTACTATTAAAAGTTAAAAAGGTAAGAAAAAATAAAATAATTTTTTTTAAATATACAAAGAATTTCGCTTATAAACCTTTTGTCTGTGGTATAAGTGGTGTATGCAATGTGATGTAATCTGCCAGCGGCCATATTTCATTCAATTCTAACCAATCTATACCGTGCTGCTTGGCGAAATCTTTGCTAATCATAGGATCATGCCCTATAAGCTTAAATTTTTTTTATATTAGGTCAAGATTAATCATATACCAACCACCATTAATAAAAAATATGTAAGCTAAGTTTTGTATCCCATTCCCAAGAAACGTTCAAATTATTGAGATAATATTTTATTCAAATTAAATTACACTACATTCATTTTAATTTAATTTAATTTTCATATTATTATTATCGTAAAATATGAACTATAAAATAATAGTTTGAATAATGATATATATAATTGACCCAGCAGGTGTAAACACTGATGTAGCTAGGATTTATCCTGGGATAGTTCTCATTGGGGGTGTGGCCTTATCCCCATACCCTTATTTTAGGGATTCGGCTGGACCCCATCCATGAAAATATATTTTAAATGAGGTATAATCTTTGATTTTTCTGTTTATTTTGGATGTACTATTTCTAAAATCTATGCCAATATTTTGTGCTTTATTAGTGCCACGCGGTAACAATAAAACCTGGTAAATTTCACTATTTAAAAAGAACTGAAACAAGATTCTAAAAATTTTATCAATGTTTAGGCCGTGTCAGTTCTCGGGTTTAGCAGGTTATTTAATGTTCTCTAAGTAGCCTAATGAAAAAGAGGCTATTTAATTTTAACGCAATTCATTTAATTTCCTAAATAAAGCTACATGTGCATATCAATAAATAAGACCTATGTAAGTCTTAAAAAAAATATTCGTCCTGGGTGGTAAAGTTTAATAAGAGTTATGTAGCCATTATAAAAATTTTAAAATTAATCACAAATAGGAAGCAGACGATAAAAAAATTTAAAAGGCTAAACAATTCTTCTATATTTTATTTTTATCAAATACCTAGCCTGATATCAAGACAATTGAGGTATATGAATTATTTTTTTAAAAAAAAGTGGTTTACATTTCGATATATTATAAGTTCATCCAATAAAAAATTAAGTTGTAAATCTATTTGCTATAAAGCATCAGTGTATGGAAACACTTTTATATAAAAAAAACATAATTATGAATGTTGGAGCATAGCAATTAACTTTATTATAAAAAATATAATATTATATACTCTACTTATTTCTAAAATTCGCCATTTGCTTAATTTTCACTCTATTTGAATATACCCCTCCCCCAAAATGGATTAATCACCCCTCCCCCAAAATGGATTAATCACCCCTCCCCCAAAATGGTTTAATCGATGGTTATTAAGTCTTCTTTTAAACAAAAAACAGAGCAGGATGTCATAGCTGAAAGACTGAATAGCCTATGCTAAACAAAAATTAAGAACAATTAAAACACATTTAAAAAAATGGATTAAACGATGGACATTATAGCTAAAAAGCTGAATAGCCTATGCTAAACATAAATAAGTTTCAAAAATAATACGAGCGTTGATACGGCCTTAGTGCTTAAATGATATATTAATTTAATCAGTTTCGTAGTGTAAAGAAAAAAAAGTTATTATCAAAATAAGAAATAAATTGCCAAAATTGAAAAATATAGAAAAAATAAATGTCTGGTATGCGCTTATATTTAATGCCAGGCTAGTACTTTTTAATTCCTGGATCAGTTTTGTGATAAATAATAACCATGACGTCACTCTTTATGCATGAAATGAGCCAAGCTTTTGTGAAAAATATATTTTATTGCTTTAATCTGCATGATAGATGGTTAAAATAAGGGAGGAGGGGGGTAAAGATATTGATAATAAAATTAGCATCATGGAAAATAAGATGCATGAAATCATCCAAACTTCTGGAAGCATTAATTGTGAAATTTATATCAATGACTAGCGTTAGCGATATATCATCAACCCTTTTGGTAAATAATTTAAAGATAAACGCACTTTTGGCTATATAATAAAAAATTGTCAAGATTGGCATAATGTGAACCAAGATTATAGAAGCATTGAGTATCTTATATATTTATATAGTTAATTTTAAATTATTAAAATATTTCTTTATTTATGCACAACACCCCCTAAATTTTATATATTTAAATTGAAAATCAAAGAGAAATAAGCAACAAATATAAATAAAAATTACTTTCAGTATTTTAACATGAGACTCGATGTCTCAGACTGTAGGGTAGCCTAAATGTAGTCAAATAAGACTTGTGGCATTTTTAGAAAAATGTTAAAACAAAATAAGATGGATGGTAAAATCGAAAAAATTACAATAGATAATTTTTTGGGCTAATGTTGAGCGATTGTTCAGTAAAATAATAATAATACTATTTGCGTTTTTACACTTAGAAATAGAAAAGGTGTATCTAATACGTAAATTATAGCGTCTTTAAAAAAAGTCCCGGCTTTCAATTTATTTTATAATATATATATCAGAGTTCCGCCGGACCGCCGTATTTTAATTTTTTAAATATATCCGGGCAGGTCTAATAATTTTTTTTAAACCGGGGTCGGGCTGAATCGCTATTATTAAATATCAAAATTAAAAATAAATTTAATACCTTTTAAAAAAATCCGAGCCGGGCCGGGCCTAAAAATACAAAACCAGGCCGGGCGGAAATATTTAAAAAAAATCTGGGCCGAGCCGTGCAAATAGTACCTCTGAAGGTCTCTGATATATAGCACTTTCATTTAAATGCGAAATTTTATTAAAAATTTTTTTTTTTTTCATGCACTAAATTTCTGAGATGATTTTATAGAAAGAAAATTAAAGAGAATGTTTTATCAATTTTATAAAAATGATTGTAAGTAATTTTTTCTAGATATTAATATATAAGTATTGAAAACAAAAATTAATTAATCACATTTTCCATGGGAAGTGTTTCAAACTCCCACCCCCACCCTCTTGTTTATGCTACTGGGTGTAAATGATAAAAGATAGCGATACCACTGATTCGAACACAATTTCGGCAATTAATAATTACTACTTAAGGCATATTTTTAGAGTTGCTAAAGTATCGCGTTGTATTGTGTAATTCCTTATCCAAAATTTGAGAAATATTTTGAATTCACTAAAAAAATAGTATATGATTTAAATTTCGATGTATAAAATATCGGAGGATAATCGTCCAATAAATCAAGCAGCTTTAACCAAAAATACAGATAAAAGTATTACTGCTTTAAATTTAGAATATCCACATCTCATTCAGAGAGAATTGAAAGTATCTCAATAGTTATGGTATACTAGAAGATGCTGCATCCAAAATAGCAATTCTACAACATCAGTACGAGGCGCTTCTCAAAAACTGGCTATTAAAGTCAAATAATTTTATAATTGATACAGTTCAGCCAATTTCCTTGGTCTAAAATCTCAAAACACATTTTGCCAGCGACATTGATGGCAAGAATTCTGGAGTTAGATCAGATGCCTCATATATCTACATAAAAGCAGATTGGACTCCATACTAGAAAGTAATATATAGTATTTACTTTTTTTAATTATAATCTGATATTAATTTTTTTAGAACATATTTAGGAGGCTCGCCATTGGCTAGATGTCAAGACATTAAAATGAAGATCTGATGTATAAACCCTAAAAAGGAGGCTTGATGTCAGACTTATGTACTCTCAAATTTTATTTTAGAAATCCATAAATCTTTTAAAATTCAAGATTGATTGTGATAACGTACCATCTGCCATTATTTATTTTCAAGTTGAATTGGACTTTAATTTAAGAGGATCCAAAGGGCAACTAAATAGATGGTAATCGTATACCAACCGAAAATATAATATCATTATATCAAGAATGTCATCTACTGTGGAGGATTTTTTTTAAAAATAAATAATACTCTAGAGAGTATTATAATTTTTCATATATAAAATAAAATAAAATACTGCATTTCTCTCAAGTCATAGTGTTCAGCAATTATTTAGTAAGGCAAAGCTTATACTTTCTATTGTTGCTATAAACTTGGAAATTATAATATAAAGATGGTATTATTAAAATGCAGCAAAAATAAAGAATATATTTTAAATGTTGAGTAATATTTTTGTTTTACATGTTTGAATTTGAAACATTAGTTTGTGGAAATAGATAATATATATAAAAAATATTTTACAAAGTAGAGATATTACACAATTTTTTTTTAATCAAATAGAGTAGCTGTGTTACTTCTAAAGGTAACGTTTAACAACACTACATATTTTAACATGGGTAATAAAAAAGTGTTCTAATTTCGAGATATTTACAATCTACCTCATAACTTTTTGGATTAAATTAAAAGATCCTTGAACAAACAAACCTCTAACAAAAATATATAGTCACAAAATAAACTTTCATTCCGAATGAAGCCATCCTGGTACCAACTTCCCTACCTATTCGTCCCAAACCAATGATAGCTAGCGTTTTCCCGCTTAGTTCATTTCCCATGAATTTTGACCTTTCCCATTTGCCATTTTTCACTGATTCGACAGCGCTGGGTATATTTCTATAGGTTTGTAACAAAAAAGTAAGTAAAATAATACCTTCCAGATTTTGTTTAAGTTCTTCTAATACTAATATATATTTCATTATTTGGAGTCCTCAAGTTTTAATTATTTTTTTACAATCCTTAAATAAGATAAAGATGTTTTTTTATATGAAAAAATAATTTTTTCCTAGCAGTAGTACTTAAGGATTATATTAAAAGATTGTTATTTAAAATAAAAACAATAATTCCTGGTGGAATGATAACCATGCTAGCAAAGGCAGTGCACTGGGGGCTTTTTAGATCATGTATCTATATTAATAAGCATTTGGAATCTCCAGGGACTTCTACCACAACTGGGTGTGGTTAGACACAAGATCATCATTGAAATATTTGAATAAAATTTGGATTTCTTTCTTTAGGCGCTAATTTTAATATTGTAGAATTGGATTGGGGGAAGGATAAATTTGAGGGGAGTGATATTATTATTGCCATGGGAGGTATAGAAGCTGGGAATTTTATAAAAATTTTATTTTTATGTTGCTTGTCTTCAAATCATTAATTATGTAATATAACTCAACTTTAAAGATAATGTAACTCTAAAATGGCAAAATTGTAAATGATTATTATTGATTTATTATGACTTTTATATTATAAGTAAATTGGTTTTCAACATTTGAATAGAGGGGGGGGGGGTGTTAATAAATAAGATTGCCTAATTGTTAAATATTAAAGTCACTTAGCATAATAATATTTAAATAAAGACCATATAAAATTTAACTATGGCCCCTCCCCCAAAAAATTACTGAAAAAGTTTGTAACTAGGTCCTGAGATTGTTACACCACTTTTATTTATTATTCATCAATCCTATTAAAATGTCAAACTATGATAAAATACCTTGATAATGACATAATTAAGGCACATGTATGTTCTGCAGCACTAAATGTATTACCATTGGGGGTGCTTTAAAGAAATAAAAATAAATATCATTGTTAAATTTAATAAACATATATTTAACTCTATTTATAAAAGAATAATTAAATTATTTCTTAATAATTTCATAACTTCTTAGTAATTAATGTAAAATATATTAATTTTTACTTCATGACAATAACACCATGTAAAGTAGCTGCTTTTACATCAATATTATCAGTACCTGTTCCTGCGCGGCCAATCAACTTTAAATTTTTCCCCATATTAATAATATCGGCGTCAACGATTGTAGCAGATCGAACTAAGAGGCAATCAAATTCCTAATATATTTTTTAATATAAAGCTAAGAATTAAAATAATACATTAATTATGCTTAAGAGCTCTGCTTTGCTAATCTTATTTTTTACGGTAATTTCTACATCCAACTTTGACAATATATCAGCACATGATTGATGAATATTATCAGTGATTAAAATTTTTTTCAAAAGTAGCATTGTCAGTTTTTCAATAAATATAGGCCATGTGTAATAATGAATGAATGGTAAATATATAGTACACCGCTATAATGAATAATGAATTCAGATAAGGAATCCTTAGTATTTAATCATTATCACAACCATCTTTAGCATTATCCTAATATTTAAAAGATGTAATAACATTTTTTAAAAATATAGCATCCATACTTTTTTCAGACCAACGATCAAAATATTACAAATCTTTTAAAGGAAATTAGTTCCTCCCTTAATCTTTTCCCATCTAATTGATAATTTTTTTTATTTATTCAAGGTCATTGACTATAAATTGAATTAAATTTTATTGACAATTTGATGAGTCTTTATTTATAAATTGAGTAATTATGCTTACCTATTTAAGATAAATTTTAAGGAAATCGATTTTAGAAACCTTTAAAGAGTTGAATGTTGTATCAATCCAAATTTAAAAAATTAAAAAAATTTGAATAACGCAAAAATCATGATCTATTTTATCTACTTATATTTTATATTATTCTGTGTTGGAAACACATGTTTGGCAACTGGCAAGTACAGAACACATGTTGACAATTGGCAAGTAAAGATTAAGAAAACTATTTTTTTAAATTAAAATGAAAAATTATATTGCGTTTTTTTATGTACAAAAATTCCCACTTTATATAATATTATTTTAGAATATAAATTTGAATATATAATAAAATAAAATAAGTTAGTAAAAATCGCGATACATTTTATAAAAAGTCATTTGAATATCATAATTATTATAAATTATTTTAATTTTGCTCTAATTCCTTAGTTAGGATTACCATTTTCAATATTACTCTAACCCCGATTGATTCTGATACAATCGGTACTTTTGGATCTAAAGCATTTGAATTTTTCAAGGCACTCGGCCAAAGAATGCTCTTAATTTTAGGGGACCCTCAAGAATTTTACCTAAGCCAACGTATCTCAATGGAATGTAGGTCGCATAGCATTTTAATCCATTTTGCTATAGTCTAGATGCAGCACCTCCTCATGTTCTATCTCTCTTTTTTTTATTACATTACAGTTATCCTTTTATTGTAAATTGCATACGTTTTTAATTCGTTAATATAATAAAAAGTTTAAAAGATAAAAAAAAAATTTTTTTATAATTCGTATATTATAATTATTTTAATTAATATTATAAAATTATTTTAATTCATATTATAAAATTATTTTAATTCATATTATAATATAATTTATTTTAATAAATATTATAATTTATTTTATTTAATTTAATTAAATATTATATTTTTATATTATATTTTCATAATTGTTGTAATTTATTTAATTTAATTTAAATTTAATTTTATAATATATTATTATATTATATTTTTATAATTGTTGTAATTTATTTAAATTTATTATAAAATTACTATTTAAATCAATTATAATTATTATTTAAATTTATTATAATTATTATTTAAATTTATTTAAATTAATGCTTTAATTTATTTTAATTAATATTTAAATTTACTTTAATTAATTTTTAATTTATTCAAATTAAAATTCTTATTTTGTATAACATGTTGTTTTGTCTTTCTTATCAATTTATATATATTTGTTTAAATAAAAACACTAGTGCCCTTTGTATTTTTTTTGCTAATTGTATAAATTTTATAGAATATATTTAATTTAAATTATGTTTTTAACAAAAGAGATCCCTGTCTAGTTACCTTGCAATTAATAAAACAAAAATAGCAAGCATAAAAACGAAATAGAGATGTTATTACATCGTTTAATACATTTTACTGAAAAAAATTAATGAAATATATCTTTTGTTTTGATTTTACTTAAGATAACGGATTCTTCAGACTATGACCAAAATTCGGCTCCTAGCCGCCCCCTAGAATAAATATAAATGTAAGCTGTACTAATTCCAGTGGCGTATCCAAGATTTTCCTATAGGGGGGGAAATTTTTTTTGGGGCCTTTGCCTCCAAACCCCCTTTGGCCAGCTTTTTCCTCACCTTCGGCCGGGTCATATCTTTGATCTATTCTTTTAAATTATTCATAATTCAATAATAATTATATTAATATTTTTAATTTTTATTTGAATTTTGGTTTTTTATAAATTATTTATTTAAGAAATTTTTTTTTTAATTTTTAAATTTAACATTTATTAATAAAGACAAATTAAATCTGACAAAATGATAGTATAAAAATAAAATCATGTCCAAAACATAATTCTAGAAAATTTAAGAAATTTAACAAACAAGGACTTCATAATACAAAGTATAATAATAGATATAATAGAAATATAATAAATGCAAATGATTATATGAAGAAGAAGGGGGAGGGGGGGGGGGGTTTAAATAATTTAGGGAAGAAGAAGAAAATCTAAATTAATCGGCTCCTCGGGGAATAAACCTATGGCGTGTAAAATTAGATTTTATAATCTGAATTCCTATGCGTTGACGTTGGGTCTCCTGATTACTAATTCGCGCTTATGAATATAAGAAGAAATAAAAGTTATAACCCAATTTTTATTTTAAGTTAGGTATATAATAGATAAATTTTTTTTAAAAAATAAAAAATTGAAATAAAGTTTAGTGTCAATTTTTTTTTTTATAAAATTTGCTTTAAAAACTAGCCTCAGCTTAAATTCTCATATAATATAAATATAAAATTTTTTTGATTGAAAATTCTAATTGTAGTGAGTATAACTAGAAAATTTTTTAAAGAACAAGTTTTTCTAACTTATTAAATACAATATTATATAAAAAATTTATTAAATACTAGAATTATAATGCGATTTTTAATTTTCGTGGGAATTTTTCCAATTCATCAAGAATTTTCTTTGTCGTTGGAAATAAATCTCTGTGGATATTTAACATAGCTAACCCATTTAGCCGAGAAGTAGTATTTTGTAAATAAGTTTTCAACCTTCTCAATTTGAAAAAGGTCCTTTCATTCGTATATGTTGTAATAAACAAACATGCAAGAATACCTTCAAAATAAATTAAGCCTCCTTATACCGATTGAGCGCATCAATAGCATGCTCATTTAAAATAATAAACGTAGTAAATATTTATACCACAATTCGAATTCACTGATTAAATTGATTTCATTATCAACATTATAGGAATAAAATTTTGCTAAATATTTAATTATACCAATAATGGCATCAGAAAACGAAGAAGGGTCTTTAGGTAATAAAATTTGAAGATTACCAAAGACTTGTTTTTTATCTAAAAACCGTACTTTAATTTGCAATAAAAAAGTATCTAAGAATGGAATGAAATTGGATATTTTATAAGATTTAATTCAACGTCTATATAAATATTATGAAATATTCAACTACATTCATTCTTCCTGTCCACATTTTCCTCCAAATCAATAACTTGAACCAAATTGAAATTTGGTTTTTGTAAATTTCTACATAGTAGTGAGCTATAGGAAAATAATTTATTAATGCAACTAGCAGTAAGGATAAACTCTGCTTGATATTGAAAAATTTTGATGGGGCAGGGGGGAGGGGGTCCGGGGGTCGGGGTAAAATTTTTTATTATCTTAAAATATTTAGAAAAACAGTCAAATTTGTATGGGGGGTGAAATTTCCCCCTTTCCCCCCCATTGGTTACGCGCCTGACTAATACTATGATGAGGAGAAATCCGCTCCTTTGTTTTTTTAATTTAGGATTAAAATCTGCATTAAGACTGCAGAGAGGCGGTGTTATAAAATATGGGACATAGTTTTCGCATAAAAAATTACGGTTTAACTAATAATTTGATTGGTTAAGGCCACATTCCACTTATTTTATTTAAATAAACACCCGCTAATACCTGGGTGCGACTATTATATTTTTATTTAAACGTTCCTTAACTATATGGTCAATTCACTGCCACTAATGCCGGGTCCCCAAGTCCTTACCCTGGAAAATCTGGATGAATCAATCGTGATAGAACCCTCCCTGTCCATAGTTCGGGGAGCCTGCTTAATCGGCGCCGAACATTTCAATAATATAGTTGTATTGTTATTATATTTTTGTGTCAGTGACGAAGCGTCCAAAAGCAAGGAGAGCATTACATTCTTTAATAAAATTATTATAATATTTATCTACATTAAAATTAAAAAAAATGAAAATTAATATATTTTTACTAAGTTAAAAAATATTATTTTTTACTAGGTTAAAAAACACTTTCCTTTAATTTTTTTAACATTCTGAAGAATACTATTAGCCTTAACTAAAACAAATGTTTACTCGAACTTTAGATTCTGGCAAAATGCCACCTTTCTATTTTGCCTAACCCAAGAGCGGTTTATTCCGCTGGTATGCGGTTAAAGGATTCTGGCCGAATTTAGGTAATTGATCCTCACTTTCTGCAAATAATTCCGCCAACTTCACGCTTTAAAACGGATAAAATTTGGTTATAGTTAGTGATAGGGATATGCGGTTTGGAGATTATTAACACTCAAATTGAATACTAAGTAATTGCCAAGTTTCTGAACATGATCTTTTATATTTTCGGTTTTAGCAATTCTTATTTTTATAACTCAGTGATCTTTCATTCCGCTGTTGTCCGGATAGTAGATCAATTAGGATCAATTAACGAGCTACACAATTGTGTAAGTTTCCAATTGATCCAAATCTTTCCACCAACTTTAAAATTTCACACTTTCCTTATTTTGCTTATAACATTAACCTTTAATTCCGCTGATGTCTGGTTTGAAGATCAATTAGGATCAATAAGACTCTAATATTGGCATCGGTTTTGTTAGCTGATCCTCAAGTCGTTCCGCCAACTTCACGGACCTTATTTTTATTACGTTAAAAAAATTTTAATATTATCTTTATTACGTTAAAAGAATAAGATACTTTTTACAACGTTAAAACATTTAATATTATTTTTACTTCGCTAAAAGAAAATATATTTGCGGGGAAGCTAATTTAAAATTGCTTATTTGAAATAAATAAAAGAAAAAAATCATGCTTATATGAAATATTTTTAGTAAATTTTTATTATTACGTTAAAATAAATAACATTCATACAAATGTATTGTATAAATTTTACTTTTAAAAATAAGCTCTGGGGAAGCAAAAATAATATGGTTAAATTTTTTCATAAATAAAAAATTAAAAGAAATACCATTCATTTTTAAAAACAATAATTATTTTAAAAAGAATTATTTCGTTAAAAAATTTATTAAAAATATCTTAATTTTTATATCAACTATGGAGAAATTCATTTCCAAAACAGGAAAAAGACGCCAACTTTCCAAAACTTGAAAAAGAAATGAAACGTTTTATTTTAAGAAACCGCAAGTGCAGAGGCAGGATTTTAATCTTTGAAAAAAATATACAAATTAATTTTATCGTTTATTTAATCTCACATTGATTTGATTTTTTTACTAATAAATTTATAATCCAGGGTTCTGAACCGAACTCGGACCTCTGGATGCAGGTTCAGAGCTCTTTTTTCGAACCCAAATCTACCCGGGGCCCGAAAATATTTAGGATTATAAACCCGAACTTGTTCGATTTGAGCCCTGAAAAACACCTCGATTTTTGTATTTATAAGTTTTAAAATCGATTCTAAAAAAATATCCTCAAAAAACATTTTGCGATTCCGAAAAGGGAAAGAGAGGGAATAAATAAATAAAACTTAATTCCTAATTAGTAGCTTAGTTATCTATTTTCTAAAATAATTTTAAAATGTCGTTAAATACTCGTGGTGCCAACTTGTCAAATCTTTTCTTTAACATTAATTTGTTTACTCTTGTTTTAATTTATTTTTCTTCACTCACACTCTTCTTTTTAAATATTCCTTTATAAAATAAAATACAAATAAGTTGTGGCATGCCTCTGGTTTGTTGGCCCGTAATTTCATATATCGATAACTTGCCGGTTCACATAACTTGTATTATTCCTTACACTTAATATATGTCTATACCATCTCAGTCTGGTCTTCTTTATCTTTTTCAGCAAAGAAGTCAAGATCATCTTCTTTTAAATTGATAAATTTAAGATATTTATTTGGTAAATACATTAATCTTTTACAAAATAACATTTCAAGAAATAAAATGCACAATCTCATTTAATATCAGTTAGCGTTTTAAATGTGCTGCTGAGAAGGTATATAAATGGACTTTTATATCCAGGTCTATTTAAACTTTTTTTGCAAATCCTCCTTCCCTAAAAATTTTTTAAATATTATTTTGACAAATTTTTTAAAATTCAAAACACTATCGATTTTATAAAAAAAACTATTTATTCATGTCTGCTAAAATACCTCATAGCACCAACGCATCTCATATTGTAAGGAGTAAGGAGTAAATATAAATGTATTTAATTTTTTGGAAGAATAAAAATGATCAAGATGCCAAGATTCGGAATAAGGAAAATGAGCCTAAGTTTGCAAAAACAAAATGAATAGGTTAAATTTTTAAGTTATTCTTATTGCAAATATTTTATAACTAATTTAAATCAGGTATCACCAAATAAGCCAACATTTAGTAGTGTTAAAAAGCCCGATTCGGGTCGATTTAAAATAAATGATGATCAAAATTATAACTAAAATAATATTATGTAAGTCTGGAGATTTTGCTCATGTTCTTGAATACAGGGGCCTTGAGAAACATCAAAATTGCAGAATACACAGAAGAGGATCATAAGATTAAAAAAATTTCCAATTTTTTTTGTAAAAATTAATTAAATTTAAATCAAATAGCCCTTTAATTTTCTAGACATAAAAAAATTAAAACCTTTATTGGCAACCAATATTACTGAAGAGCGATTAGTAGTTGTATTTGAGATAGTTAAAAAATTATTTGTTTTAAAGTATAGAAAATTATAAAGATTGTATTACATCAGATTATGTCAAATTTCTACAAAAATGCATTTTTAAATATCCTTTATCAGTTTAGATCATCCACATAGGATATTGATTAAACTTTTTACTATTAATAGAATATTAAATTAGATCGTTTTAATAATAATAAAAAATTAGTAACTTAGTTTTATTAGGACATGGCAAAAACATAACTGATCAATTTTAAAAATGTTTCCAAGGTATTTAAAAACACATCTCAATCAAAATTATATGTTAATGCTTTATTTTTGTTAGTATTACACTACTCAATCATTGACATAATACCCATTGTAATATCATTATAAATATTTTCTAGATTACATATATTTTATAATTTTGAATCCTTAAAAAGTATTATAAAATACAAATTATATCAACGTTATTATATATATTTGTAAAATCATTAAATCAACTTATTCCTTTTCAGCTATAAGTCAATTCTTATCTTCCATTTAATTTTAGAAACAAATTTGATCATTGTATATTTTTATATGTGGTATTAATCAAATGAAATCGTATATTTCAATTTTGTGAAGAAATGACTTAAATATTTGTTCTATGATTTTTTAACTGCCAACCCCCCCCCCCCCCCAAAAAAAAATATATCTGCCCCTCCCCCAGATGGATGAAGCTAGAATTGCGCCTGAAACCTCCTAAGTATCATTTTTAAAATTTATAAAATAAATAATTTAAAAAAAATAAAAAAATATTAAATAAGTATAGATGCAATCTTAATCCCTTTCGTTAGATAAATCCTGGCTGCGACACAGAATTTATAACTTGTAGATCACCTGAAAATAGTAACGCAAGTATTATTTAGCATATTTTCCTTTAGGGAAATGATTTCTGAGCTATAATCATTTGCTATTAAATTTGCTTTAATTTCACTTCTAAAATATGATGTCAAGTTTAAGGTAGACATTTTTGTGCATAATATTATACATAATAATATTTGTATATATATATTAAAATAAATAATTATTGTTTTCACAAAATAAAAATTGCCCTATTCATTTTTTAAAAAATTAAACTATATTTTCACATCTTTTAATTAGTAAATTAGATTTAAAAAAAATTGTCGAATATCAAATTTGTCGCTTTATGCCCGTCGCACACACTTCTTGTAAGGTCTTTGTAAGCGAATGTAGAATTCTTCCGGCAAATTAAATTGATACCTATCATTTCGTGAAACCCATATTTCGATAATAGCGATCAAATGCTTGGAATAGAAATTTGATTCTGTAATAATCGATCCGTTAATATTTTGTTTGGTGTTAAACGTTACTCCATCTGATTTTTGAATAATTATTCCCTTAAATTTTTAAAAATAATATATATAAAATTAATAATAAGAAGTAATATGTAGATAAATTTATTCCTTTGAAAAATGATCATTGTGTTTACTCTGTTACTTTTCCGAACAAATTAAATATTTATTAGCATAGTTTTTTATAATGTGTCTATATAATTTGTTGATTACTTCATCAAACGTACGGACATTTAAATTGACATCCTTTTCTGGATTATCGATGTCAAGTATTATCGCATGATTGTAGCGTCCCGTTACGTTCACTGTCAACTAATTATATTTATATATTTTTAAAGATGAGAAAATTGATTAATAGTTATTTTTTTTAAATCTAACAATGCTCAATCATTAATATGGCATAATACATTCGCTATAATGCAACAATGAATATTTAGAAAAATAAAATAAAATAAAAGTTAGCCATATATATTATTTATTTTGTAAATACGTTCGCTTGGCTCATTTCAATTTGGTAATCACTCTTATTGCTAAATTTCTTGCCAATTAGCGCTCTATCATCACTAGAAAAAATAGTATTCGATTGCACAACACTCTCTAAATAATTTGAGTTGGAGTTTGATTCGATCCTTTCTACGATCCCGTCTTCCGTTGATGCCAAGGGTATGCCACTGGATCAATAATTAAATGCGCATAATACATAATTATTATTTAATTTCCAATAAAAGCTATTTAATTAGTATTAATTACCTGAAAAAACACCCTAATCTATACATATCATATATATATGTATCTGGTGATTCGATCAGATCACAAGCATCATTGTAATCGATGTACGATTTTAACGGTCTACCACTCACTTTGTGATTATTTAAATATATTTAAAATTACAATTATATTGAATGATTTCCTTTAAAAATATTAAATTTTTAAAAACCAAAACTATTCTTTTTTAAAGTAAAAATTATTATTTTTAATACAAAAAAAATATATCTTAAGAATTATTATTTCTAACACAAATCTAAAAATTATTCGTAAATTCTTGCATCAATCATAATATTAATTTTCCAAAAAAAAAATTAATAATAATATAATGAAAACGGGGATCTTTAGATATGGATCGAAATGTGTTTCGTGGTATCCTGAACGTGATCACGTTAATTCCATTTTGAAAATTCTCGGTTGGGTTTGTGCTTATAGTTTTTTGCATTCCATTTCCTATTTTCAACACATAAAATCCAGTGTAATATTCCTTAACATAGAGTTTTTCTCCCACCTTCATAATTTCCATCTAGTTATTCAATTTTCAAAATTTAAAATTTTATCAAATTGTGAAGTATTAATACTGGAAATATAGGTAATAGGATAGATGATATTGCATGAATAGTCGGAATGTAGGTAATATATTATACACAGACTGGAATCCCATATCTGGTAAATTATTTATTTTTGATCTTTTTTTTTGAATTTAGAGAATCTTATTTTTAGGGAGTGAAAATGACAGTAAAAGAATAAATACACTGTAAATTTCTTACAATTGCCTGTGAGTTACATAAATAGATTACCCTGCAATTTTGTATACTTGGTCGCGAATTCGCGTTAACCGTAAATGTAGGGGTTAAACTTTTGATTTAAGCAAAACAGATACTTCTATTTCCCAAGTTCAAATTATATTCCGAAAGGGGTATATATATATATATTTTCTAAAATAATCAATTCATATTATATATTCTTTTTTTTAGAGAATCTTTAGCATAAATAATTTTTTTAGAAAATCAAAATTAATTATAGATGAAAAGAAAGAAAGAAGATAAAAAAGAATTTTTTTTTATGATTGAATTTTTTTTTATGATTATATAATAAATTTATCATGAAAAAAATGTTAAGGTATAACTTAAACCTGAGTGACGGCTTCTGGTATGAGAGCGAATTGGTAATTAGAAAAGTTGTAACAATGGTATTCCACATTATCATCGTGACTTAACAAACACATCACAACATTTTCTTTCAAGTTACGGATTGCTGCGGCTTTATTTGGAATAAACTTTTATTTTTTTAAAAAAATTGAATACATTTCAAATGGTATCGTGCAAATATGATCAACAACTTGGTGTTAGAAAAAAAAACGGAAACTGGTTTACATTTTTAATACTTTTTATTCGTTTATTTTCCACGATGACCCGCTTTTTAAAATCTCGGCTTTTTTTCGCAGGAAAACCTACAAACCCTTGTTATTTAATAAGAATATTAATGGGGGGGGGGGGGGGATACTAAAAAATGTCCCTTCTAGTCATTTAATTTTATTATTATGTCAATTAAAATTAATATTATATTAAAAAACATACCTTATCTTTTTTATAAGAGAAAATTTAGAGCAATAAAAAAAGGCAGACGATAATATAATTTACAAAAATCAATTTTTTAAATATAACTCAATTGAAATTTTGAATCGACGATTACTAATAAAAAGGTAACCTCAGTTTAAACATTAAAAAAATACGGTAAAACGCGCTCAATTTGTGTGTCCTATTATTAACTATTTCTTTTAAAAAAATATACCGCCAATTTTTCATATTAAGCTTAGTCATAAATTTATGTATATTACTGTTAGTTTTAACCAGGGACCCAGAGTGAACCGTAACAAACCGGTAAACCATTATAAACCGTTGTAAATATCTGAACCGTAACCGAACCGATATAATTATTTTTTGAAGGAGTAAAAAGTACCTTTATAAAAAAGGTTAAACCGGTTTAAACCGGTTCAGTTTTTATATTTTAGAAATGGAGATAATTTGAATATCCAGAATTATATAAACTTGCTCTTATAGTACTGGCGTTTCCCGCAACACAAGTCTCTGTAGAAAGGGCCTTTTCGGGACAAAATTTGTATTATCGTCACAACGAACAAAAAGTAGATCCATTTATATTAGAAAATATATTACTTATACGTTCAAATAATATATTTAAAAATGAGTTAATCATATATATATATTTTTTATATATAATTCATAGATGCTTATAATAAAAATAAATTAGACGATGGTATTGCTTCAATAAACAAAAAATTTCTAACCGTTATGAACCTTTATAATTAGCTGAACCGAACGTTTATAAATTTTTTCTTAAGAACCGTAACCAAAACGTAACCATTATAATTTTTTACATACTGAACCGTAACCAAACTGAATCGTTATAAATAACGTTTCGGATCCCTGGTTTTAACAAAGGCGTAACAGACATTCCCGCCTGGCGGAAAGCCCCAAGAGAGATTTTTACAATTACATCGACTCAAGTAATTAAAAGGAGCCCTATAAATAATATTTTTTTGCAAAGGGTTCCAATATTTTTCCTTACATCTTTTAACGTTTAATAGTAATTTTATGTACATTTTATTTCAAGGAAAATGGCGGATATATTTTTTATGCATGCGAGTTATTTTTCCATTATGAAAATTAAAGATTTCATTTATTGTTCTTATTTTAAATTAATTTTTAATTATTAAAGATTATCAATCTAGATATTTTTTTTTGTAATCAGTGTTTTAATCATATATAAAGTAAATAAGAATAAAAATAGGATATAATTACTAAAAAATATTTAATTTATTTTAAGTTAAAAATGTATTAAAAGGATATTATATATAAAATACTATTTACCTTGTTAACAATATCGCGATCCCATCTTTAAATAAATGAAGAATACATGTATAAATAATTTTTATTTTTATAACGAAAATGCATTAGGACACGATTCAGCAATCAATTTTTCAAATCTTATTTGCACAATTTATTATTTTTTTCTAGGGAAAGTAGGTTTTTTGATAGGAAAAACTATTTTGGCATAATTTAACTCAATAATTTTGTTCTGCCATTTGTGATATGATTTTTACTGTTTTTTTAAAAAAACTTATGTGAATAATGCCACATTTAAATTACTTTCCAGGACTTAGTTAGGCCTTACAGGAATATTATATATAAATGCATATGTTATATATATATACCCTTGATTGTCATACGATTTAGAGTGAGCTTTAAATATAAGTTTATTATAGAAAATATTTTATTGTGTTAATTTAATATTATGAAAATCAAACCCTATTTATATTTTTTTTAAAATATATTTGCCTTAATAGTCAAAAGTTGAGAGAATGAAGTATTTTACTTTTGACTTAGAGTTATCAATAATCATACATTCAAAAAGTGTAATTTAATTATTACGCTTTTCATTAATTGTTAATCAGATAAAATAAAGTGATCTGTTAGTACAAATAGCTTCAAAATACGTTAAAACTGAAGTTATATTATAAACCATCTTTTTCTATATTATGTTCTGGCTATAAGTTAAAATAGTTGAAAATGTATATATTAATTTTCCTTTTGTTAAATAATAATATATAACTAAATTGATTTAGTATAATTGATTTTCTTGTTGAAATAATATTCAAATGTTTTTTTTATATACAATTAACTTTTACCAAAATTTATGTTTATACGTATAAATTGTGATAAACATTATTATTTTATTACCACTTAAATAATTATCTTTAATTCGTGTCTAACTCGATTTGTAAATTCCTATAAAAACATAATTAAATAATTAAATTTAAAATATTCATACAAATTGAATTGCATTATTTTATTCATACGAATTTGATTTCTTTTCATATTCCCTAAATTTCAAATCAAAGAATATCGATAACAAATATTTTTTTCGAAGTCACCCCAAAGTGTTTATTAAATGTGCTAACAAATGAATTGTAATTATATTATTAATTTAAGATGTGTCAGGCAAGTTCTAAGATAGAAAATATGAATTCAATCGATTCAATTCTTAAAGTTTTATATTTCTATATTAAAAAGCCACAAGAAATCAATGCATTTGCCCATAAGATTAATGCTGTTAGTAAATGTTCTCAATATTAAATTGATATCGATGAACGTCTGTGTGTGATAAACTGATAGATATATTCATGTTTAATATCGAAATTTTTATAGGGATAGTATAATTTTAAGAAAAAGATAAGTACAGTCATTTCTGTGAATAGAGTTTTTGTCACAAGATTTAGAAATTCCACGTTTTTTATAAAGTAGATCTTGGCTTTTAACTTTGAGATACCACGTCAAGTCACAATCCATCAAGCATTAAAATGAACGTTTAGTTACTAACAAACATTGACAAGAATCAATAAAGGTTTAACAGAACCAACCAGTAGTTCTCGCCCTACGAACAGGAATTAGACAACAATGTTCCCATAGGCAGAACAACGACGAAAAGTCTCACCTGAGATATTCAAAAAAAATTAAGAAACCATTATCAAATTTTTACATCTGGTGAATGTACATAATTTAAAATAGCAAATAATTTTGATTTAATTACTCGTCGCTTTTTTTAAATCATAGATAGCCGGAGTTCACAAATTATTTTTTTAAAAAAAATCCAGGAGTTGGAAGATCAGGTATATTACAGACATCAGCTGATAATTCTATATGTTAGTGAACTATAAGCCGTTTTTCAATTGGTTGTTTAATCCATGGAGATTTTTGATAAGGCACTCAAAGAAGTATTCACCCCCCCCCCCTTTATATATATACAGATTTTATTTGAATTTCTTTCCTAATAAGATGTTATATTACCGCATTTTATTATCTTTTAAAAAAACAAGTTTTATTTATTCAATACAATATTTTAAACATTATAAAAGAAATAATTTTATAAAATGATATATCACCTTTTTGAGTCGCTAACATTGCCATACCAGTTAAAACTATAACCATGAATAGACTAGGATTCATTTTTTTTAATGATTTTTTTTTTTTTAAATTTGGGAAATAAGTTAATTTTTTAAAAAAAAAATAAGTCTAAAAAAGATACGATATCATATAAGTATATAATGTAATCTATTATTAATTCCTAATTAACTATATATTTATTTAGTAGGAATCTTATATGAATATTTAACAATCGTTTAAAACAAATAATTTAAGCCAAATATAAAAAATTATATTTAGCAGAAAAAACTATATATAAATGGGCAAATAAATTTTTGATTAATTATTTACAATCAAGGTAAGCTAATAGCGTTTAGTATACTCTTTTTTTATTATTATAGTAGATCTAAATTTAGGTGGGCTTTATTTTATTTTTGCTTAAAATATTAATCTTTGATAGGTGTATATTAGATCCCTGCATGATCAAATTTGGCAAATAACAAGTTATTTTGAATGGACTCTAAAATATTTTTCTTCTTAATTCGAGCTTGACTCACCGTGCTAAACTTCTGAATCAAACTCTGACTTCCTTGTATTAGAATCGCCTCGACGCAAAAAAATTGGATTTTTTTAGACCGGTAATAGCTTCGAAAAAAAGTTTAGTCGATTTGTGTATATGACCTGCTAATTTACTTGTATTCAGCCAGACCTGCCTTTTGTTATCCAAATATGGGAATTTTATCTCAGAAGTAATAGAATAGGTTGGATTTTATTGTTGATACTTGTTTTTAGAATTAGTTTAACACAAAGTATAAGTAATATATATCTCAAAATAGATAAAAATGTATATATATACATAGTAGCCAAAATGTCAGAGGGGAGGATATTAAGATGATTTTCCCTCATATATTTTATTAAAGATCTTTAGATTGTAGACTTTTAGCTATGTAAGATTTTTATAAAAATAATTTTGTCCTTTCAATTTTTTTTTTTATAAAAATGCTTTATTTTAAAAATTATTAACTTCTACTAATTTTTCTTTCAAATTCTTCTTTACAATGATATATTGTATACAATTTTGGAGGAAAAGGATATGAAGGTGTGTAGGGGGAGTGAAAATCTTATTATGATATTTTCTAGAATCAGCACACCCCTGGCTACTCCTAGTATATAAAATCCCAAAAAATAATGGTTATCGTTCAAATCTTTTATATAAGATTTAAAAAAAGTAAATATATTATAATAATAGTTCCTATTTAAACATTTGAAAGATTTTGTTAAAATTGGACTATTTCTTACCTCTAGTGTTATAAAACATTCCAAACCATCTTAAGTACACAAATTTATCTCAAGTAAATTAAGACTGATGGTATGACAACCATACCTTGGGCCCTCGGTTTCCCTTTTAACATAATCACTCTACTAACACAAGCAGAAACAAATAAGATCAGCAAATATAAATATTTACCTTACACAAACGACCATTTTTCGCCAAAGTTTTTAAAAAATCTAGGCACAAAAATCTGGCTTTTAAAGATTTTCTAAATCAATTATTCCAATTAAATTCTCTTAAATTTTTTTCGCAAATTCAATTTTATACCCGCTGCATCCATAGTTTTCTCTTTAAAATTTACGTCATCTCACCTTTGGTTATAATTTGCTTGAGATAAATTCAATCATCATTTTGGCCATAATGGATATGGATAAATTTTAAATTTGAGGTGGTATTTAATTGGCATTTTTGGTATTGCTTATAAAAATTTTATTCCATTTTTCAGGCAGGTATATGAAAACATTTCTTTATTATGATGCTTATCTATATAAATATGAAGTAACTAAATTATGTTCAATAACGACCATTTAAGAAAAATCAAAAATTAATCATCATCGACTTGCCTAGAATTAGGTTATTCTATACCCACCTCTTGTCAAAAATGACTTTATAGAAAATAATTATTTATAATTATACCATTCTTTTTATTTAAAAAAATCCGAAATATTTATAAAATGAGTTAAATTATAGCCAATATAAGGTGATATAATCATTGGAGATCTGCAAAGTTAGGCCCGGCCTGTACCTGGCCCGAGTCCCGGGCCTAATTCTATTTAAAATAATCGGGTTCGGGTCAGACCGGGCCTAATAATTTTAAAAAATTTCGGGCCGGGTCGGACCTTGGAAATTTTATTAAATATATCTAAATTTATCAATTTTATATTGAATTTTTTATGTAAAATAAAAAATTTTGATTTAATTTATTGAAACTAAACGATATATAACATATGTCTTTTATTTTAAGTAATTAATAAAAACAAATTTATATATTTAAATAAATTCGGGGTCTGGCCGGGCCGGTAAATTTTTTAAAAATAAATTTTGGGTTCGGGCCGGGCCGGCAAAACTTTTTAAAAAAAAATTAGGGTGGGGCCGGGCTTGAAAAATTAGGCCCGATGCAGATCACTAATCATATTAAAAATATTAGATACTTAGTTTTTAAAAGATAATAAAATATCAAAATTAAAATTGAACATCTTATTTTACCAGAAATTAACAAATATATATATTAGTTTTTTGTTCTTTTAGGATAAATCGAAATTCAATTGATATAAGATTATAAATATCGATAGTAATCATTAAGGCATACACTAAAGAATTTAAACTTAAAATCAGCTACCTCCCACCCTTAAAAGTATAATATACTAATGTAAAAAGGCACGCTAATTGGAAGAAGTAGGTGGCGAAGCCCCCCATAAAAATTTTTTTTAGTTGAGCTCCATGAGATTGTAAAGGCTAGCGACGTCTCTGGTATCACTCCTCGTTGTAGTATAAATATGATTTGTTAAATTTTAATACGAGGGTAGGCATAGACATCACATTTTTAGTTGGCCGTAATTTTTTGATTAATAAATGCTTTCTACAATTGGAAATGGTTGCAAAATAAAAAATAATTTATCAACAGCTGATTGTGCTATTTTTATCCTCAATGAGTATGAGTTGATTAACTTCAATTTTTTTAATTATTACTTTCAAATATTCATTAATCTTTTAATTTTTGAGGAATGTACAGTCTATAAAATTAAAATAAATTCCTGAATTTTTTATTAAAAATAACTTAGCTATTTCAATAATTGAAGATAAATCTTTTAAAAATTTAATTGCATTTTTTTATCCCTTGTCAACGAAAATATTAAAAATTGAAATTATGATTCCCAAAGATATATTTTCAATTTCTTATCTTTTTCAGAATTCAGAATTTTCATTTAAAAAGGAATCAGGAAAAATATACAGGTTCAGTTCACTAAAACAATATTGCTTCCCAGCTATATGCTATAGTATAATTTAATTGCTTATATTTTAATTTCATGATTAACTTTTCAAAATATAATGAAAGAATGTCTTTTAATGATTTTTTATAATACCCATGATTTTTTATAATACCCATGATTTGATATTCTATTATTAAAGTAATGTTTAAAATAATAATATATTAATTCATCATGCTTTTTTAAGTTTGAACTACTGGACATTAAGGTTTAAATATTTGCGTTGAGATATAATTTACATTTACAAAATGTAGACTTTGTACCTTTAATATTCTTTATTAATGTAAAATATGTTTCAAATTGGAGCTAGGGAAGGGTTAAATTATCTTCTTAAGAAGTATACTAAGGACATAATATTCTTAAAATAAATTATAAAATATAATGATAATTTAATTATTAACATTTACTTTGAATTTTGATTGAATATTAATTAGATTAATATTCGACTGAAAATTTAACAATGAGAATTAAAAATAAAAATGAAGGAATGGTGGGTGATATAAATTTAAAATTAGGCTTAAATTATTTTTATTAACAAATAAAAAAAAGGAATTTTACAGACCATTTTCACGCCAATAAAGTCAATTCGTAAATTCTCCTCCTGAGGGAGACTCATCGTATCAAAATTTCCATTATCAAATCGAAGCAGCGCTTAACTTCATTCGTGAAGAATAGTGAACAGATAACCTTAAGATTCCCCTATTTGGCAGCCGTGGAAAAATTTCTGGAAGTTTGATTTTTTTTTACATCACCATACCCTAAAGATTTTCCAGACCAATTTTAATTTTTTTTTCTTTCATTTTCGATTATTCTTTTATTTGCCAAATCTTCCCACGTCTCCACACCCTAATAATTTTCCCGACGAAGTTTAATCCGAATATTACTTAATTTTCCATTTTATTTGCCGAACCTCCTCTCATACCCACACCCTAAAAATTTTCCCGACGAAGTTAAATTCTATTGATCTAATGATCCATTTTATTGGCCACTTCTTCTCACTCCACACCCTAAAAATTCTCCCGGGGAAAATAATTTCCTTATTTTCCAACCCCCCCCCCCCCCCACCCCCCCTCTCCACCCCCTCCCTCTCCCAATAATATAATTTTATACTCCATTAACTTAATCTTTTTTTTATAATTATTTTTCTTAAATTTACCAATCCCCCTTTTTTTAAAAATTTACCAACCCCCTAATTTCTATTGTTAATAATAATAATACTTTATCTTATATAATTCATCTTTCTTTATTTTTTTCTATTTTGATTTTTTACCCTATTTCCCTTGTTTATATCTTTTTTTTTCTTATAATATTTCTTATACTTTATGTATCTAATCTTATTTTATTATTATTTTTTTTAAATTTACCAGAGTTGTTATGGAGCGGCTCCTGGAGCGGGGCTACATTTTTTCAAAAACACCTGGAGAGGAGAGGGGGCGGGAGATAGCTCCTTTTATGGCTGGAGTGGAGGAGCGCCGCTCCTTTAAATTTATGGTATAAATTAAATTATTTTTTAAATATTAATAATATTTGTTAATTAAAATTCGATAAAAATGAAATTTAATTTAATTTAAATTTATCCATTATTAAATGTTGATCCGAGTTTTATATTGGTTTTACTTCTAATCTTTTATATATTAAACATCAAATTTTTCATTTTTATATTGAAAATTTTGTGGAAAATATTGTAAGTCATATTAATATTCATTTTATAGATATATAATAAAAAATAGTTTTCGATATTATGGATTTAGAGATCATAGAAGAAGAAATCGAATTTCCATTTCCATCATACAAAAAATATTTAAAACTTCTAAAAGATATTGATCCAAATGATCAAACAAATTTAAGGGCAAAATGCCTTTTGTATTTAAGTAAAAGTATTTCATTTTCAGAGTAGCTCCAATCTAAAATAGCATCTAAAAGTAAATAATCTTTCTTTTCGAAATGATATCTATATTTTTTTTTATTTTGGAATAATTTTTTTAAAATGGTTATAATTATTTTTGGGCAATTCATTATTGTTGAGCTTGGATGATGCTTTTTAAAATATATTTTAATATTAAATTTAATTTTCTCATTACTTGCTCAACCTCCTTTCTTATACCTGAATTAAAAAAAATCTTTATAAGAGAATATTCAGTTTAATGGGAAAGGGAGCGGGAGCTAGCTACTTTTAAAAAGGAGCGTTAACAACTCTGATTCTAATCAATTGTAATCTAAATAAACATAAATAAGCGGGGGTTATAAAAATAAAATTTTTACTTATTTTTTGTTGCATTATTTTTCCAAATCCTCCTCGACCTGGATTATAATCCGCGATAGATTTTCATAGTAGTTTTATGAAAATCTCAAAAAGGAAAGAGCCCAGTTGTTACAAGTTCATATCGGTTTATAAATTTTATAATTATTTGATTGATTACATGGGCATGGCTGAAGTGAGGCTTGAAGAACATCTCCCCTTTTGAAAATTTACCTATTTTCATAAATCAGGTTTCGTTTGTTTTTTATAACGCGATAAAAAGTATATTTTTGGTTTTTGAGGTTTGTATGACTTTGCTTTGTATTTTAAAATAAACATATGGTTTCATAAATTTTTTGTGACGGAAATTTTTACTCACAGATTCCCATTCATTCGTTTATGATGGATCAATTTTAAAATATTAATGGAACTGAATCAATATACCTATCTTAACTCGAAACCCTTAATTTATAAGTTTTAACAATTCTCAAGATATGTTTGTTAAATTGGTATTATTTATTTATCTATTATATCTTCTTTTTTTTAAAAATGATTTCACTATCCATTTGATAACGATTCCTTGAACGGCTTTACCGAAGGCAAAGTCAAATACTTTTCTCATGATATTCTCAATTCCTTATCATCTTCATCCTCGAATTCATCCTCATCTTTAGTTATTTTCAAATCCTGAAACCTCTACAAATAAAAATTCAATCATTTATAGGAGAATGCTAACATCACAAAAATTACAAAAATTTGGTAAGTTCTGAAATCAAGATTAATGATAACGGGAGCGACCAGCCAGGATCACTCACAAAATATTGGCGAGACGTTTAAAAAAACAAACAATTAAATTTAAACACCAATTGATTTTATCAGGCTGTGCCCAAAACATCAACAATTCACAAACTTTCAAAATTTAAAATATAAAATTAAAAACATGTTCAAAAAAACATATTTCCAATTTTTTTAAATATAAATTTCAAAAATTTAACATTCGCTTTCTTTAAAATTTGCGAAAATTTAACTTTTAAATTTTTTTTATAATGTTATATGTTTTATCGTTTGTGCTTTCATTTGACTTTTAAGCTTAAAGTCGGCCAAAATTTTTATTTTTGCTTACTTTTTAAAAATAATTTTCAATAGTAAAATGGCATAAGAAATTCTATAACAGGTTAGTATATTTATATATAAAATATATTATATTATTTATTTTAGGCACAAATCAACTAAAAAGGTCTAAATGTGTATTTACAATAGAGAGTAAAGAGACTCAATTAACAATTGATAACCTTTTTGGTACTGACCCCAAAAAACTCAAAAGTTGTACCAAATTAAAAAAAAGTGTATAAAGGTGCTTATATTTTATGGACGTGATATGAGATCATTTGATCCAATTCATGTGAAGGCTTTGTTGCTTGTTGCCAATATTTTGTCAAAATTGGCTCAATATATGGAAATATTGATGTTAAAGCATCATTCCAAATCCCACGACAATTTCTAGAAATTGAATAGATAGATACTGCTGATGGTATACGCAATAAATTATTTCCGAAATTAAATGCCTATATGAAAAAGGGTCGATGTGCTGGTAACAAATATATGAAAATATGGTTAAATGATTTATTTTATAGCCACCACAGACCTTTGGACTGATGATTATAAGAAAGTAACCTATGTAAATCTTAATATTCATTTCTTAAACGATTCCTGGAAATTTAATAAAGTTGTATCGTTTACATGCAAGTTAGAAGAAGAAATAAAGACGGGTGAAAATATTAAAAAGGAAATTATTAGAAATTTTAACTTACTAGGTATTAATTTCATTAAAAATAATTATAAAAATCAATATATTTTTTATATCAATACAGTAGGGCATATTTGTCTGAAATGCCATTCATTACAGACCAAAGAGCCAGGCGCATAAGCAGGAATTTGGTCTGGAGGGGGGGGATAATAAAATTTTTTAAGAAATATTATTGTTTTTTAAAAATATCAAGCATAAATTTATTAGGACTAATAACTATTTCTAATATACAATTTAAATTAATGTGAATTATCAAAAAATTATATGTATAAACCGGCATATAAAAAAAAACTATAAAATAAATGTGAATTAAAAAATATTAAACGGATATAACTAACGGTATATGAAAAACTATAAAATAAATGTGATTTATAAAATATAAAGTGAATATAACCACAATATAAATCACTTAAAAGACCCAAAATAGAAATTTAATTTTTTGAGCCTTTAAAATTTATATATAAAGTATAAAATGTTTAAATGTTGGAAATATAAATAACACACAAAAAGTTTCTTAGGAATAATTGTATTTTGTATGTTATATATTTACAATGTAAAATCCAATCTTCGTTAGGATTGCGCTAATTTTTTAATTATCTCATCTTTGCTTGTCGTCAAATACCTATGAATATTCAAAAGATCCAAACCTTTCAATCTAATTTCAGAAGTTGTACTTCTTGGTATGTTTTTCAGAGTGGCCGTATTTTAATTTTTTAAATATATCCGGGCCGGGCCTAAAAAATTTTTTTAAAAAACACCCGGGCTGGGCCTGAAAATTTTTTTAAAAAAATATCCGGGCCTGGCTGTATATCTTAAAACAGCCTATATTTAAAATCATTATTATTAGCTATAAAAATCAAAAAGAAATATAAGCCAGGCCGGGCCTGAAATTTTTAAAAAAAAACCCGGGCCGGGGCGTAAAAAATTTTTAAAAAATAGTGCCGTACCTTTGTAGGGCTCTGTTATTCTTCTAAAAATAGAGTACTGGAAGAGTTGCTAATATATATAAACCCTTTTAATACATTGGGAATATAATCTAAAATGTGTTTGAAATAATGCAAAGCATCCATAGCATTTTTTGGCACTATATCAACCATAGTTAATTTTTTAAACATAGTTATTCAACTAATAGGTCATCATAAGATACTTTAACATCTTCATATAAAAATCTAGAAAATATATTTTTTTTCTATCACCATCTGAAAAAGGTTGAGAAGGCTTTTGTGGAAGTAATATTTGCAGATTGGTAAGTGTTGCATGATGAATTAAAAACCATTCATTTATTTGGGTTATAAATGTATCTAAGATAGGGGACTTTTGTTTTATTACTCTTCTACTGATCCTATATTAATGTTTTGATGATGAGCTTACCTTGCTGTAAGTCGAGGGAGACAAATATTAAACACGTATAGCTCTGCTTTAGACTCAACAATAACATATAAAATATGAAATTCATCATCAACATTAGCCCTAATTTCCTTGAGTTTTAATAAAATGCTCACCGCTATTCTCATCTACTTATCAAGTCAATGTCATGTTTTAGAAAATTATTAGGGTTAATAGTTGTATAATTAAATAATACATTCTAATGAGAAAAAAATTTGGAATAAGCATTGAATCCATCTTGCTTCTGAGGAAATATTTCTTTCAGGCCATTATGATATTTCATTAATAGCAAATAATCGGCTCTTCTAACTAGTTCGGGCTGGGTCGGGCCTAATATTTTTTGAAAAAATTCGGGCCGAGTCTGGTCGAGTCTTCAAAATTGTTTTAAATATATCTAAACTTATCAATTTTATATTAAATATTTTATGTAAAATAAAAATATTTGATTTTATTTATAGAAACTAGATGTAGATGCTATATAACATATGTCTTTTATTTTGTGTAATTATAAAAATAAATTTCTATTTTAAATAAATTCAGGACGGGTCGGGCCGGTAAATTTTTTTAAAAATATTTCGGGTTATGGCCGGGCCGGCAAAACTTTTTTTAAAAAAATTTCGGACCGGGCCGGGTTTGAAAAATTAGGCCCGATGCAGATCACTACTTCTAACTCCATAAAAGCTGTTACTGCTTGATGGTGGAGATTCTATCTCGTTGGACAGGCTTGCAATTTCTTTCTCCCTGTTGGACAAGGAGTTTCAGAAATAAAGCTAGAAATTTGAAAATAATAAGTAAATATTACGCTGGAAAACTTGAAATCGAAATTAATTGATAAAATAACTTAGTAGATGAATGTGATAATAAATGTAATTAAATATATATTTAATATGAAATAGGAATAAATATTAACAAATATAAATTAATATAAACAATAATATTTGAAAAATATCCGGCATCTGCATTCTCCCCCCCCCCCGCTAAGTAGGCGCCTGCAAAGAGCTAATATGGCTATTTGAAAATCATAAATTATAATCGTGCTTCTTCTCATCTTTTAAGTACAATATTAAGGAAGATCTTTGTTAATAAAAATATTGAATCTCAAGGTGTAGAGATATATCAATGTTTTGTTGATTGTAAAAGTTTAGTTATTTATATAAGAGTGGGTATATTAAATCACTTTTTTATTAAAATATAGCATTAAATTTTAGATTAGTTATTGATAAAGCGTTCAATTTGTAGGTTGAGACTAGATGGAATAGCAGACTAAAGATGATTGAATCTATTTTCATATGAAATATTGAATGTTCTCAGTTCAAGTCGATGTAGGCTCGAAAATATAGATTTTGAAATGATGAAGGACCTTATCAAGTTTCTGACGCCTATTAAATTGCGAGTGATGAACATGAGGATTATTTAAAACCCACCATTCACAAAGTTATATTGTGTTATCACAAAATATTGAATAATTTAGCTCATCCAAACTTAAACTCGGTTTAAACATATCGCAAAGATGCCTGGAAATAATGGTGGATAAATTTCAAATAGATATATGAAATTTTTGTGCCCAAAATTTCGGGATATAATATATTATCCCGAGAACATTATAAAGAGATGTGCAAACATATTAACACGTTGATTAATGCAGAGAAGATCAATAGAGATATGGGGCAAAAATCGATATATATATATCAACTCACCATCTAGCTCCCACTCAACTGAAGATTCATTAAATTAATAATTAAATTATTAATTAAAAAATAATAAGGTAAATATATCTTTTAAAATTATTTATATTTTGAATATTTTTTTTCTTAAGCGGAGATACGTTTTTGGATTTCTTTCTGACAATGCGTTTTCTGATGCTAGTGTTGAAGTTGACGACAAAAATGTCTAGATGCTAAATTATATATAGAAGATGATAATATTTTAAATTGGTGGAAGACAAACCATAATGATTTTCCAAATTTAAATATTTTGGCTCTTAAATTCCTAACTATCCCTGCTTCGTCGGCTAGCAGTGAAAGAGCGTTTTCAGCTGCTGGTAGGGCCTTTGAAGAGAAAAGGACTAGTTTAAAACCAGATAAACTGAACTCCTTATTATTTATATATCATAATTATTTGCTTTTTGAAACTTTTGATAATGATATTGATTTGATATGTCATTATAATATGATAATTATTATATTTTTTAATCTCTATATTAACTATTATATTATTTACATTCGACATAAATCATGATATTTTTTTTATATAATCGCATATTTTTAAATTCGATTGTATTTTAACTTTTTTATAATTTTTATAATATTTTTTACAAATTAAATAAAATGCAACTTAATATATATCTTGATTAGATTATGGCCATCAAATAAACTTTTATTTAAGGTGGCGATGAATAAATGCACATACATTTTTTTTGGTTATTATTATATTCAAACTCTAATTGTAAAATTTTATTCGGGCTCGGGTCGGGTTGGACTAAAAATGTGTACTCGGGCTCGGATCGAGCTCGGACAAACATGTTTTTTTAAATTCGGGCTCGGTTCAGGCTCGGGCTGCCAAATACTGACTTTAAGACCTATAGGCTCGAGCCCTCTGAAAAATTTTGATTTTTTTTTATACCAATTGAAATAAAATAATTTTTTTGAGCCCCCTGATATTGTAAAGGATAGTGACCCCCGTTTTAACACTTTATTTGCCCCTGATGAGCACCTCAAAACAATTTATTGAATACATAATAATTATAATATACTAAAATAAAAGATTATTGTATTAATAAAAATAAAAATTGCCCCATTTTTTAAAAAAAATTAATTAAAATTTAGTTTCCAATCTTTTAAAATTGATTAAAAGGAAATTGTTGAATATCACGTTTGCTGCTTTATACACACCGATCACAATTCTTGAATTGTCTTTGTATATGGATGTAAAAATCTTTCGGCAAAGTAAATTGATACGTATTATCTTCTGAAATCCAAATTTCGATAATAGCGATCACATGCCTGCGATAGAAAATTGATTCTGGAATAATCGATCCATTAATCAAGTGTTTAGTACTGTTAAACGTTACTCCAAATGAGGTTTGGATAATTATTCCCTTAAAGTGATTTTCAAAAATAAAGAATATATAAATTAATATTAAGAAGAAATCAACAGATAAATTTATTACTTCAAAAAATGATTATTATGTTTACTCTGTTACTTTTCCAAACAAATTAAATATTTATAAACATAATTTGTTATAATTTATCTATATTTGACCTCATCAATCGTATGGACATTTAAATTGATATCCTTTTCTGGGTTATCTATATCAAATATTATCACGGTATTCAATTGATAATTTCCCGCGTGTTTCGAGGGTTTTGATACGTTCACTGTCAACTAATTATATTTATTTTATTATTTTTTTTAAAGTTGAAAAAATTGTTAAATAGTGTTTTTTTTATTTATCTAATTTTACTCGAATATTTGATTAACAGCACGTAAAAATGAATAAAAAAAATAAGTATACTGCTATAGAAAGTTAGCCATATAGTATATTTATTTAAATATGGTTTTGCAATTACGTTCGCATGGCTCATTTTAATTTGGTAACTGCACTTAATACCATCTATCTTGCTGCTCTGTAATTTTTATAAAAAAAAATTGTTCGTTTGCACAACATCCTCTAAATATCCTGTGATGGGGTTTGATTTGAAAATTTCCAAGATCGCATTTTCAGTTATTTCTAAGGGTACGTTACTGGATTAATAGTTAAATATGTATAATACATGGTTATTAATTTTCTAATCAGATGTTAAATTATTATTACTTGAATAAAAACCCCGATATATATACATCATATTTGTATATATCGAGTGATACAATCAGGTCACAAGCATCATTATGATCTATGTAAGATTTTAACAGTCTACCACTCTCTTTGTGATTAATAAATATATAAACTTAATAAAAATTACAATTATATTGAATGATTTCCTTTAAAAAAATGATTATTTTTAAAACATAATATTAAATTTCTTAATCAAAAATTATTATTTCTAACATAAATCATTCAATTATTCATAAGATCTAGTTTAACTCATAAACTTCGGCTTCGCACAAACATAATTATATTAATATTTCAAAATAATAATAATAATAATATAATGAAACTAGATATAGTAAAAAATGTGTTTAGTGGTATCTCGAAAGTGGTCACGTTAATTATATGTTGAGAATTCTCGGTTGTGTTTGTGATATTAATTTTTTGTATTCCATTGCCTATCTTCAACATACAAAATTCATCGTAATATTCCTTAATATAGAGTTTTTCTCCCACCTTCAAAATTTCTACCTAGTTTTTGAATTTTTAAATAATTTAAAATTTTATCAAAATGTGATGTAATTATTAATATTATATAATTGGAAAACAGATAATAGGATAGGTGTATATTGCATGAAAAGATGATTGTCGGAAATATGTATGGAATATACTATACCCAGACTGGATCCTAATTCTGGCAAAATATTTGAAAATCTGATATTTTGGAGGAGAAATTGAATAACAGTAAAAATACTTTGTAAATTTATGACAATTTCCGTGAATTTTTGAGTTACAGTTTGGAAGGAGTAAAATACGTTTGACAGAAATAAATTTATAAGAAAATCAAAATTAAAGATAGAGAAAAGAAAGAAAATAATTTATTTTTTTGAAAGAAATTTGATGAAATTTAACAAATACAAGAAATATTTAAGATAGATTTATAATTATATAATAAATTTATCATGAATATTTATAAGGTATAATTAATACCTGAATGACGGTTTTTGGCAGGAAATATAGGTAGTTATAAATCAGGTAATATGAGCATTTCCTACTTTCATTGTGACTTATCACACCGATCATAAGATTTTTAACCATATTAAAAGCTGCGGCATTTGGATCAAACTAATTTTTATAAATATAGAATACATTTCAAATGGTATCATGCAAATTCGGTCTTACCTCTTAAATAATATATAAAATTTAATTTGGTTTTATCTTAAATTAGTTCTTAAAACTGAATCAGGTTGTAATGATGCTGCATTAAATAAGCAATATTTGAAGATAACGCGTTTACTATAAGCGGAGCGTAAATGTTTTTTATTAAAAATATACGGCAAACCGCACCCGCTCAGTTTGTGTGCCTTATTAATAACCATCTTTTTAAAAGAATACCGCTAATTTTTCACATTAAGGTTAGTCATAATTTATTTATATTATTTGTTAGCTTAAACAGAGGCGTAACAGACACCACCGTGTTGCAGAAAAACAAGATTTTTGCAGATACATGGGCCTCAAGTGAGCGTTAAATAATTACGAGGAGCCCCTTTTTATTTGTGGAGGACTCCTATACTTCACTATTAAATGTTTAAGATCAAGATGGCAGATATTTTATGTATGAGTGTTATTTTTTTAACTTGAAAATAAAAGATATGATTTAGTTTTTAATTATTTAAAAATTTATCAATCTGGATATTTTTTTTGTAATCATCGTATTAATAGGCCTTATGCCCATAATATTTAAATTTGATTACTTGTTAATTATCAATATATAAAGTAAATAAGACTAAAAAATAGAATATAATTCCTAAAAAATATTTAAGAAATTTTAATTAATTTAAGAATATATAAAAGAATTATTATACATAAAATAATATTACCCTGTTAACAATATCTTTGCTATCCCATCTTTAAATAAATAAATACTTATATAAATGATTTATTTTTTAACGAAAATGCATTAGGACACGTCTCGGCAATCAATTATTCCGAAATCTTATTAGCACTATTTATTATTTTTTAGAGTAAAAATAGGTATTTTTTCTAGGAAAGTTATTTTGGTGTAATAAATTAACTCAATAATTTTGTTCTACCATTTGCGATATATACTTATACATGTTTTTTTTTTAAAAAAAATCCATAAATAATGCGACATTTAAATTACTATCCAGAAACTTAGTTTGGCTTTACAGGAAATTATATATATTATATTATATGTTATATATATATACCTTTGATTGTCATAGAAAGCTTTTAAATATAAATTTATTATGGAAAATATTTTATTGTGGCAATTTAATATAAAATAAAACCTTACTTATATCTTTTTTTAAAAAATATTTTGCTCAATAATCAAAAGATGTGAGGATACTTATATATTTTTGACTTAGTTATCAACTTAGACCCTATATATAAAAAGTGTGATTTATTATTTATGCTTCTCTTAATTGTTAAACAGATAAAAAAAATGACCTGTTACTATGATAATCACAAAATACGCTAAAACTTATTTAATCTAATAATTAGATATTTGCATTAATTGAATAATTTAATATTCTTATAAATCGAAACGCATTATTTGTATTTATACGAATTTGACTTCTTTTCATATTCCTAAATTCCAAATCGATATGTCACCCCAAAGTGGTTATTATGTGCTTACAAATGAATAGTGATTATATTATCATTTTTAGATGAGTCATGCAAGTTTTAGCATAAAAAATATGAATTTAATCGACTCAATTGGAAGACATATTTTTACTCCATGGCAGTATATGGATTTGTTAAAACATACATATTACCATATTCGGTAGAACTAAAACCTTACGCTTGAACAGGTTAAGACTATCTAAACGTTTTCTATTTGATTATTAAAAGAGCTTCAAATAACTAGTGAATTTGCCGATAAGATTAATGCTGCTAGTAAATTTTCTCAATATAAGTTTGTTATCGATGAACTTTGGGATTACAAACTGATCATATAAAATTTCTCGACGTGAAACAAGACCTTCACGTTTCAAAATATTTGTTAGAATAGCCTTTCCATTTTTCTAGATCGGCATTAAGGTCTGAACACGTAGATAAAGAAGAGGCAAATACTGCCATCTCTATGAATAGAGTTTTAATCACAATGATAAACGTCAGATTTCATTTTTTTAATAAAGTAGATCTTGGCCCTTAACTTTTGGATTAAGTCACAATCCAGCATGCACAAAAATGAACCTTGCGTCACCAACAAACATAAATAAAAATCGACAAATAAGGCTTAACAGAACCAACCAGTATTATCCCATCCTACAAACCAAAATAAGAGAAATATGCTCCCATAGACAGAACAGCGATGCATAAGTGCTAATATATATCAAATTTTCATATCTGGTGAATGTATAACTTTTGAAAGTAGCATTTCCATTTATTTAATCATCCCTATTTTTTATTCAGAAGCCGGCAACAAATTATTATTTTTTAAAAAAATTGGGAAGATCAGGTTCATTATATTTTTTTTATTTTGTAGAAAAAACAAACACATTAATTTTTATACATTTTTTTTTATTTCATAATTTTTTTTGAGATAATTATTAATTTGGGGATCTATCTTGTTTACAGGTTAACTAACCAACCAATCCCTGTGGCATTGGCATAAGGTCGTCCACCCTACTTGCCATTTGCGCGTTCATATCAATTCTCTCACCTGTCATGAGTAGTGTTGTAAAACGACTCGTTTTGAGCCGATTTTTAAAAACGGCTAATTCAATCTTTTAGCCAGAAAAATATTGCTTAAGCCTCAAGATTTTGATAATATATGTCTAGACCTTTGTTCTTTCTATGAGCGGAATCTTCAGACATACGTAAAATTTTTCTGGATGAAGTAGTGAGTTAGTCGTTTTTAAAAATCGGCTCAAAACGAGCCGTTTAACAACACTAGTCATGAGAGCCCATCATACACATATTCAAAATCAATATTTACTAAAAGGATGGCTAAAAAAAATAGTGGTTATTTTTCCTCGCATCTTTATAAATAAAGCACCTCACCGCTGAAATTTTCTAAAGTATATTGCTAGCGATTAGGACTAAAATCGCTTGTTTAGGGTTTGAATATTTGTTATTTTTAAGGATTTGATGTGAGATAATGTTTGATAAAAATTATTGGACTAGGCCGAGATTGATGCAAGTTTAGTAACGATGCAATAGTAAAACCATTGGATCACTGTGTGATCTTTTGAAACTACCAATGAAAAGATATATTGGTTCCAAAGTATTTGGTATATTGGTTTTATTGAAACTTTGTAACGAGATTGTTTTTGCTATATGACGGAGTTGACGACCTTGCTATCACTTGGGCGTAGTAGATGTAGGTAGAATAACAGTGGGTAAGAAAATGTTCTTAATAGCTCATTCCCTAGATTTGAAAAAATTGTTTAAATAAATATAAAAACAAAAACTGGCTTCAAATTTAATTGTTTAAAATGTAAAAAAAAATATTTCTTCAAATCAATCTAGTAGCTACAACCTCCAGAAACACCTAAAGGTAAATTGTCATTTTTACATTCTAATAGTATTTATTTTATAAGACTGTTCACGCCAATAGTTTTAAGGAAATGGAGAAACATCTAAATAATTTTGGTATTGACGACTCTACATCCAAAAAAACTAATTCGATTTAAACCAAATTAATTAATAATACAAATGCCAATATATCTCACAAATTGGCTGATAAAGTTATTGTTGATTTTATAATGGATACAGAATCAATATAGCAGATAACTTTAAAGTGATGAAAGATGCCCTAATAGTAGAGTTATCAGAGATATCATATATATGTACCACGGTAAATAGTTTGACACATAACAGAAGGTAAAAACTTATAAAATGCAACAAATTACCATAAATATTTATTTTTATTACATTAATTTTTTTATAATCAAAACTAAATATATTTTAATATTTATAAATGTTGATTTTTATATATTTACTATGCAATTACATTATAAGCAAAAAATAAAATTAATTTGTTTCTTAATTTTTTTTATAAAAAGTAGCTAATAGGCGCTACTTTTTTGACAAATAGCGATAGCGGTAGCGCGCCACTTTTAGAAGTAGCGTTTAACAACTCTGACTTTAAAGATATTAAAATGGGCTTTACCTCGAGTGGGTCGTAAAAGATAATAAACGAAAAAGAAAAAATTTCTTTCATTTTTTAGGTGGGCATGAAATGAAGTATAATTTTTGTTATAGACATCCAGGGAATAAGCTATGTATGCATTTTCGAAAGGCGTATTCAAAATTTTGGGAGAAATCAGGAGATTCTTATATTTAAAAATCAGTTAAGATTTTATTGCATAAAAGAATTTTGGTATGTTAAGTTTTTGAGGAGAATTTTTTTTTTCGATATAAAATATATAAAATTCTGTTATGGGATGATATTTTATTAATTATATTTATATTTATTTCTGGTTCTTTTTTATTTAACTCTTAAGGAATAGCCAATAAAATTTATATTCAAAAAAAATTATTATAAAAACTCAATTTATATTATTTTTGTAATTTAAATGAAAATGATTTTTTTTTTATTTTTATATTTATTTTATATAAAATTTATTTTATATATCAAAAAGCAGTAACTGAAACATGATACAAAGGGGGTAATTTATTTTTAATCTTCAAATAAATTCCTCTAACTAAAATGATGTAATTTTTTGTCATGAGTCTGAATTAGACAATTCAATAGTATCTTTATAATTGTAGTTTCTAAATTTAATTATAATAAAGATTAAATAGCTAAAATAAATTAATGGTAAGTTAGATATCTATTTCTTATCCATTGAGAGTGAATTCAAATAATTAAAGAAAATAGAACATGTTATGCTCACAGAAAATAATCATATTAATTGTAAACATTATCGGATGATTAAGATATTATAAATATTTACTCGGAACGGCTGAACCTAATTTTTTATATTAATATTTGATATTAAATAGGTTTAATATAATATATAACAAGAATATAAATTACTAGATAATTATTAAAAATAAATAGCCCAGTCATAGCCAAGAAAAGGAAAACAAGCAAAAATTACAACCCCCCCCCCCTTCCTCGAAGCTCTCCGGTTTTCTAAAAATTAATTTAAGCTAATTAAAATTTTCACCCACATACCCCTAACCCTTATCTCCCCTAAATATGTACATGCTAAAACACTATAAACCAATTTGAAAATAATAAGTAAAAGTTATAATTTTTAAAAAATGTAACTTCGCTAAAGGGTCTATAATGAATACCTAAAACTTTCAATAAACATGGAAAACTCAAATAAATTGGGTCACCCCCCCCCCCTCACCTACCTTAGCAAAATCCTGTTAAGAAATTATATATAACCAATAGTGCTGTAATTGTCATAATCCAGACAGATTCTAAATTAAATATCTTCGAAATAAATATTCCAAAAATAACTTAAAATGGTAACAATGAATTTAGAAGGTGATATTAATTTTTTTTTTGTTTTTAAGTATCTATTTTTTTGTTGCAAATACATTCAGAGAGAAATTGATAACATCTTAAAAATAATTTCAAATTTATTATATATTGGAACTTGGAAATTAAATTGCTAATCTAAAAATATTTAGATGCTATTTTTTCGTTTTCGTTTTCGATTCGAAATTTAATTTTTTGTACCAACCCAGTACCAAATAATTAGCCCTTATAATTTAAAACAGGACATTTCAACATTATCTTTGTAATAGTTTTCATTTTTATATAATGATTATTTGTATTTTTCATCCTTTTTATAGTGAAAACATATTTTATAAAGAAAAAATATATTGATTCACTCTTAGCAAGTATACAATATTTGGTTATAATATTTTTATCTTTTCTCACGTAGTTTTTACATAAAGAGCAGTACAATCCTATTTTTTTTGTCCTTTCCCCAAGATCCACGGATGTAAATTTTACGTGTACCTATCTTGCTACAAAGACGGGGGAAAATATACTAGTGTCACACGAGGCCGAACCCTCATCTCTTCCCCCTAGGTTAAACGGAGAAGGATTCTTGTGTTATCATATTTTATTTTATTTACTCCCATTTTTTTAGTCAAAATTATCCATTAAATTTTAATTGCCCCCCCCCCCCCTTTTTTATATTTACATTAAATAGCCTTACAAAAATTTGAAAGTGATAGACAACTATTCAATTTCACATTTTGTAAATTGTGATATATAACAACATGTACTACCATATTTCAATTGAGAAATATAAGACTCCTTATTGGTTGTTTGAAAAAAACATAAAAATCCCTCCAAATTTGTGATATTACAATTTGCTTAAATAGGAGCACATACAAATCGATTAAAACTTCAGGATTGTTTGTGTATATGAATCTTTGAACATTTTTCTTATTTTTTAAATTTTGCAACGTTTTTTTACTTTGGAAAATATTTATTTTTTAACTAATTATGTTAATAAAAATTATGTAGTCCAATTCCGTCTAGAACATAAACTAACGTGTCAATTTCCGTCTACCGCCCTCAATAGCCACAGTCCACCTAATTCCGGCTAATCCACATAATCTGAACGGTGCGCCAAATCCTATAACTACCCTCATCCCCTCTATGTTCTTCACTCTCAATGACTAGTATTTTAAACACTTTTTCATATTTATATTATTAGGGTATTTTAAATATTTACCTTGTACAGAGACTAGTTAAAGTGATTAGATAAAAAAAGATAATGATTCTTAATAAAATTTATATTGTATAATCATATTAAATAATATATTAATACTAAAAATAATAATAATAAATTCATTCAAAATTTAATAATTCTTTTTTTAAATAAAACCCGAAAAATTTTCAAGTTTCGGCGACTAACGAAACTATGGATTTTAAAAAATTTCAATTTTAATGCCCGGATTGGATTATCGTTTAACCTGTCCTTATTTTATATTAAACCTTCCGAATCTTTAAAATATTTCATTTTAAATCATTTTGATTCTACTGTGTTTTAAAAAAAAATGAAGGTTAAAAGATCAATTATACCAGTGTAATCCCGATACACAATTTATATTTATATATATGCTAAACCGGATTTTTGAATGAATTTTGGGGAGTCTTATATCTTACAAATAATTATGAATTAAAATTGAGCCACTAATTATACAATTTATTAAAAGTTTCAAAAAAATCGAATATTAATTCAGAATGGAATTGGCAAATAGTTAGTCAATACGGAAAAAGAATTATAGAAGATTTCTTCGGAGTTTATATTACTTTATTTTTTCAGCAAAATATAAGGTTTATATTTTAAAAACTTGGAAATATGAAATAGGAATATATTATAAAAAAATATCAAAATACTTTTAAGTTTTTTCAATAGTAATTCTAAAATCTATGGAATGCTGTTAGACTATTTAATAACTTTTCCTAGTTTAAGAATATACTTTATGAAAATATTCCGCTTATATATTTTTCCACCTTCTCTCAAAAATAGCTTATAAAAAAAAATTAATATATTTAAATCACGAAATATGTTTAAGCAAATTCAATTAACATTACTAAATTAGAGAAGCGAATACATTTAATTAAGCTTATTAAAACGTAATAAATTGATAGGATTATTCATTTCCTATCATTTTAATTTTAAGGCAATATTTTTTTTTCTCAACTACAATACAATATTAAATTAAATAAATAATATGATCTTCAATACTATGGTTAATTTATAAATAGAGAATATACTCAAAATTTTGAATGGATGAGTATATGATGGAAAAACAATATTACTAAAAGAATGACAAAAATAACGTATACTATAGAGATTTAAATAAATTTATTTAATAAAAGGGGAAATAGGATTGAGTAGATGCTGAGTTAATTAGACAAATCTCAAAATAGATCTTATGGAGGAAGAAAATCTGCTCATCTTGATCTTAAGTATTGGTGGTTGTTATTTTTCCCCATGAAGCGGCTCATCGCCCATCTAAAGTATATTGGTGGAGATAAATAGAAAATTGCTTGTTTAAGTCTGAATATTTGTTGTTTATAAGTATTTGATATGAAATAATGTCTGAAAAAATTAATGGACTATTCTCAGATTTATGTAGGTTTAGTAACCATGCCAGGGAAAAACCATTGAATCAGATTTTTAGGGTAACATCGTCTGTTCATTTGAAACCCCCAATGAAAATGCCTATTGGTTCCAAAGTAAAACCTTAAGGTCCTAAAGAGATTCTTATTGCTATGTGACGGAGTTAACGACAGCGAGAATATATTTAAAAGAAGGGTGGAGTGGGGGGAGGGGGGGGGGGGGTGCCTGTATTGCCAGTTTGGGCATAATCAATGCAGGTAGAAAAAGTAACAGTGTATGTTAGGACCAGAGGATAATCTCATAGGGATAATAAATTATTCTACAGAAAAAAACTCCATAAAATGAAGATTTAGCTACGCATGGGATGCATTCAAGCCATTTGTTGCCCATCTTAGCTTTAAGGATGATTGAAATGGGATTTACCTCGAGTTGGTTGAGAAAAGTAAATCAGCAACATTTTTTATATGAGAGGTAGGTTTAACGGAATGGAGTATTATTAAAGACATCTAAGGCAAGAGCTATGTATGTGTTTAAAGATTCAAAATTTTGGGATAAGTCAGGAGATTCTTATATTTGAAAATTGTTAAAATTTTATTGCATAAAAGAATTTTAGTACATTAATATACTTTTTGAGGAAAAATATTTTTTTACAAACAAAATAGAATAAATTCTGTTTTGATATTTATTTTCTGATTCATTTTATTTAACTTAAAATCTAATATAATTTTTATTTACATAATGATATAAAAGATAATATAATCTCGTTAAATTGGATTAGTCCAACGGTGACTGTGAATCATTCATAAATTGATTTAAAATAACCCAAGTTAACTATAATTTAATTCTTAAGTCATATTAAATATATAAATATGAAATCATCTATTAATAATAAATTAATTTTACTTTCGTCTTCATACTTCACTTGTGCTAAAAACAAAATGAATAATTTAATTCATAGCTGTTTTATTTAAACTTAATGTTGACGATTTTAGATCATTTAAATATGAAATCATGCGTCATTATTAAAAAATTGAATGTGATTGTTAGATGTGAATATCATTTATAAATTTAAAAATATTCGATAAATAAAAAATTATATCACATTTAAACATTTACTATTATAAGTTAAAAAATATATAAATAAAGAGCATTTTATTTTTGGAAAATATGTTAAATTTTTGAGAGAAAAAACTTTATAAAACAGACTTAAATAGTTAATTAACATTGTTTATAATAATAAGAAAGGGGAACAAGCCGAACCCATAGCCAGGAATTCTCAGTAGGGGTGGCAAACGATTATCAGGGGTGGCCTTATTTTTTGAAATAAATAAAATAGATACTGTTATATAATGGAAATTGATTTTTTTTTATATTAAAATTTTTATTGATATTTTATATAACTTTGATATTATTTGAATATAGCCTCATTTAATATGTTGATGGAAACTTACGATTATTTTAGCCTGTAACCTTGCTTTTGTTTAAATTGTTTTTGTAATATATTTTGATACTTTTTATTTTTATTTAATCTATTTAATATAAAAGATATTATCTTCTTTTTTTTAATAGATTTTAGTTAGTTAGTTCTTTTTTAGATTAATGTAAAAAAATAATAAAAAACTTTTTGTTTTGCACTATATTAACAAAAAATATTCATTTAAATTATGAATATTTAGAATTATATTTTCAAACATGTTATAAGTTATGTGGTTATATTCGATTGTCTATAACCCGAATATTTGTGCATTTTAATTAGTTCAAATTGATAATTTTCTTAAGTTTTTATAAGATTTCAATAATTTTTTATTTTCTAGTATAAAAACAAATAAAACTTCATAAACCCCAAAGACCATAAGAATTTTGGAATCAAGGTAGAATGACATTTTTTAGCAACTGCACATTGCAAAACTTTTTGTGATCGTTTAATGGGCATCACTAAGAGGTTAGCGCCTAAAGCAAGCCTGTACCGTCCTTATGGAAATCATATTATAACAATAACAACCTTGGATTTATATAATTATGTGTAAATTAATATCCAGGGGACTTATAATATATTTGTAGCAAGGGTTGAATATTTAAACATGGAAGCACATCTCGAAAATAAATTTTAACAGCTAAACAAATTTCCAGAATGGAAAAAAAATGACATTCAAAATATATTCAAATTTATTAGATTATTTATTATATCATATCATATTATTTAATTTATATTTTATAATATTATTTTCCCATTCGAACAAGCAATTTTTAGAATTTTTTTTATTAGTAAAATATAATAGCAAGTTCTATCTCATAAATACGCCATATTGTCTCACTGACTTATTTTTCTGCTTATCTAAATTTTATATTTATTTTTACATAAATTTGAAAAACTATTTTATATTTTCAATATAAATGAAAGATTTAAGTACGATTTTAGCCAAGAATTTGCAAAAATATGAGGAAGTATACAGTGTTGTGATGATTTAATGAAACATATTGACGATTAAATTAAAACCCATCCATATAAAATTATAATCTTTGCAAAAATAATTAAAATAACAAAAGGAATAATAAAAGAAATTTCAATAATTCTTTGTCTATATTTTAATTATTTTTGCAAAGATTATAATTTTATATGGATGGGTTTTAATTTAATCGTCAATATGTTTCATTAAATCATCACAACACTGTAATGTTTATCTATAAAAAAATATTTAAGAAAATAAAATATTTTTCTTCTTATGACCACTAATGTCGGTTTTTGGTAATGGGCTGATTTATTATAGAGTTATATAATAAAACTCAATTTGATATTTATTATTAGAAATATTAAAAATGAAATAGTGTATTTTCAAATTCGCCTATTTCCAAAGTCGGACATATTTACAGGAAGTAAGTTGGGTAAAATTAAACTCTTTTTTAATATTAATATTCTATAAATAAAAAATATTAGAGCCTAGTATTTGCAAAAATTTTAAAATATATTTCAATTTATTTGACAAAATATAAAGATATCATATTTAAAAATTTAAACCCGGACCCGACTTGAAATTTTTTAAAAAATATTTGGCTGACCAGCCCAAACCAATTTTATTTTTTAAAAATAGACCGGAGCTAGGGTCGGATACGAGTGGGCCGTGATTTGCAGGTCTCTAATATCTATCATCATAGAATTTTAAAAAATCGAAGGGAGTAGGGCTAGATCTTTATTTATTTGGAATTTAATATAAAAATATTACATTTTATTATAAAAAAATTTTGAAGAGTATTAACAATATATAAAGAGAATCCTATTTATTATATTATATTAGTAATTTTAAAATGTTTTTTATTTCATTTATCTAAATTAAATTGATTATCAGAAAATTTGATTTTCAAGGTATTTGGCGGAAATGAATTACAAACAAGATATATTTTAAAATTTAATTTAAAAAATTTAGCAAATTAATAAAAATAATCTTATGTCACTTCCAACCAAGTAATTTATTAAAGATATAGCCAAATAGATTTTCTCACCATTTAATTTGGAATTGATCATAACCAATCCAGGAATTGATAGGAGTTTATTCATAAACTTGGGAATTTATTTTAAGGATTTTTTTCCTTAACTGTTTAATATAATTTGAATTTAATTCAGTAAAAAAAAATATTAAATGTTTTTAATTTGTATATTTTTATATCGAATATTATTTGTTAATTCTGAGTTTTTAAAATTTTAAAGAAAGCATGATAAAAGGTTTATATTCTTAAAAAAAATATAAATCTTATTATCCAATTTTCTAAGATTCGGCCCAGATTTTTAAATTTGGTCATTTTAAAATTAATTTAGGTTGTATATTTTGTACATCATTTTGTAGGGATATTGAAAATATGCACAGTAAATGAATTTTAAATGATCCAATTTTCATACTAATTAATTGAATATATATTCAAAGATTTCAGACTGAATTTGTTATTTATAATTTTATTTAAAGCTCAACTTGGATTTTAAAAAAATGAAAGAAATGTATTTTAGTGCCACTCAAGGATAACCAGACTGGAAATATATAAGCTATTCTGGATTTCGGGTTTGTAAGTCTCTGATAATTATAGATGGAGAATAACTTTTAAAACAACTTATAAGGTTATGTCTAAAATCAAAATGTAATTATTAGTAAAAGCAAAAAATATATAAATAAATGCTATGCGTATGGAAAAGATACATCCTTATTTTTGCTGAGCAAAAAACTTTTAAATGAATTTTAAATTTATGTCATTTTATATTATAAAATATATATTCATATTCTGTTGTATAAACCGCTATTTTTGTTAAAAAAAATATACAAATCAAATTTTTTTAAAAATGCTCCATCTTGAAGCAATTTTTTTGTTACATTATTTTCTTATTATATATTATTATTATAAAAATTGTTTAATATATACATATATTTAATTTATACATTCATTAAAATATGAATTTTTAAAAAATTATTAATTATTTTATATTATTTAATTTATATTTATATGCGATTTAAGAAAAATTTCATAAATACTTGAAATATTTAACGTTAAAATCATTATAAACACAAATTTATTAAAATGAAGGATCTTTGTAAATGGCTGTCAAATGAACGATGTTTTTATAACACTATAAAATTGGGCGTTGAGCAGTCTATGCTAAAATAAGTCTATGATAAAAGATATGGAACTAAAAGTTTCACAAAAAACAAGAATAATTATATTTTATAATAATAATTTTTTGTTTTAAAAAATAAAATTCCTTAAGTAATTGCATAAGAGACACAGTTCTTATTTGTTTATTAGGAAGGAAGTACCCGTTTTATTGTATAATGACACTCATTTCACTCCAATAAATTTAAGAACAGGAATTCAAACCAGAAAAATTAGAAAAACGCAAAATTATGTTTATTTTCAGTATTTTCCATAGAAATTTAAAATAAAAACAACACTATACCAATCCTTATTTCTTAATAGTCAAATATAAAATAAAAGTATAATTATTGATTAAGTTTCAATTTTGAGCGATAATACACAGATTTCGAGTCAAAACTAAGCCAATTTTTTTGACTCGAGCTCCAAGCCTTAACAAATTTTTTTGGCTTGTGCTCAAGGCTGAGCCGGCGTGAGTAGGGCAATTTTGCATCACTAGCTCACAGTATATAAGGTTGAAAGTCTAGTTTGTAGATATATCGCAAAGAAGCTAACATTTGCCATATGAATTTAATTTTTGTATGATATATTTAATTTTTGTATGATATATTTAATATCTTAAACTAAAATATTAAATGCTGACTCCATATTACATTTAGAATATTGTTTGTTTTATATTCGAATAATTTAAAAAAAAAAAAATCTTATCAAAATTATAGTTTAAATTTCCAAGAAATTTGCTAGTAAATATTTACACAAGATCATAAATTTCGTAAATTTTTTTTCAGGAAAATAATAACTTTTTTTTACTATTATTCTTATCTCTTCGCAATAACGTCACTAGAATAGGGTGGGGGGCTTGAGCCCCTTGATCATTTTTTCAACCATGTTATGCTAAAAAAACGAATTACCTGAGATTGTAGCCACTATCTCTTCGATAGTAATTACTAGAAAATTAATTTTTAAGGATATCGAACGAAACACTGGAAACTTTTACAAGTGTAACATTTACAAAGGTTTTAAAAAATTTCTTTTCATAATAAATAAATTTAATTTAAACTATATAAAAAACATAATACAATAAATTATTAAAATTTTATTTATTCACATTTATGAGAAATATTGTAAATTTCCTTTAATTTCAATTTGCTTAAAATATATGAAGAAGTTGTTATATAACTCCAATGTTTGAAAATTTTCGGGTGTATTTTAATTTTAAAAATTATTTTAAAGTGATCTTAAATGTAAGCAGCAAATAAATGGTAAATGACCCATTATATTAATTATTTTCCGACCATAAATTAATATAATTAAAAACTTATTGTATAGATTTCTAATTTATTTACATCTTTAAACCCCAGATTTATTAAATTTACTATTACCTATCCGACCTGGGCCGGATCAAATATATGAACCTGTCCAGATCGCAAATAACATAATGTCTCTAATAATTCAAGATAGAAATTGAAACAAAATTTAATATTATAAATAATAATTAAACTTGAAAATTTTAAATTTATGTCATTTAACAACAAAAAAAATTTTATATAATGTATTTTAAATTATTAATTAATAAAAATCAAAAATATACTTACCATAAAATTGGTGAATAGTCCAGCTCAAGGTAAATATTAATAAAATCAGAAGATTCATATCTTAACTATTTAATTTTAAACTAATTATTTTATCAAATGTTTAATATTATAATTAAAATGGATATCAATTTATTAAGTCGGTGCAAAAATAAAAATATATTACGTTCTATACTTTATTATAAAATTATTCCTTTATTTATTCAATGACTTGTTGTTTTCTTTTAAATTTTCATGGATTTTTATTTAAGCTACGTTTGCAATCAAGGCAAATATGAATAAAATCAGAGAATTCATTTTTTTTCGATATTTAACTTTAACCTATATTACTTACTCAAATGTCAAATATTCTAATTTTAAAAAAAAAATGGATATCAATTTATTAAGTTTATAATATCTTACTTTTCGCTGGATACTTTATTTTTAATATTACTAGCAGCTTACTCGTCAAAAATGACAGACAATACATAATTTTTGCAGGTAACCCGTAGCGATTCGGACATTTCTTTTATGGATAAATCTGAAATGTATCTTTATTTTTGATGCTATAAGGATTCCTCAATTTTCCAGTATTTTAAAAATATGTTCAGTAAGGTAATATCAAAAAATGTTTCATTATACAACTGTTTATTTATTTTTCTTTCCACCACTTCATTCTTATAGTTAAAAAATAATCCATAATTTAAAAGATAACACTTGCACAGTCAACGCTAGAATATATCTCCAACGTGACTCAACATGCTGTATTGGTGTCCTTTATTGAAAATTTCTAAGTAAGTAATTTATTTTCTTTTTATTAAATGACTAAATGGGACACATTTTAAAACATAAATTAAATCTTATAGAAATTAAAAAAATTGTAAGCAATAAATCATTTGTTCTAACAAGAATATTGTTAATATTATTTTTTTGCGCAATTTCATTTTGGCGAAATTATTCACTAATATTTCTCAATATCTAATGATTATAAATTGTTTTTAAAGTGTATTTCCAAACATTGTTGAACTAAGATTGGGTTTGATTAATTTAAGGGAAAGAACAACTACATTCTGATCGGTATTGATAGTATTAATATTATAAATTTGTCTATAATTTCTTCGTTTAGTTAAGTGATTTACAAATTAGGCCAAATAATTCTGAGTCTCTTTAGTTCTCATAGGATATGATTATCCCATTTCTATCCATTTAAAGAGCTTCCTAGTTTCCATGTTTTACTGTGTACCTGTATTCAATTACTTAGGAAATAGTTGGGCATAATTTACAATGAAAAAAAGGAGATTATTTTATACTTACGTACAACGATTTCTAAATCACCATTGACATAGGCTAGGTTGTCTTATTCCTTCTTTTGACACTTGTTCAACCTGTAGTAAGCAGTGAAGGTCTGCAAATGTCAAAATTCTCTGGTCTGGCTCGGTGGGAATTTGTGAGGTCTGCTCCTAAAATTATCGGCCTACCCGGGTCTAATTTTTCAGTAAGGTTGCCCAACCGGGTCGGGTTTATATTTTTAAATACATGTTGTTAAGCACAAAAATAAACAGGTATGAAATTTGTGTCCACCAGGCCCAGTAAATAAATTTTAATAAGTTGCCACCCAGTCGGCAACTGGACAGGCATTGTAAATCTTTAGTAAGGAGGTAGAACCATTTGGAATCCAACTATTTATCTTGTCTTAATGTCAGCGACCGTTTTCTGATGTATGACAATCTTAATAGATTGATCGGCAACTTTTATTTTAGGCTCCCAGTAATTTGGAGCCCTTTGGCCTTAAATGAGGAATGACAAACGTCCAGATGGCATATTTAGTAAGGTAACTAAAAAGCTTGTCCAAAATGTGTCATGAATCATAACGCACTTCATTCCTTTTTATAGAATTCTGACATTTTGGAGCTCCAAGAAGTCAAAAAGTGATTTTTACAGCCTTTTATATTTAACAGCTAAAATTTCTGCATTCATTCTTAATTTTTTTTCTAAAATAAATAGAATTTAAGTTATCTATTTATTTAATGGGTTTTTTTCTACTAGACTGCAATTTCATATATTAGTGTAGCAATATTATATTGTAACATGTATAATTTATATTACATTTATTATCGACATTTATTTTCGACATTTATTTTCGACATTCTATTAGATTATAAACACAATAAACACAGAATACAATTTAATTTTTTTTTTCATTTATATTTTGTAGAAATTAAATTATTAGGTTGGATACATAGTGGGATCCGATCCAAATCGATTTAACAGCTGAGCGATTTTAAAAGTGATATCTTATGCATATTTTAAAACGATCTATCTGAGTGACGTTTTCTGGCTTTGTAGTTATAAAAGTTATAACAATCGTATTTCAGATTATCATCGTAGCTTAACAAACACAACTTTTCCAAGTTTAGGTAAGCTGCAGCTCTATTTGGAATAAGATATTTAAAAAAAAATTGAATTATTTCAAATGGTATCATGGCGTTAGAAGCCATTTTAAAAACGCAAAACTGTTTTCTTGTTTTAATATTTTTTATTCGTACATCTTGCCCGTTGGTCTGCGATCCTTTTTTTAAGAGATCAGTTGTTTTTACAGGAAAGCCGGCAATAACTTGTTATATAAATAACAATGATGGGGGGGGGGGGGGGGGTACTAAAAAATGACATTTCTAGTTGTTTAATTATATGTAAATTAAATTAAATGTTATATAAAATGTAAGCGTTAAGTTGATAACGCTATGATAAAATTTGAAAAACGTATTTTGCGGTGCTTTAACAAAAAATATGCGATATGATTATAAAAATAATAGCGAATTCGATACAAAGATATATGATTTTTCTTAAATTATTATATAAAATAATTATCTCTATTTTAGTTTTATCTTAAATTAATTTTAAAGACTAAATCAGATGTAATAACGCAAGATAACCCGTTTAGTATAAACGTAGTGTTAACGATTTTTAATGAAAAATATGCGGCAAAACTCTCCCGCTCAATTTGTGCGCCTTAGTTTAAATTATCTTTACTAATATTTCACATTAAGCTTAGTCATAAATTTATTTATATTGTGTGATAACTTTAACAGAAGTGTAACTAACATCACCGGGTTGCGGAAAGGCCCAGGTAAGATTTTTCAGAAACATCGGCCTCAGGGAGCGTCAAATAATTACAAGGAGCCTAATAAAATAACTTCTTTGCGAAGTGCTCTATTATTTTTATTTCTGAGCGTACTAATTTTATATATATTTTAACTCAATTAAGATGGAGGATATTTTGTTTATGCATGCGTGTTTTTCATTTTGAAAATAAATGATTCATTTATTGTTTTTATTATAAATTAGTTTTTAATATATATATATATAAATTTATCAATCTGGATATTTTTTTTTTGTAATCGGCGTTTTAATATATTTACCTTGTTAACAATATCCTTTCTATCCCATCATTGGAAATGTCTCCAATCAATTATTACGAAATCTTATTTTTACTATTTATTATTTTTCATTCGGAAATAGTTTTTTGCTAGGAAAAACTAATTTAGCATAATAAATTAACTAAATATATTTGTTCTACTATTTGAGATACACTTTTATTTATATTTTTTTTAAATATGCCACATTTCAATTACCTTCCAGGACTTAGCTAGGCCTTACAGGAAATATTATATATAAATGAATATTATATGTTTTATATATATATCTTCGATTTCCACGCGATTTAGAATTAGCTTTAAATATAAATTTATTATAGAAAATATTCTTTTTGGTAATTTAATATATGAAATCTTAAACTCCATTTATTAAAAAAATATTTGGCTCAATAATCTAAAAGTTGAGTTTGACTTAGAGTTATCAATTTAGTTATACATTCAAAAGTATCATTATGCTTCTCTTAATTGTTAAAAAGATAAAATAAAAAAAACCTGTTAATAGACTCAAAATACGCTAAAACATTTCTAATCTAAAAATTTGATATTTGCATTTATTGAATAATTATAATTTAATATTCGTAGTAATTGCATAATTTGCTTTCAATAAATAAAGAGAATCTTATTTACTAAATTATATTAAATAGTATCTAAAATGTAAATGTTTTTTTCATTTATCTAAATTTAGTTGATTATCAGAAAATTTGTTTTTCAATGTGATTGGCAGAATAGAATTACAAACAAGATATATTTTAAAATTTAATTTAAAAAATTAAACAAATTAATAAAAATAATCTTAGGCCACTTCCAACTAGTGTTGTTAATGTAACTATTTACTTTTTTTCTAAAAAATAACTGTAACTAGTTATATTTTAAAAATTGTGATCCACACATGTATAACCCAAGCGAGTGGTTTCCCTTGATTCAAAGGGACTAGCGTCATTCCATTAGATCTGGTGATTATCAAATCTGAGGCCAGAGGGTTCTAGTTTAGAAGGAATATTTTTAAAGATTCTATTGATGATCGAATTGATGGCATAGTGCCTGGGTAATCTGCCTTTTGAGACAGTGTATGGGGAAGTGTCCAAGGCTATCGATATGAGTCTATAATAAGACATATGATGTAGGCGTCACCATTTCACAGCCTTAACAAAGACCTATGGCTCTTCTAAGTTCTTCGTTGGTTAGTAACAAGCATTAGAAATAGGTATAGTTTCTTACCATTCGTAACCAAGGTGGAATATGACCGAGGCTGGAATTATTTTATCCGGCAAAAGAGTCGTATTATTGTCATTCTGTATAATCGGAGTTGGGTTTAGGTGGAGAAAGAGCGATGGAGATTTTCTTTGACTTAAAGTGTGAGTATTCGACGCGATGTTATATCAATGGTAAATTCCAGCCTCTTTGTCTTATAGAATTTGAATATGAGCGGATTAGAAAATTTTTTCTAGAGGTCTAATGCTGCGGTATGATGTGAATCGATAGTTTTTAAGTCCGTGTATCGAAATTTAGCAACTGGGGATAAAGAGGCTGAAATGCTTAAGGATATGGGAGAATACATAATACCACCTAGTTTTGGTGGAAAGGAAGCTTGCATTCAGGAGAGTGAAGAGAATTTGATATTTAAAATAGATTTGAGAGTATATTTTAAATGAACTTCAAGGTCTAATAACATTTTAGGGGACTTGAAAATTGTTAATGAACGAAAAGTATGTAAAACTTTAGGAATGATTAAAAAAATTTTAAGTAAATAGAAAGCCTGATGAGCAGGTAAATGTTTTAAAATATTTTTCATTCTATTTGAATTTGGCAAGAAATTCATCTCTGATATGAAATATAGCACTTTCACCTCCAATGGGTGAACCTAGGTTGGTAAAGCTAGTTTTGTCCACTACAATAAAATTTTCAGGTGGGCAGTCAGAATCAAGGGTGGGATAAATTAATTTTAGATTATTAATTTAAAATTATGTTTAAATGTGATTGTGTTCGCAAAAGATATGCAACAATAATATAATTTCCCGACTAAATATATTTTATAATTGTTACATACTGGGTTTCATAATTTTGTAACCAAATTCAAGTAATAAACCTATTTTTAAATATTATATTTCTTTACAAATTTAACACATATATTCCTTATTTTTTGCTCTAAAGTTGCTGACAATATTTATACTCTAGAATTTTATAAGTAATAAATGTATTTTTTTATATTTTATTAAATTAGATCATAAAACTTAGTATAAGGAAATAAAAAAATTAAGATTATTTATTAAATAATTTTTGTATAAAATACTAAATTAGTATTCATTACTAGGGGAGACCGGGGTTATATTGTCCATAAAAAATTGAGAGGCTGTGAAAAGGAGGAGAAATAATTTATCAAAATAATTTTGATGTTATTTTATTCTTTATATAATTATCTACGGTAGAAATTAATATCTAATAAAAAAATATTATATATTTTTTTAAATTTAAATTTTAAAAAAATGAAAATTTTTGAGTCATGAAAATGAGACGGGGGATGTATTATCCTTTTGTGGGGCATGTTTTAGACTATGATTTTCTAAGCATTTTATTCATATAAAAATCATAACAAACATATAATATTAACATACAACACATTTATTACATATAAAAAATGGATTAAAATCACAACATGATCCATGTGCCCATAAATGACAATCCAATCTTCATTATGGTGGTGAGTTTGATAGTTTTTGTGGCACACTAAACAAAATTCTTTTTTGCCAGCATTCATATTTAAACTTTTTTTATTATTGGTTGATTTTTTTTTCAGATTATTAGCCCTAGATCTGGCTATTTTTTTGTAAGGTGAAGAGGGGAGGGAGAGTCAATAGAACTATACCACTGTCAGAGCCCAGCTCAATGACTTCAATAGATTGGTGAGATTTATGATTATCTAATATAAGCAAAACTTTTTTATCTTGACTGGGCTTAGTGTATTTTATAAAAAGATTTTAAAAATATATAAAATCTTCAGCCAGCATTTACCCAGAACCATTAGACACGCCAATGCATCCTACAGGGCCATCTCTTAAATAATGATCATAAAATTTTTTCCTGGGATATATAAACATAGGTGGAATATAATTTTCTAGAGCATTGACAGCAATTGCCAAGGGCATAAGTGTACCACATTCTGATGTAGTAATTGCCACAACCTGTTTTTCGCCTTTCCTTGCAATAACTTTATTAGGCCGTTGAACTGTTGTTAATCCTATGAAAATATTAAAGATTTGCTATCATATATATTTTAATTAACCAGTTTCATCCATATTATATATATCACATGGTAGAAAGTTATTTTCCCTTGTGACAGTCAAATAATTATTAAAAAATAAATCAACCATTTTCATATTAAAATTGGTAGCCCTGGCTATACTTGTAGCCTCTGGTGTTTTCAAAGAAATAGTTGGATTTCTTTTAATAAATGCTCCAACCTAGTCTTCACCAGCTGATTGAGTTATTTCCCAAGATTTTGGTATTGTAAACTATACCTCTTGGCCATTTGATAAGCTAAAACTCTAACCTAAATTTAAACATAAGTCATTAAATTATTTATATATTAAGGCAATCTAATTAAAATCCTAATTCTTAAATTTTATTCTGAATTTATTTAATAATTAATATAATAAAATATATCATACATAATTAAACCTCTAATGTATAGGTAAGAACCAAAATATGTTTTAATACATGATATAATTTAATGCTAAACCAATGAATAAATCATTTTAAAATTAATATACATGGCAGCATCATTTTATTTTAAATATATATCATACACACATAATTAAATCTTTAATATATAGGTAAGATATGATTTAATGCATGATATAATATATATAATGCTACATTGAATAAATCATTTTAAAATTAATATTAATACATGGCAGCATCATTTTAAAATTAATATATATAGATGGCAGCATCATTTTATATATAAATGGCAGCAACATTTTATTTACATATATATCATACACACTTAAATAAATATTATTCTAATGTATAAGTTAAATTCTTACTTTAAAGTATTTTAAAATTAATAAAGATGTTTCATTAACATATAATGTAAATAATTTTAAAAAATTTTCTCAAGTTTATTATTATTTAACTAAAAAAATACCATGGCATAAATTTAAAGATTATAAAAAAAATCATTTTACAGAGATATATGATATAACAAAGGATTAAAATACTTGATTAGGGCATAATCCTGAAAATAATCTTGATCCTTTAATTAAATAATCTGTTAATTTAGTTTCTTGAATAGGAGAAAATACTGATCTGTGAATATATCGCTCTTGAAAATCTTCATTTCTTTTGAACAATTTATTATACCTCTAATGCTTAGTTTCTTAAATATATACTAATTTAAATATATAAATATACTTCCCATAACTTAAATTCGTATTCATGGTTATAACTGTCAAAGGTATCTTATATTTCAGCATTTGAAGAATACTTGCCTTTTGATTATCATTATTATCTTTGTTAATTTTTCTAATATATGTTCGAACCATTTTACAAAAACATAACCAATATTTTAATGAATGTATGTAAAAGGAAAAGACGCACCCCGCTAATACCTTCCCCAGGTCCACAGGATCATTTAAAAATTAAATTTAGAATATTAAATTAACATAATGATTGTCAATATTTTTATATATGATAAAATGGAGATTTTTTTATCATTTAGAATTTATATTAAGTCTGAACAACTTTTATAAAAAAAGTTATTCGTGAAAATGTAAAATTTAAAAAGGTTACTTTGGGTATGTTGAAACTTAAATTTGCATTTAAAATTTTTCATGAGCAATTTTGTCCGAAACAATTTTGGACCTACTTAAGCACCTTATTATAATACATATTTGGCTTAAATTACAAATCTTAAACTTTATTAATTTTTAAATTATTTGAGAAGGAAATACCTACCCCGGGAACACACTATCCCCGGTCTCCCCTAATAAGAAAAGACGACTATTAAAGAAAAACAAAATATTATAATGCATATATCAAATATCATTTCCTTCAACAAGAGATTAATCAAATACCCTTCGGACAAATAAATCAAGTTCTAAACCAATCATTTGATGTAGTTGAATTTTTTGACCTAAAGCATCAAAATGTTGTTGATAATGAACTTAGAGAAAATTTGATAAAATCCAATAAAAACATATTATCTTTATATGATTTCCCAGATTTAAAATTACTTTTTGTTTTTATATAATGTTGTCCTTACATTAAGTACTCCCGTAGAGCGTTTATTCAGTCCAGGAAAGCTCATTTTTGGGTAAAACGAGCGCGTCTCGTAGATAAAAATTTTGAAATCAATTTATTGTTAAAAACAAATAAACACTTATTAAACTTTAATTTTTTGGAAAAATATATGTTACAAAAGTAACTTTTAATAACACTACATCCAACCAAGATGATAAAAAAAATAGATTAACTAACCATAAAATTTGCAGATGATCACTAGCAATGCAATGAGTAATGATAGGAGTTAATACATTAACTGGAAATTTATTTTAAGTTGGATTTTTTTTAAAATATTTAATAATTTAAAAGAATTTAAATTTAAGTAAAAAAAAATTTGTGTAGCGCGCTACTTAAAAAAATAAAATAGCGATAGCGGTAGCTAGCTAATAATATAGAAGGTATTGAAGTATTTCGCTACTAAGCTACTCTTTATTTTATATAATAAATGCACATAAGATCCGTTAAAATATATTTATAATTGATTCTATATAATCATAATCTTTTTATTTTATTTTGAAATTTATATTTAAAAATATGCATTATATATCTGGTTTTCAAAATAATTAAAATTTTAAAATGTAAACAATAGATATTTATACTAAGATAATTTTGGTGATGATATTATAAAGTTTCCTGTTCGATCGCATATTTTAATCTCGATAAAAAAAATTTAACACTGGGTGTAAATTTCGATGTAAGATGTGCCAAAAGATTTTATCATCAAACAAGACCAAAAGCTTCAACTTGAGAAAACACTTACAGGTAATATATCAAACAAATTTAATATCAATGTTTAGCCCGATCCTTAATCTTTTAAATAAAATTTGAATCAAAGTTGTATATCTATGATAGTTTTTGAGCTAGATGAGTTTATGTGCAAGTTCATTTTCTGGCCTAGTCCAAACATGATATGTTTCAACTGGTCATAAGATATTATTTAAGAATTACATTGCAAATTATAATAAATAATTAATATTATTTCTTTTATCATCAGACTCATCTATTTAATGATTTTATAAATTATTAACTGGGTGTTAAAAATTCTCATTAACCACTAATCTATACATGCTAAAATACTTATTGCAATCCTTTCATGTTATTCCCATTTTGAGAGAAATTGGTTCAATATATAAAAAGTTAAAAGGTGGTGGCCTAGACAGACCAAACATGGCCATTTATGCCCTATATCATTTTACTACGCTTAAAATTTTAAACTGACTCTAGTCAGATCAAAAAGCTCAGATCAAAGAGCCACTTAATTATAGATAATTTTTTTGAAATAAATATTAATACTATTGAAAATCTATAGAACAATGGCGTACGCAGCTGGGGGGGGGGCAAACCCTATCCCCCCCCCCCCCCAAACCAAAAAATGCAGATGCCGGATTATTATTGTTTATATTAATTTATATTTGTTAATATTTATTCGTATCTCATATTAAATATGTATTTAATTACATTTATTATCACATTTATCTACTAAGTTATTTTAAAAATTAATTTCGATTTCAAGTTTTCCGGCGTAATATTTACTTATTATAATTTTTAGTGGCGTAATTCAAATTTCTAGTCAAATAATGATTATTTCTGTTGTCCAACAGAGAAAAAGAAATTGCAACCTTGTCCAAGATAGAGTCTCTGCCATCAAGCAGTAACAGCTTGTAAGTGTTGTAGTCGAAAAAATATATATCGATTTTTTTTGTATGTTTGTATGTTAAAAGAAAGAAAAAAAAGCATATTATTGATTTTTGAGATGATATATTTTTATTTTCGCTCGCGATTTCATGATTATAGTTTTTCATGTTTTTTCCGCGATTTGGTGAATTTAGAAAAATTATAAACGACATATTTTAGTTTTTTTGAATTTAGAAAAGCATAATATAAATATGTATTGAAATTAATAAAAGAAAAAAAATAAAATAATTGGAAATAAAAATTTGTCTTGAACTTTGAAATAAAGATTTGTCTTAAACATTTTAGGATCACTACTGTCTTAAACATTTTTAGTGTCTTAAACATTTTAGGATCACTACAGTAAGGAGTTAGAAGAGCCAATTATTTGCTATTACTGAAATATCACAATGGCCTGAAAGAAATATTTCCTCAGAAGCAAGGAAATTATTGGATTCAATGCTTATTCTAAATTTTATTTATCATTAGAATGTATTATTTAATTATACAACTATTTTAAGTATTACTTTTTAAAAACATGACATTTACTTGATTAAGAAGATGAGAATAGCGGAGAACATTTTATCAGAACTCAAGGAAATTAGGGCTAATGTTGATGAAGAATTTCATATTTTATATTTTATTGTTGAGTCAAAAGCAGAGCTATACGTGTTTAATATTTGTCTCCCTAGACTTGTAGCAAGGCAAGCTCATCGTTAAAGCATTAATATAGGATTAGTAGAAGAGTATATCTTAAATACAGATACATTTATAACCCAAATAAATGTATTTTTAATTCATCATGCAGCACTTACTAATCTGCAAATATTACTTCCTCAAAAGCCTTCCCAACCTTTTTCAGATGGTGATAGAAAAAAAATATTTGTTAGATTTTTATTATGAAGATGTTAAAGTATCTTATGATGCCTTACTAGCTGAATAACTATGTTTATAAGATTAACTATGGTTGATATAGTCCCAAAAAATGCTATGGATGCTCTGCATTATTTATTTTAGATTAAATTCCTAATGTATTAAAAGGGTTTATAAACTCTTCCCATTAGTAAACTAATAATAGAACATTCTCTTTTTTAAGAAGAATAACAGAGGCCTGCAGAAGTACCATTTGCAGGGCACGGCCCGGATTTTTTTTAAAGACTATTTACGGCCCGGCCTGGGTTTTTTTAAAAAAAATTTTAGGCCCGACTCGGCTTTTTTTAAAAAAAATTCAGGCCCGTCCCAGATTTTTTAAAAATAAATTATATTTATTTTTGATTTTTATAGCTAATAATAACGATTTTAAATATAGGCTGTTTTAAAAAATACAGCCTGGATTGGGTATTTTTTAAAATAATTCAGACCCGGCTTGGGTGTTTTTTTAAAAAAATTTAGGGCCCGGCCCGGGTATATTTTAAAAAAATTAAAATAATGTCCGGCCCGGGGCCGGGCCTGCAGGTCACTGAAAAACATACCAAGAAGTACAACATATGAAAGTAGATTGAAAGGTTTGGATCTTTTAAATATTCATAGGCATTTGACGACAAGCAAGGATGAGATAATTGAAAAATTTCAATCACAACGAAGATTGGATTTTACATTGTAAATATATAACATACAAAATGCAATTATTCCTAAGTAACATTTTGTGCAAAGGCTCAAAAATTCAAATTTCTATTTTGGGTCATTTAAGTGATTCTTTACATATATATAATTCACATTGATTTAAAATTGTGTATTAGAAATAGTTATTAGCCTTATAAATTTATGCTTGATATTTTTAAAAAACAATAATATTTCTTAAAAATTTGTATTATCCCCCCCCCCCAGACCATTACGCGCCTGCTATAGACGCATTTTTTAAATCTAAAAAATGAATATTTTTGTTGAATTTTATATAAAACTATAAAACATATGTGTATTAAATTTAAAACTGTATTGTGTGCTAGTGTTGAATGATTATTTAGTCATAGTTCATACTTTCTGATCGTCGCTCTAGACTTGGGGATGACAGTATGGAAATGTTATTATTATTGTGATACAATAAAAAATTAGCAAATTATATATTGGAAATTAGTCATTTTTTATTTGTAGAAATAGAGATATGTAATAATATTTTTAAAAAAATTATAAAGTAGCTTAAAAAGTAACTTTAGCTACTTTTTAAAACGGTAGCGTTAACGACAGAGCGCTACTTTTAAAAGTAGCTTTTAACAGCATTAATTTAATTATAGGACTATAATTCAAAAGTTTGTGGAGCTTAGAAACAACAAAGAGGTGGGGCAGGGGATAATATTTGCCAGTTTAAAAAATCGGCGCCTGAGAATTAGAATATTATCTCCACTTATAATTTTGCAGGAGAGTAATTTTAAAAATTTAAATTTCTATTGTTTTTAATAGAATGGTTAACCTAGTATCGGATTTAATGTTATCTTATAAATATTTCGGATTTTTAAATGTAAAAAGAATGATATAAATAATAAAAAATTGATTTATCTAAAAAAGTTATTTTTGACAGAATAGAATAACCGAATTCTCATCCGATGAAATATCATAATTCCTTATTTGAAAAGAATTTTTTTAACCTAAGCTTTCTAACCTTATTTAATGAATTAAGTTGGAAATCAAATTAGTATCTCTACCACCCCCTCCTCCTTCTTAAAATGAACAAACTTGATAGCCTTACAATTTTATCATATTTTTGTTAGCGATAAAAATTAATTAAATAATAACTTTTGGATTTTATATTCCATTCCCTTCCACATCTATACAATTATTCTTAATAGAAATTAATCATGTTATTAGATTGCTGAGTGTGCCCCGTTCGAAAAATTATATGATTTTTGTAAATGCAAAAAAATTGAATATAAATGAGTAGATCCTTTTAAAACTAATTACTGAAGTCAAATAAATTTTTCTAACATTTTTATTTGCCAAAAAAACCCAAATAAAAAAAATTTAAAAATCTTTTCTATTTCCGTCAAAAGTATTGAATTTTTTTATTAAGAATAAAATTTATTACATTTTTTTACATTTCCAAATACTCATATTAAATATGAGAGTCATTGAATCAATGAAACAGAAGGCCCAAAAATACCTCTCTAAGTTGGCAACTCCGACTTAGAATCGAGGATCCAACGAGAGAACCACTCGAAGCTTTTCCATCAAAAAATATTAATCAGCTGCTAAGCAACGCTATGTCACGCCATTGGTCTTATCCCTTGACATATACTGCAGATAGAAACCTGAAATTGAAAAAGAATAAGCTTAGGATAGAAAATCCCAAGAGGTTGGAAAGTATCAATTGCGAAACGGTAATACCCTTACTCTCAAACATCGTTCAACTCCAAAGGTCCCCCCTCTTTAAACTGCAAACGTTGTAGAGGCAAATTCATTAGACATTTAAAGTGCAATACTATAGCCAGGGCCTTAAAATCTGAAATGAACTCTTGAACCTATTGGATTATAAAGTTCCTATGGCAAACGATTAGATGGTTCTACCATCCTTGAAGGAGGAATTCCTTACCTGTTTAACATATGTTGATCCCTTCATCCATTCCAATATAAATAGAGATGCTCTCATAGACGTTGAGTCGAGTAAACTCGCTAAATGCCATCCCTATCTACCAACTAAATATTCTTATCCATAATCGCCACGACTTTGACATCTTTCGACTCTCAAGCCCTAGCCTTTTTTAAAAAAGTTAAGGAACGGTCTCAGCTCGAATTGAGGATCCAATGACGGTATCTACCTACGTCAGAAGATGGCTCTAAACATAGTAAAAAATAGTGTTGTTAAATAGCTCAATTTGAGCCGATTTTTAAAAACGGCTAACTCAATATATCATTCAGAAAAATATTACGCAAGCCTGAATATTTTGCTCACATACGGCACAAAGTTTTGAACATCTATTAGCGAAATCTCAAGGCATAGGGCAATATTTTTCTGGCTAAAATGTGAAATTAGCCGTTTTTAAAATTCGGCTCAAATCGAGCAGTTAAACAACACTAGTAAAACGTAATTATTTCAACTTTATATTATCAATAAACGAGGTCCCATAAATAAACATCCTACATTGGGATACATTTTGAACTACTCAGCTCGGTAATGGATACATTGACGAAGCCGCCTTGATTCCTAATCGAATGAAAGGAAAATAATTAGAAAAGAAGAATGCTATATTTATATCTACTTCTTATTAATTATGTTTTTGTTTAAAAAAATGTTTTCCATATTATAGATCTCAATATTGTTTATTGCTTACATTCTTATCTTACCATATTAATTAATTATGCTTTTGTAATAAAAGTTCTGCCATTTGTGATATGATTTTTACTGTTTTTTTTAGGAAAAACTTCTGTAAATTATTTTTCAGGAGCCTTACAAGAATATTTTATATAAATGCACATGTTATATATATATATACCCTTGATTGTCATACGATTTAGAGTGAGCTTTAAATATAAGTTTATTTATATTGTGTTAATTTATTATTATGAAAATAAAACCTTATTTATATCTTTTTTAAATATATTTACCTCAATAGTCAAAAGTTGAGAGATGTATTTTACTTTTGAGTTCTAGTTATCAATAATCATACATTCAAAAAGTGTAATTTAATTATTATGCATTTCTTTAATTGTTAATCGGTAAAATAAAGTGACCTGTTACTACAAATAGCCTCAAAATATGCTAAAACTGTAGTTATAATATATACCATCATTGTGTATATTGTTTTGCGGCTATAAGATAATATAATGGAAAATGTATAAATTAACTTTATTTTTGTTAAATAATAATATATAACTAAATTGATTTAATATAATTGATTTTCTTGTTGAAATAATATTCAAATGTTTTTTTATATAAAATTAACTTTTACCAAAATTTATGTTTATACTTATAAATTGTGATAAACATCATTATTTTATACATAAGCGTGACAAGGGGAAATCTCCCCCCTTCGGAAATTTATCACTTTTTGTGAATATCATTTTAAGCTAATAAAAAATATCCCCCTTAGTCCTCCCACTCCCTGACCCTCAAAAATGCATGCATATAACTATAACAATAATTTGAAAGAAAGAATGTAAAAGTTAATATATTTTTATAAATATATTCAAATTTATACATTTTTGGAGAAAAGCATATATCATTGCCAAAAATGCTTTTAAGAAATATAATATAAGATAAGTGAAATGTATTATAATTATTAATAATGGATCCATAAAATTACTAAATAATATAATATATCAAAAATAATTTTTTATAATGTGAGTAATTTTATTTTATTTATCTTAAAAGTAAAATATAATTATAAACTATTGATAAAATTAAATCATAAATTAAATTTAAAAAAAAGGACAATACAAACAGTGGAATATTATATGTAGTGGATTTACAGTATATTTAATTTTATCAATTATCATATGACATAGCGTAAATAATATGAAGATTAATTTTTAATATTTTTAAAAAATAAATAGATGGCGTTAAATATTTGAATGCAAATTGTTGCATATTTATTATCAAGAGGATTGATTAATAAAATTTGTTAAAATATTAACTGTAATAAATTCTCTAACTGTCTAATATGTCTGTAAAAGGAGAATTTTACCTAGTTTTTGTAACTAATTCTATATAATAGAGGAATATCAACTATATGTCTACTTACTTTTTATAAATAAATTTCTTATAGGAATAAATTATTACCATGCTTTTATATTAATGTATATAAAAGTAATTTATTATAATTTATATAAACTAATAAAAATATATTTCATATTTTTTAATCCCCCCCCCCTAGGAAAATCCTGGCTACGCCTATGATATATAGCAATATTGACATGATAGGTGATGCTTAAAGTTTATGTTTTATTGACGCTTATTAGTGACAGATAATTAAAATTTTCTAATATTGAAATTTATGAGACAGATAATATTATAATTTAAACTCTTTCAGACACTAACCTTAAAATTAAAATTCGATTCAAAATTTAATTTCTAAAATCAAATTGGCCTTTTCATGCGGTATGACTAGATTGATTGACATCTTGATTTTAGATTTTCCCAATAGTTCATAGCCCTTTGGCCCTTTAAATGAGGAATGACAAATGTCCAGATTGCATATTTGGTAAGGTAGCTAAAAAACTTGTCTAAGATGTGTCATAGCGCACTTTATTCCTTTCTAATTAGAATTCTGACCTTTGGGGCTAAAGAAGTCAAAGAGTGATCTTTATAGCTATTTCTATTTAACAGCTAAAATTCTGCATTCATTCTTATTTTTTTTTCTAAAATAAATAGAATTTAAGTTTTCTACTTGTTTAATAGTTTTTTTTCTTCTAGGCTGTGCAATTTCATATATTAGTATAGCAATATTATATTGTAACATGTATAATTTATTTTAATAAATTAAGTTGGATATCAAATTAGTATCACTAATACCATCACATCCTCCCCCCTTTTTGAATATCATATTCCAATCCCCTCCCCATCTAAGATAACTAGTATACAATTATACTTGTTAGAAGATAACCATAAATAATGTCTATTTACATAAAAATAAAATCATGTGAATTGATTGCTAAGTGTGTTCCGTTTGAAAAATTAAACGATTTTGGTAGATGCAAAAAAATAAATATATAAGATCCTTTTAAAACTAATTACTCAACTCAAATAAATTTTCTAACATTTTTATTTGCCAACATCAACCAAATAAAAAATTTAAAAATATTTTAATTTCCCGCTAAAAGTATTGAATTTTTCTATTCAAAATAAAATTCATTGCATTTTATACATTTCCAATAAATACTGATATTAAATATTAGTCATTAAATCAAGGAAACAGAAGGCTTACAAATATGGCAACTCCGTTGCACACTTTAAATCGAGAAGTCAACGAGATGACCATTCACAACTCTCCCTCATTTCTGCAGGTAGCGGCTACGTCCATCAAAAAATCTTTACCAGCTGCTAAGCAACGTTGAGCTACGTACGCAATACTTATACCTTGACAAATACTGCAGATAGAAACTCTGAAATCTTAAAAGAATGATGATAACCTTTGTAGAGAAAGTCCTATGAGGCTGGGAATATCAATTGGGAAATGGTAATACCCTAACACTGTATTCTCTGTCAAACATCGGTCAACTACAAAGGTAGCCATTCTTTACACTGTAAGTGTTGCAGAGGCAAAATCATTAGACATTTAAAATGCAATGCTATAGCCAGGGCCTTAAAATCTGCAGTGAATTCTTAAGCCCATTGGATTATACAATAATTCTTTGGAAAAGGGGGGAATTCCTAACCTGCGATTTCTCACGTGTTGATCCCTTTGCCCTTACAATTTAAATAGAGATGCCATAGACGTTGAGACGAATAAACTCGTTAAATATTAGCTATCATTATCTACCAACTACATATTCCCATAATCGCCAAGACTATAATATCTTTTGACTCTCACATCTATCCTTTTTTAAGAGTTATGGAACTGGGTCTTAGCTCGGACCAAGGATCCAACGAGGTTTACTACCTACGTCAGAAGATGGCTCTAAATATAGTAAAAAGTAATTATCTCTACTTTATAATATCAATAAACGATACCCCGTAAATGAACATCTTATACTTGTGATACGTTTTGAACTACTCAGCTCGGTAGTAAATACATCGACGAAGCCTACTTGATTGCTAATCCCAATGAAAGGAAAACATAAAAGAAGACTGCTATATTTATTTCTACTTCTCATAACTGAAATTCAGAATTATGACTTTTTCTCCTATATTCATTGTTTAAAAAAAAAATGTTTTCGATATTATAGATCTTGATATTGTGTATTGCTTAGATTCTTACCAACTTACCATATTAATTAATGCTTTTGAATTAACAATAAAGATTTATCATATTTATATATGAACGAACATGAAATATAAAACAATTGTAAATATAAATAATTCAAAATATAATTTTAGGAATCCAAACTATAGAAAATATCGGTTTAGGATAAAAATAATGGCTCATGATCATGAATCATGCTGAATGTATAAAAATAATATTTGCTCGATTTAAACTTTTAAACCCAGGCTCAAACTTTTTAGCATACAATCATAGTAGAATTATATAAAGGAAAGATTCTTTTTAAAAAATGTTATTTTATTCTATAAAAAATAATGAATCGTATGAAATATTTTCACAGCACCATGAAATAGCAATATACTAAAATTTATTAATGGAAAGATTTATATATACATATATGATGTCTAATAAAATATTATCTATAAGATGAGCCATTTTTATTTCTTAAAATTTAATTTTTTTTATAAAATAAAACAATAATAAATATTATTTTTAAAACAAAATAATAAAAAACACAAAAAAAAATTTCCCATGATTCAATGACTTAATAATTTTCTACTTTTTTTTTAATTGGTAAAAAATGGGTTATATTTATTTTAATTTTAGAGTTGTTAAATATTTGATATATTGCTTTAATCATTATTTTGGAACAGCAAATTATAAAATAAAGTTCATTAGATAAAATATTTTAATTATTAAATATTGAATTATGAATATAAGATATTATTATTCCTTTATTATATTTTATTATAGTTTCTATTTTCTAGAGTTAAAATTATTTTTAAAATTAATTAAAGGAAAAAAATTTTTTAAATATAAAACTAAATGTTTGTTCAAAGATTTTTTAAAAAATTAAAAATCTTTTACAATATTTAGCCAAATTTTTTAAAATGAATTTCTAGAATGCTTTTGAATTTCAAAATATTAGATAGCTTAACAAAAAAACTTACCACACTGTTTTTTGCTGTTTAAAAATTTATTCATTTCAGAAATGGTGGCTTTGTTTTGCTAACCTATAATTTCTACAAGTGAAAGATTGAAAAATAAATCTTTAATGCCTGTTCTCTGTTATTTCCAGAGTTGTTAAAAGATACTTTTTAAATGGATCTAGATACAGATACATTGTCTAAAATAATATCTAGATACAGATACATTGTCTAAAATAATATCTAGATACAGATATTTTAATCAAAAATCTATGTAGATACAGATACCACATTTTTATATCTAGATGTATCTAGATCCTTTAACAACTCAGGTTATTTCTATATAAAAAAAGTGTAAGATGTAAAAGATAAAAATAAATAAAATTTGCATAATTTAAATTGAACTAATATAATAGGTTAAAAAAAATGATAATTTTAAAACAGATTATCATGAGGTTCTTCCTTATAGAAATAAGTATTAGTTCTTATGCATTTTGGAATAATATTTATTTATTTTATTATACTAAATGTATATAAATATAAGTAAATTGTGTAATGATAAAAACTATAAAGAATATTTTAATATTAAACACATATTAAATTTTATTCATACATTAATTACAGATATATATCTATGGTTATAATTTACCAGAGTATTAACAAAGAATAAATAAATAAAATTTATCAAAAAATGGATTTGTTCTAATCAATTGTAATCTAAATAAACATATATAAGTGAGGGTTATAAAAATTAAAATTTATACTTATTTTTTGTTGCATTATTTTTCCAAAACCTCCTCGACCTGGATCATAATCTATTCGATATTCATCTCTGACCTATTATGATAAACAAAATATTATCTTTTTGAATAATGTGTTAAAATAGTTTGCAACTTTAAAAATATTAACAAATGTCAAAGTTGAGCACTAATTAAAAGTTCTTAATTTGGCCTTTTAGTGTGGTCTCTGGAATGGAATTCAAAATTTTATTATATTTAAAATAATGTATTCACATATTCTGTAGAAATAATGACTTGATAAGGTTTATCATATAAAAGCCTTTAATTTTATTTAAATTATTTATGTCTAAATATTTTATAAGCTGGATAATTTGTTTTATAGCAAATATTAAAATAAAAAAGCCATTATTATCAAGTTTCAAATAAAAGTTAAAAAAAGTTATTCATTTTGTAAAATATAAATTATTTTAATTTTTATATTCGTAAATGTAATTTGCAAATTACTTGGCCTCCTGTTTTTCCTCTGCCATATTGTCTTCCCTCTATAAATCCTGCATCCCAATCAGTTCTTACAATTCTATCATCTAATCTGGTTCCATTTATAAAGCTCATAGCATTTTCTGCATCTTCTCTGATATAATATCTTGACGATAAAAATATTAAAATATTTTATTTAAAATTATATTACTCAACAAAACAAAACCCACAAGGTGTTTTCTTAACACGATCTAATCCCATTACGACTCTTTTCAAATCTCCGCATTTGCTAAACAATTCGTATATTTGCTCTTCAGTTGTATAGAATGATAAATTTCCAGTATATAAAGTTGTAGATTGTCCTAAAAGATCTTCCAATTCATTTCGATCACCCTTTCAAAAAAAAATAGAAGCATTTAAACTAATTAAAAAAATAAATATAGATTTAAATAAAAGCAATCATTAGCAGTATTATTACTGGGAACTTTCGATCTCGATATGAAAGCATTTAAAATTTTAATGCGTGAACGTAAAAATAAGAGTTTCGAAATATTTAATTTTTGATAATTGAAAGTTGTTAAATTAATTAATTTTTAAGTTAAAATTAATATATATTTTTTAAGTATTTATATTTTATTAGAATATGGTGCTTATTATTTGCATTCAAGGAATCACAAATGTGAACTATCCAATTTAAAATAACTATCAACATATCATTAGTCTATAAACTTACATCTTAAATTAAAATCAAGTCTTCTGTCCTTGATATATAATGTAACAAAATATATTCTTAATTATACTTCAAAAGTTGTTTCAGTTTAGCCATTCTCCATCGGACAATGTTTAGGAGTAGCCAACGAAATTTAAACTTCTATTAATAACATTTCAAAAAATTCATTCACATCCGTCTCATGGCTCCTCACACTCCATTTATAATAATCAGTTTTAAAATATTACATAATATATAAAATGTTTTATCATTAGGTCAAAATACAAAAAGAGAGTCTGGCAGGAAAGTACAAATTGAGAATATTTCAGCTGCTAAGGTTATATTTTTTACTTTAATTATTTTAATTTTATATAGATCGTTGCAGATGTTATTAGAACATGTTTAGGACCAAGAGCGATGTTAAAAGTATATTACATAGGTCTTAATTTTTTATTCCTTCTAAAATGTTAGATGCTCATGGATCCTCAGGGTGGAATAGTAGTAACTAGTGATGGCAATGCTATATTAAGAGAGGTATTATAAAAAATCTAATGCTTGATACTAATTGTATTTAATATAGATTGCTGTAAAACATCCAGCTGCAAAGAGTATGATTGAAATAAGCAGAACTCAAGATGAAGAGGTGGGTGATGGCACTACATCAGTTATTATTTTAGGTAAAATTTATTAGGATGATATAAAATGATCATTTTAATAGCTGGAGAGTTTTTAGGGGCATCTGAAGTTTTCCTAAACCAAAATATTCACCCAACAATTATTATATCAGCATATCGTTTGGCTCTTGATGACATACAAGAAGCCTTAAACAATAAATTAAGGTTTTATATAAATATTTTATGTAATATTTAATTTAAAATTATTTAGTTTTTCTATCAATATAAAAGATCAAGCACAACTTTTAAAAATTGTAAAGAGTTGTGTAAATACAAAATTTGCTGGTAAATGGTCTGATTTGATTTGCAATATTGCCATAAAAGCTGTTAACACTGTTGCTCTTGATCATAATGGTACTAAAGAGATTGATATTAAAAGATATGCCAGAGTAGAAAAGGTGAGCAATTTTTGGTGATACAAATTGTATATATTTGTATTTTTTGAAAATATAAATTATATTTAATAAGATATATTTATCAAGAAATAAATTTAAAAATATTAACTAATAATTTACATTAAAATAACCTGATAAAATTATTTAGATTGCTGGAGGCTTAATCGAAGACTCACATGTTTTGAATGGAATAATGATCAATAAAGATACTACTCATCCTGAAATGAGGAGAAAGATAGTTAATCCAAGAATCCTATTATTGGATTGCAATCTTGAATATAAAAAGGGTGAAAGCATGGTTTGTAAAACTTAATTACACTCATAGATATGTCTATTATTTAGTGATATTTTATATTATGTATTTACCCAATTTTGAATTAGAATATTTATATTAGAAACTGGTTGTCAAACCTATTGATATTTATATTTTTCACTTTTAATATTTAAAATTTTAAACAGCCTAGTTCCTATTTTTGTTATTTTTGAACAAATTTATATTGATTTGTTTTTGTCTAGAAATTCATATCAGTTCTTTTTGGTTCACTATGGTTTTAGTAAGTTGTGAATATTATAATAATATATTCTACCAATTCATTCAAAATACTGATAAAAAATTAAAGAAAGTGAAGGTGATTTGGTTTTATTATAAAACATAAATTAAAAACAACAAATCAAGTAAAATAATAACCACATCTTGGGATTTTTTTAAAAAATGTAATTTTAAACCATCTTAACACTATTAACGTTTCTGTTCTCTGCTTTCAAAATATATGTGTCATAGTTACAGTTCAAAAATTTGTAACAGTTAATTTCAGTTCAGTTTGGCACCATTGATCGATTTAAATTAATTTGTTCTCCTAATTGTATATAAATCTTCTTTTATTTACTCTTTTTTTAATGCTTTTAGAATTTATTACAGATGTGCTGATATCACTTTTTGATACTCATGCCAATACAAAATATTTTTTAAAAAATTGGTTTATTTGAACAAAAAAATAAAGATCATTCCCAGTCACACTTCCTTTTTTCTTGACTATAAATTTTAATTGAAGCTTGTAGTCAATTTATTTTCTAGTATGTTAATTCTTTACAATAGAGTTAATTTTTGAATTTTTTCTAAAAAAAATAAAAACTGAATCAATGTTTAATCAGTTTTTGGTCAAAAGTAGAATATTAGGCTTCAATAAACAATTATAGAGTCATGTTTTTTTTTCTTATCAAGTTCAAAAAATATATTTCTTGTATTGCTGGGTTTCCTTCATAAATAACAAGTCCCGTTTTATTTGGATCAAATAAATCAGATTGGACCTGGGCCTAAAGAAAATAGCAATTTAAGGTTCTATAATATATAATACACAACAAAAAAAGACAAATATGGAATTCAACAAAGAACAGGACTTTCAAAAAATGCTAGAGCTTGAAGAAGATACCATAAAGAAGGATTGTGATAAGATTCTCGAGTTTAAGCCTGACATGGTGTTTACAGAGAAGGGTGTATCAGATCTTGCCCAACATTATTTGATGAAAGCAAATGTAACCGTATTAAGACGCCTCAGGAAAACCGATAATAATAGGATCGCCAAGTTATATTTTGATTATTATAATATTGTTTACTAACTTTAATATATGTGAATGTTTTTCTGATTTTATTGTTAACCTGAGTTACTACTTAAAAATCAAGTGGTCACATTTTAACGTTTTTTTATATTTTACAGGGTGTGTGGTGCCACGATTGTTAATCAAATAGATGAAATCCGTGAAGAAGATATAGGCACTAAGGCTGGTCTTTTTGAAATGAAGCAGATTGGCGATGAGTATATAATTTATCTTTTTTTAAAAATTTATATGTTGCAAATTCAAAAATATTTTTTGTATACTACTCAATTTCAAAGAATTAATTTATCAAGAGTAGATATGCATCTGATATTTAAGTCATTTCGGTTCTATACCTATTCTTATTATATTTTTTCAGTTAAATTTTAATGTGTTACACACAGGGATCAGGAGTGAACCGTTAAACCATTATAAATATCTGAATCGATATTATTATTTTTTGAATGAGTAAAAAGAACCTTTATAAAAAACGGTTAAACCGGTTCAAACCAGTTCAGTTTTTATATTTTAGAAATGGAAATAATTTGAATATCCAGAATTATATAAACTTGCTCTTATAGTACTGGCAGTTTCCGCAACACAAGTTTCTGTAGAAGGGGCTTTTTTGGGGCTAAAATTTGTGTTATCGTCACAACGAACAAAAAGGAATCCATTTATGTTAGAAAATATATTACTGATACGTTCAAATAATATATTTAAAAATGAGTTATTTTGAATCTTATATTTTTTATATATAATTTATAGATGCAGAAGATGGTGTTGTATCAATAAAAAAATTTTTTAACCGTAATGAACCTTTATAAACAGTCGGGTCCTATTTTACACATTACAATTTGTTTATAAAATATTTTTCAATAATAGATCAAAATCAGAGATTTACTCTGATACTTAATGTTTTTTTCTAAAAAGTTGATATTATTTATTTTGCATTTTCCGTTGGGTCAGCACATTTAAAATATAACTAGACATGGAATAAAACATTACAGACACCTTCTGGGAAGTGAACTTGAGGGAAATTAGTGGGGCACTATCGAACCTGGAATGTTCTGATAAATAATATTAATTTATTACATAATTTACTTTTTTTGTTGATTTTATTCATTTTAAATAATAATAACATTATCTGTTAAATTTAACCATATGTAAAAAAAGATATAGGATTGGGAAAACATAATTTATTTTGAAAAAAGAAAAAGAAGGTTTTGAGATTTGAAGAGACTGATATTTGCCTCAAAAGATAGCAATTTGGGTTAATGGTAAAATTTTTAAAAAGGATCCACGATTCCCTTGATTTGAGAATTTTTCTTACTACCTAAGGCCTAAAAAATGTTTGCATAGGGGCCTATATAAATATACTGAGGCCAGGCCTTATTTTAATAAATACCTGGGCTTTATATTTTAAATCGCCATTATTATCTACAAAAACTAAAAATAAATATAATATATTTTTAAAAAATCCGGGCTGAAAATGTAAAACTCGGGCTGGGCTGAAAAAATCCTAGTTGAACTGGACCGAAAATTTTTTAAAATAAATCTGGGCTGGTCTGGGTTCATTGTTTAATATTTGTTTTGTCACGTATTTAATTAAATTACTCTGCTGGTACCACCTGGATCCTTTTATAAATTTGGATTTCATTGGATAATTCTATATTTTTGTTATAATAAATTCTTTATCATTTTTGGAAATTTGTGTAAACTCCAACATAAATATTTAGATTATCCCAACGCGTTTCGTCGATTTTTTTTTACTGTTCTGTTTCCTAACCCCGTTTTTCCCGTTATATTAATCACCAGTGGTATTGACATTGACAGGATACTAGGCAGTATTGGCAAAAAAATGTGGTATTAAGATGGTGACATTGCTCAAAATAAATCTAATCTAAATTATCAGAGTTGTTAAAAGATACTTTTTAAATGGATCTAGATACAGATATATAGTCTCAAAAGTTATCTAAATACAGATACAGCGTCTAAAAAGTTATCAATGTATCTGTATACAGATACATTTTTTATTATGCTTTTATAGGTTTGCATAAAGCTAAATTAATATTATATTGTGAAAATTCATGAAATGAGCTAAAAAATTTATTGACGCGATATAACATTTATCAGAATATAACTAAAATAATGATTTTAATATAATATATAAAAATATATGATTAAATAATTATAAATAATTATTCGATTTCAGTAATAAAATATTTTCAAAATTTTGATCATTTAGGCATCCTCGTTTATCTGTAAAGACATTTTTAGCAACCTAAATAGTCTTTCCACAGGGGTGCTTGAAGGAATTGTAGTGTTATACTTAATAAATAACAATTTTATATCAGGGTATTCTTTAAAAATGCTAAAATCTCTACATTCATTTTTGAAAAAATTATTTAAAATTTGTTGATTATCAAAATTTAAATCATTATTAGAAATTATATCTACTGTAGGGTACTGAAAAAAATCTGAAATTAAATTATTTGTTTTTTTGGCAGGTTATTTGCTTGCAGTCAGTTGATGACTTTGATAATTCACCAGCTTATCTTTGTATCAATTGTTTTTTATTAAGATTTTCTTCCATTTGCAACCATGTCCAATCAAGTTTAAAAAAAGGGTGGAGCATGGTTGCTATAATATTATCATCTTCAAATAAGGTCACAATAAACCTAGAATTATTAAATATTTTTAATTTATTATATTAATTTACCTATCCTCAATCCCTTTAAGTAAGGCATCTAAGAGTGGTAAACAGATGAAATAATAAAATAAATTTTACAGTCAAATATTTTTATTTATAATAAAAAAAGGGGTATATAAAATGTATCTTAAAAAGTATCTAAAACAGATACAGATACCTCTAAAAAATATCTAGATACAGATACCTTTCTAAAAAATCTATCTAAAAACAGATACTACATTTTTATATCTAGATACTTTAACAACTCTGTAAATTATAGTCGACAAATTGTTTATTCTTTGATCTGTTTATAAATTAATCTTTATTTATTTTATTGGATCTAATCAGGCGTGAAAATATATATTATGTAAACAATCTTCAATTTAAAAAAAGATTATTTATTGTTCCTCGAAGCATAAAATCAATTTCATATACAATAATGAATACCCTACCATTTTTGGACGTTATTCATTTTTAAATATAAATATATCTATATATTGACAAAATAGGTACTACACATACATAGTGGATTGTCACGACCCTAAAGCATGCAGCATAGTTCTAAGGGGTCCTAGCAAGGATATCTTGAATGAAATAGAAAGAAATTTAATTGACGCGATGAGTGTTCTTAGAAACGTTATGTTACAATCTAAACTCGTTTATGGTGGAGGATCAGTTGAGATGGCTTTATCTAAGGTACTTTTTAAAAAAAAGCATTCCTTAATATTTTTCGATTGCAAGATGTGTTTGCAAATTTAATAAGTTGCTCGACTTAAAAATTAAAAGAGTCAAGGTTTTGCTTAATCGTCTCTGTTAGTTAAAAGAAATAGATAATATGATACATTAATAATGTTTCAATGCATTTTGTCTATTTTTGGCACTTGACCACAATAAAATATTTTTCTTTAGATATATCTAGAATTTAAATGAACAAAATCGATGTAATCAGATTTGCATTTTCATCGTGTTGGTTTATATTAATTATACAAAGAAATGGAGGGAGGGAACGTTAACTTTATTTTATTAAACTAAACCCAGATTTTTTAATACTTTTATCTTTAGATTCTATCAGATAAGGCTAAATCTATAATCGGTATCAAACAGTGGCCGTATTTATCGCTGGCCAGATCCTTGGAAGTTATACCTAGAACTCTTATACAAAACTGTGGAGGCGACGTTATACGAACTATGACTAACTTGAGAGTATTACATTTTTTAATATATATTATTGGGAATCTGAGTGATAATATGGTGATGGTTCATTGTGATTTCTCTTTTTACAAACGAGTTTGTATATCTTTATATTTTCAGATCCCAGGATAGAAATCCTTGTTTTAGAAACCTATTTTTTATGATTTATATTTACTAATCGATTTTTATATTTTAAATGACCAAACCTATTCATGATCTTTGCCGTTTCTATCATCCCTCTCTGAAAAATGTTAGTCTCAGGGCTTCCATTCAATAAGTTATCAGGTACAGTTACAATGTAACCTTAACCTTTAATAGGCTGGTGTTTAATAAGTTGTTACCAAGAAACATCTCTGTTACATTTTGGTGACTTGTGACTTCATCTGTGTCGAACTTAATTCCTATAAATATTGATAAATACTTGTATTGAGATTACTATACAGTATAAAACAATACTAGGGCAGAATATATTTAAATAATTTGTAATTTTAATAAATTCAAATATCTGGTCAACACTTTACCACACTAGTATCGATATTGGTTAAAATTAGTATTGGAGTACCTCATCTCTTATAAAAGTGAATGTGGAAAATAATTTTTAAATCTATATACATTTCTTGTAACAAAAGAAATAATGCTCAACTTGTTACTTACCTAAAAAAGTAATGCTTACCATTATTACTTAATTATAATTAAATATTTATTACAAATATACAATAGCAATAATAGTTTTTATGAAAAAAAATAAAGCTCTTCATTTCATCATTATGAAATTATACACAAAATACAATTTCACAAATATAAAACTCATGAAGGCCAAGCATTCGATTTCCGATGACCCAGAAAGCCAATTCTATGGTATAGACGGTGAAAAGGGAACAGTTTGCAATATTAAAGCACTAGGAATATACGAACCACTAGCTGTTAAACTTCAAATTTACAAAACTGCCATCGAGGTAAATGCATTTTATAGGAGGTATAATGTAAATTTTAGTTCCACCAAAAGACAAAGGAATGAATAGTTGAGTAATGGCTGAAAATCAGCTAATTCTGCTCGATCTTTTGGAAGGCTCATGCCGAATAAAGCCCGTTAAGCAGAGATGCGAATTAATTTATTTATGATTTTCAACAAAAAAAGTTAGGCTGAGATATTAGCTTTAGGTTTAAAATTAGATTTTGCTAGTTAAAACCCAGCCATAGTGACAGAGATTCAATTTTATCAAAATGCTTAATAAAGGTGATTTAATATAGTCAGATAAGATGTATACAGTTTTAAAATAAATTGGGGTATTTTTACCTATATAAAAATCCATGTTTAAAATTATTACGAACATTTTTGTACATATATAACATATTTTAAGACTGCCATATTGTTGTTGAGGATTGATGATATAGTAAGCGGCACCAAAAAGGAGTCTACTATGAATGAAAAGCAGCAAAACGCACCTCCTACCGAGGAGTCAATGAAAGATTAATTATACAACCTATTTCAATTTTGTTTATTAGTCATTGTGAATATTCATTAATTTTTATTTGTAAATCATATTTCGAGCTCAAATATTCAGGCTATATGCCACAACGCGTTATTAATATTTGTGGAGATTAAATATTATGTTTTTTGATATACAAACTTAAAACATTTACGATTCATATGTTTGTATTTTTGTTATGATTTTTTATTTGAATATAATAAAATTTACTATGCTTTTCTACAGATTTTAATAATAGTAGTGTATGTTTAGATATTTGTGATAAAATCTTTTTTTAAATTAGGGTTATGCCGAGATTTTAAAAAAAATCGATCCGATATTTTTATTGTTTTTGGTTATTTTATGATTGTATTTATAATTTTTTTGTTTAATAAATAATTTCTTAATAAATAAATGAAAGGAACCATAATACGGTTTATTTGTTGTAATGTTTAAAAAATTAGTTAAAAATTTTACACTATTTGTTATAATATCTGCAACTAGGGACTTTAAAATATGTAATGAGTCACAGTGTTAAACGGCTCGATTTATCCAATTTTTAAAAACGGTTAACTCAATATTTTGGCCCAAAATCCATTATTCGTGTTTATCGATTATTTACAGAGGTGTTTAACAACTTTACATTCTTCCATAAATATTGCAAATATTTAAAATTTGATTATTTACTTTATATTATAAGATAGAAAATATTGTGTTTTTATGACATTGGTTCCAAAGATATATGGTAAAAAAAACAATATAAATATCGGATCGGTAAAAATTCGTGGATCGGCACACCCCCAAATTAAATTTATTAATGATGATAAATAAATGATATTAATTATTAATGAATTTATAAATAGTTTTAAAACGTGACATAAGTCATTTATTTGTAAATTGATGAATGTCTTTAGAATAATGTTTTAAAGATTAAAGGTTTTTTCGTTATATAGTTTATATTTCCTCGAAATATAAATAAATTCCAAAAAAATTTTTAATGCAAAAAAGGCGCCCACATTTTGAGATAAGGAAGGATGGAAATGGAAACCAAAAATTTTCTAATATTTACTAATAACTGTTTTGTATTAAGAAGTTTCACGTGTAGAAATTTAAATATGCTGAAATAAATAGGATGAGAAGCATAGGTATGTTAATATTTGGAAATTGAATAGTCACGCAAAGCCAATAGTAATATCAGTAACAAAAAGATAAGCACTACACATGGTCCAAAAAAATTTTTTTTTATTTCCTTCATATTTTTTATTTTAATAATTGTGATTGATTATAGCAATATATTTAACATTTAAAAAAAAATATGTGGAGAATATTTTCATACAATGTATATTTTGAGATAATATTTCCTAATTGCATTTCAAAATATTGATTTATCACATCTCTAAACTAAGAATTTTATACATTTAATTATAGCTTTATTGTGTTAAATTGTAATACAACAACCAACTATATTTATAAATTAGACAATTTTATTAAAAATCAAAATTATATAACTTCATGTATATAATCATTTTATTAAATAAAAGTAGGGCTAAATCAGGAATTGGTGGAATCCTCTGTTTTTTAGGATAAAAGAATAGTTAATTTTGAGACTTTTAAACAGGAAGAATAAGTTGAGATATCAAGGCACATTGGAACGGAGAAAGTGCACTTATGTGTCAATCAGGTGAAGTGGAATAGGGTGGTACTCCGGTAATGACATGTGGCTAATTCAGATAATGTTATATTTTATAAGAAAGTTTGGATAAAATGAAGATGTGGGTTTTTTTTGAATAAAAAATCTTTCAATTTGAAGTTAAAAATGGTTGTGAGACAAAATTTTTTGTCTGGAACAAAATCTCAGGTTATCAGGAAAAATTGATGTTAAAAAAATATAAAAAAAGGTGGAACCATAATATAATAGTCGGAAATAGTGTTGTTAAACCGCTCGTTTTGAGCCGAATTTTAAAAACGGCTAACTTAGTATATTTTGTAAGCCTTAAGATTTTACTCATATATGGAACAAAGGTTTGAACATCTATTAACAAAATCTTAAGGTTTAGGCAATATTTTTGTGGCTAAAGTATTGAATTCGTCGTTTTTAAAAATCGGCTCAAATCGAGCCGTTTAACAACACTAGTCGCAAAGAAAATATAAAGGGGAACAGGTTAATGTTATTTTGGACACATGTAAATTAGATTAGAAGGATATTTTTTTTTGGGGGGGGGGGGGGAGATTGAAGCACTGGTAGATGTAAAGTAAAAAAGATGGGGGGGGGGGAGTCAGAAATGACACCCGAGGAGGGAACGAAAATAAGAATTAGCATGAAAATTTCTAACCATTCTTAAAAATTAGAAATTTTTTAAGAAACAAATTTAAAGGAAACATAATTATATGATTAATTTGATTTCTCAAAATACAAAATTATACTCTAAATTGTTTAACCTTTTTTTCGAGGGAAAATACATTAGTGTTGTTAAACGGCTCATTTTGAGCCGATTTTTTTAAACGGCTAACTCAATGTTTTAGCCAGAATAATAGTGCCTAAGTCTAGAGATTTCTATAATATATGTCTAGACCTTTGTTCCTTCTATGAGTAAAATCTTCAGGCTTGCATAATATTTTTCTGGATAAAATATTTAGTTAGCCTTTTTCAAAAATCGGCTCAAAACGAGCCGTTTAACAACACTAAAATACATTTAAACAAACTGTTACGGGAAATTTATTCATTATATAAGATTTCAAACATCATGGATAGTAAAAGGGCATCCTATCTTGCTTTTTCCATACGGATTTTTATTCCTGTTTACGAAATTTTTATCAAATGATATTAACAAAATATAGCTTTTCTGCAGTGTTAAAATATAGGCAATTTACATTAGTACGTAGGAAAAATATTCAATAAAAAGTGATATAGGACGACCTTTAAAAAGCAAGTAAACGTTAAATATGTATTTATAAAATAAATTTTAAAAATAAATACATTGTCTTGTTCCATATTTTAAAAAGTATAATCATTTTTAATAACCTTGATTTTTTCTTTTTTTTGTCACACAAAAAAATAATTATAATATTTTTTTTAAAGCTTTAGGGCAACTGCAACCACAAAAAAATTATATTCCAAAATATTCTATGGGAATAAAGTTATCTTTATTTATTTTAATTTTATATCATCCTTAGATGAATCATTAATCCTCTAAAAAAATACAAATTATATGGACTGTATTATAATTTAAATGTTTAGAAGAAACTGATTTATTTTTTATGAAAGATTATATAATTAATAATAAATAGTCAATTTTTTTATTTTTATAATTGATTGAATTTGATTGTGATAAAATTACTAAATATTAAAAGTAATCCTGTAGATTTTTTTAAAAATAAACCAAGCTAAGCCTGAAGTGGGCCCGAAATATATTTTTTATAAACTCGGATCTGAAAATATAAAAAGCGGTCCGGGCCTATTTTTAAAAATAATAAGGGCACCAGCCTGAAATTTTTATTTTTGTCAACCAGATCCGGGCTATGCTATTAATAACTCTTAGGGACCTGATAAACATTTGAATTTCAGTCATTTACTAAAAATTATTTATATTTCACCTTATTTAATTCTCTAAAACTGCTTATTAGCGAATCTCACTTTTGAAATAAGGAACCTAATTCTAGGCTAAAATAAATTGAGGGTCACTGAATTTATTTTCGTCCCGGGCATCTAAAAGTTTTAACACGGTCCTGCCTGTCATTAAATATTTAGTAATTTCCATACAATATTTAATATTTGTTGGATTTGTCGCTATATTTATTTATAAACTTACTAACTCATACAATGAGTTTGCTATATTTTTTGCTTCATTAAAAGAATATAAAATTTTTTATTTTTTTAAAAATAGTATATTGAAATCGATTTATTTATTATTACTTTTATTATTTTCTAAAAATCAAATTATTTTAATAATAGTAAAATAATTATTCTCGACTAATTTTTTCTTGTCATAATTTGGAACAGCGCAAGAAAAAAAATATTCTATTCTTTTAGTGGACTAAGGACTATTAGCATTAATTCCAATTCTTTAGTTTTACAGGTAAATGATTTTTAAATCGTTTAAAAAAATATTTCCTATTCGTAAACAAGAGTTTGGAGAGAAGATAGAAGCCAAAATAAAATTTTGTAAAAATTCTTTGTATTTAATAATAAAACAGTATTTATTTTTTTAATAATAATAATAATAATAAAATCGATAAAATAAATAAAATATGACGTTATATTTTCATTTTAATTTAAAGCAGTTTTTACGCAATGCTATAATATGATTAACTCCATCAGAACTCATTAAATTATACTGTTTTCATATTAGATTAAAAGATGATAATAAAAATTTTTTATAAAAGAAAATTATATGAAATCTGTAAGCCTTTTTTTTTAAACTACAAGGTGTGTCTGTTTATCGTCAATCCCTAATATTTGCCTATTGCTATTATTAAGCCTTGATTTTTTGTTTGAATTTTGTATTTATAAAATAAATTATTGAAAATATTTGATCTGGAACAAGAGCAAATAATATTATTTATTACCTGCCTTTTGACGCTGATCCAATCATTAGAGAAATAAAATGTAAAAAAATAATATCTGAGCCAACATTTTTCATTTCCTATCCCTTAAACTTGGAAATATATAAATAACTAAACTACAACCATAGACTTTGAACTTATAGTTAGAAATTTATACATATTTTTAAAATATTATTTTTTAACATAAATCGGATAGTAAAAACCGGAGATCAGACCGACACTCATGATAACTGTTAATGTCGGTTTGTTCGAGTATCTTTATCGGTTTTCATGTCTGCTAAAAAGCTAGTCCTCCCTGGTAAAAAGCGGAATTTTCTGAGGGGAAATTAAGTCGGGTATCCAGGCCCTTGAATTATGTTCATAACACAGTGTCGAACTCAAAACGCAAAACCGAAACGAACCACGATAGATTTTCATATTTTAAGAAAATCTCAAGAAGGAAAGGAACCCAGTTACCTTATTTAAAGCCTGTTCATAACAGTTTTTTTATTATACCGATACCACTTTTTGGAGGTCGATCCGATATTCCCTAATTTATATATTTAAATTTATTATATTGATTGCATTGGCATGGTTAAAGCGAGGCTTGAAGAATATCTTTCATTTAGAAATTTACCTATTTTCGTAAATATCTCGTTAAATAATTGTTTTAACGCGATAAAAGCTTATTTTTGGTTTGTGAGGTTTGTATGACTTTGCTATGTATTTTAAAATAAACATGGTTTCATAAGTTTTCTGTGATGAAAATTTTTACTCTTGGATTATCATTCATTCGTTTATGGTGGATCAAATTTTTAAATATAAATGGAACTGAATTAATATGCCTATCTTAACTCGAAACCCTTAATTTTAAAAGTTTTTACAATTCTCAAGATATGTTTGTTAAATTGGTATTATTTATTTATCTATTATATTCTCTTTTTTTTCAAAGAAATGATTTCGATATCCAATAAATTTGATAACGAATCCTTAAACGGCATTACCGAAGGCAAAGTTAAATACGTTTCTCAAGATTCTCTCAATTCCTTATCATCTTCATCCTCGAATTCATCCTCATCCATGGTTAAGTTTTTCAAATCCGGACACCTCTACAAATCAAAATTCAATCATTTATTGGAGAACGTTAAGCGCACTTTACACCACCACAAAAATCCCGAAAATTTGGTAAGTCCTGAAATCAATATTAATGATAACGAGAATACAGATGCAAAGACCAGCCAGGATCTCTCACAAAATATGGGCGAGACGTTTCAAAAAACCGATCAGTAAATTTAAACACCAATTGATTTGTTTATTTAGGCTGTGCCCCAAAACGTCAAAAAATTTCAATTCACAAACTTTCAAATTTTAAAATATAAAATTAAAAATATGTTCAAAACATAATTCCAATTTTTTTAAATATAAATTTCAAAATGCGATTTCTTTAAAATTTGCTCAAGTTTTGAAACTTTTCAAATTTTTTTTTAAAAAGATTTTGCACCCAGCTTTGTAATATATAAAATAAGAAAATTTGGGGCATTTTTTAAAGTTTTTTTGGAGAAAAAAAATAATTGAATTGGAATTATTTTTCTTCTAGTTCTTTTTATATCTATTTAGTCACCTTCATTCACCCGACCTTTTGCGTCTCCGAAAAAAATATAAAAACCTTTCTAAAATAATTATATCGGTTTTTTTTTGTCATCTACCTTTGGCTCTTTTAAAGTTAATTACATAGTTCTTTTTGTTACCAATGCCAAAATTATAAATATACATTATACTCCGCGCCGCTTCACGGGGTTGCTAATGAAGAACTATTGGGGACTTCTGTCCTGTCAAAGTTTTGAAAAATCCTCTCAAAGATATTCGAAGATATAAATTTAAAACATTTTTTTTTAAAGCACCCACTGAACCTAGTTAAACTGAAAAGTCTAGTGACGTCTTCTATAACCGATATTTCTTTGTCACATGACACCTAATATTTTAAAAAATATATACTTTTGAAGCAAATTATATTTTTCGAGCCACGCAACTAATAATTTTTACAAACCGTGAAATAATGTGTGAAGGGGGTGGGGGGAGGATGGCGAATGATTTTAAAAAAATTAGTCTGATACTATTAAGTCTAAAATTTATTGTTTGTAAACAAGACATTTAGTTAAGGGGTTGAAAATTATTAAATATCGTTTTAAACTGATAAACCCCCCACGGTCTCTCTACACATGTATCTTCTCCCATATTTATCCAAAAATGAATCCATATAAATAAAATTTATCAGGAAGAAGGCACACAAGTTCCCTAGGAAAATCCTGATCACCCCTATGAATAGTGTGGAGGAGAGGGGGGGGGCTTTAAATTTCGATGAAAATAAATTTGAAGGTAAATGTAAAATTTGGAAAGAATTCCGAGTATCATATTTGGCAGGCCATTTAATATTTATATGGAATCTGTTAATTAATTAATTTTTTTTATATATAACTTTGGCATAAATAATTTTTTACCATTTATAAAAGTAAAATTTTTTAATGATTTTTTTTTATAAAATATGAGTTTACTTTAAACACACTAACTATTTAAATGAGTAAATATGTATCTTTATTTTCCGCTTAAAATTTATTAAAACATAAAATTTATAAATGCTCTCTAAACAATATTTAATATTATTTATGAATAAATGAACAAAATAAATATATATTATTACCACTTAAAAATTTGTCATGATGGCGGGGAGGGGGAGGCTATGATTTTTTATTATTAAAAAATATGATATACTATCAGATCAGACCCTTTCTCCTTGATAAATGAATCATAAATGTATTTATTTTGTTGCTATATTCCTTAATTTTCCACTATTTTTAAAATAATTTTAATAATGTTTTTTAGTACTTTTAAATGTTAACAAATAATTGGTACACGATGACTATCATCAAATAAATGATAAAATTCTCATTCCCCATCATTCTTGACGGGCAAAATAAAGACAATAAAAGATAAAATAACTAAGTGCGATATAATCGCGTATTTATGAATAAATGAACAAAATAAATATATATTATTACCACTTAAAAATTTGCATGATGGCGGGGAGGGGGAGGCTATGATTTTTTATTATTAAAAAATATGATATACTAGCAGACCCTTTCTCCTTGATAAATGAATCATAAATGTATTTATTTTGTTGCTATATTCCTTAATTTTCCACTATTTTTAAAATAATTTTAATAATGTTTTTAATACTTTTAAATGTGAACAAATAATTGGTACATGATGACTATCATCAAATAAATGATAAAATTCTCATTCCCCATCATTCTTGACGGGCAAAATAAAGAAATAAAAGATAAAATAACTAAGTGCGACATAATCGCGTAGGATTAGAGTTTTCTGGTTATTAATGAAGATAACGCTTAATTTGAGGCATCATTTGGAAGAGAAAAAAATTCTCTACCGTTGTACGTTAAAAAAAATTTTAAAAAAAATAAATAGTGTTTTTTATTTTTGGCGCCATATCTTTAACGGTCAATAGCTGGAAAATGGTAATAGTACAAATCGAGTTTGAAACGGTACAAATTGGGTACAAATCAATCCTGTTTTATAAATTTGAAAAATCTCAAATTTTGAATATCGGGGGGGGGGGGGGCTAACTTCACGCTATAATATAAGGTTTAAAATTTGATTTCCGAATGAAGATAAAGCTTAATTTGAGGCATCATTAGCAAGAGAAAAAAATTGTCTACCGTTGTACGTTAAAAAATTTTTTAAAAAAATAAATGTTGAGTGTTTTTTATTTTTGGCGCCATATCTTTAACGGTCAATAGCTGGAAAACGGTAATAGTACAGATCGAGTTTGAAACGGTACAAATCGGGTACAAATCAATCCCGTTTTAAAAATTTAAAAAATCTAAAATTTTGAATATCGGGGGGGGGGGGGGGGGGGGGGGCTAACTTCACGCTATAATATAAGGTTTAAAATTTGATTTCCGAAATAAATAATGAAGATAAAGCTTAATTTGAGGCATCATTAGGAAGAGAAAAAAATTGTCTACCGTTGTACGTTAAAAAATTTTTTTAAAAAATAAATGTTGAGTGTTTTTTATTTTTGGCGCCATATCTTTAACGGTCAATAGCTGGAAAACGGTAATAGTACAGATCGAGTTTGAAACGGTACAAATCAATCCCGTTTTAAAAATTTAAAAAATCTAAAATTTTGAATATCGGGGGGGGGGGGCTAACTTCACGCTATAATATAAGGTTTAAAATTTGATTTCCGAAATAAATAATGAAGATAAAGCTTAATTTGAGGCATCATTAGGAAGAGAAAAAAATTGTCTACCGTTGTACGTTAAAAAAATTTTTTAAAAAATAAATGTTGAGTGTTTTTTATTTTTGGCGCCATATCTTTAACGGTCAATAGCTGGAAAACGGTAATAGTACAGATCGAGTTTGAAACGGTACAAATCGGGTACAAATCAATCCCGTTTTAAAAATTTAAAAAATCTAAAATTTTGAATATCGGGGGGGGGGGGGGGGCTAACTTCACGCTATAATATAAGGTTTAAAATTTGATTTCCGAAATAAATAATGAAGATAAAGCTTAATTTGAGGCATCATTAGGAAGAGAAAAAAATTGTCTACCGTTGTACGTTAAAAAATTTTTTTAAAAAATAAATGTTGAGTGTTTTTTATTTTTGGCGCCATATCTTTAACGGTCAATAGCTGGAAAACGGTAATAGTACAGATCGAGTTTGAAACGGTACAAATCAATATCGGGGGGGGGGTGCTAACTTCACGCTATAATATAAGGTTTAAAATTTGATTTCCGAAATAAATAATGAAGATAAAGCTTAATTTGAGGCATCATTAGGAAGAGAAAAAAATTGTCTACCGTTGTACGTTAAAAAATTTTTTTAAAAAATAAATGTTGAGTGTTTTTTATTTTTGGCGCCATATCTTTAACGGTCAATAGCTGGAAAACGGTAATAGTACAAATCGAGTTTGAAACAGTACAAATCGGGTACAAATCAATCTCTATCGACCTATTCACCTTTTATTTTTAAGTTCAAAAGTTGGGGGGCTGTCATGAAGTTGGCCCCCCATTTTGTTCTTTGAATATCTCAAAAACGGTGATGGTACAAATCGAACTGAAAACGGTACAAATCGGGTACTAATCACACCAACTGATAAACCATTGAAAATCAAAAATTGTGGGACCAACTTCACGGACCTTTTCAAATCATCTAAAATCTCGGAATAAACATAAATATTTAAAACGACGAGATATAAAAATGGAATTTTTAAGAAAATAAATAATGTAATAAATAAGATACGTTCCGATTGATAATTCGATATTAAAAATAAACAATAATAATTTCAGAAATAATAAACAAATTATGTTCCATTGAGTTATTGGTTAAAATGCAAGGTATAAACATAAAAAAATGAATGAAAATACAATAATTAGATTGATTGAGATATTATAATATAAATTGCAATTTGTCATTATTTGGTAAAAATGTAATTTTTTTTGGTAAAACCCAAAATATATAACCATTTTGCTTTTCTCTTAATGTGCAAACATTGTTTGTTTTTATACTTTATCATATAAAAATATTGGAAGTTCTTACCCATGGATCTACTGCGAGGTGGGATAAGCTTTTCCCTGCTAATTTTATCTTAATTGCCCCCTTTCCAAATTTTGAGTTGGGTCTGAGTAATGTAGGTAATTATCCGGTCTGGACCGATATTTCAGTTCGGATCAGACCATCGTCTTCTTTAAACTTATGGTTTTTATATTGTTAAATAAAAATGAACTAAAAATTAGCAAAAACTAAAATGACTCCTCGATAAAAATAACATAAATATAAAATCTACAAAAAATATCAGGTAAAAATTTATATAATTAACTAGTAAAGCAAACTTGAATGTTAATAAAAGACCTGGTGGTCTGGAAAAAACAAAAAAAACTGATCCTGACTGTGGTCCTCAAAAAGATCGGTCCGGCTCCGGTCTAAGACCGATAGGACCGGGCCGTTGACCTAAACTAAGGCTGAGTCAACCCCCCTTCTCGCCAAAAAATTAAAATTTGTTCAAAAGAGTTTTCGAATCCCCTTTATTATTGTTATAAAAATCGTTTTAATATTTTTTATACGTCAAGAATCTTTATAATATTTTTTTATAGCCCCATAGAAGATAAAGGAAGCAATAAGTTTTATTTTTTTAAATATTTTTGTTTCCGTTATTTTGTAGAAATTTTTATAAGTGGTCGTCGTTTCTGTCTTTTTAAAGTATAGAATGAGTTTCAGTGTATTAATAAGTATTAGTGATATTAGTTCCATTTTTGGAAGGTTTTGAGTTAACTCTAAAAAGGTTTAACCGAATTTTTAAGCGAAAACTATCATCTTAGCCTCGATCAAGGTTTACACTTAATTGATAGCTCAATCTTGAAAAAAATATACTCTTTTGAGCCGATTTAACAATACTATAGAAAAGAAAGTCCAATTTTAACAAAAAATTTTAAATGTTTAAATGGGAATTTGAAATTTCAAGTAGGATGGTTGTTAGTTGAGGATTAGGCAATCTACATTGAAAGATATAATAAATCGTGATATTTTTATATCAGATCTTCGGTCTCCTTTTAATGAACATTTTTTTTATTGATTGACTGATATTTTTAAAAAAATCATTTGTAAGATATTGACAATAATAAAATATTAAGTAGGCAGCATCTACATTACAGAAAATTCATTGGAAGCCAACTCCAGTCAAAATCTACACCTGTCATCCTAAAAATAAATTCGCCTTTCGGCCGCTATATATGCTTGCCAATTATTCTATGATAATCTCATAATATTACTTTTAAAAATATTATAATGAGCCAGCATTTTATAACCTCCTAACAATTCTACAAACTCATTCAGGCCTCGCGATTATTTAAGCCAGGAATAACAAATAATAGTTAGCGATAATCATCTAGGTGTTACTAACCGTATTCAAAATCACGAGCGCGTGTAACTTCAAACCGCACCTAAAATTGTATCTATGAATGAATATACCTATTAATCTACAAATAATGTTATTAAAGTTTTATTTAAAAACATATCATTCAAAAATATCCAAAACTAGTAAAATTAAAAATAAATATTCGTTACAAATTGGATATATTATTATAGAACAATATAAAAACTTATATATAACTCAAGAATTTTGATTCATAATAAATGAAATAATCTTTCTACTGTCAAAAAAATAATTGAAAAATTAAAATTGTGATCTCTCAGATAAAAATAAGGTTGACGTAGGAAATTCAAAAATTTTTTAAAAGGCTATATGAAAATGTTATAAGTTTCAAGGGATAAACATTTTACCACTTTTGGCAAAAACACCATGTTAACTGTATTTATCCAAAATCATTAATTTTATTTTAATTTTTCAATTAATGCCCTATGTAAAATATTATCCTAAAAATAGATATTTATGTCTTATGACTAAATTATTAACCTAAATATGAAAGATACATACCCTGCTGGCCATTTTAAATTTATTATAGAATTAAACCTTAAAAAATGTCTCTTAAAGGGCGGAAACACAAAACCTCTCTTTAATATTTTAGAACTGGAAACTGCTTTATATTAAAATAAAAATAAATTTAGAAGCTGAAACCAGAATTTTTTCTTAAATCCAGGTTCCAAGATTCTATCTACAATTGAATACAAAAAAAAAGAATACCACGGTCGTTGTAATGAAAGAAATTTAAAGATCCCCTCTGCATCTTAGCTCATATTAATTTTAGTTCTTAATTGTGAATTCTATTCAGAAAAGGAGACTCGAAATACGCGATTTTGACATAACGTCAGTTGAGTATAGTGTTCTATATCCACTTTTTTTTGTAAAATTCTATTATTTTTATGTTTGAATTCTTCGGTATTATATTCTTATATATTCACAATAAAAATTTTCAAATATAAATTAAGAATAATCCCTTATTAGCATTATTACATTCTGATCTCCTTTTTTTAAAATGCAAGAAATATTTTTTTTTTAATAAATGCTTTCCTGAATAATTTTTTTAAAAATAGATATAGAACATTATAGTACTTAACCAATGGTAAATGATATATTTAACATACACTTTATCCTATTATTTTTTAGTAATAAATCGCTATCCATACTGCTAATTAGATTTTTTAAAGAGAAATAAGACGAGCCTTTTTTATATATGTATATACGGTTGATTAATCTTTTTTATACAAAATTAAAATATAAAAATTTATTTAAAAAAAATAAATACTTAGGTTTATATTACAAATTTTAAAGTTGGGCTAAATTCGGAAGAAAACCTTGACCAAAATAATATTTTTAAATTTTTATCATTTTTTGAAGACTTTACCCTGAATTCATGAAATCGCAAGAGTTATATACAGAATACGCTGTATTTATGTATTCTCCACCGCGAATTCGCGATAACCGTGAATTCAGGGTTATAGGTTCAAAAAAATTCCGTGATAAAGTTTGATTTTTGCGGATTTATAACTGCTCAACTCGCAACCAGAATTTGGTGGCTGAATGAAAATATCAGTGAATGCTAAGGGGGATCATAATAAGAAATCATGTGACTTCATAAGCATCTTTTGGAGGAGGTACCTTTTTAATTGCTTCACAAACATCTACGGGTTGCACTTAACGGCCTGCTTTGGGCAAGTATTAGTGTATACGAGAACAAGCCGCCATTTTATTAATAAATATAACGACGGTCACATGATATTTTATTTTGGGTTAAATTACTTATCGAGTACTAATCACATATATGTGAGAAAAAAAAATAAAGAAAATATAATCATGGCAGAATTTTGGCTTCTTTTGGGGACTAACGGAATTATCTGAGGTAAAATATTTGTAGTGTCTCGTGATTGGTCAAATTATTTTGTAGGCAACTTAGAAAGAAAGAAAGAAAGAAAGAAAGAAAGAAAGAAAGAAAGAAAGAAAGAAAGAAAGAAAGAAAGAAAGAAAGAAAGAAAGAAAGAAAGAAAGAAAGAAAGAAAGAAAGAAAGAAAGAAAGAAAGAAAGAAGAAAGAAAGAAAGAAAGAAAGAAAGAAAGAAAGAAAGAAAGAAAGAAAGAATTAATTAATCAATCATCAACAAACTGAATATATTTAAAAAGGATCATGAATTTGATTATTATAATATAAATATAAGGCTTTTATTTTCGATTTATAGTTAACTTATAAAGGCCTTGAAAAGGATCCTTCTAAATAATGGACAAAAAAAACTAAACAAATAATATTCGGTGAAAAAAAAAAGTCAACATTCATCATATTTTAGGTTTTAAACATATTCTGTGTTGTTAATACGCATTATGAATAATATTAATGTTTGCATAATCAATTTTAATATCATTATGCAATATTTAATGATATAATATTATTTCTCAACGATCTAGCTATTTAAATCTTTTAAGCAGGATAGAAGTATTAACACTAGGTTAGACTAATTCTAAAAAATGTGTCGGTTAATAAAATAAGTTAATATATTTTTTCGGGAATATACCTCAACTTTCCGCGGAAATACGAAATACTATAATCCCGGATCCCGGCTTTTAAAATTGTTTTTATCTTTTATTACGAGATAAACTAAATTTATATTTATGTTAGCGGATAAGGGGGTATTATATTATTTAGAGAATGTAATCTCTAATATAGTTTTTTATAGGCTACTTTTGAAAATCAACTAGTTACAATTACAAGTTACATTTTTTTAAATATAAAAGTAGCTTATGACTAGTTTCAGTTGTATTTTAAACGTAACTAATTATATTACAAGTTACATTATAAATTATTTATATACTTCATCATTTTTAATATAATCTTTTTATTGCACAAAAATAATAGAATTTAAATATGGAAATAATTGCACAGAAAATATATTCCACAATATGATATTTATTTGCACTAAATAAATAAATTAACGCATTGAATAATTTTTATTTGACTTAAAATCTTTGCAAAAATTAGTTTCTTATTAGGTTCGCTTATTTTTCTCCATAAATAAGCCTCCCAAGATCAAACCAATCTTTTTACAGGAACGCCTGATCTAAATTGAGATATTATTTTCTATAAACTATAAAATTTGGGAAATTATCATATATAAAAGATAAAATCATGCTTATCTAAAGAGTTGCCTTTTCTTCTTCTTCTTCTGAAGGATATAGAATCATAATATAAAAATTATATTTTTTTAAAAATATCCACTAGAAAAAATCCACAAAGATTCTGCATGAAATTCGTTTAACACATATAACCATAGCAGAAAATTAATTAATCTATAGTGTAAGAAAAAAATAAATTTTAAACTTGCTTTAACAGAAAAAAGTTACGAAATGTTTTATTCATAAGGATACCCCTGAGTAGTGTTGTTAAACGACTCGATTTGAGCTGATTTTTAAAAACGGCTAACTCATTCTATTCAAGAAAACATTAGGCAAGCTTGGAGATTTTGCTCGTAGGTGGTACAAAGGTTTGGACATCTATTAGCGAAATCTCGAACGAAAATATTTTTCCGGCTAAAATATTTTTCCGGCTAAAATATTTTTCCGGCTAAAATATTTTTCCGGCTAAAATATTGAGTTTGCCGTTTTTAAAAAATCGGCTCAAATCGAGCCATTTAACAACACTACCCCTGAGACCTGCAAGCCAGGCCCGTAAATTAGGCCAAAAATATTTCCCCCGATGTGAAACTGAATAACGTAGATATTTTTTGGTTACCAGGAAAATATCTCTGATTTAAAGTAGTCAAGCCGAGATTCCGCCATTGAAACAAAAAATTTGGGCGGGGTACATCGGTGCATTTAAATTAATAATTTAATTATACTAATGTTTTTGTAATTTTGGATGCAATTCTTTTTCAAACAATTTAAATATATAATTTTTTTTTCGAATCGATCAACCAACCCGTATGTAAATGCAAGATTTACAAAATACGGAGATTAGTATGCCATATAATTCATAAAAAGACTAAATATCTGGAATCGAATGTTTTATGTTATTTATGGAATTTGGGATTAAAAGTTAAAAAATATATTAATTAAAATTGATTATTCGTTCTTCGTTAAAAAATAAATATTTGTACAGGTTGTGTTTTGTACGAAGCATTTGTTTTATATAATATAAAAATAATTTTTTTTACCTTGATGTTTTATAAATTTACCTCCACTAAATATTAAATTAAAATATAACTATAAAAACTATAAAATGGTTATTACATTAATAAGTTTTTGTAATTATAGTTTATAATTAAATTTTTTTAAAAAATAAAATTATAAATAGTGCCATATAATGTAAGAATTAATAAAATGGTACAAATACAATCGATAAATTGAGTAACTAGAAGAAAAAAAAGATTTTTGTATATGAGATTAGGAATACAGAAAACGATATGAAAAAATGGGGTTGTTTCAAAGGGCCGAAATGTTAGAGAATAGATCAATGAATGGGGAAATTATTCAATAGAAAGTGATAATGCTAGGAGAGTTGAGTTAAAGTGATAACAAACTTTTTGCAATTAAATAAGAGATATGTTCACGAGTTCCTACCTAACGGGGAAAGATTCGAATATAGCAACATACGATTATATGCTCGAGTTATAATAGAATGCTAAGCTATTTTAGCGCGCATGAGATATAATTATGTTAAGTATCGCGAAATTCAACACCAAATCTGGAACGAATAAAATGTCTACGGTAAATATGGTAACTTGGATTCAACCGCTAAACCGGATAAATTGGGATAAGTGTTAAGGTTAAATTATCTGTTTTAAATTCTGCTCGAAGCAGCAACACTACCTAAGTTTGCCTATCAATGCTATAAAAAATTTTAAATAATTTTAAAAATTACCTTTTTTTTAAGCTAACATTATCCATAATTACCTTTTTTTAAATCTAAACGGAACGCTTCAATACTGAATAAGAATTACCACGGATGTAAAACGATGATTAGGAAAATATTATTATAATAGATTAAATTAATGACCAATGATGGCTTAAGCAAGAAGATGGGCGTAGCTCTCTTGTCGGAAAAGATAAAGGAGAGCAGATAGAGATAGTATGGACATGTGCTGAGGACTGACTCAACTAATATGAATAGGTAAGTTCCCGATCTTGAAGTTTTGGGCCAAGGAACTAGAGGAAACCCACACTAACTTGGATTTCTCAAATCCACATGTTGGATAAAAAAAATTGCTGTTGATATGGCCCAAAGCCTAGCTATATAGGGCGCGTTTTAAAGATTTCAACTAGTTATGGGATTAACATGAAGAAGATTAAATTAAGGAGGTAGAGACCTAGAAATCATACAAAAGTTATGCGATGGAGGATTTGGGATTAACATGAAGTAGATTAAGGAAGTAGAGACCTGGAAATCATACAAAAGTTATGTGATAGAGGAAAGGCTATCCTATTAATTAGGGAACCGAGAGAAAATAAGAAAGCAATCCCGATAGTTTAAAATGTGTGGCTAAGGGAAACAAGGCAATTGATTTGATATACCTCAGTTTTATAACTTAAAAGCTTTGATTATTTTCTGGCCTCTACGGGGACCAAAGATGCCAAAAATGTAAATAAGGTGTGTAATGGAGGTGCTATGAATTTAAAAGACTTCCGCTGAGATAAATCGATTATTTTAGTCAATATTTCCATATTTTATGGATATTTTAACAAAATCCATTTTGTTGTACCCCGGTCTCCCTTAAACCATCTTTCTTTAAAATATTTGTTGATTATATCAGTTGAGAAATGATATAATTATAAATTGAAAAAAGAAGTTTTACAAAATGTATGGACAAATTATTTGATAAAATTTGGAGATAAAAATTCTAAAATAATTAAAAATTTTAATTAAATATTTGAAAATTTGATATGTAGAATACATCTCCGATAATTTTATTTTATTTGAAAATTTCGGTAGGATTATTTTTTATTTACTGTTTCATTTTTCAAAATGCGAAAATCAATTTATGATTGTTCGATTCTAAAGTACGAATCGAATGTGAATCATTCATTATTCTGTTACAATACAATTCAAATTAATAATATTCGTCGAATAATCTTTTAATAAAAATTATATAAATTATATCTTGAATGAGTTACAAAATATTTTACGTTATTTATTTTCTATTCATCTAGCTATAAATTTTAATATTAATAAATAGAAAAATTAGAAAAAAACATATAAAATATAGATAATGTGACACATATTATGCAACAGATATTTTTTTTAAAAAAAATCCACTATTCCATGGGCTCAAAGAAATGGTAAAATGATAGGCTCAACGGAGTTGAACTGTTAGGCAATGATAGCGCTGATCTAGTCAGGGACCTCTACATCCATCAGTCGATAATGATTTACCCCTCCCCCTCATCAAACCACAGATCATAACTACCACTTACACCCCTCCAAGTTTATTGAAATAAGAAAGAAAATGGGCGTAGCTCTTGTCAGAAAATATAAAGGAGAGTAGACTGATGATATGCATGTGCTAAGAAGGAATACGACTAACACAAACTGTCCTCTAGAAGTGATATTTTTACAAACAAGTGGCAGGACACGACTAATTTCGATTATTCAAATCCACAAGGACATAATGGATAAGAAAATTGAAGTTGATATGGGCTAAAGCCGAGCTATATGGAAGGATTGAGCTCGTCTTACGGACCACTCCGGGATTGACACTTTTAAAAGGAGGAATTATAATATAAAATAATTAAATCATTTTAGCATGCAAATAAGCAAAGTTAACCATTTTTTTTTGTTATTTTAAAATTTATTGAAGAATATTTTTTCAACTCATGAATGGGTTTTCTTTGGGCTATGGATGTGAATTGATTTATGTTTCATAAATCATATGTAGGAATGATTTTATTATATTCCATCACGAAATTATTGGACATTATTAAATGACATCCTTTATGCAGTGATATAAAAAAAAGAGGCTGATCTAGTTATGGTGCTTGATTTTAGTTACCATAAATCTTAAAGCCCAATTTAAATAACAATTTTTGCTTTTCTTAGGGAGGAGTTTGGAAGTCACGGCGCAAGCTTTAATTTTTGTATAAAGAAGATGTTTATAAATTGTTATAAAATGGAATATTTTATCTAAAAGATTTAGTATATTTTGCAGGCCTCAAAATTATTATTGGATCATTAAATTGTTGCAAGATGCGGTAATCTTCTGAAACCATTTTCTTTCTTCAGTTTAATAAATATATTTTTTTTTCTTAAATCATAATTATTTTCTACTAACATGCGAATATTATTTTTTTTAAATTTGTATGTAATTCGATTCATAAATATTATAATAAAAAATCCATTCTAATATAAATTATTCATTCCAAAATATATCAAATCAAACAGCATCAATCCAATAATATAATATTCCATTATTTATGAACTGCGCTGCAAAATATATATTATATGATTTATATAATATGATATGATTTATATAATATGATATGATTTATATAATATGATATGATTTAAATAATACAGTCTTTTAAAATGTTATGATAATTATATTGATATGAGATTTAAATATTATTAACAAAAAAAATTTAGGAAAAAATATACTATTCAAATCCGAATTGATTTACAATATATAATTTTTGTTAACAAAATAGAAGAAAGATTTTAAAAAAATGGTTATTATTACCATATTATATATATAGCATTACCTAGTTTATCAGCGAAATAGTTTTTACCCGTATCTAGTTACATATTTAAAGACAACGTTATAATTTCATTATCTTTTGATTTCCTAAAATTCAAAATTATTGTTTATTAAATATAATATCTCACTCATCTCTCACTTACATCTTGCGCTCTTATATAACTAGAACTCTTTTTTATAAATCTAATGAAGTTTATTTTTGGAGATCACTCCTTTATAGACACCAATTTTGAAAATAGTATTTTGTTAAAGTTCAGATAAAAATTTATTAAACCCAATTATTTAAGAAAGATAAATATATTGTGGTGTAATATATTTCTGTGCAAATAAATATTAATTGTTGATATATTTTTTTTTTCAATGCTAATTTAATTATATTGAGGCATTTATTTCAGGGGGAATTATTTTCTATTTTTAAATTGTATTTTAATTTAGATTCCTTTAATTAAAATTTATAAATCGCAAAAATATTTTATAAAATTAAAAAATATTATATTAAAAATAATGGATTTATTAAAAAATTAAATAAAGTAACTTGTATAACTAGTTATTTTTAAATGAAACTGCAACTATTTATTAAGCAAATTTTAAAAAAAGGCGTAAATAGTCAACTAGTACATTTAAGGATTACTTTTTAAAATAACGTTTAACAACATAAACTAAAATGCCTTTTAAACTATATATCTTTTATATTAGTTATTTTTATCAGATATTTCCAAATTTAATTTATTACAATAATTTTCAAATGATATACCCATTTTACCTTTACCATCCATTCTGTCTTCATAAATCTTCATTGATTTTAAACTTAATAAAAAATAGGCCTAAAAATATTTATTTTCTTAACAATCATAGAATTATAATTAGAAACCACAAAAGAATTTAGGAGAGTTTGACAAGAAGAACTTACCCATTCAATCTCTCCTCGTGAATCTTCTAGGGTATTCGGGGAGACCGGGGAGCATGTGAGCCCTAAAAGACAAAGGCAAACCTCAATAAAATTAAAACTACTTGATAATATTGAATAAATAATATTTCAATTATACATAAATTTAATGATTAAAAATTATACTTTTTTAACGTAATAAAATTTAGGAAAGGATGAGCTACATCCTGGGAAGGATGAGCTTTCCCATGAGGCGCTTTTGGGCTGCTAATATTGATTATTTTTAAATATAAAAATGATATATATTTGTGCAACTACTTTATAGATAGAAATAAGCCATAATGGTGATAAAAAATTAGTGAAATTTATTGACAATTTTAATAAATAAAGAATGGATTAAAATTGCAATAGGATCATGCGAAAAAAAAGCATTTACATGGGACAAAGACTCCTAAACATTTTAGATGCGTTTATTAGATAATTATATATTATAGTTGTTTTATATTAAATTGTTTATTTTATTATATTTTGAAAAATGTTTATTTTTATAATTTTGGATATTTTGTGAATTTGAATATACAAGAAAAAAATGCGATTTTATCAAATGATACAATAAAACATACATATACTTCAAAAATATACATAAAGAATTACTTCAAAAATACACTTAAATAGTTCCTTTCACTTTCTCGAATATTTGTCTTGAAGTAGACAATTTTAAATTTGTTGTTTCATTAATCTTAATTAATATTTTACTGTTGACATCATTATTTTGAATCATGTTTTTCTTTATCTGGTTGTGAGAATCAAAATTTATTATATATAAATATAGTTATTATAAATAAAGGTTTATGAAAATATTTGATTATTAAGTACATATATATAATACTTTAAATTGTAACAAATGCGTTAAAAATTAAAAATCAATAAAATATTAAAAATTATTATAAATACGCCATCTAGCGGTATATATTTTATCAATTAGGAAGCCATGTCAATTTTTAATTTTAGACGAACACCATCCATTATTTGTTTAGATTCATTTACTTATCCTAAACACTTCTTTATTTTATTTAAGATTTTACCATTTAATTATTATAATATTTAGTTCAATACTTTTTTAATATTTAGGGTATGATATAAAATTGAATAGTTGCAATTATTTTCCTGAAATGAAGTTTGTTAATTAATTTTTGGTATATATACTTAAAAAACATGAAAAAAAAAATTAAAATTTATTAAATTAGTGCTTACAATTAACATAAAAAGAGTTATTTAATATTCTTTATACACACAGAATTTTAGCATGGGTGACGGGAAATAATCATCTTACGCTTTGTTTTAGATGGTCAATTTCGAACACCTGTTTTTTCAAGTGGTCTTTTATATAATCCTTTACCTTGCACTGGTTATTTTCGATTGCAAGGAGAAAATACTATACCAATTATAATTATATTTATTAGTAATTTTTATATAATAAACGGGATTTATTATTTAAATATGTAGGCGATACCAGGTAGCACGCGAGCCCTAAAGGGCAAGTCAATAAAATTAAAACTACTTAATAATATGGAATAAATAATTTTTAATCTTATTCCACTTACAAACTTTTATGCTTTACAGTGACCTGCAGGCCCGGCCCTAAACCCCGGCCTGGCCCGGCACGGCTACACGGGTCAGGCTGTACTTTAATTTTTTAAATGTACCCCGACCAGGCCTGAAATTTTTTATAAAATATTCGAGCCGGGCCGTATATTTTCAAAACATTTAAAATCGCCATTATTAGCTATAAAAATTACAGATAAATTTAATATATTTTAAAAAGATCCAAGCCGGACCAAAAAATGTAAAACCCGGGCCAGGTCGAACCGAAAATATTTTTAAAAAAAATCTGGGCCGGACAATGTTAATTTCCCTAAAAAAGATAATTGGGAAAGGATTAGCTATACCAGGGGAGGGTTGATTTATAATATAGTCTCTTGCTCTTTCTTGATAGAGAATTTAAATTCTTGTTGTTTCATTAATCTTGATTTATATTTTTTTTTTACTGTTGCATAAGCTAAGTTTGTTTTCTCCATAACGGCCTAGCAAAGACGGATTTTCAATAACTATATTAATGATTTCATTATTTGTTAGTTGTTTCTTTTTCTAATAGAATCTCTTATTCTTACCATATTCAAATTCAATAAGCAAAATTTTAAAAATAACACTCAAAAAGCTCATCTCTGAAAAGTAGCCCCAGACCTTCAATATCTTTAAAATGCAATTTTATGGTATTTTTAAACAAATTTTTTGTTCAAATAAAGAATAATTCTATATAGAAAAGAGTTTAATTTTTTTAATTGCAACTTTTAAAAAAGTAAATTTTGATGGTATAAATCATATATATTGCGTTATAAAAATTTTATATGTGATCCGATATTAAAAACCATACAACCGCATGCATAATGTAGTTATACATATTTAATTAAAAAATTAACCATTTGAGTTGAGTAGAAGAAAACCTCAAGGCTCACAAGAACTTCTCGCTCATAAGATCCTCGATCTTCCCTATCGATAAAATTATTAAACACAACATCTTATTTTATCCATATTAATTAAACAAAATATTACTTTAATTAATTCGAGTATCATTTATTAATTTCATTAACATATATATTTATTAAAAAAAAATAGACCAATTTTTAAAATCACGATTCATGGATGAAAATACTCATAAATAGTATTGTTAAGGCTGCTCGATTTAGCCAATTTTAAATTAAGATTTTCGCCAAAATAATACTACGCACTTCTCTAAATTTTGTTAATATATGTCCAACTCCAAACCCGCTAATCTATAAACAAAATCTATAGGCTTGCGTAATATTTTATTGGCTAAAATATTGGGCTAGTCGTTTTTGCAAATCGAGCCCTTTATAACAACAAAAAAACTCATAATTTACAAATTTCGGATAAAACCAACTTCGTTTAAATTTTAAAAAAAAATTAAAAAATTTTTATGATTTTTGAATTATTTGAATTTTTAAATGATTTTTATTTTATTACGCAAAAAAAATGATTTGTAATATTTTAATTTAATGCGTATTTTTTTCAAATTATTTTTGCCCATAAAAATTTTTTTTATTGTTAATAATAAAACTAAAATGTTAAATTTTATATTAAGTTAAGTGGTGTATTAAAAAATAATATATTGTATAAAACATAAATTTATAAAAAGTTCTAAAGGAAACTGGAATCTAATAAGATTAATAACCTTTGTGGAAGGGGGTACCTCACACATGCTAATAATGATACTATCACATTATCAAAAATAAATGAACGAAAATTATTTATTTTTAAAATACAAAACCTTACATAAATATGTGTTTTTTTGACAATTATTTTTTAATATTAAAAAAGAGAATAATCATTTTATTTTAAAATATTTGTTTAGAAAAATTATATAAGATATAATAATATAAAGACTTTTTTTAAAAATTATAATCAAAGATGCATTACATTACATGCTCGAATTTATTTAATGTTTAAGAGCTTCTCGAGTTAATGCTATGCTCTATTTAATCCCTCTTACTTAGTCCATACTGCCCCGGTCTCCCATCTATTTATTTAGTTTTTATTAGTATGTTAAACTAATTTCTAATTAATAAAATTTTATCCTCTATATTATGAATACAACAAAAAATGTTTTCCATAAATAAATATATATTTTAAAAGGGAGGCGTGTTTTGGGAAAATTTTTCGTCCCACGCTTGCAAAAGTTGTCTTGCTATCCATTATAAATATTAAAACAAAATTATGAGAGGAAATAGATATGAATTTGGATAATTGTTGCCAACTTTTGGATCCTAAAATATATAACCTTCTTTAATTAAAAGACTATAAAAAAAATTATTCTAATAAACATTCAAAGCAAAGTTACATAATTACACAGAAAAGATATAATAGATTAGATATCTAATTCAATTAATGTATCCTGCGTTTTATGTAATATTATTAATTCTCTTGTTTAATTCGAAAATCAAATTATAAACGCCTAAACGATTTACCACTTTTCAAAGGGTTTTTTTTAGAAAATATTCAACAAAAAAAATTTACGATTAAATATATTGATTTTTTGTTATCTTACCAATATCTTTCATTAACTCTACAAAATAAAAATCAAAGTGGTAACAGTTGGATATATATTTTTATTATTATTATTTATACTAAATTTTAGTTAAATATTAAATTTCAGGTATTATAGTTATATTAATAAATAAATTTATACCTCTGAAAAATATTTTTTATAACAAAAAATAGAACTGGCATTATGTAATATTTGATTTCTAGTTTTTAATTGTTTTCTTTAAACATTTTGAATATCATAATAACTGTGAGAACCAAAATATATTTATTAGTATATCTCCAGAGGATTCTACTGATCCTACTCTACCTATGGATATAATGGAACAAGGACCTGATGACCCCTTAGTTTATGCTTCTAAGGATCTCATAGACAAGTCTAGAACTACTACCAAACAACCATCATCTCGACCCATCTCGCCCCCTTTCGTCAGAAAACTTAGCCAACGTTCGCATACGCATTTGCCATCATCCGATTTCCTTACCAATAACGCCACGGCGCATAATATCAGCAAATGGTTCAAAAAAGAAAAATCACATTTTTTTAACCCGAATAATCCTCTGGGCCACTATACTCATCATAACAAAGAAGATGATACTGACAGCGAAATGACAGAATCGAAAAAATATGATTTGTCAAATTTTGACTTATATCCGCACGAGAGTTCAACGAATAAAGAATATTTGTTAGAAGGTTTATCCGAAGAGAAAAGCGATAAACACCACAAAGGACCACCCGCGTTTGTTCAAAAGATGTTTAAGAAATTCCACAGTGACGGTAAGAAAATTGATACGCTTCCGCCCCCTAATAACGTAAGCTTGTTTTATATTTTTTTTCATTAATGTTGAAATATATGATAACACTCGAATCATTAAAAGTTAAACGCTACGTAAAATCGCGATTGTAGTAATTCCATTTTAACTTAATAGAAAAGATTTTTTTAACCCATTAAAAAAACACCAATAGGAAGTTTTTAAAGAATCTGCCCCTGATGAATCGTATAATGAGAATGGAAGATTAAATGATGATGTTGGGGAAAACAACGATCTTGCCAAGGATTTAAATATTTACCACCTAAATATACACATCGAAAATGGGGAAAATTTAGCCATTAAGGATATTTGTGGTAAACTATGATCCTTTTTAAATTTGAATTAATTTTTTTTTAAATATAAAATATTTGATTGATAATACAAAAAAAAACATAAATGTCTTCAAATGACAGATGGGGCTCAGAGGCTAGATAAAAGAATTACGCTGGTTCAACCCCATCACTGGACAGTTTTGAAAAAGATAATATATTTAAAAATGGGTGTTATCTCATTTTTATTATATTAGGGCACTGTTTAGTAAAATAACTATCAACCAATTAAAATAAAATAAAACAATATTGGGGGAGACAGGGGAAGTGGCTGACTGGTAACTTCCTCTAATTTTTTAATTATTGTATTTTATCCATATGTATTGTACCATGTACCTTTACCTATATTTATTTAAAATTAAAAAAAAATTCTGCCCCTACTCCTATCTCTTTATTAGTTCACTCTAGAACCCATAATGTATTGCTCTATTGAATAGTTCTACATTTTTTATCTTAGAAGTTTAAATTTTTATATAGACAGAATTCTTAAACTTTTAACTATACTAAACATTTTATAAAGAAAAACCATAGATAGGATGGCAATAACGTCAGCTAGATTGTAATTGACTCTTTATTTCTTTTTATCCTATATAGTTATATTTTAAATGCTTTTATGATTATAAGGGTTATCAATATTTTAAACATTTAATTTAAGGACATGATATGAACCGAAATTAATATCGGGTTAGGATCATGCTCATATAAAAAAACAGGTTCAGGTTTAGTTTTGATGAGCCTATGAATATCTTTATAGTTCATATTAGTGATATATTGTTTAAAATAAAATAGCGTGGCCAGTCAATACTAGGCAAATAACCCTGATGTTGATTGGCCAAAAAATGACGTTTACGTTAAATAATCTAGCTTTAAAGACATAAAAGATATGGTTTTGATTATCACAACAAAACGTAGCCATATTCCGGGTCTACCCTTATATTTGATTTTTTATTTAGGTAGTAGCGACCCATACGTTAAAATTAAGTTGGGATCTGTCACGGTCTACAGAACTAAGACGATAAAAGCAAATTTGAATCCTGTTTGGAATGAAAACGTGATAATTCCGATAGAAAAATTGGAAGAGGCCAAAGTGAAATTATTCGTTTACGATTACGATCGAACCACTCAGGATGATTTTATGGGGGCCGCTGCTCTGGATTGCTCAAATCTACCTTTGGAAGAGTTAGTAAATTACTTTAGATATTATAACTTAAACTATATATATTTTTTAAAATATTTATTGATTAGTCATTAGGATCACTTTGAAAAAAATAATTTTGCATCCGTGACCCAACCAAGGAATTTTGGAAACTTATTTTATGTAATAACAAAATATAATTAGATAATTTCTTAGAAAAATTTAGAAGAAGGTTTAGGTTTCGATTGGGAAATATATTCCTTTTTCAATGCCTTTATCAATACTTTACATTAGTGATCTGCATCGGGCCTAATTTTTCAAGCCCGGCCCGAAATTTTTTTAAAAATGTTTTGCTGGCCCGGCCCAAACCCGAATTTTTTTAAAAAGATTTACCGGCCCTGCCCGAACCCGAAATTAGTTTTAAAAAAATTTACCGGCTCGGCTCGGCCCTAATTTATTAAAATATATAAATTAATTTTTATAATTACTCAAAATAAAAGACATATGTTATATGGTGTTTAGTTTCAATAAATAAAATCAAAAATTTTTATTTTACATAAATAATTCAATATAAAATTGATAAATTTAGATATATTTTAAAAAAAATTCAAGGTCCGACCCGACCCAGCCCAATTTTTAATAAAAATATTAGGCCCAGCCCGAACCCGATTATTTTAAATAGAATTAGGCCCTAGCAACTTTGCAGATCTTTACTTTACATTAGAGGTAGACCAGACCAAAATTTTTCCAAGCTCGTAAATAGCCCCGGCCCGCATTATTTGCATTATTGCGAAATTCAGGGGCACATTAGGCATTTTTTAGAATAATAGGTTGTTATAATTATAGAAATAACGAATAAAACAGAAAATGAATTCAATATATAAGCCATCTTTTCTAACTAAAAAAAATATATGATAGTGTTCATCAGCTAAGGCTGAAACTTGTGGACCCCGACAAACCCGACATTATGGGATACATAAATGTCAATGTTTCTTTGACCAAACAGATTTTGGATGAAAAAGATGTAAATAATTCTAATATAATATATTTCCTCATTTTATACCCTCTATTTTTAAAAAATTATTATATTTATTTGGCCCTTAAATTTATTTATAATCTCTGAGATGGTGAAGATAGTTAGTAAGTGTATATATAATAAGAATAAATTGATTTGCTTCGAAGAAATTCAAAAATAAAATATCATCTCCATATTTTTATTCGGCAAATAATACCAATAATTGAATATTTGTAATTTTTTTTCAATTCTAATTGATACCTGTGAAAGATTTTAAAATATATAGCTGTTCTGGACCATAATTCGGGTTCAGGAATTTTAAACTCTATTTAACGGAAATTTTGATCAAAGGAAATCGAAAACAGATCTTTCTAAAAGAAGTCCGAACCCGCCGCAGTCAATATTACCCAGGGTTCGATGGGTTGCCCATAAATCGGTCTTTGTTTGGTGTGGTCTCAAAATACCTAACTAAACAATATTAAATTTCCAGAAACTTGCTTAAATGTATATATTTTGAAGAGAAATTAATCTCCGAAAAAATTTATTTATAGAGTCGTATTATAAGTCTCAGGCGGGCAGCTCAAAAAAAGATGATAAATCTCATTTGGACGAGCACTGTGACACTTATCGTGCTAGAAGGCAAGGATATCAAACCAGCTAACCCCGGTGCGAACGAAAAAGTATGATTTGATCTCTCTCTTTAATTTAAAATCAAAATTTACACAGGATCAGATTGAAGAAAAACATGTGTCGAAATTAGATCAACCCTTAAATCTCTATTTAAAAATACGACTCGGTCCTGAAAAGGCTAAGACCAAAGTATAATTTACTTTTATTCATTCATTCATTCAAAAATAAATTTTTTATATGCTTTTGCAAGAACTTAATTAAGTTTCAAGATAAACATTTTTTATGCCAAATGTAATAATTTACAAGAGAATTTAGACCAATTATTTTTGATATTTAGCAGATATAAATAACGTTAAGCTAATATAGTAAAAATAGCGACTTCGCGCATAATATCATTCGGCTTAATTTTATTTTTAACAAATATAATTATTCTTTTTTCAAGCTACGGCTACTCTATTATTATTTATATCTATAAGAAACGAAATATTCATCTTTTAATTTATAGCTATTTTGATCATTAAAAATTATATAATTCTCGTATTCTCCTTGGTGTCATAAATTATTTTGATCATATTTTATGATTATTTTTAAGGATTTAATTTATTTAATGTTGTATCATCATTATAATAATTTAAATCAAATTTTTTTGGTTGAATTTATATTGATAACAGATGTTCAACTAGGGACTATTAAACCCGGGAAGTGTCAGGAATTCCCGAGAATATATTCTGAGGATTTATTGAATAAGAAAAGGGAATATTCCCAAAATTCCAATTTTTAAATATTTTAAAAAACATTAAAAAATAATCAAACTTATTGCCATTTGCAATGCATTGGATGTGCTTGGACTAAATTTATTTTAAAAATATATCGACAATAGATTCATTGAATAAGATATATAGAAAGGCTAAAACGTTAATAAAAAAATGAAAGGGAATCATCTCATTTCTGCAAAACTAAGAGAAACAAAGTTAATAATTATTCCAATCTAAAATTACCAAATCCAACAAGATATGGTGGTGCAATAATAATGATAAAGAGTTTAGCTAACAAAAAATTTTACAAGAAATTGCAATCCATATAGAACCCTTAAACCCTAAATTCTGGATGCTAAACATTTTTTGGGTGATAATAAAGAAGATCTTAGAAATTATTGGACCAATATATGCTGAAATATTATTAATTGAATCTGACAACAAACAGTTTCTGAAGTACCTGAATGTTGTATATTAAAAAATTTGTTAATAACATTAATATGCAATATACAACTTTTTATTCAAAGGAGATATGAATTCTGTTGCAAAGAAATCCATTTTTTATTAGATACAAGATTTATGGAGGATAACCATGATGATATTGAGATTGATCTCAAAATCCTCAAGCTTGCGTAATATTTTTCTAAAAGAAATATTGAGTTAGCCGTATTTAAAAATCGGCTCAAAACGAGCCGTTTAACAACACTAATTCAAATACTCAATCTATAAACAATAGACTTTTGAAAGTTCATCAGAGAGGGAAATATCATAATGAAAATGGTGCTGAAAGGATGATAGTACGAGTGAAATCGAGTTTTGATGATGTATTTTACTAAGCAATTAATGCTTAATCTTATAATATTTAATATTTGCATTATTATTTATCTGTAGTTACTTGTAATAATAAAATATAAAATTGTTTTTATTTAAGAAATATTATAATTCCCGTTTCGTTAATTCCCATTTATTCCTAAAATTCTTAAGAGAGAGTTACCATTCCCCGGAATTTTCCAACCTTGTGTTCAACTTAAATATATTTAAAGTAAACAAGATCTGAAGAAGGTTTGAAGATATAAGTTAGGGTAAGATAATTTAAAAGGGTTTTTGTTCAAATGTAATTATTTTTATAATCTGCAAATCTTTGCTAAAATATAATAATATAAATTTGAATAAATTTTAGTTGGACCATAATCTCTTGGTTTCGAACAGAAATTCTTTTTATGAGAGAATAGGAAAAAATGTTATTACCCCTTATTTTTACCATTATTTTGAACAAATTTCCATTTAAAACGAACATCTATTAAAAAATATAATTTTTTACACTGAACTTATAATTTATTCAATAAAACTCAGATGAATATCTATAAAATTATTTTAAAATTTTCTAAATAAGTTTACTTACTTAAAATAATTTTGTGCATAATGCTATTGCATAAAAACAATCCGAAATAATCTTTAAAAATTTCATTTATAACTAAAAAATTAATATTTAATACATTTGAAATTTTTTTTATATCTTAATAATTAATCTACGGGCTAAGCACAGGTTCATATATTCCTTCAATTTAATAAATAGTTTTCTTTATCATTCATTTTAAAATTCTTATAAAATGTATACTCATCAATAAAAGTTCCAACTAATTATGTACATGTTATTTACATTTTTTAGTTAATTTTTTTTAAATATTAATTAACAAATTGCCCTTTGGTTACCAAGATGATACGATGGCTTTTTTTAAAAAATTAAATTACATAATGTCATTCTTTCAATTCTTCCATAATTAAAAGAATTTGATTCTATATTACATAAGTTTTTTTTAGATATTCTTTTTATTAAAAAAAATTTCGCTTTGATTTTAGACGTTTTTATGCAATATCAATAATGTACAAAATTATTTTTAGCAAATAAATTTGTTTAGAATTTTTTAAAATAAAATCTCATCTACAATGGGAATTTGTTTGAAAGAATGATAAAAAATAAATGTAATGACATTATTATTTATTTTTTTTGTATAAATGAGATCAAAATTTTGTAAATTTTGTTTACTTATTTTGGGCTCTCATAATAAAAGTTTCTGTTCGAAAACAACGGCAAACCCTATATATTAAATACTAATATAATATTGTGATGTAAAAAATATGATAATATAGGTTATATACAAAAGCGAGAATCCTCATTGGAGAGAACGCTTCAATTTTCATCTTTATATGAATGAATGCCAAATTATGAACATCAACTTGTATCAAAAGACCCAAAATAAACCTAATTTATTGCTTGGAAAGTAAATATATTATAATAGCCAATAGTCATCTATTTTTTTAAAAAGTGGGACCTCTATACTTTTGAAAAAAAAATCAAAAATGATTTTAAAAAAACCTAGGTCTATTTTTTTTCTCTTATTTTTTTTCCTTTTCCATTAATTATCTTTTGTATTTTTTTTCTATATTCATTTTTTCTTTTCCATTAATTATCTTTTGTATTTTTTTTCTATATTCATTTTTTCTTTTCCATTTTTTTCTTTTCTATTATTTCTTTTATATATTTTTTCTTTTCTTTTTTCTTTAAATTTTTTTCTTTTCTATTTTTTTACTTTCTATTTTTCTTTTCTATTAATTTCTTATTTTTTCCTTTTCTTTTTCTTCTATTTATCTCTTCTTTCTTTTTATTTTTTATATTTTTTTCTATCCTGATTTTATCCTGATTTTATTTTTTTCTTTTCTATGTTTTCTATTCTCTTTTTTCTATCCCATTTTTTTTCTATTCTATTCTAGTTTTTTCTTTTCAATTTTTTAATCACTATTTTTTTTTTCTCTACTCTTTTTTTCTATTTTCTTCTTTTTCTATTTTCTTCTTTTCTATTTTCTTCTTTTTCTATTTTTTTTATTTATTTCTTTTTTTCCTCTCTTTTCTATGTTTTTTCTCTTTTCTAGAGTATTTTTTATATATAATTTTGGTTTCTATTTTTAAATTTATCAAGGGGAGCTTCTGTCTGCCCTTATGCCCCCATCCCTTGTATTGTTACACCTAAAACTACTTTACATTATATATAAGAATGTTCTTAAATTAATTGGGTTAAGTAAGTGTTTAATAAATACTAGTAAAGGCAATAATTAACCGCAAAAACGAGTTCGACCTGGTATTCAATATTAATAGAAATTATTTCTTTTTATAATTATAATATCTTTATATATAATTAATTTTAGTTTGTTTTGCTCTTTTCAATCATTAGATCCTAAATTTTCCAAAATAAATTATAATCTTTTATTGATATTTGAAGGAGTCTTCTATTTGTTCAACAAATATAATTTAATTTTAAATAATTTAAATGAAAAACAATCCCATTATAAATTGATATTTCATCTACATATTTTTTTTAAATATTTATATCAGTTATTAATTATTAATTTTGGTTGAAATAATATATTTTTTGCTTGCATGCTGTTCTTTCTTTTTTAATCAAATTTTTTTAAATTATAATGCATAACCTTTTTAATTCAATAAATTAATATATATTAATAAAACGATAAACGGGAAACGAAATTACTTTTTATATTAAAAAAAACGTTTTTTAACTTTTTTTCTTTTAAAATTCTATAGTGGTTTGTTTTGGTTCATCTTTTTGTAAAAATGTCTCTATTTTTTGGTATGAGCTCTAGTTATTTATGTAGTCAAGAGATTTTCAACTGTGAAAAAAGGTTTTGGAATTATATTATAGTTCGCAAAAATAATTTCATAATTCGGGTAACTTCTAAGGCTGTGTCTTAGTTCGACCTATTTTTAAACAATAGTCTGTTTGGCCATTTTTATAATCATAAAAAGAAAGAGAATATTTGGATTTGCCAAAATATCCTATCCCTGTGACTCTTTCCGAGCCAAAATATTTATTTTATGCTATAAAAACATCATCCTTTTTTCAAAAAATGAAAGCTTCGACATCGATCTATCCACCATTCCTTTAGATGTCAGTACTACTTTTTGGAAAAACTTAGAAAATGGTTACTACACCGGCTCCATTAAATTTATGGTAGTTATAACAGGCTGTCAAGTTAGGGACGAGAAAAGCGAAACGATTCAGTACACCGAATCCTGCGATGTCAAAAGTCTATATAGCGAAGTATATATTCATCATCCTAAAATCTCTTAGGGATATTTTTTTATAAACACAAAGACTTCCTTATTACACAACCCTTTTCATAATGTAGAAGCGCCTTTTCTATTCGAGGTCATTCTAGCTCACTTTTTAATCTCAGCTTGTTTTCCAACATAGATAATGTACTGCAGGAAAATCAAAGTTTAACCTGAATCAAATATAGAACCTGGAACCCTGAACCACGTCAGATTTAAGAACTAGAACCACTTTTTTTTAAAAAATATATAGAACCGTTCTAAACTTTGAGGAAAGACCGATATTTTTCAAAATCAGCTGAGGTTCAAAAAAAATAAAATAATATATGGTTAAATTGCGAAACTTTTCTCATAGCCAAAGAAGTGTCGAATATAAACTTTGCTAGGACAGATTCTTTATATTTAAATTTCTGCGCCATTTTTTATTCATGATTTGTTGGGTTGTGTATAATTTTAGATTTACAAATTCTTTTTAAAAAATTATAATTTGATATTCTAGATATGGTAATGGTATTTTTTTTAAAAAATTATTAAATTATATTCAGAGCTTACTTAAAACGTTTTCAAATATGCAACACGTGGGATATTTGGTTGTGAAAGGTAATACAATTTATGACAATTAAAAATATGGTCCTTTTTTAATCGCAAAATAAAGGGTGACTAAATATGGGTTAGGAGGGTTAAGTCTATATTATCATATTTAGCAGGCAGAGGTATAACGTAAAATCTCCTGCACCCCCCCCCCAATTCCATCAAAAAATAAAAAAATTTTAGTCTTCTACTCTTAATGTAAGCCCTATTGTTTGGGCCTCCCAGAGCCGCATAGGAGGTTGCAGGGTGGCCTGTTATACCGGCGTTAGGTTTAGTATTTTTGAGTAGTTTTTATTTACTTTGAGAAAATCCGTTAGCATTAAGGCGTTTTCATTCATATTAGTTTTTTTTTTCAAATTTGAACTCCTATATTTTTAAGAAAACCCCTGAAGATAAAATGATAGTTTCGGGCTAAAAACTGGGTTTAGCCTATTTTTTATCCTGCTAAAAATTGGTTTAAACGACTAAGAATATAGTAATTATACCCAACTATATTTAATACTATGTCCTTAAAATATTTTTTTTTTCCTTTTATGTATCATATTTTAGTGTTGAAAGCTAGAAATTTATCGGGAGTTGACATAGGAGGTAAATTTTTAACGCCGCTATTTTTTTTATAATTTATAATAATTTAATATTGAAATCAGTGCTGTTGCAGTAAAAAATAGGTAATGCCAAATGTAACATTATTACACGTTACATTACACCTTTTATTTTAGTAAATTTAAGTAATAAAAACATACAGATTCAATATTAATTTAATTAATCTTGATTTTAGATAAAATCTTGAAATGAGGTTTGTAAAATATGCAAAAAATAAAATATATAATGTAAAGAACTTTGTTAAATGTTTTAATCTGAATACTCGGCTAAATTTTGTTTTATTAATATAATTAATATTGCAACATTATTAAATTTTTTAGGAAAAAACCCTACATCAGCTGATTTGCTTTTTACAAGCACTAAATTTATTAAAATGCAGCTCTCCTAATTTTTTGTCACACAGTTATATCTTAATACATTATAGCTTTTTAAGGATAAATCAATATCGAACTCAGCCGAAAAATTTGAACGTCAAAATTTTATCGTTACCCAAAAAATAAAGCGTTACTCGTTACTTTTTTGGGAAGGGAAAATGTAACGAAAAAAGAAAATTTAAATTTTTCCTCCCCAACCCCGTTACTAGTGACCGTTGTTTTACATAAATTTACATCGCTGTCAAATATTAAATATAAAGCAGAGTATTAAAAATACCTTCAATAATATGTTTGAGCAAGAATCTTTCTAGATTTTAAAAATTTGTGATTTATTTTGAAAAGATTTTTTTAGGCTTGAAGATCACAAAATATTTACTTATATGCCCATTTTTAGGTAAAATTTGATCATATATCTTTCTTCTAAAAAAATCTTATTTTTTGAGCATATTTTTCAAACTCTGATACAAAGTGTATGACTATCTTCCAGTAAAAACGTTCAATAATTATATTTTTAAGAGACGTTCAATTCATTTTTTAGTAAAAGCGATGAGGTGGTTAAGCGATACGATCCTCACTAAACTATAACATAGCTGTATTTAATATTTGCCCAATTATTTTAAATAGTTTAGCACTATTTTTTGAGGAGGGGGGGGGGGGGAGGGATGTTACTATAAATGAGGCCATAACTTTCTAAAAATTGGTACTTTAAAGACTTATGATTGTATCATTTTTTTCCGTTACTTTTGCTAATCGCACAATTGCTATTATATCTTTTCTTTTTTTTAAAAAAAGGAACTAGCGATCCATTTTGTATTTTAGAATTGATCAATACTCGTTTACAGACTCAAACTATTTATAAAACAATCTCTCCCGAATGGAACAAAACTTTTGTTTTGTGAGTTATAACCAATCATTATTTTCGATTATTTAGATTTTTTAAATTTTAGTTTATTATATTTTCTCCATTTCTTGTTTTGTTTTTGCATTTTTTATGGTGAAAGTGGAAAAAGAATATTTGTAAAACTTTTATGTTTGTTACAACACTTACTTTTATATTGTTAAAAAAAAATTTAACCCTCAATTATTAATTTTAATTAATTTTTACTTGACCAAAATTTTTCTTCTTTTTTCAAATACAATAATTTTTTTCTTCTTCGTAAAAGTTCTTTTTTTTCGATCTACACTTTATTTTTTTCCAAAAACAATAATTTTTCTTTTTCTTTTATTTTTTTCAAAAACAAAAACTTTAATTCCAATTCATAGTGTTGTAAACGAACGCGTTCACGAAGTTCGTTTTTTTGAAATAAATGATGAACGGCGTTCCTTTTATTTTTGACGAACTTTGAACGTGAACGCTTTCGAATTTAACGTTCGTTCAATTTTATAAATATTTTTATTTATTTGAAAAATTTAATATTTCCGAATTTTTTTAAATGTATTATTTATATTTTTAATCGGCTGTGTATTTCCTTTTCACATTTCAATTTTTTTAACACATAGTTTATTAATTTGAATATTATTGTTTATATTTTAATTTAATAGATTAGCATAATCATGGATATTATTATTTAATCCTCATCATCTGATTCTGAAAATCCAATCAGATGAATTATCATTACCATGGCCAAATATGATAAATGTTTTACAGTAACATCCTATATTGAAGGAACTAATTCAATGCTTAAGTGTAAAATGTGGCCAAAAAGTATTATATTGTCAAAATCTTCAGGTTCCAATTTAAAACGACATTTGATTGTAATATTAATTATTTTATTTTATATTATATAATATAACTAAGTAAAATCTTAAATTTGAAGAAATAATGCATTTGGGATATTTGACCCAACAATAACGATAGTCATTTTAAAATTAAAAAAAAATAGTGGCCACAAATGTGGTCAACCATTGATAGACGCCGTATTAACTGGGATTAATAAAAGGTATTAAACCTATCACTCTCAATTAATTACATATATTTTATTTTTTTAAAGATTTGAACATATATATAAAGATCAATATGTTCTTTCTACAATTATACACCCAGCATTCAAACTTCAATGACCATGGATTAAACTTCCATGGAACGAACCTATTAAAAATAAACTTATAGCGTTATTGAAAAAATGCTTTGAAAACCCACTGTTAATTTCGAGATATCCTTTTTTTGTCGAGAGTAGAGAATGGATTGGAGGAGGATAACTTATCTCAATTTTTGTAAATAACAAAGCAATATGTTTTTAATTAATTCTCCACGTTAAAAGAGCTGTTTATTAAGTATAATACCGAAATCCCCTCATCTGCCCCTACAGAGCGCGTTTTTAGTATAGCTAATGCCGTATTAACTACCAAGTGTTCCTGTCTACCAGATAAATATTTTGAAAACAATTGTATTAAAATTTAATAAGAAAAATTTTTTATAAATAAAAATATCTTTTTATTCGCTATATTGTATTATATTGTATTTATAATTATATTATGAAAATAAAACTATATTATATTTTAACATGGCTAAAATATATTGTATTAAAAAATATAAGTTTATTATATTTAATTAAATTTTAAAAAAATTTATCATAAAATTGAACGGTTTTATGAACGTGAACTCGTTCCTTTTTTTTGAACATGAACTTGAACGTTAACGCATTCGATTTTTGTCAATGAACGTTGAACGCGCACGAGTTAGATTTTTTTTAAAATGTTTACAGCACTAGTAAAAATTTATATAATATTAGATCATTGTTTTTTTTGGGGGAAATATTATTATTACGATATATATATAGTTATTATAAAAAATTTATTATCATGAATTAGAATTAAAGTTTTTGTTTTGGAAAAAAATAAAAGAAGAATAAAAATTATTGTTTTTGGAAAAAAATAAAGTGTAGATCGTAAAAAAAAAAACTTTTACAAAGAAGAAAAAAATTATTGTTTTTGAAAAAGAAGAAAAATTTTGGTCAAGTAAAAATTAATAATTGAGGGTTCGCATTTAAATATAAAACTTGTTTTTTATCGTTGGTTTAAAATATTCACTTGATTTACTAACTTAATATTTTTTTCTCTTATTTTTTGTAAATTTCTTTTTAGCGAAATTCACGATGTATTTACTTCCCTGGATGTTAGCGTTTTTGACGAAAACAAAAATTCGAAAATGAAATTTTTGGGCAAATTAATTATACCATTATTATCGGTAAATTAAATATTGTAAATTTTTATTTATTTCTTAATAATAAAAAAAATGAATAGATTCAAAACAATATCCCAAATTGGTACAAATTAAAAAATCAAACCTTGAAAAATGAAATCAAAGGCGAGATTCAACTCGAGATGGTCATAACTTACAATATAGTTAGTAAAATTTAAAACCATTTTGACTAATGAACTTTCGGTTATAAACTTAGTATTGCATTTTAAAAACTTTTTTTTTGAAATTGACCATAATCCAAACCTATGTTAATAAAGGAACCCAGGTCAAAATTATTTTTTGATATGGTTACCAATCCTATCGGCCGATCGGAACCGGCATATTCGATACCGTGTTTGTACCGGTTTTAATAGTGGCATCGACTAAAAAAATGTTATTAGTGATACAACTATTTTCATATTTTTGGCAGTATGGTATGATGCCGCATGATGTTTCTTTTATCAAATCATTTGTTACAAAGCCATATATTTATTGTAGTCGTTTATCATTTTTTTCGAATAATTATAGTTTCAAAAAAAAAGCTCCACCCTTCCTAAAACTAATCTTAATTTTTTGATATTTCCATGTTAGGTCAAGGCCTGTATCCAATCTTTTCAACCCAAAGAAGAGAAAATTATATTCACTCCTACCACATTCAATAAATCAGTAATAAAATAAACATAAAATATTGGTATAATGATAAAATGATTTAATACATCATAACGTAAATATATACATTTATTTATTTAATTGGTTTTAGATCTTTATAGATAACGTTAATCGAACAAAAGCTTTAATCAAGGAGGTTATGGCGATGAAAGAAAATATGCCTAGTATTTTCAATTGGGAGAATCCTAAAATTTCGTTGATATCGTTTCTAGTAATAAAACGTTCAACTTTTCATGAACTTTTTTTTAAAAAAATAAATATTTTTGAAAATTGTGAATATAAGAATATTTATAAAATGCATTTTTAAGTACTTTAATTTAAGGTTAATTATAATGGCAATATTGCACTGATAGAATACTTAATATATTATCTTATTTAAACTTAGGCATTTATCCTACTAGTATACTATTTCCATCCATGTATGATACCAATTCTTATAGGAGCATTATTTGTGAAAGGTTACATGGATAAAAAAAGAGGTTTCGACATCCGGTATGAACCCACTGTACAAGAAGTTTATTTTATTTTTTTTATAACATTTATATAAACCTTATATAATAATAAATGATAGGAGGACGATAACGAAATCGAGAGTCAGTCGACAAAATTGGAGAAGGAAAAGGTTTAAATAATTTAATACAAGTCTATTTAAAAATTAGCCTGGCGCGACCTAGAACCTTTTTTTCATTATTATTGTTACCCTTGCATTAGCTTTTAGCGCGAATTCGCAGCTATGTATACTAGTCTTTCTTTCTTTCTTTTTTTCTTTTTCTTTCTTTTTTTCTTTTTCTTTCTTTTTTTCTTTTTCTTTCTTTTTTTCTTTTTCTTTCTTTTTTTTCTTTTTCTTTCTTTTTTTCTTTATTTGTATACTTAGCTGTTAATTCGCGCTAACTGCGAATACAGGTTTATGTGGCCAAGATAGGCTTTTGTTATCCTAAAATAATTTAATTATGTGCAGGGCATATCTATTTTTTTTAAAGTAATGAATCAATAAAAAGAAAAATAAATATCTCGAAATCGTTTAAATAAAATGGAATAAAAATAAAAAATTATTATAAATTTATTTCTAAAAAAATAAATATATTAAGGATCCTAAAACGGGCATTAAATCAACTATACAAATTATTCAAGAAACTTGCCAAACTATTCAAAACACTCTAGACAGTCTTGCTTCGTATGGAGAAAGAGTTAAAAAGTAATTTTTTTTTTTGCAATTTATATATAAAAATTTTTTTTAAAATTATACAGTATCTTCAATTTTTCTCTTCCGCTTCTATCTTACATCGCTATCATATTGCTTGTGATTGGATTCTTTTTACTATATTTTATACCGATTAGATGGCTTATTCTAGCATGGGGTATTAATAAAAATTAGTCTCTATAAAAAAAAAATTATATATTATATATATATAGGCATTAATAAATTTAGCAAAAAACTTCGTTCACCACTTAGTCTAGATAACAATGAATTGTTTGACTTTATATCCAGGTTTCCTAGTGATAAGGAAAAGGTAAAAAATAATTTAGGAATATATATATCTCTTTTTTAAAAATATATAAAACCTTAAACTTTATGTTTAATTGGATAGTTGGAGTTAAAAGAATTTTATTACCCACCTTCGGACCATGTAGTCAACCATTCGTCTTCGCTTTCAAGTGACACTCCATTTATAAATCAATTCAAATTTGCTTGGTCAAAATCGATTAAAAGGATCCACGGAATGAGTTTCAAAATAAAGAAAGATCCTAAGATACTACCGTCATCACCATCTCATTAATAATAATTATCGATCATATTAATCGAGAACCACAAATTCATTCATTCATTCCAATATCAAATCATTGTTCTATTTGAATTGAATCTTTAATTATTTATTTTTTTAAATATATATTTTTTTAAATATATATTTTTATATTTTATATTATAATTAGACAATATAATATATCATTTTTTGGATAAAGAAATATTGTAATATAAATTATATGATAAAATTGTATATAAATTTACTTAAAGTTCGACATCTTAAATTTTCATTGGTATAGAGGTTGGTTAGGGACCACAAGATTTTTTTACTAAAATTACTATAATAAGATTATACGATTTTTAGTGTTTAAACAAATATTGTTAGAATATAGGAAACTAAAAATTGAAAGGTTTCCTAATGCCATCTACAAAAATTTTAATATTTCGAGCTTTTGCACGTTAGAATTTTGTATCACCTGATTATTTAGTTGTAAATTATTATATATTAATGTTGTACGTCCACTGCTAAAGATGCATTGGAGGCAACGACGACCAATTTGACTTACTGGCTTTTTGCACTTGGTGCACTTATATGAAACTGTGGCTGTCACATTTAAGCGAATGGCTACAGCAAAACTGAATTCTTGATTTGAAAGTTCGAGATCAAGACTTTTAGAAGAGATGACATCCAAGTATTTAAGAATTTTTTTTCATAAATAATAATATTTTTCTATCCACTTTTAAAACTATTAATTTTTGACACTAATATAGTGTATTAAAAAATATATGGTATTTATTTATATTAAATGAAATTTTTTAAAAAAAATTTATTCTTAAAGTTTTCAACTTCCTTTTTTGGGTGTGAACGTTGAATGCGAACGCGTTTATTCGAATAACCATATTTTAAAAATAATAAATATATAATATTAAAACTACCGTGTATAATTTAAAACTACACTGTATAATATACATTAGCGTCGAGCTCGACTTCCAAAATATTTGAAGAGCCCTACTGAAAATTTCGATATTATTTTAAAATATACCTTTAAAAAAGGTAAGTCATTTTTAAAAATATTAGCTAAAAGAGAATTTAAGTAATTTTTTTAAAAAAAATTTTGAGCCTCCAGAGATTGAAAGGCTGACTCCTATGATAATATATAACTACTATTATATTTATAGTTAATGACTACGAAAACTCAAATTTCAGAACCCCCTGGTATGCCTTAACCTAAATCGAATTTCATTATCAAATTTAGAATATAAATTACGCTAATGTTATGAATATGTAATAAATTTAGAAGAATGGATTGTTATAAACAGGGCTGTTCTGATCAAAAATTTGGCTGAGAGAAATTGCTAAATTTATTTTGTTTAATATTAGCCAAAACCTTTTTCAAATTCACAAGCTGAAATCTTATTTCACATTTCGCTGTACTACTGCAATATAAAATATTCCACAATTTTTAAAAATAATTTATAATTGCCGGTAAAGGTTATCAATCTGATAGAGTTCTGAAATCCAGTCTAGAAAATGTTTTAAAATTCATTTAATTGAATATTTGACCGGTTTGTTTATAGATTTCTCATACCATCTATACGTTTATAAGATTTTTAATATTATTAAATATTAGACCAAGAATACCTTGAATTTACTTTTAAATAAATTATAATAATTTTGATTAGAGGTAACAAGATTCTTATCTATCTTTTTTAATGCTAAAATTAAAAATCTTGAAATGATAATTTTTTATTATATTTTAAAATTAGCTTTATATCTCATCCTAGCTCAACCAAATTTTTCGTCTAATTCACCATTTGGCCAATGCCATGATTTGGAGTTATGTTTCACAAATTAATTTATTTTTCCTTTCATTTTTATCTATCTCTTGTTTTAAATAAAAAATATATATGATTTCAATATTTAGTTAAAAATAATGATCTAAAATTATATAAATTTTTTAAAAAAAACCTGTAATATTGTATTTAGAGATTACTTTCTCTAAAAATAATTCAATAAAAATATTGAACTAGAAAACTTGTGATTCCCAAAATTAGTTAACAAAATTTTCATATCTAATTTTAGCAATTCAGTAATTTTTAGAGAAAATTTGTAACGAATTTTAAATTCGGACTAGATATTAGAATACGAAATGATAATTTTTCAGTATATTCAAGAGAAATAATCTTAAGCTTGATTGGAGCTAGAGATTGCTTCCAGCCATAAGCAGCAGCAAGAAAAAAAAATTATGATCAGAAAAAATCTCTTGTTCCATTTAGGTCAGAATGTATTTTCTTCAATTTGGAAATACTAAAAAAATTACATTCTCAGGAATATAAATTATTTTCTAATATTTCGTCTTAACTTAAAATTCGTGACATATTTGATTTAGATTTTGGGAAATCTTATGTAAGACTGATAATTTATCAGTATGGTGAATGTTGTAATATGTAGATGAAAGCGAAAAATTTCCTATTCAAAATAGAAGAATTATTACGATATATTCAATATTATCGTATGTAAATGAGGATTAAAGGAAAGATATATAATTGAGATTTTGTGAATATTATATACTTTTTTCAGTTTTTGGAAATTCTGTTTAATTTTTATTTTAAACTTTTTGTAATTTTTACTTATTATTTTATAATTATGTTGGATCATGTAATAAAGTGATAGTTAAATTATTAATTCATACTTTATATATATTCTAATTATTATTTTTCATTTCTTTCTATTTCAATCCATTCTCCAATTATTACTCATCTTGCTTATTATAGTGAATAAAAATATTCCCCTTGTTTGGAGGTAGTGATGGCTTCTAATCAAATTGTCTTTCTTGCTGATGCCTTTTTATTTTTTTTCTGCTTTCCAATTTTATTTATTTCGCTTTCAAATTTCCAATTTTATTTTATGAAAATTGATTCCAATTCTATAAACACCTCCGATTCGTTTAAATGACAGCTTTTCATTATATTATACCTTCCTTTATTCATTTATTTTTTTAAAAAAATTTATTTTAATTAATCCTTAAGTCGGTTTAATGCGTCATACATCAGAGTAAGCACATCGCCCTTTTTTGTATAAAACAAAAAGGCTACGCTTATCTCTCATTTCTAGTCAATTGTGTTTAAAAAATTGGGGATTTCCTATTAATAGATTTTTAGCAGACAACCTGTGCGTGGAGATGAAATGCAACTAAATCCCCATGGGAGATAGAGAAAAGACCCTTGTCCGATTTTTAAAAAAATTGTGTACTGGAGGGTGGGTGGGAATTGTTTAATTTTAGGTTCGTTTCGAAATTATGATCTGTAAAGAAGTACCTGGAAAAAATATATATGCTTAAACAATACACAAATGGGGCACATCCGCAATTCATATACATTTTTATTTTAGAATTAGAACGTATGAATTAGGATATTTTGCAATTGTAGTTTTTGCATTTTATCTCCAAAAACCTGGGCGCGGTTTTCAAAAATTTTTTAAATTTTTTTTTCAAAATTAGCTTTTTTTATGGTATAAAATTATAAAAGGGCTCTTCCAAATTTACAGGTGATTGGAGCCCCCAAGATTTGGTAAGTAAAAGCCCAAATCTTGCTGCCTTCTATCAGCAAAATCATCAGGCTTAAATATTTGTTACAATCTTCGGGTCGTTTTTAAAATCAATTCAAAACGGGGTTTTTAACAACACTACTGAGAACTGAATCTAAAGAGGGTCGTGAAACAATTTCATATGGTATTTTACTTTATGTTTAATTTCATCTATCCGATAACATGCCTGCTGAGTTTGAAAACAAAAAGTTAAGACATGTTGAAAAAGACATATTAATTTTTAGTACAATGCTAAAGCACGTGAAACAAGTAAAATGCTTAGACGAAAGAAAGGGTATAAATATGCAATCATTTCGTATATTGTTTTTTTAAAGCTTTTGACCAGTGCTGTTCAAATAATAATAATTTAAGTGTTATTTACAAATGTAGAGAAGCTAGCCGTTTAATGCAAGGATGCTATAATAATTGGTAAATATTTTAATTTTTTAAAGAGGATATTGATTTTAAGAATTTTTTAACAGGTTAACCAATCCAGATTTTATAAAAGAATGCACAGATATATATTTGACAGAAAAAGATTTATACAATGATACAGGCTTAAATAAACAGCAAAGAGATGTTCAAACTGCTATTAGAAAACAAATTTTTGGTGAATAAAATATAATTATATGAATATCATCTATTGCAAATTATCAAATTTGTTGTAAATATATTTGAATTTATACATATTTATTGTAATAAAATTAAATACAAAGTATTAATAAGGGAATTATAATTTCAAAATAAATGCCAAACTATGTTTGGATATGTTGATTGCAATATGTATAATCAGGTAATATATTTCAGTCAAGGTTTACTTTTTCTGCAATAAATATAAGTTACTTATCATTTCAATCTAAATTCTATTCTCCTATAAATATTATATAATTTTGGAGATATGGTGGCTCCAATTTTTTAAATATTGCAATATATAATTTTAGTTGTTTTATTAATACTGAGTTTTGGGATCATCAATCTACAATATTTAAATAAAAATATAAAATCGCAAAAAAATTACAAATTGAATTGAGAATTTTAATGAAATAGCAAGATTAAAAAATTATCAATTATTTAATATATATATTATAGATCGTCACACAAGAAGACTAATATTCAAATGCCAATATCAAAACTGACAGAATTTTTTAATTTTATATATAGACAGTTAAAATTAAAATCAGCCCCTCCCCTACACCACAAATTAATTAAATATATGTGCAATTCTCAGGTATAGGCTTTTGTTTTGCTCAACTCTTTATCGTAACCTGTGGACTTTGAAGTAATTTCCTAGGATTATTACATGTGCAAGTGTGTGGCTTGCCCACAAACTTGTGAAAGTCTCAACATTTCTTCCCCCTATATTAAATATCCAGTTTGATGGATTTGAGGAAAACCTGTATCAACAACTGAAAGTTGAAACGTTTTTATCATATACCACATATTTATTTTAATAAGCATAAAAAATCTATAGTTAAAATACAAATTAATATTGTAAACATACAATAAATTTAACAATATACAAATAAAAGATAAGCAAGCATTTATGAACTTCCTTTCATTGAAATATAAATTGGTTATTGAATTTTATGTACAAGATTGTAGGAAGTTAATGCAATGCTCATTTTGTTGATGTTTAGATGTAAAATGTCATTTTCTGCTTGATCATTTATTATTCACACAGTTTATATTATATTATGATCCCTGTACTCAGCAATAAAATTTACCTGGGCCAGTCACGAAAGTTATTTTTTGTTTTTACATTCTAATTATAAATTTTAATCAAATATATTTTATCTTTTTTTAAATTTGTTTTTATAAAATATATAAATTTATTATATATGTATTATCAATTCTTTAAATAAAGTTTTTGTATTTTTGTATAGATAATATTTATTTAAATTAAAATATTTGTATTTTCTTGATAGGGGCTAAAGGCCAGGTTCCGGGTAAATTTAGAAGAAGTTAATTTGAGGTGAGGTCAGGGAAAGAATATTACAAGTCATGATAAAAAATTTAACACTATTTAAAAGGGTGACATAACAATCTATATTATTATTAAATTTTTTGCTCATTTTTATTATACTCTTGAATTTTAATTTAATCACTAAACATTGATAAGAATTTTAAAAAAGATTGTGCTGTACCAGTCAATGATAGTAAAAAAAATAGAACCGGGCCAGGTACAAATATGTCCGGGCCAGGCTAAAATTAAACCCTTACTTAGTTGCGTGTAAAAATTTTGCCATTTGTAGACCTCTAACACAAACTAACAAAAATGAAATATTCTATTGACTATTTACTATTAATTTTAAATCCTAGATTTTTAATTTTAACTATATTATATATTCTAAAAATATAATATTCCAGACTACGTTTATTTTTTGATACGATCTCCTCAGTAAGCAGTTTCATATATTTTAATAATAGATAATAATAACTTGTTTCCATTTTTAAAAAAACTTCCAATCCTAGAGAATTGACTACTAATATCTAGGCTAGCAATAGCGAGATGACGGCCCGCTAAATAAGAGAAATCGAAGCTTTCCAATAATTTTTTTAATCCCCTCTTTAGGAAAATCTTCATTTCTTCTATAAATGTAGTACTGGAATATGGAACGCTTACTGAGTGCATTATTTAAATTTAAAAACGTATTTGGCTAGAAATGCAGTCTATCATATTATAGAGAACCTTCACTGAATAATTCAAAACAAACAACTTTGCTGAGCAGCAACAGTAAAAGATTTAAAATTGGGAAATTCATAATCCACATGTACTCCATTAGTGTTGTTAAAAATCCTGTTTTAGTTGTATTTTTAAAAACGGCACGATTAAGATTTTAGCCAAATAATATTATGTAAGCCTCGAGTGTCAAATAGAGGTCCAATCCTTGTTGCCCTCTACGAGCAAAGCCCCCAAGCTTACATAATATTATTTTGGCTAAGATTTTAATAAGGCCGTTGTTATAGATCGACTCGAATCGGGTTTTTTAACAACACTAGACTCCATAGTCCAATATAATATTCTCGGTTGAACCTTTTCTCGGACTTGATCAGATTCAAACCTTGATTTTTTTTTACAAGAAAAATTTAAATTATTTTATTTTCTATTGTATGTACATAAAAAAAACATTTTCATAAGCAGTATGTTAATTATCCTTAATAGCTTATAATTTTATTCGATCTCGTTGAAATAAAAATGGCTCTGAGTCGGGTCATTTTCTAAATTAAAATTTCGGGGATTTTGATCTTACAGAAAGAAATTCTTGGCTAGGATTGGTTGGATATTGATATATAAATTTTTGCTCGTATCGGGTCGAATTTGAAATATGTCAAATGCCGGACAATATAATATTGGAAGCATTTTGGATTGAATTATATTGAAAATTAGCATTTATTACACATTTTCTTTATTAAATCAGGTCATTTTGTTCGATGTAGATATTTATTTGTTCTAGTATCATGATATATATTTTATGACCAATTGAAGGTAAAGAGGTCTGGGAAATTTTATTATCTAAAATTCTCCTATTATTTAACAAAAAAAATATAAATTAAAAACAGCAAAAAAATCACTATCATGTCATTTTTATGGAGACCAATGTTTCTTGCTTTACCATTTGGGATTATAATCCGGATCGGACCATATCAGACCAATTCAAATATTAGTTCAAATATCAGAATCCTACCTGGAAGAGATGAAAAATTTGAAGAAGAAAAATATGTAGTGATAAGAAGCAACATTAATTTCTTGACGTTTTTCTTGTAAAACGCTCTAATAAGATAATTTATTCGCCGTTTATTTTGTGCGGGCCCACAAACAAAATCATGGGATACACGCCAATGATGTTGGCTTATATAAATTTATAACCTAGTTAAAGTATAGCATTTTTGATTTCCAGCAAAATTTGTTATGTCATGAAAGTTATGACTGTCAATAATACGATCAAAAATTTTTTTTATCTCATTAACGTTAAGATTTCCTTTTTTATGACATTTTTATTTATCACTTCTCATATAATATAGAAAGGAATGTGGAATGATTGATTAGTATGGCTTTTAAGACATAAAAGGTTTTATAAGAATAAAATATAATTTTACTTTAACAAAGTGAAAAAATCAAAAGATAATTTAATTAACTAATATGTTTATATCTTCATCGAAGGTACGTTTACGGTAATCAATCAATTACCATAAATTGTATCCTTAAACAAAAGAATTTATTTAAAATGAATATATTACAATTAGAGATTTATATATTTTTTTGTTTGATATTTTTTGGAAATTTTAAAAATAATAATAACCTAAGTTATTTTATAATGCAAAATAAATTTAGAATATTTTAATAGAAAAAACGCGATAAGGATTCGAAAAAATAAAATCGTATAAATATATATTAAATAATTTTAGTGTTTTATGCGCTATCACTTGTACCTAAGTTTAAATAAATAATTAGGTTTTATAGATGAAAATTATTTAGTTCTAATAAATTCTGGTCTGCCTTAATTCAGTTGTTGCATTGTTTATTATGTATCCTCTCACTGAGATCCCCTTATTAAAATATTCCATCTACGCAACAAAGAACGTTTGATTAACCATTTAATTAGAAAGGTTAAAGGGTGACTAAGTTTTTCTTAGTTTATTCCCTATAATATATTATATTTTTATTAAAAATTTTGAGCCAAAAATTTGTTACTTGTTATAAAAGCAAGTAAATCAAACAAATCTATAAGTGAAGTAATTTATTAGAAAATAATTATTTAGGAAAAAAGTCAAATATTTATCAAAATTTAATGTTATTAATATCAGAAATAATCATTCAAGCTGTGTAAAAAGGACCCCCCCCCCAAAAAAAAAAATTTTTGGCCCCCAAACCTGGCCCCCAGAAAAAATCTTCGGCCCCCAAAAGTGGCCCCCAAAAATTTTTCTGGCCCCCCCCAAATTTGAATTTTTTTTTAGAATTGATTATTTTTATATTTTTAATATAAATTTTAAATATTTATTCAAAAATATTCAAAAAACATGTCTATTTAGAATTGATTATTTTTATATTTTTAAAATAAATTTTGAATATTTATTCTACAAACATATCTAGTTTGTAAAAATTTTTTTTATCCTGTTTTATTTTTATTTTTACCCAATATTAAATTATCATTCATTCATTTTTTTCATCTGTTTTTGTTGTGTATCACATTCTCTATAGGTATCACATTAATATTATAATATATAACCAGTTATTTTATTTTAGAGCGTTTATTTTAAAATTATGAAGAAACAATCAATTATAAACTCTTATTTTAAGTTAAAGTTAAACAAATGTCAAGCAACATCACCTCTACAAACTACTAGTAATACTACATCAGAAATTTCAGAAACTGATTCTTCTTATAGTTAGTATAAATTTATATTATTATTTCATGACTTATATGATATTGATATAGGGCAATATTTGTATATTATTATTTAATATAATATATATATTTTATATAAGATAAGAGAAAGACATTTATTATTAATATTATCATTTTTGTATAATAATTTTAATTATTAAAATAAATATATTTACTCATATTTCAAGATATGAATGAAGCTAATCTAGAAAATCAAGAGGAGGAAGATGGTAAATAGTTTAAAATTTAACCCAAATTTTTCTATTTATATATTTTTGACAATATGAATAGGAGTAGGAGATTATGGTGTTTCATTATTACATTTTGATTTTAAAACAAATAAAGACGAAGAAGAGACTCAATCATCTTCATCTAGCAGCTCAGTCTCTCATTGTCAAAAAGCAACTAGTAATTGATTTATAAATATAAAAATATTATATTTTTTTGTTAATCTTTAAAGATATAATGTTTATGACTTTTTTCTAGTTTTTAATACTGAAATTTTACTGATCAACTTTACTGATAATCTTCATCAGGGTTGGGCACTACAGTAACTTGTATCTTAAATACAAGATAAATTTTGTGTTTGTTCATTTTCAGCATGCCCTTCCTTCGCCCATCCTGATGACCATTATTATTTATGACCCTTTCCCTCATTACAATTTATTAATTATAATATTTTTAGTGTCAAAAAAGTCCTCTAATGGTTCAATTCAAATCCCTGGTGACCTTGGCCAGAATAAACCAAATCAAATCAAATTAAACAATTACGCGAAAAAAGATATCCATGGAAGGCAAAGATCATTTCAAAAATCATGGTATAGAGGCCGAGACTGGTTGGAGTATAGTGTAGAAGCTGACGCTGCCTTTTGTTTTCCATGTAGGAAATACTTGTGTAATCCAAGTGATGAATTTGGACAAACGGGATTCAGAAATTGGAAAAATGCGTTAGCTGCCAAGAGGGGACTGCTTAAACACGAGAGCTCAAAAGCTCATTTAAATTCAATTACAATATGGCATGATAAAAATCAAAATATAAACAATGGTACAGAAATAACTAAAATGTTGGGAGGTGATCAAATTAATCGTAATCAATATTATATTAAAACAATATTTGATTTGATGCTGTTTCTTAGCATACAAGAGCTACCTTTCCGTGGGACTGGTTCAACAAATATTATGGATGCTGCAAAAGATGAAATCATAATTTATTCTTCTGAACTATTTATAGCAATTTTTTCCTACACCATCCAAAAAGACCCTGAATTAAATAAAATTATGAAATTTATACCCCAAAATGCCCAGTATACATCACCACAGATTCAAAACGAAGTAATATCCATTATGGCAGATATGGTGCTTGAACATATTTCAGACAAATATAATAAAATCGAGATGCCTTTTTTTTGTCTTAAGGCCGATGAGACAAAAGATGCTTCAGGTTGTGAAAATCTGAGATAATAATTCGCTATATTTTTTCTGGAGAAATCCAAGAAAATTTAATAGGAATCATTAATTTAGCGTGTCTTTCTGCTGAAAGCATTACAGATTGCATTTTAAAGCAACTTAATGATCTAAATATTAATTCAGCTAATATAATAAGCCAGGCATATGATGGTGCAAACGTTATGTCTGGCCGAAATGGAGGAGTGCAAACACTTCTTCAAAAAAAAATTAATAAAAATGTTCCTTTTATACATTGCTACAACCACAAGTTGCATCTTGTGGTTCAAAATTGGTATAATAATATTGTTATTATTTCTAATTTTTTTAATTTATCAAATGCATTGTATAATTTTTTCAGGCGTTTTAACGTATCCTGTAAATATACAGGCCACACCCTTAAGAGACTTTTAGACCAGAGATGGACTGGTCATTTAGAAACATCTCGCATTATTTATGAGAATTTTGAGGCTATTGGTGAAGTATCATTTTACTTTTCTAATAGAACTCTTAATTCCGAGGTTTCAATTCATGATTCAGTCGAAGCCTCTGCTCTTTTATCTCAATGTATTAATATAAATTACATTATATTAGCCATCATAATTTATGAGATATTAATTACAATTGATCCACTAAATAAGTATCTACAATCAGTAGGTACTAATTTAGTGGATGCTAAAAATTGTATTGATTCTACTATCAATATATTAAAAAATAAAAGAAGTGATAATTCTTTTGCTTTGATTATGATTAAGGCTGAAAAACTTTTATCAAAATTTAATCTCACTCCACAAAAATCATCACGGGTACGTAAAACGCATAAAAATTTCCAAGATTTTTTAGTTGATAGCAAACTAGAATTCGATTGTGAAAAAGACTCCAATTGGAGTTCTTTAAAAAGGATATATTATGAAATTATAGATAACTTTGTGGATCGTTTTTTAGACCGATTTACAGAAGATGATTTTAATCTTTTAATACATTGTTCACCCTTGACCCTGATTATTTTTTATCAGATAAAATGGCCCCATTAAAATCCCTGTTAAACTTAAATATGGAAACACTGCATCATGAAATGAAGATAATAAAAGGATTGCTAGCTTCGGAAGCTAAAGAAAATCATAATTTTGAAAACATCTTACATATTATGTATAAAAAAAATATAATCATGCATTTAAAGAATTATATAAATGCTACTCAGCAGCGATAATCATTGGGATATCAACGGCTTCTTGTGAGGATTCGTTCTCTACATTAAAGAGAGTTTTATCGAGCAGTAGAGAGTCTATGAAGGATAAACGTAAACAAAATTTAGTATTAATGGCGTATGAAAAAAAGAATAAAGCAGGATTTATCTTTTAGTTCATTTATATTAAAATTTAAAAATAAAAATCGCCGTATTCTATTATAGTAATATTTTGTTTTGTATATGCATATTATAGTATTATTTTTTTTTGTATATTCATATTATAGTATTATTTTGTTATTAAATATTTAATAAAAATAGGAAAAAATTTCTATGAATGCGTAATTATTTGTTTGATTTTAAAAAAATAGTGCCCCCCCCCAAGTTAGCACTTGGCCCCCCTAAGTGAAAATTCCTGGCTACGGCCCTGAAAAAGGATTTTAATACCAAACCATGCGCCCACATTAAAGAAAAGTTTTTCTTAAACCATTATATTATTAATTAATCTTGTTAAAATTTTCATTCAAATCTTAATCAAATCTCACTAACCTTTAATTTAACCCTAACCACTTTTTATCAAATTTAAAATGTTATATTAGGCAGGTTTATCTCTTTTATTTTAAACAAATTTTCTTTTATAAAAATAATAAAAATATATGTTAACCGTTGTTTCCTTGATTACGATTTTTTCTAAATATAACAAGAAAGCAATTAACGTATAATTTTATATTAGGGATTATAAAGAACCATTTTTTAGAGGAAGAAATAAATATTATTTTTCCTGATATTTTAGATTTTTAAAAAATTACTATTATAATTTTTATAGAAAATATAATTTATTTGTAAATTTTTCATTATCACAATAATTTAATAATTAGCCACTTTATTAAAAATTTTATTATTTAAATAACTCTTTTTTTTTCGAGGGAATTATTTTAAAAATAAGTTAAAATAATATTTAAGCTTCGTTTTTTTTGTTTTATTTTTCTTCGCTGTTTTTTAAAAATATTATAGCAAAAACATTTTCTAAGCAAAGCAAGAAAGAAAATAAGTAACTGCGAAATAAAAAAAATTTTGATGATAAATTTAATGATTTTAATTAATTTTTTCTATATAAGGCAAGATAACATCGCTGACGACAAATATTTCTCAAACAATAAAAAAATTTTAGATTATAATAATTTATCACCAATAATAAGATGTAAAAGGATTCCCCTTTAAAAAATGTATAAATCTTTTGATTTTAATGCAGAATTAACGCCTATTACCTTTTAGTACAGTTTGACTTTATACACGTTCCGTTCTGGAATAATTTTATAGTTAAAGTATTAACCATTTGAATATCATCAACTAATCTAATGTTTTTGTTGTTACTATCCCGTATTACTAAGATAAGGAGATATATGTTCTAATACCATAGAAGAACAAGAAACAAAAAGAAATTTTTGATAATATTTTAATTTTACTTTTCAATCAAAATTTTACATACAAATAAAAATTTTGGTTAACTTTAAACTGTGTTTTATTCTTTTTATTACTCTACATATATTATATAAGATTAAAATTATTTATAAAGTCACATGTGTGTTAGTGTTGTTAAACGGCCCGATTTGGATAAACCTCAAGATTTAGTAAAAAGAGGATAACAACTTTTTGTCATCTATAAGAAAAATCTCCAGGTTTACATAATATTATTCTGTAAAATATTGATCGGCTATTAGAAAATATCGACATCGGGCCGTTTAGCAGCACTTCTTGTATAAATAATAAATTAAGGGATTTTTATTTTAAGAATTTTGAAAGTAAATTGATTTAAAACTTCTACAAAACTTAATTCCTTATCCTTAACGGAACCTTTATAATTTTTTCTTGCTGCAACTTGAATAAAACCAAGTCTATATATACCAAAATATTCAACAACCTGAATTATACTATTGCGCAATTTTTTGGTCTGCTTAAATGAAGATTAATTAATATCTAATTAGTATATATCTCAAAAAAAAATCTAGATACTGACAGTTATAAAACTAATAATTTTTTTACTACCGAACCGAAGCAAAGATATATTTCTTACATTGATGCATCGATCCAAACAATGTTTTTTAAAAACCTGAAAAAGTTTTTTGATAAAAATTATGGAATCTTAGCAAAAAATTACCATAAGTCTGTATATATGCAAACATCCTTTGATACCGACCTTTATATATGTAATGAAAATATTTATATATCCAAAGATGAATATAAGTATATATAAATATTACATATACATGAAATAATTATCTATATATAAAAAGAGAAAGGAGAGAGAAATTATTAAATATAGTTAATAAATTGAATAGTGTAAATAATTCAATTATTATAGTACCTTCTCAAAGTAAAATATTTAAAATGCATGATGTTCCTTATAAATTCCATCAGGTTAAATATTTTTTAACTAATATAAGCTTATCAATATTTAAGAGCACTAATTTTCAATATCTCTGTGGTTATCAAGGCTCTGATTCATTTTTAATATTAACAAAAAATGAACATCTTTTATTTATAACTCAAAAATCATCAGAATTTGAGATATGGGAAGGTCCTAATCCAGATAAGACAACATTATCAAAAAACCTAGGTAAGAATATCTTAATCTTAAATATTTTACTAATCTTTCAAAGATTAATCATTTAATTGATATATATTATTTTTGGAAGTATTCATTATTTATATCACAGATGGATTGGAATTTTTAGTTTTTTAGAGAGGGTTTTTTTTAAAAAATAACAATATTTAAAAAAGAAAAATTTAAATAAAAGGTAGTGGCCACAAATTTTTGAAAAATTTATAATTAAAAAGGGAATACTTTGAAACTTATTTTTTAATTTAAATGAACCTGAGATGGGTTTAGGGCTTTTGATAATTAAGAGGAATATATTTTCAACGAAAATATGAGAATATTTGATGCCTTACTTTTTTCAGTAAGAGTTGCACAGATTAGTTTTTCCTGTTCTGGACATCACAATTTAGGTGCTTAGAAATATCTTAATTGTAAAATTTTTTTATGAGATGTTTAACCTAGCACTGTTCTTAATTTATAATCAGAATAATTATAAAAAGATGTTTATATAGCAATTGTTTTATAATATCTTATTTGGCTTTACGCCATCCATCCATTAACTAAGTCCAGGAATATTTTATGTTTCTACTAATAAGATTAATATTTGTGTACAAAAAATATAATATAGGTATTGAAAGTATTAATGATGTATCTGAAATGACCCAATACATGAATAAACTTTTGTCTGGCCCTTGTGAATCTACTGTTTGGTGTTCTTTTTTTGATGAAGATTATACAGGCAAAATACATGCCAAACATATAAATGTATACAATAAATTACTTCCTCTTTTTTTGAAAAATAATGATATAAATATCCTTATTAAATTAAGGTATCATTTATTTTTTTAAGGATTGTAGATTATATAAAACAAATATTTTTAAAAAAGCATAGACTTATATTAATATAGTCTGCCTCAATGCCCAATTTTATAATACTATAAAAACATTGCTCATTTGGCAGTTTGCAAAGATATAACATTCATTTTAATAAGTCTATGTTTACAGGGTAAATAGTATATTTGTAATAAAATATTAATAAATAAAACAATGTGTGTTTATATTTTTGCACATTACTTACAAAATAAATGACTATCCATTATTATATAACAAAACAAACACTAAAAAAAAATACCTATGGTATAAAGTTTACTGTAATTTTTTTGTATTCTATTTTTGTATAATTTAATTTTTTTATTAAATGCAATTAAATATTTTTTTCAATATTTAATATACGACAAATTTTATCTAGTAACACAAATAATACAAATTCATTTTTATCAATTCCTGATTTTTTTTACCTAATTCAATACCTAAATATATCATCTACAAATAATTTCCATATTATTAATTCACCCTCTTTAAGTGGTGATTCTATTATCGATCCAACAAATTTAGTCATGGCAATTCCAAGAAGGAAATATAAAAACTGGAATAAGACAAAAATAGTTATTGCAAAAAAATTATTACTTGTACCTGAGAGAGAGCGAATGAAAATAAAAGATATCACAAAGTATATAGATATGTCTTTATCGTCTATAAATAAATTAAGACGCGAAACATTTCCCGAAATCATAGGAGACACATATTATGTAATTGAAAAGAGAGGTAGAGAAAAAAGATACCTTCAATACAGAAAGAAAAATAATAATTCTTTTAATGGCTAACAATACATTCACAATTAAAGATATTATAGAAAATTTATCTTCGGGATTTCCTAAAAACGAAGGAACTATAAGAAAATATATTTTAAAAAATTGGTGCAAAAAACGTGCAGGATAAGAATCTGATAGGAGAAACACACCGGACGCTATCAATATACGCCAAATTTATTGTATAAAAATATTGAATATAGCCAAAGAAAGAAATTTTTCTTAGACGAGACAGGCATAAATTTACATGTTGTGCCTGTTTACACCTGGGCCCCATATAACGTTACGTCAACCATGAAAGTTCCACCATCTAAGGGTAAAAATATAAGTATATTATGTGCTATTAAAATCGAAGGTATGATATTTTATCGCATCATCAAAGGATTTTATAATAGTCTGATATTTTGAGACTATATGATGGAACTTATTAATATCATATCGAGTGGTCCAGTTGTTATGGACAATGCATCTATCCATAAAAAACATCTCATTGATGCTTTAAAGATCTAATAGAATATTTACCACCCTTTTCACCTCAGCTTAACCCAATAAAAAATTTCTTTTGAGTATTAAAAAACAAATATCTGTTAATCAATCCCAGACCAAACACATTAAATCGTTCATAATGTAACATCAATTCTTAATGAATTTACTATTCCTTATGACTTTTCAAATTATTTTAATAAGATATATCAATATTTGGAGATTGGTTATCGAATATAACCTATGAATTAAGGTAAATTTATAAAAATATAATTTGAAATTTATTTAAAGAATATGTAGAAAATTTGAATAGAAAAAACGAAAATCAAAATATTAAATTTTTTAAAATTATAATGTATTTTTTACATCTGTTTTGTTATATATTATATATTGGATCGTAATTTATTTTTTATGCAAAAATATAATCACATAGCGAGCGGTTCAATGAGCCGTTTAAGCCGACTCCTGAGCCGATTTTATATTTAAAAATATATTATTTATAAAAGAAATCAAATTCATAAAGAATTATACAAATTATTATTATGTATATAATCACCAGAGTTGTTAACAGATACTTTTTAAATGGATCTAGATGCAGATATTTATATTCAAAAAATTAATTCTTGAACCTTTCGTATTCGGATGCATTTAAAATCGGCGGCAAATATTTTTTCTTAATCCTAGGATCAAATACACAGCAAACGTAATTAGGAAATGATGCCATATAAATAATATATTTTTTAAAAAGTTTTCCTCTATTAATAAAAAAAAAACAATTGTTCTTAAAAATACCCCTCCCCCTCCTTCCTTTGATTTAATAGTTTTTTACCCGAAATAAGACATATATATCCTTACAATATAACCCTTAAAAATGATAATGTTTAAGATTTATATTTTAAATTTTAACAGTTTCCTATCCCTATAACATAAACATGGCCCCTGTAAACTTATTTAATGTTGGAGATAAGGAGATAAGATATAATTTATTAAAGTTGGAGATAAGGAACATAAGATATATCTATATGTCACAAAATACACATATATACTTCTAATTAAATTGTATAATATCTTAGATTTTATAACTTTAAAGTTAGATTTGTATCTTTCCTCTTTTAATTTAGTGTCTAATATAAAATGGAGGAAATAAGCACCCTCATTTTTTTAAATTTATTATATCACCTTAATACAATGTTGTTCCTTAAGTGTACGAAGTTTTAAGTAGATTAATTTACGTATAAACTTTCTATAAGGAACTGATCATATTATTGCCAAAGGCTTAAAAGAAATTTTAATAAGTCTTGGATTCAAATGAAATATACATAATTTGGTAACTCATTGAATCACGGGGAAATTTTTAATATTATTGTTTTATTTTATTTAAATATTTTTTTATTTATTTATTTTTTATTTATTTATTTTTTATTTATTTATTTTATAAAAAATAATAAATATAAGATCGTTTGGATATTTTTTTGGGATGATGCTTACTACCAAGTGTATGTATGGAAATATTCTAAATACCAACCTAATTTAAACCGACCAAAATTTATTAAAATGTAATAAGACCCTTATTATTTAATAACGGAATCACCTGGTCGAGTCCGGCCTCCTAAATATCATTCCCCAAGGATGGAACCACAAAGTTAGAGTAAGAAAAAAAAACATGATCATTCCCGGGATTCGAACCCGTGACCATGGGATCAGTAAGCGAAGATATTGCCTACTAGGCCGTAGAGGCCTTCCAAAAATCGCGATTTTCAATGATAATATAGATATATATTTTTAAGGAAAAACAATAATAGTTCTATAAAAATTTATATCATTTAAAAATTAATTTATTTATATTAGACATATTTTTAATATTACGAAAATAGAAATATTCACATATATATAAATGAGAGGAAGATTTTCTTCCATTTCTGAGGATGCTTGCCTTAAGATCCCTCCATAAACGCTTAATACGTTGAGTGTGGGTTGATATATCATTAGGGTCTATAAAGTTTTTGCTATGATTGACAGAGTAATGATCATATCCATTTTCATTTAGATTGTTATAACTTGGAAAAATATTTAATTTTAAGATTTATCAATATTTAATTTACCCCTTCCATTAAAAAATTTCTACCAAAATCCAGACGATCATTTATTTATTATTTTTTAATAAAAAAAATAACCTAAAAATTACGCCAATTGAACCAAAGAGGTATGCAAAATTCTTAAAACTTTTGAGTAATGAAATTTTTAATTATTATTACATTAAAAAATTTATACCAAAATCCAGAAGCTTTAAATATTAAAAATTTTCTCGTGATTCAGTGAGTTCATAATTTATATCTAATCTTTGGACTTGTTTTATGATAATTTATTATTTATTTTTATATTTTTTTAGATAACTTATTATTTACTTTTTATCTTATTTTTGTTTGTTTTTGTACATTACATTTTATATTATTATTTATTATTTTTCACTTGATTTATTTTATTATTGTTGTTATTTGATTTGAACATATCTGATATCTCATGTTTTTTCCTTCAGATTTCGGAAATGTTTTTCCTTTCAACATATCATTAACATACATGATAAAAATAAAAGAATAAAAATAAAACAGCTTAGTAATGCCTGTCTAGTAATTCCCGGACATTGTTTTATTTTTTTAATGTTTATAATATTCGTAATAGCTAATCACAAGTCCTACTCTTTGGCTCACGGTCTCTATTAGATAGAGTAGACTTTTGGTTTCTTCGATATTCTTGGATATTACCACAATATCGTCTGCATAGGATATTATTCTGTTTACAAAAAATATCTTCTCGTTTGACCCAATATCAACTAAATCAGCTGCACCTAGTACATCTTATATGATTTTATAGATTATCATATTGAAAAGGAGCTAGGTGAGAGGGCGCAGCCTTGTTTTACACCTTTTTTTATCCTAAAGAAAGGAGAAATTTTATCATTAATTTTAAAACAAGCGAATAAATTAAAATAGTGATTCTTTAAAATGAGAATTGTTTGGGGTTCGATGTTATTTATTATTATGCAATAATTAAATAGATATATATATAGAGAAAAAAAGAAATAAAATTGATTATTGCGTTTTCGTATTGGGCAGCTCTTCCGTGTACTTAATATGTTGTTACACGCACAACTTTGGGCAGCACTTTCGAGTACTTGCCCTTTCGGGTACTAAATTCCTCGAATTTGCTCTGATCCAAACCTGCCCTTATGACCTTTGATTAATCCCTGGAATTTGCTCTGATGCAAACCTGCCCTTATGGCCTTTGATTAATCCCTGGAATTTGCTCTGATGCACACCTGCCCTTATGGCCTTTGATTAATCCCTGGAATTTGCAAAAAAAATAATTAATTTAACTAAATTAAAAAAAAATATCAGTTCTAATAAAAACTCTTTTTTTTTAAACGAATGAATCATATAATAATCTTTTTTTTTCTATATATAAATATTTATTTTTTTTACAACTAAAACATAATTATTAAACACAAATAATTATAAAAACAATTCTAATACAAATTAATTATCTAATAAAAAATAAGAATATAGCACAGGTCCATCCCTAAAAAAAATTATCTTCTTCCCTGACCAAGAATTCCATTATATCCTCTCAACTCTTTCTCCACTCCTCTCCATTCTCCTCCACATTCAACGACTCCAGGATTGTTGACTCCTCCACTCCTTCCTCATTGCTTTGTTCATCCTCAGCTCCACCTCGAGCCTCCAGGTGATTTTCCGTCCTCATCAATTCCACATCCGAATCTGGCTGACTATTGTCATTCCCCGTTTCTGAGTCGCTTCCACAACTCCATCCGCAGGATCGGGATCTCCCCATCTTCCTGTGTCCGGATCATACTCCTATCGTTCGTATCCCCTAATCGGTTCCACTGGCCTATGATACCCGCTCCACGGACACCATCGTTGAAGATGTCCCCGCTCCCCACAGTTATAGCATAGCCAATATTCCGTCCCTGATCCTCTTCTCCCTCCTATTGTATTCACGGACGCTCGTAATCCATTCTCTGGGAATAACCTCTGTCTAGGGCTCAAAATTAGTTCTATCTGTATGTCTTCATATATCCAGCTTCTTCTGAGAGGCATCATTCTTTCGTCCCATATTCTCCACTATCACTCCCGGCTCCCATCTTTTGTTATTTCCGAATATTCTTGCCCATACAGTCTGTCCACTCATAAACTCCAGGGAATCCTCCATTTCCGAGAGTTTCCTTTCCTTGCTCTGCCGGCCTAAACGTATCCAGCCAAATTCTAGTCCCACGTCTTAAAAACTTCTCCGCCGAAGACGATTCCTTCCCTTTTCTACTATTGTTATAATACGCCACGGCTACCCACATCTCTCCACCTCCATCCTTTGACTTTCTCAGCCAATTCTTGACCACAGCTACCATCCTTTCTGCTTGTCAGTTCGAAGTCGGATGATAAGGCGGCGCCACAATATGTTTCGCTCCCGTTTCTACGCAAAAGGCTTTGAATTGCTTACTAATAAAAGCAGGACCCCCATCCGAGACTACAGTCATAGCAACTCCAAATTTGGCCCATAAATTTTTCAACACTCTCATTACAATTTGAGTAGTTAACCCTTACACTTCCTCATACTCTACCCATTTCGAAAAAGCATCCACCACCAATATATATTATATATATTTTATTCTCGAAGTCAAAGAAATCGAAAAGGATGCGCTCCCAGGGCTGCGTTGCCTTTGGCCATTAACTTCCCCTATCTTTTTGAGGCATCGGAGCCCAAGAATTACATCTAACACACGCTCATTTTCAATGTCCTTGTTCATTCCCTGCCACCAAACATATTCCCCATTGTTTCATTTTTTCTATTCCTTGATGTCCCGCATGAATCATTGCCTTTACAGCCTCCCTTAATTTAACTGGTATAACACTCCTATTTCCTCGCACCACACATTCATCTATTATGGCCAATTCCTTTTGTATATATTTAAAGGTCTTATCCCCATCTTGCCAAATTTTACGTCCCTTAAGACAGCTTTGATCCGCCTCAATTCTCTATCTTTCAAAGTCATCCCTTTAATTTCCTCCCACGTTACCGGCCCGCCTCTAGATATTCCAACCATAGTCCTAATCAATCCCTGCTCCCTTTCTTCTTCCCTTTTCTCCTGCTCTTTTTCCCCGAAATCTTCCCCCGCTCCGCATCTGTGCAATCCCTCTGCGATATTTTACTTGGACGTCAAAACTTCCCATTAGCAGCAACCATCTTTGTAACGGGGGGGGGGTAGCATTAACTCTTTATTGTTTTTTTTGAAAAGATGCACAAGCGGCTTATGGTCCGTGTAAATAACAAATCTGCGTTTAATTAAATATTCGCGACACTTAGTTAGGCCGAAAATAACGGCCAATGCCTCTTGCTCAATCACTGAATACTTCATCTCTGCTGCCCTAAATATCCTTGAGAAAAATAATACAGGCCTTTCAACTTCATCAATATAATGTAACAATGCTCCTCCTACACCCTTATTAGACGCATCCACCGCTAATATGACTTCCAAATTATTATTAAAACATACCAACACAGGTTCTTTCCCTATTCTACATTTAAATTCTTTGAAAGATTCTTCCTGCTCACCCGTCCACTCAAATTTTCCCACTTTCTTTAACAAGTGATACAAAGGCGCTGCTATTTGCGCAAATCCTTCCACGAACCGATGATAATAATTTACCATCCCCTGTACCTTAGCCTTATTACTAGGTCTTATCATATTATTAATACCTGTCATATTTCGGTCCAAAGGCCGTACCTCCTTTCCCGTGATCTTATGACCCAAATATGTTACTTCAGTAACCCCCAATACACTTTTCTCCGCGCTTGCCCTCAATCCTTTTCCTTTGATTCGTCGAAATACTTCCTCCAATCTCCTCTCATGCTGTTCGGGCGTCTTACCCGTCACCAACACATCATCCATATAATAAAACACCCCGTCCATTCCTTGGAAAACGGCCGCCATGGTACGTTGAAAAATAGGAGCCGAAACACTAACTCCAAATGGTAATATACAGAACGCGAACAATCCCTTAGGCGTGGTAATAGTTAATAATTTCTTAACCTTCGGTCTTACACGTAATTGTAGATAAGCATTAGAAAAATCGACCTTTGAAAAATAAACGTTTCCCTTTAAATTGGCTAATATTTCTTCAATCCTTGGCAACGGATATTTGACCTCCACAACCCATGGATTTAACGTGACTCGAAAATCCGCGCACAAACGAAGTTTTCCATTGGCTTTCTTCACAGGCACCAGTGGAGTTGCCCACTCACTGTATTCTACCGGACAAACAATTCCTCTTTGTACCCATTGATCCAATTCCAGTTCCACGTCCTTTCTCCATTCAAACTGAATTCGTCGTAACGCACAAAATTTTGGAACATGACCAACTTTTAATTTAATGTCTACTTCATGATCTCTGAGGCATCCCAAGTCTTCGTTAAAAATTTCCTGATAACTTTGCACTAATCTCCGAACTCCTTCTTGCACTTGGATCATAGACAATTCTTCCCTCCTCCCCATTAATTATCAATTCTTCTTCACTGGTCGGTGTCCTGTCCTCCCTTTCTCCCCGATTCTCTGACATCTTCGCCGGCACCACTCTCTGCCGTTCTTGCGGCCATCCTACCTCCCTTTCCCAATTTCTCCTTCCTCCTCCATTCTCCTAATATCAGGACCCTCCTTAGCAGATCCCACCTGCCCCGGGTAATTGTTATATATCTTTTTTTAAACTTTATTCTCCTTTATTTCTCCACTAGAATTTCTTTCCCCTACTTCATTTCGATAATTGCTTCTTCCCATTTTGTTCCTTAAATTATCCTCACTGGTTCCGCTCCTATTATCTTCCCTGGTTGCGCTCCTCACATTATCGCTCCTATAATTGTTTCTCCTCATTTCGCTCCTTAAATTATCGCTCCTGGTTTCACTCCTTAATTTATCGCTCCATGAATTATGTCGACTTGTTTTGCTCTCTAAATTTATTTTTCTTATATAAAATATATTGAAAACGTCGATATGTCAATTACATATCGACAGATACAACAATATCTTTTTGAAAAATTAAATATTTTATCTTGCAATAACATGCGTATTAAATAAAATTATAAATACATGATATATTTAACCTTAAAATCTTTATAAACATAAGGTTGTTTCTTTGCAAATAGTGATTTTTTAGACACATTTTTTTAGTCGTTGAGCAGTCTATAATAATAAACGTCTATGGATCTATGGCCATATCTCCTAGAGATAGGCCATAAAGCTAGCCCCGCTGATTGGAACTTGTTAGACCCCGCTTAAGAATAAACATTTTAGGTTGGGCTTGGACTGAGAAAAAATTGAATTGATAGGGTTCTGTGATTCGTACAAAAAAAATCCATATTTTAAAGATTTCTTCCCAACTCATAATTTAAAACCTTAAATAGTTTTGCCTGAAATCGTCTAATGACATATGTCATTCTAGATAGTATTATATGTAACTGAATCTATCTTAAAGACAATTTATATTACAGTAAGCTCTTCTGCCTACATTAGGGACTGCATCAATTAATAAACAACGAGTACCGAGCTAGAGTGGATAAGCGTTTAGATGGTTTGATTCAGAAATTGAGGGTCATCAAATCTGCTAACGAACAGAAACTCATGAGGAAAGCTTGCGAGATCGCGTCTCACGCCTTTATCCATACCATGGAGTTTTCATATCCTCAAGTTAACCCCGCTCACATAAATATATATTTTTTAAAGTTATTGAACTGTTTAGTAATTTACTCAATAAAATTTTATCATTAGTTTAATAATATATTTTATTTAAAATAGTTGAATTTCAAAGGAGACAATATATATTTTTTAAATTCATGGTAAATAAAATTTATTTTAAAGGTCCCAGAATCTGTTTTAGAAACCAATTTCGAGCTAGAATGCAAAAAACGAATGAGCAGCGGATCAGCCTATATTCCCGTGGTGGCAGGCGGAAACAGGGCCTGCACTATTCACTACATCGATAATAATTGTATGATATCAGCGAAGGATTCGTTAGTTCTTATGGATGCCGGGTTTTTTCTTTTTCTATACTGCTAATATAACAATATTTTTTTAAAAAATATCGAAATGTTTTGTAAATGTTTCATTGTGTTCTTCAGTGATTGAAAAAAGGGATAAATCAGCATATCAGTGACGGATAGAATTGCAGGAAGGGTCTATGAATCCTTGGAACATACCTGATAGCTAGTCAGGGTCATGTTAAATATATGTTTTTTTTGTAATGTAAATTAGTGAAACACAAATTTAACATATTAATTTTCTTAGGTGCGTCTAAAGTCAAAATTTTATTTAAAAAATTAATTTATTATTGAAAGTAGTGTTGTTAAATGGCTCGTTTTGAGCCGATTTTTAAAAACGGCTAACTCAATACTTCATCCAGAAAAATATTACGCAAGCCTGAAGATTTTGCTCATTGAAGGAACAAAGGTCTATACATGTATTATCGAAATCTCTGGGTTTAGGCATTATTTTTCTGGCTAAAATATTGAGTTAGTCGTTTTTAAAAATCGGCTCAAAACGAGCCGTTTAACAACGCTAATTGAAATTGAGTTTGAATTTGAACGGATAATGAATAAATGCGAGAATCATTTATTTTTTGAAAATTTTCTCTTTTTTATAAAATTATTATAATAATATCACGATTATAAGAACGAAAACTTCAAAATAATTTTCCTTTGAAACAAGTTTTCAAATTTTATCCCAAAAAAAAAAGAACGAATAAACATTGAAAAAAATTAGGTCCCTTTATATATGATAGAACAAAAAGGTGCATTAAAAAATTTTATACTAAAAAAAGGCGCTAACAAGTAATTTTATCTAAATATTAAAAAAAGTTGTTTGTTTGTCCTTTTACAAAAATAGTGTATAATGTTATTCCACCTATTTTTCTTGACCACACTATTATCTTTTTTTGTCCCACCTCCCCTACTGGATTTTACCTCTAACTAGTACATATTTACCTAACCATCAAAAATTTATTTTACAAATGCAATAAATGTTTTAATTCTTGGGACATAAAACGGTTACCTCGTTATTCTTGCTTATTTTTTAATTGGCCTACAACTTCCTATAACGCTCCCAGAATAGTAACGGTTTCTATACCTCCTAATTTCAAATATTCATTCATGCGTTTATAAATAAATGTAAAAAAAACGAATATAACTTATTGAGAAGGGCATAATTATTGCTTGATATGTAAATAACAACAAAAAATTAATAACAGTAAGATAGATAAGGAAGGGAGGGGGAGGGGAGGGTAATAAAGAATTATTATAAATTATTATAAAAATTTTGATTTGTAGGTGCGAATACCAAAATTATTGCAGCGACATTTCTCGTACTTGGCCCATAATCGGTAAGTTCACTCCCGCGCAAAAAGAATTGTATGAAGCCTTATTAGAGGTCTTTTTTATTTATTTCTGAAATGAAATGTTTTACCCTGTATTCACAGTTATCACAATTTCGCGGCAACGAAGTATACAAAATATGTTTGTAACTACTAACTTTTCAAAAGTAACTTTGTGCGGTGCTACAGATAACTGAATCTAATGAATGTTTTAAAAAAATTTTAAAATTTGAAAAATGACTTTTATTTATTACATTTAAATTCTGTGGTTAACAAACCCACTATATAATAATATCGAAATATAAGTGAATAATTCCACTTGGAAAAAAAGAAACTCAAATTTTTATAAATCAAAAATTAACATTTATTTATTTTTTAAATATTAGGTTCAAATTAGGTGTATCGATTTGTGCAAACCGAGTCAGTTATCTCTAAATGAACTCCTAGTCAGAATGTATCAATTTATGATTAAATATTTCGAGGAAATTAAGTTGCTCCCCGCTCATTTAACTTATCAAGAGAAATTTCAGGTTTACTATTTGTAATCGGGGTGTCGATTGAACCGTTAAATATAGCGGGTCAGTTTAATTCCGAGTTTTAGTTTAAAGTTTTAACACGATTTTATTTTTTATCGGGTTGTTCCGGCTTTCAAATATTAAATATCATCAAAATTATCTATTATTAAATGTAATTTCTTTCTTCTTTAGATGGTATCTAAGTTGTGCCCTCATCACATAGGGCATCATTTAGGTCTGGACGTTCACGATTGTCATTTGATATCGAGAGATGAGCCATTGCAGCCGGGTATGGTTATAACTATAGAACCAGGTTTTATTTAGATCTTGAATTTTTATTAATTTTTTTTAGAATAAAATCTTTATATTTGGAATTTAATTTTTTATGTATAAAATTTAGCAAATTTTAAGTTGTCTTTCAAATGAAGCGGACCTTTATTATAATATTTTATTAATAAATTTTTACAAAAAAAATAAAAGAATTTATTCAAGTTCAAAACGATATGCGTAAAAAAAATTCATTTAACATTTAAACCCCAAAATTTAATAAATGTCCTGGACAAATAAATATTGAAGGTTAATGCTCCTGGACAGAAATACCCTCTGGAAAAAATGCCTTTTTTAATTAAGAAAATGTGAAATTTATTTTTTATAAAAAACATTTCTTAAACACCGGGCCGATTTCACCCTTTGGTAACAAATATTTAAATCAAAAATAAGTTTTTTTTATTGAAACTAAAACTGCGATTTCTATTATATTTTTAAACCTACAAAACATAATATTTAAAATTAGTCAAGAGATTTTTATAATAATATCGATTCTTATAAAATACCCCAATGTTAATAAATTTTTTAAATGCTTGGAAAAGAGTAAATGATATGAGAAAAACTCGTTTTAATGGAAGTTATTTTTATCATTTGATAAATCATTAATTGATTATAAGATAATACACAAAAAAAGTAACTTTAAAAAAAAAATGCCAGCTATGAGTTTGAGAAGTTTAGAATTATGCATGATACCAAGCGAAGCGTAGAATATCGGTGGTTCGATTTCACCGGTGTCCATTTTTTCTGAATCAACCAACTCGAGAAGGTAGCAAAAGAAGAGATATAAAGGTTTAGAAAGATATGGGTTAGAGGGCTAATTATATATTTAAAAAAATCGTTTAACGAAATTTGGTCTCATTGTTAAAGTTTAGGGCTTATCGTCACCCCCCAAAAGTAATTATTTTCATTTTTTGTTTAAACCTATCTCTTGAGTGTGGCTAGGTTGAAGAGAGGTCTATACATCTCAACCCCAGTGCCGAGGGTTTAAAAATGAGCCGGCAAAAACATTAAATATTTTGAAAAATTATATAATGTAAACTTACTTAGAAGGATTCAACCTTTATGACATTTAATTTAAAAAAATATTTTTTGGATAAATAGCCTTAAATCTTAACGGCCTTATTCAAGCCGAGCAAATATAGGAATTGTATAACTTATTTATTAAATTTTTTTACGACTTTTAAAAATATATTTTGTGACACTAAGCCCACGCTTTAATATAAAGGTATCTAATATTTTTTTAAAAAAACTGTTTAGATATATTTTGTACCTAGCCCATAAGATACAAAAAATTTTTTAAAAATAAGTTATCTTCTTAAAATATTAAGTTATAAGATATATTTTAAAAATAAATTTATTATTTACAAGTGTAGTTTTTAATCAAATATTAGTTAAAAGAAAACCGGTATTCATAAAAAGTTGCATTTTTCATGCATTTACCACTGATATCTCCAAATGTTTAACAGTTAGGAGGCTGAAATTATTCTCAAATATAGGTTACTCGAACCTTAATTTGTATTAAATTAAATAGCTTAAAAATTGAATGGGGTGGGCTAGTCGCGATTCGACATGGAACTAGGGAAACTAAGATCTCCTATTATCCTAAATTTATCATTTCAAAATATTTAATTTTTTTTACTCTATGTTTACCCTAAAAGGCCTGAATTGTAGAATAAAAAATTAATTTATCTTTTTCTAAGCATTTTAAAAATTCTATTATAAAAAAGGTAAATTTTATCCTTTCGCCCGATGCTCTTTTTTGTCCAGGGCTCATTTTATATGTCCAAGATATTTATGTCCGGTAGTCTTCTAAATTAATTATGTCCAAAACAGCAGAAAATTAAATTGACAAATATTCCAAATATTAATAAAAAATAAAAACATGTTCAAAAAATAATTAGAAAATTTTGTAAATTTCATAAAAATTAACATACGATTTCATTAAAATTTTTTTAAAGTGATTTTTGATACAGCTTGATTTATATATGTAGTTATTTGAAACCTTTTATTTTTCGTCGCTTCTACTTTCCTTACCTCTTTTAAAATGTATTATTTATAAAAATATATTTTCTTTAATACTATGTTTTATTGTTAAAAATTTAACATCAGGATTCCCTAGTTTTCCTTACTTTTCAAATTTGAGCTTTAGGGTTTGTTTGATTATACCTAAAACTAAAAGTATTCTGCTTATAATTATTTTACTTACAAGTTTGATAAATTTATATTTTATGTCCTGAAATTGTTAAAGGAAGTTAAGAGGGATAAGGGAGTGTTTCAAAGGAACACTTGTAATTAATTCCCTTTTAAGATTTCCATAAATAAGAATTTCCTGTTGCGACATATAATATTTTTTTTTTATGAAAAATTGATAACGATTTCTTAGAAAGTGTGATCCTTTATTTTTTTTTGAATTAAAGGCGTTTATATTCCATTACACGACACCGAGTTCCCCAAAGAATTGAGTGGATATGGTATGCGAATCGAAGACGACATTTTAATTACACAAAACGGTGCACCTGATATATTAACGAATCAATGTCCCAAAAAATGCGATATTATAGAAAGTATTTCGTGTAAAAATCAAAAATGATTTTATATTTATATGTATGTTTTGTTGAAAAAATGGTTATTTCAATGTAAAATGTGAATACGGTAAAAGTGAAAATAAATTGATTACTTATTTATAGGTAAAAATATACAATTTGATTATCCTTTTTAAATTTGACTGTTTAATAATTATCTTTTAACTAGGTCTCCGCCTTATTTATGTGAAAATTAGATACAGAATATACAATACATTTCTGCAAAGAATAATTCTATGATAAAGTTAACATGCATTTTGCACTAAATTATATTATTTTGCTAATAAGACGTATCCCTTCATTTATTTAGTCTGAGAATTTTAAATTAATCAATGTCATATAATCATTTCTGAAAAATAGAATTATTAGAATTCTATTCCTGCGATTTATTTAAAATTTACTAAAAACATAAAATTTTATAAAAAATAAGATAGATTTATATCATTTAAAAACATCCACCAATCAGCTGATATTTAAATAAAAAAGCAAAATACATACGTAAATGGTATCAAATATATATTAAACAAATTAACCAGTGTGATTATAATTATGCCACAATAAATGGTCAATCTTATTCCTATATATGTTCATGAAATAAAAACAACTATTCTACATGAATAAGCCTTGTTTAATATGGGTGTTTTTAATGATTTGACCTTAAGCAAATATATTTTTGATCATTTGTTTTAACTCAAGCTTGACTTATGCTCATTATACTTTGCCTCCTCCTTTATCCTCTAGAGAGAAACACTTCACAACTAACCATACTACATTTTTTGATATTTATTAGCTACCTAACCTTTTAAACGCATCCAAAGGTTGCAGACTACCATGTTTTTATCGCTATACACCAGAGTATCTTCTTGATTTTAATACCCTCAATCATTGGTAGGTTCCTTAAATTTTAGCACGAAAAAATATGGCAATCAATAATGGGATCAAAGAATTTAATAGTCTGAAAATATAAAACTATATTTATTTTGCCTTATAAATCTAATCTTAATTCTCATACAGCCAAACTAATCAATATTCTTGATTAACTTTCTGGTGTAACTCGTCATCTAAGAAATAATTTGGTACCTTTAAACCATTTCTCATATTTATCATTATTAGAAAAACATCAATCCAATATAACATTTACTCTCAATTCATCTCTTCCTCAACCTATATTAGTAATTTTCCCTAAATTATCACCATAAATGCACAACTATGGGATTATAATGCGACCTAATTCTGCAATAAAATTTTAACAAAAAATCAAAGCAGGCTATACTTGAGTAGGAGTAGTTAACAATTTTTAGTTTGGAGTAGATTATTGATAATTTAAGATCATTATTTACAAGATATATAAGATGAACAAAATTATAATTACAAACTCATAATAGATGGGAATATCACAGTACAAGATGGCGAAATTTTTTTTAGGAGGGTAGGCATTTTTGAGGGGGAGGTATCTATCTTCAATAAATTTTCTGTCATGTAGATGCTAAATCTAACTCTTATCATCAAATTTTTGTAGCCTACCTAATTGCGTTAACCAAACAGAGAGACGCCTCATCATTACCAATCGTGTTTAATTCCAATCATCTTGTCATTTTCCTTCCAGATTTTATAACTTTAAAAAATCCTATATATTGATAATTCTCCACCAGATTTTTAACCTTACAAAAATTTTTTTTATTTAGCAGAGATCTGTTACATTTAACATTACCGGTGCAATTATAAACGACTAGGATAATATGGATATTTAAATAAAATGCTAGCAATGAAAATATATCCTTTTTAATATACCAAACTCTAGTCCTCATAATACATAATAGATTTTCAAAATATTTAAAATTTACAATCTTTATTTTTATATAGTTATGGGTCATAGTTTAGCACTAAATATTAGTAAACGCTAATTATTTCATGCATTCTTTGATTTACATATGGATTAAAAATTTTAATGCCTACAATATTTTTTTCCACTGAGCATGAGTTATATTTCAACAATTTAGTTAAAGCTACCCAATATGGTGATGTAGCAGGAGTTAAAAGAATATTAAATAAGTTTTATTTAATATTTTCGAACCGCAAAGATTTTGATGATACAGAAAGTGTATTATGGAATGTTAATGATGAGCAATTTAACCTACATGATATCCATGAAAATTTATTATATAAAGATATAAACAATTATATTGTTAACCATTTGGACCAAGAAAAATGTTCCCTACTTCATTGGTCAGCAATCAATAATAGAGTTAATCTGATTCAACTTTATCTTAGGATAGGAGCTCAAGTTGATATATCTGGTGGTATTCTACTATCTACACCTCTGCACTGGGCTGTGAGACAAGGTCAATTAAGTGCAGTTGTGTGTTTAATTACTGAAGGTAAAGCTAACCCTTTATTAGCAGATACAGAAGGTTTAAATTCATTGCATTTGGCATCACAATTTGGTCATTCCACAATTTTACTTTACTTACTAAGTAAAGTGTTAATTTTAACATTAAACCAAGAAAATGTAAGAACACATAATCAAGAAAAAATTACTTCAATAAATATAGAAGAATCTTTTAAAATTGATTTAAATTTTAGAGACCAGGTATTTTTATATATGGACAAGCCATTGAATCAAAGTAATAATGTTATGCTGGAATGGTCTAAAATTATTGATGGTAACACGAATCAAAGTGGTCTTAGTCCTTTGATGCTTGCTTGTGAAAAATGTTATACATCTGACATATTCCGAATATTAATTAATTTTGGATCTAATATTTATGGCAAAAATAGTTTTTCCCAACAAACACCTATTCATTATGCTGTTAATTCTACAAATATTGCTGCTATTTCAAACTTGCTATCAATAGATCCTACATTAACAACAGTAAATTATAAATTTTAATTGGTTATTATTTTGTTGAATCCCAAATCAATTTCCAACTATTATTGCTGCTCAAGAGGATAATCTGAATATTTTTCTCCATGGGATGCCAGAGTGGATAGTGAAAGTAACCTCAGTTTTTTAGAAGGGGGAGGGGACAGGCATGAGAAAAATACTTGCGCTATTTTATTTTTAAGTTAAAAAAAATATTTTGGGTTGGACTTAAAAATATCCTTTTTTACAAAAGCAGTACCTGGGCCTATTAAAAAAAAATTTTCTTATCAATTGGAAAATCATATAATAGCAACATTTATTTACTGCTCATATTTTTACTATTTCTTAAAAGTCTAGGCTGGGCCTTACATTTGAAAAATTTTTAAAAATGGTTAACTCAATATTTTTACCAGAATATTTCCTAAGCCTCTAGAATTTGCTAAAGATGTCCAAGCTTTTGTGTCATCAGAGAGCATTTTTTTTTGAATAAAATATGGAGGTATATGTTTTTAAAAATCAGCTCAAATAGAGCAATTTTGTATCACAACTTGAAATAATCAAAATTTTTATTAGGCCAAGCTTAAATATAAATAAAATTGTGACCAAGATGAAAAATCATATAAATCCTTTCAAATTCAATTTTTTTTTCAGTCTGGTCCAGTCTAAATTTTGAAAAGCCCAGCACTCAAAAATTTTGTTCATTTTTAGACTTGAGACCTATCTAAATTTTATTTCTCCAAAACTGGCCCAATTTTTTAAATATTTATTTTTCGCCTGAGTCTGGTTTTGGGCCAACGTGCAGGATTCTAGATCCTAGTCCACAAAGTCAGTGGATGGACTTTGAATTTATAATAAAACATGCCATACAGAACAAAATTCCTATTTTTATTTTTAAACTAATGTTTAAATATAAACCTATATTAGTTTTGTAGATAAAATTATCCTTAAAGGTACTCCTTTATTTAACAACTAACTTTGTTTCTAAACCGGGTACCAGCTGAGTCAATTGAAAACGATAGACTTAATATTACCAGGTTAATTAGTAAGCCAAAAAAGTGTAACCAAAAATGAGATGCCATATTTTTTTATTTTAACGTAAATTTTAACATTTATGAGCCTACCATTACGGTTCCACGTCAATTCGGCGCGACGACAATTCGGAGTTCGGCGCCTATCTATTACAGTTGCAATTTATTATTAATTACTTAGTATAAAAATATAAGAATGATTAAATAGAAGTCATTTTGAATGTTGGTATTATTAATTATTTCTTCATATTTATTTTAAAAAAATCTCAATTTTATTTACTAAATAACTAATATCTAAAAAAATTAACTAATATTTATACCTATTTCTATAGACTAATTTACTACATTAAAGATATGTTAGTAGCCAATATGTAAGCCTGGAGATTTTGTGCATAGAAGGAAGAAAGAAAAAAAAGATTTGACGCTCGGCTAACCAACCACATAATAAATCATTTATTGCTAAATATCGCTCGGCTAACCACATAATAAATTATTCATACTAAATATCGCTCGGCGGGAAAATGTCATCCGGCTAATAAATCATTTATTATTTAAATACGCTCGGCTAATTACCTAATAATATTTATTACTAAATATCGCTCGGCTAAAGGTATTCGTTTATTTATGTATTGTATTTTTAATCATATTAGCTTTCACTTACCTAATATTAATTGAGAATTAATTAGTTTTTATAAATAAAATAAATTTTGAACAATTATAAAAAATTATCTTTTAGTTTTAGCTTCAATACTTTTATAAAATAAAACTTACACATAACTTTTTTTTAAATTTAAAGAAATAAATAAAATAATATATTCAATCACCCTTCGACAAAAAAAAGGGTCCGGGTTCGGATCCAGTAACAAATTTAAAAAGGACCCGGGTCCAGGTTTTGGGTCCGGGCTCAGGAAACATAAAAATAATGACTCAAAATAAGACTTTTTTTTCATTCATTTTTTATTATACTTATAGATATATACACATTCATAATTCAAAATGAAATCATTTATATTTTAAATATTTTATTCAATCGCACAATCATGATATCTTCTAAAATATAACCCTTCAGATTTCCACGTAAATTTAACAATATATATTTCAACAATGAAAATCCACGTTCTACCCTTACCCAAAATAGATAGTCATTTTTATAATACATAAATTATTGTACTTGTATCGCCGCTACACCCATGACGATTCTAGACAAAATATATAATTCTGGATATATTAAAGAATTTTCCTCCCAGATTTTAAAATATTTGTATCTCAATTTATTCTCTTAACTTCTGAGAACTTTTCTATTAAAAATACAATAGACATATTTTGCTCTTTTCTATCTGATGATAATTTGATTTTTTTTTCTCTATTTAATAGTAAAATTTCCAGATCATCAATATTGTTATCATTATCATTGTTATAGCTACAACCAGTAGATATTGTCGTAGCCTCCAATATATTGTAAATAATCGAGTTTTGGGTATGCCATAAATTCTCAAGATAGTCTATAGTCATTTGTTTTTTCTTTTACTTAATAAAACTTGATATCTAGGTCTAAATATATTGAAGCATATAGGGGAGACCGGGGTAAAGCGATTGACGGGGTAACAATGTTAACGCGAATAACTTTTTAACCATTGAGTATAAAGACCTTAAATTTGGTGTGAAGATGTATTTTTATATCTAATTTCTTACCTATGTTCATCTTTTAAAAAACTTACCTGGTTTTATAAATTTTGTCAAAAAACTGTTTTTTACTCAAAAAATATAAAAATAATTCTCTAGTATATTTTGCTTATAGTAAAATTTACATACCCTCAGGATTCAAAATTTGGCACACATGTTCCTTAATGTATTAGCTATAAAATAAAATTTATCTGACATCTTTAGTTATATTAGAAGTCACGCAATAACGATATTTATAATATATGTCACCTAGGGGTAAAGCTGTTATGGGTAAAACGGTAATATAAAATTATTCACATTAAATTTTTCATTCATTCATTTATTATAATTTTTATTGTATCAATCAAATAATGAGAAATTATAAAAAAAAACCATATACAGAGATGTAAATATAATAAATGAAGCCATAAAATATAAAATAACAAATAATACTTCATTAAATTTGTCTGCTAAAAAATTTAACATACCTTATACAACGTTGAGAAGGAGATATAAATTTGGTATTAAAAGTTTAGATCATCATAAACAAATATTTACAAATGAAGAAGAATCTAGATTGTGTGACTACATATTAGAAGCAAGTAGGTCATTTATGGGATTAACGCCTAAACAAGTAATTAAATTATATTGTTTGTATTATATTGTATTTCATAATTTTAATAACTCAATTTAAATATCAATATTAATTTCGTAACTTTAATAAAAATGCTCAATTGAAATTATATTGTATTTCATAATTTTAATAATGCTCAATCTAAATATCAATATTAATTTGGTAACTTTAATAAAAATGCTCAATTGAAATTATATTGTATTTCATAATTTTAATAATGCTCAATCTAAATATCAATATTAATTTGGTAACTTTAATAAAAATGCTCAATTGAAATTATATTGTATTTCATAATTTTAATAATGCTCAATCTAAATATCAATATTAATTTAGTAACTTTAATAAAAATGCTCAATTGAAATTATATTGTATTTCATAATTTTAATAATGCTCAATCTAAATATCAATAATTTGGTAACTTTAATAAAAATGCTCAATTGAAATTATATTGTATTTCATAATTTTAATAATGCTCAGCATTTTTATTAAAGTTACTATATTAATATTGATATTTAAATTGAGCATTATTAAAATTATGAAATTAATTCAATTTATTTAATTAATTATATATCATTTTAACTCTATGGAACTGGTATTGTTAATTATTAAAATGAAATTGTTTTATTTTATAAATAAACAAGATAAGAGGATTTGCATATCAGCTCAGCTTGCTAAAGAATATGGCAAATCTTTCCCAGAAAGCTGGACAACTAATGGTATGGCTGGAGAGGACTGGTTTATGGGGTTTAGAAAACGACATTCCCAACTTTCGATTCGTACCCCTGAAGCTACTAGTCTAGCAAGAGCATATGGCTTCAATCCCACAAATGTCAATAAATTTTTTGAAAATTTAATTAAGCTATATAATTCTTATAACTTTGAACCACATAATATATGGAATGCAGATGAAAGTGGTTTCACCACCGTTCAAACTCCTGCAAATATTATAGCACAGAAGGGTGCCAAACAAGTCGGCTCTATAACGTCAGGAGAAAGAGAAACGTTAGTTACAACATGTTTAGCCATCAATGCTATAGGCCATAGCATTCCACTATTTTTTATTTTTCCAAGAAAACGATACAAAGATCACTTTATTCGTGATGGGCCTATTGGATCTAAGGGTGTGAGAACGCATCGGGTTGGATGCAAGAGGAGGAATTTTTATCTTTTTTGGAACACTTTAAAAAATATTCTAGTGCATCCAATGAGAAAAATGTCTTATTAATCTTAGATAACCATAGCTATCATTGTTCAATTTCCGTTATAAACTATTGTCGCTCCAATGGAATTGTTATTCTAACACTTCCACCACATTGCTCGCATAAACTCCAACCATTAGACAAAGCAGTTTATGGGCCATTGAAAAAGTTTTATAATGGAGCTATTGACACATGGATGAGAAATCATGTGGGGCAATAATTTGAGATTTATGATATTAGGAGTGTTAAAAAATGAAATACCAAGGGCAGTGACACCAAATAATATATTAAATTTTGATATTCGCCACCGCTTTAAACCTTACATTGATGGCGGAAAGCAGTCACTGGTATGCGGATGGCACATTTAAGATAACCCCCTTAATTTTTCACCAACTTTGGACCCTCCATGTCCCATATCATAAAACGATTGTACCCTTTTTGCGCTATTACCGAATAAAATCCAGATTACATATATAAGGGTCTTGGATGAAATAAAAAGACTAAAAAATAATCTAAATCCTATATCGGTAATGATCGATTTTGAACAGGTGGAAATAAATGCCTTTACACATTCTGGCAGTTCCGGTTGAAAATGCTTGCTGTCATATTGAAGGAATGGCAACCCTGAACATGTTATTCTATAGATATCGGGAAAATCTAGATCATAACTGTCCGTCGAGTTAGGCAATGGAGAACCTATAAGCGATCAAGCCCGCAGAATGGTCCGCTATATTGACGCTATGGGTGGAAGGGCAGTATGAAGGGATGGGGAGCCCCCTGCTATTGCAATGCTTATAATTTTTTGAGGTGTATCAGTCACCTCAATGGCATGTCTTTCAATATTATATAAGCATTCGGTTTTTAATATCTCAGTACCATCTAACACATGATTATAATTATCTATATGAAGAATTACTTCTTCATTTAATGTATGGCACCGCCCTTTGCAATGGGTAGGTCTACCTTCCAATAATTTATAAGACTCAACACATTTCCATATTGTTTTTTGATTTATAGTTCTCTCTTTCCTGAATATGTATTGATCATGAACAAGTTATTTTGACCCACGTTCATTTAACATATTTTAAAGGCATTCTTAAAAATAAATGTATAAAAATTATAAATGATATAAAATAATATTAATATTTACCTTTATCAGTAATTCTCAATTTACAATGATTAAATTATGGAAAGAAATTATAAAGATATTAAATTTTAGAAAAAGAAAAAAAATAAAGTTTTTTTTACAAACTTTTTAAAATTTTAAAATGGAAGAAAGGACAAAATTTCAAGATAAAATATAATTCTATTTATTAATTTTTTGTCAAGAGTTAGGAGGAAAAAATAAAAAAAAAGGAGATTTGGATTTTATGTTTTTTAGAATGTTAATTTTTATTTTTATTGATGAGAAAAATAATTTATTGAATTCTTTAAAATTGTTGAACAAAAAGAGAAAATCCCAAAATAAAATATAATTATATTTATTTTTGTTGTCTAAAATTAGGTGTGAAAAGGAGATTTAAGATTTAACATAATTTTAGTTATTCTTATATTACTTATCAGGAGGGTATATTATTTTTTTAAACTTTTATAATTTTTTTTTTATTGTATAAAATAAGGCGTGAAAATGGGATTTAAGATTTAACATTATAGTACTTATCAGGGTGGTATTTTGGGTCTATTTTTAAAAACGGTTGATTAAGATTGTAGCCAAAATAATATATAAGATTAGAGATAGAGGTCAAATCTTTCTTTTTCTTTCTTCCTTCTATTCACAAATTCTCCAGGCTTACATAATAGTGGCTACTAATCAACATACCTTATAATGTGGTAAATTGGTCCACTAAAGAAATAGGTATAAATATTAGTTAATTTTTTTCGATATTACACATTTAGTAAATAAAATTGAGATTTTTGTAAAAATAAATATGAAGAAATAATTAATAATACTAAATTAAAAATGACTTCTATTTAATCATCCTTATATTTTTATACTAAGTAATTCATAATATATTGTAACTGTAATAGATACCCGCTAAATTGTCGCCACGCCGAATTTTATGCGCCGAATTGACGTGATACCTATCAATACCAATTTTTGGAGGATCCGATATTACCGATACTATTGATATTGGCCGATTACCGATCCGATATCGTATTTGATTTTGTATTCTATAAAAATATTAACCGTTTTAATTTAATACATACATCTACTTATCAGTATAACATGTAAAATTTTAACTATACTATAACATAAGTCATTTAAATATATATAATGTTCATTATAGTTTTATCCATGAATCTAAAAGTATATAAAATATTTATTGATAAATCACTTATTTATATAATAATATTAATCTATTTACATAATAAGTAATAAACAAATGTATTATGTAATTTAAAATAAATTTTTTAAAAATTAAGAAGATATTTTATCGGATCGGAAGATAACCGATATTTTCAAAAAAGATGAAATGAAATATCGGCCTTATCAGATCCGATAAAAGATATCAATACATCCCTAATATAAAATATAGTAATATCCCGATTGAAATATTATAAGTTTAAATGTTATCATTATAAATATTATTTATAACGTGTCATTTTAACGTTAAATAGTCACATACATACTATATATAAATTTTTCCTTTTAAATTATAGCTAAAAAATGGTCATGACCTGACAGCATTAGACTTAGCTAAACAACAATCTCAAGCATACATCAAAGACATTTTATTAGCAGCTGACCGTCAAACAAATTTAGTTAGGTTCAATTGTTATATTCCATCGATTCTATACAAACCGTGGGCTAGAATATTTTCAATATCATATGATCCATCTACAAGATATAAATTGTAAATATTCTCATATTCATAACATATATATATTATATGAATCAGCCAATTCAAGTTCAGTTGCTTTGCTAGTTATATAATAATATCATACAGCAACTTTATATTTAAGATTATTTTTAAACACACAATGTTAAATTAACGCGCTTATTTTTTTTGTAGATTTAGCGATAGCACGACTTTTTTCAGGGTTTAACAAAAATCTTCAAATGAGCATTTAAAGATTTTTTCGCCAAAATTCAAAAAATCTTTGAAGATCAATTCGTAAAAAAAATATTGAGAACGCTCAAAGATTTTTGAGAATGAAATCATCTGGGAAATTTTTTCAAAATTCTTTTTTAATTTCATCAAGTTTATCAAAGCATTAGGCATACCTATCTCCTCTAAAGTACTCCATAGTTTAGAATGTACTATTGAGTCAAATGCTTTCTTGAAATCAAGGGCAATAATTATTAAGGGTCTTCTTGGTATAACCGCGCTCTCTAACTGAATTTTGATTGCTAGAATTGCCTCGAGTGTATTACGACCCTTCCTAAACGAAACCAATGAATCAACAAAATACGGTTCCACTAACGATCTTAACCTATTTAATATAACATTCGCGAAAATCTTATATACTACTGAATTTATCGAGATTCCTCTCCAGTCTTCAAGAAATTTAGGATTCTTGGTTTTAGGGAAATTAATTAAGATAGCAGTGATCCAATCATTAGGACAAGTCCCTTTATGCCAAACTCTAGATATGATTGGGAGAAGAATCTCCGCGCGTAACATGGGATCAGTCTTATTCACAGTGTAATAAATCTTGACCACTCGCTTTGTGATTTTTCAGTTTATTTATTATCCTAACTAATTCACTTTTCGTTGGTTGATTAAGTCTAACATCATTTGAGGTTTGTTCCGTAGATGATCGTTGTACGTATTGCGTAGAAGGATGGGAGTATGACATTGAATAGGAGTGATTACAGCAAGAGGAAGTAGATATGAATATGTGCGGTAAATTAAAAGTCAATAGGTCTGTGGTAGTTTGATCTTTATCATAGTGAGGAGAAGGGACGGCGTTATTACTTGAACTTGTTGGGGGAGTCCAAACCTTCCAAGTAGTGGGGCATTGATCAAGCAGATGAGATTAATGCGAAGACTGAGTCGTGACATCATAATTATAGGTATAAATTGAAATTGGAGGCCATAACTTTGAGGTAGAGGGACATTGATCGCACTGAGGGGAAAAACTCAAAAATTGGTTTGAAACAACGTTATTACTGGGATTAGTTTGATAATAATGAGGAAGACCAGAGGACGTGAGATGTTGATCATGCTGGGAAGAATGATGAGAAAACTGAGTTGAGTCACCACATTTATAGGTATTAATTGAATTTTGACATCTAAACTCTGAGATAGTGAAGCGTTGATTATACTGGAAGGAAAGCGAACACTGAATTTGGCTACACAAGGGAGGCGAAGGGGCAGCAGAGCTGGGTGTTAATTTATTATTTAAGGAACTTTCATTTCCACCGAACAATCTAATATAATGTGAATACCAGATATTCATTTGAGCTTTAGGAACAGTTATCAAATTATTCCCATGCCAAAGTTTAAAAATACGTTCTTTCCTGCCTGAGGTGAGATTTCAGTAATCTAAAGGCTTTGAAAGTATCGTTTGTACAAACAAATTGTTAATTTCAACTGCACGATTCTCTAAGTACTTCCTTTTATCTCTCCTGAGTTTATGGCTAATATCGTCTAGTATATATTTTGCCCTGTTTCTCTTATAATGACCTTTCCCCTTTAGATTAATTATAAGATTTTTCTATTCCATAGAAATGCAATCAGGATAACCACTTTTTTTGGTAAGGAAGTAGCCGCCGCATCGGTAAAAATGCCACGAGTATTTCCATATAATAGATCAATGGGTAGCATAAAGAAGAAATCTCTCTGATTTAGATATCTTTCACGTATCTGTTTGATGAATTTATCCTTAGTATTTTGATCGCTAAGGGACTCAATATCTAATTTGGACATTTTGTTATTTGCCTTCTCTGTAAACTTTTTTCTCTTATACCAAACTTCCGGATCCATCACCATATAACATACATGAAATTTATGATCTGAGTTAAACGTCACGTGATTTAGAACTTTGACATTTATTATCCAACCACTAGCTGATCTGATATTTATGAAATAATCGATTAGGTCCTTTAATGAAAACCTCATGATGTTTTATATAGAATTTTATTATTCCAACTATTCATAAGATATCTCACATACTAGGTTATTTTTATATATTTTGATACTTATTACTAGATGTTTTTATGTTTTAAGATATATTTTATTATTCCTAACTATTTATAAGGTATCTCGCATTACTAGGTTATATTTATATATTTGATACCTATTAAAAAATGTTTTATATGTAAATATAAGATATTATTTTATTGTAGTTTATAATTTAATTATAATAAGTGAATTTTCATATTTTCCGTAATAACTACTTACAGATTAACCTTCTATATTTTATAGTTATAAATAATTTAAACAATCGTGATATTCAATTGGATATCTGTAAATATTTAAACATCTTGAATTTAGTTGGTTATCTAAAATGATAAAGTATCCCTTAAAGATTTAATTTAATATTTGGCAGTTGTATTTGGAATACTTTAAACAGTATTTTAATATCTATTCTATTTCTTCTTATTCTATATTTTCTCTCTTCTTTCTACTAAATCAAATTATTTACTATAACGGTATTGGGTTAGTTCCATTCATTAATTTAGTTTCATCTGGGTACAAGGTTTGTCGGTATCCTTAAGGAAAAAATCGACATAATTATATGAAGGCGAAGGGTAGGCCTTCATATAATTCACTTTCGCTCATTTTGGGCAGTTCTATGACCAATGTGCTAGATAAGATAAGAGAAAAAAACATCAAAGGAAAAATCAAATATTTTTTTATAAAAAACATTTTTTAATTTACTCAAAAATCTTCTGAGGAGGTTCAATTTTTTTTTTACAAAAATCTTCACATTTCTTGACCTTCAGAACTTGACCTTCAGAAGAGCAAGGATCTTTGAAGATTTTTGAGCAAATGATAAACCCTGCTTTTTTTTTGAATAATGGCTTTTACAAGCGCACTATTTTTTTTTTGAAAAGTAGCTTCTATTTCTTTACTGTTAAATTAGATTTAATAATTATTTATAAATATAGTAACCTTAATTATTATTCTTATTCTATTACTTTTCCTTATTTATAAATATATTTTCTAAATTGAATGCACCATTATTCTCAAGTTTTGAAGCCATGCTAAACTTATATTTACTAATTATTGCCAATGGCCCCTACACTTTCTTACCGATGGAAGCAGAATACCCCCTGAAAAGTACCCCTGCCCCCTCTTCCGAATAAAACACAGTTAATTGTTTTTGACACCCTTTCGGCAGTAGAAATAGTTATATATATATAATTGATAAATTAAGGAAAGCAGAAAATTTTTAAAGTAAACGATAAGGTAAAATAAACTAATTATAAGTCTCAGAAGCTAAATAATGTATTATATAAATATTTAAATAAAATAAATTTAAAATTCTCAGAATATGACAAATTTTAGATTCTTTAACCCCTGGTAGGTCATGTGTAATAATTAAATCCCGCGTTTTAGTCATAAATAAATATTTCGAAACGACATTTTTTAACTTGATGGTCTGTCCATTTATCTCTTATGCCGTGTGCAATTATTAATTTTGATGGGCATATTTTGAAATTGGAAAAATTTTATAAGACAAGAAATCTTTTGGCTATGGATGGGTGTGATAAAACGAAATAAAATTTTAAAAAAATCAAATTTTAAGAAGTTGCTTCGCCCCCTCCCCCCTATTCCCGTTGTAGGGGCCATTGATTTCTGCTCAAGACTTTGGCATGAAATTATAAGAATGATTTTGTTATAATGTAATAAAAATAATAATAACTTATTTTTTTTTTCTTTTTAGGCAAACTATTCACAATAAAATAAGGTAACGTTGTCTGAGGATTATAATGTTCCATTTAATTTTATATCCATATCTATAATAAACATTATTTAAAAAAAATTTTTTATTAGCAATATTATATTGTTCTATTTGTTAATTTGTAAATTATTACAATAATCCAGGTTCTTAAACCAATCAAATTACAAATATCTAGTCACGTGATCTTCAAAATGTGACTAATTGGTTTTTGTTAATTTTTAAACAAAAAATGTTCTGGGTTAATGGAACATTTTATTTATTGAAGATAAAAATTAATTTTTTTGTACCATTTCAATTTTTTCGGAGATTTAAAAAAAATAAGCTTTATGATAATACTATTTTAGGACATCCCGAACAATTGGGAAAAAAATGGATATTGAACACTATCATCCTCTGCCTATAATATTATGGTTAAATGTTTGAATTCCAAAATTTTTAAGAAAATATTTTTTAAATATCTAAATGTAACAGCCTATTTTTCATGAATGTTGCGTGTATCATTAATTGTTAATAAACTTCGCTTGAGACCAATATATTTTCTTTGAAATTTTATAAATCACGATTACGATGACAATCATTGGATGCCAGGATTTAAGCACCAATTTAATTTTGCAGTTTTATATATTATATAAGCACAAACATGCGTAAATAAATTTTAAACTTGCCATATCGTTTATTCTTATATTTAATTTGCATCCCCTCTTACTATAGATTTGTAATCAAAGCCACCAAGATAACCCGAAACTACACTATGGCATTAGCGCCGCTCATATTTTTAGTCGTATTTGGGGCCATCTTACAAAGTTCGATCACACTAAGGTCGAAATTTGTTTTATTCGCTACGCTTTTAGTATCGATTATAACTTCCGAACGTCTATTCTTCGACAAAGACGCCCTCGTTATATTACCCCTTTCTGTTTTCTTTTCCACGGCACTCTGCCTTTACCTAACCTGGTTTACGCACTACGTTCCGGCCGTTTCCACCGCGTCAATCCCTTATCAAATCGTTTTTTATATAGCCACTTTTTTGATGTCGCGTTCATTTTTGCGTTCATGGAAAGCTGACCCGGGTTATGTCGAAACACCAACCCTGGGTCAGGCTATCAAAACATTATTAAATCGTCATCGACCAAAATTAGACAGCCAAAAAATAGTCGGTTCGGAAATAGGTTTAAGGCTCTTTTTCGAACGTTTCATGACAAAATTTTCCACTCGATACAATCGACTACCAGCATCTCAGTTAACATCGGGCGAGTTAGTGGATATAATACAAGCCCGTTTAAAGATTATGGTAAATTATATAGAAATGAATGACAACTCGACATTGGAAAGTTTTGGTTTTCGTCGAGATCAGTATTGTGCCACATGTTTGTGTCTAAAAAAAGTTTCCGATAGGGCAAAGCATTGTAGCCTGTGCAATCGATGTGTCGCTGTCTTCGATCACCATTGTCCGTGGATAGCTAATTGCGTCGGAGGTAAAAATCATCGCGATTTCCTGTTATTCTTGATATTTTTGAGCCTTTGTTTAGGGCTTTATTTGTACGCGGGCTTCGCCTATTGGCAAAATTGTCAATTTTGTTTAACGGGAAAGGGTAAACATTTTAATCGGAATCATACCACGAAATACTACTCAAATAATTACACTACTAAACCCGCAAATATATCTGCACAAATATCTCTAAGCCATACTTATATTTATCTTAACTGGCTACTGACTCGTGATCCTTGGGTAACCTGGTTCTACATGCACGCGTGTTTGCACTTTACGTGGGTCGTAGCGCTTCTAGTGTGTCAGTTGCATCAAATAGGCATGGGTGTCACTACCAACGAAAGAATGGCAAGTTACAAACACTTGTACAGACGTCGTTTCTTGCCGACACGCCATAATGATTACGAAGGAATGAGCGAAAATGCGGTGGGTAGGAGTTATCGATCCTCCAATAGGAAACTTGAATATCAAGAGATAGAAAATTACGATTCGGTCAATAGTAGTAACGAAGAAGAAATCGAATATGGTTCACCATCAATTCCCCAAAACGATTTTTCCTATTTTTCTTACTGTGTCAAAATTCGTGATTACGTTTCGCTTAAGGGTATCGCCACTTATTTGGACAATGTTAAAACATTTTTTTGGGTGACAACCAAATAATATCTCGTGATGAAACTTATTTATCACTAGGCGTCTAGTCATGCGCACGCGTAGATGTTTTTTTATAAATATAATTTTATAGACAGCACATTTTTAAAAAAATTACGAATTCGGCAATCTCACAATAGTTATTTTTCAAAAAAATAAATATTTATATATTCGCATCGTGTTTGTATTATACCTTTAAAGACATTATTTAATTTTATATAAAATGACGTAAATAAATATGTCGCGATGTATTACCTATTTTTTTGGGCATATGTTATTTTTTTGTAATCTTGTTTCCCTATAAAGAATGAATGATAGAAAATAAGCTTTTTGAGAGATTATGATTTAAGCTTAACGAGCAGAGATGGAACCAACTTAAATATTAAATAAATTTTTACATATTATTACCTTACCATTCTAAAGAGTCTAATTCTAATATGGAATTTATGATTTTTTAAATTTGCCAATATTATATAAAAATAAGAATATATGTTTTTAGAGCTATAAATTCATTGATTTAAATGATTTTATAACAAAAAGATTAACTTTTTGCCACAAAAAAAGAAATAATACTATGAATTATGGCGCTACTTTATTCCATTTCGTATAATTTGGGCTGCGTTTCATTAATGAGCAATATGGTCTCTGAACATAATATCTGCGTTATTATTATTGTTAATAACCTCGTTTATCGACCTCTTACAATTCGTCCTAATCTTACAACACACAATTCAAATTTATTTTGATTTTATTATAATAGAATTATTTAAAATAGCGTTGTTGTTTTGTGCATATTTCGTAAAATAAAGACATTCAATAAATTAAATATGCTTATAAAAATTCTTTAAAAAAAATAAATTAAATTCTGGTGGTTTTTTTTAAAAAAAATATGACGATGCAACATTGATTTTTCTACGCATTTTTGGTTAAATTTTTAGGAGGGAAAAATACTTATACTTCCTAAATAAAAAATTTCCTTTTTAAAATGGCAATTTGAGATCGTGTAGATACAATTGACTCAAAATGGTGAAGAATAGTTTTCAATTTTTTAAAAATAATTATTAAATAAGTGCAAGATTTTGTAAAAAAAATGCTTTATTTATAAATGCAAATTGTATTAATGTCTAGGGGAAACCTAGCATTTTTTTTGAATTAAAGGTAGGCCACTCAATAATTTATTTTCGCCTAAAAATTTGCTTAAAAATATGATGGAATCAGTTTCTCGATGTTCCCACTTTTCCTATATAAAAAAAATATATTACAGGTTTGACAAATGAAGAGGAAATTTTTGTTTCTTGGATATTGTGCCATTACCGTTGGTGCCCGAATATATATGATGATGTCTTTGTGACAAAATTTGAGAGTTAAGTGGGTTCGAAGCAAACGCGTATGGTTTTTTAGTGATTAAGTTATGACCAGGCGAATCCTTGTCCAGACTTGTATTACTGTTACTTTTGATACAATTATTGATATTTTTAATAGATTCGACGGGTTGATTGACACTTTTTTTGTAGGAAATTTGCGATTGATAGCTCGGTGATGAAGATGTGGAAAGTTTTTTGGATGTAAAATTTATTCTCGAGGCATCGTTCAGAGTAAGGGGGCTAGGCGCGGGGCTATGATGTGAAACGCCGTTCATTGTAATATTGCCATTATGTGATTGACGCTGTTTGATAATGCTATTGGCACGATGGATGTTCGAAGTTTTGTTGTGATGGTTTATTATAATGGCGTTATTTGAATTATTTGTGCTACTACCGTTGGTATTATTTTGGATGAGAGGTTTTTGATTAAGACACATCACCGTTTTCGCTATTCGACTCACACTGCGCCCTTCTAATACGTCTGTCGCTAAGCAGATATCTACCTTGATTTTTTTTTATAGAAAAATATAATATAAATATTATTTTCTTTTATTTTGGCGGAAGTAAAATAATTATCAAAAAAGGAACAGATCCGTATTAGAAAAGGGCGCAATGTTTTAAACTGAAGAGAGAACATATTTTCGTATTCGAAACATGTTTCTCTTCTTTCTTTTTTTAAAAAAAGTGACCCCCTCAATACACTAGCTCAAATGTAAAAAAAATTATAGGCACGGTAATTCATGCATTCATAAAGAACGATAGTCAAAACAGGCCCACCCCATACGGAGCAAGACAGTATTACGCAGAGGCTCTTCCTCGCATCGGTTTTTTTACTTCAAGGGTACCAAAAAACTTTGTCTACCCAAATCAATACAATTATTAAGTATGGTTCCAAATACTTTATTTATTTTTTTTATGAAATATATTTAAAAAATAGTAAAATATATTAACTACAAAAAATTTATTTTTAAATAGAATACAAATTTGTATTATCAAAATAAATACTTTTTTTAAGAAAAATATATTCATACTATTATCATCATCAAAGATTTTAAAAAAAAATTATAATGTATATTGCTAAATTAAAAAAATGTATTTGTTTAAAGGATTAAAATGGAATGATTTAATTAATATTATATTTATAAATTTTTTTTTAAAAAAAAATTTCTGACAAGGATATTTATGTTAAAGCACCTGATATGACAAAATAAAAATTTGGGTTCATTTTATTTTTATATACTTTTCGTATTTCTGTAATTAAAAAGTTGGGGGAGATATTAAAAAATTAATTTGTTGAAAGAAGAAGAAAATCGAAAATATATCATCAAAAATTTATAAATATTATCAATTTTGTTTGAGCGAAAAGTGCTTATAAAAATTAAAATATTATCACAAAGGTTATCAAGTTAAGTTTTGTAATTGTTCACAATAAAGATAAATTGCACGAAAAAAAATTTCGATCAAACCCTAAAAACATTTTTTATTGCCGATATGATACTTTTTAAAAAAAATTTTTATATTAAATTTGCAAAAATCCGTTTGCAATGTTAATTTTTTAAAAAAATAAGACAATTTAAATTTAATCGATGTTCAATATGGGACTTTCATATAAGAGTAGACAAAAATAAGATTAATTATTTTTAAAGATACATTTTATCAAAACACAATAATTATAAACAAACCGTATATTATTTATTATTTTAATATTTTTCTGATTTGGCTTCTGTCCTATTAAATTTATGGTAAAAATGCAGGTATACTATAAGGTTTTTTTTATAAAATTATTATGTTCAAAGAATTATTTATAAATCGAAAACTAATTTCTCTTCTATTAACGGTGTGATATGTAGTAGAGATAAAATATGGTGAAAGAAAGCGAAACGGCACAAAAAAGATTTATTAGATGGTCTCTATCAAATACGAATAGGACCAATCTCGTACTAGAATTATTAAGCAACGCGATCAGATTCTTTAACAATAGTCTGGGTTTGGGGTCTAATACTACATCTTCCCAGCGACACATATCATTCTTGTATTAGCATTACGTTTTAAAAAAAATGATTATTTTTTTAGAGTTCTTTGAGAGGAGAAAAAAAGAAGAGAAATGGAAAATATTTTATAATATTTAATAATAAAAATAAATTTCCTAAAAGAATTTGGAAGGTGTTTGAGCAAGATTTTGCTTTTTCAGAAGTGAACATCAATTAATAAATAAATTTTTTTAAAAAATATAAATTACTTCATGAATGCCTAACTGTTTGCAAGCTAAGATAAAATTATCTACGTTCCGTTTACATTTGGCCATGGTCAATTTCGGCTATAATTTTATATTATGATATGTAATTTTTTAATAAATAATAATTATTATTAATTATACAAATTTAATTATTAATTGCAGCTTACGGTCAATTATTGCATTTATAAGGTATTCAAATTAGTTTGTAATATATCTCTTATTCGTAGTTGAAATATATATACAATTATTCTCAATAAATTAACAATCGATTTTCATAAATATCTTCAAGTAAATTGGTCTAAGTCATGTATCGTCAAACAAAGACTGAGCGGTATGTGTTTATTGTACAAGAATCAAAAACATCCAGTCATCTGTGCGGAGTGAAGAAAAAAATGGGATGCGGGAATCCTCCAACATATAGGATTAGCTCAGTTATTGTTCAACGATACATAATTAGATCTATTTACGCGATGATATTTATTATAAGATATATTGTTAATTAATTGTGGATAATTTGTGTATATATATAGTTTTAGTATCTCATAACCTTAATTTCACACCTTTAATATTAGAATACCAAACAGATATATCAGTCAATTCACCTTTGAATTGCATTCAACTTTCAATCAGATGATAGACTTGATGATTATGAATGGTTAAAATTACTCTTGTCATAACCTTGGTAATCTTATTAGACGAACAATTGGGAGTTGCCATAGGTTGTGATATCGTACACTCACATGCTGGTATTAAATGCAAATCACCAGTTGATTCAAAATGTAGGCACCGTCTTAATTGTATATACAATCAAGGGCGACACCAGCGCTACACAGCAATAAATCAAGGTTTAACAGCAGCCCACATTCCGAACGATCTTGAGCCCATAAATTTATCTCACGTAGATGCCATAAGACTTGATGGTATGCAAATTATACCTTGGGTCTCGTTCCCCTCAAACATCAATCCGCTAACCCAAGCAGAAACAAAAAAGATCAATAAATATATAAATCTCAACAACTTACAATTTATTTCAATAGTGGCTTCCACAAACGGCCATTTTCCACTATTAGTCTTTTAAAAAATTTTGGCAGCAAAAATCAAAATTTTACAAACAGAGCCAAAGAATTTCAAAATATATGTCAAAAAATTCAAATATAAAATTTTAGATATAACTTTGTTTCTTTATATGGAACACAATTATGAAATTGTATTATTTTAATTTTATAGTGATTTAAATATTATGATAGAAATTTTTAATAAAATATTGTTATAGAAATAAAAATTAAAAAATATAATATTACAGCGAATTTGGATACATTATAAAAATAATGATGGACCTATTGCTGCAAATAATATTAAACAATATAATAAATATAATATATAATAGCTACAATTATGTACTATGTTTATTTTAAAAGACAATTTTAAAAACCTTTTAAATAATTAGAGCCATTGTAAATCTATAACTAAGAATAATCTTGTAATTATCGTTTATTCGACTACTTATTAAAACCAGCTTAGAAATGAGAAGCAACCAATTGAGAATAAGTGAATAAAATGTTTATTTTTAAAAAATTAAAACCATGAGTTTTGAGGGAACGTGGATAGAGGAAATAGTATGTGGTTTGATATTGTTGACTAAATGGCACAGGGCTACGCCGTCCATCAAAGATCCCGTTAAATCTTCTGGCATAACTACTTTTAGCCGCGTTTCGATGATCTTTATATTTATTTGAGTAAAGATAGAAAAAGGGGGTAGTAAAAGGAATTTTTTTTTTGAGGAATTTAATGAAAAGACTAAATATTTTCTATTTAATCTAATTAAATAAAATGTCAAAAAGGATTTCCGATATAAATTTACAAGGTCAAATTTGTCTAGAGGAGAAAAAAGATTGAAAAAAAATTAAAACTTCTCTCAGTTTAGCGATGATTTTTCTATCCTCTCTAATAAGTTCTATCTCTCTTTCCAACTTGCTTTGCTTGTAGCTGAGAGGTGTAGGAGAGTGATTAATTTTAGAGGTAACGGAATGCGGGTTAATTGATTTGGGAGTGCTGGTTAGATCAATTTTGTTGTGAAGAGAATTACTGATTATATCGCTATAACTACTACTCGGAGTATTTTGATTGACGTTATTGTATCTTTTGACGTCTTGGGTGAATAAGATGATTGGTTTCATTTTATGATTAATATTTTTAATTTCAATTCAAAAGACCGTAATATTTATAAAATGGTTAATAAAATAATTTAATATTTAAGAAGCAGTAATAAATTTATTCATACTCAAAAGCCGGATATCTTTAAAAGGCGATGCGAGAATATGATTTATCGTGTCCTATTGGAAATTAATTTTATTGTAAATATATAAAAATTACATCAAAGCATATTTAGATAGGAAATTTAATTTTGTGTCTAATCCTTATAAATACATAAATAAAAATGGTATGGAAAATATTGAAATCGCCATTGTTATTTGAAAAAATATGCCTATTTCTATTCTATAGACTCTAAATATATAAAAAACTATCATGGTGTAAATAAAACAGATCTTAATAATTGCAAGAGATGTTAACTCTTTCGAATTAAGTGATTCCGGAAATCAAATTATTTACATTACCAGCCATTTTAAAATATCAAGTTTGGGCCAAAATTTCAAATTGGCCAATCGAATCCAATATCAAATCAGCGTAATATAAATAGAATTATCGATAACTTCTTTAAAAATAGTTTTACCTTATTAATATTATAGGCTTCCGTCACATGGTCGCTATTTTCGATGAACGATTCGATCCTAGCCAATGGGGCTACGGTATTATTTGCGGTGGCATTATAATTGATGTTTTTATCACTATTTCTTTTTCTCAAATTTACTTCAGGAACCACACTTTTAATATCCTTGCGAATTTCGATTAGTTTATTATCGACGTTATCCTTGAGATACGTATTATTTGACGGGACGAAATTATTGGTTATCAGAAGGGTATTATTGACTGAGTTCGAGGTATTGTTGGAAATATATTGGAAGTCATCACGATCGACATTTAAGGTATCTTCTGAGGTTACGCGCTCCGATGTAGTATGGCCATTTGTAAGTAATGTAGCGCAAAATTTTGGATTGTCATCTGTGCATGATTTTCTTTTCGTTATTTAAAAAAAAATTTAATAAATTTTAATTGATTTAAAAAATTAAAATAAATAAATATTTGTAACTATTATTTTTATATAATTTTTAAAAAAACTGATATTCGTTCGATTCGCGCTGTCCATTCATTGTCACGTGATTATTATGCTCGATAGGATTGTAGATGGTTTGACCGTTAGGCGAAAATAATTCGTTACGTAATTTTTCGGCTTTCCTTTTTTGCAGCTGGTATTGAACTTTTTGACGATTCAATTCCTATTTTTTAAAAAGATAAATAAAATTTAGATCAACATAGAATTTAAAAAAAATAGATTATAAATATTAAAAAATTTTCTCCCTGATGTTCAATAGTAATATATTTATGTCCTAAATAAATATGAGGAATTCATTCATTAAACAGGGCAACAGATATATAGAAGCCGTAGTTATATTGTTTAAAATAGAATAGAATTTTTTTGTAATAAGGTAAATGACATTTAGTCAACCAAAGTGGCAGGTCATAAAATGGCGTCTACAGTTGACTCCGATTAAAAACTTTTAATTAAATTTTAATGATGAATAATCTTTCCATCCTTTATTTTTTTTTCGTAATACTTTCGTGGTTTAGTAGTTTTTAAAATTATAAATTTTTTTAAATTTATTAACCCTTGTGAATTCATCCTGAATGACAACCGATCCATTCGCGTTATTGTCAACGTCGTCGTTTTTGAAGGATAAAGCGTTTGATTCTTTCGCTAACAGCGTGCTATTGAGCGGGAGCGTTTGTCGAATAGGTTTGAGAGGCTTATTTTAATTTTTTAAAATATAATTACATAATTATAAGTTGATCTGGTTTACCAAATAAAAAGGCTAATCCTCTTATAATAAGAAATTCGCGACAAAAAAAGAAGAAGATAGTTTTGGGGCACTAGGAGGATGAAATTGAAAGGTTAGTACTTGAACTGGAATCTAATCCTCCACTGTTATCTTGTCAAATTTAATCATATATATGATACTGATCCTTACAAATAAGGAAATTGAACGGACTAAAAAAAACAAATGATTTATCACATTCTTGTGTTTTATAAAAGGTAAATAATTATGACCTCCTTCAAAAAATTGTTATTACTTTTGAATCATGATCTTTAATACTATCCTCCTTTTTTTTACTATCACCGCTAATTCTCTTGGCTAGATCATTGCTCTCGTAATTGTTATTATCTTTTTCGATCTTTGAGCGAATATTAACTTCTGATTGATTTTGGAAAATTTCGCAGTTGGACGCCGGAAATATCATTTCGTTGAGACTGGCTACATCCGTTCCATAACCCGAGTCAGTCTGAGGCCTGCCTATAAAATTTTTATATTTTTAGTTGAATGAATTTCGGTTGGGGGGGGGGCTTAACCTCCGCCGCCTTTATTCGCGTTGTTTTCACCCGTATTATTTTCGCATGTTTCTGAATAAATGGTATCGACGTTTGAACAAATTTGGGCATTATTATGAGCCGAAGGTGTTTTCCAAAGACAGCTCGTTAAAAATCCTAATCCCGTATTGCACGAAACGGGCGAGATTTTTGGGCTGCTGGCCACTTCGTTTAGATTATTATTGGTAACGGTGAAACCGTTAAAACAGTTTAAGTCATTGTTAGAATTGCCGCTGTTGGGAGGAGACGAATTGGCGAGGAGATTGTTGAAATGATTATTAAAATTCTGGAAGTTAGCGGTATTATCGAATGAAGGCAGCTTGGTTTTACGCCGACCTGCTTCGACATCTAAAAGTTTTTTGATTTGAGCCATACCTTGACTACAATACTTGAAGTAAATGTGGGGGAAAGGAGAGAAATTTATTTTAAAAAAATAAATAAGATTCCGAGATTTTATAACTTTGATAGGTTTTGAAGCCAACTTACCTACACTTATAAAAAAAATGTATCTAGAAGGGTCGTTTAAATATAAATCAGCTGATTTTACGCCATATATAAATTATTTAACATGAAAATCAAAAATGGCGAACCAACAACTGATTTGTATTATTTATACAAATTTAAAATGATTGGATCAACAGTATGAATAGTATTATAATGTCATTCTTCAATATCATTTTTTTTAAATATAAAAAGTGATAGATACTTTGATAGGAGGAGATTCTAAAGGATTGAATTGGACGTTGAAGTGGAGCAGGGTAGAATGCATGTAGCGTATATCGGGAGGTATTCGCGTTATTTTGTTGTAAGATATGTCCAATTTAACTAACGATAAGTTGCTTATTTCTGAAGGAAAGTGTTTATAGATTAGATAAAAAACAACAAAAATAGATAAAATATACAAATTAATTTTAAAATTTATTTAGATTTTAAATTTAAATTAAGAGTAAAAAAAACGCCAATTAGCGGCTAAATATATAAAAATTATGCCATATCATATTTTTGTATATTTCGCCGCGAATTCAACTAACTGTGAATGCAGGGTAAAGCGAATAACGCTACTAATAAAGCGAATAATTGAATTTAAGATTAGGAATGGATAAATATATATATATTAACGGCCCATAATTCAATCATTTATATTTTATATATCCTTTTTTCATAAAAATGTTGCAACGAGATTAAGTTTCTATAATTTAATTACAGATATATATATTTTTGAGTAAACATTATTTAAAATTCCTTTCAAATTTTGAATTTCAAATAAAATAGAAAAAATAAATAATATTCTCAGTAATGACAGTTTTACATTTCTTTATTTAATATTACCAGATGGGATTTGGACTAAGAGATTTTTGCGCAAATTGAGGATCCTCAAATTTTGTAAATTCCCGATGTGGGGAGGTAAATATGTTATTTCATTGCAGCTCACATCCTGAGATTATGGGATTAAAAGCAAAAATAGTTAATCTAATTTAGTCTTCAAATACAATAATAATTAATATTATTTTAAAATACTCATAACAAGTTGAATATTAATTAACTTTTTAAAAAAAAACACGTTAAGAGGACATATGGAATTTCATTCAATTACATCTAAAATAACATTCAAAGTTACAAAATAATTTAAAGTTGTTTAAAGCTCAAATATATTTTTTTTTAAAGTTGTTTAACCTCAAATAATAAAGCTTATAATAATGTTAATTTTCTTATCGTAAAAAAAAACTAATTATTTATATTAATTATAAAATTTAAGAAAATTATATACTAACTCATATCGGAGACCTGCAGGCCCTATAACCCACCAGAATAGTAAAATGGTATAATTTTTAAAAGGTAGTTTAAAAATTCGGGTCAGGTATAAAAATTTGACTTAGCAAGGGCTCTGATACAAAATACTGATGACATCTTACACTTTATTATGTAAAAGATGACGCAGCGAAAGAAAAAAAACTCAAAATTCGTTTTAAAAAAAAATGGCGATCGCGTTACCAATTCGACGAGGGAGCGTAAGGAAGATATATCGTCCGGAAGGGAGACGAGTTTGTTGTTGCAAAGATTCAGGACTTTTAGATTGAGATTGCATAAAGGAAGCGGGAGATAGCTCAATTGATTGCAACTTAAAATTTTTAAATGAACAAAAAAAACATTTATATATTTTAATTGTCGCAAAATGCGTTAAGTAATATTGGGGAAGCATCCATTCATTCATTTGACCAGTAAAATAAAGGGCCCATAAAAATGTAAATCTCAATGTGATTGACAAAAAAGTTATAATAAATGAAAACATTACATTTTGTTTGATTCAAAAAATAAACACAAATATTAAAAAGATCAAGTGTTTTTAACAATCTATAAAACAACTTAATTGCCTTATTTATTATGCTACAAAAATGAGGGGATGGGGGGAGTAGAATAATTAGATACAGATAATTTAAGAGTCAATCAATCGAGAACTAAATATTAACGTTTATGAATAAATAATAATACTAAATCGATATTAAAATAATTTTTTTTAAAAAAAAAAATGATAATAAATGGATGGTCAAACATTCCTAAGAATGCTTTAGGCGGGAAAAGGTTTTGATTGACATTTTCTAAATATGACAGGTCTTTATTAGCCATTGGAGCTGTAAGAAAAAAAACCTGAGGTTTAATACAGAGAGGGCCTTTAGATTTACGATATTTAATGCAATGGTTTTGAGAGAATTTGAGCTGAAATCCACCCGTTCCAAGCTAACGTAATCGCATACTTCTTTCGGAAAGTCGGTAATTCTGTTCCTGGATATGTCTGAAAGAAAAATATCATAAAAGTATTTATGACAGTATTAAAAAAAAAAATTGGTGGATGTAGGAAGGAGGGGATAAAATGTAACTTTGTTAAATCCCTCATCTTTAACCAACTACAGAAAGGCTTAGCCAGGCCAGGTTTTTAATCCTAAGGAATTCGTTTCAAATCTCATCTTTTTAGTGGAGTTGATGTATAAAATGCGGGAAAAATATTTTATAAAGATCAAAGAACCGGGTGTCCTGCCCTCTCTCGCTCCCAACTTGTTGGGAACAAGGTTTAGGCACTTATGGGTTAATTTTATGCCTTTCGCATTCTAAAGTTTTTGCAATTCATTATCGGTCGCAACTGCAAGAATCTCATAAGGAGGGGTTTCTATTTGAGGATGCACCAAGTATGCCACTTTTTTTATAGCCGATACCAACATTTAATGCAGTGGTTTCCATTGGTTACTGGATAATAGAGCATTAGTAAATAAACTAGGAAGCTAGAACTATACTCTGATCATCTAGTGTTATGTTCACTTTTTTTTTTAAAAAAATGGTTACCCAATTAATGTAAGAAACAAATTGCCCTCTTCCCGTTAGCCTTTTAATTATCGTATTTTAAAAACGTTCAGAGAAGCTAAAATGTTTCATGAAAAATATGAATATACTAAAACATTCTGGAACATGATGAACCTTCGAAACGTATTTCGAATAATTTTTTTAAAAAATAGTAATCCCATCTAATTCTTCTGCATCTCGAAAAAAAAACCCTCAATTTTGCAACAAAAAAAATGCTATAAAATCAATGCTATGCGACAAACGTCAGACTACTTTCTTAGGCGCGTGTGCGTGTATTTTTAATGAAAGAGAGCCGTCTCTATAAAAAAATATTAAATTCAAGTTTGTATCAAGTCTGTCCAGACATAAATTTAATAATTATATAACGTTACAATAGGTTGTTATATAAAAAAATTTTTCAATATAAAAAAAGAAAAGGGGCATTTATTTTTTAGATTAATCAATAAAACATATTTTCCTTTTATAAAAATAAAAAAATCGATACCTAATTTTTAAATAAAAGAGGGAACGGAGACGGGTGTAAAAAGGGTTGGGGTAAGTGTGGATTTAATTGTCGTTATTAGTAATAAATGGCTCCATTTAAACCGATTTTTAAAAACGGCTAACTCAGTTTCATATCTAGATAAATAATACGTAAGACTGAAAATTCTATTCATAGGTGGAAAAAAGGTTCGGACATCTATTAGCGAGATCTCTAGACTTTAAGTAATACTTTTCTGCCTACAATAATAAGTTGGCCGTTTTTTTTTAAAAATTGGCTCAAATAGAAGCGATTTTAAATAACTAGTTCGTTTCGTTGTAATGATTTGTTGGCGATGCTTTTTGTTTTTTCTTAAAAAAAAATTGGGCCCCCTCCCCCTTTCCACGCTTAGGATCGATATTTTATAATTACGAATTTAAATATCAAAAAAAAAATTTGTTTGCATAAAAAATCGGGAAAAAAGGGAAATTAAATGATTAATTAAATGGGTTGTTAAAAAAAATGTGTTTGAAAGCATTGAATCGAAACCTCGACTTAATCCCTTTTTATTTTAAATTTTTATTTTTTTAAAAAAATTAAGTCGCTTATTTTTTTCGATATTAATTAATGTTTCGTTGAGGCGCGGTGCGAATTAAAATTATTTGTTATAAAATTTAATTAAATTATTATTCAAAACTTAAGGGGGAGGGGGTAAGCCATTACAATAAACACGTGATTTATCAAATTCCTATTGGACGTTATTCGTCCAATTAAATTTTATTTTAAAAAGGAAAAGATTTTTTAGTTTAAGAAATGCAGACACAAGCATATTATAATGCGTGCGCTGGTCCGGTAAATAGGCCCTATACTGAAAAATGAGTTTACTTGTGTAATAATAGAATTTAGCATTCTAAACCAAAGTCTGGTGTTTACTACTGAGGGGGGGGGGATAGGAAATATTAGATTTTGGGCAAATAAACGAATTTAAAAATTTGCGCAATTTAGCACTATTTGGGGGGGGGGGGCGAAAACCTGACCCAACATCAGGCTTTTCTAATATAAATTCTCCCCAGTCCATCCAGACCTTTGGTCTATATACGAAATCCTATTATAACCAGTTTAATCTTTCATGAAACAGAATTTATATTTGAACAGTAAAATAAACATTGTATATAATATATTGTACATATACTATACAAAAATATATATTCAATTTCATTTATACTTATTTCTTTGATATCATATGAGCGCATTTAAAATTGCTCTGGTCATTTTATTAAATTAGAAATTTTATCGGTTCATCAGTGGAATTACATGTAAAAAATATTTTATCATTGTATTATCATTAATGTATCTGAATTTTATCTTAGAGTATCAATAAAATATAGAATAATTATTAATTAAGGAGGGCGAAATAATATTAGAAATATTTTTTATATCTCTATTACATTTTAAAAATATTAAAATGATATTATATAGTTTTATTATACCAAAATAAAAATATTCTGGATTACCACAAGCACAACATAAAATCATTAATAAAAAATACGACTCATATTATATGCTCAAATATTAAAAAAATGTGGTGAAAATAGTGTTGTTTAACGGCTCGTTTTGAGCTGATTTTTTAAAACGGCTAACTCAATATTTTAGCCAGAAAAGTATTGCCTAAGCCTCGAGATTTCGATAATATATGTCTAAACCTTTGCTCCTTCTATTAAAAATCTTCAGGCTTGCGTAATATTTTTCTGGTTGAAATATTGAGTTAGCCGTTTTTAAAAATGGGCTCAAAACGAGCCGTTTAACAACACTAGATGAAAACAAAAAAACTAATAATTATTTAAAATATAGAAAAAAGAGAAAATTGATTTGATCCTTTATATTATTAAAAATAATCATTGATTTAATCATGTCGGTGTCCTGAGCTCTAGTATGGCTTTAGCCTAGTAACTATTTTTGGGTAGGTTCTAGATTACGCGAGAAATGTTAAATCTTAATAAAAGTGAGAATCCTAAAAAAATCTGTTAAAATATAACGTTTAATAATAAAACTAAAAAATTGTGTCAACTTATTAAAAATTTTATAAATTTAAAAATAAAAAGTAAGAAATTACCACATGGCAAAGAAGATTATGTTGGTGAAAAGGAAAAAAAAAATTCAAAAAAAAACTATGCAAACACTATATGATATTCGCTCAACTAAAGGAATGTTCACGGGAATTTTTTAATTGGAAGTATCTGAGGTAATAAAATTAACGGTTAGAAATATATAGGTTAGGGTTATTTAAAGGTTTGAGAGATATGAGTATAGCTTTTCAAACCTGACAGGTCATGTGATTATAAATAGACGAATAGAAATTTTAATAAATCAGCGGTTGTAACGGCAATGTTAAACCATCATGATCAACTTACTCATTTGATCATTTTAATAATTCTGATCAAATCGAGAAAAAATTAAACATTTTTTTTAGTTTGATTAATGAGGTTTCCATAAATCTTTATCTTTATAAGAGGTCGACCTAGGTAGCTATTTTAATCGCAGCATTTTCCAACGTTTTTAACGCTTTGCCAGAAAAGCTATATTTTTTTTAATACAACTAATTTGAAAAAAAAAATGAAATTTGATCAAAACTTCGAAACTAACTTTTCTTAAGTCTAAAAGGAGTAAAAAAAAACCTAGCTAGGAGGGTCTCTAATAACTGATATGATTACGTATCTCGCATTTTAAGGTATGTAGAATAAAAAAAATTATGATCCTTTTGGAAGAAACGTTAATTAATAGTGCGCATAAAATTAGCATTTCGAACGCCGCGCATAATCCATTTCAAATGGTATCGTGCAAGGTCAAATTGCCGCTAAGCATTAGAAATCATTTTTTAAAAATAGAAATAATTTTTTAAAAAAAGAAATCAGCATTTTTCAATACTTTTTCATTCATTTTGTAGTGTTTTGAGCCGATTTTCAAAAATGGCCAGAAAAATATTACACAAGCCTGATTATTTTGCTCATAGATTGCATAAAGGTTTGGACATCTATTATCGAAATCTCGAGGCTTATACAATATTTATCTGGTTAAAATATTGAGTTAGCCGTTTTTAAAAATTAGCTCAAATCGAGTCGATTAGCAACACTAATTTAGCATGTTGATCTACGACCCGTTATTTCCGTTTTTTAGCAAGAAAGTCGAAACATTGTTAGGCTACATTTATAGTAAACGCGTTATCTTCAGGGGTTGCTTTATTTAACGCAGCGTTATAACAGCTGATTTAGTTTTAAAAACTAATCTACGATCTAGTTATAATAGAGATAATTATTTAAATAATATTTAAGATTAATCATATAGCTTTTTATCGAATTCGCTATTATTTTCATAATAGTATTGCATACTTTTTATCAACGCATCGCCAACATATATTTTTCAAATTTTATCATAATGTTATCCTCATAACGCTCCATATTTATAAATTTATACCTATTTATTGGCTAGCGCAACGCTTGAACTAAAAGCGTAGCGTTTACTATAAATGAGGCCTTAACCAGATAAAAATAATAGGTGGGGGGGGGGGCTAAGAATCCCTTCTTAGTTGTTTATTATATTTAAATTTAATATTATATAAAAATAACGAATCTTTTTAAGATGGAATATTTAGAAATTAAATGAAATAAAAAGGCAGATGATAATATAATTTAAAATACCAATTCTTTTTTAAACCTAGTTAAAATTTTGAACCAACGATACTAATAAAAAGGTCACCCCAATTTAAGCAAGGGATACATTACGTTTAATTTATTAAAAAAGAAATGTTCAATTTTAACGGACTGCAAAGCGGTTCTAACTGTAAAACATTAACACTATTCATGGTTAGTAAAAATAAAAATAAAATATTTTTCGTGTAAAAAAGAAACCATTTTTATTTTTCACCTTTTTTTAAGGAAATTTGAACTCAGACCCAACCTCTCAAGGCCATATATCATTCATATACGAATTTCCTTGCCGAATTTAATAATAATTTATCAAATATATAAAGTTACATTAATTAGTAACCGATTTGTGTCAAATATTCACGGCAAGAGATATTTATAAGTAAAATAATACATTAGAGAACCACCGAATAGAGCCAAACTCGTGTTATGAAAACCAGGTTGGTAAATAGGCCACTACTAAAGAATTATTTTGGTTAGGCGTCCATTTTTTCAAAAAAAAGATATATAACGCTAGCCACTAATAGCCTATAAATACATTACGTGTTTTTAACAAAATCGAGCAGACGTTTTTTTTTTAAAAAATAGAAAATTTTACCAATATGTTGTGGTAGATTTCCTAGCGAGCATAAGACATTCACCATATTTATTGTAAACTAACCCCCCCCCCCATTCACTCTCTTATAACAGGTCTCGGACCTACACGTGAATTTTTATATACACTAAATACCCACAAGGAATATAAAAAAATTAATGACATTATTATAGGACACGTCATATTTTTCTTCCCCACCCCCTCATTTCCGTCGTATATATGATATCTATATTATTATTTTTTTTAACAGAATTTTAAAAAATGATGGTAAAGTTAATAATTTACAATATATTTAAATGGTAGTAAACCCCATACTACAATGTCTTAGTTATTAAATATAAGTTATTGTATTAATCAAAGGGATAAAGGACCATTTTTGGTATCATCCATTTTTTTTAAATTAAAATAAAATATTTGTGATACATAGATTGTAAATTATAGGAGTATAAAAAAAATGGGAAATGATAACAAAAATATGTAAAGGTAAATACAAAAAAAAAAGGAAAAAATAAATAAATAAATAAATAAAATTTACAAATATTACAAAAGGTGTATGTAAAATGGTATTAGTTGTTTGTTAAAGGTAAGAAATAAAAGGTCATTGTGAACAAAAATAAATAATAGAGATAAATCAAAACCATCGCGACAATTATTATAGTACAAATAAATAGTTTTATTATTAGTTATTGTATCCTTCCTGAGGTGTTAAAGTCACTCAAAGAGGGTTAAGTATTAAAATATGAAATTAGCCGTGATTGCATAACATCAACTTAGAGTCCTGCAAATTTAAATTTTTTTTTTCGGATGTCTCTGTTTAGCGATTTATTTTTTTATTTAAGTCCCGATACGGGCCTCTTTTAGCACTTTTTATATCAGGAACAGCTTTTTTTAGTTATATATAAGAGATGGCCAGAAAAAAAATATATTCTCCCGTTGAAAAAAATAAAAAATTCAAAGAAACTTTTAAATAAAATAAATTCTTCCAGAGATTTGTATTTAATTCTTTATATATTCTGACTTTGTAAATTTGCGTATTATGCAAATGAAGATTTATAAATTATTAATTTGAAAATATACCAACGCATACTTTTATTAAAATGTGATTGCATTTTTCCGGTTATCCAGCATCCTTTTCATCATTGAAAATCTAGCTATCTCATTTTTCGAATATGGCAGGTATATTCGGGGTATAACCTAATATTTTAGGATCCCGGTTATGAACGGATTTGCAAAAAAAAGAAGATCCGAGCCCAGGTCCAGTACGGTCCAAAATCCTAATTCGAAATTATATTTCCCAAATTCCTGTCTTTTATATGAAAATGTTTTTGTATATTATCAATGTTACAGTAACCGACGTTTCAATTATATTAATTATAAAAAAACGCATTAAAAATGTATTTAGCTTGACGCGGATCGCGTAGATAATAAATGATCAAATTAATACAAAAATTGTGGGAGGCGGGGGCGGGGAGATTTGAGAAAACTTTGTTTTTAGGCTAATATTTTCGATTAAAGGGTCCGACTCTAAAAGTACCGGAACACATAAATAAAATAATGCCATAATATTTATCCCCCAAAATCGAAACGAAAACAGCTTAGCCTGCATCATCATCTTTCAGGTGAGAATAGAAAACCACACTAATGACACGGTTCAAATCTTTGGACATCTTATCAATGCTCAAACTAAAACAGGTTGTTTAAAAAAAACCATTTGCTTCATTTTTTTACAAGGATAACGCGAAAAAATAGCAAAAATTGTTTGTGAATTAATTTTTTTAAAAAATGATTAAAATTTATCATGGTTACATATTTTTAAAAACATTGTTTTATTTTATCCTATTTTTCGATATTGTTTTCTATATAAAAAAAATCGAAATAAGAAATTTGCTAAAAGAGTGTATTTGGTTAAATAGTACTTTCTTTTATATAAATAAAAATATTCAATTTATTCAATTAAAATTAAATTAAAAATATCTTAAAAATCTATAAATATTGATAATATGAATATTCTATGTGTATCTATATCTATCTATATATTATATCAATAATAAATAATACTATACCATAAGAAATAAGACATAATAGAAAACGATATAGTACGTATAAAAAAAGTTAATGATTTTGTCATTTCTTTTTTTTTAAATAAATAAATAATCTATATCAATAAAACAATTTATAAATTGAATTGAATTGATTTTGAAAGAGATAAAAAAAAATTTAAAAAGTACGATTTCGCATTGTGTAGCGCAAATTCTCTGAATTATGTGAAAGATGTGTAAAATTCGATTAAATAATATAATAACTAGTTTTTAAAAAAATATAAATATTTGGGATGTAAAAAAGGGGATGGATTTATCCACAAGAGAATCAGAGATTAGTTAACTAAGGAAAGAGAGGGTAGCAATTCTAAAGCAACTCACTTCAAAGTAGGAATGAGTCATCTCATTTGGCCAGCTCTGAAAAGAGGAATACAGAACACTCAAAAATCGGTGTAAAATCGTATATTCTAAACTAGATTAACTATAGAACAATGACAATTGTCAGATTCTGATTTACTGTAAGTAGTAGTAAACATGTTGAGTTAAGATTTCAGTGTATATGGACTATAGAAAGGTCACAATTGTCATCATTTCGACTACATAAGTTATACATTTTCGGAAATAGCTAAAAAAAACTGTCAAATATCAGCCCAATAATTCATTGTGTGAAATGTAACGATATTTTTTTAAAAATGTTTGTTTTAAACCCTCCACCCCCCCCCCCCACCACCAGTGTTGTTAAAATACCTAATAACTTTGACCAATTTTAATACGATTTAGAACCATAAGATTCTTTTAAAATACAAAATTTAAGATGAAATCTTAAAGAAGTTTGCGTGCGTTGCCAATTAGTTTTTTAGATCAAAATTGATTAATTATTTCTAAAATTTATTAAAATAAGAACAATAATCAAAAGTCATTCTTTAAATTTACAAAAAAAAACATGGTGAACTGAATCGTTAAACGGGGATGAACATTTTTTAATTTCCTAAATCTTAACCATGTCCGAGCTGAGATTAAAAAAACTCAAATCTTTATTTCGTCATTAAAAACTTCAACCCCACTCACTCGTTAACGATATCGCACTCCTTTTATAATGTTTTTTTAGTCCCCTTAAACGAAATGGGCTTGCAACTTTTTTATAAACATAAACGAATGGAGATGGGGTACCCGATTTCTTTCCAAATAATTCTATTCGGGTATACGAATTCGAAATGGTATATATGTTAAAATTCAATTAATTGGAAGCCTTAAATCCGTTAGAAAATTCTTCTAAGTTGCGAAAAATTTTCAAATCTATTTAATTAACAATAATAATTAAATTCTTTATATAGCACTAAGCTATTGATTTGAACTTTTGTGAAGAGGGCGAATAGATGATTAAAGTTTTAATTATTTTATTTTTAAATTAAAAAACCTTTAAACATGGGGTTTATTTAAATTATAAATCGATATTCGGTATTAAAAAAAGAAAGAAAGATGAATTCTCAAGATATTAATAACATGTGTTTAAAAGGATAGTTTCATATTCGATCATCCATTTGTATCGATATTTGAAGTATTAAGTATACATAAAATAATATTAAAAAAAAAATTTCAAGTGTTATTAGTAAATGGAAAAACTTTTGTAATATAGGCAGGCATCCCTCGAGGGGAGTAAAAAATTCTTTATACAAATTAGAATAAGGTATCCGTTTTCATTTTTTATAATTCCTTTATTTATTTATACCGTTAGAATATTTTGCGAGGACCCAAAAATTTGATTAAAATTAGGAGAGTTGACCAAATTAGACAAGTTTTATTTGAATAACTATAACGAAGAGTTATTGACCGGCCATGTTTAAAATATTAAAATGTAAAAATTTACAAATAAAAATTTTCTTTTCTTTTTTGATCTTTTCTTTTGATTTAAAAGGTTTCCTTTTTTTATTGTGTCTAAAGGATTAAAAAAATAAATAAAATTGTTTTTTTTAAGTAATCGTCCAAAGATAATGTTTTTTTTTAAAACTTTGCTAGGACATTTGTATCTTTTCTAAAAATCAGCTGTTAGATGTACCTGGTTAAAAAATATATAAAGTGAGCAAGGGGCGGGATTTCCATTTTCAAAACCGGCCAGAAATTTTTTAGCCCGGATTTTTATTTTGTTCAGTCAGTTTTTTAAATTCTTACTATTTTTGAATGTATATGTCGGGTTTCGAGCAGGCCGGAGTCTGAATTTTTGTTTCTAAACTTGTCTAATTTCATGTTACTTAATTATTTTAGGAATTATCTTTTTCAAGAACAACTATGTGTTTTGAGGTATCATCGAATCTCGAATATTGCTAAAATTTAAAATCCGTGATGCAAATTATTTCCGCCTAAATAAACCAAGGCTATGGTCATACCAGACCATTTTAACGCAGAATGTTAAAGAACAATAATATCAAAGTTGTTCGGAATTATTAACAATTATTAGGTAAGCAGACGATAAAAAAAATTTAATGCCAAATGCTCGATCTATCCAAATTTCTTGAAATAATAATTTGCAACGCTCGTTTTCTGACTTGCTATCTTTTAACTTATGGAAAGCTTCCGTATGACCTTATCCCTCATTTCACAGTTAGCGCGAATTCGCGGTGATGTATACAAAATGTGCTGTATTTTTCAATTCATCGTTGCGAACCCGTTCAAAAATGTTCCGAACAAAAAGAGCCCAATTTTAAACCGACAAGAATGGATGCATTTTTGGATAGGGAAACGATTTTCAAAAAATATCCCCGAACTTCAAATCGAATCCTTAGTAATCGTCTCAAAATCTTGCTAGTTCCGAGAGAGGGAGGAATAGAAAAAAAAATCCACCATGTCGTCCGGAAATTTTTTTTATTTATGAATCATCATATAAAATAATTTGTCTTTAAACCCCGGTCCATCTCGTGATAGATTTAGCCTAACTGCTAGGGCCGTTCTAAATTTTTAAATGCCGAGCCGAGGCAAAAAAAAAATAGGTTCAAAGTGCCAATTTTGATTAACTTCATAATGAAATGGAAATTCTGCAAAATATATATAATCCATCAATCATCCAACTTATAATTATCTGATAATGATGGGAGTGATGAAAATGTAATTTTTTTTAAAAAAAAAAATGCCAAAAATATTTAGCATTTCATTAGATTACCGAGAAGTGAAAATTTGAAAAAAAAATTAACCCAATTATCTATATTTCAAATTATTAAATATATACGTGATGAATGAAACTTAAGATTCTATGTTTATGCCTTTTTTTAAAAAAATAAAAATTTGATAAGTTAATAGTTTTTCTCAAAAAATATTTTGGAGATGAGGGAGGCAGAGGGGGGAAGGAAGGAAGCCTTTTTGTTTAAAAGTTATGCAAAATATAGTGTAGATATGGATTATTAGATTATAATAAAATGATAACTAGTAATTTTTTTTTAATTTAAATAAAATAAAATATTTTTAAAATAATACAATACTATGACCTATTTTTATAGGGGAAAATTATATTATCTTATTTTATTCATTATTGGATGCAAAAGAAAAAAAATTAAAATCAATTTGATGTGTATGTTCAGTCTTCATAATAATGGCGAGCTCGTGAGAGTTTCTTATTTTTGTGAATTTGAAGCGAAAATTTAGGTTTGTCATCAACTTTAATTATTTATATTTTTCACCCTTTACTTCGTATATTCTTATGTCACCAAATCGGACACAATTGAATATTTTACCATGATAGTATAAATAATTTTAAAAAGTAATCGCCCTATCACTTAAATTTTTTTAAAAATGATATATAATAATAAAAAATTAATCAAATTAAACAGAAAAGTATATAGTATGTTTAATAAACGTATTTTAAATTTAATGGGGAATCACTTAACTTAGAATCTACTAATCTGAAGAAGTATAATATTGAATAGAATTTTCAATGTAAATAATTGCATAAAAATAAAAACCCTTCTGATTTTTTAATCATGAATAAATTAATAAATATAAGCAAAATCAATAAATAGAATAAGAGGTTCATTTTATATAGATTTGTAAAAACATAATATGTATGCTATAACAATCGCTCTGAGCACCACAACACTAATATAAAAGAAAAATATTTGAATGATCTCTACCCATACCCTGAATGGAGGCTGTGGCTAGTGACGGGCTATTTTGAAGCAATGTTATTTACAAAAATTTTTACCGATAGCGCTCAAAATTAAAAAAAGTAAAAAGAAACTTTTGGGTTAACCCTTAATAACGTTGCTAAAAGGCTCGATTTAAGTCTAATTTAAAAAAAAAACTGCTACAATTCCAGAAAGATAATTACGCAATCCTGAAGATTTTGCTCATAGATTGCACAAAATTTAGAATATTTTTCTTGGCGCTGGCTGCCAATTTTACATAATCTCAAAGATTATCCGATTTATTTTTCACCATTGAGAAATGATTTCAAATGGATTAAAATAATCGGGAAAATACCATGAACATTCATACGTAACGGATTTATTATTCCATTTTTTTTCCTCATAATTTTTTTTAAAAAAAATTAGGTGTGGTTTTTAACAAAAATATATATTACAAAAAAATTTCTTTTATAATTGTATGACTGATGCGACGAATAAACATATGGAGGAAGAATATATTAATAATTTATTTATAAAACTGCGCAACCATAATATGGGAAGGTGGGCGAGAATGATGAAAAATTATTTTTTAAATAAATGGCAGGTGAATTAATATTTGACGGAATTTCATTTAGAAAAGTCTAGATATTTAACAAAAAGAAGATAAAAATATCACTTTTTTTTCAATTTGTATATAATTTTATAATTTAAAATCTATATTTTTAAAAAAAAGAAAATTTACCTGTTTTTTTGTATTTAAATTTTTTAAAATCGATAGGTAATAATTTATTTTATTTTTTTTAAAAAACGTCAAATATTATTTAGGTTAAAAAAAATTTCTTTTAATTGATTGTATTGTGATAAATACTATGAAATATTGATAGAAAAAATGATATTTTTTCGCTAAATAAAGGTGGGGGGTTAGAAAATTATAATTCAAAAAAAAAAATAATAATAATAAGGTTATATTTTAATAATTTAATTGATTTTAATTAATTTAGGCGACAATGTATGAACAAAAAAAACCTTCATAAATAATATAATTTTGATATTTTGCACCCAAATATTTTTGAATAATTAATAAGTCTCTCTCTTTATTTCTTTCTTTCTTCCTTGGAAAGGAACTTGAAAAGTTATGGTTATACCTCAGGGGCTAATATAAATGTTTAGTTCCAGTTTATAAGCTGGATTTGATTTAAGTTCCATGGCATTATGAGTTAATGGGTAAACGTTTAAAATGCATTTTCTTTCGATAGATTTAGTGGACGATTTTTTTATTATATTTTTCGGGTTGTGGGGGAGGGGGGTCTAGCATTCGCAATAACTAAAATAATGACTTAAAACCACAGTTTAAAAGAAATCTTTTTTAAACATTTATTGCCCAAAATTTTAAGCAAAAAATCTTTGAATAAATATATTTAAGATATTTTTTTAAAGATCAACATGAAAGATTTGTTATTCATAAAAGATTTCGTTTAAATATTTTTGACAAAATGGACTACAAATTTTAGTTAGTTAAATTTTGATCAAAAAAAACATCTTTGGAAAGTATTTCAAATTCTTTTTAAACTTTTTTTTTAAAAAAAAATTATAAAGTAATATATTTTTACAAGATTTTGGAGCATAAAGATAAACTCATAAGGTTTTATTCTAACTCCTCTATTTTTTTTTTCCAAAAAATCATGCATATTATAATTTTGGTTGCAATCCTTTATTTGTATATTATTCTATAGAAAATAAGAAAGTAGTCGATCCTTTGGTTCAACTTATAATTACAACAGGGTAACTTGATTTACTATTATAAAAATTATTATTCAAGCTAAAAAAAATTATTTTATTAAAATTCATTTGAGAGATAGGCGCTAATTTTATTTTAGCCAAATTTATTATGTTAAAGGGGTAATATGTATTAAAGTAAGGTCTTTTTATTTAAGATCATTAGACCTTAGATGTTAATAAATTCATTAATTTAATTTGTATCATGGTGTATAATAAAAATAAGGCATAATATCAAATCAAATTCAGGTACCTGCAGACATGGCCCACAATGAGCTATAAAATGGGGAATTTTTTTTAAAAAAAAAGTCCAGGGGGCAGGGTTAAAAACAGAAGAAAAAATTCCCTTCTAAAATTTTCAATTTAATTGTAAAACTTATTTGCAAAATGAAATAATTAAATGGCCTTTTTAAAATTTAGGCCAGGCTTAATAAATTTTAAATTTTAAAAAAAGATCAAACCAATATTATTTAAATCAAGTGAAAATAAATTAAATCCAGGTTTAAATATTTTGGTTTTGTGGGTCTCTGCAATTAGTATTATATTTTATATATAATTTGCTCATTAGTGTTTGTTAAACAACCCAATTATAAAAAATGACTTGCCTAATATATTAGATAAAAAATATTATGCAAACCTAGAGCTTTTCCACTCATAGGTGAGAAAAAAACTTGAACATTTATTAATAAAATCATAAGGTTTGTGTAATATATTTTTATAAAGTAGTGGGTTATACTTTTTATAAATCTAGAAACAACACTAAGGCCAGGCTAACAAATTTTTTTTGTAGATCTGTGTAATTAATATATATTTTAGATGTAAATCACTTTTGGGTAGACATGATTATGAGATAATCTTGGTATACATGCTAGAGATCTGCAAAAGTAAGTCTGGCCTATAATCAAGTTCAGGCTGAGACAGCCCTAATATTTTTTTAAAAAAATTTGGGCCAGGTTGGGTTAGGCAGAAACCTTTTTAAATATATCTATAAATTTATCAATTTTATTTTGAATTTTTTATGTTTTTATTTATAGAAACTAGATGCCATATGACATATATCTTTTATTTTGAGGTAATTATAATTTTTTAAAAAAAATTAATTTCTATATTTAAATAAATTCTGGCTGGCTCAGGCCAAGCTGGGCTTGAAAAATTAGGCCCGATGAAGATCATTAAATTATGTAATTGAATTTTAATTTTTAAAAAATAATGTCAATTTTTAACTTTTTTAAAAATACTATATCCAAAATGTTTGTGCCCTTTTAAATTAAAAAATAAATTTGCAAATCATTAATAATTATTATGAGTTGGTTCACATAAAAAGTACATTTAAATAACATTGTATGAGTTTGACAAATAGTTTAAAAAATAGATATTGTCTTTTGTTTTCTAAGGTTGCATCTAAAATTGTCTTAGAAATTAAATTTTTAATATATTTTAATATTATATTTTTGAATTTTTAGGTTTAGACATATTTTTATTTTAAAAAAATCTTATTTAATTATTTTCATTATTAAGGTTTATTTTATTATAAAAATAAAAAAATAATTTTCTAAAAAATAAAGATAATTAATTCTTTGAAATATGTAGTTTCAACTAAACTTAGCACTTTTTATTTATTTTGCATATTTTTCAATTAAAAATATTATTTTAAAAATAATCAAATTATAAATGATTCTATAATAAAATTACCAAGTTCAATGGTGTCAGTTAGATCATAATTAGTGATTTTAGGATACTCCCTCAATTTTTGCCGGCTCAAATTAAGAATTAAAGAAGATTGTCCTTCTTCGAGAACTTTCTCTAAGGTTCTTGTGGATACTGAGTGTAAAAAATGATTAGACTTATCCAGCGTAGCCATATAGTCTCGATATTTTATATTTGTGTGTTAATAAACCGCTCCATATTCACTCTTTGTATTGCTATAATTAACGTTACACAAAAAAAACTGAAAAAAAAATGATTTTATAAAAATGAATGAATGAATATAGATTAAGCATTATTAATTATTGATAAATCACATTTATTTTCTTTTGAACTTTCTTGCTGATGTTATTGTTTTTGTTAATTTTATAAGTAGTTATTAATATTAAATTTCAAATATTAAAAATTTATAAATTATATTAAATTCATAATAATAATTATATTATCATTTTAATCTTGATTCGGATGGTGAGGCATGGATAACTTTAGAGTTTTTGAAATAAAGCATAAACTGTTGATATTTTAACCTGATTATTTTTATGGGCTACTAATTATTTAAAATTGAAAATTATTTTCAAAGGTTTAATGTAATAGTAATAGACGGTTTTGAAAATTATAAAGGTTATATTTTGGAGGGAATTTCATAGCTAGATCGAAATTTACATTATAAATCCAAACAACTGGTTAGGTTTAAAAAAAATTCTAAATTGAATTTGGTTCAGGCGAGTTGAGGTAGGCTGAATTCGTGTTATGAAATTTTTACGCAAGTATAACACATTAAATTAATAATCGTAGAATTATTAGAGGTTCAATCTAGCTGTTACTACAACACCGGCCTCTTAAATTTTACTACTAATAGATGAAGCATATTTTCTTTCAATAAGAATTCAACTCGAAGAATGTTCAGCTGTGAAACCGATTTTTAATTACGTGACGATATATAATATTTAATTAAAGTATTAACAGTTTTAACCTCACAGTACTCTTGGAGTGGTACAGTGGTAGCCGCAAGCGATTATAAATCACTGTATCTGGCTAACTCCTATAGTGTTGTATTGTTAAACGGCCCGATTTTTAAACAGATATAAAATAATATTCTGAAAGCTTGACATATAGAAATCCAGGCTTTATCTATCAGCATAATCTCCAAGCTGCTTACAGATAAATATTTCGGCTAAGATTTTATAAGCCGTTTGACAAAACTAAACTCCTAATTCAACTTATATCTGATTAGTCATATTAAAACGAAACTAGTCAAAATGTTGGTGCTCACCTAAAACCAAATTTTTTTTAAATTACAATAATTTGTTTACAAATTAATAATAATTTTCAGATTTATTTTAAAATTTTAATTTAAGTTGTTTAAAATTCAATATTAATATAATCTGCGTTATAATAGAACCCATAGAAGTGACAATTAATTCTTTGGAGAATTAAATGATAAATGTTTGTTTAGATATTAGAAGTTGGGTACAAAATATATTACTGTAAAAATTAATATTATATTATAGACCTATTATTATACAATGATATTGCTGATCATAGACCAAATCTATATATTGCAAACATTCATAGATAATACTTTCCAAATAAAACTTTGTGTTATAGTGTAAATGTTATTTAAAAGGTTTAGACATTCTCAGCTAGCTCATAATACTATAATGATTCATAGTAAATGAGGGAAAATTTTAATTGAATTTATTATTATAAAATAACTCCTTTATATTCACAAGATAGTTGTTAGTAGAGATAGAATAATTTAAGATATTCTTTTTTTCAAAAAAGGTGTAAAACATCGGAGCCGAAGGCGGCGCAAATTTTTTAAGAGGAAGGCATAGGTTTTTGAGGGGAAGTTGCGTCCAGTGAAAATTCTGTCATGACACTGGGTCTACTAATATAATTTTCAAACTTGAGTATATAGTGTGAAAAAAATTTATATAATAAAAATAGATTTTTAACTAATACTTCATGCAATAAGAAAAAGTGAAATAAAGAAATATTTAGATGCAGTAGTTACGATCGTGACAAGACTTATGACGACCCAAAACAAAAATTTATTTAGTACACAGAAAAAATTAATTTAAAAGAGGAAATAAAAATTATCAGTTATAAAATCAAATAATTAACAAAAAAAGCAAAAAAGGATATTAATAGTCATCTATAAGGGAAATTATGTTTGTTTTTAAAATTCAATTACCCCCGATAATTAGTATTCTTTCTCATAAAAAATTAATATTTTTTTAAAATTTCCTATCATATCAAACATAAATTTTCATATATTTTTTTTAGAATCTGATTTGTGAAATTGGAGTATATATTTTATAATTTAAATTCTAGGTTAAATAGTTGTTGGAAAGAAAACCACCATCATGGTTCAAAATATAAAAATCTATTCTTTTATATGCTCTTATGATGGATGGTACTGCGGAAAAAAAGTTTTCTTAACATGTTATCCTAGAAACAAATGTTATTATTTGAAACAAAAATTGCTTTTTCAAAGCATCTAAAAAATAAAATTGTAAATTTTGCAAAACAGTTTTCTTTTAAATATTTTCAAAATAAACTCTTTTAATTTTAAAATTCATTTTTAAGGATATATTCTTTGTAATTTTTTTTTTAAATTAAGTCTATAATATAAATAATAGGAGAATTAGATATTTGAAGGATTATTTGATATAAAATTTTTCAACTATCATTAAAGAGGTGATTCTTTGATCATTCTTTCAATGACATTTATACCAAAATATCAACAGTGCCCTTAAAATATCTGTTTTATCAAGTATAATCATTTCTCTTTTGGAATTTCGACCCATCCTGTGTATTATATTTTAGCAATAAGGCTGTGTCTTAGTATAGAGTGAATGAAGGGAAAAATATAAATGACCAGGGTGTCCTAGTTCAAAAGTTGTTTAGCCCCTTACGTATCAAAATTGAGTCCAACCAAGACACAACCTAAATGTTTAATTTTTTTTATTAATAAATCTTTTTTTCTCCAACTGTTTAATTTAATTTTTCAAAATATTGTAAAAAAATATTACATCATGTTATTTCCTGTTTTTTAGTGGACAAAAATTCTGTTGTTAATCTTAATATTAGGTATTGGTGCTAATAGAAAAAAATACTCTCTTCTCTATATTATTTTTATAAAAATATTTAAAAAAATAAGTCCTTTTGAAAATATTTCAGATGAAAAAAAATTTCGAGCCAGCTCAGATTGTAAAAATTAGTGATGCTAATTTTTATCAACTATTAATTTGGCAAATTACCAAGTATTAAGTCCATGGTGTTTCTTAGAGGTGGTTATTTCTAATATTTATGAATTAATATTTTAAAAACTTTTTTAATTAAAGATTTAGGATTGTATAAATTAAGAATTTTGTTATTTCTTGAGTTGCCTATGAGTGATAATAAGCTATAATTTATGCAATAATGTTAAATCAATCTTAAAATCTATATAAGATCGGTTTAGGTCCTGATCCCTATATATCGAATTGGTCAAAAAAGTGAGTGAATTAATGCAACCCATCGCGAAATTGGCGAAACGATTTGAAGATCAAATCTTAAATTTATCCCAATATTTTGAGTCTTATATTGATCCTAAATAATATTCAAACCAGATGCCAGTGAAATCAAAGGTAAGTAAATTATAAGCAAAATAAGAAAAGCGTGAAATTTTGAAGGTGGCGAAACGATTTGAGAGTTAATTACCGAAACTAACTGATTCTCAAACCAGAAAGCAGTGCAATTACACGTTAGTGAGTTATAAGCAAAATAAAAAAGTGTTAGGACTTTACCAAAACAATATTGATCTGAAACTTATCCATTATTCAATATTCTCTAAACCGGATATCCGTATCACTAACAGTTATCGAGATATGGCCAGGATGAAGTTGGCGAAATGACTTGAAGAAAGTGAGGATAAAATTCTGTTTGTAAGTTATAAGAAAAATAGAAGGGTTTTGGCACTTTGCAAATATCTAATATTAAAGCAATCATTTTCTAGTTCGAGCTTTAGTGCAGAATTGATCCCCGTATTTTTCTAATGGAATGTCAAAAAATTAACCGGAAGTGAGTTATAAGCAAAATAAAAGTGTTGGCATTAACCCAAAATCGAATATAAAAAGGATCATATTTTGATACTGGGCCATTATTTAATATTTATTTGTGCTTTCATATTCTCCAAAAAGGATATTCGTATCACTAACCATTATCAAATTAAACGTAAAGCTAGCGAAATGACTTAGCAGGTCATATGGTGGCTAAACAAATTAAAGAATTGAAATTAATGATCAAGCACTAAATGGCAAAAATCGGATCATTAGTACTATTGTAATTTATGATTTCGTGGGCCGCCATTTATTATTTATTTTTTTGTTTTTCACTTTTCTTATTTTGCTTATTTACTAACATTTGATTTTGCTGTCGTCTGGTTTGAAGATCATTTAGGATCAATTAAGACTAAATTATGGGATAAATTTCAGATTTGATCATCAAGTCGTTTCGCCAACTTCAAGGAACTCATCACTCCAAATTATTGCTCCTGAATAAGGGGAAAAGTTCGGATTATTTTTCTAAATATCTATAATTAAAAATAATTTTTGTTATCAATGTGATATTTATTTTGAATTTGACAGGATAATTTGTTAATAATAAAAAAATAAATATACCCAGACACTCATTTTTAATTTACTAAATTGAATCACAGGCATTTAAATAATATTGTTAAATAATTGTTAAATGAAATAACAGTATTATTAAACCATTATATGCACAATATTATCAATTTTTTAAATCCATAGCAAATAATTTGTAAGCGGTCATCCACAATAAATAATACATTTAACTATTACGATTGATTACATATATTTATAAGATTATTAAGCGTCCAATTCGAGTCTTTTGATGACTTTCCTTCTCAAATAAGTTTTGTATTTTTGTATATCCCCTGGATATTTTGTTATTGTTCTTTTTTCGCACTGCCATATTTCTTTAGCAACCTTTTAACATTAAGAAAGCTATTAATAATTTTTTAGAAATATGATTAATATAAAGTGCAAAATAGTTTTCAAGACTATGTCCTAAAGAGCCATTTTAATAGCGATATTTTTTTGCACGGAAAAGCGGCAAATTAATTTTTCGTAATAATAAATTAAAACTGGTTGGATAAAAATGTCGTTCACTTTTTTTAAACGAAATAATGGGAAGTTTCACAAGATAAATAATACATAATTTAGAAATGTTAATTTTTAAATTAAATTTTTTTAATTCCACAAAATATTTCGTTATTAAAATAGTGGCTAACTGTAGGAAAAAGTAAATAAACTTTTTTATAACGTTACGAATCACATTATATCAACAAAGACTAGTAGTAGTCCTAATCAATAGTTAATAAAAAAAATTTAATAAAAGGTTCATAATAACTTTTTATTTCTTATAAAATTGACCTGTTTAATGAGCCTGAAATCGTGGGAAACGAGTATGATGCCGCCTTCATAATGGTTCAAAGCATCAGCAAGCGAATCGATGGTTTCCATGTCTAAGTGATTAGTAGGTTCATCCAATAGGAGGAAATGGGGGTGGTTCAGGGCTAACCAGGCAAATATTATCCGACATCGCTGGCCGTCTGATAAATTGAGAATCGGGCATGTCTTGACATTTTAATTCAAAAAAATAATTACAATTTTACTGTTTATATGGCAAAAAATTTCATATTTCAAAATTAAAATGATGTATTTCTAAAAAAAAATTCATAAAATTTTTAAAAACCTGTTGTTTGCCTGATAATTCGTATCTTCCTATAATTTTTCGCATTTCTTCTCTCTCCTTGATTTGAGGGAAGCATTTCATCATGTAATCCAGTGGTGTCATACTTAGGTCTAAGTGCTCGTGAAGATGCTAATGATAAAATTACTTTTTAAATACAATACTACATTTTTAGGCAAATTAAATTATAATTAACTCATTTTTTATAACCAGTAAAAACAAAGTGGAGAAAAGGATTGGCTAACCCAAGTAAACCTGTAAAACTGTCACTAAACAAAGAAAAAGAACAAGGGATCAATGTCATGTCCCTAGAAAACCCCGTTTTGTTCATTTGTTTTGGGTGATTTTTTTGACAACCATTTTTAAAATGAATGAATCTTGGTATGATGTTTGTACATATATGGGTTTATTATAAATTTTGTATATTCAATCATTTAAGCCACTTATATGGCAATTGATCAAAGCAAAAGATAACTTTTATTCATAAATAAATCATAACCCGTTTGAAAAAATTTTGTAGGAATAAAATATGAAGAAATAATTTTATTTATAATTCTTAGAAATAATAACACATAAATTATGCAAATTTATATTTATCAAGAGTTTTATGCCAATGAACTCTCTTGTAAATGAATAGCTTGCCATGATGGGCGAGTACAGGTTTGACAGCGGAAGTGAGTTCATTTATCATTTTTAAATATATAATATTTATACGAATGCAAGCTGTCCATCTCTTATCGATTAAATTGTATTGGCATGTAATGGGTATCAGAGAATTTTTGATATTACAATGCAACTAATTATTACCTTAGTTATTACACCAAACAACCATGAGGTGACTAATGGATTAATCATTGTTCCAATGAAATCCATGTGTTGTCTCAAGCGAATGAATAACTTTCAATAGATTGCACATAATCATGTTTTCATGTGGTTTTAATAGAATAAAACTAAAAAGATCAATGTTACTAGATAGCAATAAATGAACACTTTTATTGACTTTTTTAAAAAAATATGAAATTTCAACATGCTTTCTTTAAAGTGTTTAATATAGGAAGGTTTCGCATTAAAAACATTATAAAATTAAATTGTTATGTTCTTTATATTTAATCAGAGGCCTGAAGAGCCCGAGATAATCTTGAATATTTTAATGTCCGAATTTTTATTTTTGATCAATATATCCCAGCTTAGAAGAATTAAATTTGGTTATTTTGAATAATTTTAACTCTATTTTAGAAAATGTTTAACCAATAGATTAATTAACCTAGATTTTTAAAATCATATTATTTTCTGACCAGTTTCGAGTCTGCAGATCTCTGATACATATATTTAAACAATATGGATAGTAAACATATCTGGCATTGTTTAATTGTCCCAAATGAGGGCAAACTCAGAATAAATAATTTTCACAGAAAAGTAACAATATGAATATTTTTCTTAAAAAGGAACTTTATTAAAGGTCTATAAAATAATATAAAATTTGTGCTTTGGGCGAAATATTCTGTAAGAAATTTGAGAATGGTTAAAAAATCAACTTCAGACATATTGGAGCTAGAGTTAAAATCTTAATAGTATAAAATATATTCCCCTCTCCGAAATAACCATCACGCCTCAAAATAAAAAAGGACGTCCAAGGATCAAATTTTATTAGATGATTTGGAAAAACTTCATTCTTTTTGATCTTGCAAATGTTTAAATGTAATATTTTCTATAATTTATATATTAAAGGTCATTTTTGAATTAGAAAATATACTCTGGAAGCCTGCTAAAAAAAATTATCCATATTAAATGCGGACACATAAAACTTACATAATTATTTAAATTAAAATGAAATTCTTGGTTATTCATAACACGTTTTAAATTTCTTATAAAGTAACATCAATTTTCTACTGAATTAAAATATATGAGGGTAAATAAAATACAATTAAAAAGCGATAGTGGTTCCCAAACAATCTAATCAGTATTTTAAAAGAGGGGGAAAATATAAATAACCTGATGATATCGGCCAAATTTGAGGTGAGAATTTTTACGTATTATACCGTCTGTTGGCACAAGCTATTTTAATAAATCATGAACATAAATTTAATTATTTTTGTCGAAAAAAATATATATTGTGGAAAATATTTACTATTTATATTATCTGTTTATTATTAAAAAATTAGCAGTATGGATTTAAATAATCACATTTAAAAAATTTTTTCCTAACATACGAATCATAATAAATTTATAATATAACACAAAACAAATATTATATTAAAAAAAATTAGTATTGTTAATTAGGTGAGGATTTGAGTCGATTTTTAAAAACGGCCCGATTAAGATTTTAGCCAAAATAATATAATGTAAGCCTGGAAATTTTGCACATAGGTTTGCTTCTATTTACCAAATTTAGATGTTCACATAATATTATTCTGGCAAATCGACCCAAATCAGGCCATTTAACAACACTATAAAAAATGATCAAGTACATACTTCTCCACTCAATAATTTGAGAAAAGTACTCTTTCCCGCACCATTAGGTCCTACCAGAGCAATCCTGGTGTCCATATCCATCCCTAACTCTAAATTTTTGTAAATCCATTCCTATATAATATACATTTTTTAGAAAAAAAAAGGATAAATTTTTCTTTGTGAAAAATCTCAGTTAGTTATTAACTAAGGAACCAGAACTTTAGAGTTTAAAAAAGGGAGGTGCTTTAAAAATATTTCGCTATAAGATACCTATGAAATCAAAAAAGTGGAGAATCTTGACATGTCGCATTCATAGTGGATGCAAATGCCACAAGATTTAACATTTACGAGTTTATAAAAATCATTTAAATGTGATCAATTTTTGTGACGTGTCCACACTGAATGAGGCCTAAAGGGGGGCATGTATAGAGTAAAAGTAAAAATTTTAAAGTTGTATATATTATATGATATATAAATACCTTGTCATCGGAATATCTGAAGCTAACGTTTTGTATTTGTATAACGGGTGGCGGTAATTTTTCGCAACTAGGAAAATAAAAGCTGAGACTCTTTTATTCAAAAAATAGATTTTTTTAAAAAAAATTAATCAATAAATAAATGTGAATGAAAGAGGTATTTTTATATTATTTTTAGAGAACTGGCTTTTTTGTCTATTTTATTATCTTTGGCAGAATTTTGGATTTTATAATGGTGAAACAATTATAGAATGAAGGTTATTGAGTAGAATGTAAATGATAATTAGGCATTTCAGTTTCGTTTGAAAGGTAGTATCTATCATTTATTGGGCCTAGTATTGCCATGTTTTTCTGCGATAAAGTTTTTTTTTATAATATAACAGGCATATATTTTAATCAAAGGCTTTGGTTATGTTATGCGAGAGAAGTCTTTGTATGTTATTTTTGTCGATGTGATACCAATGTTTTTAATTGACCTGTGCATATTTTGTCATGTAAACATTTGTGAATTGATCGGAAGAAGTCAATAATTAGATAGGAAATTCAGAACTTATATTATAAGCTACACAGTTTAGGAAATTAAAAGGCTCTTTTAAATGTACTTAGGAATCTGTTTATCACATGATAACATGTAGAGTTAGCAATAACGTTATAACTTATAAATTAGAGAAAAGTATCTAGGATAAATTAAATTATTTATAAAAAATTTTTTACTTTATCATCTGTAACTTTATCCGTCAATCCACTTTGAATCATTTTATTCAAGGTCTTCTCTTTGCTTTGAGCTTGGCGAGCTAATTTAGCACTGCCATGGCCGAATCTGGCAATGTAATCCTGTGTAAACAATTTTTTTTTCGTGATAAATTTTTATGTTCATTGTAAGAAATAGGTTGTAAATATAATTTGGTTCACAAAAAAATAGAATTCTGTTTTCGCCATGATTTTCAGTACAAACAAGAGCTCTGAGCTCATCATAAACAGTTTATATAGAGGGTCAGAATCCGGTCCGAGTACAGAATAAGTGCTTCGAGTTTGTCTGGTCTAAAACCCTGCAATAATCCTCAAGAATTTTAAAACAGAGACTTTATAAAAAAACTTTTTGGCCTGGCTTGGATTTTTTTTAAATTTTGCCCCAGCCCGGGTTTTATATTTTCAGGCCCAGTCCGTATTTTTTTATAAAATATATTATAATTATTTTTATAGGTAATAATGGCGATTTAAAATATATGGCTTGGACTGGATAAGAATATATTTAAAAAAACGACCCAGCCGGTGTACCCAGGCCAGGCTGGGCAAGCCTGCAGGTCACTGCTACAAATGAACAGATACAAATAATAAAAAAATACAAACATACGATCTAAAAAACAAAAAATATTTACAACTAGAAAAAGGATGTTTATTGGAATTAAGAAATGATAATTCTACTTTATTTATAAATTTGGCACTTTTTATTAAACGATTTTATTTTGCATAGACTTTCTAAAATGGAGATTAAGAGAACTCCTTTTATAATCTAGTGAACGATATAAAGAGATTGAACTAAATGAATAAAGTAAAAGATGGGAAATATAAGATAATAGTAAAAATTTAAGAGAAAAAAATTTGCAAACATTTTGTACAATATTGTATCATGTTTATGTTAAAATATATAATGAACTTTGCGAAAATGGCAAATATAATGTGGATGTCCTTATAGAAATTAAATTAGTTTTTAAAGGTATGAAATATAAAATGGCAATTTAAAAATTATCCGTTTGATTAAGATGATATTTATTTTTAGAAAATATTCAAACTTTCATGTCAGCTATTTGAGCTTGTTCCCATTTATAACGCTTGGCTTGATTTTCTAATAACTCGTCCCTCGTGCGTATGAATGTATCGTAGTTACCCTTAAGAAAGTTAAAAATATATATTTATCATGGATATTCCTACAAAATAATAAAAATAGAAGGACACTTGATTTAAATTTTCGATGAAACAATGAAAATCTTCATATAAAATTGGTATTACCTTTTATTAGAGCTTAATAATGTTATTAGAATTCTAGGCCTTTTAATATTTTATGAAGGACAGGATGTAAGCCAATCAAAATTGGGTATCAAATGGCCTTTTATATATTTAAATTTTATTTTTAATATATCAAATAATAAAAAAAAATCATTTTGGCCTAGTTTTCAATTTCAATGATATAAAGCTAAAAATCTATTTTTATATTTTTTTTAAGGCTGTGTCCTAAATCTGGTTTAAAAATTGGCAAAAATTTTTTAGCTTTAAACAATCAAATTGTGTTAAAATTTTGAATTATGTTTAGGACATGTTTTATTTTTGCGAAAATTACAAAAGTTTCCGAATTTAATTTTTTATAATTGGTCACAGCCTAAACAAATTTAATATTTATAAATCTGTATGATATATTATGTATTGAAATTTTAGTACCCCATATAATTTTAATTTTTTCTTTTCCAAGTGGAGTGTATGAGTGCAAACGTTATTTAAAAAATCTTGAGAATGTGAAATGATGACTAGTATGCGTTGGTATCTGTGCAAAAAAAATTACTAAATGTTCTCGAATAAACATAGAAGAAAAATTGAGTGAATATAAAGATTGTATAAAAAATGACAAAATATTTAATTTAAGTAATTCCATTTCATATAAACTAATCTTAAACCATACCTAATTTAGAGTAAGATATAAAACTATACTGCAGTTTTAAAACCGGGGTTTCAAATCGAATCCAAAAATCCAAGGTTTGAAAAATAATCTGAACCCAAGCCTAACCTTTTTAAAAATTTCTAAAAACCTGAACCAAACCCAGAATCCTTTATGAAACCCGGTTCAATGAATTTTATATAATATTTCTTAGGGTTAAGCAGAAGTGTTAATAAATTTTAAACAATTCAATTCTTTAAGCAATTTTTTTTTAAATTTATTCTTAAAGATTATTAGTTAAGTGAAAATGAAAGTGAGCAAGTCAAAGTAAAAATTATTATACCTTTATACCTTATTCTAATTAATTAAAAATTCATTAATAATTATTTAAATTTTATTATCTATTATTAAATTATAATACGAACATGTAAATTTTGATAGGTAATTTTATTTTGATATATCAAAATCAACTATTGAATTTATTTGAATCAAAAATATATGGCAGTTTGTTTATAAACTTATTAAAATCATTTTAGCAATACCAATTTGTATATGCTAAACATTTATTTCTTGTTCAGATTAGTTTTTTTACATATTTAATAAGATAGATACAATATAATATTAATGAAATGAATATTATTAATAAAATGAAATTTATATATCAATTTTTTAATCTCTATGAAATCATTGCCATTTAAAAAATTTATTTTCTTTAACTTTATTTGAAAGTTTAATAAATATTCCTAAATTCATCATTTTATTTTATAGATTTAATATCTAAAATATTTGAAAAGCATTTTACTCTAGATATAATAGAAAATAAATGAGTGTGCTCATATTGTAAATTAAAAATGTCTGGAAATCATTTATCAAATTTAGAAGGACATCTAGGAAGAAATCACAGTAATGAATATCTAAAATATTTGGAGGGAAAAACAAAATATCAGGAAGTGATATTTGCAAAAAGCCCAAAATAGATATAGATGAGTTCTATCATAGAAATTGTTATAATAAATGGTCGGCCTCTATCAATTATTGAGGATTAGGAATTTCAAAGTATCATAAATACACTTTTCCTCAATTCATTTATTAATAGAGAAAATTTATCAAAAACTATTGATGGAACAGCTTTATCCATTAGTTAAAAAGTTGATGCTGTTCAATGACTAGATAGTTTGGTGTAAATATTAAATTTATATCAAGGTATGTTATAATTTTGAGAACTCTTGGGAATGTTGAGCTAAAAGAAAGAGGTATAGCAGGATATAAAAAGGAGAATATATTAAAAACTTTATAAAAATTTTAAATTAATATCAAACAAACATATTCCATTACTTCTGACAATGGTGCAAATTTATTAATGCTATAAAGCTCTTATAGCTTGAAATAGATTACAACATAGGGAGTGAATTAGTGAATGATGAAAATAACGATGTTAAATAAATAAATATGATAACGATGATATACAGAATACTTTTTATCAATAACTATCCTATCCACATACTATATGTACATTGTGAAGTTCAAACACTTCAGCTTGCATTTCAAAATGCAATAAAATTATCATACATTGTGGAGATTCTTGCAAAAGCCAGGAGCTCAATTTAAAAATAAGGCATACCACTATCAAAAGATATTGAAAAATATTAGTGTTGTTAAAGTTACTTTTGAAATATAATTAGTTACAGTTACATTATAAGTTACTTTCTGGTTCTTATAAATTTTAAAATGTTCTAAAAATGGGTTTCAGGTTATGTATTAAGAATTAATGATTTTTCGCTCAAATATTTGTAAATATGATATTTATATACAGTTGGTGAAAATATTTATTTTAAACTTATTGCGAATATATATATTTTAATGTTAATTCAAATAGAATTGTATAACATTAAAGTTTTTTTTGTCAAGAAAATTGTGAAAATAAGAATAATAAGGGAAGGGTATTAGATAATTTATTCTTTATTTAATTATATATGCATGCACCCTATTGTATAATTTGGAAAACACTTTAGATCATAGAATTTACCTATTTTTTAGAAGGCAAAAAAATCCTAAACAAGAGGACCATGACAAAAATACCATTAAATTAGACTATAAAATGAAGATTATTTGATTAATCTTTTGTTGAAGGAAATGATACTTGATACCTGCATTATAATATTTTGTTTTTCTCTCATAGTCTTTGTCTTTTCTTATTAGTAAGTAATGATGACTAATTTAGCATTTTATACAAAAATTATTTAATTCCAAAATAATCTAAATCTTTCTAAGTTTTATGCTCTAAATTAGTAAAATTTAAAAAAAATACATTTATAACTTATGAAATTCCAGAGTATAAATATTGCGAGGGACTTGAGGGCAAAAAATATCGAAAATATTGTGCTAAATTTGTAAGGAAATATAATATTAAAAAATAGGTTTATTACTTGAATTTGGTTGCAAAATTAAAAAACCCAGCAATGTAACAATTTAAGAAAAGAAAATCTATTTGGACATATCCCACAATCGGATATTTAAACAAAGTTTTAAATTTAATTTTAAATTTAATTTAGCACAAAGCTAGTCCCTTGGAACCGAGGCTTATACTCCTAGCTTAGGATTAAACATGTGTAGATCGTTTTGCCAGATCTTTTAATGTTAACTCCATCACTAAAGTTGAAAATACAAAAAATAAATATAGCCACCTTAATAATCTTTTTTTTGTTCGGGTAGTCTCAGACACCTGTAAATCATTTGGACCCCAAGCCCTAAAATTATTCAAAATAATAGTGCAAAGGTTACGTTTAATCACAGGTGATTCAAAAGAAGACTTCTTATCTTAGACAAAGAATATCAATAAATTTGTTGATCCAAATGTATATCTATACATGGGTCATTTAGCCCCACTGACCAAACCTAAAATTTTATTTTATTTTTTATATTTCTCTTATTTTAATTATATATTTTTATAAAGTTATAGTATATTTATTAATTATAATTTTAATATTCTTTAAATAAATGATCAATTCACATGAAAAAATAAAATTAATTATTTGAATATATTATTTAGATTTATACATACATATTTTTAGAAGTAACTAGTTAATTTTAGTAGTTACATTTCAAAAAATATAACTAGTTACAGTTATTTTTTAGCAAAAATGTAACTAGTTACAGGTAACTGGTTACTTTAACAACACTAAAAAATATGAAACTCCCTAAGCCACTGTTAGATTGCCACCGATGGCATTCAACCATAAGTTAGAAAAGCTAATTTTACTCAATCCCAATATCAAAGATTTCTTTTTGGAGCAATCTGATTATTTATTGCCCGAAGATTAGAATGGAAAAATAACGATTGTAGAAATTTTAAAACAATTATAATCACAAACAAACGTTTCCAATTTGACAGTTAACACTCGCAGATTTTTATGCAGATAAAGTTAGGATGCTGTCTTGAACCAGAAATTTATTCAATTTAAAGAAAGGCAGGAAAATATACCTGAAATGGGAAACGATTGCATAGAAAAGCATTGGAACAATAATTAATGGATTTGACAATTACAAAAGATTGGGTAAGAAAAATATTTTGGGTTTTGAGTCTGCTAAGCTGCAGCACTCTTATACATTTTATTTGCTGTTCCTGCAATCCAAGTGGATTTATTATATTTTCATATAAATATATTTAGTATAGGTTAGCATTGAAAGATCTTTTCCACATTTGAAATTCATTTTTCACCACAAAGATCAAAAATGAGCAAACAACTTTTGGAAAATTTTATGCTAATACTAAAAAAAATAAGGGTTAATTACAAAAACAAAATATAAATTACGTAATTTATTAGTTTACTTTTTAAGTTCTTCTTCAAGCCACACACATGCTTCAAGATCTAAATGATTAGTAGGCTCGTCTAGCAATAATAGAGTGGGTTTGAGATAAAGTGCTCTAGCAAGAGATATTCTCATTCTCCAACCTCCTGAAAAATGTTTCACTTCTCTATTTTGCATCTCTTTGGTAAATCCTAAGCCATGGAGTATGCTGGCAGCTACCATTTCAGCTTTATTGTTATCTAGCTCTTCCAAATGTTTGTAAATATCCATGAGAAGTAGATGACTCTCTGTAATTGTTGGTTTTTCAAAAAAAAATTATTTGTAAATTTTATTTTAATAATTATATCTTTAAATCTATATTCTGAATTGTATTTGATTTTTTTTAGCTATTTATTATTATTCTAAAAAAATTTAAATAATGTTAGTTTTTCAAAAATGATATATCAGGATCTCATGAGAATATTGTTTGACAGGCATTTCTTGATATAATAGAGAAAAAATGAGTATTCTGTCTAAACCTTTTAATTTGTCAATCTTTATTAATTAAACTATTTTGAAGATGAGGATATGCTGGGAGTTATCAAATAAAATTTAAGATATAAATGAAGATTTAAAAAAATAGAATATTGAGCAAAATTCTATAAAAAATCTACAAAAGTTTTGCTCAAAATTTATGGCAAAAATCTTAAAAGATTGTTTATTAAATGAGGTATATATTATAATATGTCATTTAAATAAGCACAGAACCAAAATTATTTTTAATTGGTGTAGGTACTGCATACCCCCTCCCCTACGACTACATCCCACAAAACACTCATACTAAATATTACCAAATTTCAGTAAATTGTAGAAATGTACCGATATTTTTTATCGGATCGGATCGGGCCGATATTTCACCTATTATAAAATATCGGCTATCTGTCAATATTAAAAAAATTGCCGATCCAATACGATATAAAACGGTGTCCTTAACAAAAATAAAATGTTATAAATTTTTTAAAAAAAGTTATATCTAAAATCATTTAATTTTATAAATAAAATCGAAATCCATATTTTTTAATAATATTATTTAACCCTTCCATACTCCGGTGAAAAAAAATCAAGTTAATACTCGGGTGGGGTTTAATAAACCCCAATTTCAAATGCATATATCTCCAGTTATATTCATTATTTAGATTTAATATTTGGATATAAGATAGAACTAACCTTAAACCTGGGAGTAATATAATTTGTCCCAAAATTTTCTAAAAAAAGCCAACTTTTTTTAAATTTAAAATATTAAATGAAAAAATTAACTTATATATCATATAATCATGATAATTCATAACTTGGATCTTTATTCTTCAATATAAAAAAAAAATTTCACTAATACATTCAAATATAAAAAAATATAGAGCATACAAATTTACTCTAGTGCGGTCTCACAAACCCCAATCAGTCACAAAATGCTTATATCTTAAAAACTACTCAACCAAAGTGTATGAAATTTGTAATATAGATTCTAAGATATATTTGATGAAGCTACTGAAAAATCTAGATAATAATATTTAACTGTTTTTATGCAATATCATTTCTAGAATGCCTCATATACCCCTTTAGAGTATTGAAGGGTTAATTAATAAACATTCTGCCATATTGTTATTTTTTTGTGCATTCTGTTTATAAAATTGTGCGATAATCTTTTCAGAATCTGTTTTTAGTGAAGCTGGTGATATTGATAGTTACCATCGCTGCAGGTAAATTTCTGATAAATTGATTTTGATATTTCTAAAAAGAAATCTTCCATATATTAATGTTAAATATTATATTAAATATTTATTTAAATTTCATAATATATTTGTTTATTACTTATTAAATATATAGATTGATTTTGTTACTTATTATATAAAAGTGATTTATAATAAAAATATTTTATATACTTTTAGGCAATAGAATTGAATATAAACTATAACTGATCATTATAATATATTTAAATAATATAAGTTATGGTATAATTAAATTATAGATGTTATACTAATAAAAAGTATGTTACAAATTAAAACCATTGGTATCTTTACAGAATACAAAATTAGATATGATATCGGATCGGTTATCGGCCAATATCAATTTAATATCTGGAATATCGGATAGGCCTCCAAAAAGTGGTATCAGTACACCCCTAGTAAATTGTTTAGTATCAATGCCATTATATAATGAAATTTTACAGAAATTTGGTATTGTATAGTATGAGTATTTTGTTGGATGTAGCCATAGAAGAGGGGGTATGCAGTTCCTACACCAATTAAAAATAATTTAACTATCTCTTGCAGGAATTCCCCAAAAAGCTGGTAACAAGCCATGTCTGTTCTAAAAAACTTAAATTTTTATAATAATAATATTTATAATTTTATTTGTTGTTAATAAAAAATAATAATTAATGTTAGAAATGTAAGCAATACACAATATTGTAATCTATAATATAGAAAAAAATTTTAAAAAAATATAAGAAAAAAGCCATAATTTTGAATATCAATTATGAGAAGTAGGCATAAATATTAGCAGTCTTATTTTCTAATTGTTTTCCTTTCATTTGATCCGGAATCAAGAAAAGGAGGCTTCATTGATGTATTCATTAATGAGCTGAGCAGTTCAAAACATATTCCAAGTGTAAGAGGTTCATCTATGGGGTCTCAGTTATTGTTAATATAAAGCTGAAATAATTATTTCTTACTATGTTTAGAGCCATCCTCTGATGTAGATAGTAACTAGTGTTGTTAAAAGGCTCAATTTGAGCTGATTTTTTAAAAACAGCTAATCCAATATTTTATCCAGAAAAATATTATGCAAGTCTAAAGATTTTAATCACAGGTGGCACATAGAATTGAACATCTATTGGCAAAATCTAGATGCTTATGCTATATTTTCTTTGCTATAATGTTGAGTTAGCCGTTTTTAAAAATCGGCTCAAATAAAGCTGTTTAACAACACTAATAGTAACCCTATTGGAATCCTCAATCATCGCTGAAATCTGGTACTATAATTGTTATAAAAAGGCTAGGGCACAAGAGCCATACAATGTCCATCGAAGAATGTATATTTTGTAGGGTGGTGGGTTTATTCAACTCAGTGTCATCACCCAGTGGGGCAGGAGGTTAATTAAGAATTCCCTATTTTCCATAGGTTTCATGGTAAAATCATCTGGTCATTTGCCATGAGAACTGTATGTCTTGTGAACTCAAAGGTTGATGGGATGCTAGCGTATTTTAAGGGCCTGGTTATAGTTACATTGCACTTTGAGTCTAATAAATCTGCCTCTATAACTTGCAGTGTAAATAGTGGTGGCCTTTAGAGTTGACAGAGAATACAGTAATAGAATATTACCATTTTGCAATTGAGTCTAAGATCAATGGCATGATGTAATTCATTGTGTAAGTGGTCACAATTATCGATGGAAATGCTTTGAAAAATTCAAAACTGCTATCTGTGGAACTGGAGAAGAGTAGAGAAGTCCTCAGAGTCTTTGTGCTTATGAGGGAGGATCAACTAATGAGAGATTCCCATAGATCCATTGTCTGTAGAAGCAAGGGGTCATGACATGATGTTCTGTGAGTGGATATGAGGGGTAGGCATGACAGAGAATATGAACACACTAATATTGTAATTTTTGTTATTTTGCAATATATTTCAATTTTTATATAACTTTCTAAATAACCATTTTATATAATATAAATATATTGTATTTTATATGAAAATAGTTGATAACCGATCAAGAATAATGGGGAATGAAAATATTTGGCTAAAAATTTGCATCAAATTTTTTGAAAAACAAACATTTATTTTAATATTTAATAAATATAAACACATTGGATGATGTGATTTATCACTAATATCAAAAATGGAGGTATATAGCTTTAGTGAATATTTTTACGGCCAGAACTGCAATAGAAAAGGAAAGCAAAAATACATGTCATGGGTATCTAATAGTATTTAATTTAGAGCAAAATATTTTAGCAATACTGAAACATGCTGGCATGGGTCTAATTTTTTTTAAGATCATAGGTCTTAATAATATAAAAATTATCTCTTATACTTAAATCATGTTTTAGTACTTTATATAATTCTTGGAATTTATATATAAAAAAATATTATATACATTTAACTGAGGAGTGGTTCCAGGAATATTTAATTAAATTATATTTTTTTTAATAACTGCAATAAAAGCTTAAAATTTCTTAAAAACACAATATAAGGGAGAGGAAATATAATAAGTGAAAACTAAATTACCAGATGATTCATCTTGTGATAATATTTCACATTGTTTTTCAAGTTTTAATCTTTCTTCATCAACCTCTAAAACACACTGAAGAGCAGTTTTATCACTGCCTGGCATTTCATTTGACAAGTGAAATATATCTATGTGATCTGGAATAGGAAGTTCTCTAAAAGCTAGGGCATTCAATAATGTGGTTTTGCCTAAATATTATATAAAAAGTAAATATATTTATATATAAAAATGGATATGTAATATAACATATTTTTATATTAACCTGAACCATTTTTTCCAATAAACCCATAACGATTACCATAATTCAATTCCAAAGTTGAATCTGTTAGCAGTTCATTTCCATAAAACGTGATAGATAAACTAATTATTTTTATGTCCCTACCCCTAGGATGGGAGGCTAATACACCGGTTACACTCCTAGGCGATATGGATTTAATATCTATCTTATCAAGTCCATTTATTAGGCCTATAATTGATATAAGCATATGTTTTATTTAATTATATACTTTCAACTCCATTTGATATTTCATCTTTAGCTCCATTTTGTGTATTGGTAGAGCCGTCTGCTTTTTTGTTGGGTACTGAACGTAGTTTCGCTGCTTCCTTTTTCTTTGCATCTTTCTTCTTCTTTGCTTCAGAAGGCATAAAACGATTTTGCTTATATCCTTTTCGTGGAAAGTTGGGAAAGGATGGATTAATTAATATATAACTTCGAAGATGTCAGGAATATTTCACAATGTCATAATTTGGTCTATCGTCGTAGGCAACCAATTGACTAAAGTAATTTCATTATACAATAAATTAAGAATATCTTCAAGATACTACATACCAAGTAACTGAACAAGGAATACTAGCCATTCATATACTTCATATTATATATTACATCATATTCATCTATTATCAGTGCAATTGAATATATTTCTTATTATATAATATTTATGTGTAATATATGAATTGAATAATATATTGAATTAAATTTAGATTTTAAATATGATAAAATAAAGAGAAGAAAAAGTTAAATTTTTAAAAAGAACCCTTAAAATAAAAGATTTTGACTAAGATTTAATAACTAAGATGAATATTTTAGGATCAATTGTTATATTTCTGTTAATATTTTTTTAACATTAAAACACAAAATATACTAGCTTAATAATTTTTGACTGAGATCGTAAGAAATTTTTGAACTATGATATTTTAATTGCAAGCTTTATTTTTAATTCCTATAAAATAATAATGACTAATATAAAAATCTCGATTTTAAATTAAACTAATTCAAATTGCGAAACAATTCACTCCTTGTATAAAACTATTTATATTTGTCCAAGCCTTAAATGAACCAACAATAAGAGAGATTAAAAATCCGGGATAATTCAAATTTATTTTCAGCATTTCATTATTTCTAGTAAGAATGAAGTAAACTTAATGAAACATTGAGTGAATAATACAAAATCCCTTAAACTTAAACCAATGATATATATAACTGACTTAAACCATGATGCTATTGTCGACGCAGAACGTAGTAAATCTATATTTTACCTCCCATGATAAAAAATAGGACAGGGTACCATAACACTAAATTTTTATTGAATTGACATGGAATCTACCAGTGTCTAAATAAACAGGGAGGAGGGGGGGGGGGGGGGGTAGGAACAGTTTGCATCCAATTTTTATTGAGATGGATAAGGGGTAGGCACTATAAATATATTGGGGAATTATCTACAATTTCTAAATAAAATAGGACAAAATATAATGCTGTAATTAATATTTTTATTATAGACCTATTATAATAAAATGATATTTCTGATAATCGGCCAAATATATATAATGGAAACAATCGTATACATTGTTTTCCAAATAAAACACCTGCATCCTTTTAAATTGACATTCTCAGCAAACTCATATTCATGCCAAACAATATGCTACAATAATGCATTCAAAATGAGGGTTTTTTTTGAATTCATGATCTAAAAATAACTCTATATTTTATTCACCATATTGTGATAGTTCGTAGTAAAGCTAAAATAATTTAAGTTATTATTTTTAAATTTTGTGAAGGGAGTAGCATTATAATTAAATAAGTGGAATTGATAATTGGAAAACGGAAGGGTATAGGGTTTTGAGGGGAGGGGGGGGCGAGTTGCATCCAGTGAAAATCCTGTCATGTATACGCTGAAATTATATTTTATAAATTACAACATAGGCGATAAGTAGGTTACTTTTATTTTGGTGAAGAATTATAAATCAAATTTATAAAAGGACACACAATATAAAACAGATGAAGGTGAATAACTCTTCAGAAACAAATTTAAATCATCATGAAAAGGAAAAAGTATACTTGTGAGAATATCATTACAGTTCTACTTACATTTAATAAGTGTTAAAAGCGTTAAGAAACTAATATATATAATCTCCTTGATCAAGAAATGAACGTTTTCGTATAATCTTAATGTTATTTTTTCTATCAATTTTCCTATCATTTTAATATTAATTTTATTTTTTTCTATCAATTTCCCTATCATCTTAATGTTAATAGATCTAAGGAGACTATATACCTCTAATGTTAAATTATTTTTAATTTTTTTAATACATAAACGAGATTCGATCCCTAGACTTAATGTTCCATAAGCATTCTTTCCCCTTCTATCTTGAATTTTGTAAAACAATTCTTCTTATATATTAAACTATATTTTGATAAATTTAAATATATCAATATTTATTTTGTTTATTGGAAGCTACAGGCTTGGGGAAAAAATTTAAAATCATTTCGGTTAGTCAGGTTTGAGAAAATTTATTTTAAATTATAATGGGTCGGGCTGGGCTTGGAAAATTTATTTATAAATTATTGGGCTGGGTTTTTGGAAAATTTTTCAAATTATTTTAAACTTGGACACTTTGGAATTTTTTTTATTATTAACTATGGATCAGACATTGACCTAAAACAATTTTTTTTTGCATGTCTGAGCTCGGCCTGTTCAAAAAATCAAGGCCCATATTTTATTCCAGTTCTCAACTATCAAAATTATTTTGATCTTTGGTTGGGGTTAGGGAAATTTTTTCAAAATTATTATGGCCTTGGACCTTGCTTGGGAATTTTTTCAATATTAAATATTAGACATAGGTGATAAGTATTATTTTAACAAATAATATTGATATAGGTATCAAGTTAAAACTTTAAATATGTTTTGGCTCAAAACATAGCATTTATATTTAGTTTTAATAGATTGGACCTGGCCTGAAGTGGGGGAGGGGATATAAAAATTGGATATTATTTTCAATTACATGTAACAACTATCATAAGAGTAAGGAGGAAATTCTCATTCCCCATCATTTTTGCCGGGCTCAGAAATACTGTCTAACGGGAGCTCTGGTACTCGTAGTTATATATATTTCATTTTACCCATCAAGCTAGACGGGTCATTATATTTTAAATTAATAATATCTTATGAGATGTGTTTAACAAATTTACCTCTTTTTCTTCTAAATTTAATAATATATTGATAAAGTATGTTTAGTACCATATACACAAACTAATTACCCCTTAACCAGATCATTCTTGACGGGTTATTAGCTAGTGATAATATAAAAGTGAAATTTTATGTGAGCCCAAAAAATAATATCAAGGAACTTTTTTTCTCACAACAAATTTTAGGCAACCCACATTTCTTTAAATATAGATAATATTCTTATAATTATTTTTTTCTCTTCAAATATTATAATATATAATATCATTTTTATGGATGCCATTTCGACTGATATGTTTCAAATTGTTAAATATCTTCGAGATTCGCAATTTGAAATTCAAATACTTCATAAATATCGGGTAACAAAGAATTTTTTTCTAAAATAATATACAATATTCCCATCTTTTTTACAGGGGAAGAATTATTTTTATATTCGAGATTGAATGTAAATTTTAATTTTTAAATTTTATAAAATTATTACTGATATAATGGAATAAATATTTTTAAATAATTTTCTAATAGAGCTCAGTTATATTTTAAATATTTAACTCTTTTTTTAGCCAAATATATTTCATGTAGCTTTCACGTATCATATTTTGTGAACGAATAAAATATTCTTAAGTGCATATAAAGAAATATATTTTTATGAAGGTATTTTGTAGCTTAACATAATACATTTTCAGAGTTTCTCCTTTCTAAGTGTGTACAGATATCAACGACTTTCCTAATCGTAAAGAGTTTTCCTTATTTGACTCCCCCTCACTTTGATGTGAATGACAAAAAAAATTACCATAGCTCTGTTGTACCTGAAACATAATGGGGAATGTTATTTAATTTCCTTTGTTAGTTACATATATTAAATAAAAATGGTATCTGCGACTTAAATTAAAAATTAAATAATCTTTCTGCTTATTCTGACTTGGATTTAGTCACAGCTATTCTATGTTTACATTTAGTAAGTTTGGTCAACTTACTAGGCAACAGTTCTTAACATTCATCTATATTATAATTTTCCGATGTCCTCACTACGTCATCGTGACGTCATGTCATCGCTACGTTATGTCATCGGTACATATTTTTTTTATTTGTTAATTTAATTTATTTATTTTATACAAACAGATGATCCTACCAACCAGTGACATCGCTAGGGGGCGCGGGAGGGGGGGGGGGGGTGAGGCGCGCAGGGGCTCGAGCCCCCTTAAAAATTTGAAGAGCCCCCAGAAGCAAATTTTTTTTTTAAAATGGCTCCTTAATATCCCCTTGAACTAAAAATCAATTTTTTTGATAGTTCCCTGAATGATTTCTTTTATAATTCCATTAAGTAATATATAGATTTAATTTTATTACTTAGAAATTAATAAGACTATTTAAATTTTTATTAAATGAATACTATTTTAATTATTAGATCAGATTAATACATTTATATTATATTTTCACTATGTCAGCTTGCAATCAAATTCTGTATTAAAAATATAATATCAATAACTCACTAAAAATTAATTTAGCTTTAACAGTTGAAGTTTAATTGACTTTTATTATTTAAATTATTATATAACCCTAATTAAATAAATATAATCATATATTATTTCAAAATTAACAAATTTAATATTGTAATTAGAGTTCAAAATGACTAATCAACTGTATATTTATTTTTAAATTTAATTATCATACCTATTCAGAGTTGTTAAAGGATTGAATCAAAAGATCGCCGATCCTGGATTCGATCTTAAATTTGTCAATTTTCTCGGATTTAAGATCCTGGCCTTAAAATGTGGATCGTGATCGCTATCATTTTTTTAAATATTCGATCCCGATCCTTTAAAAAATTATTTTTTTTACTTAAAAAGCAATAAATAAAATAAAAATGTTGAAAATTAAATTTAAATATTATTTTAAAAAATATATATCTCTACATCATATTTTATTAACCACCATTCCACCAGATTTTATATTTCCAAAATTTCCAATTTTTTGTAAGAACAAGTTATATTTATTAATTATATTATAATATAAATTCTAGGTTTTAATAATGGATATATCTACTTCTATTGATGTGACAGCAGATATAAGTGACAATGAGAATCTTATACCATTTCATAATTTACGTAAGTACTTTACTTTATGTAAAACGGATGGAAGTAACCATACAATGATCTATGCAAAACGCTCTTTATGCAAAAACAAAATATCTTCTTCAAAGATTTGCAATTCAAACCTAAAGAGGCATTTAGAAGTAATTAATTCTTTTAAAAATACAATTTTTATTATTTGTGAAGATAATAACCATATGCATATAATAAAAATTATAGATTTCCTTCACTATATGATGACAGTAATATATTGGCATCAATAATTCACCCAACATTTAAGCTTAATTGGCCTTTTATTAATCTGCCACAAATTGTTGCTAAAAGAAAGGTTAATTGCCCATTTAGAAAATATACAGGGTCAACCATATGCAGATCCTTCAAATGAATGCATGGATCGATACCTTTTATGGGAAAAACTCGTCACCAAAATGCTCTTTCCATTAATAATTTTTTTTATTCTAATGATGATTCAGTGAATATTTTTAATAATTATGTTAATTTAAAAAAAAAACATTTACTGAATATAACACACCTTTACCATCAAGCGCTCCTGTAGAGCGCTCATTTTGTAAAGCTAAACATGTACTTAATGAAAAACGTGGTTGTTTAAATGATGATAATTTAGAAAAAATTTTATTTTTAAAGGCTAATTTAATTATAAATATATTCTAATTGTTACACTTATATTATATTATTCAATTACAATAAATTAATTAAAGATTTTATCTGAACATTGTATATATAATCTATATGTATATTATAATAATATGTTATTACAAGGTAAGTTATAATAATAGTAAAAACTATATAATATTAGTAAATCACAATTATATAAAGTCAATAATTCTTGCTATTTTTTATTGATTGAGATTCAAGTACGCTTTTAGCGTTAACATTATAATAGGCAACAAAATGGCCTAAGTCTATCCTATGCATAGTGTTCAATTAGAGGGTTTCGGATATTGAAAAAATAAAGCTGAGATAATTGTATTTTACTATGTTAATGGCTAATCTTTGGCGTAGGTAGAATCCCTCGTTGGGATCCTCGGTCCTAGCAGAGATCCGTTTTCTCAGCTCTTTAAAGAAGGCCAGGGCATGAGAGCCGAACGACGTTAGAGTCGTGGCGATTAATGGTAGGAATGTATAATTGGTGGGAAGAGATGGCGAATATTTAGCTCTCTATTTATATTGGAAGGGGCAAGAGGATCGATCCATGAGAAATCCCAGGTTAGGAATTCCCCCTTTTCCAAGGGATCATAGTCAAACCATCGGGCCCTTACCATCGGAATTGTAAAGGCAGGTAGGTTCGAGGGTTGATGGGATGCCGACGGATTTTAAGGCCCTGCCAATGGTATCATTGCATTTTGAATACTTAATGAATCTGCCTCTACAGCGCTTGCAGTGTAGAGAGTGACGGCCTTTGGAGTTGACAGACGTTTGACAGAAGATACAGGGATAAGGCATTACCATATCGCAATTAAGTCTAAGACCTATGGCGTGACGTAGTTCATGGTTTCGCGATGGGAAAGCCTCAAGAAATTCGTATCCACTACCTGTAGAAATGGAGAAGAGTAGAGAATAGTCCTCTGGCTGGGTCCGATTTAAGGAAAGCAACGGCCAACTAGAGGTTTATCCCAATCCTTCTGTAGTGCCGACGATTAAGGATCGACTAATGAGAGGGACTTCCATAGCAATTGCCTGTAGGAGTAAGGGGTCAGGATGTTTTAATGTTTGTATGATGGACTCGCAGGACAGACGAGAGGATATGGCATTAACGGAATAGGGAAGGTGATCTTATGCCAATGCCGCCGGATTAGGTTGGTAAGGTAGCCTGTAACCATGTTAATTCCCCAAATTTAAGATTGAGTATATCTTCTGTAAGGCGTTTAATCTCCAGTTCGTGTGCAGCGAGGTTGACGTCATATTAAAATATCCGTGGCGATCGGAGTGTATAAAAAATTCTTGGAATTAGAAGGTTGTTCTTTAATAAGAAGAAAGCTTGGTGAGCTGGGAGGCGAGATAGTGTATCGCGCATAAAGGATATCTCTCGTGAAATATCGGTAAAGAACTTGATAAAGGACTCGCTTTACCTACTGGAGATCTGAGATATGATAAAGCGTTCAATGGTGTATGATTGAACATATATCGCGGTTAAGGTCAATGATCCCAAGAGGACAATATTCGCTTTTGTCTTGATTAACTCGAAGTCCCAAACTTTTCTCGCTAGATTTTATTATTTGGATTGCCTACATAACTTCAGTCGGTGGGCCGCCTAGTATACCATAGTCGATATACCAGTTATGAAGATTTAGCTTGCATTGGTCATTAATGTCTCGTATTAGACTATTAATGCCCAGACAGAACAAAAAGGAACCTAGAGGGTCACCTTGTTGTATCCCATCGCTTATTTATTTTTTATATTAGTTAATTTTGCATCGATCAGAAATTTAAATAAGAAAAGGATCGTGATCGCGATCCTTTTTTTAAAAAAAAGTCGATCCTGGATTTCGATCCTCTTTTTTTCAAAAGATCGTGATCGGGATTCGATCTTTTTAAAAGGATCGATTAACAAGCCTGTACCTATTCCTAAAAATATTTTCAAGAAATAAGTATAAGAGATTACTTTATAAAAAGTAAATAAATAGAGATATAGTTTATAATCCTCTATTATATACAGTTGATTATAAAATATTAGATAAAATGCCACTTTTATAGACGTATATGACAACTATATAATATATTACAGCTAATATTATAATAAATTTTACTAATAGTATTTAACGCCATCTATTTAGTTATAAATAATTTTAAAAATTAGACATTTTATTATTTATCTTGCAATAGATGTAATAAATTTGATATCTTTTCTTCTCTTTAATCTTTTTTTCTTTTTCGAAAAACAGTTTTGAATTAAATTTTAATACAAGTTTTGATATTATTACAAACTACTATTATTTTAAGATATAATATCGACAATATATAAAATCTTAATCGTTTCATCATATCATTCTGGTCCTTATTTTATAGTTAGAAAATGTTTCATTTCTAATATGGCATTGCTGTGTGTTCCAGGCTGCAATATATTTGCATAATTATTTCTTTCAAAATTTTTAGTGTTTTTATTTTATCAATTTATCCAACATAATAAATTCTGATACAAGTTTACATCGTGAGTGTCATGGCTATTACTGCAAATTAACCAGTGTATATTATTTGTGTTGCTATGTAATTTAAGATTATTACAACAACGGCTGAGAGAATATGATTGCATATGTTAGATAAACAATAATGGTCAACTGTCTAGTCGTTTATATATCATTTAAAATGGAAGATAATTATTTAGTAATTTAATATCTCATGATAATTTTCTCGATTACTTATCTAGCTTCCATCATGTCATCTAAAAGGAAGCTCTAACCACCATATATTTTTATGATTTGGATTGGTCGTTTATACTCTTTTCTTCAAAAATTGTTGATTTGGTAGAGGCCTATAAAATTTTTCCTTATTAGTTTATTGTATAAAACATTGTCTAAAATGGTAACAGAGAGTTATACTAGTTTGATAACCTTTTGTCAATGTAAGTTGCTAAAAATTATATTATTGCATTATGTGGTTTTTTATATGCCAGTTTATTTTGTATGCATAATATAATAAATAACAAAATATGAAAATCAGAATAATTGTTCAGAGTTAACTAATTTTAAAAAAGATTAATATAAAACCTGAAAAATTTTTAGTTGAGCCCCCTGAGATTGTAAAAGCTAGCGACGCCCCTGCTACCAACAGTCTTAATTTATTTTTAAATAGATTATATTTTTTATTATTTTTAGTGATTATTACTTTTAGCGATTTAGAACGGGAACCATATTTGTTAATAACATTTTATCACCTTTGATTTTGCGAAAATGGATAGATATTTATAAATAATACTGCTTGGACGATGGTTCAACGAGTTAATCATTTTCCTTTTACCCATAGAAGACCAAAATCTGTTGTATTACCCATAGAAGAGAAGACCAAAGTTTCCTTTATACTGATTTTAGAAGACCATAATCTGTTGTATACCCCAAAGTTTCCTTTTCACTGATTTCATAAGTTAAATATTAGAAGAAATAAGATTATTAAATTAAGCGAAATTCTTTTTAATAAAAAGAAAAATATACTCTTTTAACACTTACATATCACTTACACTTTTCACTCCATACTCTTCATTATAATATCACAAAACCTTTCAGGCAATTAATCCTTATAATTGCCTTATTCACTTATATCTGTTTGTTTTCTGAAGTTTAAATATTTAAATATTTAAATAAAAATATTAAATTAAGTTAATTATACTAAATGTTTTATCTACTTTATAAATTTAGAATAAGAATCTTTAATTAGGTTAAAGCGTTAATCAAGAAAGTGATAATTAAAAAATAGGAAATTTGAATGCAGGTTGATCTTATGTTGTTCACATTATGACCAATGACTGGGTTACTCTTTAACACTTACTTTCACTAAGTATCATTAAATATCATAAAATTTCAAGCAACTATACTTCATATAATTTGCCTTATTCAATCATATTTCCCTGTTTTGAAAATTTTAAATATTTGAATAGGTCTATTAAATTGTGTTAAATTAAACTGAATTTCTCATCATATTTTATGAAAATTTTAAATATTTGAATAAGTTTATAAGATGGTGTTAAACTAGACTGATTGTCTCATCTATTTCATAAATTAATGAATTATTAAAATTAAGCAAAACTGTTGTCTAACTAAAATTAATAAATTGATGACTAATAATGATACAATTTAGGATGCTGTATGGTTTATATTAACACAATGGATTCATTTTAATATAACGGCTACATAGACTTTTATACTACTGAGGAATTTAAATAATAAATGTTGCTTTTGCTCAACCTTATCTTCCAATTTAATCTCCGGAGGAAATGAACGGAGGAAATGAACGGAGGAAATGAACGGAGGAAATGAACGAAGGAAATGAACGGAGGAAATGAATAACGAGTGCACTCTTATCTTAAAATAGTAAATTCTAAACTTAATAAGGAAATACTTATCTAGGTTAAAATATTATATCTGAAAACAGATAAATTTAAACGTAACGTAGGAATGTAAATAGTTTTATTCTTCCTTTTTCCAATTTAAATCATTTATTTTTGGGGCCATTTCTATAAATGTTACAAAATAAATCGCCCTTATCTTATTTTGTTTCATTCGCATGACTTTTGCGCACAAATAAATATAAAATAATATTTAAGAATATATCTATAAACAAACATAAAATAATTCTGGAAAATGTAAATGAATAGTGAATAATTCATAAGTATCACTTTTTATCTCCTGATAAGACTTAATAATTTAGGCAAGTCATTTTTTTAACTTTTTAATTAAATTTATATTATTTTAATCATCCTACCTATTTTTAAGGCTATCCATTTTGTCAGACTGCACAATATGTCCTTTTATCCTAACTAACTGAAGAATATACAAAGTACATTTTTAATATTTAACTAAATTAATACAAACAATTTTTAAGTATCCTTCTTTTTTAAAAGCTTACCATCGGATCCACCATTGCTCTATTATCCCTGCTGAATATTTTATGTAATGCTCAAAAAAATATACATAGTACATTATTTTTATTATAAATAATTTTATATAGGATTTTTTATCTATTCCAAAAAATCAATATATATTGCAATATTTATTTTTATTCAATTAAATTATATATTTATTCTTAAGGATCCTACCTTTTTTAACAGTCCTTTTTATTCTTTCAGTAAAAAATACTAAACGGAGTTTTCTATTTTTAGGATTTTATATTAATTCCAAAAAAAATATATATTACGGTATTTATAGATTATTTAAATTATTCTATACCTATTCACAAGGATCCTATTTTTTCTTAAGTTTGCCAATTGGTCTCTCCGAATGGTATTTTTTCCCCGAGTTTCAATGAGTTACCAAGGTAACTCACTGAAACTTGGGGAAAATTTTTAATAAATTAACTTGAGAATTTTTTTTTTTACTTTAGAAAACTATACCCATCTTATTTCCTTTTTATAATTGTTCAAATATTGATATATCGGAATGAACAAATGCAAAATAAACCTTTAGAGTATCATAATAGGCTTGATAAGTCCCCCAAAATATTTTTTTGATGATAGCCCTCCAACTTTTAGAAATATGCATCTAATATTGACCCATCTTCTGGTTTACATTATTTTAATGTTTGTTAATTTCAACAATAGTTTATTTATATTTTTGCCTGATTTCTTTATTTGTCTAGGCTAACCCTAATTCCTCACATTGCTACAAAACATGATGAATCTATTATTAAAGATAAGCAAATAAAATAATGACGATTAAACAAACGCCTTACCCGTTCTAGAGTTTAGACAAAATAATAAAGAACTACCCTTGAAATGAACTCATCTGGAGGTTTATTTTGTTTTTTATCTTATGTTTTATATCTATGAGGGGGATGCCTTGCCCATCCCACCCAGTTCTCCAAATGATATTTCTATCACCACTACCACAATCCCTATGCCACCTCCGCCTATCTTTTAACAAATATTAGTATTTAATTCCGTACTATCATTCACTTCATTAGGAGTTAATATAAATATTACTTTGTACGATTCTCTGAGAAATTGATGAATATTTAGAGGAATGTTTAAACTTGAATGTACAGTACGGCCAATTTCATCAACTTTATTAATGGAAAAATATGCAGTAGTTCTGTCGCGGCCTTTATAACAATACTTACAACCGTTTTATGGTTGAGTTAACATTGTCGTTCATGATTCTATTTTAGAGGGGGATACCAATGCTGACATTGACAGAAATATCGTTTTGCGTTCTTCTTTTACCAGTATACCAAGGCATAGGCATATCATCTTTATCAGGACGTAATGTGTTTTGTACAATGCTTTGTTAATCCGTCATTACTTTCTACAACACTAAATGATTAAAATTATACATTAATTATTTCCTCTCCAGACGACCGCCCAGATTTATTTTGTCGCTTTTTCCATCAAAAATTAAAATGTCAACAAGGATTTGCTCTTAATTTTATCAAATACATAATAATTAATCCTCATTATTTTTAAAAAAAATTATCCTAAATTTATATGTCAATAAAAAAAAATATCTTAAAAAATATATAAATAATTTGCATATAAGTTTCATTAGTGTTTAATGGCATTTTTGTAATTTAAATAGATAGCATTTTTTTTTTACTTAACATAAAAATATATATATCCCTTATCAAATTCTTTGACAAATAATTTCGGAAATGCAAGACATACATTAAATTTATCTGAAAAACAACAATAACCCTATATAATAAACAACAATTTATTTTTTAGATATAATATAAGAGTCGGTTATTTTTATCTTATTTGTCATGATTCTCTAATAAGTGGTTGCCCAGGCTTTCCCAGTTTCCCTTAATACGGAATTTACATGTTTTTTCCATATTAGACTAATTGGTAAATCAGATATTTTCCGTTCATGTGATGATATTAAAAATTTAATTATCTCCGAGCGGGAAAAAATTTTCAAAATTATAATGGGTAGGACTGGGCTTGGAACCTGAAAATTAATGTTAGCTTGCACCTGATTTGGGAATATCTTTTACAAATTATTAATGGTTGAGCTGGGCTTGATAAACTTTTTTAAAATTATAAGATCTTGGATGCTTCCTAATATTGTGAGCTTGAACCTGGCATGACATCTATCATAAAAAATGAATAAAAATCTCATTCCCCGTCATTTTTGACGGGCTTTCTACTAGTTTATATGTAAAATATTAAAAAATTTAAAAGTATTATATAACCCCTAGTATGATAATTGCTCTAAGTTTTTCTGGTTGGTAGTGTTATTAGGCCCGATTAAGATTTTAACCAAGAGAATATTATGCAAACCTGGTGATCTAGGATTACAAAATATTATTTTGGCTAAGATATATATAGGGCTGTTTTTTTAAATCGACCTAAATCGAGTAGTTTAACAACACTAAGTGGTTGGTTATTTTTTTTAAAATGCAAATATATTTGTAGGGAAAGTTTTATAAAATATTGGCAATATATTATTTTATAAATTTATAGCTTCAATTTAGTGGGAGCCATTTTTAGAATTTTAACCAATCAAAAAAGACTTGGAACGGAACTATGATTTTCCTGATATTTAATATATAATTTTATAAATAATATTTACTTTACTATCATGACATGTCATATTAAAATTAATTAATATTTTCCTACCAAATATTAATTTAAACTTTTATTTGATTTTTTTTTTGCAAATCAAGTTTTTACCAATATACCCCCCCCCCTTCCGCTTCATATATTTTGTAATATTGAAAAATAAGAAACAATTTTTATACCACTAGGAGTATTTAGTAATATAAATTTAAAAAAATGATAATTTTTATATATTATTTTTTTTATGTAAAGGTGGGTCCAGTCATGTTTTAAGATTAAAAAATTTTTTGTGCCATGTAATATTATAAAAATTTGATTGATATCAGAATCTAGATATTGAAGAAGAATTTATTTGACATACATCCCTTTAATATTATCAATATTAAGTCAACATAAAACAACGTAAGAAGGCCTCAAAAGATAAGAAAAGTGCTATATTTCGTCCCCTGAGAATTAGATTTTTCATCTTCACTTTTTATAATTTTACAAAATAGCAATTTAAAAAAATTAAGTTTCTATATTTTTTAATATGATGCTATATAACCTTATATTGGCTATAATTTAACTTATTTTAGAAATATTTTAGATTTTTTTTAAATATAAATAGAATAGTAAAATTATAATTTTAAAAATAGATTTAAATATAAAAAAAAATTCATTTTGACAAAAAATGGATATGGAACATACTAATTCTCAGGTGACGATTTGCTTTTTTAGGCCAAATTATATTATTTTTTAAAAATGGCTATGCTTTATAACCAGGGATGCTCACGCTTTTTTCAAAAATTAAAAATAGATATTTTTTATAAATGATGAATACTCATTAAAAAAATAGGCTGGATTCATAGTGGAATTCAATCTGGCACAATTTAATAGCTGATCGAGTTTTAAAATATGTTTATGAGATCAATTTATCTTTATTTTAAAATCAATGATTTTTAGATTATAATCATGAATTCAATTAAAGTTAAAATCAATATTAGTAAAAGAAAAATTCATCTCCATATAAAACAGATTTTTAAAGTCTATCATGATAAACCGTGCCGGATGGATCCCACTATGAATGTAAGGGACGAATTCGAGGGGGAGTATATAAAAATACACAAAGCATATTTTGTAAACATCGCCGCCAATTCACGCTAACTATGAATGCAGGGTTAGAAAGAGAGATAGGGGTTATAGCTAGTTGTCATTTTTAAAATTATGGTTTCACTGGCTTTTTCAGAATTTTTTTTTACTTTCTAGCGGGATTTTTTTTCATTCCTAAATTTTAATTGAATATTAGGTGTCCTTTTTGAAGAATTTTGGCCGGATTATATATTTAATTTTTTTAAAATAAATTTAGGTATATGATTCTTATCGCTACGGAAGTTTGAGTAATGTTAATACAAACTACTTACTTTTTTTTGGATTAAATTTATTTTTAATAGATCCTCGATAAAAAATATATGCTAATATACTATTTATTAATATTTATATTTACATATATTATAATATATTACTATATATAAACTATAATGTAAAATACATTTTATATTAAGAAGTCAGCCAGCCCGACCCGAAATCGCGAAAAAAGACCAGAAATATTTTTTAAAAATTTATTGTTTTTCAGGTTGATAAATGACCGTCTCTTTCCTTCATGAAAAGATTATTACAAGCCGGGTCGGACAACTAAGAGCCGGACCAAAAATCCGGTTGAATTTTTCCGGGGAAGTTTGGACCGCGTCACCGACATATTTTTTAGATTAACAATTTATAAATAAGTAACATTATAATCTAAATGATTAATGCTCAAATTATTTTTTCAAAAAAATTGAAAATATCGCATATTTCGATTAATATTTTTTGGTTAAATTATATTTAATATTATAAGAGAGTGTAAAAATAGATTTTAAAAAAATAGAATCTACACATTTAGAAATACTAATTTTTGAAAACCCTTTTTAAAAAATCCAATATAATATCTAATAAATAATAGGGGAAAAAATATTACACATAAATGATTTGTGGAGAATATGGTCGTTTTATATTTGTTGACTGTTGCAAAGATGGTAAATTACCATTTAGTTCTTTGCCCTTCATAGGCTCGAGATTAATAGGTTTGCGAGTGGAATTATCATGATTAACATGAGCAAATTCTTTATTTTTCGAATCATTATTAAAACTATCATGCCCATTTAAAGGAATGTCGTAGGTTTCAGCATCTGGTCGATTCCTATAATCCTCGTGGACGGATAAAAGAGTTGCATTTGAAGGGGTAGAAAAATTTATCTTCGAAATTTTATCCTCGTTCTTCAAATTTTTGATCATGTTATTAAGATTATCCCTATTCCCGATGTATTTATTTTGTACGTCCGGAGTAGCTAATGAATATTCATCGGGACGTTTATTGCTATTAAAATCACTATTCTTATTTTCGACGGAATTTAACCAATGACGCACAGAATTAACTGCGTCATTACATTTTGACAATATTTCATTTTTAGAGTTTCTTCTCGACGGAGGCACGGGCGCGGCAGGCTTAACATCCATTTTATCTCGATCACTTTCGTAAACTTTAACTTTTCCTGAAGGAAATGTGACCACCTGAACCGGTACTTTTAAATTGTTCGAATTAACCATAGTCGTATATTTGATCTTGGGGAAATCGCCTTCTTCATCCGTGTCTTCCAAATTTGTGGCACTTTTGTTATCTTTTGACCCGTCTACCTTTTCCGTTTTTTTATGTCGACCCAATATTGACCAAATATTTGGCATGCTAGATTTAGCGTGATTGACATTACTCTTCTCGGCGGTAGTAAAGCTTTTGTTCCTTGTGGGTATTGTTTTAGCATTACTATCGAAAACCGACTGTCCCTTAACTGACTTGACAATTAGTTCTCTTTTTGGAGTCATGAGATTATTTTGGGGTATACTATCTTCCTCTTTTATCTTTTTATTATCTTTATTTTCCTTTTTATTCTTATCCTTCTTATTTTTGCCACCCAAACCGAGTTTTAATTTAAGATCGCAACATTTAGTCAAGGACAATAGGTAAGATGTACCTAACATCATAGCCAAAGCGGCACCAGTGCTGGCGGCGTATACGGCAATTCTGCTGCGTTTGGGCAATATCTCCCCAGAATGATGTGTTTTATTTTCTTGATCTGAAAAATCTCCTACTGGCGGATAAAACGGTTGATTTACGATATCCGAATTATTTGGCATTTTAGAAATTTCGTTGTAATTGGCATCTTCATATTCTTCTGGCTGCATGTCCCCCCGAATATAACCAGGCTCAAGACTATTTTTGTGGTTTATCATAATTGAAGAATGGGTTGTTATTTGGCGAACCACCCTCCGAATAAGAGGTGCAATACCCATTTTTATGTCACGTTTGGTGCGCAACACATTTTTCAAAAAGTCAGATTTCCTGGCGGCATATTTGACATTGTTATTATTCCCTTTTAATATTTTTTCTTCAGCTTCTCCGCTTAATGCTAAGCAATTGAAGATGATATCTTTGCTCAACGCTGACAACGGCACTAGAAGATTAGTTTTCCTCGTTATACACGGTTCATTTAAGGATTTTTGTGAGTTATTGATTTTGGCGGGACATTTAAGTTTGATTATCTTTATTTGAGTAACATTTAAGTTTGAGGCTAGTTTTGTTGTATAAATATCTTCTTTTTTCGTTTTACGCAATTCGTATTTGTCCGAGGAGACATTTATATTTGTAAACCACGTGACAGAAATTAGTTTTTTGATACTTTTCTTGTGGAAACGGGGATTTATGTGAATTTTTATCTCCAAGTTCATCAAATTGTCTCCACAGGACATTATTATAGCTCTATTGGTAATATTTAACTCATCATAATTTATCAGCCTATATGATTTGCCTTCAGCTTGAAAATTATTACCTACGTCGTATAACGAGATTTTGGGGGATGATACACTAAATAAAGGACTCTCATTGCTCTTAATAATATTGGGAAATTCTATCATTTTTACTATATCTGACATCTGGGCATCTGCCATCATACTGACTAGATATTTTTTTTCAAAAGATAGGCATGTAATTAAAATAATTTACAATTTAAAAATAAAACATTTGACTACATAGGCGTGGCCGGGGAAGGTCAAGGAAACCCCTCCTCTTCGAAAATTTGCTTGTTCTAAATATCATTTTAAATTATACACCCCCCCCCCCCCCCAACTCATACTTACCCCCATCTTCCCCAAAAATGTATACATTATATCACTATAAAAAATAATTTGAAAGAAAAATAAATTAAAGTTAATAATTTTTTAAAAAAATAATGGACTATAATTCAAAATTTTTTTAAAAAAAGTGAAAAATCAAAACTATTATTATTAAAAAAAGTATAACATATCCAAAGGCCTATGAAAGGTGATCGTAAGAATCTTCAATGAGATTTATAAGGAAAAAAGCCAACCTAATAGTGTTTCCTCTAACCTCTCCCCCCCCCCCCCCCTTAGTAAAATTCTGGCTAAGCCTATGCCTGACACTCATTTAATATTCTTTAATAATTGTTTTTTATAGTTGTTCTTTATCTAATATAAATTTAGAAAATAAAATACCACTTTTATATGGCCGTAAATTTCTTTTGGTAGCTATAATTGAATGCTCCTTACGCATCATGGAAGTTGGATCTGGTTGGAATGCCTCAAAAAAGGATATCGATAAATCACTGTCTAAAGTTTGAGAATCGAACGTGCGAGAGGCGAAATAGCGCAATAGATAGTTGCCTTTGTTATTTATATCACAAAGTATCACAGATAGAAATATAGTTCTTAGAAGTCCGGGTAAAAATGGGTTATACATCTTCTATCCTCTTTATCATAACTAGTTATTTAGAAGAAAATAAACGATAAATGTTGACATTATATAACGATTATTACAAATTGTTCCTTATAAATTTTAATTATAATATATTGTAATAAGATTCAAGATCACATTCGAATAATATATTGTCAAACACACCTTTCCCTTTATTAATTTTTTTAATCAAACAACCCTCTTTTTTTTTTTTAAATTAAGAAAATAAAGGTATTAAGAAAAAGAGAATTATTTTTTTTTGAAGAACAATAATTGTGTTTTAAATAATATTGATCTCAAAACAAGAACGACAATTAAAAATTGTTTTTTTTTATATTTTACATAATTTTGTAATAATGGTGACATAAATTATAACCTTGTCACCCCATTTTTTGAATATAAAAATTGAAAAATTATTTTAAATGTTAAAAAATTAATAAACAATTTTCCCCCCCAAAAAAAATTTCATTCATAATTTCATTATCAAAAAAATATAACAAAGATATATATATTTTTTTAAAAAAGGACAAATAAAAATGTTATATTTTTTAATATATATCCGACATTTCAAGTTGATTTTTTTTATTTAACAAAAATATTTCAAAAATATAAATCAAATTTTTTTTTTTACCTTGGGTTAACAAATGAAACTTGGTAAATTCAGGAACGAATAAAAAAATCTGTCAAAATTTAAAAAGAAAAAAAAAAAAATTTTTTTTTTAAGATAAATTACTTTAAGATACTTTGCCTATTAAAGAAGACGTTTTACCTTCCCCCTCCCCCTAAATATAATTTGGCCGGATATCAAAATAAGTTATTTTATAATTAATCAATTATATATATATTTTTTTTATTTTATGGGGATAATTTTTTTTAAAATTAAATTTTATAAATATGACTTAGCTGTTTGCTTCCCCCCCCCCCCTTTTTTTTATAGTAGCTATAAGCGTATTTTTAATGCTAAGGAAATATAGATCAAATATTTTCTTTGATTAGTAAGGTAAAAATACTTTTAAAAATTCTTTTTGCGCGACGAGTCGAATTATTAATATTTGTAATTAATATACCTACAATTTTGTATTTTGCGGTCCACGTTCCAAAGGGAATATTATATCTAGTTTTCAATTAATATAGTGGTATTTTTTTTAAACTTCATTATCCCCATGGAGAGCAATAAACCCAACGGAATAAATATTATTAGAGAAGTCTAATTTTTTTTTTACCTATAATATTTAAGTATTTTTTTTCCTTTTCGCATAAAGGGATTATAAATGGAAAATATTATTATTTAATAAATAAAATAAATATTAATATAAAAAAATATAATTTGTGCATTCCAATTCTGCATAAATTATATAATTCTTTTTTAAAAAAAAAAAAATCCAATTAAATTTTTTACTCCCTATTCCTTACTTAAACTTATTTGAAAAGTTAGGTATTTGAAAATATATTATATATTAGGTATAGTTTTCGGGTTTAAATTAAAATTTTCAAAAAAAAGTGAAATTTCCTTGATGAAAATCTTTTTTATATTTTTATATATTTTATAAAGATTTCCCCTCTATTTATTAAAAAAAAAATATATAATTAATATGCATATAATATTTAAGTTAATAAATCATAGAAAAAATAAACTATATTATGTGTTAAACTTTTTATTTAACCATATATACAAAAATAATAAAATAAAATAATCGAGGATTTAAATTATGATTGAAATTCCATTTTAAAATTTAACTTCTTTTATTTGTGAAAAAAAAGGGATTAAAAACTTTGACTTAATTTTTATTTTTGTATTTTCAAAATGATGCAATGCAATTATTTTTGCTTAATTTACAACAAATAAAGTGGGATTTTTTTTGTACCTATAAAAAAAGCATGTTGCAACATACGTAAGTAGCTAGGCAATCGTTAATTAAACTTCTTAAGTTGAGTGACATCATGGTGCAAAAATCGTTGGCATGCCACACGCTCTCGGATGTTGAGCCCTAACATATAGGGTTGTTAAAAATCCCGATTAGGGTCGATTATTTAATATGCCGATTACGAATATAGACAAAATAAGATTTGATATATAAAGGACCAAACCTTTTCTGCCATTTATGAGTGAAATCTCTAGGCCTACATAATATAAGTTTTTAAAAATCGACCTGAATCGGGTTTTTAATAATCAAACCAACACCGGAACCTATTTTCGAAAGTCCGGTCCGGCTCAAAATATTTGAATTCTTTTCTGTCTGAGTCTGACAGATCTGTCCAAATTTTAGCCCCCCCCTTTGTCCGACCCGAAATCAAAAATTTTAGAATTGTGTTCGATCTACCAATTCTCCCGAAATAAATAACAAATGCACATAATGTTAATAGAAAAAAAGACATTTAGGCTGTGTTCCTAGTTGGACTTATTTGTTTATACTTATTGCTCTTTAGCCTTGCCTAAACATAGGACACCCTATTTTGGTTTGTTTTAAGTGTTTGGTGGCATCGTTTTTTTTTGAGTATTATTTTTTTGTGTTCTTTTGACTCCTTTCGTTTGTTTCTCTTACTCTGTAAGCTGTTTCATCGAAGTTATATAGCGGACTAAACAGCCAGCGTTATCTAAATAAGTAGAACCAGGGCACAACCATAAAACTTGTTTCTGTTAAGCCTAGGGACCAAACAGATTATAAACTAGGGCACTCTCTTTTAAAGAAAGAAAGAACGTGTACATTAAATAAATATTATTTCTTATTTATATATATTTCTTTCGTTGATAAATAAAACAAATACGCGGTAAATCTAAATATCTTTTTTCTTTTTTAGGATGTCTAGGGGAAACTATATAGACGGCTAAATAAACAACTCTTTAGAAATAACCAGAACCAATAAATTTAATAATTTAATCCATAGGATGAAAATTTCAAATGAAATTAATAAATGAATTGGGAAATTTTTAAAGCAAAGACAAAAATAAAATTGTAACATTTTGTGTTGATGCATAAATAAATATATTAATAAATTTTTAAATAGTCATTAGAAATATTAAGTAAGTATAATTATTTATATTTCATTAAAAGAAAGTATTACAATTTTTGTAATGGATCTAAAATGATCAAAAGTAGCCCAGTAATAATACCCCTTGTTTAAACTTAGGCGGTAATTCCGAATGGTTTCGCGGAGGCACGCAACTTGGGGGAAAAAAATTAACGTGATTTTATAGAAATGTTGCAAAAAATATAATTAAAATTTTAATTAACATATGTATATTATATCTATTTATGTATTTTTACGCTTTTTAGTGGCGAGCGAATTTATTATATTTGGGTTTTAAAGATTATGATTAACTTGTGATTATATACAGGGTGCATACACTATTTTAATTTTCATAATATTCGTTACTCATATTTCTTATTAAGATCCAATAAATTTTACTCAATTATATGCATTTAATTTTTAATGCTAAAAATGATCAAATAAGCTTAGGGAAATTGTGGTTTTTTTTAAAGAGCCGCTGAATTAATTTTTGATCTAGGCCGCAAATATCTGTAAGGTGCTTGAAAATAGTGTTAAATAAAAGATAATTAATCCTATAAATGTAGAATAATAGATGTAATAATATATAATGATTTATTATTTTACTATTTATTGTTGTTTTATACTTTATTAATATCATTTTTATTATATCATTTATAAACAAACACACGCTAAACGTTGAAATTTATAGAAGTCAAAGTGTATTGAAACGTACAATTTTAAATAATTTACACAAAATTATAATTTTTTATAAATTTACATTGAAACGGAAGGAAGGAAGGAAGGAAGGAAGGAAGGAAGGAAGGAAGGAAGGAAGGAAGGAAGGAAGGAAGGAAGGAAGGAAGGAAGGAAGAAAGGAAGGAAGAAATAAATAAATAAAGTAAAGGTGTTTTTTCAATTAATAATTAATTGAAAGTTATAACGAATACGCAATATTTGTATTAATATGGTGGAACGAAGTCCAAAATAAAACGAAGCCATGTCCGGAAATAAATAATATTTAAAAACTTCAAAAAATATATTTCATAATTATTGAAATCCACCATGGCTATTTATATTTCATAAAAATATCTATATAAACTCGGATGTAAAGAAAAACATCTCTTTTTCTTTTTTTAATAATTATTATTTAGGAAAATCAACAAACATGGTGAAAATAACAAGAGGATAATTTATCCACATAATACAATATCTTTTAAAAACTAAGTATAATATCTATGTAATTTAAATAAATTATTTAAATCAACATGCAAATGAATATTTGATTGGCATATCTTATAAATGTAGATAAAAGTAAATATAACATAAACCTACGACACGTTTATCCTTTACAGGTCACGTAATAACATTTCAAAAAAAAATAATATTATTATTATATAATATTTTAAAAAATCCAATTATTTATTTTGAGCCAGATTTCATCGGCCACCCGAATTCTATAATATTCGGGCATTTGATTATTTCCCAGGTCAAGGGTTAATGGAGCATTATTTTTTAAAGGAGGGACAATTTCGTAAAAATATCAAATCATGTAATTGATGTAACAATATAGTACAAATTATGAAGCAGGGATTTAATGTAACATAAAAATATAAATCCAAGGGAAATAGTCCTTTTTCTTATATCATAAAAATTATAATTAAAAAATAAAATTATAGAGAGAGGAGGAAATCTCAACTAAATTAATATTTAAACTAAATGTTTTTATCACTTTCTCTGTGTATCAACTACAAGATATTAATTGAATAATGAACAATGTTAATGTTAATCGGAACAATAATTAACAATTTTAATGTTAACCTGAATCATAAACAACAATAAATTTGCATTATTTAAGCTTATAATTGTAAAAAATTCAAGGCTTCAGAAATATATAATTGCACATGGTGTAGCTACCTCAGTGTCTAAATGAGCGTGGGGGTGAACAGTTTGCATCCATTTCCATTAGGGGGTAGGGCAGGCGCCTTTAGGGTTAAAATTAATTTATGAAAGAGTGGTCTATTAAATTTTTAAATGAAATAAAATATATTCATGTAAAAATTAATATTTTTATTATAAACCTATTATAATAAATAATATTGCTAATCATCGACCAAATTTATAATTGCATATAATCATAGGCATTATTTTCCAAATACCACTTTCTGGTGATCTTTTTAAATGTAATATAAAAGGGTTAGAAATTCTCAACAAACTCTTATTCATGCCAAACGATATACTATAATGATGCATTCAATGTAAATAAAGGGTTTTTGAAATTGATCATAAAATAACTTTTTTGTATACACAATTTTTGATAGTTGGTAGTAGCGCTAAAATAATTTAAGTAATTCTTTTTAAAATTTATGAAGGGAGTACGGTATATAATTATTAATGTGGGAATATCACCGCCGAAGATATTGAAAATTTTTTAGGGTGGCAGGCATAAGTTTTTGAGGGGGGTTCGCATCCATTAAAAATCCTGTTACGCTAAGTTATCCAGACTTGCACGTCAGATTTTGGGATTTTGAGTGATCCTAGCCGTTGAGATCTCTAATTTCTATTTTACAGGTATAACCCTTAATTCAAAGTTGGCACGGATTCTCAGCGAAATATATTATATATTCTTTATATTAGTACACCTGGCCGCGAATTGGCAGTAACTATGACAGGGTAATTTTTGATATTAGTTAAAATTCCCATTTAAAAAAATATAATAATTTTTTTAAATATCATTTAAATGATCGTTTGATTACCTTATTTAAGGCTAAGCAATTTAATTTTTTCCATCCCTTTCTAATTTATTTATCAAGCAGCTTTGACTGACTTGTGTTGAACTCTTACCGAGGTGACTAATTATTTACCTACACTCTTGGACAATTTAAACAATAAGATTTGTTATATAAAGAAGAATTGGTGTGGTTGAGGACTAATGTATTTAACACTTCTATAATTGTCATCAAATCAGATTTTAAATATTTAACTATAACTTTATTAAATCATGTTTCAAAATATATATCATTTTTTATCAACAATTTAAATATTATCAATAAGTAATAAATCAATTATTTTAAGTTATGCAATAATAAATAAAATGTAATTTAAAGGGTGATATAAACTGAATTTAAATTAAAAAAAACAAAGATATAATATAATTGGCAAAAACTAAGTTTAAATATAAATCGTGTTAATGATATTTTTGTTAATGTCCTAAGACATCAAAACTTTAAAACTAAAATAAATTATCATTAATGTATAACTTAAACTTAAAATATATATATATATAACAAGATTAATTCTTGTTCTTAAATATTATCCATTAGTAGTTTTATTTTATTATTATAAATTGTTAGATAGCCCGTAAAGATGGCGGAGTCAACAAATAAATAAACTTAAATATTATCCATTAGTAGTTTTATTTTATTATTAAATATTGTTAGATAGCCCGTAAAATTCGCAGAGTCAACAAATAAATAAATAACAATAAAATTTGAGAACTCAAGAAGGCATACGGCTAAACCAAAAGGGCATAGCTCTAAGCTGCCATGACAAATATTCAGTTATAGTTTCGACTTTTTACAAATTTCTTGCGGGGCATGCGAAATTATTCTCTCATCCACCCCTTTCCTGGAGGAGACAAATATCTGCAACTTTCAAATTGTTGTTTAATGGCAATATCCGATTTCAAAAATGGTTAACTCAATATTATATCCAGAAAAATATTACGCAATTTTAAATATTTTGTTCATATTGCTAAAAGGTTTGGATTAAAATCTCGAGGCCTGGGCAATATTTTTCTACCTAAAATATTAAGTTAACCATTAATTAAATCGGTTCAAAGCGAGCCATATAACAACACTAGTTAAAATTTCTCCAAAAATATTTTAAATACCATTATTTTTTTAAAATAATTACTGGGCAAATTATTTTCTTACATAAATAAGTTTTGAATAAATATCTCATGAAATAATATAATAAAAACATTGCACACATTTTAATAAATCAATCATATCATATCAAGCACGTTGGTCACAGACCTGCCCAAAGTGAGCGAACGTGAATTATATGAAGGCCTACCCTCCAAACAATTATGACGATTTTTTCTTAAGGATACCAACAAACCTTATAACTCAGTAGTTTTACATAAAAGAGTGGAACTACACCCTAACAAGATAAGAAGAAAAGAAAAGAAAGAAGATAAGAAAGAAAAAGAAGGAAAGAAGGCTATTTCTTCGAAATACAAAATAGTTATTATTTAATTATTTAGAGTTTCCGTTTAGCTATTAAATTTTTTTTTTAAATCTACGTATTTTAAATATTTAGTAAAATATCTAGATAAATTTTATTAATATTTAAATAACCTTAATATACCTTATTATTTTATAACTGACTAAATTTGGAACTAATAATAACCATGAAGTATCTTAATATCTTTACTTAAAAAAAAATTTGTTTTATCTCAATCAGTTCTCATTTAAATAAAAGTAATATCATTTCTTAAATTCCTTCAACAGACATTAATTATATGTATAGAAGCTGAATAACATTTCTTAAAGTACTAGGAGTTGAATAATATTGGAGAACTTTCTTAATATAACTTAAAATATCATATTAAATATTGACTACTTTTATGTATATTAATATTATTTATTAAGTGCTAACAGTTAAGGAGTATACTTACTTATAATATCTATATGGAATAATATTGGATATAGACTATTTTTTTTAACAAAATTCTTTTATTTTTTTACTTTTTTAAAATTAGGTTTACATTAGCAGACATTCGTCAGATGTTCATAAATAAGATTTAGAATTTTTTTCATAGGTTTTCCTATCAGCAGAAGCTCGTTTAATGAATTCCCAGGTAATAACTATATCCGCTAAAGATCTATTTATCATGCCGAACCAAACTGTTTTTTATAGGTTAGGAAGAGTTGAGAGGTGAATCCTCAGGGGATATAATAAAGAGTGCTACGTATAAAATTTTTAGGAGCTTGTCTCATGATATGATCTACTAATTCTATTTTTCTGTATTCTACTATTTTATAAATTGGGAGAGTGTAACATCTGGACCAAAGAATATAGTTAGTTGTATTATGTGTGAAGAAGGTTTTGATTATATATCTAAGGCATTTATTAAAAAAGATTTGTATCTTATTTTTATCATGTTTAGTGTCACTCCAAGTTTCGATTCTATTATACAAGGAATTAACTATTAGAACTTTGAATAGACGGATCTTCGATGGTATTGATATTTGATTTCATGACCATATTTTCATTAGAGAAATATATTTTAATCTAGCATTATTTAATTTGATTATTATATCATGTTTAGTATTTCCCTTCCTGTCTAATATTCCTCCTAAATATTTTAACTTTTGCAATCAACTTCCTTTGAATCGCTATATTCACATGCGAAGGGGTGACTGATGAGGTTTAGTTTTATTAATGTTTATTTCTAACCCAAAGAATCTAGTTTCATCGATAATATTATTAACTAAAAATCGAGGGTGAATGATGATTCTCCCACTAGACAAAAATCATCTGCAAATGCCAGAATATTAAGGTTCCCAATGGGCATCTGAACAGTACAAGATATTTTGGCTTTCTTTATGCTATAAGTAGTAATAAAGTTAAATAGAATGGGAGATAAAACAATCCCTGCTTCAAAATTTTTATGGGGATTTTCAGCGATTTCTTCCCTGCATGAATTAAGTGGACAGAGTAATTTTTAGAAAGAATTTTTATCAAATTTATCAGATGTGTTGATGAGCCTACTTCTTCCAAGACCTTCCACAAACGAGCATGGATAATTGAATCAAATGATTTTCTGAAATCAAGAGCGATAATAATCAATTGTCTTTTCCGTATAATAGATCTTTCGGATTTTAAACGCAAGAATGGCTTCATTATGCCCCTTTCTGAAACGTTACTATTGAGTCTACGTAATCATATTCCACTAATGATCTGTATCTATTTAGGATAATGTTAACAAATATCTTATAGATTACTGAATTTAGTGAGATCTAACTCCAGTCTTCAAGACATTTCGGACTTTGTGTTTTTAATAAATTTATAAGGATACCTGTTAGCCAATCACTTGGGCAAGAACCCTCACTCCAGACTCTGGTAATAATTGGGAGGAGGATCTCCGCGCATAAAAGTGGGTCAGTTTTCAAAAAACTCTCTATGTATATTATCTAGCCCGCAAGCTTTATGTTTTTCTTGTTTTTTTATTTTAGTTATTATTTCACTCTTGATAGGGGGTGGAGGGAGTTCTATCTGTATTAATTGTTTGAGTTGGTGAAGATTGTGTGAATGAGATCGCGGTACAATGTGTATGTGTTAGAGGCCAGAGGTTTGAGGTAGAAGGATTTTGATTGGAAATATTTACTGTTTGAGTTAGTGAAGATTGTATAGATGGGAACTCGGTACTATGTGGGTGTGTTAGGGGCCAGAAGTTTGAGGTAGAAGGACATTAATCAGAAGAAAATCGAGGGAGAATCCATTAGTTAAAGGCAGAGGAACTTTGGTATGTAGAAGCTTAATCAAATGATGTGGATGGGGTTCCAATACTGGGAATGCTGATTTTGGAGATCGAGAATTTGAGGAAGAAAGTCGTAGATGTTTTGAGAGTGCTGGTTTTGGAGGCTAAAATTCAAAGTTAAAGGTCGTTGAGGTTTTGGGAGTGCTGGTTTTTGAGGCCAAAAATTAGAGGTAGAAGTCGTTGGGGGAGATATTGTAGTGAGTTATGCTAAAATGGCAGGTTAGAATAGTCAGTATGAGACATTGATATTAAATTAGTTGAAATATTATTTAATGAATTAAATTTCCTCACTAGAAAATTTGGTATAGTGAGATATCCAAATTTTTACCTGCTTAATGGGATCTGTAACCATTTTGGTATCTTGACTGAGTTTAAAAAGTTGCTATTTCTTGAATGACATAAACGATTTCAGTAATTTGAAAGCTTTATATGAATCATTAGTATTAAAAAAATTGTTTATTTCTGTTGCCTGGTCTTCAAGAAATTTTCTCTTATCTCTTCGTAATTTATGACGGATATCTTCGAGAATATACTTAACTCTATTCTAATATGTCCTGTTCCTACAAGATTTGCAATCATTTTCCTTGATTCAGCTGAAATCAAATCCAGGTAACTGCCCTTGACCAGTAAAGAATTGGACGCTGCTTTAATGAAAATATCAAGAATATTTTCCCATAGTAAGTGGGTAAAGTGTCAACAGAGTCCTTTAAGTTTCGAAATTTTTCTCTAATTTGTTTTATATACTCCTCCTTTATATTTTGATTCTCTAAGGATTTAAATCTAACTTGGGATGTTTTGTATTTAACTTCCTATTATTATTTTTCCTCTTATACCAAGTTTTAGGATATATATAATATTAGTTTCATATTATGTTCCTTGTGTAAACATAATAGTTTTTCTAAAATATCATATGAAACTCAATATTTTTAATAAAGAAGGGGATATTTGTAAACTAAATGTTGAGCCTGATGCAACTATAGAAAAAGTTACATAAATCTTTTATTTAATATTATTATATTTTAATTTATAATATATTTAATTGTATAATTTTACTACAGCTCAAATTTATGGCCTTAGGACATTTTGGGGCTTATTTAGAAAATCCTACTGAGAAACAGAGAGCATCTATTCGCTTTAAATTACTACACATTAAACAATCACGAACTCTAGATGATCAAAAAACGATTTCGCAAGAGTCTATCAGAGATTTAGGTATATATATATGTATATATATCATTATAATTTAAATTTTAAAATAATACTAATCTTTGTAATCCCTTTTTTCATTTTTAAATCTTCTACTGCTAAATGGATGATATTTAACTCATAACTTTTTTAAAATATAAATATATATATCTTTTTTATTGATTATAATCAATTAAATTTTTAATACATAAAATATAGATGAAATACTTCTAATCAAAAAGCCTCCCGTTTTTTATGATGATAAAGTAATTTATCTCTTTTTCTTTTTATAATTTTTCTTAAATTATTATAAGAATAATATAAATTATATTAGATAAAAATTCACAGCTGTTTATATGCTTTTTAAAAATTAACATATATTTTTTCTCTAATTATAAAAGTGAATGAATCCTTCAATTAAACATTTTGAAATATTATAAAATAACAAATATATTAATATAACAAAAATTTGGAACAATAGAAAGACTTTCCATTAGGCCCTTCATTGAAAGAAATTATTATAGCAACAGCCACTCTCCCACAAAAAGATTTAAACAATATAACACCAAAATTAAAGCCTTATGCATCAGATGTATGATCTTATTATTTATATTTCTTTAATATATTTTAATGTTTTTAGTTTCAAACTGAGATAAAAAGGGTTTTGATAACTTTAATACAGACATCTCATCGATTACTATGTTTAAACCCTCAAGCATCCCATATTTTCCAACAATATCATGGTTATTTTTTTAAAAATATATATTTGATTAAATTTGAAACTTAATTTTATAGATAAGGTGATCTTTAATAAATTGCATTAAACTAAGATAGATATTTATATAAAAATGATGTTTTTTTAATGATTATCACATACCTTATAGAGATTATATTAATAAGTGATAAAAATTAGCATTCCAAAATCGCTCATCCTTAAAGTTAAAGCTATTTTATGGCTTAATTTTCAAAACAGCCAATTAATGTTTGCTGATAATGGAGCAATTTATCAACACTAATAAAGAAGATACCTGAATTTGAGTGTTGCTTTAAGGCTCCATTTAGGCTAATTTAGGAAACAAATAACTCCATATATTAGCCGATAATTCCAGATGCTTGAGATTACGCTAATAGATGTACGAATTATGTCATCTATAATCTAAATCTTATTGAGCTAAACATTATTAAAAATCAGCTAAAATTGAGCCATTTAACAACACTACCAATAGATGATTTAATAGTTTAAAAAATATCAGAATATCATTGCCTTTCATGATTGGCTGCTGATTTCTAGATATCTTGCATTACATTCTTTAATCATTGCTAATTTTTTGTTGTATATTTGACAGAACATCATGAGTTATATCATTTGACATTTTTATTCTTCTTTATCATGCAATTTATTAAAGACAGTGGTTACTTGATAATATGATCTCATTATTATTGGATTTTTTTTAAAATACATTTCCAAGATTATTATTTATTGCTAAAATTTCGTCATATTAAAAAATTATTAAATATATATAAATATATTGGCATTCTTTGTAAGTAAGAACAAATGAGATCAATTATAATGTATAATATTTATAGATAAATTGAACACACCAGCACAAAATCCAAGTGAAGGCTTAAATCAAGCCTCAGTAAGTCGATTAGTTGAAATGGGATTTAACGAAAAATTAGCCATCAAGGCTCTCTTGTTAAACAAGTTATATATTATATATTTTTATAAGATATTATGATTCACAAATTATTTCTTAATTTAGGGGATTTATTTATTTAAAAAAGAACAATGGAATGTTATTAAATTATCCATCTTAATCGAATTTTACAAGAAAAAAATGATTATTCAATGATAATTGTACAAAATTCCCAATGACATATTTACCCCTACCAATCTCCCCAAATTTTTATTTTAATTATATCAAATCATATCCTTGTAATTATTTCAAAATTAATTTTTGATTATTTGTCAGGAGGATTTTTTTGAGGAGGGGGGGGGGGTGGTGATTTTGTCGAGTATTCGTATTCGATGTTACTTATGATTATGATAATACAATTACAAACCCAATATATAAAAAAATAATTGTTATAATATCTATAATTTTTAAGAGACCTGCAGAGATACCATTTGTACAGTTCGACCCGTAATTTTTAAAAAATATATTTAGACCGAGCTTAGCCAGTTATAAAAATTTTTCTCGGCCTTGCTCTGCTTGGGCTTTATATTTTCAGTCCCTACAGATTTTTTTAAAAAAATATATTACATTTTTTTAAAAATTTTTATAGTTAATACTGGCGATTTAAAATATTTGGTTTTAAAATATTCTGCCCCCGAGCTGACCGAGTATTTAAAAAAATTTTTTTTTTTAGACCTGGTCCGGATATTTAAAAAATAAAATACAGCCCATGTACCCGGGCCTGGCCTGGCCTGCAGATCTCTGATATCTATTATAGAGGGTAGGTCCGTAAACTGGTGATTCATTCATTAATATGAATTAAATCACCAGGTGACACGCCATTTTTGGTTTCCCATAAAGAATTATTTATAAATAGGTGAAACTTTTTTTTTTTTAAAAAAGATGTTCAGAAATTTAAAATGGAGATTATTTATACAGGCGATCGTAATGGCGTATCACCAGCTGATTTGTATGGATAAAAATTTCAAAATTATTCGTCAGTCTAAGTACTATATGTCATAAGTCCCAACTGAAGCCCTATAAAATTTTTTTTTACCCAAACCAAAAACTTGCGTAAAATATTTTTTATGAAATTTTTTTTAAAGCTTAGAATGGCAAATGTCAGAACGGACAACTTGTATAAAATTATTTTACAGGCTAGGGCAATTGGACCAATCTCTCACCCCCTCTGCTCCCGTCCGCCCTTCCGCTCGCCTCTAATTTATTATAGCCACATTATATTTGTGAATATTAATTCATTTTATATTTAGGATGGACAGCTCTAGAGCGGCTGAATGGTTGCTCGAGAGAAGCGAGATGGACGATAATTTCGACAACAATTCCCCTGCCATCGACAATATAATTGCACGAGATGGTGGTGATAAACCTACATCTATAGATTCCCCTAACTACGCTGCCACGTCATCACCAAAAGCGCCACCCGTAAATTATTCTAACGACATTATGTCCATAGAAAATGACACGCCCGAAAAAATTTTGAAAGCCTTCAGGGCCTTTAAGAGCAAGCAGTTTAGTCCCGATCCCCAAGTTAATATATATATATTTTTTAGTAAATATACAATTATTCTCAAAATTATAACCTACGAGAGCCAATAAAAATCAATATTTTTGATTAAATTTTAATTATGATAAAAATACTTAATATAATTAAAGACAAAGACTTGTATAATTTTTTAAATTTTATATGAAAATAAGTTGAACTAATAATAATTACTTATTAGATAAAAATATACTTGATATTTTGTATTTCATTGTTTCATGAAATAATTGATATCTTTAATTGTCTAAAAAAAAGGGTTCTGGTTTATTAAAATATCTCTGTAACCGGTTCAGGTTCCAGGGTTTGTACTCCAAAAAAATAAAGACATAAAAATTAATCAGTTATTTAAAATTTATTTTACTATATTTAGCATTCACCATAAAAATATTATCATTATAATTAAATTAATTCAATGCTAGTTAAAAAATCATATTCTATTTGTTTTTTTAAATTCCTTGACAGTGCATTGCAACTTTTTATGCACTCAACATCAGTATTTGATTTAATTGCTTAAGAAAAAACTAGTTTTCCAAAAAGATTTCTAAGTATGGAATACACTCCATATGATTCTATAGAAGATGTGTTTTACTATTAATTAAATGGTCTTGCTAAACATCATTCATTTTTTAAAATTATTTTATTGGAAAACATAATTTTATTAAACGGATCAGATATAACCTGGAATTTTACCATGATTGATAGATAAGATATTGGTTGAAGATATTAAATTATCCACGTTCTAATGCCACTTCGGTTTCATTGTTTGTTAAAAAATTTGAAATATATTTGGGGGTTAGGAGATAGGAAAAGAAATGTCTGTGAATTTATTATAATGTTGATTTTTAGGATGGTGGATCATAAAAACAAACCATATATTAATAATTAAATAATAAACTAATTAAATTTAGATTTAATTAATTTTTAAAAAAAATGTCTAATAACCAAACATTTTAAAAATGATTTGATTACTTATTTGATTTGTGTAATATTTGGTTATAAACAATTGATTTTCCTCAGAAAAAAAGGTTAAATAAACCATATCTATCATAATATAATTTGAATACTCGCCTCTATCATAAAAAGGAAGAAGAGGGAGAGTTTTAAAAATGTTAATTTTTGGGACATACCAAACAATTGCCATAAAACTAATAATCAATATTAGTTTAAACTAGGGGCATATTAACGAATATTTTAAATTTGGCTAACGCATCAAGACACCCAATTGGGTAATAAGAGTAGCTAAAATTAACAATAATAAAACCACCATTATTTTATTTCGAAAAATAAAATTTTAAATTTGGTTTGAAAGTTATATTTGAGGATATAATAGTATTCGTTTTAGAAAATGGATGATTTTCTTTCCGAATCACAGTTATCGACTAATTAAATTTTTAAACAATTTGGTTTACCCATATCGAATTTTTGATTGATAGTCTTTTCATTTGACAAAATTATCAATATATATATTTTCAATAATTTTCTTTTACAAAGAAATATCATATAAGGTAAAAAAAAAATATTATGATGTATGATATTTTTCAATCGAAATTTGTAACTTCATTAATTGAAATATTGGTATTCGGTTTTAATCGTGATTTAAATTTTTTTTAAAAAAAATCGATTTATTTAATATTTTCAAAAATATCACAAATTTTGCCAGCCCTATGAGACTAACAAGTAGTGTTGTTAAACAGTCCGATTTGGGTATGGCTTAATCTTAATCGGGCCATTTTTAAAAATCGATTTTGAATCAGGCAGTTTAACAACACTATTACCAAAAACATTTTCATTAATAATTTGTTACATTGTGTCGCTTTATTATAATATTATATATCTTCAAAAGTAAGCCCGGCCCTTACGGGTTTCAGGTCGGGCCTTATATTTTTTAAAAAAATCCGGCCGGGTAGGGTCGGGCCTTGGAATTTTTTTAAAATATATCTAAATTTATCAATTTTATGTCGAATTTTTTATGTAAAATAAAAACATTTAATTTTATTTGTTGAAACTTTTTATAGGTAAGGTATAATAATTTTTGAAAAATTTAAGTTTTTAATAGGAAAATTAATTTCTATATTTAAATAAATTCGGGTCGGGCCGGCAAAACTTTTTAAAAAAATTTCGGGCCGGTTCGTGCTTTTAAAATTAGGCAGATGACATCACTTCTAATAAAATACTTGATAAACTTAATATAAATAATGGTTTAATTTTTTTTTTTAATATGATGATTTCCTTTTCCTAAAACATTTTAAAGGCTTTAGCAAATTTGAAGGAAATGGGGTTCGAAGAAAAAGATATACAATTAGCCTTAGCCATGTGCAATAACTCTGAAGATGCTGCTGTAAGCTTATTTTGAAAATAAAAAATTAACTTTCTTTATAAATTATGGTTTACTAATACCTTAGAGTGTTAATATTATTGATTTTTTTTACCCACATTACATTTATTTATAGATCGTTTTGATTCCAGATTCTCAAAAATTTTATAATAATGGTTCTCTCGCTTTTGACTCATTCTCCTCCCATTTAGAATGTTTTAAAATTCCTGTAAGAATACTATATTGTATAATTCCAAAGTTTGAAAAAAAAAATCATTTTTTTCGAATCACAAAATTGAAGTTTTTTTTGTAAGATCAAAATAATTTTTTTAAAAAAATTTGACATTTCACCAGGAATGATTTTTTATGCGTAAAAAATCACAAAAGATTTGCTTATATACTATTTTTTTTGCAAAAAAAATAATTGGAATTTTAAAGTAAAGATTTGATCATTAAATGAGTATTTTCATTAAAAAAAAATCTTCAGTTAGAAAAATCTTTAAAGATCAAAATCCTTAAAGATTTCACTCTGTTTTTTCTTCAACGATTACCCTTCGATATCCAAAATATTTCCTTTTTTTTCAGATTCCCTTCAAAAATCATGATATTATTGAAATCTTTAATAAAACTCGTTAAAATTTTACACATAAGATTTGAATACTTTTCATTTTTTTCATAAAGTACAAATTATTAAAGCACTTTTCGAGTCCGGATTAATTAAATAAAATAGGTGAAGTTTGACCCTTTACCACATTTTTTTTCCTGGAACTAAATTAAAGAAAAAAGATTATTATGATAACCTGTATTCTCTTACTGGTATAATTAAGTGTGAATGGCTGTTGCAAGACAAGAACAGAAATGATGCTAACGCCCTCCCATCGGTAAATCTGAAACAGCACTTGCCTTCCGAAAAACATGGTCCCATTAAAGAACATGCAAACGAAGAGTTTTTGACTCTACCCCAAAATAGTCCTATCTGTAAAGCGTTACTCGCGGATCCTACTATATTGCTGGGTCTTAATAACCCCAAAATGTTTATGGGTATAAAATACTATTTTTTGAAGAAAATGACTTTATAGAAGGAATAAAAAGGAAAATATTTAATTTTAGGACCTTTTCACTTATATTCAACATTTCTCAGTTTAAATGGTTTGAGGCCAAAAAATGATTACCTTATTTAAATTACTCTCCATTCAATTCTGGAGCCTTTATTTAAAAATTTTTTTTTTCCCCTTTATATATCTTTATTTTCATGAAATTTATCAAAGTTATAATTATCCATTAATTAAATACGACAGTAGAATGAGGAAAAAGGGAACATATAGGAAAGAAAAAAACTAAGAAAAGAGAAAGTTAAGGCTTCATTTATTACTGGATAAATTGGTTTTTTAATGTCATGAGATTATTTATAATTTGCCTATTTTTTTTCCTTAATGCCACTCATAAGTGCTGTTAAATATGTACGAGAGTTTTGTCCAGACCCAGGCACTCAACCTTGGCCAGTGGTTCAACGATTCCGATGCCGCCATGTTACTTGGCCAGATATTCCGCATATACCACGCCGAAAAATACAGTCTATCTGATTCCTCCGCAATGTCCTCCACGATCGTTCCCCCATCCGATAATGGTAACAGGTTGGTTAATTTTTAAATTGAAATATTAAATGGAGTGGGTATGTTTATTGAAAAAATTTGATAAGATATATTTTATTTTATGACCGGGCAAGTTGGGAGGTTTTGTTCATAGTAAGATATGTAGGTAATAGCCTTGATTGAAATTGACTCAGGTGGGTAAAATATATCATGTTGTTATGGAGATAATCATAATATCATAATATAATCACATTTTAACTATATTATACATTGTATTTTTGAACTTGGACACGAAAAATTGTTGGGTTAAATATCGAATACTTATGTTTTTATTTACTGAGCAACCTACTTATCAATTGTATATTTAAAATAATGATAGCGAACATTTTTCAGCTCGCATAGGCGACGTCGTGCCTGATTTTGTCGTTAGTTCCGACGAATTTTGGCCACTCACGACCACCGCTTATAATAACCCTTATACATCCGGGGATGGTATGTGTCATTTCTCATTTAAAAAAAAATTTATTCTCATTTATAAAGCAAATTTTAAGTAATGAATATTCATTTTATAGCTATATTAAATATAATTACTAGTTCATTAAAATATTTAAGTTTAATTTATTAAATTATTTGAGTTATCACAATAAGGTTGGTATATTTGACCAAAGTCCTTACAACAATATGTAATAATGTTTAACTGTTCCATTTATCTCTTGTAATCATAGACATAGACCCTCAATAATTCCTCGATATAGTGTGCGTGTATTCTTTTAAAATAATTTTTATCATATATTCATTTAGAATATTATAAAAACCGTGTAAATTCTTAAAAAGGTTTAAATTTTTAAACGTCCATTTCTTATCACTTCCTTCCTGTAGGGATTTATTTTGTTGTGTCAATAACCTTTTAAATTATTAATCACTAAACTTTTTTTCGTTTTTTTAGACAATGTGAATAAGCCAAAATCTTTAAAAATAAATAAAAATGAAGGATTATGAAAGTATATAATTTTTTATACGCATACAAAACAACTACTTAGAAAGCCAAAGCAGCCCAAATTACCGTAATAGGCATACTCAAAGTATTAATAACAATAATAACCCAAATAATACTCTCTTCAGTGAAAGCCAACTAGGGTATCATAATAATATTCCCCATCGTTCTTCTGGCAGTTGGCATGATATAACCGAAACTCAAGACAGGGCTCTATCGAATTTAAGCAACCCCAATCCATCCTACAACGCATACCACACTTATCATTCTCCTTCACAACAGCAAACAACGCATCTTCCCTCGATATACAATAACCGAACGATGGTCACCCCATCTTACCCCTACCCTCCGTCTTCCAGCAGAAGACTCTCTTCTTCCACCTCGAATCCCGGAACCGGGATGGATGGGTATTATCAACCACAAAGTGGGACGTACATTGGTGCTAATCGCACACTAGCATCTCGTTTTCCTTATACCCGGAACCACAATTATGGTACTCTTGTACCGGATACCTTTAATACAAGCAGAGGAGACAGCGGAGGTAGTAGCATTGCCAATAATAATGAAAGAAGGAGAAACGAAAATAATAACACGGGGGCTACTACATGGGTCAATATTGACCCCTCCTTTATACCCCACAATAATTATCTATGATGAAAATATTATTTGTTGTGTTTTATAATTTAGAAAAGTACGATGAATGTTTTGTTTTTATGGTAAGCGAAAAATATACCACTTCAATAATTTTTTTTCTTCTGTAGTTGGACATAATATTTATTATCATAACTATAAAATATTCACAAATATATATATATTTTAATTTTTTACAAGTTATTTTTATAATGTCTCCCAGTGCATTATTATATAATTATATATAATAAATATTAGGGGTTTATTATAATTTCTAAAATAAATTTCTTTTTATATAATGTTTTCTGCAATATTTTTTATAGTAAAAATTACAAACCAACAATGCTAAAAATTTTTTATATAAGAAACAATTCTTTATTTTATTATAAATAGTTGTAATTAATAAAATTTTATTTTAAAAAAATACGATATAGGAGGCAAATAACTAATTCCGTTTTCACGTCAATTCGGCTCGTATCTAATACAGTTGCAATTTATTATAAATATATTAGTATAAAACAAGGATGATTAAATGGGAGTTTTTTTGAAGGTCCTTTATTTTATTTTTTTTACAAAAATCTCAATTTTATTTGTGTAAACAATAAAAAATTTAGTAATATCAAAAAATTAATAAACCAATGTTTACACCCGGAATTCTTTGGCGGACCAATTTACCATGTTATAAGATATGTTGATTAATGTTTTTAGCCAAAATAATTTTATGTAACCCCTGGAGATTTTGCGCATAGATGGCAGTAAGGTTTGGACCTCTATCTTGGATCTTACATATTATTTTGACTAAAATCTTAATCGGTCGTTTTAATGTTTATCCAAAAAAATTTAATGAATTATTGGTAAGGGATTAATAAAAGGGAAGTTTCATGCTAGAGTTAACATTTTACAATCATATCTATCGATTGTATTAATGTAGAAACTAATTATTGACTCAAAAATATTTTTTCCTCTAAGATTGACATTTGATAAATTTATTAAAAATCCTTAATGCTATTAATCTTTTAAAATAAATATTATGTTTAAATCAGGGTTTCGAACAGAACCACAGGAACGAACCGTTATAAAGAAAATATAAAAAGAGTGAACCGAACTGTTATATATATTTTTGGACCGATTTAACCTGGTTCATAACGGTTTTTAAAAATAATTAATTTAAAATTATTAACCTAAGTTTGAAATTTCTTTGGGGGCAATATAAATTCGTGATTTCTAAATTATAAATTTTTATACTTAAATCGCTATTATCTTCTAATCAATAAATATAAATACCAAGTTTATTGTTTTTACTTTTTTACTCAATTTAATAGAGATTTAGGCAAATTACTGATAAATTAGATTATAAATATTCTTCATAATTAAATAAAATAAGGAATATAAAAATATAAATTAAAAAGATTTTTTACTATTAATATATATATAGTTTATGATTAATTTTTTTAAAAATCAAATTTATAAAAAGCGGAACGAACTGAAAATAACCTATAAATTCTTAATCGAACCGTAATAAATTTCTTCAAAAAAATATAAAGATGGAACAAATATAATTTCAAACAAAAAACTGAAACGAATTGTTCCTCTATACTTAACGGTTCAAAACCTGGATCAAATAATTTGATTTTTTTTGGATCAGCTTATCTTATAATAAGTAAATTGGTCCAGCAAAAAGATCTGGGTATAAATATTTGTTTTAAATTAGTTTTTTTTGATATTATTAAATATTTTAATGATATTATGCAATTTATAAATAAAATTGAGATTTTTGTAAAAATAAATGAAAAATATATTAATTGAGCGAACCCTCGACATGACTTCTATTTAATGATTTTTTTGTTTTATACAAATAAATTTATAATAAATTTCAACTGAGGCGCCGTGTCGCCGCACTGAATTGACTCTGCTTATTTGACGTGGAATTAAAACTAATTTTTCTACTTTAAATTAAACTAACCAACAATACAATAAAAAAAAATCCAAAATCAATAATAACGGATACATTAGTAAATAGATTGACGCGATATGTAATCTAAGATGTTCAGAGATATTATATATATAATTATAATCGGGGAAAAAGATTTGATAAAAAAATTATATAAATTAAAGAGCCTAATTTTTTTTAAAAGTTAGCTAATCATTTTTGATATGATATTAATCCACATTTTTATAAACTATTTTAATTATAAAAATGGAATAAAAGAACATCTGATAATTTTAATTATATTATTTTATGATCTTTCATATCAATATTTTCTTCTGTCATTGGTGACATTTATAACTAACTAATTGTTCTTAGATCTCCACACATTCGTCAATCGCAAGCTTCCTACCTCCCACTCAATTAAACACTGATACCTCGCAATGCAACACAGAGTAGATTGTAAAAAAGATAAATCAATGACATCCAACTATAAAAAAATTTTCTTCTAAATAACTTTCATATTTCACGACAATCTAAAAATATAATTTAATAAATAATTCATAATCACATAACATTTAAATTTCATAGTTCTATGGGTAATTACAACTGTACTGCTAGTTGCCTAAATCCTAACCCCGCCATGCTAATTCAAGCCATTTTTTTTTGCTCAGTTTTTTTTGAGAGATGGAGTAGATATCTGCAAAAGGCTGGTTAGTTAAAAAATTTCTAACATTGGGCCCATAGTTTAAAAATATTTTTAGAAAAGCGGGTGGTAGAGAAAATTTGAAATATTAATAGATGCTATGTTTTGAAATTGTAAAGAAACGTATAGATAACTTGTAAAATTCATCAGAAAAGGGGGGATATTTTATTTTAAATTTAGGAGGATTGTCACAGAAGTCGATATCCTTTTAATACTTGAATGATACCTTTTTATTCTTTTTAAAATAAATTCAAATATTAAAAGATCGTGAAATATAAAGGTATCTTTACAATTTCTTTTTAATTTGATAAATATAATCAATCAAATCCACTATTTCGGAATTAATACATCTTTTAAAATAAATCACTATCAAATAGGATATATTAAAAATCTAATGTGAAGCACTAGGAAGTAAATACTTGTGTTTAAATTATGTTTTTAAAAAAAATCGCTACAAATGGAGTAAATATGTTTTCCCATATTATATGTTTATAATTATACTGGTACTACAAAAGAATAACTTAAATTATTTTAGCTCTACTACCAATTAACAAAATACTGTGAATATAAAGAAGTTATTTTTTAGATCATGAATTCAATTAAAAAACCCCTCATTTATAATGAATGCATTATCATAGCATATTGTTTGACATTAATATAATTACATTTAAAAGGAGAGCAAAAGTTTTATTTGATATCTATGATTTGCAATATATAGATTTGGTCTATGATCAGCAATATCATGGTATTATAATAAGTCTATAATAAAAGTATTAATTTTTACAGAAATATATTTTGTCCTATTTCATCTAAAAATTATTAAAATCACTAGGATTAGAATAAATATAAATCAACCAATCAAATATCTGTTAAACATGGTTGTCAGGTTAGAAAAATTTATGATAAATGGGTGGACGAGTGAATTTTAAAATAACAGACATTCAGACGAGCGGATTAAATTTTTTCTATCTCAGTAACTGTGAGAACTTAATTTAAGGATAAGAAGAAATTAAATTCATATTTTGGCTAAAAGTTATATTAGATCTATGCTGTAGTAAATCAAATTAGGAGGGTATCTAGAAAATCCATATAACTATAGAAATAATAAATTTTTATCCAACGTATTTTCTAGTTTACACTAATCTTGTTATGTTCTTTCAGATGGTTTTTATTTTGCCGGAACAACTGCATTCACTCCACATGTACATATCCTAATAATTGTTGTAACGAAAAATATAAAACATATGATTCTATATTTTGCGGAAACCTAAGATTATTCAAATTTCCAAAAGTGGCGAGATGGAGAAAAGTTTTCATAATCATAAGATACCACGATTAGCATCTTGCGTTAAAATATCCGATCAAAGATTTGAGGTTGTATTCGGATATGATAAAGATTTGATTATAATTTTTAAAACTATATCGAGTAATAGATATGGTATTCAATATTTTGATTATTATTTATAAGAAAATTTATAGATCCAGTTAAGAAGAGATGGAATTTCAGTTTAACAGATCACCAAAAATTAAGTAATGATGTTTTTTCAAGATCTATTTAATAACTAAATGTGAATGATATATTTTATTGATCTCCATGCATTTTTCTGAAAGTCTCAAATTAATTTATTATATGGCAGAAATAATCTTAATTAAATATACCCCCAAAAATATAGATAATTTATTAACCTATCAATAACCTAATTTCAAAAAATAGTTAAAGCTTGTACAATATTGGAACCCCACATAACTTTTAAATCAGGGATTGAAGGTTGCCTCTTACTGGGAAAAGATTATGGTATGTATTTGTGTATTTTTTTTTTTATAATTACTAATATTTAAACTGATCATATTTATATCCAGATATTATTGAAACACAATTTAATATTGCTCAAGCCCCTAAAGACAATATTGATGTTAATAATAATAAAAATGGCCTTAACAAATGTCTTCTATTCTCTCAAATTACCTTAGGTAAGTGCATTCTTAAATCACCAAAACGATTTGATGTTGAATCCTCATTCAATCAAAAACTGATAAATATATTCAAAACTATTCCTTCAAAAATATATGGTTATTATCAAAATAATTTTATTTCATATTAAAATAAATACAAAATTAAAACTTGTTATATTAATACATAATTTTATGAATTTCATAATTATATAACCTGAGACCTCTTACTATCATCATAGTTTATGACAATATCCCTATAAATTAATTTTTTTGTGCCCAAGCCTGATTTAAATTTTTTTTAGTTGTTCAAGCCTGCCCGAGCACATATTTTTTGTTTCAGCTTGGGGATTAAAGTTATTTTATAATTTAAGATTAAATATTGTAATAATCTAAGGCAAAATAAAATATTATGTGTATTTATTGACATATTGCCACTTTAAATAAAAGTATATTTATCCTCCATAAATAGGCTATTATCAATCCCATATAGTTTAAAAACTAAGTATAATATTTTATTTAATTTGTATATTATATAGTAATGAAGATATCAAAAAAGATATCAATAGAATCAGAATATGAATAATTATGATTTTTAACTAGTCACAAAATGTAAATTTTGGAATTCATTAATTTGGGTAATGGAAATTACATAAATGAATGAATGACATGTGTATAATTAAAAATAACATATGATTAGCCCAATCTGAGCCAAAAAAAGTCTTCAATGCCCAATACATAGCCAAACGCTGGTTCAGCAGCCTGTTCAGGCCTCAAGTTATAACAGATACTCATAAAGGAGTGATGGATGGGGAGTATTTTTATTCCTCATTATTGTTTTTCTTAATATCCTTTCATTTCTTAACTCTGCTAGAAATAATTGTAAAATGTATGCCTTGAATGATAGATAAGGTGACCTTTGTCATAATAAATAATTTACCACAAAATATGAATTAAACCTCAAGTTTTTGGTGTCAATTCTTTTTATAAGGTAATTTTCTCAAGTAATAAAAAATCAACTTTAGATAATTAAAACACCATCCTCCCCTAATCGGATTTGGAGAAATGTTCTATTAATATGGGGACATTTTGCAAGATCCCTACCACTTTATTCCCGATAGAATTACAGTTAAACCCTTGAATTTGTTAGTTGTGATGATTTTAATTTTAAAAAATAGTACCTTTATTAGATTTTCCAACCCCTAGAACCTTGGTACTCATTAATATGAAAATGAATTTTTTAGGTGAAGAGGGGAAGTTAACTTCTAGCATCATTGAGCCAGAGGCTATCTTCATACGGAAGCCTTCATTCCCTTGAGGTTGGGAGGAGTCTAGAGGCTATATTTCTTATTTGAATGACATAATCTTTGATAAGTTATAAAAATTTGCAATCAATAATTTTTTAAAAATGGAATTGATCATTACTTTAAATTTGTGCTGTAAACATTTCTAAAAAAATCTAACGCGTTCCAACGTTCATTGACAAAAATCGAACGCGTTCAAGTTCATGTTCAAAAAAAAGGAACGCGTTCATGTTCATAAAACCGTTCAAAATTTTATGATTAATTTTTTTAAAATTAAATTTAATATAAATAAACTTATATTTTTTAATACAATATATTTTAGCCATGTTAAAAAATAATATAGTTTTATTTTGAAAATATAATTATAAATAAAATATAATATAATATAGCGAATAAAAAGATATTTTTATTTATAAAAAAATTTTTTTATTAAATTTTAATAACAATTGTTTTCAAAATATTTATCTGATAGACAGGAACACTTGGCAGTTAATACGGCATTATCCTAAAAACGTGCTCTACAGGGGCGGATGAGGGAATTGGGTATTATACTTAATAAACAGCTCTTTTAACGTGGAGAATTAATTAAAAATATATTGTTTTGTTATTTACAAAAATTGAGATAAGTTATCCTCCTCCAATCCATTCTCTACTCTCGACAAAAAAAAGGATATCTCGAAATTAATAGTTCTCTAGGGTTTTCAAAGCATTTTTTTTCAATAACGCTATAAGTTTATTTTTAATAGGTTCGTTCTGTGGAAGTTTTATCCATGCCCATTGAAGTTTGAAGGCTGGATTTATAATTGCAGAAAGAACATATTGATCCTTATATATGTTCAAATCTTTAAAATAATAAAATATATGTAATAATTGAGAGTGATAGGTTTAATACCTTTTATTAATCCCATTTAATACGGCGTCTATCAATAGTTGACCATATTTGAGGCCACTAATTTTTTTAATTATAAAATAACTATCGTTATTGTGGTGTCAAATATCCCAAATGCATTATTTCTTCAAATTTAATGATTTAGCTTAGTTTATCATATAAAATCATAATTAATATTAAAATCAAATGTCGTTTTAAATTTGAACCTGAAGATTTTGACAATACAATACTTTTTGGCCACATTTTACACTTGGTAAGCATTGGATTGGTTCCTTCAATATAGGATGTTAATGTAAAACATTTATCATATTTGGCCATAGTAATGATAATTCATCTGATTTTGGATTATCGGAATCAGATGATGAGGATTAAATAATAATATCCATGCTTATGCTAATCTATTAAATTAAAATATAAACAATAATCAAATTAATAAATTATGTGTTAAAAAAATTGAAATGTGAAAAGGAAATACACAGCCGATTAAAAAATATAAATAATACATTTTTTAAAAAAATTCGGAAATATTAAATTTTTCAAATAAATAAAAATATTTTTAAAATTGAACGAACGTTAAATTCGAACGCGTTCGTCATAAAAAAGGAACGCGTTCACGTTCAAAGTTCGTCAAAAATAAAAGGAACGTCGTTCATCATTTTTTTCTAAAACACGAACGTGTTCATTTTGAAGCGTTCTTACAACACTACTTAAATAAGTCAATTAGAGGCCTGCAATAGGCGGGATTTTTCAACAAACTCTCCCACTATGGGTTTGAGCGGATGCACTTAAAACCCGCCAGTCGCAGACCTTTGGAGTATGCATTCATTCATTCTTACCTATTTTTTATTTAGATCCTGCGACAAAGAAATGGTCCTTTGCAATCAATGATCATGATAGATTGAGTTAGTACATTAATTAATTTTTAGATATATTTAAGGGTTAACTATTAAGCCTCTCTCCCCTAACCACCCAGAAAACTAACGAGAACATCAATTAAACATAGAACCATCAATTATATAATAATCGTTCCTTGAAATACACTATTCAATAAATGTCATCATAAAATATGCATAATATATTCATCATATTAGCAAAAATAATAGAATACATATAATATAAAATTTAGAAGTGTTTTACCCAGATAATCTTTGCCATAAAAATTTACAATTAATTTTATATCCGTAAAAAATATTTTATGAGTATTTTTAATTCTTTTTTTTTGAAGTTTATTACCATTATTATAAATATATTAAATATACTATATCTATTTATTTATTTGAACTCAGTGAATGCTGTTCAATGTCTGAAGCCTGAGGTAAAAATAGACGGTCTTCCCTCCTTTATTATATCAACTTTTCTTGATAATAAAAAATGTTCTCACAAAAAATTGAAAACCGAACATTTATGTTCCCAGGAATCTTCTGCTTCTTCAAATTCCCAAATAACGTTGAATCCGGAAAAGAGCAATGATTTAGATGATAAGAATGAGAGTGAAGAAGATAAAGATAGCCCCGAGGAAAATATTTTCAAAAAAATAGATCCATTTTTAGTGTCTAGCCTATTTCCATTTCAAAGGGAGGGCATAAAGTTTTTTTAAAATCTTAATATAACTATTATTTTTATTATTATGTTTTATTCTTAAACTTTATAATATATTTAATTTTTCGCTCATTGAGGAAAATGTTGTAAATTTTTTATACAGTATAACTATGAATAAATATACAATATATACCTGAGATATAGGTTATTTCTTATCCACTTTTTGTCAAAAATGATTTTCTTACATATTAATTTTTATAATTATACTATATACTTTATATACATGAAAAAAATCCGAAAAATTTATAAAATAAGTTAAATTATAGCGAATATAATGTTAACCTTCCCATTGAAAACTATAGAAGCTTAATTTTAAAATTGGTTTCTTGTATAATTACAAAAAGTGGAGATGGAATAATCTAATTCGCAGGCGACGATATATCGAAATCTTGATTTAATAAATAGTTATATCAGTATGTGACATTTTGCTTGTAAAACTTTATTTATGTATTTTTTTAAAAATAATTAACCATCTTGCCCAGGCAGAGATCTTCTATTGCTGTAAATTTATCTTAATTAAAATTACTAGTATATAATTTGAATTACTACTTTGAGTTTAAGTTATTTAATCTTATAATCTCAGATTTTCTTTATCAACTATTTTTTTTAACAGATCTAATATATAGGAAAGAGATTTTTAAAAATGCGAATATAATTTATTTCTATATTACTTGAAGATCAATTACCAAATTTAAATTATTTTTGTAAATCTTTATAAAATACTATCAAAATCCAATTTTTCACATTTATTTGCTCTATTTTTTTTTATATAATATTGATTTGTATTTTCTTAAAAAACTATAAATCTGGACCGAATCCTGAAGCTGGGTTGGGGTTTGGCCTACTCAACCCGCTCTGAATTGAACCCCCTTTTAATATTTACAACTTGTTTGATAATTTCGACGGCTTCAGAACCCTTAATTTTCATATCAAATAATAATTTTTTTTAAGGATGGGTATTATCAAAAACGAGGGCAGAATTTTATTGGCCGATGATATGGGACTAGGAAAAACTATACAAGCTTTGGGGATTGCCCATTATTATAGGGAAGATTGGCCTTTGCTTATTGTATGTCCTTCGTCCGTTAGATTCCAATGGCTCGAGGTTAGTATTGGATAATGTACACTTAGTTATAATTTTTGATTGATTAGTTTAGACGTAAAGGATCAGTTATTTTTTCTTAAATACAGTTCTTTATATAATCTCTAGTACTATTTATTACGAAGTCAATCAAAAGATGGGTGCCTTCCATTCCTCACAAAGAAATCAACGTTATAACGTCTTCCGCTGCCTGTTCCAACTCGCGCAATGCGGATCTTGGATTGATCACCATCACGAGTTACGATTGGTTAGCCAGACAACAAGGTATATCGAAAAAGTTGTGCGAATCTGTGAACAATCAAATCAAAGACTGTCGTTCAATCATTCTCGACGAATCTCATTTTATCAAAAATTCCAAAGCCGTTAGGTGTAAAACCGTGATGACCATTGTTAAGGTCTTTTAAATATAATAGATAATATATCGATTAGTTAACAACAATTGCTAACATGAAACGAGGGGTAATCCTCAAGAACGGACCATTACCCCAATTAGTTTATGGAGGGAAGATGTCATATTTAATATGAGAAAAGATAATTGGAACATATTTGTATATGCTTAAGAAAGAGTATTTTCAAGTATATTTCTATACAGTAGTATTTGTTTTAGATATTAAATTAAAAATATTATAAAAAAATGTAATTCATAAAGATCTTATTGTAAAATATGAAAACATTTTTGTTGAGTTATCATGAAATCGGTATCTTTTAAAAATAGTATATTTCAGAGTTGTTAAAGGATCTTATCTAGATATATAAATGTGGTCTCTGTATCTGTATCTGTATCTAGATAGATTTTTGATTAAAATATCTGTATCTAGATATTATTTTAGACGATATATCTGTATCTAGATCCATTGTATCTTTTAACAACTCTGGTATATTTACAAATATTATACAATAATTTGTTCATATTAATACTAAATATTTATTTTCATTAACATATTTTATCAAAATAATGGAAAATTTTGAAATCATTTCCCATAAAAATAGAAGGTATGTATCTGATTCATACCTCAGAAAAAAAAGGCGAATGTTTGATGCACTCATGAATTTATAATTCATCTGTCAATCTTGACGGACTTATCTGCTAGTTATTATTAATAGTAATCATCAAAAAATATTCTAGAAATTTTAGATTGTTATATTACTTTGATTTATAGAAGCTTTAATAAGTCTTATATTAATAAAATATGATTTTATTTTTTTCTTCCATATAATGATCAAAGGGGCCACTTATATTGTCAACTTTTATGAAGGTTTTTTATATTAAAAAAATAATTCTATCATCAAGAATTGCTCTCGTGTCATTTTATGTTCGGGAACGCCGGCCTTATCTCGTCCCGAAGAATTGTACACTCAAATAAAATGCGTCGACAAGCGCATGTTCCCTTCTTTTCACGATTATTGTCTAAGGTATTGCGACGCTAAAAGAAACAACTGGGGATGGGATTATTCTGGATCTTCCAATATGAACGAATTGCAGATTTTACTAGAAAATAGAATTATGATTAGGAGGTATTTTTTTTAAGTAGCAACTTTAAACAAAAAAATAAATATACATTAATATCTCATTAAAAATTTTAATTTTTTAGATTATGCCCAAACTTGTTTTTTTTGTTTGTTTTTATACCTAATGCATTATCCCTCATTCGCGGTTTTAGCGAATTAACGGTGAAGTATAAATTTTTTTTTATATTCTTCCCTGCGAATTCGCGCTAACTCTGAATGAGGGATTACGTCAAAGCTTCCCTAATTGATTGTCATTTTGAAATATTTTTTTTTATTTACATATAAATAAGAAGTTTGTTTTTTACTCTATTTATTACAAAATAAACTTACGTATGCCTCATTTTATTCGATCAATAATTTGGGTAATTTACAAGTAAAAAAACATGGAAGATAAATAATCAAGTTTTAGGCCTATTCGAAAAATGAATACGAATCAAATAATGGATTATTAACAATTTACTACAATGCCAATCGAATAAGAATACTATAAGTAAGTTATTCGATGTGTTCAAAATAATTAAATGCGAATAATTCATTACTATTGTATTCGTTTTTGAAATAGGTCTTTTGGGCGTAGGCTTAGACTAAAAGGAAAGATTAGCTTTGATAAGAGAAAACATTCACTTTATAAGATGTGACCAATATACTTTTGGCGAACATATTTTTTTTTGAAAAATTAACTTATATATTATTAGGTTCGTCTACTTTTGGATGTTCCACTTTTCGTTATTAATTTTTCATAAAATCCTAACCAGGGTTGTATATTTGACCGGTCAAATATTGTCAAATTCAAATAAATATTTTTTTAGACAATATTAACTTTATTTTATATATAATAATAAAATGAATCTATAATATTAATTTTATAATATTGTTTAATTCATTGTTTTTTTCCTGATGTCCAGATCTTCAATCTACTTCTGTTTTAATAAGAATGTTAACCCTGATCGGCCGATTTCTTTTTAAAGAAGAAACTAGGAGTTGTTAGTAAAATGCCACTTCTCTTAATAGGCATGGTGGGTAAATCCCATTCCTCCAACATGAGGCCGGAATCTGATTGTTTCTTATGGAAGTTACTGCTTTCCACATAATTTTCTATTTATTAAACATGCTACTTTTATTTCTGAAGTTTATGATATACTTGAAATATTTTGATCATCACTGTCGTGTATCCTATACTCTTATTTTAATTATGGGAAACTTTGTAACAAATACTATAGACAAGATTTCAATCACACTATTTTATTTCAATAAGTTTTTTCTTTTACAATATATATTTTTTCCGAGAATATTTAAAATTTTACATATCAAAAAAAAAAAAAATAATTTTAAAATAACTTTCTTGCTAAACAATAATAATGATCTATTTTTCTTTAATTTATTGACTAAAATGAATAATATTCAAACAATAAACAAATAATCATTCTTTTATAAAACCGAAAAAAAAGTAAAAGTACAAACCTTTACTGTATTAAGTCACTCCCCCTCCAAATAAAATCCTCAGACATCAGGTTTGTCTCAATCTTTCGAATCATAAATAACCTGTTGAACAACCAATATCTACTGAATTTACCTCTATGATGTGTAAGCGTGTTTTAACGTATCAAGTTGAGCACTGTTGATTGATAGGTAAAATCGAAGTGGGAATATAGGAGCGACTAATGGTCAAGGAAGATTGATATCCAGCAGGAGAAGCCAGATGACTGTGATTTGTTATGGCTGCTGAGGTGTGGGTCATATATCAAGACATGTCCGTCGATTACAACATTTAAGTCAAGAGGAAGAGTGGTATCGGAGGCTCAGCAAGTGGAGGAGGATCACATTCCATTCCCCACATGGAGAGATTCTCATGTCATGAGAATGAATGGAACATAGATTATGTGTCCTATGGCAGGAAATGTCGTGGAATAATTTAGATGAAAATGGTACGGGAAACCAATTCTGAGGATCTGGTAGTAAGAAATTCTAAACGAGAGCCATGCAATAAAAGAGAGAGGGTGGTGCCAGTGGTGGCTATTCCTAGTGACTGTTGGGGAGAATACAGTAAATAACAATAATTAAATAGAGGAACAGAGAGCAGAAGCTCTTATAGATGAGCTAGATATTTGAATAGGTTCGAGACGGTTTGGTATCGTACAAATCTAATGTCTGGGGATTTTTTTTTGAAGGGGGCGTGACGTAATAAAGTAAAAGTTTGTACCTTTGTTTTTAGTTCGGTTTTATCAAAGAAAGATTATTTGTTTAGTTTGAATATTATTTTTGTTTTGCAAGAAAGTTTAAAAAAATTTTCTTTTTGTGGAAATTTTTTAAATATATTCGCGGGAAAAATATATAGTGTAAAAGAAAAAAATTATTGAATAAAATAATGTGATTGAAATCGTGTTTGGTATTTGTTATAAGGTATCCCATAATTAAAATATAGTATAAGAGTATAGGATCCACCACAATTTTCTCTGTGACCATCACAACCTCTTTTAACACTATTTATAGTACCCATTTCTCTTTCATCGATAATACTTCTCTTTTCATCCTCGGCTCTAATAACATTAATATTTTTAAATCCCTAATGATATTTATATTCCAAATTTTCCACATTTCCTCATTTGAAATTTCTAAATTATGTTTACGAAATTTGATAAATGATGAAGAGATTAAAAAAAAATTATACTATTATAAATCAGAGGCTTGGAACCTGGAATGGTACTGTTCTGGTTCTTTCGGTTTCTAATTCGACGCCGTTCCTAGGGTTTCAAGTTTTAATCTGGTTTCAAATTCCGTTAAAATCGGTTCCCGGATAAAATGGATACCGGTTCATAGTTATATAAAAAAAATTTAAATAGTTCCAGGGTTTCTGGCTCTTAACTCTGATCATAAACTATGTTTATTTTTTGCGAATATTTATTTTATCCAAGAATGAAAGAGGACGTATTAGATGAGTTACCGCGAAAGAGTAGATTTATGGTACTCTTGGACACCAAATCGTTAGCGGCCAAGTCATCCAAGTCCTTAAACCATTGGGCCAAAGCCATGGAAAACAACAAATTAAAAGTTTTAAAAATTGTTAACTTTACTTTATAGATCATGAAATGTTGTTTTTTTTTTAAAAAAAAATCGGGACGATTGATGATTTACGAATAAGAAAAAAAATAGTCCATCTGAGTTTAAGGCAAAGTTATGCAAGATATGAAGGAGATTCCTATATAAATATTCAAATTTTTATTACAAAATTAAGTTACAATTTTAATTTATTCCTATTTAAAACATATATATTTTTCCTCATAGGCTTGAAAACGTCATACCTGAAAGGTCCACCTCCAATCGGTTGATGCCGGGCCAACATTACCCAGACTGTTTAGTTTTGAGCGGTCTGGGCCATTCATTTGTCTAAACTGCACAGCTCAGGCCCCTATTGCCTCATTAAAATATCGGGGGGGGGGGGCACCTTCTTAGTCAGTATCCATTTTGTAATTGAATAATTTATTAGTCTGTGGGGGGGGGGGGTCATAGGGGCTCAAGCTCCATTTACATTCATTCTACCCGGTGAACACTATAAGATAGATGATAGATAATAAACTGTATCTTCTGTTTCTCTGTGCATTTTTTATTTTTAAAATAAAAATTTAATCACATTTTGTTAAAGGGCATGGAAAAAAGGGGCGCCTTGTTGCAATATTTTAAGGAGACAGCGTTAGCGAAATCTCCCGCCGTCGTTAATTATATATCCGATTTTTTGGAGTGTCAAGAGAAATTCATAGTTTTTTCGCATCATAAAGCCATGATTAAAAGTATTCATGACTTTTTGGACCAAGAGGTGACATATATCAATTTATATAAATGTAAAATAGCCCCTTTAAAGCGTTTTTCGAGGCATGATTTGAACTGAACCCTTAGCCGCGAACACGTTTAAACTAACGGTTTCGATTCGGATTCAAAGAAAAATTGAATATACTAATATAGTATAAGAAACACATATTACAGTTCGTGTCCGTTTTATTTTACTCTAAGATTTATTTTATTTCCATTATAGGAAATTAAATTTCCCGGCCAATTTAAAATTTTCGATTTTATAGCGATTTTCATCGACCATTTGCTTAAATAAAATATCTACAATAATTTTTTCCCGTCCTGCCAAATTTTTCATCAAAAATTCTTTTTACTTTAAACCCAAACGAAACTTTTAAATAAAAAACTCAACCCGAACACGGCAATAAAAACTTTTAATCTAATCACTGCCTCGAAGCACCAGCTATTTGATACTTTAAAAGCCTGTTTATAACTGAAACCATTAATAGATATCAATGGTAGAGTCTTACACATTTTTTTAAATTATATTTATGATAATATAATAATTTTACACTAGTAGTGGGGGAAAGGGGAGGGAGGGGATATGTGAAAATATTATTCGCTTAAAATTAATATGTCACATGCTTGGTGATTATTATAGAGTTCTAATTCCACTAAAAATTAATGTTAGAAAAAAGCGTTTTAATTTTTTTTAAAAAAACGACATTCATTTTGACTTTAAACCACGAGATCTTTTTAAAAAAATTCCAATTAACCTTTTTGTGAATAATCCTGCATTCAGAGTTAACGTGAATTCACGGCGAAAAGTAAAAAAATCCCTAAGATTATTTCACGTATATATAATATAATCTCTGACCATATCATTTAAATAACTTAATTTATAAAAACTTATTTCTTGATAATCTATGCATAATAATAATTTTTCTAATTTTTCCAATAATAACATTTAAATTGTCTTATAATAAATTGTATGAACTTCAAACATATGATTTATACTATTCGCAATAAATATGTAAAATCTTCTACAATAGTTTATTGAACGATCGTTTACTTTCAATATATCACGTATTATGAGTGATAAATATTCCCGTTTTAAAAGACATAAATATATATTTTTAAAAAAAAATCACTACATTAAAAAATGGTTTCTTGTTGGAACCTAATATAATTACAATTTGTCATAATAATTCAACGGGATATATTTTTGCATAATTATTATGTTTGTGGATAAATCTAAATAATAAATTTAGTAAAATGTATATTTGATTAAAAATATTTTTTTTTTCGATTAGTAATTTAAGTCAAATCGTAATGAATTCGATTAACAAAATCCTAACTAACAATTTTTCTAAAAATTCCTCTAACATTACCTATATATTAGAGACTTGCAGGCCCTGGTACACGGGCCGGGCCGTATTTTTTATATTTTCAATATACCCAGAGTAGGTTGTATATTTTAAATGGTCATTATTAGCTATAAAAATCCGGGTCTGAAAATATAAAACCCAGGCCGTGAAAATTTTTTAAAAAAGAAATACGGTTCGGGCCGTGCAAATGTCTCTGACCTATACATTATCAATTATAGGCCTAAATTTCTTTTATAATTTTGAATTATAATTTACAGTCAAATGTCATTCTAAATAGACTTTAATTGATTTAGTTTCTTTATTTTTTAATACAAAAGAGATTATTTTCTATGTTTCCTCAAGAATTGAAGATATGTGTTTTTATGAATCCATGATATATAATTTTAAAAAAAACATAATATTTTTTAAATATATGCTTTTAAAATACATCAAGGATATTAACCATGTAGTAATCGACGGTAAAACGAGTAGCGAAGCTAGACAGCAAAACTGCAACGAATTTCAAAACAAACCAAAGTGTAGAGTCGCATTACTTTCTATCACAGCTGCTAACGCGGGTATCAACCTTACATCTGCTAAAACGGTTATATTTGCAGAACTCTTCTGGAACCCAGGGGTATGTAGCATTACTATGAAATCTATATAGTAATTGAATTACTACTATTTATGTAATAAATATTTAGTTTTAAATGGAAGTGGTCAGTTGTTTATTGACCATTTCATTATAAGTATAAACTAAATATGAGCTATCAGTGCTGTTAAACGCTACTTTGAATCATGCACTACCACTCTTTTTCAAAAAAAAGAAGAATGCTCCAGAGTTGTTAAACGCTACTTTTAAGAGTAGCGCGCTACCGCTATAGCTATTTGTAGTGTTGTTAAATGGCTCATTTTGAGCCGATTTTTAAAAACGGCTAAATCCATATTTTAGCTAGAAAAATATTACCTAAACCTCGAAATTTCGCTAATTCATGTCTAGACCTTTGTGCCATCTATGAGCAAAATCTTCAGACTTGCGTAATATTATTTTGGATAAAATATTGAGTTAGCCGTTTTTAAAAATCGGCTCAAATCGAGCCGTTTCACAACACTAGCTATTTGTTAAAAAAAGTAGCGCGCTACCGCTATCGCTATTTGTCAAAAAAAGTAGCTCCTTTTTAAGCTACTTTTTATAAAAAAAATTTACAAACTTATTTTTTGCTTATAATGTTATTATTTAGTAAATATATATAAATCAACATTTATAAATATTAAAATATAGTTAGTTTTGATTATAAAAAAATTTATGTAATAAAAATAAATATTTATGGTAATTAATTTGTTGCATTTTAATATAAAATCATTTTAATATTATCATCCCCAAGTCTAGAGCGACGATCAGAAAGTATAAGTTTTGCCTTATTAAATAATCTCTCGACACTAGCACTTGAGGGTAAGGGCGTATTTAATCTTATATACATATTTTTAATATAAGATAGATTATCAATAATTTTATTTGCAAGTACATCGTATGTCTGGCATCCTATTATCATTTTGAGGGCTAATGCCACAGATCTTCTTTTGTTCTAGGATCTAGCTAATGGCCTGTGATTCCCAAATAAGCTCAAAAATATTTAATCAGATCAATTTATAAAGTTTTTACCTTCTGTTATGTGTTCAACTATCTTCCGTGGTACATATATATGATATCTCTGATAACTCTACTATTAGAGTATCTTTCATCATTTTAAAGTTATCTGCTATTTTATTCATTAGTGTCTGGCGGCATAAAATTGTTGAACCAGGGGGATAGAGTTTTAATCATCATGGTAAATGATGGATTATCAACTAAGGACATTGGCTGAACTGTATAAATTATAAAATCAACAATAACTTTATCAGCCAATTGAAAAATATTGTCATTTGCATTATTAATTAATTTGGTTTGAATTGAATTAGTCTTTTTGGATGTAGAGTCGCCTATTAAAAATTATTTAGATGTTTCTCCATTTCCTTAAAACTCATGAACAGTCTTATAAAATAAATATTATTAGAATGTAAAAATGACAATTTACCTATAGGTGTTTCTTGAGGTTATAGCTACTGGATTGATTTGAGGAAATATTTTTTTTACATTTTAAACAAATAAATTTGAAACCAATTTTGGTTATATATTTATTTTAAAAAATTTTCAAATCTAGGGAATGGGAAATTTGTATTATAGCTATTAAGAACATTTTCTTCCCTGGTATCTTCCATTTCATTAATGTCATTGTCTGAATCACTTTCAACCATTTGGATATCTATAGGCGATGACATTTTAAATTATTAACACGTGATTTAGGTTTATAAAACAAATGTAAATATAAATTACAAATTGAAATTATATTTTAATTTCAAAATTAAATAATAAGTCATAAAAATTATAATTAATTATGATATTATATTTAAATTTTCATGTTTACACTTACCTTCATTATATTTTTTTAAAGTAGCTACTTTCAAAAAAAGTAGCACGCTAAAAAATTAAATAATTACAAAAAAAGTAATCGCTATTAGCTATAGCTACCAAAAAAGTTAGCGGGCTAATTAGCGCGCTACTTAACAACTCTGGAATGCTCTAATCGTTAGTTGCTATTTTATTATACTTAAGTGAAAAATTTACATTTTAATAATAAATCCTTGAGCAACCCAGGAAATTATCATTAAATGGTAAAGAAGAAGAATATTGCCATTCTTAATCCCAAGGGATAACTGAGGGAATGGAGTATTTTTATAAAAAATATTGGGTATGTCCTAATTCAAAAAAAGATTTACATATTTTTAATTCTGCATATACAGTGACATTAATACTAATCTAAAATTACGATTCATTTATTAAGATGCATTAAAAAGTGGGCATACTAGATATGAGCGAAACCCGGCCAAAGATTTTCAGACCGGACTGGTTCAATTGTGCCAAATATTTTTATAGATCACGGATTTTGGAAAAAGTTTTTAAATCTGATAATTAGGCAGTCGTTTTATTTCGAAAACAACTTATAAAAAAATATGTTTTAAGGGGTTGGTCGGCTAAATATAATTACCAACCTGGCCAAAAATCTTATGGAAAATTTTTATCAGGTTTGTGCCGCGTTTCAACCAGGTTATTTTTAAAATTCATCTACCCACCTGTTATAAATATTTTTAATCCACCACCCACTTCTTGTTTAAAATTGTTTTAACCCGCCCATTTCAGACCTCTAATTTGTTACGATCCATCAGAGGCGTCACTAGCATTTACAATCTCAGAGGGCTCAAAAATTATTTTCAAAATTACCTTCTTTTTTTTTTAGCTAAAATTTTCAAAATGACCTTTTTTAAGTTTAAATTATCCAAATTTATTTTTTAGCTAATATCTTCAAAATTACCTATTTTTTTAACTATATCAAAATTACCTTTTGTATAAAAATATAATAAAAATTTTGAGCGTTACTGCAATCCATTAGTATTTCAAATTAATAATATTTTATATATTCATAAATTAATTTGTATTATTTTTCTTACAAATAAAAGATTTTGGTTCAAGCAGAAGATAGAGCATACAGAATAGGCCAGGAAAATGACGTGGTAATACAATATTTGGTGGCAAAAAATACTGCAGACGATTTTATATGGTAAATTAATTTTAAGATATATTTTTTTTTTAAATTTGACTCATCTATCAACATTTAAAAAAATATATATATGTTATATTACCAGTATATATATTTAATCAATCGTGCACTGCCATATAACATAATTTGCTGTTTATTTTATAAAAGCACTATGCATTTGTTTATAAATAATATATTTCAAAATTATTATGTATTTATAACAAATTCCAAAGGTATACTTATTTATTATCACATTCATATTTTATTTTTTTAATGTTATTATAATGTGTCTATGGCGACCATATGATTAATTTACTTAAATTTGCAAAAGATGGAGCATCCTAATCTGATAAATGTTCACCCATTAAACTCATATATTTCACATTAAGTGACTTTCTATCTTTTGTTGCCATATCATTTCATTCTTCAAAATCAAATATACTCTTTCAGGTTCTGCGTTGCTTATACAAAATGGTGTTTACCATTTTTTTTTGCATTTCTCAATGGTATTAGGAATGGGAGAAACACCAGATTAGATTTATCCAAAAAATTTTCAAAGTCATATGGATCTATATTAAATTTTAAAGAAATGTGGTAAATTTTTCTACTTAATCATGCCATTGAAAGTATGTTTTTAAAGGTCCAAGATCTATGTTTATAAAATTAAAAAAACTCATTTTTGTGTAAATTTGAAATCACGGTAAAGGGCAAGATACTTTTTTCCCAATTGAAAGATCCTTTTCACAATTGCCCAATTTTCTAAATTTTGATTTGTGTATGCTGATCTACTAATAATTTGTCAGCTCTTAGTAAGTGGGAAATAAGATAAGTTGCCAAACATAAATTTTAAATGCTAAACATGTAACCCCAACCTGTAACATAAATAAATGTGCTAATTAACTCTTTATTTGTGATTTTAAAAAATAAAAAATTTAACAAACCGTTCGCATATGTTGCAAATGGGTTCGATCAGCTGTTGTAAACCCGTTCCATTAGATTGTATAGAACCTCTTATAAAATTGTCTAAGATTTATATGCTTTGTAAATGGTAGTATTTTCAAAATTTTATTAAAAAACATGCATATAAATTATTCAAAAATGGAAAATAACGTAAGTGAATTTTCTTAAATCCGATTTTCCCTAAAAAATTTTCCTTCTATTTTTAAATGTATATTGATAATACATGGTATTGGCTAAGCTATTTTAATCAGGCAATAATTTTTATAAATCAGCAATTCCGAATCAGTTCATTAATAATATTTTTTTTTAAATATCAGCCTGTTCTCATAATTTTATTTTTTGACCATGTGAAAAAGTATTTTGTAGCACACTGGTCAGGGTTTAGGGGCCATGCGAATCTCCGATGTTAGCCTAAACTTAATTATGGATAATTGAATGTAACATATAATACACCTTTTTTTATTTTATATAAAAGGCCATTGGTCAAGTCAAAATTAAAAGTTCTGCAGGGAGCTGGATTAACGAATGAAGATTTTTCCAAAGCTAATACTCATCAACAAGTAATTTATACTTTTTTGACATTTAGAACAAATATTTTGAAAATCTATTTTTTTAGATATGTGAAGATAAAACTCAAACAAAAATAATGGACTTTTGGGATAAAGTGTTATCGGAAGAAAATTGGGAAGAATTTGATGATGATTAATGTATTTTATAGATTATAATTCAAACCAATTATTATAATTAATATTTAAAGTATCCTTGTGTTTTCATTATAATGCTTACTTTGTATTATATTTCATATCACCTTAACAGAATAAAAGGCTTGATTTATATAAAAACTCTAATTTTAATAAAATGGCCAGACCTTAGGATCGAACTCATTCTCGCACCATTTACATTTATTAATTCAAAATGTTTAATTCATTTGAGAAAATATATTTATATCACTTTTGATGCTTATAAACATAGTTTCAAATCAGAACCTTTGTGTTCTGATTTAAAAAAACCTGAGACCAGAACTTTGAACCGCCTATAATCTAAAAATGGGAAACTATTACTTAGAACTAATACAACTTTTAATCTAAAAACCGGAACTTGGAACTATTAAAAAAATTTTAATCGAAAACGTGGAAGCTAGAACTTGGAACCATCTGAACCGATTTTTAATCTAAAAACCAGAAATAAGTATTCGCGGTTAAGGTTTTGTGGAAATAAATACGTTATAATTTGTTTGGGATATTGTCTTCTCTACTAATATTTCGCTGGAAAAAATTTGCGAAATTAGTTTAGCAATATTACCTATAAAATTCAATCGTAATTACGACATTCGCGATAAATTTTTCGCAAAAATTTTGTAGATCTGCAGAACCGGACCAAGCTCAACCCTAGATTTATTTTAGAAATTTTTCGACTTGATTAGGATTTTAGTTTTTAATATTTAACGGGCCCGATCACAATTTTTGCAAATTGTTTTTAAGAAAAAATCATCTTGGCCCGTATTTTTAAGCTTTTTAGGGATGGGTTGTGAACCTGAAAATAACATCGGCCCTATTTTTTTTTATCTAGTTGAACAAGCTTTATTTATTATCCTCCATACCCCCTTAATGCTGGGCATTTCGTTCTCTTTTGCCCGGCCAATCTACTAGTATCAATATATAAATGCATTTAGTTCCAAAACAATTTATTGATTGTTTATAAATACTTATATAGAAATTTAGAATCTTGAAATGAATCTAATTTTCTGAATTTAAAAATTCAAAAAATAATATATAAATTAATTTACTTAAAATTTTATTTCGAGTAATTTATTATTATCGTTTTTTTTATACGTTAATATTTTTGTTTGATATTTTGTTTAGACTTTATAATTGGATATAGGTTAAAAAATCCGTTGATTTAGCTAAATTTATAGGGGCATGATGAAGAAAATCGGATAAGCATTTACTTCTCATTTCTTCAATATTAAAAAGTAGTTAACGTTCTTAATAATTTAAAATGTTTAAATGATAATGGTAAAAAAAATAAGTGAGACATGAGACAGAACGACAATCAGGACCAGATCATGAAAATCTGTCAATTCCATTTCGTCTCCACTAAGATATAAAATTCACACAAAATATCTTTAGGTTATGTGGAAAATGTTTTTTAAGAAATTCGAAAAGTTTTAAAACTTTCGCAAATTATAAAATTTTAATGAAGTAATGTTAAATTTTTGAAATTTATAAAAAAAAAAAATTTGAGTTTTAGATTTGTATTTATTTTAATATTTAAAATTGCTTATTTATTAATTTTCATTATCAATAAATTTTCGAATTTATTTTTTGACATTTTGATTGGACACAGCCTTTAAATTCTTTCATATATTTTACTATAATATTTAAATTTAATAATTACAGCTACGAGGTTATAAATATTTTAATACAATTTTTTTTTATTTATTTAATTCTGAAAAATTTTCGATTATTTAAACTCTCTAGAGTTCATGGTAGAATGCAAATATTTTGTTTAATTAGGTTCAAAACGGAGACGTTCCTCTCGGGACGCGTAATACGATGTGCATAGTCATTGAAATGAAAAGTGAATAAATGTAGAAATGTCTATATCGATTTAAGGCTTATTTGAAGATATGTCATTTGAAAGATTCTTTTAGATAACAACACTTCTTCACAGGCGAGATAATTTAATTTATATAAAAAATAACAGGCGACATATAATTCTGGCTTCCATTCCATTTCTGAATATATCGACTAAGGCATTAAACAGGAATATTTATTTTAATGATAGTGATATAAGATAATTCAGTAAGTTATGATAAGAAATGTTATATTTTAACTGGTAATAGGAAAAAAAAACCCTGGAAAAAAAACCCCCGGAAAAAAACCCCCAGGAAATAAAACCCCCGGAAAAAAACCCCTTTAGATTATTTTTATACACTCTCATATTTAAGTATATTCTAGCAATAATTTATATTGAATTGGTATATATACAATTGCAAGTTAATAATGTTAAAAATATTATGACCTCATCAAATTTTTGCTTATAGACCATTCATGCTTCCTCCACCCCCACCTCCTCCTACTGTCATGGATCTTGCTGGAGTTGGTGTGTCTCCTATGAATATGATGCACCATCCAAATTTACCCCCAATATGATGGGTTATTTATATTTACTATTGATACTTAAAACGTAATGTATTTTTTTTAAAATACAAATTTATTTAAGCAGATAATCAATTTTTAGAAATACATCTATATATAACCTGATTGGTTGTTAGCAGCCAGTATATAAAGAAATTGAAACTTAATTCATGCATATTTAAAAGATGAATATTGAAATAAATTCGTGATTTATTATAATAGAAACAAATATACATTCACCCAATATACAATTTAATTCAGTTGAAACCATTAAAATGCAAATGGAAAATACTCAATTTTTTTGCATTTGGTATTTTGAATAAATGTGATAATTTTAATTTATTCATGATTTCTCACCTCATTGATATGCAACTACCTTTAGTTTTTAGCTTATTAAAAGTTTTAAAATGTATTTTTAATCAAAAGAATAAAAATTGTTTATTAATTAAAAACGCTATGATTGGTATTGTTTTAAAATGTATTTTTAATCAAAAGAATAAAAATTGTTTATAAATTAAAAACGCTATAATTGGTTTTTAGACAATTGCAAGTTAATAAATATTATTGCATCAACTAGTTAAATGAACAGATATTAAAATGTATTGTTATAAAATGTATTTTTAATCAAAAGAATAAAAATTGTTTATAAATTAAAAACGCTATAATTGGTATTTATTTATAAAATTAAACAATAATAATTTGGATCTTTATGCCGTATATAAAAGACAAAAAAAAATTAAATTTACAAAAATATTTTATTCATAAAATTTATATTTTATAAAAAAAAATTAAATTTACAAAAATATTTTATTCATAAAATTTATATTTTATAAAAAAAATTTAATGGATCTTATTCATCCTGGAAAGCTCATATTTGAAGGTTATTCTTATACCATACATAAAAAATGCTCAAACAAGATTAGATGGCGCTGCTCAAAGTATTCTTCTTTTAAATGCCGAGCAATACTTTTTTCAACACTCGATAATCAAGACCCGGTTCTTGATACCAAAATCATCCATCAAATATTGATGGACTAGTAGCAATGAAATCCATTGCTAACATGAAGAAGCGATGTGCAGACTCTTTGGCAAAACCTCTTCAAATTTATGCAGAGGAAATTGTAAAATTAGACCAAAGAGTTCAGTCGCATATGTTATCGGAAGATTCTATAAAAAGAACTCTAAGGAATCACAAAGCAATGCAACACCCTTCAAATCTTGAGAATTTGGAAGACCTAGTTATTGAAGGTATTACTTTAAATATAATTATATTTTCATAAAAATTTAAATATTATAGGTGATTGGGCAAATTGTGGCTCCCAGAACTCAAAACGATTTTTATTATTTGATAATGGCCCACAAGCTGAAGAACGCATAATAATGTTCGCAACAGATGATTCCTTGAATCTAATATCTAATAGGACAGAGTGGTATATGGATGGTAATTTTGCCATGTCCCCAAAAAATTTTCTACAATTATATGTGATTAGAGTAGCAATAAACAATATTTATATTACAGCGGTTTATTGTGTACTCCAGAAAAAAACTCAAAGTACATATGAAATAATATTTCAAACAATAATGTCTAAATGTCAGGAAAGGGATTTATTTCCTGATCCATTATATATATACATGGATTTCGAAAAGTCTGCTATGACCGCGGTTAAGAGTATCATTGGTATGATTATTAATATGTTTAATAATTTATATTTATTTTTTCAATTAGGGTATCACATCGTAATTAGAGGATGTTTTTACCATTTGTGTCAAAGTACACATAGAAAAATTCAGAAGCTGGGTCTGGAAAGCGAATATAGGACGGATGAAACTCTAAGTTTTTTTTGTGGCATGATGGACGGCTTAGCATTTGTTCCGTTATGTGATATGGATAATGCAATGACATTCCTTAGATCAGTTACTCCGAGCAATGGTAAGGACATTCTCGATTATTTCAATAAAAATTATGTCAATGGGTATCAAGGAATGTCATGAGAAGCAATTCTCAATCCCAAACACGTCGAATTGAGCCTCGATTTTTTCCAGAAACCTGGAACAGAGTACTCTCTCAGATGAAGAACGAACAAATAATCAATGCGAAGGTTGGAATCATCGTTTTTCTAATCTGGTTGGTAATAAACACCCATCAATCTGGGTACTCATTAAAAAAATGAAATGCGAGGTGGCTGCCGACGAAACCAAACTTGAAAGATGGCGCGTAGGTAGTTGGACATATAAAACAAAATCGCAGAGTTCTAACAACCAGATTCGGCTAAAGAAACTTTGCGAAGAATACCGTGATGGGGTGCGAAGCCTTCCGGATTTTATAAGAGCGATATCCTTCAATATTCGATGTCAACCAATATAATTATTATTATAAATTATAAAATTATATATACATAATCATGATTTACCAATAAAATAAACATTTCTTATTTCTAAGTTTTGTCAAATTTAGTCTATTTAATATCATATTTAAAGATGGTATTGTATTTTTACTATAGGAAATTTTTTTTACAATACATAGTTATTTTACTGAGGCATTTTTTCCCACTACCAATTTAAACATCAGTTTTTCTTATTTAAGAATTTTTTTTATGAAGAGTAGACCGGTCTTAAGTAAATTCTATAAAAATGAAAAAAAATTATTGGGGAATTTTTTTCCGGGGTTTTTTTTTCCTGGGGATTTATTTTCCGGGGTTTTTTTTTCTGGGGGTTTATTTTCCGGGGGTTTTCTTTCCTGGGGGTTTATTTTCCGGGGGTTTTTTTTCCTGGGGGTTTATTTTCCGGGGGTTTATTTTCCGGGGGTTTTTTTCCGGGGTTTTTTTTTCCAGGGGTTTTTTTTCCGGGATTCATTTTAACTATCTCTAGATTAGATTGTTTCAAAATCTTAGGTAGCCATTAAAAGTATCGCGCTACAGTAGCGGCCGGTAGAAACGATACTTTTATTAGATAGTAGCAAATTAGTCGTGTAGTTATTATTTTTTATAATTATAATAGAATGGATTTATTTAAAAAAATGTAAAGTTGTACAAATCCTTTAATAACTTATTTTGCATTCATTCATTTATTAAAAAAAACTTGAGGGGAATACAATAATACAAGATACGCTAATTCGTAAATTGGCTGTGGTTAATCTCAACGTAATATTAAAAAACAAAATTTAGATAAAATAAAAATATAATAATTTACTTGTATTGTATATACCTTAATATAAAAGCATGGTAATAATTTATTCCAAACAATTATAAGAAATTTATTTGTAAAAAGTAAGTAGACATATAGTTGATTTTACTCTATTATATAAAATTAGTTATAAAATACTAGGTAAAATTCCACTTCTACAGACATATTTGACAGTCAGAGAATATATTATAGTTAATAATTTAACAAATTTTACTAATAAATGCTCTTGATATTAAATATAGCAACAATTTGCATTCAATTATTTAACGCCATCTATTTATTTTAAGTAAAAATGATATTTAAATTTAATCTTCAAATTATTCATCCCACAATGTCTTTAAAAGATATTTTCTGATATCCTTATCAATATATTATAGTTTTCTGTAAAATATATATCGCTATATTGGTAAAAATTACTTGATTGTCATTTGATAATTAGATATACTGTAAATCTACGACATATAATATTCCACTGTTTGTATTGTGCTTTAATATTTTTATAATTTATGATTTAATTTTATCAATAGTTTTATAATTTTATTTTACTTTTATTAAAATAAATAAATAAAAATTACTCACTTTATAAAAAATTATATTTGATATATTATATTATTTAGTAATTTTATGGATCTATTATTAATAATTATAATACATTTCACTTCTGTCTTAAGACTTATCTTTGGCTTATATGCCATTTATTAAAAAAACATTTTTGGTTCATTTTACATATTTATAAATTTATTTCCCCAAAAATCTATAAATTATGATGAATAGTTTTATAAAAAAATATCAACTTTTACATTCTTTCTTTTAAATTACTAAAATATATGCATACATATTTGAGGGTCAGGGAGTGGGAGGAGAACTAATTAGGATATTTTTTATTAGCTAAAAATGATATTTATAAAAAGTGATAAATTTCTAAAGGGGGGGGGGATTTCCCCTTGCCCCCCCCTCCCCCATCGGCTACGCCTATGATCTAAAATAAGAATATATTGCGTTTTAAGTTTATTTGTTTTTGATATTTTCTAAGAGGATATTCATAATAATTATTAATAATGTTGATTACATAAATAATTTTTTGCAGAGTTGCTAAATACTACTTTTAAAAGTAGCGCGCTACCGCTATCGCTATTTGTTAAAAAAAGTAGCTCGCTACATTTGTCAAAAAAGTAGCTCGCTATTAGCTACTATTTTTTAAAAGTAGCTTTAGCTACTTTTTAAGTTACTTTTTATAAAAAAAATTTACAAACAAATTTTTCATTTTTTGCTTATAATGTTATTGTATAGTAAATATATAAAAATCAACATCTATAAATATTAAAATATAGTTAGTTTTGATTATAAAAAAATTTATGTAATGAAAATAAATATTTATGGTAATTTGTTGCATTTTAATAATAAAATCATTTCAATATTATTATTCCCAAGTCTAGAGCGACGATCAGAGAGTATAAGTTTTGCCTTATTAAATAATATCTCGACACTAGCCCTTGAGGGTAAGGGCGTATTTAATCCTATATACATATTTTTAATATAAGATAGATTATCAATAATTATATTTGCAAGTACATCGTATGTCTGGCATCCTATTATCATTTTGAGGGCTAAATCCACAGATCTTCTTTTTAAAGTTCTAGGGTCTAGTCAATGACCTGTGTTTCCCAAATAAGCTCAAAAATATTTAATCAGATCAATTTATAAAGTTTTTACCTTCTGTTATGTGTTCAACTATCTTCCGTGGTACATATATATGATATCCCTGATAACTCTACTATTAGAGCATCTTTCATCATTTTAAAGTTATCTGCTATTTTATTCATTAGTGTTCTGGCAGCATAAAATTGTTGTATCAGGGGGATAGAGTTTTAATCATCATGGTAAATGTTGGATTACCAACTAAGGACAGGATGAACTGTATAAATGTTAAAATCAACAATAACTTTATCAGCCAATTTCTGAGAAATATTGTCATTTGCATTATTAACAAATTTGGTTTGAATTGAATTAGTCTTTTTAGATGTAGAGTCGCCTATACCAAAATTATTTAGATGTTTCTCCATTTCCTTAAAACTCATGAACAGTCTTATAAAATAAATATTATTAGAATGTAAAAATGACAATTTATCTATAGGTGTTTCTTGAGGTTATAGCTACTGGATTGATTTGAGGAAATATTTTTTTTACATTTTAAACAAATAAATTTGAAACCAATTTTGGTTATATATTTATTTAAAAAATTTTCAAATCTAGGGAATTTGTATTATAGCTATTAAGAACATTTTCTTCCCTGGTATCTTCCATTTCATTAATGTCATTGTCTGAATCACTTTCAGCCATTTGGATATCCATAGGCGATGACATTTTAAATTATTAACACGTGTTTTAGGTTTACAATATAAATGAAAATATAAATTACAAATTGAAATTATATTTTAATTTCAAAATTAAATAATCAATATTATAATTAATTATGATATTATATTTTAATTTTCATGTTTATACTTACCTTCATTATATTTTTTAAAAGTAGCGAAGTAGCGGTTACTTAGCTATTTTCAATAAAAGTAGCGCGCTAAAAAATTAAATAATTACAAAAAAAGTAGCCGCTATTAGCTATGGCTAACAAAAAAGTTAGCGCGCTACTTTAACAACTCTGATTTTTTGAGATAATTAACCCACCTTATCATTATATTATAAATTTAACATTTTATTTAATTTTGTTGAATTTCAAATTTAGGTAAAGATTTTATTCTACGATTATTTAAAAAAATAAATACAGGAATCCAAACCGAAACGAATATTGGTTCGGTTCGGATAAAATTAACGGTTCAAGGTTCAGGTTCATAAAAAATCGGTTTAAACACTTTATTCAAACCTACATTCGAATTATGTATAGGGAAAATATATCATTAATTTAAAAAACACATGTATTAAACCTTCATTTTTATTAATTGCACATTATTAAATAATATTTAATTTATAAATATAAAAATCTATAATTAATTTTAATATGAACAATATTTTACTTTTTTTACTTAAATTTTTTTTATTAAGCCGGACAATTAATACATTTCCAAAATTCGTCTCACTCAAATTACATCTATAAGGAGATAGTATAAATTTAATTGTTGAAAAACATCTTTCCACACTAACTTGAGCCGACACTGCCAATATAATATCAGATTTGATGTGTCATTTATAATATTTTGGATTTAATTTTTCTCTAAGCATTATAATTTATAAGCTTAAAGTATTTAAAAAATGTTGTAAAATGACAATATAATAAAGATTATTATAAAATTATGACCGAGACTTATCAATCAAATGTGATTGATGCTAATTTTAAAATAATTCGAATATAATTGAAATTTTTTCAATATACTAATAATAACTTACATATTATTTTATAAGAATAAAATCATGAGGCTTGAACCGGTTCAGAAGCATTTTAGCGGTTAGGTTTAGGTTCAGCTAGAATTTTTTTAGCGGTTTAGGTTCTGTTTGGATCCCTGAATAAATATATAATTGGGAAACTGCAAATATATTTATTGGCTCATTAAGGAAAAAAAAAGTATGACATAATTTTTGATAACTACGTCAGTACGGAAGAAAAATTTAAAATTATTGGTATTATTCGAAATAATTTTTAATTAAGATTTTTTATTATTTAAGATATTCCTTGGGAAACTTATTATTTTTATTTACTTTTTTTTTCATCTATAACTTTTGAAAATTTTAATTTTTGAATCGTATATTCGGCGAATCAAATAGAATGTTTTTTTTATACAAAATAGATATATCCATTAATATTTTACACCTCAAATTTTTTTATAATTATTTTTTGATATAAAAAGAATATTGTAAATTGAAACCATTTTTATATTACCTTCTGTTGTAATTATTTAAAAATAATTATATATATATATTTTTTATATTAAATGTCAATCATTTTTTTCTGGTTTTATAAAGGATATATTGCTTAGTGCCGCGATTGCGATTTAGCCACGATAAATACAAAATACATTAAATCATAGAGAATTCATAGTTACGGATCGCGTGACCTGAATCGCAAAAGCTAATCGCCGCGATTTTTTAAAAACACAAATCACTTTGTATTTCTTAGCGTGATTTATTGATTCGTTAAATACTGCCATTGGTTAATTTAGCACAAAATAATCTTAAATTACTCAATATTTCAATTTTTTGAAGATATCAAACCTATGAATCAAGATAATATGATCATTTAAATTACAAAAGCATTAGATAAGAAAGGAGACACCAGATGTAACAGAGGTGTTAAAGAAGAATTGTTAATATATTTATTTAAGTTGATCTCATTGATATTATTATTTAGCTGATCTCATTGATAGTGACAATACATTGAATGATATAATTATTCCCAAAAGTCCTGCATTAATTAAGCTTGGTATTGAGTCTGGCAATTAGTAATATCTAAAAATACATTATTTATATTGAAGAATCTGTATCTTCTGTTGAATCTCATAGTTCATATTATAAGTCCTAAGAGAAATTTTATTGACAATGAGGAAAGAATACTAGATACTTAAAATAAATAAACTGAATATAGCATGTCTTATATTGAGGTAAAAATTGGGTAAATGTACAGAAAAATAATTTCACTGATCAAATATGTGATGTTCTACGCAATTTTGTCTATCTTGTATTAATTTGAAAATATATTATAGTAATTAGGATATAAATTTTGCACTAAAGAAATAAATTGAATAAATATTAAACACCTTCCATTATAAATATTTGCATTTTATACAATTATATATCTTTGTTACGATCTTTAAATTTCTAATATTTAAAAAAAATAATTAAAATATATAACTTAATAATATTAAATCCGCAAGTTGACGTTTGTTGCTTTTAAATACCTTATTTAAATATAAATAATAATTTTTATAAATTTTTTATCATTCTATCCGTAAAAAAAAGATGAATGAATGTTTTTATAGAAACTATTTATATAAATATGATTCTAACTAAATGTACCGATATTTTTATCGGATCGGGCCGATATTTCATCCATTTCAAAATATCTGTTATAGGTCAATATTATAAAATTTTCCGATCCGATCCAAAAAATGGTGTTTTTAACAAAAATAAAATTTTTTTAAAAAGTTATATCGATACATTTTTGTTTATTTTTTTATAATAATTAATTAATAAACATTCTGCCATATTGTTATTTTGTTTGCGCATTCTGTTTATAAAAATGTGATAATCTCTTCAGAATCTGTGTTTAGTGAAGCTGATGATACTGACAGTCCCCATCGCCGCAGGCTAGTTTATGGTAAATTGGAAATTTTGGTATTTCTAAAAAGAAATCTTCGATATATTAATTTTAAATATTTATTTCGAATTTTATAATATAATTGTTTAACTTATTCTGTAAATATGTAGGTTAGTGTTATTATTAATTATATAGTGATTTATCAATAAAAATATTTTATATACTTTTAGAATTGCAAAATTTAAACTATAACTGATCATTATAATATATTTAAATGACATATGTTATGGTATAGTTAAATTATAAATGTTATATTAATAAAAAGTATATTAAAATTTAAAACCATTGGTATCTTTACAGAATTCAAATTAGATAATCGGATCGGTAATCGGCTGAAGGATCAAATAATAATAAAAATTGTAATTAAAGTTTCAATCGATACTTACCTGAGAATGAACTTTTAACCTTTATGATAATTTAGAAAATGTTATATTTTTTTCAAAATATATTCATCATTTTCCGGTTATTTGCTATATAAAATACAAGTTTTAAAACTTTAAGGAACATACACTTAAAAAAAATTTATATATTTTTGCACGGATATTATAAAATCTTAATATCTTATTTATGCATAAAAAAATAGTGATTTTGCTTCTTCTATTAGCAATAACTTTTATAAAATTAAAAAAAAAATATTATACGTACGCAGGAATTTGGTCTGGGGGGGGGGCGGATAATAAAATTTTTTGAGAAATATTATTGTTTTTAAAAATATCATGTATACATTTATTAGGACTAATAGCTATTTCTAATACACAATTTTAAATTAATGTGAATTATAAAAAAATTATATGTAAAGAATCACTTAAATGACCCAAAATAGAAATTTTTATTTTTTGAGCTTTAAAATTTATATATAAAGTATAAAAAATTTAAATGTTAGAAATATAAATTAATACACAAAAAGCTTAGGGAATAATTGTATTATGTTATATATTTACAATGTAAAATCCAATCTTCGTTGGGATTGAGCTATTTTTTCAATTATCTCATCCTTGCTTGTTGTCAAATGCCTATGAATATTCAAAAGATCCAAACCTTTCAATCTACTTTCAAAAGTTGTACTTCTTGGTATGTTTTTCAGAGACCTGCAGGCTCGGCCCTCGGGCCGGACCGTATTGCCGTGTCCGAAATTTAAAAAAAACACCAGGGCTGAGCCTGAATTTTTTAAAAAAAAATCTAGGCCGGGCCTGAAAATTTTTTTAAAAAAATATCCGGGCCGGACTGTGTATTTTAAAACAGCCTATATTTGAAATCGTTATTATTAGCTATAAAAATCAAAAATAAATAGAATTTATTTTTAAAAAATCCGGGTCGGGCCTGAAAATTTTATTTTAAAAAAGGCCGGGTCGGGCCTGAAAATTGAGCTTAGCCGTAAAAATCTTTAAAAAAATCAGGGTCGGGCCTGAAAATTTTATTTTAAAAAAGGCCGGGTCGGGCCTGAAAATTGAGCTTAGCCGTAAAAATCTTTAAAAAAATCCGGGTCGTGCCCTGCAAATGGTACCTCTGCAGGGCTCTGTTATTCTTCTTGAAAAAGAGAATGTTCTCTCATTAGTTTACTATTGGGAAGAGTTGCTAAAACCTTTTTAATACATTAGGAATATAATCTAAAATGTGTTTGAAATAATGCAGAGCATCCATAGCATTTTTTGGGACTGTATCAACCATAGTTAATCTTATAAACATAGTTATTCAGTTAATAAGGCATCATAAGATACTTTAACATCTTCATGATAAAAATCCAACAAATATTTTTTTTCTATCACCATCTGAAAAAGGTTGGAAAGGCTTTTATGAAAATAATATTTGCAGATTGGTAAGTGCTGCATAATGAATTAAAAACCATTCATTTATTTGGTTTAATTTGTATCTAAGATATACTCTTCTACTGATCCTATATTAATGTTTTAACTATGAGCTTGCCTTGCTGCAAGTCGAGTGAGACAAATATTAAACACGTAGAGCTCTGCTTTTGACTTAATAACATATAAAATATGAAATTCTTCATAAACATTAGCCCTAATTTCCTTGAAATCTAATAAAATGCTCTCCGCTATTCTCATCTTCTTAATCAAGTCATCATGTTTTTGAAAAGTAATACATAAAATAAATTTATTAGAAAAGTAAAAATAACATGTGATCAAATTATTAACGAAATTAAAATGAGAAAGAAAGAAAGAAAGAATGAGAAAAAAAATTTGGAATAAGCATTGAATCCAATAATTTTCTTGCTTCTAAGGAAAAATTTCTTTCAGGCCATTGTGATATGTCAGTAATAGCAAATAATCGGCTCTTCTAACTCCATAAAAGCTGTTACTGCTTGATGGCGGAGACTCTATCTCGTAGGACAAGGTTGCAATTTCTTTCTCTCTGTTGGACAATTTCAGAATAATTATTATTTGACTAGAAATTTAAAAATGGTAGATAAATATTACGCCACTAAAAATTTGAAAATAATAAGATAATATTACGCCGGAGAACTTTAAATCGAAATTAATTGATAAACTTAGTGATGAATGTGATAATAAATGTAATTAAATATATATTTAATATGAGATAGGAATAAATATTAACAAATATAAATTAATATAGTACTGTGTAAATTTAATTCAAAACATTTCCATATTTATTAATTTATTTGAAAATAAAATTATTTGACTTGTAAAAAGTTGTTAAAATAACATATTTATATATTCTTATCAATTTTTACAAGTTAAAATTCTTATTTACAAACGAATTAAAAAATTTTGAAATGTTTTAAATTAAATCTGCACAACACTCTAAACAAAAATATTTTTGAAAAATATATCTGGCCTCTGCATTTTTTGGCTTGGGGGGGGGGATTTGTCCCCCTGCTGCGTACGCCAATGAGCTCCTCAAAATTTTCTGAAAATATGCAAGATGTGTTTCAAATAAGTTGGGAATTTTCTACTTAGTACATATATAACGAGGGCTCTGATGGATTTATAGCATGATTGGAAAAAATTAATTACAATTGACTAGACCCCATTGATTAAACATAATTCTGCATAAATAACATATATTTACCGGGAAAGCGTATTTTAGTCAAATAATTTTCTTTTGGTAATTAAAATTTTTTTAAAAAAAAATGAATACTACTATTTTCTGAATTTCCTCGAAGAGCTACTGCATTAAAAATACTATACTGAGAGCTCGAATTTAAGTGAAATTTTTTCTCGATAATTAAATATAATTTTTAAATAAATAAATATTACCATTTTCTAAATCTTCTCGAAGAGCTAAACACGATTTTGCATTCATTTTTATAAATAGTGTATATTTACCGAGAGCGCGAAGTAGCGTATATTTTAGTCTAAAATTTTTTTTAAAAAGAATTAATACTACCAATTTCTGAATCTAAAAATAGGGTAAATTTACCGACAGCACATAATTTAGTCTAAAAAAATTTTTCAAAAGCCAATTAAGTTAGAAAATATTTTAAAATTTAATATTAACATTTTCTGATCCTTTTAATGAGCTATATAGTTGTTAAAGCTCCTTTTTAAAAGTGGCTAGCTCCTGCTCCTATTTTCTCAAAAAGAGCTAGCTTCCGCTAAAAGTAATGAAGGGCACATCCATACCTGCTCCTTTGAATTTTTTTAAGAAAGTACACTAAACAAAATCATATTCTTTATCAAAAAAGTTTTATTTATATAAAATGATATAGATATATCAAATCATTTATAATCTCTATAGTTGCTTTTAAAAGCAATAAGTTTTCTAAATTTGAATCTAACAAATATCCACGTTCCCCTAAAATCTGTTAAACAGGAACACTAGAGGGAAGCGGGGTATTGTATTTTATAAAAATATTTTCAATTTATCAAAAATACTAATTTTTTCATTATTTAAAAATATTTGTCAATATATTATCTTCCTGATGATCAATTACGTTTGAATCCAAAAAAATATTCCAAATAATTATAGGGTTTCTGGGGTTTTCTTAGAAAATCAATTAATTTGTATTTTAGTTCCATATTTTGTGCATTTTTACCCATTCCCAATTTAATTTGAATGCAGGATGGATAATAGCCGCAATAATATTTTCATTTTTAGAAACATTTGAAAATCTATAGATAATTTATTTTTTATTTCAATTTATTCTTCTATCAGGTCTGGACCCATAATTTCAAAAACTATTTTTTATCATATATCTATAAAATGAATATTAATATGATGTACAAGATTTTCCAATTTTAACTGATTAGATGAAAAGCCAATATAAAACTCGGCTCAACATTTAAAATTGCATAAATTTAAATAAAATTTCATTTTTATAATTTTAATTAACAAATAAAGATTTATTAATATTTTAAAAATAATTTTATTTATACATTAAATTTAAGAGCGGTGATCCCCCAATCCGGCCTTAAAAGGAGCTAGTATCCGCTCGCGATTTTTAAAAGTATGGGCGCTCCAGAAGCGCCGCTCCTTAACAACGCTGGTTATATCTGATTCTGCGTTCATGTAAAAATTTAAATATCATTGTCACCATTTTTTTTTTAAATTAAAAAAAAACATTTTCTAAATCATCTTAATACGTATATTAACATTATTTTACGCTTTGATAGAGGGGTAAGTCATGCCCGGCAAAAACCTCACAAATTACCGAATAAAAGGAAAGATAATTTTTATCAAAAATTTGATAAATCTTTATCGAAACATCTAAAAATAAATTCTGTAATAATTTAAAAAAATAGCTACGTTTTAATTTTTTTTAAAATTTTTTCAAAAAGAAATAAATATGATATATAAATTTTTAAACAATGTTTGGAAATGATGCAAAAAGTTATATTACTGCGCACGCGTATGAAGATCTTTTGTATGAAAGAATTAAGTAACCCAATGATTAAAATTTAAACAAGCAAAAAAAAATATATTTGTGTAAATGCAAATTAGTTTATTATATACATTTTTTGTATTTAAGAGTTCCAATATGGCGTCAGATGAAAGATTTTTTAGATATTATTTGATCGATTTTGTTTCTATTTCTAAAATTTATTGTTACTTGGTGAACATGATGATCAAAAGTTGATTCTTTTACAATAAGAAATTAATTTATAGATTTGATTTGTCTTGAGGTCATAATCTTGATTATCTACAATTGATAAAAGCATTAAAAATAATGCTGTAAATGATTTGTGGATATATCTTTAAAAAATTTAACTCCTTATATTTTGCGCGTAATCAAATTAATCTGTAAAAAAATTAGTTTAATATTTTAAAAAATTAACAAAATAAACTATCATATGAAAAAATGTAAATAAATATAAAAATTTCAAATTTTAGTCAATATTTTTATTTATTTTTTCTATAATTTGTCACGTGATAATATTGAGCCAATCAAAACATTTTACTTTTTATTTATTAATTTTTATACATTATACAAATAAATAAACAAACAATATGCTTATATGCGTAAAAAAGTTTAACAAAAAAATGAAAAATAAAATATTTTTTTAACTTCGTTCCCTCTCAAAATGATAATATTATTATTTATACAGTTTTGATATCAATATTCCGATGATTAGATATGGATGAATTTAATTGATGTTAACTATGGAGATTTATATTATTCAAAATATATTTACTAGATTTTAAAGTCTTCATTCTACTAAGAAATATCATTCTCCCTAAAAAAGTATTATAAATTTATTTTCTGTTTTATTTAAATAAATTGCTTTGCATCTCTAAATATCATTTTATCTTATACTTTCTCATTTTTATACAATATATTTAGTCTTAAACATAAATCGCCATTTTACTAAATATTGTTTATAAACCTTATCAAATTTATTTTTAACAGATTCAATTTATGATTGTTACACATGCAACCATCCTCATTAATTTCTCAGGATGATGAATGTTCGCCAGTGCATAATGATTGTAAAAATTTAGAAAATACAATTATTCAAAATGGTCAAAATTTTCCCATAAATTATTCATTATGTAATGGACACACTCAAAATAATGATGAAGAATCTAATTATAAGCAATATAATCCTGACTGCAATAAAGATATTAAATCTTGTATTGCGGCCATAACACATAATTATATTTTGCTACCTGGTCAAGATTCCCACCAATTACCATTATTTAATTTATCTGATTTTATAGCAAACAAAATCGAAAAATCATTGCTCCAGAATAATCATACAAATGAACAGGTAACATATAATGATAGTAAAAAATTAGCTCTGGAAAACAATTTTGAGAGTTGCAACTTAAAGAATTTAAATAACACAGAATCTCATACTATAAAGAGTAAGTGTAAACCTAAACATTACAATACATTTTTTTTTAAATTAATAGATAGGACAAGAATTGAAGAAATAAATGTAATGAACTCCAAAATTGTTGAGGTTTTACCAATTAAAAGACAATTACTAAATAATACAAATATTAACAACACCAAATTACCCATTGCTAAGTAATATAAATGATATAAATTAGTAACATAAAATAAAATATAGGTCAACTCCTTTAAATATATTTAATCAAAATTTAAGGCCACCTACAAAAGTAATTGCAAAAACTATTTTCCCATCCATATCAAAAAATATAGGAGATGTAATTGAGCATCAGATTCTTAAGACTGAATCATTAGGATCAAATGTCATATCCTCACACTTGGAACATAAAGAAAATCAAATATATAAGACATCATCTCTCAAGTAAATGCCTATTTTTATTATTTTTTTTAAAAAAACTTAAATAGTTTACATTGTTCAGAAAAATTAGATGAATCAATTATTTTGTCAAAAGATAACGAAACAACAAAAAACTTATTGAAATATCAAAACTTATTTTCCCCAATTTCATATCAAAATGAGTGTAAAATTTCAAATAATGATTCTTTTATTAATCACACGAATGATGCAACATCTCAACTATTGTCTCCACAAAGCAACACAATTCACAATAACATGAATAATAGTATTTCTAACAACTTTACTACAGTCCCTATAAATAATTATACCAATAACAAGTTTAATGTTCTCTCTTTTACTCGGAAAAACCTTATGACTTCAACACCAATGCTTCAACCAATATCTCAATTGCAAAATGAACTTAGTCAAAGTTACATGGGTGCAAATTATGTAAATAATGGTGCACGAATACCTTCACCTGGTATCATAGGCTTGAATGCGAAAGAATTTCAACAATTAATACTGCTTAATAGTCACCATCAATTTCAGAGGCACCAACCTGTGCCTCCCACTCATTTTATTAACAATATCATCAACAATAACATTAATAACAATAATTCTACTTCATCGAATATTCATAAAAATAATTTAATAAATTTTGTTAATTTAAATCCTATTCAAACTAACACCATCTCTCCTAACTACTGTCCACTATCACAATTTAGTTCCTTCTTCCCATACAATAATGTTCCTGTTAGCAACAAATGTCAAATAGCCAAAAACAAAACAATAAAAACTACAGCACAATTGAAAAATTTTAACTCAGCGTTTTTAATGCCAGCTGGCAATATAAATATCAATTCTACAAATCGAAACATATCCATGTGGAATACACCCAGCAACACCCAGAATGGGCCTGTTATGATAGGTGCTTCATCAACTATTCTACAACCAAATTTTATATCAAATAAGGCTCAATCTCATATTGAATCATCCCTCACGAATGGTAATAACTGTTCAGTAAAATCAGATGCCAATCACCCATATTTTGACTCCTCAAAATTTTCTTTTATATCAGAGAGTTCAGTACATTCACTGAATAATTCTTCTGGGCAAAATCTACATTTTACTCCTTTAGACAAATGTAAGAAAATTATATATTCTATTATATAAATGTCAGGATTAGGATGATATAGTAAAAATTTAAATTATAATAAAAAATTTCTTACTTAACTATTTTTATCCATTAAATAATTAAAAATATTAACTTTCTTATTCAAAGCCTATTAATTATTGTTGCCATTTTCTTAAAATGGTTTAATTTAGTAAATTTTATATTAAGATTTTTAGCCTAAATAAATATTGCATAATCTCGAGATTTTGCTTATTAATGTCCATATATTTCTGCCATCTATATATAAAATCTCTAGGCTTGTGTAATATTTTTTACTAAAATCTTGGTTACCTTTTTTAAAAAATTGAGCTGTTAATCTTTTATAATTATTTTTTCTTTATTTCCAAAAACTTTGAATGCAGTAAACCCAATTCCATTAATTAAGCCTGTATCCCAAACTTCTACATTATCGTGCATGCATTCATCTCACAAGGCCCTCTCTTTCCACAATAACCAAATGGGGAACAATCCTACAAATTTTGCCTTTTCTCCTTTAGCCCCACGTTTATTACCTTTTGTACCAAATTCTCAAGGATATTCCACTGCTTCTCAAAATTATTCTACTTTACCACATCTCAACTACTCGCATGGCAACAATTTAAATCTGACATCCCATTTGATATTATCTCCCTTGGGGCGGAAAAAGCAACCCAGAAAACAGAATCTAAACTTAGCTGCCTTAAATAAAAGGTCTGGATCTGTTGTCGAAATACATGATTCAGAGGAGAGCCCTCTCATTTTTGACAGGTTTTTTAAAATAAATATATAGTGTACACATATACATTTATATTCTTTTAATAACTAACCGAAGAAGGTTCATCTGTCTTTATTTTTGGGTTAAGGGAGGCACACGCTAAACACTATGAAAAAGAGATTTGTCAACAGGGATTTTTTTTAAAATTTGAAAGTTCAAGGTATCCCCCAAAAAGAAAAAAGATTTAGAAATCCTTGAAATTTAATAATTATTTTCTATAAACTTAGAACCTGAGAGTTGTGTAATTCAATACTGTCATTGTTTTTTGTATTGATTTAAGTATTCTAACAAAGGTTTACAACTGCCCAAGCTGTATCAATAATAGTTTTAACATCATTATTTTACAAGGCATTGTTAACATTAGCAACCTACTGGATAAAACAGAAAATTTTAGAAAATGAATAAACAAAAAATTTTTTTTTAAATAAATCATTATTTTAAAGAATTTTTAAATCTTTTTTTAAATAAATCATAATTATAAAGAATTTAGTACACATATTATCCTATTGAAATAAAGACATTAGATATTTAATAAGTCATATTACTAGTATTAGCTATTTGAAAACAACAACACTGAGACTGTGATCCAAACAAATATGCCTTTCCAATACATAGGTTAAATTGATAGGAAAAAAAGTTATATTTTGTATGAAATATTGATGAAACATAATAATTAAGGACAGCTCTTTACAAATTAATGCACTATATTCTTCTTTTATATGTCAAGTTTTGTGTAATTAACAAAGATTGAATTTTAAACAATTTTTTTTATAAAAAGGACGTTAAATTTGGCAGACATTTTTTTTAGAATTTTTGTAAATATTATATTTAAAAGAGATCAAAATTTTTTATGAAATCTGATTAAAATGTTAGATGTTTGGGAATCTTTTTTAAAAAAATAGCAAATTAACTAAGAATTATTTTTTTTACAATAGACATTTAAAAAAAAACAATTATTGGGAAAAAATTTTGGAAATTTATTTGTCATTTGATTACTGACTATCTCGATTTTGATTTTACTGGTCTGATGTTGCAAAAAATATGAATATCTCTTAATATGTTTAGCTTTTTTAGTGATTAATATTTTTATTCTTCCTCTGAAAGATGACTATTTTGGGTGGGATGCTTCCTCTCCAGGACAAAAACGCGTCCTCTCTTAGGATAGACGTTTCATCGAATTTTCAGTTATACATAAAAGATTCAATTAATACAAATGTATTCTCTCACTTCAATTTTATTTTATATATTTTTTCCCCTCTTGGGAACTTTAGCAACAAAAATTGCTTTGATACCTTATACATTGACGATAACACTGATCACATCGGTAAAAAATCTTTGGCTCGCAACAACTCACAACATAGCGGCAAGTACAATCCGTCTGCTTTCCCCAAAATCGATGATTCGAGGTATAAAAGATTTAAATCTTCTTACGGGGCAGTGAATAGTTCTTTCAACGAGATAACCATGTCCGCAGACTCTAAAGTTATCAAAATGACGGGCAAAAAATATCGTAAAAACTTACTTTCAATGACCTCTTCCGAATCGATCGATAGTTTTAACCTCAAACGTGCCAAGGCCGGTCTTAAATGTTCGGTACATGAAAATATGGATAATTTTATGATGGGCAAAGGAATGAGTGCCCCACCACTAGATTACAAACGCCCCAAGGCCACTAAAAAGATTAAATCGGAATTGTTTAAAATCGAGCCTACATCCCCTGGTATCAAGGCATCGACTCCCGTCGGGAAGGAACGCGTTAAAACAATCAAAAACTCTTATTACAACAGGGTGGTTAAACCCCGTCTGTTGGGAGTAAACGGTAAGGAAAAGGATATGTCAAATGAATCCCCCATCAATCAAAAAAAGAAAAAACGAGGTGAGCTTATCTACCACGAGGGAAAACCACCTCCACCACTAGCTAAAGAAGGTATTTGTTATAAATTATACATTGTGCTTTCCAAATTGGTTAATAATTTTAGTAATATATCTTGGCCACGTAACATTTGATAAAATTAAGTACGAATTCGGCGAGAAGATTGGTTGGTTAAATTTCATTAAGCTAGAGCGAGTCATCACTATAGTATGATTATTTATTACTATATTTTTAGCCGTTTAACTTAATTTTTGGCTGGCTAAAAAATCGGCTAAGCCAAGTTTTTAGCCGAAAACCATCACGTTGGCTTTGGGGTTTTTCTTAAAAAGATAACAGCTCAAATTAATATAAATTAAAATGCCTTAATTTTAACGGATTTTTTCTAGCAACGGCTTTAGATTGAGCCGAATTACTCGACACGTCAATACCTAAATATAGTCATTACATCAAATATCTCTTATGTGAAATAATTGCGAATTTTAATTATTGTTTAATATTATAGAGAAACCTTTGCCCATCCCCGGCATCATGGACTCTTGTTCTTATTACGACAATTATAGATCGGCAAATTTCAACTCTATTCCTTTCAGCCATTATAACAAGAAGGACGATGTACGTTGTAAAGAATCCATCAACGTTAATCTCGGAGCAAATTCAATCGGAACCAATGATATTGCCAACTCGCTTAATGGTCCTGTTAACGTCAGTGACATGAGCGCTCTCGACAAAGCTTTAGTCAACTATTTAGCAACTACAAACAACACATCTTCTGCCTCAATCGGTTTTTTAAAATTTATTTAATCAATTTTATTTTAAATCAAAGCCTCTAA